>NC_136760.1:17509797-18793130 GCF_936440315.1 Barbus barbus | reverse complement strand
TGCCCATGCACTACCAGTCAAAATTTGAACAGTAATATTTTTAAGGTTTTTTAAAGAATTCTCTTCTACTCACCGAGCCTGCATTTATTACATCCAAAATACAGCAAAAGTAGTAATATTGTGAAATATTTTTACTATTTAAAATAACTGCTTTCTATTTGAATATATTTTAACATGTAATTTATTCCTGCGATCAAAGCTAACTTTTCAGCATCATTATTTCAGTCTTCAGTGTCACGTGATCCTTCAGAAATAATTATAATATGCTGATTTGCTGTTCAAGATTTTTTTTTTGTTAATATTAATTATTATTAATAATTTAAACAGTCTAATACATTCTTTCAGGATTCTTTGATGAATATAGATTCAAAGATCAGCAGTTATCTGAAATAAAAAGCTTTGTAATATTATACATTATACCATTCAAAAGCTTGGAGTCAGTATATACACTCACCTAAAGGATTATTAGGAACACCTGTTCAATTTCTCATTAATGCAATTATCTAATCAACCAATCACATGGCAGTTGCTTCAATGCATTTAGGGGTGTGGTCCTGGTCAAGACAATCTCCTGAACTCCAAACTGAATGTCAGAATGGGAAAGAAAGGTGATTTAAGCAATTTTGAGGGTGGCATGGTTGTTGGTGCCAGACGGGCCGGTCTGAGTATTTCACAATCTGCTCAGTTACTGGGATTTTCACGCACAACCATTTCTAGGGTTTACAAAGAATGGAGTGAAAAGGGAAAAACATCCAGTATGCGGCAGACCTGTGGGCGAAAATGCCTTGTTGCTAGAGGTCAGAGGAGAATGGGCCGACTGATTCAAGCTGATAGAAGAGCAACTTTGACTGAAATAACCACTCGTTACAACCGAGGTATGCAGCAAAGCATTTGTGAAGCCACAACACGCACAACCTTGTGGCGGATGGGCTACAATAGCAGAAGACCCCACCGGGTACCACTCATCTCCACTACAAATAGGAAAAAGAGGCTACAATTTGCACGAGCTCACCAAAATTGGACGGTTGAAGACTGGAAAAATGTTGCCTGGTCTGATGAGTCTCGATTTCTGTTGAGACATTCAGATGGTAGAGTCAGAATTTGGCGTAAACAGAATGAGAACATGGATCCATCATGCCTTGTTACCACTGTGCAGGCTGCTGGTGGTGGTGTAATGGTGTGGGGGATGTTTTCTTGGCACACTTTAGGCCCCTTAGTGCCAATTGGGCATCGTTTAAATGCCACGGCCTACCTGAGCATTGTTTCTGACCATGTCCATCCCTTTATGACCACCATGTACCCATCCTCTGATGGCTACTTCCAGCAGGATAATGCACCATGTCACAAAGCTCGAATCATTTCAAATTGGTTTCTTGAACATGACAATGAGTTCACTGTACTAAAATGGCCCCCACAGTCACCAGATCTCAACCAAATAGAGCATCTTTGGGATGTGGAGGAATGGGAGCTTCGTGCCCTGGATGTGCATCCCACAAATCTCCATCAACTGCAAGATGCTATCCTATCAATATGGGCCAACATTTCTAAAGAATGCTTTCAGCACCTTGTTGAATCAATGCCACGTAGAATTAAGGCAGTTCTGAAGGCGAAAGGGGGTCAAACACAGTATTAGTATGGTGTTCCTAATAATCCTTTAGGTGAGTGTATATATATATATATATATATAGGCTATATTGTGGCGGGAGGAGCAAACGACAGACACAGTGGGTGTGGCAACAGGCCTCGGAGAGGTTTTTATTAAACAATAATAATCAAAATAGTGTCCAAGGGGAAAAAGTGTCCAAAATAAACAGGGGATCTGGTGTCCTCGTCGTGCTGCGGGGTACGTGAAGGAGGGCAGTGTTCAGAAAGGAAGGGTCCAGGGAAGGGGCGGAGTCTGGTGGCCGCACGCGCTCCCCTCTCGGGTCCGGGAGCGAGTGGCAGGCGGCTTCTCTCGAGCGGCTTCGTCCTACTCCTTGGCCCCCGGAGCTTCTGGGGGATTAAACGGCCCGGCATCCTGGCCCGTCAGCTGTAACGGGTGCGGCAGTCTTCCTACTCGACGCGCCCTTCCTGGACCCACGAGGAAACCAGCGTGCATGCACGGGGAAGAGACCGGTCTCCCGAGGAGAGGCGCGCTCGGCATTTAAACGGCGGCGGTGATGAGGCTCTATTCACATCAGGTGCGCCTCATCACACGCCGCCAGCCCTGGCTGTTTCAGCGCCCCTCCTCTCTCACACACCCACTCCCGTCGGGAGCCTGGTGAAGGGCGGCGAATACGGGACGGGGTGCTGATGATAATAAGGGGGGAGGCAGCCGACTCGTCACAATATATATATATATATATATATATATATATATATATATATATATATATATATACATATATATATATATATATTTTTTTTTTTTTGTGAGATAAATTATAGAAATTAATACTAATAGCAAGGATGCTTTAAATTGATCAAAAGTGATTATAAAGACATTTATAATGCTTTAGACTAATTAAAAACTTTTGATTGGTAGTGTTCTGTTTTGTTATACAATCTTAAATTTGGATATTATTTATCGAATTTGACACAAATAGCATTTTATTATATCAGATATCAGCTAGAGTTGCTCCAAAATGTATTTATTCTCTTATGCCACATATTAAAAGGTTTGAATGTCATTGGATTAACAAAATATAAAACCAAGCAACATGCATTTTCAAGCAAACTTTTCCACTAAATTGTTGTGTGTGCTCCATACTTTTGAGAAAATGAATTATTTTAATGCAATTTGATATTCCCAGGTTTGAGCTATGAGGATATATCATTTGAAAATATGATTATACTGTTCTACAAATGATCAGTTCACTGCGATCCTATTTAACTCTTGTGCTGTGCTAAAAATGTTACTTTACATAATTTGGTAATTCTGGTCAAAAATGACCAGCCTTTGTTTTAAATCTCTCATTGTTGTATTATTACCATCTTGGATTCAGTCTTTTTATCAGCTTATTTGCCATTTATCACATTTTTTATTTCTTCTTGTTGCTTATTGATCGTAAGCCTCATTGGTCTATGCTTATGCACCTCAGTTTTTGAGTGAAAAGCATAATTTGTGGATAATTTTAGCAATATTCACCAAATCAGACAAATAGACACCAAATCAGTGCATGTTCCAGTTTATTTAATAATATTTACAGAATATTTTTGACACAATATGCCTTCATTTTCTTTTTTTCTTTCTTTAAAGTATACCTTGTTAGTATGACAAAATATCTCTACCCCGTTAGCGTCCTCTTGGCTCTTCAATAGATTTGGCGAGTTCTCACAATGTCCCAGTGGAGGTTAGTTGTGTATGGTCAAGAAGCCATATTCACAAAGCTTTATCCCCTGAGTTATTTAAGAATATCACAAAGAAATCACACACACCAAACTACAGGGCATGAGACCATATACTTTGAGCATCCAGAAAAGCATTCAGTTTGCTAATTTGACTGAATGAGAAAAAAACACTGTCTTGAGGAGCAAGGTAACAGCAATAGCTCTTTAAATAACTCCTGAGCGAATCTTTGTGAATAGTGGCTGAAGTTTTACTTTGCTTCTACTCTGCATGTTCGTGGACAAGGGTGCAAGACAATATATAATATATATATATATTTATATATGGAAACTTGTGGGTGATTATGCAGAAATGGATTGTCTTTACACTTTAGCTGCAATGTTTCCACGTCTGCACACTATTCATTAAAACTGTTCTTCCACATATTTCAGGGTAATATTCTTAAGTGGTACTTGGTCATCATGTGAAAAGAAATGAAAAACAAGCAGGCTGTGTCTTTGGTTGTATTGATGGCATTTCAGTTTATCCACACTTGTATTTCATCGTATATTGAATGGTGACATCATAGACAATTCATATATTTACAACATCTGGGATGGTATTTTCCAGAATATTAGCAAATACCAGATAAAATTAGATGACCAATTGAATGAAACCTCCACCCAGTTATTTGACAGACAGCATACAGCTTCTTATTTTGCGCTTTGCTATATTTGGCTTCATAATTTCTCACATGTGCACCAGCGATGACTTTGTGCTACTTTCCCATTTTAGTTCCTCTCTATTTGGGTTAGTATCAGATCCAGTGCCCTCGTTTTTACAACGTCTGCAGAATCAGGGAAAGTAGCGAGAAAGAAGACTTTATAACATAGTATAAGGTACACCTGGAAGAATAGGGAATAGTAAGGTAATTAAACACTAATTAAACACACTCAAATGGGTGCTGTATCGCTTGAATTAGCAGTTCCAGTAGCTTGCTTTTAATCTTCAGCAATCCATTTGCTCTTATCCAAGCTTGAAAAATGCATATCTATATTATATAGGTTAATACATATAATTGGCTTTAAATACAGGTATACATTTACAGTACATTAAAAAAGTTTGAACTGATAAAACAGATTGCACTCTGTGATGTGATCAGACGAACAAATATATTTTGTTAAAGCAATTTTTCTTAAGTAATTACATCAAAAACAATCCACTGTCTAAGTGTACTATATGGAAATCACAGTATTACTGTCTTGAGAAACAACAGTAACTGGTGTTTTGTCAGTGGTTGGCTAAACTGTGTGCACAGAGCAGCAATCATTATGTATATTATGAGAGGAAATTCTTTAAGAATATTTTTAAGAAAAAATCTTCCCTTTTTGTACAGCCAAACTCCCCGGAAGACAAACAAAATAGATGCGATTGTGAATTTACAGATAATTACAAAGAATTCAGTTTTGTTAAAGGGAAGTCCTGCCAAACTAAGATATATTTAAGGGTATTCAAGACCCTGGAGTATTAAAAAATAAATTATATCTATAAGGTTTTACTTTTTTTTGCCTCAGTGTTAGTAATATTGATGAAGGTAAACTGGATATTAAGTGCTTATATAAAGTGCTGAAATTCAAATTATGCAACCGTTGGCCATTATGTCTAATATTCCCTCATATTCATCCTCTATAGCACCCTCATAACTACTCAGTTCTCCAAAAATGGCCACAAAGCACATTCTGTGACCACATTAAAGTGTAAATAATTAAAATAATCATGGTAACTGTAGTTAAAAGTTGAAATGAGAGCCTTAATATTGCAATATGCTCAGTCAGTTTGGTTTAGTGTGTGTAACTGCTGATAAACAGTGTTTAAAATAGAAAGTTACCATTTTTCATGAAATTTGTGTTGAAAAGAAGCGATATATAGAGATATAAGCCATTCATGACACATTTGAGTTTTGGAGGTAATCACAGATCTCCGTTTCACCTATCAAATTGGGAGACTGGCCACAGGTGCATCGCCTACATTCTGTCTGAAGGCACCCATCTAAAAATACCAGGAGCAAAGAATGAATGTAACTGTGGAACAACAGAAGGTCATGGCGTGGCTGTCAGATCTTGCTGTTCTCCAGGTGCGAGTCAATGTGCTTGATCAAGGCATCATCAGGGTAACCAACAGGGAAGATTAGCTGGCACAGCGGGCAGCTCCTGACGTCACCCTCTTCCTCTGTCTCCATCCACAGCTGTAACGGGCAAAGTGATATGTATGAAAGCCATAATGTTTTAAAATCTAACAAATAAAATAAATGTGAAATGTGTATTTTATTGAATTTAAACTATCTTTTCCTTTTGCAGCTTGTTTAGCAAGTAAGCAATATGGATTTATCTGTAAACACTGTCTCCATGGTGCTTTCAAAATATTTATTTGTTTGTTAGAGCAGTCAGACACAGCAACGGTGACTCAACCAAACTCTACAGGAAGTTGAATTGGGAATACAGGATGTGGATTTTAAATTAATTAAATGTTATTCCACAATTATATAACAATTATATAAATGTTATATGTAAATTAGGAAACAATGCTAGGGGACATTTCAAACTTTAAGCCTTTTAAAGATTAAGACATGGCTTTGTCATGACTTAGCAAACCTTTCTTTTTTAATTAAAAACATTCTCAATTCAATTCTGAATGCTGCACAAGTTTGAGGAATCCAGTCTGAAAACATTACTTTTTAATTCCGTTTGGTGACACAAATGGTGAAATCACACACTTCACCTTTGTTGCTGTATATTCTCAGGTTCATTGGAAAAATGTGCCTCTACCTACACTTTTGCAAAACGCCAAAAACATATCTATTTATACAGTTCACCGCATTTTCTAGCTCAAATGAACACTAGTGGCGGTAAAACACAAACAACTTTTACTCCTTTGCTTTTTTATGATTACAGGGTAAGATTTTTAATGAATAAATACTTTTTTGTCTTTATTATCTAGAATTTTGTTCTATGGGTCTATGCACAACACTATATTAAGACCTCAAAACACTATAATGCATGATTTATAAATTGATATATTTTGACATTAGCATCACATGGCTTTTTTGATGTAGTAAACTTGCTTGGTAGCTCACCTGGTACAGCATTGCACTTTCAATATGGTGTGCTTGGGGTACGAGTCAGATTTATGTTCATCTGTTTTGGATAAAACTGAACATGCTTTTAGCGCCACTTACTATACATTTCACTTTGAAAGTGTCACGAAACGAGCCAGAAGCAACGTAACATTTTGCAGAAATGTCATCACAGGCACATTTCCAATGAGCCTAGGTAGGTTATTCTGGCCACTGAATGTGATTTTCTACTCACATTGATGGACGGCCAAGACTGGGCATGCTCTGCGTGCAGGTATCCAGGTGGGTGACAGCTTAAGGTGCTGGGACGGGAAGGAATTGGGAAAGCGGAACAAGAGGCGGGGCCTCTGGAGCTTGATGAAGGGCTCGACATTCCCAGTGTTCGCGGAGGACTGATAGGATGAGGGCAGGACCACTCCTCCTCATCCTCTGAGGACTGTGGAGGCTGTGGGGATGGATGCAGAGGTGCTGGGCTGGGCTGAGGCTCGAAATGCAAGTGGGACATATCCGAGTGATGGAAAGACAGCTCCCTGGACAGCCGTGGAGATTCAACCAAACCCCCATCGCCTCCAACCCCAGACTGAGAGCCCTGTCTTTGAACTAACATGTGCTGGCTTCCTCCATGTTGTTGTTGCTGCTGCTGTTGCTGCTGCTGCTTGTGGTAGCTGTCGACATATGGTCGAGGTTTTGGCAAAGTGGACACCGGGTCCAGAGTGAACCGTGGGGGCCGTTGATAAGCCGATGGATCGGCTACTTCAGAGTAACTGCGTCTTCCCTGGAAACTGGCCCTCAAGTGGTGGGAAGTGGGCCTGCAGGAATAGGATGCGGGGCCGTCGCTGAGCTCAGGCAGAGGCGAGCGACGATGCATGTCTGGAGAGAGACGCTGCAGCACTGGCGAGCGCCGCTGGGGAACAGGCGAATGGCGCTGTTGTATGGGAGAATGACGCTGTTGGATTGGGGAATGGCGCTGCGGAACAGGAGAATGCCTCTGGTGAGGGACAGGAGAGTGGCGCTGAACTAGAAAATAAACACAGGACATTTAAAAAGTGGGAAGAAAATCACCAGAATGAATATTAGACAAGATACATGTTTAAACAATTACACTGAATAAATGCTTGAGATCAGTGTTAATCTTGTCAACAAAATTACTGATGATATCGCTGTTTAAAGCCAGCCTCATATATTAATCATATACCATAACTCAAACTACTGGACAGACGACAGTCTTCTCTCTGGAGATGTATGTTTTGGCTTTTTCCTCATTTAAGGCACTTAAACTGCTTGCCCCGGCAAGCTCACATTTATCTGCCTGTCATTTTTGCCTCCTCCACATCTCAAAATCCAATCAGCAACCAATAAATACACATTTTTCTTTATAATCAATTTGTTAGACCTGGATGTATGTCACAACATGGAAGAAAACCCTGTTTCATCATTATGAAGCCTTGCTTTTACAAAGCCAGAATTTTCAATTTATGGTTTAAATTAAATTGTGGCCAGGAAGTAAAAATTAGAATGAACAAATTTAATAAATATATTTATGGGGTTCCGTACATCGTAATTTAACAATAATATTTTTCATCGACAGTAACAAAGACAAGACGAAAAATGCATCATGAAGATATTTAAACAATTTAATTTAAAATACTGTTGATTAAAAATAATGCTACCACAAGATATTAACATGCATTGATATATACATACACACAAAATATTACAATATCTGCACAAAATCACATGCAAGTGAACTAAGTTATGAGTTAGTCAGTGAATATGATATACGTAAAACATGGGCATTGGGTAATGACATGTAGTTTATGTTAAATTTATATGGCTAAATTCATATATTTGAATATTTTATTTCATTAATTGTAGCATGATTCATTTTATTACCGGAAGGATATCTTAAAAGGAGGTGAAATGAGCACAGTCCCTAATGGACAGATAGACGTCTGTAATGACTTCCTCTTTCCCCTCACATTTCCTCTTCTAGATATTTTCATATTGTTTTCCTGTGCATTCACCCCAGCACCTGTGGTAGGCTACTTATACACCACTTTCTGACTAGCAACGGGTACACAAGATGCTGTACAGAAGATGCATCTGTCACTCAATCATAAGTCTTAACGTGCATACACTGAGCTTCCTGCAATCGTGAGATTGCAATCAGCTATTTAGAGAAATCAGTCCTTCTATCTATGAATCAGTAGGTTTTTTTTCCCCTCCATCTCCGCTTCTGCTTTTTGGTCTGGTTTCCTATATCAAACGGGTTGTGTGGTTGAGAGCAGAGGTGCTAAAAAGATAAGGGGGGAGTTGTTTATGTTCTCAAACTCTTCAGAGACATGAGAGGCGATCAGAACATGTCAGCAAAAACATTCCTTGTGGAATTTAACCAGACAGCAAACAAGCAAGCAATGCTAAAAAAATGCACCCACCTGCTGTGCTGAATTTTGATGAGTTTGACAAATTGGCATTATTACAAAGAGGTTTATTAAAGTATGAAAATATGATTATTACCTAAACCAGGTCTTCATTACACTACATGGGAAAAAGTATGAGCATCAGTATCGTCAGGTGTTGGCAGTGGACGTTCCAACTCATCCCAAAGGACTTGAGTGTCGTGGGTCCAACAGTTAAGGCATTAGAATATAAAGTAATACTTTAATAAAAATTAAATAGTGATTTCCTTTTTCCGGCCATTTGAAATGGGCTTCATCGAGTTTTTGGAGCTTGTACCTAATTAAGCCAATTAATTCGTTCTATAGCAGACTCTGTAAACTGGTTGAATCCTGTGACAAAGCCACATTAAATAAAGTCACTGAGCCCTTTCGAATATACAAACGGGTAATTAGAAGATGTCTACATACCTTTAGATATATAGTGTATGTTTATAACTCTGTAAAGTGTAATTATAGTTGTGTGTGTATATATATATATATATATATATATATATATATATATATATATATATATATATATGTCTCTAACTAAATGTACAATATTGATGAAATATTGAGATCCTTGTCCTCATACCTGGGCTTGCCGGCTCCTGTGAGGCTTTTCGCAATATCTCTGTCTGTTTCGAGGCCAGAGCCTGTAGCTTGCCCAACTCCTCTGTTAGTTCAGTATAGGCCAAAGCCAGATTTACTCTGTAAAGAGAGCAAGAGAAAAAGAGAGAATGAGAAGGGAGTGAGAAAGAGAGAGACAGAGGGAATTAACTAAACCGTTTTTGTCTCATAACCACCTGTAGTCAATGTAACCGATAGGATTGCATCGTGAGTACTTAAATTAGTTTAATTCTTTATATGCAAAATTTCTATTTAAAAATCTATGGTGGCATGCACACAGATTAAAAAACAAACAAACTAGGTGCCAGGTGTAATTAACATCATGCTATTACCGTCTGCTAAGATGGAACTGCACTTCATCAATGCAGCAGTAACACTTAGCATGTTAACACATTACTGTATAACTGACAATGACAATAAAATATCAGCACTATTTCCTTAGTACTTAACTGTGTGACATTTAAAAGCAATAATAAGAAGCAAGTACTGTAACAATGGTTGACAATTATGTTTATGACACAGTTGGTAACACTATTTAACTGCGATATGTGTCGCTCCACCAGTGAGAACATAACGCATGACTGGTACAGAGAAGAAAACAGTGTAGTTTCAAATCATCTGACTCTGCAGTCACTCACCATGGCAACCAAATTTCTAAAAAGCCTCAGTCATCACAAAAATGGGCAAGTGATTTCCTACATAGCTCTGCAAGCCTTTCGCAGCTCTCTGCTGCCTCTTTCTTCACGCATAATACAGTAACTTTAACAAATAATCAATTTTAACGTCCATGTATTTATGTATATTGTTGCTAGTCATGTATTAAGCAATCAGTCTTTCATTATCAATAATAAAATAAACCAGTGTGATTTATATTGCAATAATGACTGAATGACTGTACAATATCTCTCACTTAACTCACAACCTTCCTTTCACTGATATTCATCCATTTTTAGCAAAAAAAAAAAGAAGAGATCAGATTGTATCTTGGTTTTATCTAGCTTACTCAAAAGATACATAATTCAAATGCACAACAATCAAATAAGTCTGACACATTTATGATAACCATTAAAAAGCATTTTTTTTGGTAAAACATGCCAGTTAACTTAGATGCAAAGAAACAGGAACTATGTCATCAGAAAGGCTTTATCTGATTATACATTGACCAAATTCACAAAAACCTTCGGTGCTTTATTATAAAAAGACTCATAGTTTTTGAGATGGTGTTAGATATATCAGGAGAGACGTTTCAGTTTTACACTTCAGAAGGCACGTGTGACCGCTCACTTTTTTAAAATGCGTACATTCGCATGAATTTGACAACCACAGATAAGTATATACATTATAAGTAGTATAAACATCATGCTGTTAAATTAATTTCAAGTCAACACCATTATGGGTGTCATTTTTAAAATATTTGTATATCAAATGTAAAACAGCTCCCTACAAAAAAATAAAAAACTTAATTCAAAAGCGTTTAAGGTCAACTACCATTTTGACTATGTAATGCCACTAATATGTATACTGCACATTTGGATTAATTGTAAATGGCAATAATGACTAAATATAAAAAAACAAAAAAAACATGAAGAGGGTCATGAACACAAGAAGGGGCCAAAACTAATGAAGAAGTTCACTGCATTTTAATAAGATGAGTTAAATGAGTCATCTGCCACCAAAGCGGTCAAGTGCAAAGTCACATCTTGTCAATTTTCTCTCTCCGTTAGTGGAGGACTTAGCTCTCTGTCTCTTTCTTAGTCCCACACACACACTCAAATTACCACATGGCCCAAAGAAATCTCCATTAGCTGAGTAAGAGAGAACCCACTCTTGCCTTCTATCTGTTTATATTGAGACTAAATACCAAAGAACAAGCTAACATCATTATAGACAAAGTAATGGAACGTTAGCCTTAATTTGTATTCGTAGGCCAAGCGTTAACCAGTGATCTGCTAAGTTGTCTTCTGTTGCTGGCCAATGAGCCATAGCATTGGATATTCTTACCATTGTGCTCATTGTGTCCTTTATTTGGCCCTCTGGGCTCGTGAACATCCACAGTCAGGCTCAAGCAACCATGGTATTCAGTGGCAACGAGTTGTCTTTCTCCTCCATCATTAGCAACGCATGAGCAACAACTCATCTGTCCAAGTGTCATCCTCATTTGATAGACACTATCTATCAAAGAGGTATTTACAGCAGATTTAGATGATGTGTGACACTTTTTTTCTCACCTCCTCACATGCTTGCTCTCACACACACACACACACACACACACACACACACACACACACACACACACACACACACACACTTGCATGCACAGTATGAATCTTAGGAAATGGCCTATGAATGCATCACCTTTTGGACTGTTCACTGAAATGTTCTATGAATGTGTGAACATCTTCCTATTAACATAAATGAAATGAAACCAGAGTAGTGTTGCTGGCCTGTTCTTTCTGTCTATCTATCTATCTATCTATCTATCTATCTATCTATCTATCTATCTATCTATCTATCTATCTATCTATCTATCTATCTATCTATCTATCTATCTATCTATCTATCTAGTATTATACATCTATATAGACAATACATATGAGTGTGTACATTGAAAGGTAAAATCACAGCTCTTGAAGTATGAAATAAATTCTTTAGTTGAGCATCTGCAGAACTATTGAGCACAAAAATAAGAAAATGTAAAAAAAAACAAAAAAAATGAGTGGGAGGATGTGTGTGTGTGTGTGTGTGTGTGATTTTTATCTGAATATTGATGATGTTCTAGTGTAGGAGGGTATGTGGGCTGCTTGAGCGATGTATGACCTTTGTGCTGAAACTAGTATCTATAATATTCGTCTTCTTATGCAAACAAATGTTGGCTATATGAATTTATCTTTTATTTTTCAGCAAAACTTCAATCTAAAGCAGCCAAATAACTTAATCAGCACAGCCTACGCTGCAGACAATAAATGTAATCAGAAACAAATAAGTACCTTTTGCCAGAGAGCATTATTATAAAAATAATTGCAAAACATACTTCTCAACCCTTCAAATCAGTATGTTTGGGTGGTAAATCTTTAGAATACTGTTCCATTGTTAATAAATAACTACATAAGAACAAATGACTAATGCACTATTAACATTCTAGTAGCTATTATTAATTAACAAGAAACTCTGATTAATGATTTAGTAAGTAATAACGCTCAGTTGAAAGTGGTAGTTTACTATTAGCTAATCAGTAACTACTATTTCTTCATATATCCCGGAGAACTACTATATACATGTTCATAATTAATGTGAATTATGCATAATGTATAATTGACTCTAAAGTGAAGATCATGATAATCCAGTAGCAGTGACTCACGTATTACAAATCATTCTAAAGGAACTACTAATTACTAGGATCTGTATTCTAAAGTGAAAAGCATGCTAACTTCCTAATATTGACTGATGTCGTTGTAAGCTTTTGAGGCATATGTAAGGCTTTAGATGGCAAGACTCAAGTGTTACATCCTTCTAAAGGAATTACTAATTATTTGCATCAGTATTCTAAAGTGAAGGTCATGGTAACCCATTAGTAATGACTCAAGTGTTACCAAATCTAGAAAAAGGAATTATAATTCTGAACCTTACAAAACCCCCAATTGCTTACAATGACTTTAGTATACTAGAGAGTTATCATGTTATTCACTTTAGAATACAAATCCAAACAGTTAGTAATTCCTTATGAATACTTTGGTAATATTTGAGTCATTAAAGTCATTACCATGACCTTCACTTTAGAATTAATTATACATTATGCATTATTCATAATAATTATGGACCGGTATACATTAGTTCTTAGTTCTAAGGGAGGTGTGAAAAAATAGTAGTTGCTATTTAGCTAATAGTGAACTACCACATTCGACTAAGCTCTATTACTTACTAACAGTGTTGGGAAGGTTGCTTTGGAAATGTAATAGGTTACTGATTACTTTTTGATTACTTTTCCAAATTTCTAATGTTTTCAACTGTTAGGCTGCTCATTTTCAAACATATAAAGCAGGCAGGGTTAACCTTAAAGTAGTACTCAACACTGATCACTATCACTTTCGCAATTCTTTATCCCTTGAATTAAGATTATAACAATTTAATTGTAAAGCGCAGCTACCACAAAATCAGATTTACTTTGAGATCATTCTGAGGTTAAATACTTAACTTAATATTGCGTTACTCATTTGTTCCTGTGTAGTTGTTTATTAATGATGGAACCGTACTCTAAAGTGATTCCCTGACAATCTTCAAGCGACAGCTGAAAACTCATCTCTTTCAACACTATTTGATTTAATCTCAAAAACAAAAAACAAAAAAACATTGTCTTTCTCTTTATTTATTCCTTCCCTTTCTAGCTTGTACTTGTTTGGAACAATGCCTGAAACTGGGTATTATGAGCACATCCTGTGTCTGTTTGCCTCATTAAGATGAATCACGTTATGTATTCCCCAATTGTAAATGGCTTTGGATAAAAGCGTCTGCAAAATCACTATATATATATATATATATATACACATCCAATAATTGAGAAAATATTTACTCTGAGGTGACACTCTCGGGTTTATGGACAAGTTCAGACAATACCTTTTTATACACAGATACTGCTAAGTCAATTTAACTGCCAATGCTTTAGCTAATTTTCCATCCAATAATTTTTCATCTAAATTTTTAGCTGATGGAAATGCCATGCATCGATACCACTTCTCAAGTGTTGATGACTCAATGATGATTTAAAATCAAGACTTCACACTGATGCTGACTAGGTCAACATACTGGTTAAAACTGTACCTGGTGAACACCAAAAAGTTGCCATTAAAATCAATATAATCTGTGCACTTTTAAGTTGAGTTTAAACTTAAGTTAAGAAAAAGAATGTAACATCCGCATACAGTATGTGAAACAATTAGTGATACCAATTGCAGTTCAAAATAAACCTGAACACTGTGGAAATGGATTGAAACCCCAGATTGTCTTTTGCCTTTTCTTTAGAATCGGTGTCTATGAAAATGAAAATATTTTTTTCCCAATAAACCCCTCCACCAGAAAACAAGACAAAAACATTGAAAACTTCCAGCATAAGAATGTCTGAGTAACTGCATAAAAGATGTTGGCCGTTTTCTGTTAAATCACGACTTTTACAAGAACCAGCAGTTCAAACAAAGAGGGGGAGTAGAGTGTGAAACTGAGGTGCAAAAGAGACGTAGGCATTACTTGCGACCTTCCTTTCCAAGAATCCCCATTTCACTTCAACACAGGTTACTTTCAGTTCACCTGTATTCTCTTCAGCGTCAGTTTAAGAGAACACTTTAGACCACTTCTGTGAGAGAATACTTTTAGACCACTTCTGTGAGACTGTGATCTGGAGGCTTGCCAATAGCTATACTGCCCTCTACTGGCAAATATCCATGGCCCACTGATCCAAAGGAAACTAGCCATGCAACTGCAGCAAATAATATAGCAGCAAAATGTAATCAAATTGATTTACAAAAGCAATAACTTAAAAGTTAATATGCACAGCTGTAAGCTTTAAATCAATGAAACAGACTCTTACTGTTCATCTCCAACTTTCTTTATCCACTCCACATCACACTGTCCACATGTGGAACTCACATCCTGTGCAAAAGAGCAACATGTCAGGCGTCATACTTTCTGTATATTACTTGTATTACTGTAAATGCAATCAGAATTATATGTGAACCTACAAAAGTTTGGAGAATTTTAATGTTTTTGAAAGGTTTCAAGGCTGCATTTATTTGACCAAAAATTCAGTCAAGACACTAATATTATTAAATGATTAAATTATTACAATTCAAGCTAACTAACTAACTCTTGCAGACCCTAAACTTCTAAATCATAGTATATTTGGCCTGAAATCTTAAATCTGAAGCCTAAGGCAAGAAAGGTCACGACACTGCTAGATTTGAGACAAAATTCAAAGGCAAAATTCAGTTGCTGTGCAATCAAAGTGAGAATATTTTTGTATGCTTTATTACTTATCACTTTTTCTCCCTCTGAATCAGAGAACAGTTGAGACAAAACTGTCGGTTACAGTATTTATCAGTGTCTCAGAGACCTGACTTCAGGCAAAAATCAATTTTGACAATGTGTAGTTCCTATTTGAGTCATTAAGCATGTGTGTTTGTTACTGACCCTCTGTCTCTGGTTGCTTTGCAATTCTCTCAGTTCTTCTCGTAACCTCTCACATTCTCCTTTTAGCTCCTCCTCCCTTTGACACGCCCCCTGAGCCTCATGCCGTGCCCCCTCCAGCTCCGCCTCCAGACGCTGCAGTTTGAGGTCAGAGAGTGTGTCCAGGCTTCGGGAGCTCTGTAGGGTCATGGGGCAGTCTAGCACTAGAGACATAGGATGGTTATTATGACCAGAAAAGTCGAACACATTGCGTCAATGAATAAAAATCAATGTTCGTCCAGCTAGGATAGCAGAATTGCACATTAAAAGGTTAAAATTAACTCCCTACCTTTTCAAAGTTTAAGTGGCGTTTTAAGTGGAGACAGAAATAATATAATAATGCTAGGTTTCCTTGAACATCTTGTCATATGAGGCTGCAGACAAATTGTCTGCCAGCATGTCTTTGAAGCAACATATCTGATCTGTCACTCAAAACAGAGCAACAAATACCTCATTTGTGTTTCTTTATGTTACGTAATGGGAAATTCTCTCCTTCATCAGCCAAAGGGAACAGACGCCAACTTACAAATTTCTGGACAGGGGGTTTGGTGGCCGCCTCAGGGCCAATATTGTTAACAGGGCTGAAATCCAACCTAAAGTCCCCCTACACACATCCTTTACTCCATGTAGCTTTGAAACCTTGAAGATGGAGAATGCAAGACTGAACTCTTTCCTGTCAGAGCATCCTGCTCCTCACCCCCGTCGTGGGCATGGTGATTCAGCAGCTCATAGAAAAGCCGTCCTTGAGCCAGCAGCTATTGTGACAGTTCAGCAATAAGCAAGCTGAAAACACACACCCCTGCACGCCTACATCTCGCACCAAAACAGCAGTGAAATGATTTTTATTCTTTTTTTTTCATATTTGCATGTAATATTTGTATTCATGAGCGCACACAAAATTGACATCATTCTTGTATTATTTTCTGACAGGGTTACAGAACATCTCTGTTGCGTAATTTACATACAGTAAATACATAACTTGCTGGAGTTCTCTGAGATTATTTGACTTCTGTTGAGTGCCTTTGAGTTTGACTGAAACGTTTTAGATCCCAGAAAGGGGTCACAGGAGAAAAGGTGTGACCTTCTTCTGCCAAATATGCTTTCCATTTAGTTACATAGTCTCTTTGTGGTGAGAGTCTTTTCTGAGCCTCAGAGACAGTGAACGGAAAGAGAGAAAGGAAATGGGAAATGGGGTAAAATGAGAGAGATGCAACACAACACTGTCATCAGGGGAAACAACAAAGAGGACCAAAAGAACAAAAGGACTGACGATTGGCCCTGTTTGAAGTCCTCCGTAGGAGAGGTGTTCTTTGAAAAAACGAAATTAGGCTAGATTGAAAACTGGATAGAAAATGTGATGCATATATAATGAAAAAGGACACTTCAAAGACCACAATACACAATCTGTTGTTGAAGTGGAATACAAATTAAGGAGGCACATAAAATTACGAATCATGAATGAGATTGTATGCTAATAAACAACCTGATATATTTTTATATTTATATATAAATATAAGATATGTGTGGCTACATATCTCATTTGGTGTTGAAGATGACCCCCCCCCCCCCCCCCCCCCCCCAACATGCTAGTTAAAGTTATTAGACTAAAACTTACTGATTTTACTCATAAGGGATATACTTATTGTGTTTCCAGTTAAAACTTACCAGCCTACAAAACATTGATATATACACTCACTATACAGTAAGGTAAAGTATAATTGCCTTGCATGCTCTCAGTCGAGATTATACTCAAAATGCTTTGCACTGGTAGGCTACATCCAAAGAAAAAGGCTATTTTAAATCTGGGGCATACACTCTGAGATTTTTGTTTGATTTTTGTTTGACTTTGATTTCTTCTTCTTCTTTTTTTCTTTTTTTTACATTGGGCCAAATTTCAGCTTTGTAGTGCACCGTTTGTAGGGCAGTGTAACCTCCCCCAACCGGCAATCGCATGATTGGATACATTTCTGACATGTCCCATGTGTTTACTTCACATGTACAGTATAGTGTGAACAGTCAAGTTGCAGCTTGCAGATCAGATTGCATGCAATTTACTTGTACAGTGAGAGTTGGTATTTAATTACAGGATAATTTAAAAGTTTTAAGTTTTTAAATAGGTTGTTGTATTTAATTCAAAATTATTATTTTTTTAATTAGTCTGAACAGAAAAATGAAAACTTATGTTTACCAACCTAATCCAAATCATATCCATATGTGATACGTGATTTTTTTTTTTCTTTTTCATCTCAGTTTGAACAGACTTCAGATAGTTTTCTTGTCGTTCAGGACTTAAAACAACTGTAAGATCTTACAAAGTGCAATATTGTCTGAATGCACTCACTTTTGTTTCACTCTGTTCTTGTATAGTGACCTATGTGCACTAAATGAGTCAGTGTTAGTGGTTTTATGCACACATCAACAGGTTCTAGGCCACTGAGTGATTTATAAATGAACACCTGCATGCATACAGACAAAACAAGACTTACTATGCGAGTCAGGGCTGTGTAGTTGCAGATACTGCATATCTTTATTGTGTAGCTGTGTGTTGAGTTTGTGTAGTGAGCTCTCCCTCTGCCTCAGAACTGCCTCTAAACTGTGGATCCGCTCAACATGTTTCTCCACCAGAGACGTCTGAGCCCGGAAGAGAGCGAGAGAAGAAAGAGACAAGAAGAGAAGGAGAGGGAAAGAGAAAGAGATGGGCACAAAAGTAAAAGATTAAAAAACACCATGAAACACCAAAGTACAGAGAGTAAGGCAGGTGATGAGGGACTGATCAAAAGATATACAAGGGCAAAGAGGCCATTACTTCACCATGCAGATTCTTCCGGCATTCGTGTCCATAAGGAATTTTTGTCAGCAATAAAAGATGAGAACAAGTAGATGTAACAGCTGATAGCTGACTGAGTGTTTCAGAGAGGCGAACGGCACAGATGCTCAAACGCTTGCATCATGCAATTTTCAAAAACTCAATTTTTTGGTCCCAGCCAAATCCATTTGAAGCCATTTGAGACCCGTGTTTAAAACTGAGGATGCAAATGCGCATGTATGATTATAGATATCCAGCATCATCCACTTATATGAGGGCTTGGCTGGGTAATATAAGAGCGCAATTACATTTGTTAGGACGTATGAGAGTACAAGATTAATCAAATGGACACCTGGTTGGATTAAAGCCTGAAGCACATGGAGAGGCTAATTATCACAACTGCCCATCCGCTCGGCAGTCAAACTTAGCATGGATGTGGTGAAATTAAAGTTTTAGGAGAGTTCTCACCATCTTGTCGAGGTCTCGCTGAAGGCTTGACTTTTCCATGTGGATTTTCTCATAGGCCTGAATGACATCTTCAAGCTGCTCCTCTCGCTCTTTGCTCTTCTGAAGCTGAGAACACAAACACTCCTATCATTAAAAAGACTTTCCTTTGGCTTAACCCCTGTGTGGTGGGTTATCATTTTTGCGACTCAGCCAGTGTTTGTGGGTCTGGTGGACCCGCTGCAGTTTTGGGTTATTAATTCAACACAATCAAAAATTATATGTTAAAATACTCAACAGATGTTTACTTCATCCCAATTACAAAAAATATAAACAGCATATATGGTCAAAATTACCCTTTAGATAAATCAGATAAATCTTGCCCTTTACCTTTTTTAGATCACATTTATGAATGAAAGTGCTACAACCTTGTGCGGGAATGGCAGGGGCAGAAACACAAAACTCACACTTGCACTCACACTCTTACAGACTCTCTCTCTCTCTCTCTCACACACACACACACACACGTTTATTTTTGTGAAAAGTGGGGACATCCCATAGGCGTAATGGTCTTTATACTGTACAAACTGTATTTGCTATTGCCCTACACCTAAACTTAGCCCTCACAGGAGACTGTGCATTTCTACTCCCCCAAAAAAACTCACTCTGTATGATTTATAAGCGTTTTGAAAAGTGGGGACATAGGTTAATGTCCTGAAAAGTCACCTTCACCTTGTAATACCTATGTCATACCTGTGTCATTATACAAATTTATGTCCTCATTTGTCACAAAAAGGCACGCACACACACACACACACACACACACACATAAACACTTATATCAGGCCCAGACATTAGGAAGACAGAGTGAAGGTACATGGGACCTAAAATTTCCACTCTTTTATTAGCCCCGAACATCCTGTATGCGTGTGTGTGTGTGGGGGGGGGGGGGTACACAGGGGCGCGGGAAGATGTTTTATGTAGGGGGTGCTGTGGGGGGGTTAGTCAATTTCTGCATATAAATAATACGCCAAATAGAAACAGAAAATCATGCTATAGCCTACGCACTTTCATGAGATCGTGTTAGACATCAATTAGCTATTTTACAAATGGGAATAGGCTACAATGAATTCATAATGTTTTACATTCAAGCTGATTTCAAGCTTAAAAACCCTTCAAATGTATATTGAAAAGTTCTTTAAAAGCATCTGGAATGCAATAAAGTAATTTTACAGCTGTTTTTTAAAGCATTTGCTGCATGGATTAAAAAGCTAGGCCAATAAATAATTCACATAGGCCTATCAGTCAGACAAAATTGCGTCGTAGCAAATTCTTTAAATTTCAAGGACAAATATTACATACTTTTTTTTTATTATTATTGAATACAATTATAAAATAAAACGCAAATTACAATGGGGCCTGTTTTAGGCTTTCCCTTATTTTTATATTTGTGTATCATATCTGTGAGCCAGTTTCGAGTTGCCGAGTTTCTTGTTCTGGCACACTCTGTTTTCCTATTTTATAAAAGCACAATATTGATATTGTGAATGCACACAAATAAAAGTAGACCCTTTACAGTTCCAAATGATGTATTACTCTTACCTTTATGAGCAAAAATCACACGGCGTATTTTAAGTTGTTTTTACTGTAAGAAAAAAAAAATACAAGTGACCGCGCTGGAGCCTCCGCGTCCTACAGCTCGCTTCATCTTCCACTCTCCACACAAACTGTTGGATATGCGTCTAACAGCGCACATTTATATAGGTTTTTAGTCAAGTCGTGATGATTTGATAAGGCTAAATGAATCAAACATAGGCGAGCAACTCACTGCTAACGCTGGCCGCTTGGCCGTTGCTTAAAAGAAAAAAACAACAACATTTAACGGAAAAAAATGCTCCCAAGGTTTTTCTAAATTAACTTTATGAAGAAAAAAAAAAAACGAAACATAGCCTAATCACTTTTCCATTACATACAAAACTGAACTATTTTAATAGGTAGCTATAAGCTGTTTTGGGAGAAGGGGAAGACTCATATCGCTGAGAAAAAAAAAAAAAAGTTTAAAACATATTTTTTTCCCAGTACATCCATGATATTTCCATGTTCCGCTTTTAAGCCACAACCTACAGATCCCACAACACAAACATAACATTCACAAACATAAGGGCCGCCGGTGGTGGAGCTGGACACGGAGTTGGTGGTAGTCGAATCATTTACGCTCGTCCTTGAAACTTTAATATTTTTAGGGTTTTTGAAAAACTCATAATTATCTTTTGTGACATGCTCATGTGCTTCGTGTCTAACTGAAATTACGTCCCTCAAGGTAACCTTAGTTACGCGTTGTAATCGGCAACAACAAATTTGATTGGTTAATAATACAAATCCCAAATATTCAAGTATAAATATACAGTATATATATATATATATATATATATATATATATATATATATATATATATATAGCCTATATATATTTTTTTTATTCACAACAGTTTACAGTTGCCCACAGAAAAAATCAGGGGGTGCTGCAGCACCCTCAGCACCCCCTGTGTACAATGTGTTGTCATTGAAAATTTGTTCTGATATATGTTCTTCACAGAAAATGAGTCAAGGCCAATGAGTCTAAGATTGAAAAAATAAATAATAGTATGATTTTTCTTTTGATAAAAAGTGAAAACGTTCCCACAGACCCGAACACCATATGGCTTTAATACACACCTGATGATATTTCAAAATCTTAAATTCACACAGACATTTTTTTCATTTTTCATTTTACATTAAAGTGTGTATACGCTCTTGAATTACAATGACAGCTGGGATGTCCTCGAGCTGTATAATGACAAGCTGTTGTAACATTTGGTATTAGGCAGGTGTACGATAAAAATATATTAAAATCATTCTCATTTTGTCAATTATTTCTTGTCACATTTCCTTCCTATTATTTTTGTTACCATTATGGATTTTATATGTCCCTAGTAGGCCAATAAGTTTTACACACATGACCTAAATCTTATTCCGTTATTAACTTGATTGTTCACCACATGAAACTCCTTTCTGAAAGATCCATTTTTACAATAAATTTTACATTTACTATAAATGATTTTCAGATATATATACATGAATGAAAAATAACATGAGAAAATCTAAGAAATAAGAAATAAATATAAAATGATTTTTAATAAAATGTTTGTCTATTATAAACAAACAAGCTGAAAATAACTGTTTGAGTTTGTATTAATTTATTTTATTATTGACATGAATATTTTTTTCTTTATAAACAAAATTAGTTACAACCTGAAAATTATAGCTATAATCCTATTCTATTATTTCATTATCACACTTTTGCAGAAAAAAACAGCAAAAGGTATATGATTACTGATTGGTTTCTAGTTGATCACATTCATACTTATGCTTAATTTTGACAAAACCTCAGATAACTAAGCTGGTTACAAATCAGCAACAGTAAACCAAGCATTTATGTTTACAAGAAAAAAAAATTACGTTACAAGTTCGAAATGTAATAGTTGAGTGGCGAAAGGGCAAGTGACTGTTCTGTTAACTGATCATGTTGCATACAAGTTTCATTCTTTGACAAATTGCTTGTCTCTGAAAACCGACATGGTGTGAGAGAGAATAAAAACATTTATAGGCATAGAGTGTTCTGCCTGATATATAAAAACAAAAATAATAAAGTGAAATGTTCTTCCCTGCACTTTCATTTTAATACAGACACACATAAGCATCTACTTCAATTATAATAAAACACACCTCTCTGCAGTGATCCTTTGGCTTCACAGATAATAGTAGCTTATTTTCAGAAAATATGACTGAACAGGGTATTTACTTTCAATAGCGCTGCATTAGATCTCAGCAATAGCTCATGACTGCAAAGCTCTGGGTCTGGCTTTTTTTTCTGGAAAAAAGTGAAGAATAAAACACAAGAAGACACAAATCGAGAAGGAAGTCAAATGAGGAAGGTGGGGAAGAATAAGGAACGTACACACAAAGTACCAAACGTCAGCAAAAGCGAGGGAGGTGTGGGAGAGAGAGAGGAACAGATGACAAAGAGAAATCTGGCTCTTCGATGGAGCGAAGGCTGCTGGGTGGCTATGGAAACAAATAGCAAGCATCATTAATTAATGAGACGCTTCGCCAGGCAATAAGCCGAGAGATGCAGAGAGAGAGTATGATCTTCCCGTTTACACTCCACATCACAGCCAGTCGGGAGAGACGATTGAGAGCGGGCTTCAGGCACGCAAAAACGAACACTCGTTCTTGGGCTAGATTACGTAAGGCCCATGAATGACTGAGCATCTGAAGTTGTCCTTCATTACCCAGCTAATCGTATTACCTCTCTAATCTTTACATTTTGTGAAGTGTAATCCAGATTTACAACACAATATAGCCAAGTCATACTATAACAAGCGGTGGTTCGAAATTAGCAGAACATCAGATGAAATACAATCCAGAAAGAGGTGGGTGGGTGTATTTAGGTGTGTGTCCTCTCACCTCGAGGGTCAGCATGTTGACTCTCTGTTGCAGACTGCCATTTTCTGACTGGAGTAGCGCTGTGTCTTTGGGCTCAAAGGAGCAGTAGGAGTTCCTGTCATCTCCAAACTCGCTTATCATGGGGAACTGTACACACAAATGTACAAAAAAGTGGCACAGGGGTTATCATTTTTGGAGCAAAAAACGTCATATTTACTGACAGCCTGCAATCTGGTTTAAAAGGGCAATGTCTGGACTGGTTTAAAACTGAGTATTTAAATGAAGTCATTGTCATTCTTTTCAGCACAAATATGTAAATGATGTCTACAGATTGCACATTATTCACTAAATTCAGCACAATTAAAGTTGTACAGAAAGCAGTTGGTACACAATTTTAAAACAGATGTTTGTGAAAAATCCAAAGCAATTCTAATCTGGAAAAAATGGTGTAGGATTTCCTTTTTCACTTAGAAATTGCTATTAAATTTCACAAATAATTACAATGAAACGGCAAGTAACACATTGAATTAAACATGAAATTTGAAAGTAAAAAATAATGTTTTTTTCTAAAATGTACTCCAATAATATTTTCCAAAAATATTTTTTACAGTGTGAAAGAATCGAGAGAGGCTTTATAACTGGGCATATAAATCATGATACAGTGTATAGTAAAGGGCATTTTTTGCATTTTAAGGAGTGGGTCAAGCTCTGGCCTGTTACCCTCTTACATCCCTACTTTCCTGTCTATACTTTACTTTCCTATAAAAACAAAGGTAAAAAATATTTTTTATATGTTTTATATTTCAAATAAAGGCTGTTCGTTTGAACTATTTATCAAATAATCCCCCAAAAATGACCACCACTGATGATAATTAGAAATTTTTCTTGACCACCAAATTAGATTTCTGAAGGATCGTGTGACACTAAAGACTGGATTAATGACAAAATTACACTCAAAAGTTAATTTAAAATGTAATAAAATCACAATATCACTGTATTTGGTGAGCAAAAACTTTAAAAGCCTTATGAACCACAAACGTTTGAATGACAGTGTATGGCAACAGTGATAAAAATGCTTCTGAAACGACCTCCGGGTGGGATACAGTTAGTGAGCAATATACAAATAACCATTCAGAAACATCTATACAGCCAGTATTAGTATCAGGTAATTGCCAGAATATATATAGAATATATATATATAAATGCGACTTGGTGACTAAATAATTTGAGGGGTTTATTAGTCACTTGGTATCAAACAGTCCTCTCAGTTCAAAGAGGTCTGCTCTTGTAGGCTACAAGTTCAGCTCCAACATAATCTTCTACCTCACTACTGGCATCAATAGACGCTGTGTGCTTTGATGTGCAGGATCTCATATATTTTTACTCCTACGAGCTGTGTGCATTAGTTCCCCACATTTAGCCATTTACTAGGCAGTGAGCCACACTGAACGCAGAACACTGGAGGCGCTCTCTCTCTCGCCTTCTGCAAAAACAGCTGTTCTTCAGAGGCTAGCTGTCGATGGTGCGCATACATGCATATGTTTGGGCAGAGCCAAACCAAAAAGCTTTAAATATATCCAATCTGGAGCATCTTCTACCTGCAGCTCCCCAGAGGCCTGGCAGCAGCCCAATCTAGTTGTACTCAAAAATCACATCAAATGAACCAGCAGTTTTGTAAGTTTATTTGCATAGCACTTTTCACAATATATATTGTTCCATCACGTTCAGCATCAACCTATATTACTATATTTAAATATTTCTAATACTGGTAGATCATTTATATGATACCAAAATATTATGCATTTAGTGTCTTCATGCTCAATAATTGCTGTCATTTCTGAGCACTGATTATTTTAGTGAAAAGCAACTAAATCACGTTTAAATATTAATAGAGATGTTATCTACTTTCTTAACAATCGTGTGATCTAAACAGCATCAGGAGCATCTTGTTTTTTGTGTATAAGTGGCTTTGTGAGTTTTCATGTGAGAGCCTGACATGGTAATTATAGAGAGCATGCATACTTGTTTATGTACTGCTCGGCTCACGTGTCAGCTGGGCTATAAATAAAGCTCTTTCATACTTGAAGGAGGCACAGCTCTTAATGAGTGCTGTCCAGCCACAGTATTCAGCTGGTGAACAATTTTTCACATGGGAACTGCAAACTCCATTACAGTTAAATTTTAAATAGCCTTTACCAGAAATAGTGGTATTACTATTGGTGCAATAATAATTGATGGGTCTCCACCATTAGATTTTTCATATTTTTGAAAGAAGTCTCTTATGCTGAATAAGGTTGCATTTATTAGATCAAACATACAGTAAAAACTGTAATATTGTGAAATATTACCATTTTAAAACAAGTTTTCTATTTTAATATAGATTAAAATATCATTTATTTCTGTGATGGCAAAGCTGAATATTCTAGTTTTCAGTGTCACATGTTTCTTGAGCACTAAATCAGCATATTACAATAATTTCTGAATGTTCTAAATGTTTAAAACAGTTGTGTTGCTTAATAGTTTTGTGGAAATCATGATACACTTCTTTTCAGGATTCTTTAATTAATAGAAAGAACAATTGAAATATATATATTTTTTGTAACAATGTAATAAGTCTTTGCAGTCACTTTAATGCATCTTTGCTAAATAAACAGATAAATCATATCATTAATCTCTCAGATTCATGTTTATGTCTGAGTGTCTCACTTTCTCTTAAAATGTTGGAGCACCACATATTAAAGGCTTATCAGAAACGTAGATTGACCTTCTCTTTTTGGGGTGCATTTCCCGAAAGCAACTATGGTCATAAGTTCCGTTGTTACCCAAAGAGGTCAATGGAACTTGCAACCGTAGCTGGCTAATGATGCTTTTGGGAAATGCACCCTTGATCTATTGAACTTGGGTTGCTCGACACAGGAAGTGGTTAGTTTAATTATTGGATTTATGCTCTTTCTCAGTGCAATTCTCTGCTGTGTGCTAGTTATCCATATTATCGCTTGCTATGTGTGTCCACTCTGCTCTACTCTAATTAAATGCCCTATATAGTATGTCTGTGATCGTGTCACTGTCTCTGCATTAATGTGAGATGAGGCAGGAGAAAGGGTTCGGGGCTAACAAGGATGTCTACACCCCATTTTTTAACTCGATAATTATGCCATATATATATATATATATATATATATATATGGCACTAGCTAAAAAAATCCTACTCTGGTATAGTAAAAACTACAGGTTAGTTTAATAGGCTGCGACATTTGAAAATGAGTCATTTTGATATTTTAATAAGCTTAATTATGTTTAGCAGACTATTTTATCTACAAGTCTACAAGAGCACATTGAAAATCTGGGATGTTTTTCATTTAAACCTGGAAATAAGCTGATAGTTTTAAACAAGGAAAGTTACATAATAGTAATTTAAGATTCTGCACTATTTCTAGGTCACTAATCAAAAGTTCTTCGTGCTTCCACTGAAGCACAAGATGCTTTGTGGATCATTCTCAAATCAAGCTGGATAACATGATCATAAGGCTTTACACAAACTGGTAAAAAGTGCTGCGGTCATATAAAATAATTGCTGGTGAATTTTATAGCATTTTCACAAATGGTCTTTAAAGGAATAAATCACCCAAAATGAAAATTCGGTCATTAATTATTTACCCTCATGTAGTTCCAAACCCGTAAGACCTTCGTTCATCTTTGGAACTCAAATTAAGATATTTTTGATGAAATCTGAGAGCTTTCTGACCCTGCATAGACAGCAACGCAACTACCACGTTCAAATTCCAGAAAGGTAGTTAGGACAATAGTTCCCACAATCCCCACCAGCAAAATTTAAACACGTTAATAAAAGACGCTGGTTGGAGATGTATATTTATATTGGTATATACTGTATGCTTGAGGTGAACATTATCTTGACCATTATTCACTGTCTATTAAGACAGCTAGAGTGACACTGAACCTTTTTCCTGTGGAATCCTGGGAGAGGGTATGTCCTTGAAAAAATGCTTTACACTGTGAATTTGGAATTTTTGGAATTTGGACCCCAATGTATAATTTATTGATTTTAGAATATGTGGCCTCCATGGATGATATATTTATAGTATGAGAGAAATTAACTATAGAGGAGACAGTGAAGAATAGCAATGCTAGGCACTTTTAGTGTTTTAATCATTAAACATATTAAGACATATTGTAAAGTATAAGTATACAAAGATATTGTACTACAGTACACGTGAAAACTGTTTTTTTTTAAGTTGTTGAATTACTGGCGTATTGGAATACTATTTCAATCTTTTTACTTAAAAAATAAAAGACATTTAATTAAATGTGCTACTTGTCTTTATTTTTAAACTTGTTTCTTTTTTAATTTTCTGCAATTTCTGAGGGAATAAGTAAATCCTACACCATTTGTTTTTTCAGTGAACTGATCTGCCCACACTGCCGGTAGATACGCTACTAACTGCTGATATCTGTTGCAGTATCTGAAACTAAAGGATCCTTAGGGCGTTTTGTACCTTTATCTCGTAAATCTTGAGTTTTCTTTTGATGTCTGCATTTTCTCGCTCAAGGCCGGCCAGTCGAGTCTTAATGTCCTGGTAGGCGCTGATGAGGGCGAAGTGGGAGGCAGAGTACATGTCTTCTGATAATGGAGAGTTTGACCAGCCCACCCCACAGCCATCTTCTTTCAGACCCTCATTACCCCCCAGCAAGCCCAACTGCCCCCCGAAGAGAGACTCCATGACCTCTGATCCTCAACCTGTGAGATGCAAGAGAGAAAGAGAAAGGTTGTTTATGTGACTCAAACATGTGAGCTAATCAGCTTTGGGACATGCACTCTTTCATCTTGAACATAATTTTTCACTTCTTCGATGGTTTTGTTGTCGTGCACAAGCTCCACTTCACTGCACTCAAGATAATTATTTTCTTTCGCAACTACGCTTCTTCTCATTAGTATTGACATCCACACCTATGTCTGTACAAACCACCAAACCATGCCAAACAAAAACCAAACGCCAGGGAGGTTTTCTCTTTCTCACCCACGTGTCCTTTATCTTCTCTGGACATGTTTGGCCTTTTGGTTACAATGTGGCCTGACCACAGTCATTGAGACTTGAGATACTTGAAAGAGCGGAGCTGCATGACCTGATTCAAGTACACGCTGTGCTGCTAAGAGAATGACATCACCGCCTAGCAACTGAGAGTCCCTGAGATCACCTGTATAGCTGCCATTTTTTACAAGCTCTTACAGGGTCAGCGAATTTTGTGAATACAGCATTGTGATTACATTAAAGTTGCTGGAGAAAAAAATATGCGCTTCCAAAATCTACTATCAGTCAAATTTTTTATTGCTACTGTACGTATAAACTGTGTTCTGAAACCTAATGAGCTGCCTAGCTGTCTTCTTCTAAGGCAGCATCCTAACTGAAATGAAACCTCATAAGTGACAGATTTGGAGCGCTCTATATAGGCAGTAACTGTGAGCGTCATATAAATAGTGCTCTGCACACAAACCACAGAGGAGACATGACTCATAATCAATGGCAATAGTTTGCTGTTAGCATGTTGCTAAGCTAACGATGCAATACATAAGCAATTGTTGTATATACTTAAAATTGTAAGCGGCCCATTTGTTGTTAGACTGAAATATATATATATATATATATATTTTATATACATACATTTCAGTATTGATTATGTACAGTAGCATTACTATAGTGTATTTTCAAACAACATCAATTTGGACCAATATAAAATTTATGGCTGATAACCAATAAATGGCCAACATTAAAATTCTTTACAATTTAATCAAAATAAATACAAAATGAACCACTAAAATTAAAATCAGTTATTTTAAATGCTACAAGTTAATTTAGGCATCACTACATTATAATAAAGGTTACTTTATCATAAACACAGTAAAAACAGTAATATTGTGAAATGGCATTAAACTTTAAAATAATGGTTTTCCATTTTAATGTTTTAATGGGCAAAGCTGATTTATTTAGGTAACACTTTACTTGAAAGGGTGTGCATAAGACTGACATGACACCTTCATAATCATGACATGACACATGTCATGAATATGAAGGAGGTTTTATGCATGTTTATGACAACTGTCATTAAGTGTCATTCGCTTAGTTATGTCATTTTTAATGCAAAGATGACATTATTTGACCTAACCCTACCCCTAACCCTAACCCTAGCCCATAACAAAGACATCTCCAACAATGTCATCTTTGCATTAAAAACTGCATAACTGAGCGAATGACACTTAATGACAGTTGTCATAAACAGACATAAAAAACCTTCATATTCATGACAAAAGGCTATAGACTTCATTTAACAGTGTTCATAAATTGTTATCATTTTAAATTTTTATTAACCAAGCTACAGGGTCAAAATAAAACCACAGAAATACACTCAATGCTGAAAGATATGTGCTTGTTTTAAATGCATGTTGCTGGACAGCCATTTTTGTAAAAGTGTAGCTTTATTACTCCCCTGTGTGTTCCCTTCGTGCTCTTCGAGTCCCCATGAGCCCACTGTTCACACCATGACGAATCGCTCCACTGCTATTACCAACACTCATTCACATCAGACAGCATTGCCTCAGTGAGGCAGGACACAAACATGGATAGATAACATGGAGTAAGCAGAAAAAATGTTTAGCTGTAAACTGTTTCGTAAGATGATATGGATATGCATGCAGCATCAGGTTTGCCATCTGATAAAGCACGGAGGTGTGAGGAGATTTTACTGCACACAAAATGAGTCAGATGCTCCTTACATAGTGAGCTATTTTTGATCACTTGCGTACCAATGCACAAAAATGTACAAAGAAGCCTTGGACCTCTTCCTGGGTGTTCTCTCGGTTCTACTCTCTCTCTTTCTCTTCATCCTTCAGGGTAATCCAGAAAAACACCCACTCACACAAATATATTTGCTCAGGCATGGCTAAGCAGCATGGCCATGAGGGGAGAGATTGCTGTTCTGATGAAGGTGTGAATGTGTGTAGGTGGAAGAATATCACTTTAGAGACATTCCAACCCACTACATTAATACAAGTGTGTTCTCACCCAGGGTTCTCTCTGTGCTGATAAGGAGATGCAGCACAATGCACTTATCTCTTGTGATATCTTTGTTATTGCAAACAACTTGAAAGGTCATGCACATATATTTATTTCTCTAATAATGAAGCGGCTTGATTATCGTAGTTAAAAATTGTTTGGCTAAAGCTCAGCGGCCAGAAATGTGTAAACTTGGTCATTCCCTGTGAAATTCTAAAGGAGGAATTGTTATGAAAATGTCAATTTGGCTCTTTTTCATACAATAAAAATGGCATTCATTGGCTCGCAAGTTCAGCTGCAAATTTGCTTGATGAATAAATATATATATGCAATGCACAATTTTTTTTATTAAATATAAATACTTTTATAAATAAAAAAATCAATATAAATATTTTATTATAATTACGAAATATAAACTAATTTCATATAATAAATATAATATAATATAATATTATATAATATAATATAATATAACTTAACATAATTTAGTAATAATAATAAGACTTTCCAGAGATTGACTGTAAAATTAATGTCAAGTCAAATAACTGTATAGTCTGATGCACTGAATCATGTAGCATATTTCATTATTATAAAGATCTAATATTATGTTTTTTACTGTGCAACAACAGTAATATATTTCTATCTACTACTACTAATTATTATTAATAGTTATCACTATTACTACTACTATTATTACCACTACTATCAACATGAGAGAATGTGAACATGCAAATGTATCACTGAATTATTAAAATATAAACTTTTAATCTCAGTGGGTACTTCACGTATATATTTTGCTAACCAAAAAGTTTAGGAACCCCTTTAGAATAGAATAGAATAGAATAGAATAGAATTTTTCAACCAGAATTTCAATCTGTGTCTCTTTGTTACAACTATCACTGGACTAACATGTCTTATACATATAAAATAAACTACTACGTTGTTAAAATGATTTTATTCCTGCCACTGGTGGCCCCTAAATCAATCAGGTGCGTCATGTGCCTGCATCCTATTGACAAGCGTGCTGCTCTGACACAAACATACAGCCATCCCAGTCTCAGTGAAAACAAGAATTTAAGCACAGGGATTATAACACGGCTTTGACAATTTGTTAGGGCTCAAAACCCTGGCAAGATGCAGGAGAAAACAGACAAACGGGACACTCTTTGCATGGCTAGCTCACCAGACATCTATCTTCCCATCTTACTCCATCTCACCTATTGTCTTGCTCTCCTCTGCACCTAATTTTGTGAACACTTACACTCTGCGCACACCTATTAAGAATTCCACAGCTCTCCTCCCTTCTTCATTAGAGCAATTACCACAGGAAGTCATTTGTTACCTGGGGCCTAGATGGCACTGGCACAGACATGGACACACACACACACATATTTCTACAGAGATATTTTCAGCACCTCATTCGCAGCTCATCATTATTAAATGACAAAAAATATTTCTTTAAAGCTCTGTTCTGAATTATGTCACACCACTGCAATCCGAGACGCATAGGCAATTAATTCATTAATACCTGAATTTTTATATAAATACAAAATTTGGGGAGTTAAGATACAGTATGTACATTTCTCCTTCATTGTGTCTTGTTTGCAAAAGCAACCCTTTAGACTGCAAATGTGCTCATTATAAATTCACTCAAATGATTATGAGATTGAAATTAACATAATTTGCCTTAATGATGTGGTGGGCATCACATTTTGTTGAAATGATGCTAATCGTTTCAAGAGAGATCGTAACATACAACCTCTGAATTATTTAATAATCTGTCAAACCATCCAAAATTTAGGAACGCCAGCATCCAGCACTCTTCTGCTGACAGTACTATTGCATAATTTCGCTCAGTCACACTTGCTCATGAAATTGGCTGGCATCCTAAACATTTACCACAAGCCGCATGCAATTACAGACAGCAGGACACAGTCGTATCGGACTCAAGCCCATTTTGTCATGGGGAATCTGGCTGCTATAATGCAGATATCATGGCGCACACACACAAACAGACACACACACCTGTTATTTCAGTGGGGTGTGTATGTGTGTTTCTGGCATGGTTTGTGGTCCCTCACTTGGCGGACGATTAGCAGGGTTGCAAGTGAAGTGTGACTGCCTGTGATAAAAAAATGACCACTGTGGTTCCACAGGTGTGTCCTCACATACATACACACACACACACACAAGCAAGAATTCATATGCCTCACACCTCTATGCATCCCACACTTTACTGAGAGAAACAGCCATAACACAAGCGTGAACAAATGTAATGGGATATACGTGATGGGATGGCAATAAAAGAGCAAAATAACGTATTTTAAATCCAAAAACACAATGCATGTGCCAAACAAAGCATCTTTCATTGTTTGGCGCATATTTCAAAAATAAAATGAACAATGAAACACAGCTAGTAATGACCAGCGAGTAGATCACATTTGGTTAAAGCACAATGAAAAAAAAAAATATATATTTTTTTTCCCATATATATTTTTTATATATATATATATATATATATATATATATATATATATATATATATATATATATATATATATATATGAACAATCTGGACAAATGTATTGGGACACAGCTCTAATTTATTAAATTCAAGGGTTTCCATCAGACCCATTACCTCAGGTGTATAAAATAGCCATGCAGTCTGCATTTACAAACATTTGTGAAAAAACTAGCTCTACTGAAGAGCTCAGCGAGTTCAAGCGTGGTACTGGGATGCCACCTTTGCAATAAGCCAGTTTGTGAAATTTCATCCCTGCTAGATATCCCTTGGTCAACTGTAAGTGGTATTATTGGAAATATGCAAGCGTTTAGGAACAGCAGTAACTCAGCCATGAAGCAGAAGACCATGATAAGTCACAGAGCAGGGTCACTGAGTGCGGAGGCACATGGTGCGCAAAAGTCGCCAATGCTCTGCTGATTCTATAGCCAAAGAGTTCTACTGACATTAATAGCAGCACAAACATGTGCAGCAGGAGCTTCATGGAATGGGTTCCCATGGCTGAGCAGCTGCATGCAAGCATCACATCACCAAGTACAGTGCCAATCGTGGGATGGAGTGGTGTAAAGCACGATGCCACTGGACTCCAGAAACGTGTTTTGTGGAGTGATGAATCAAACCTCTCTGTTTGCAGTCTGATGGGCGAGTCTGTGTTTGACGGATGCCGGGAGAACTTTACCTACCTGACTGCACTGTACCAACTCTAAAGTTTGGTGGATGAGGAATAATGGTATGGTGCTCTTTTATGCCTCTTACAGTGAACAGAGTGAAATCTTAATGATTCAGCTTACCAAGACATTTTGGACAATGCCTACAACTTTATGTGAACAGTTTGGGAAGGCCTTTTCCATTCCATCATGACTGTTCCCCAGTGTGCTGAGCAAGATCTGGTTGGATGAGTTTGGGGGGGATGAACTTGACTGGGCCCACTGGCCCACTTGATCTCAAACCCCACTGGACATTTTTGGGATGAAATGGAATGGAGATTGTGGGCTAGGCCTTCTCGTCCTATCAGTGCTTTACCTCACAAATGCTCTACTGGAAGAATTTGCAAGAATTCCAACAAAAACACTTCTTATGGAAAGCTTTCCCAGAAGAATGGAAGATTTTGTAAGTGCAAAAGGGGAATGAATGCCACAGTAATGTCTATGTATTTACAATGCAGTGTCCCTGTTTCTGTAACGATCAGGTGTCCCATACTTTTGTCCATATAGTGTCCAACAAGTAATGTAATTGGCATTTAATAGCTAGAAATAACACAGCTATAATTTAACTGCTCAACATTATTATTATTATATTATTAATATTCATATCACAGATAATTTTCTTAATATTAACAAACCTCATCTATTTTAGCCAGCTAGATAATGTTATCTTCGGCAATATGTAAATTAGCAGGATTCTGTAATCTTTAACACTCAAAACATCAAAGTAAACCAAATATCTATGTTTGCAAGGCATGCAAATACAAATGATGTATATGCATACAAATTATACTGGGTTTCCATTAAAGTATTCTGATGCAAATTTGTGCTGAAGAAACCTGATTGGAAATTCTTAACGCTTTCTGAAGTTTAGCATAAATAAAAATGTGCATTAAAGTGATAGAAACAGTGTTGTGGGGGGCCATTTTTATTACTGAGCCCTGATTACCCTAGTAAAAAGTAATATATTTAAAATACATTTATGATCATTACGATCTTAAGTATACGTCAAATCTATTAACATATTTACTGACATATCGCTCGAGGCTTACTTATATAAAAACTATATAAAAACTGTAATTAAACTTTATTCGGTCTATCACTTGTGCACAATACACATTAAGCCTAAATGTGTTTTGATATCACTAATGATGAGGATTGTATGATCTTTGAAAAATATTGGTCTTTATAAAACAAGACATTTAAAGTGACCTAAAGTACACTTGCAATACTTGCACTTTACCACAATCAAACATACTTAACTATATCTTTAGTTGGACTTTAGCACTACTTCTGCACAATTAAAGTGCATTTAGTGCAAAATTAGTTGTTCCAATTTACCAGACTTTAAGTATACCTAAAAGCACAATTGCAGGGTATTTTTTATTAAATACATAAACATATAAATGTATATGTAGTATATGTAGGATTAAATAAATGTATTTGAAATACATTTTAGTATATTTATTTTTCACTAGGGTAGTTACATTTATAATTTTATGACATTATCTCAGAAAATACCTAGTCATAATTTTGTTTTTTCTCACAGTTTTTAGTAACTTAGTGACTTTAGAAAGGCTAACTTGAAAGCAAAACTTTTTACAGTCAGAAATTTATCTTACTGTAATATCATTTTTCATGCATCTGAGGGAAGAACGAGGCTCCCTGCGAGTAACTCACTATGCATTGGGCTATTGTATTGACTGTGTTGATAGCAAAACGCCTCCGTTTGGAGTGAAGATTGGGCTGGCACAAGTTGGCACGAGCAGCAACACAACTGAGTGGGCGTTGCAGAGGGACTGTGGTTGAGCCTCGTGGGCAAATCAGAGCATCTACACGTGTATTTTTACCACGGAGTGGGAGTAAGGGAGGTGTCGATTTTACAACAGTCACAACTGCAAACTACAGTCTAATGTGCTCTTTTTGGTGTTCATAGCCAAGCTAGTTTGTGGTAGTCTCATGTAGAAACATATGATGCCTTAAAGAGGTTTGTGGAAGTCAATGTGATACAGTATGTTGAAAGATGATGTTATGTAGGGTGTATGTAAACAATCTAAACCGGCGAGGCTGTTATGTTGGGCTTTTAAGTAGACAAACGAATGCATGTGTGATGCTTTCAGGGCAGAGAAATTAATAGAGAAGGTGAGCGGTGTGAAAGCGAGGCACAGCAGGTGTGGGTGCTGCATATGTAGGTGGAACTGAAGATGGATGGTGGGGAAGAAAGAAAAAAAGGTTAAACAAAATTTTACAGCTCTCTATATAGCTCTCCTTTTTCTCTCTTCGCTATCCTGCTTCTAGTCATCCTATTCCCAGGTTTAGCTTTTACTCACACTCTGTCTATTCATCTACTGACATCTTGACCTTTCTACCTCCAGCTCTTCTTCTTCTTCAGCTTATTTCCTATTTAACTGTTAGCCTCTATCTTCCTTCCATCTTTGGTATGTCACTACAAATCTACCCATCCCCCGGTATTAAAAGTTCAGCAATACCTCGAAAAGAGAAAATTTTACATAAGCCACTAATGATCCACTCAGTAATTTGTTCCTCATTAAAAAGTTTTACCCCTAAAGACAAGAATAGTGCTTTTGAAAAATCATGTACACTCGCAAGATGAATGGGTGAATTAAACTATATTGAAATTCAAAGAAATGTATTACTCATTTTTATCTAGGAAAGCAAAGAAAACTTTTTAGTTTAGTTGAATTTTAATTTGCTGTAATTTTAAGATTTAATAGACAGACAGACAGACAGACAGACAGACAGACAGACAGACAGATAGATAGACAGATAGATATAGATAGATAGATGAAAATCATTGGCTTGCTCATGCAGAATGCACTCTCTTCATATATGTGTGTGTCAGCTTTTCAGCTCTATGTGTTGATGTATTACTGCATTACCAAAATGAAAGATCTAAAGTTGTCCTTGGCAAGGACATTTAACACTTCCAGTGAATGTCTCCAAAACATTCACACTAAAAATCAAGCTTCAGAGAGTATAGAGACGGAGAGAAGAAGAGGATGAAGTAAGGTAAGAAATAAACAATTGTCTCTGATTAAACAGCTATGAACTGGGTGTTACAAAAAAGATGTTGTAGTCTCACACCCACACCAGTGAACCCTGCGGAGAGGAACACATCGCAATGAATGCCTCCGAGACAATCAGAGACAGGCAGGCGGGTTCTGACGTCACACACACGCATGTGGAGAGACGGGGTGATCAGCATCTGCTCTGTGGTTTTTATTTTTACTCTCTGAGAGAAAGGAGGAATGTGAAGGAGGGGGCCCGGGGATGGCTGGGCATGCAACACTCCAAGAAACATGAAGATCAGAAGCAAGGAGTGGAGAAGATGAAACTCACGCAGTGATTGGAGAAGTGTGAGTGGCAACATCATGATGGTTGCTCTCCAATTCCCTCGCACAGAAAACGGCATAAAAATGTGAAAAAAAGTGTGACGGCCGTTTCACGTGTGCATGCAAACAAACAAACACCCACATATACATAAACGCATATATAGATAACGATATATATATAGCAGCATTCATATGCTAACACCAGACGCTATTTTATCAAAAGAAAATGTCAAAATAACACTTTGGTGAATCGAGCTGATGCATAACTGTAATGTTTGTTGTTATGCAATTTTCATTAAATGTAAACCAAATGAGACCCCACTTCCTCTAACAGAGCATAAAACAAACAAACAAAAAAATGCTGTATGTAATGTAAAGACACCAACCACAATTAATTTTTAAGTGTCATTTAGGGGCAAATTTATCTGAAACATGCCTACTTCCCTACTATATACAAAAGTAGGCAAAAACAAACAAACAAAAAAAAAACAGTTCAGATAGGACAGTAGTGGAAAAGTACCCAGAAGATCTACAGCTACTCAAAGAACCTGAGTGCCTACACTCAGAGACAGTTTAAGTTTTCAGAGATACCTAAAGTCTTCGAGATGGGTAGCTATCACTACATGAAGTCTTCAGGATTGCTTGAAAATTTTAGGCAGGTGTGTTTAGTTAGTGTCAGGATGAGGGGTTCATAACAAGCATATAATGCTAGCCATAGAAGGTGGACAATTTGTTTTGTAGCCTTAGCCTCAGGAAGTAAAAAAAGCAATACTGCATTATTTATGCTCTTTTCATGCCTTAAAGTTGTCAAAACAGGAAAATATATCTTCATTTGAATGATTCTTCTATGTGCATGTTTTTTTTTTATCTTGTAATTTTTAATCTAAATGTTTGGATCTTCCTTCAATTAAACTGGATCTCCAATAATTTAGTCCTCACCCTAGATATTTTCTTTTTCAATAATATATTACACTTGGATATACATCACAATATGTTTCATTGCAACTTTAACAGTTCACACAATCAAAAATAATAATAAAAATGACACAAAATAATTGAAAACAACAAAAATGTGTAAAGTCTTCCAGTCAGAATACAGCTTGCCACTTGCTTTCCAGTTTTGTGTGCAAAATGCATCAGACTGTGAGTTGAGACTTTGCTCAGACAATGTTCAAACAACTCGCTCGAGCTCCAGTTCCAAAAAGACTCATGTGTGTTTTTTGATCACTTCTTATGTAGTTGCCTAAAATTCTTTCTGCCCTACACCATCAGAATGTTTTGAAATGATTGCAACATACAAAGCATCCACTTTTTTACTCAAGCACCATGTTGTTCCTCTTCTACAGTATATCCATTACAATGACTCTAAAGGTACTGAGTCTGAAATTTTCGTCCAAAATTTTCACACGTTAAAAAATAAATACGGCCTCACGTTGTGTCAATCATGTTTACACACTGCCTCCGAAACTTTTGTCCGTCAAAAAAAATTCGGATCAGGTTCGATTTTTTGCGTTTTCGCATCCGTAACATGCATTTTAATAGGAAAGGATGGGGAATATGAAAAAAACGGAAAAACGAATGCGAAAATTTCAGACTCAGTGTGCAATGGCCTTAACAGACACCGCCTGGAGACATCTATTCCTTTCCACCTCTTTATCGGCCATCTGCTAATATCTACCAACAATTTAAAAACAATATCACAATTTTCAGAAAAGGTATCTTGTTATTTTTGTAAAAACATACTTATAAATACAACCCACTGCAATTTCCAGCTGAAATGAACACTACAGGCATTAAAACACCAACATCTTTTATTCCTTTTATTCCATAAATGATGACTGGGAGCAGATCATTGATTAATAAAGGTTTTTTTCACCTAGTTCCACACACAATACTATGCTATGACCTCAATATATTAATTATCATAGAGCATGACTTGAAACTAATATATTTTGACATTTATACCACATAACCAGCTCCATATGTATGACTTTTCTGATGTGGTAAACTTGCTCGGTTGCTCACCCGGTACAACACTGTACTTGCTTTACAGAGCATTCAGGTACAAATCCTGTATAACACTAGTCACAATAAAAGAGCTAAAAGACATGGCTGCTTCAGCAAATGTGTTTTTTCTCAGGTTTGGTCTTGTTAACACAGACAGATGCAGATAAATGGCAGTAGACATGTTTGTTAGGTTATTTAGATCAGGGTGTTACCCCTATCGGCTTTTGTTGGCATTAGTCAGGCCTAAAATTAATGTCTAAAAAGACATTAATAAAACATACTGCATTCTGGTGATTGTCAGCATTGATCTGTGTTTGTCAATGCAATGTGAATCGGCCTTTAAATGCTATAAAGCATTAACCTTTCAGCGCCACTCACCAGACATTTAATTTCCGAACTGTGATAAGAACAACATTCAAGGCAATAAAAAATGGCCAGATTCACGTTCTGTTTTGGATAAAATGATCATGCTTTTAGTGTCACTCAATGGACATTTCATTTTAAAAGTGTCATGAATTGTGCAAGAAGCAATGTAATAGCATTTTTTAGAAATGTCAGCATATGCACATATTTTTCAAATGAGCCTGGGTTGCTAATAACTCTGCTAGTTTATTTGTGACAATTCTGTGTGCTGGTGGTTGCAATATCCTTCATTCCCCTGATAACATCTCTGTCAACAATGTGCACTGCCAGAGGGCTAGTGAGAAAGACAGAGGAAACGCTGTGGAAAATGGATTCTGTTATTTTTAGGGCTACCTGGGGGAATTATAGCAGTCCGGCAGCAAGAGCAATGCAAGTGGATAACCTGGTTTTCCTTGAGAGAGAAACTCGATGAGAATATTTCCAGAGCGATGTCTAACAAACACGTGCTTTCACTGTCATCCTGCGTCTCTCTTCCTCGTAATTTCATCTCATTCTACTTCTGTCGATTTTCTCTCTCCTCGTATCTCGTTACTTCCTTCCTGGATTCATTTTTCAACCTAATATGTGTCTCATAAACCTGCTCTCTCCCTTCTCCCCCACCTGCTCTTCTCACACTTTCTCGTTTATAGATACATGGATATATTGCGTTACGCCTCCATAGTAAGGCCTTGTGCTTTGTGTGGGCTACTGAAGCCATCACTTCCCAGAGCAATATCACTTTCACACAGGCAACCCATTAGCCAGGCGTACTTACTGATAATTGGAAAATCAGAAGCTTGGTTTGCATATACGACATCACAACCACAACATGGCATTATTGAGGGCAACAATGCTAAGAAACTCGGTAACACTTAGCAACTGCTTCTAAAGAAACTGTTGAACCTTAAAAGCATTGGGTAGAAATATGTCTGAATGCATTTTAAAGGTCATGCAGGCAACAAACACAATCCATACCTCCTGCGATGCAGCACAAAAGCATACATAAAGGCCTGGAATGGGTCAAGATGGCGGACTAGTCACAATTAATCCATTTTAAGACACAAACACTAAAAATATTAAAGTTAAAACAAAGAATTGAAATATTCAATAAATAATATCAACAAATTTTAAATATAAAATGTAATACAAACTATAATTTAAATGAAATAAATTTAGAGATGTAACTTCTCAGAGAATGTTTTAGCATTCTGTGCTTTAGCATGCTAACAATTTGCTGGACTGTTAACATGGTAAAATCTTTCTCAGAAGTTCTACGTCAAAACAGCTTTTTTATGTCAAATCCACCATTTATGTGTCACGTTTTTGAAGTAGAAAGTATATATTTAAAATATATAGGGTACAACGGGCTAAAGGTGCCCGGGGGTAAAAGGCGCCTTTGATATTATTTTCATCTAAACCACTAGATGGCACAAAAACGTGGCGTAGCACTTTCCAAAACATCCGCTTTTCAAGATGCACGTGCAGATTTGTCTGATCTTTGACGTGATCGTGCACAGCAGGGCAAAGTTCATTCTGTGGTTTCTTGATCTAATATTTTATGGTTTTTAAAATGTGGTAGATTTAAGTAGCAAATGAGAATCGCTAAAATTAAAGCATATATTTTGAGACAAAGATCTGCTTTAAGATTTTCAGTTTTGTTTAAGATAAATAAAGCAACAGTTTTTAAATAATGAAAGAATATGTAAAAGTATGGTACTTTGGGTAAAAAGTGGCCCTACTGTTGGGGCTAAAGGCGCACAGTAATTAACATGATAATTAATAGATGGCTGACTTTTCCATTTGTGACCCTGGACCACAAAACCAGTCTAAAGTCTCTGGGGTATATTTGTGGCAATAGCCAAAAATACATTGTATGGGTCAAAATTATCGATTTTTCTTCATTTGGACAAACTTAAAGGCGATTTTCTCCGTATTTGCATTTTTTTGCACCCTCAGATTCCAGATTTTCAAATTGTTATATATATATTATCCTATATTTGGGTCACATTTGTTGACATGATATGGTTAGATTCAGATGTTAAATATCAAATATTATGTTGGGTGTCCATATTAAATATAATCACCATGTTTAGAATTAAACCATCATATTTAAAAACATGATATTATTCATATCATATAAGAAAAAATCATTTGTTGTTACTACTGAAAATATATATTCAATTATTGGATCGCCTTCAATACTTTCAGAATCTTTACTTATTAAAATGATTTTGTTTCTGTATTTTAAAATATATTTTTTCTATTAACATATTTTAATGACAGTATATTTATTAAAAAGTAATTATTTTATTTTTCAAAATAAGCAGAAAATAGTACAAACTTTGCTTAGACATTATTTAAAAAAACATTATTTTTAGCTGAAGTATTTGTATCAATACCGTGCGCCTTTTACCCCATGCTGGTGGGCCACCTCATACATTTATTAAGATTTATTTATTTATTATTTAAGATTTTTAAACAAAATAAACAACTTTAATGATTTATTTTGACACAAAATCTGTTGCTCCATTAATGTTCAATAAAATGTATACATTTTTTCTGCAATTATACATTTTAGGTGCAGTGAATAGCACATTTTTTCTTAAGTGAAGTTACATACAGCCAAGTATGGTGACCCATACTCGGAATTCGTGCTCTGCATTTAACCCATCCAACGTGCACACACACAGCAGTGAACACACACACACCGTGAACACACACACACCGTGAACACACACCCGGAGCAGTGGGCAGCCATTTATGCTGCGGCGCCCGGGGAGCAGTTGGGGGTTCGGTGCCTTGCTCAAGGGCACCTCAGTCGTGGTATTGAGGGTGGAGAGAGCGCTGGACATTCACTCCCCCCACCTACAATTCCTGCCGGCCCGAGACTCGAACCCGCAACCTTTGGATTACGAGTCCGACTCTCTAACCATTAGGCCACGACTTCCCTTAAGGTGGGCCTTTAGCCCCGTTGTACACTATATGGGTAGTTGACGAATCAATGTGTCCTATGGTGTGACAGAAAAATGTAAAAAAACAACAACAACAACAACAAAAAACGTAAGATTGAAGATAAACCTCTATCATGCTATTTGTAGCTCTAAGAAGGAAGATACATTTTTCTCATGTTATTTGTGTGTTAATTTTTTTTTCTACATTTTTGCTATGTCACACCATAGGACACAGTCCAATTTTTATTTGTCAACTACCCATATATTTTTACTTTTGGTTTATATACACATACAAATGAATATACATTATTGTTCAAAAGTTTGGGATCAGTAATTAATACAGAAATTAATACTTTTACTCAGCAAGGACATAGTAAAGGGTTAGTTCACCCCAAAATGAAAATTCTGTCATTAATTACTCACCCTCATGTCGTTCCAAACCCGTAAGACCTCCGTTCATCTTCGGAACACAAATTAAGATATTTTTGATGGAATCTGAGAGCTCTCTGACCCTCCCATAGACAGCAAGTGTCTTTACACAATCAAGGTCCAGAAACGTAGCAAGGAGATTGGTAAAATAATCCATGTGACATCAGTGATTCAACCGTAATTTTACGAAGCTACGAGAATACTTTTTGTGCACAAAAGAAGAAAAAAAGTATTCACTGTATTCAGAGTATTCACTGAACGTTAACAGCGTATGCTGTTCTGTGTCAGCTGTGCCACGCGGATACGTTTTCTACATTGCTTACGCTTTGATCTGAACGAAATCCACGTGAAGCAGCTGACACAGAACAGCATACGCTGTTTTACATTCAGTGGATACTCTCCAAAATGGTGCCAGGGTGATGCTGAGGAGACGAATTGTTGAATAAAATCTTTTCTTTTTTTTTTTGCGCACAAAAAGTATTCTCGTAGCTTTATAAAATTACGGTTGAACCACTGATGTCACATGAATTATTTTACCAATCTCCTTGCTATGTTTCTGGACCTTGATCATGTAAGGACCCTTTCTGTCTATGGGAGGGTCAGAGAGCTCTCAGATTCCATCAAAAATATCTTAATTTGTGTTCCGAAGATGAACGGAGGTCTTACGGGTTTGGAACAACATGAGGGCGACTAATTAATTACGGAATTTTCATTTTTGGGTGATCCCTTTAAATTGATTAAAAGTGACAAAAGACTTTTAAATTGTTACAAAAATATTTAAATTATTGCAGGTCTTTTGACCTTTATCAAAGAATCCTAAAATATAAATAATCATGTTTTCAGCATTAATAATTATTTGAGCACCAAATCATCATATTATAATGATTTCTGAAGGATCATGTGACACTGAAGACTGGAGTAATGGCTGCTAAAATTCAGCTTTGCCATCACAGGAATACATTATATTTTGCAATATATTTAAATAGAAAATGGTTATTTTAAATTGCAAAAATATTTTACAACATTACTATTTTACCCCAAACTTTTAAAAGATATTTTAAAACTATGTTCAGACAGTTTTGTTCCATTTTGTTAATCTGTTTAAAATAACCAGTCATTTGAACGTAAACCAGCCTAATTATAAAGGGTTTAAGACCTAATAGTCTAGATAACCCTGATTATAAAAATATGTTGTTTTTTCTTCATATAAATATTTAGTTTTTATCTGTGGTATGTTATTCATAACATTCTAAGCCAGATTCAGATAAGAAAGCAAATAGGAGAAAGCGGTTCCTTTAGCTTGCTTATGGCCAGCAATTCCCAGAGAGAGATTGTACTGCATAGAGGAGAATGAAGGTCATCACCTCTGATTCCAGTTATGTGAGATAAACGCAAATACACAGCGGGGATGTGGAGGGAAAATGACAGAGCACAACAATCAAGGACTATCAGAGAAAGACAAAATGGGTAGGCAGATAACAAAACACGGCGAATGGAATGGAAAGAGAGGGGGAGTTAATATAGCCGCAAAAGCGTCAGAATTTTGAAAGGGAGAATACAAAGTGAAGTGACATTTGGTGACCCATACTCAGAATTTGTGCTCTGTTATTCACTCCCCCCACCTACAATTCCTGCCGGACCTGAGATTCGAATCCGCAACCTTCGGGTTACAAGTTCGACTATCTATCCATTAGCCCACGACTGCCCCAAAAGGGCATCTGTCTATCCACCCAACCACGTCCAGAGGTCATTCTCAAGTACTCTGAATGTCCTTTGACTGGTCCTACGTGATAAATTACCTATAAAGCAACAGCATGGTGGAGGAACATTTGGTCAGGCTTCAGTCAGATGACTGTAACCTTGCTATTGACCTGCATTCAGAGTGTGTGGACACAGCATTATCGTGACACGGTGATGAATGCAAATTGCAGGAACGGCATAAGGATGGGGGCAGGATGGAGATGTCATCTTTGAAAAATCGCTCCATGTGCTTGACTCTGATATGTTGAAGTACTCACAAATGAGAAAAAAACTGCTTCCTGCCAAGCAGCTGGGCATTTGACAATCCGGCAATCAATCAGTTTTGTCAAAAAGGCTTCAAACTGCAAAAAAAAATCTGCCTAACTCTTGACTAAAATACTTTTTCGGCAGGCCTGATCGGGTCAGTTCAGATTTCTACTGGCCCTGCTAATATTTTCTCTGGCCTGGTCACAAATATGGTAAGTAGCAACGTATGTGCCAGAAAAAAAATAAAGTTTTATTCTTTGAAATAAACTTTTATTACTGTTCTTGCCCAATGAAAACGCATTCATTCATAAACATTCTTTTCAATGCTGGAAAATTAGAGCATTTAACTGGGTTTTTCAAGGGTTTTGTTTAAGTCACAGACACAGACACCCCTCACTCAGACTCTCAGCCAATAGAGATAAGTATCTACAATATAAAAATTTATATTATTATATGATTATAGCAACTTTTATAAGGAACATTAACTAACTTTGAGGATGCATGATATATTGGTAGCATATTAGCCGATATTAGTGAACTGCTTTATCGGTATTGGCCGATATTGAATTTTTAGTTGTGCATGCACATTTCCCTGTTTCTCCATCAACAAACACTCACTTAGAATGTAAAAAAAATTGTTAAATACAATCTTTGAAAAATTTAAGAACATTTTGAAATGTGTTAATTTATTGTACATTAAAGTGTTTTAATGCCTTATCAGTTCAGTTTTTACTTAAACAAATGTACTTAAATAAAATAATATAAATTTTTAACTCCTGCATGGTGATATTATCGGCCATAACATGCTTACAAACAAACCATATTTCAAAAATACTGTAAGCGTATGCTAATGGATAATACAGAACTGCCAAAGAAAGGCTTAAGAAAGGTGAACTGGATTAACTAAACTTAAAGGATTAGTTCACTTTTAAAAAAACTTTTGCTGATAATTTACTCACCCCCATGTCATCCAATATGTCCATGTCTTTCTTTCTTCAGTCGAAAAGAAATTAAGGTTTTTGATGAAAACATTTCTCAATATAATGGACTTCATTGGGACCCAAACGGTTCAAGGTCCAAATGACAGTTTCAGTGCAGCTTCAAAGGGCTTTAAACGATACCAGACGATGAATAAGGGTCTTATCTAGCGAAACGATCGGTCATTTAAAAAATAAATAAAAAAGTTTAAGTTTTATATGCACAAATGCTCGCCTTGCTCTGTTCTGTGATGCGCGTTCGTGACGTCACGTAATACGCAATTACGTGGAAAAGGTCACGGTTGAGGTAGGCGGAAGTAACCAAGTCAGTAGGCTTATTAATATTAAAACACCCAGGATACGCACACGAAATGGGCATTTTAAACGATAAACTGACACAAAGACATTTGAATATGTGTATATGGTCCTCCTTCCGCACATTTGTAAACACTGACTCGGTACTTCTGCCTAAGTCAACCGTGACCTTTTCAACGTCATTGCGTATTACGTGACGTCACGAACGCGCATCACAGAACAGAGCAAGGCGAGCATTTGTGCTTATAAAACTTAAACTTTTTTATTTATTTTTGAAATGACCGATCGTTTCGCTAGATAAGACCCTTATTCATCGTCTGGTATCGTTTAAAGCCCTTTGAAGCTGCACTGAAACTGTCATTTGTATCTTGAACCGTTTGGGTCCCAATGAAGTCCATTATATGGAGAAATGTTTTCATCAAAAACCTTAATTTCTTTTCGACTGAAGAAAGAAAGACATGGACATCTTGGATGACATGGGGGTGAGTAAATTATCAGCAAAAGTTTTTTTTAAAAGTGAACTAATCCTTTAAACCCTGAAACTTAAAACCTAAAAAGAAAACACACGATTCAGGCAATACTTCTGTAGAAGGTTGTGTCTTTGTGAGGCTGTTTTAAAAAAGGAACATGAACAAAAACAGGAAGAAGGTACTGAATTCTCTGACAGCTTTGTGAGATCTCTCAAAAGTTGAAGGATGGAGAAAAAGCAGCACATCACCTTGGACTCAACGACTCATTCTATTTCAGTTTTAATCTCACCGTATCTCTCCAGCTCTCACATCGGTCTGCACGACCTGCCCGGGCGTTCATGAATATTCCATCCTTATGGAGAGCTTGTTGTGAGTTGCTATGGCCCACAAGCAAAAGTTTGCCAGGCTGCAAGTACCTTACATAAATGTCTCCCTAAATTATGCATGGGAGGTATGAAAGAACTGGAGAAAGTAATGAAATCATACTAGTTTGGCCATGAATAATGATTATCTGTCCATGGGGTGCTGAAGTACTTTATAAGTGTATTACAAGTGCGCATGCCGAAGTGCTTAGCTCTGTATTGCTCATGGCTTAGTGAGCTGAATCCCACTAGAAAAGATCTTAAACGAGAAACGTTCCAATTTTAATTCTGTACATATCAAAACCACCTTTTAGTTCAAAACATAATTATAAGTGATCCCTTCAATCAAAATGTATTTATTTCTTCAAGTGGGTGACAACTAATTAACCTGTTTGAAGTACAAAACTCATGATATAAAAATAAATTCAATTACTGCAAATCCAAACCATGACAAGTTTCCAGCGACAAGCTATTTTCCTCACATTACTTAACTCAAAATTGCTATAAGATGTGACACATTTACGGTCAATAAGAAGATATTTCATATTTAAAGACCTGCTGTGGTAAAAATCAAGCTTTTAATGTTGTTTACATGTCTGTCTGGTGTTTTTAATAAGCTTAAAGATAAATTAAGAGTAGCGTTAGTTCTGGCAGGTCACGTGAGTCAAGCTTGCATCAGCTGACTCTCAGTTGATCACATCTACCTATAGGGATACGATACCTATCGTGGCATTCCTATATAATCACATTCAGTCTCTCTGAATATGAGCAAGACTAAAGAGCTGATCATGGACTTTAGGAAGAGACAGCAGCAACCCTACACTCCTCTTATGATCAGTGGCACCCCTGTGGAGAGGGTGAGCAACTTCAAGTACCTCGGTGTAAACATCTCCGAGAACCTGACTTGGACTACACACATCCAAACACAGGTTAAGAAAGCCAGGCAAAGACTGTACCATCTGCGACAGCTGAGGAAATTCAGGGTCTCACCAGCAATCCTGAAAACTTTCTATTCAGGGACCATAGAAAGTGTATTGACTCAGTGCATCTCAGTGTGGTATGGAAACAGCTCCAATCAGGACTGCAAAGCACTACAGAGAGTTGTGCGCTTAGCTGAGCGCATCTCAGGGTCTGCTCTCCCCTCTCTGCAAGACATCTACCTCAAACGCTGCAAAAATAGAGCTGTCAAAATCATCAAGGACTCTAATCACCCTGGCAACCATCTATTCACTTTGCTTCCATCTGGTAAGCGCTTCCGTATCCTGATGGCAAAAACTGAGAGACTTAGGAGGAGCTTCTTCCCCCAGGCCATCAGGCTCCTAAACTCTAACGCTGTGTCATAACATCACATGACACATAAATATCACTATATCAATAAGCTTCAGAATTTTTTCTACCTCATATTGCTGCTATTTACATACCCTCTACAACATTTTGCACATTCCTCCTATTATTATCTAAGTCAACAACATACTGACCTGCACATTTATATTTATATTTATATTTTTATCTTTATTTTATTTATTTATTTTTTACTTTTCTTTTTCTTATTATTTGTATACTTTATAATTGCACTGTCCTTGGAGCGGACCTGACCTACATTTCACTGCTGGTTATACTCTGTATAATTGTGTATGTGACAAATAAAAATCTTGAATCTTGAATCTTGAATCTATAAGCACTATCCAGTATTATTCAGCAGCTTGTTTGCTCGGGAGCAGATTATCCTCCTCCATCCCCAACTCCTCCTTTCGCCACAGTCAGGATTTGTCTTCTAACATTCCTGTTGAGTCAGATTCCCTAATCTTGAATGTCTTACACTAAATGTAATTAAGTACATTAATGATATCTGCTTGGTTCTGTTCTGTTAACCCTTGGGGGGTTATTATTGCTGCTCTCCCTGCTCTTTCATGACAGGCTGCATGGATGGGCAGGGAGATTTTGCCCAGAACAGATCCATACTGCCAAACCAAACTGTATGCTAAGTGTCTATCATTGACGATAGTGGTCCTGATAGAAACCACTGCTGAGCAATTTTTTCCAGTGAATCAAAGACAGTCTCAAAACAGTGGTTTGAAACAACCCATTTTCTTTGGTCACATATACGTAACCAATCTCATCAACTTGTGGGTGGGAGCAGATATATGAGCTGGTGTGATTGTGTGCATATTCATGATTACGTGTATACTAAATAAGGTTGTAAGGTAAGGGTGTACAGTTATACTCAAGCCATTTTAAGACAGAAAGGAATTACATGTTAATGGCAGAAAACAGTTCAATAAGTATTTTGATTATTAAAGATAAGTTTTATGAGATAAAATTAGTGACTGCAGGGGGACTTTAATGTAGAATTATGAGGAGCAGCAAGATTATGGACCAATTTCACAGTGGGCAGAGCTAACAAGTGTGATGCAGCAGATATGAATGCAACAGTCAGGTTCCAGAAATAAAAATGGCATTCATTTTCTCCATAGGGATTTTTTTTAACAATAACTTAAAAACCTTTAAAGATAGACCTACTGAGAGCTCTGAGGTTGTTAATCAATGGTGTTTGCTTTTGTTGAAGCCATCAGTTCGCATTATATCAACTTATGCTTTAAATAATCATGTATAACAGTGGTGAAAAACTACATTACCCATGATGCTGTAAAGAAACTTTCACCAATCAGAGAGCTCTGCCCACTCCAATGAAACACCACAAATGACCTAATACGTAATAACACTTAAATATTTGAACATACATATGCATATTTTACAATAAACTGAAATTATACTGTTTCTACAGTCAACAACTTTAAATAGATAATTTAACATTTTTAATTTAATTTAATGCCACTGTTTTTAATTATGTTATTCACAATGGTTCACAGGATTGATTGGTTTGGCTCATGGCTTGTAACGATTTAATGAAGACTTTTTAAAAATCCCAATGGGAAAAATCAATGGAAATAATACTTAATACCAATACTTTAATACCAAAACAAGGGCCATGTTGCAATCAGTAGAGATGAAAAAATGTCCTGTCTCTCATTGCTTGTCATGATCAGCTGGGACAAAAACGTATTAAAATGGCAGTGATTTTATCACATCATGTCTGGTTAGCACTCAAGGTTAAGCTGTTTTGTTATCAAAGGAGTACAACAGAAGACAATCAAGACCTACCTATGGGACTGTGACTGCACTTTTAGACATTTGGATTAAAAAAGATAAAAGATTTATGCAAGATGAAAGCCACAAATTTCCTGGCTTATCTAAAATACGCAGCTCGAAAATGTTCTTCTAGCTAGCTTTTTGTTGTTATTTAGCTCAATAACAAATTACGCCACTTGCTTGTATGAACAAGAATAGGTAAAGGACTTCACAGTCAGGTATGAGAGTATTTCTAGAGGAGACACGGGTGGCAAGGCTCGTCTCTTGCCACTTACAAATGACCCTCTTCAGAAATTCAGCCGACTTCTCCCTCAAACTGATCCGTTCCTTACACACTTCATGACCTGCTCACAACTGGCTATTTTCTTATAGGTGAATAAAAAATAAAGGAAATGCAGAGTGTAGAGGACAAAACAATGTATCTTTTCACAGCTCTGACAAAAGCCAGTTCAAAGCAGCATAAATCATAATTACATGTTGCAACAATGAGCAACATGAGAAGTGCTTTGTGACTGGGAATAGCTGAGAGGCTAACGTGATTCACCTCCCAACGCCAGACCCTTAAATTAGCTCCTGCAGACAGTCTCCCACCAAAAAAAAGGCGGTGCTGCTAATTAATTGCACAATAATCAAGTCAAAAGTCCATGGCTAATGGAGAAAAATTAAAAGATATAGGGCAGTCCACTGTTTTTTTATTTTTTTTATTTCCTTTTAAGGAATTCCTAAAACATGATGTAGTCAGCCACCCTACATCGAGAAAACATAATGCCTGTCAGAAGCGGAACTCAAGCTTTTCAAAAACAAAGCTTGTTCAGAAGCATTGTTTCGTGGCATATTCAACACTGTGTGCATAGTTTTGTTTTGTTAAATTGCTCATACAAATGTCTTGTCTATCTCTCAAATATATCATTTTCACCATTAATAAATAGTTTTAACATGCAGTCTTTAACTGGAGCATTTTAGCATTATTTGTCCATTGAAATTGAAATAAAGAAAATAATTAAAAATAAATCAATTTTGTACATATGTCATTCCTGTTTAAAATAAAGCTCTACCAGTTCTGAGCATGTCATTCCTGTTTATCGAAGTCAATCTTACATTTATTATCCACAAATGAGCGACTACACTCTTTAAAAGCGGTTCAGCACCTGGAGCTGTCCAGTGCATTATTACTAATAATGACTCTGCTAAACCACATTACACACGACCTACACAAAACTAAAGAAAAATCTAATCTAACTGTATTTCATCACCATATAACAACAGTCGCTCAAGAATCAAAGCCTGCCAGTCTTGAACAATTCAGTGCTTTGAAACAATTACATTGTTAAGTGGGATTAGCCTACCTATCACTCGCCACATCAGCTCACTATAATGCGGTTGTGCAGGGACTGTTGTTGTCTCATTACACAACATAGCGAGCCTACTTATGATGCAAACGATTTATTGCTTCATAGCTAAAGTTTCATATTTCCCCACATTTTCCGATATATACCAATTGCAATTTATCATAAGGTTAACCATTCCTTCGTTAAATTTCAAAACGAAGTTTTTAAATGTCATCTTGAAAATCATCCTTCATGAATGGGTGCTCTACAGTAAGGAAAAAGTTATTTATAGTGTTGTACGGGACAAACCACACCATCCACTATTATTTCTCCCTATAGACTGGTTATTTATTCTATTCTATAAATGAGTCGGGTTATAAATCTCGCTGACCGCCTGAAACAAGTCATTAAATATAATTCCCAGGGTCGTTTAATCTTTATCATTTGTGGTTTCGTAAAGATCATATCCGTTCCAGCGCAGATTTTGTTGCATTTGACTGAGCAATGCTGATGTAAAACCGCAAGCGTCTTCTTTTGTTTCAAAAACTGCCTGTATTTATTGCATCTACACAACGAAGCGATCCTAAAGACAGTTAGGTTAATATAGTTATGTAAAATGCATATTGGACATGCAACGCTTCCCGTGTCGCTTTGCGTTGAATTTACACGGACATTTGTGAAGCACTCAGTAAAACATGGCTGTGCGCTGTTTGCCACTGTAGAGCCTGTAATGATGTAACGCGCACTGCAATACTCCGACCATACACAGCAAAACATTATATTTAATGAAAAATAAGGGAAAGAGCACTCACGATGTGTAATAGACGCGTCTTCTGCTGACATGTCTTCAGTGAAGGGCCAGGCACCCCAGAAGTGCTGGTTAATTGTATGAGGCTGATGCTCGCTGCTCTCCACTGCTGTTGTTGGTTCAGATGCTCTCAGTGAGGAATCAGAGAGCGTTTGAGCGCCACTGCTGAAGATTCAATATAAAACATCTCCGACACAGCACTACATAACCCTCATGTCCTGTTCAGATGGGCTTTACTTCCTGGTTGTTTTGGGTCCTAGAGACTCCTGTGCTGTGTGGCTACCCTTATGCAAAGAATATATATATAAGTAAATAGCCATATACAGTCCATTACAGAATTTCAGAAAATCTACAAGCACTAGTTTCTCATATATGGAAATATATTATTTATTATTGCTTTATAATTATATCCCTATATATTTTTGTTTCAGTAAAAATAATAAAAGACATTAAAATAGTATATTTTCCCTTCAAAAATATTATCATGATTTAATTAAACCCCACGCTACATTAATACACGAAGCTGTATGCCTTTTACACAAAGAAAAACATTATTAAAGAAATTGTTTACAATTTCTACAAAAATAGAAATTGCTGAAAATTTCAGCAATTACAAAATTGCTACAAAAAACATTACTGAAAAATGCTGTAAAGACAAGTAATATCACACAGGCATGAGTGCTGCATAACTGTGATTTATTGTGCCACATATTCAGTACAACAGTATGAATGTGATGTTGCCTCTGTGTTATATACAGTGGTGTGAAAAAGTGTCCCCCCCCCCCTTTTAAAACATAACTGTGGTTCATCACACCTGAGTTCAGTTTCTCTAGCCACACCCAGGCCTGATTACTGCCACACCTGTTCGCAATCAAGAAATCACTTAAATAGGACCTGCCTGACAAAGTGAAGTAGACCAAAAGATCAGGAAAAATTGAGAAAGAAAGTAATTGAGATCTATCAGTCTGGAAAAGGTTCTAAAGCCATTTCTAAAGCTTTGGGACTCCAGCAAACCACAGTGAGAGCCATTATCCACAAATGGCGAAAACATGGAACAGCGGTGAACCTTCCCAGGAGTGGCCGGCTGGCCAAAATTGTCGCTAATAGAGCGCAGCGACGACTCATCCAAGAGGTCACAAAAGACCCCACAACAACATCTAAAGAACTGCAGGCCTCACTTGCCTCAGTTAAGGTCAGTGTTCATGACTCCACCATAAGAAAGAGACTGGGCAAAAATGGCCTGCATTGCAGAGTTCCAAGACGAAAACCACTGCTGAGCAAAAAGAACATAAAGGCTCGTCTCAGGTTTGCCAGAAAACATCTTGATGATCCCCAAGACTTTTGGGAAAATACTCTGTGGACTGACGAGACAAAAGTTGAACTTTTTGGAAGGTGTGTGTCCCATTACATCTAGCGTAAAAGTAACACAGCATTTCAGAAAAAGAACATCATACCAACAGTAAAATATGGTGGTGGTAGTGTGATGGTCTGGGGCTGTTTTGCTGCTTCAGGACCTGGAAGACTTGCTGTGATAAATGGAACCATGAATTGAGCTGTCTACCAAAAAATCCTGAAGGACAATGTCCGGCCATCTGTTCGTGACCTCAAGCTGAAGCGAACTTGGGTTCTGCAGCAGGACAATGATCCAAAACACACCAGCAAATCCACCTCTGAAAGGCTGAAGAAAAACAAAATGAAGACTTTGGAGTGGCCTAGCCAAAGTCCTGACCTGAATCCTATTGAGATGCTGTGGCATGACCTTAAAAAGGTGGTTCATCCTCGAAAACCCTCCAATGTGGCTGAATTACAACAATTCTGCCAAGATGAGTGGGCCAAAATTCCTCCACAGCGCTGTAACAGACTCATCGCAAGTTATTGCAAACGCTTGATTGCAGTTGCTGCTGCTAAGGGTGGCCCAACCAGTTATTAGGTTTAGGGGGCAAGCTCTTTTTCACACAGGGCCATGTGGGTTTGGATTTTGTTTTCCCTTCATAATAAAAAACTTCATTCAAAAACTGCATGTTGTGTTTACTTGTGTCATCTTTGGTTAATATTTAAATTTGTTTGATGATCTGAAACATTAAAGTGTGACAAACATGCAAAAAAATAAAAAATCAGGAAGGGGGCCAACAATTTTTCACACCACTGTAAATACATGTCCATTTTTTTAAATCTCGAGCAAAGTAACTACTTATTTGCCCCGCAATAGTACATTTACCTTAATGTACGTATTAGTATTTTAAAAGCACATATATTAATACCTAAAGTGTGCATAATATTTTCGAAAGGGTACCACCCCAGTGGCAGTTTTGTCATTTTAGAGTGTGGTTATACATTTCAGATCCTCGCCACGGTCATCTGCATTGTTTGCCTTCATGAATACTGTGTATTGTGACATCCTACTTATTTGATACACCTTGTTTTGCATACTCTGTATTGGGAATTATGCATATTGCATCCTGGGCCTAAAAAACCTGTTCCTCTCTCTGCTTTTTTTTTCTGCAACATTCACATAACCCTGTGTGAGTCAATCCAAAATGAGAACAGGCTGCAAGGTGCAGAGAACCAATCAGAGAATTTGTTGCATTTATTCATGGCAGGGGTCAGTGAGAGTACATGCCAAAGTATTCTAACTTTTTTTAATGGAAAACATCTGAAAGTTAAAAACTTTAGAATTATAGTAGTTGTCATAGAAATTCTCTAGCTATTAAAATATAGATGCTTTTGAATATAAAATCTGAATTTGTGAAGAATTTTAATGGATTTATTGTGAATTCTGTTTTCAAATATTGCTTGGTAGGAAAACAGTCACTGAAAAGGAATGGCCTGTGAGCGACCATGACATTTGGCTCCATTCAATGAAGGTACAAAACAGCACATCAATGGCCCGTGTCTGATCAAAAGAAATTTCCTCTGGGCATATTTTCTTCTCCCCGCACACTCAGATCTTAATGGCTATGCAATCACTTCTGCATAGACAGAACACTTTTGGAGTTTAGATGAGTTTACGGCGAGGAAATTAACTACAACTTGTCTGATTCTTTTATTTAACACAGTACAGAATAACCATGCGTTTCAAAACTATAGGGCCAAATAAACTGTGTTTAAGGCCACATAAAGTGTTTTCATACTATAAAATTAAAACCACCACAAACACTAAAATGTAATGCTCTAAAATAACAGATGTAATCCCCTATTAACGATGGTGGAGAATTGAAAAAAACTAAAGCTGGCCACAAGGTGGCGCAGTTGTTCAATAGCGTGGAGCTGTAAATGTGAACATATGGGAAATGTTATGATTTAATCATGAAAAGAGCCACTACGTTATTGATTTATCTAGGCCTCCATTGTGAGAAATCATTTGATGAGAGCCACTAGTTCATAATTATACTGAATTCACATGCAAATCTGCTGACCAATCGCAGTTAATTAATTTTTAAAGATGCACATTTAAGGATTGACATTTGTCATACATCTAAGCACATAACCCTTAAAAATAAACATATCTCTGACTTACTCAGCTGACTGCTGGCTGGAAGGAGAGAGTGAAATATACATGACTGACTTGTCTCTTATCGAGTCTATGCAAGAATGGATTTGGCATGTTAGTCTCTCATACAACATAATGTCCTCAACCACAAATTGAATCTGAATCAGAATCAGAATTAGAATGAGCTTTATTCGCCAAGTATGTTTACACATACGAGGAATTTGTTTTAGTGACAGAAGCTTCACAGTGCAACAGAAAGACAGCAACAGGACAGGACACAGATAATAAAGAATAATACAAATATCCAAATGTACAAAACAGCAAAAACACAATATATAATGTAGATAATTATGTGTGTACAACAGGTCTGATATGTGCAAATTTGAAATGAAAAAATTAGATAAATAAAAAAGTGAGCAAGTGTGGTGAATAAATAATAGAGTTGTGTGTTCTGCGTTTTATTGTCAAGTGTTCATGAGATGGATTGCCTGAGGGAAGAAACTGTTCCTGTGTCTGGTCGTTCTGGTGCTCAGAGCTCTATAGCGTCGACCAGACGGTAACAGTTCAAAGAGGGAGTGTGCTGGATGTGAGGGGTCCAGAGTGATTTTACCAGCCCTTTTGCTCACTCTGGATGAGTACAGTTCTTGGAGAGTGGGGAGGGTTGTACCAATGATTCGCTCAGCAGTCCGGACCACCCTCTGTAGTCTTCTGAGGTCAGATTTGGTAGCTGAGCTGAACCAGACAGTTATTGAAGTGAACCATTAAAAACAGTTATTGAAATCGACCATTAAAAAAAAATAAATCTTTGGACAGGGAACTTTTGCACATAATGGATTTGTCCCCATATGTCCTGAAAAAGATCAATGGGGTAAAATAAAGTTCAAAAGAGCTCATGCTGTATTTCTAAAGTCAAACTGCAAAATATTTTTATCATTATGATATAGGCTAACAACCCCCCCCATAGATTTATTTTAAGGTTAACTTAATTCTAAATTATTTAATGTAATTCAAGTTATTTTAATCAAATTCGAATCACTTGACAAAAGTGTTATTAATTTATTACAGCAGGTTGTAACTTTTGCACTTATTTACCCTAAAGAAGGAAGAAATTAAACACCAGTTTTAAATTTTACTAGATATTTTGTATAGTGATGTAAATTTAATAGGTAGTCTACGTTATTATTAACACAATCCTTAACATTCTGATATTGATTTAGCTTTAATGATTTTCATCACAGTTTAGGATGGGAAGAACAGATGTACTCTTTCAGGACACAAACCACACAGTGGTCAATGCACACGTGTTTATGGGCCATGATGAGCAGCATATGGCCCCGCCTCCACATGCTATTGGACGGATCTGTATTAGTAATAGGAACCTCTGGCTCTGATTGGCTGTTGAGTGTTCTTGGAAGAACAGCTGCCTCTTAGAACATCATATAGCCTACACCTCACCGTGGCTATTGAAAAACTGAATCTCTGCAGCTGATATATCTGGTATATCTCGGTTTCGACCCAGTCACCGAAATGAAGTTCGTCAGGTTTATAATGAAGAATGCTGCTTTGGCCAGTGCGCCTCATCACATTGAACACTTCTCTAAATTTTCACCTTCTCCACTCTCTATGAAACAGTTTTTGGATTTTGGTAAGTGCTCTTTCTACTGTGTTATTTGCTCGTTTATGAAATCGTATGCAATCCTAGACTGATCAGGAATAGCCTCATCTAAACACTGTTTATAATGAAAGTGGTGGTGTGTAGTCCGCTGCAGAACAGACAGTTGTATTAATGCAACTATTATTATTTTGCACTGTAGTTCGTTTCTGATAACGTGCATGGCTATGTAGCTGCATTGCATGCGTTATTTTAATCTGCTTGATGCAGAAATTATTTACTGCTTTACCAGCTACGTGTAGCTGTGTCCGATTCGGGAACAATGTGTTCTTTGAATCGGATCTTTTCAGTAAATTCGCTGAACCGGCTCACAGAATCAGTCTGGATTTGTTTACGAATCTTATTGAACAATACATCGGTCTGGATTAACAACTCAATAATTTGAATTTGAATTTGAACTAAACGGATAGTAAGAGAAATTAGGAGTAACCAAGGACTACCAAATTACTTGAAAAGCCAAACAGCAGAAAAGCCCAAAATAAAACGTACTGGAATTAGTTTTTCGTCGTGATTATATGTTATTTTGTTATTTTTATTTAATCGATTTAGAAATACATTTAATGCTGGAGATGTAAAGAAATTGTAGCATTGTTTTAATTATTTCTGTGTTTTAGGAGCTGATGGCTGCAACTGAACTGGGACACAAAATTACATTAAACATCCTTATTAATGCAATTTAATCGACAAAGCCAATAATTTCCAACATAATGTTTTAGCTGAACTTTTTACAGCACGTCAGAGAATAATGTGATGACGCATTGCTCCAATGGCCTTTCTGAACTGGTTATTTTAAAGAACTGTTCAAAAGAACCGATTCGTGGGAAATGACTCGGAGTTCCCATCCCACTGTTAATAGGCGCGTAGTGTTGCATCATTTAACCGCTGTTGGCTCTGTTTACAATCACTGCGGTGTTCATACATCGGTATTCCACTGTGTTTTAATTGCATTGTTTATGAGCAACGTGCAAGCATTTTAGTCCCAAACCCATACCATTATACTAATTAATAGTTAAAACACGTGTGTTGCATGTGTGTTTACCACCGTGCTCTATATTTATTTGTTACATGTTGCTTTCTAACAGGTTCCACCAACGCATGTGAGAAAACGTCTTTTGTTTTCCTGAGACAAGAGCTGCCAGTGCGTCTGTCAAACATCATGAAAGAGATCAACTTACTCCCCAAAAGATTACTTACCACACCTTCTGTACAAATGGTTCAAAGCTGGTGAGTTATACAACATTTTACTGCATTCATAATCTGGCCTGCTTTGACCAGATTTGTTGTATTGTTTACATATTGTTTAAACGGCGATTAGATGGCCAGAGACGTGCGTGGTGTTTATATTTAGTATGACAGGCTAACACCACAGTCTACTTGAGACATGGCCAAACTCTGAATTTTCTCAGGGTGTGAACTTTGCCCTATATTCAGAGTCAAGGTGGGAGCTGCACTTCTTCAAGGAGGGATATTCTGCTGTGAACTTTGTCCTACTTCCACCCTTGTGCTTTAAGGCTTCATACTAACCCTTAGTTGTTGCCTTTTAGGAAGTGGAAACTTGGAAATTTGGGCATAGCCAAAACAAAACAGTTTTCCATTAATATGCATGGTATACAACTGTTTATCGGTTGACTTTCCACAGATATTTGGGTCAGTGTTCTTGTAAATGCATCCATTTATCTATTTATCTCAACCAAGATCTCAAATTTGCAGTGTATGTATATATATATATATATATATTTACTTTATGTCAGAACATGTTTAAAGTTTGAGAGACATTTGCACAAAATAATCTGACAGTCTGTTCTGAAAACATTAGATAAACAAATTCTCTATAAATTCATTATTTGATTTTGATTTAATTTTGGGCCAAACTTTATGTTAGTTGGCCTTAACTACTATGTACTTACATCAAAAAACAAGTACCTTGTACTTATTGTGGTCATGTTTTATTTCAAAACACTTTTGCTGCTATTGAGGTGGGATATGTTTAAGGTTAGGGACAGGTTTGGTGGTATGGGTAGGTTTAAGGGTGGGTTAAGGTGTAAGGGATGGGTCAACAGTGTAATTATAAATGTAATTACAGAAATTAATTAGAGATGTAATTACATATAGGTATTTTTAAATATATGTGCAATGTAAAAACATGTATGTATACAATAAGTGCATTGTATTAAATTATTAATTTCAATGTAAGTACATAGTAGTTAAGGCCACCTAATATAAAGTGGGACCTAATTTTGTTTTAATATTATTACATTTCTTGACAAATTCATTCCTGATTATTTTGTTTGTCTCTTAAGGTATATACAGAGTTTGATGGATATCTTGGAATTCCTGGAGAAAAGTCCAGATGACCAAGGTGTATTGGAAGAGTAAGTAGAAATTAAATGGGTAACTTTCATGAAAAAAAACATCCTACATTTGACCGCAAAATCAAACGAAAAACGAGAAATTATATTTAGCACAGTGTTTTAGTCATTAAGATTTTTTTTCCATTATCGTTTGCCATTATTTTCATGGCAATTAAGCACATTTTCCTACAAAAATTCTCATTAGTATTGCAAAATTGAGAATTGAAGGGGTTGACGTATATTATTGTCATGAAGATAACGTAACATATAAAATAGTTTTTTTTTTTCTTGATTTTGGGGTCAGATATGTTCTTCATTGTTCATTGCACATTTTAACAATCTTGAATATGCACACAGGTTTGTAAATGCTCTGGTCAACATCCGCAACAGGCACAATGATGTTGTACCAACTATGGCCCAGGGTGTGATTGAATATAAAGAAGTATTTGGTCAAGATCCAGTCACTAATCAGAATATTCAGTATTTCCTGGACCGTTTCTACCTGAGCCGGATATCAATCAGAATGCTCATTAACCAGCACAGTAAGCACAATATTCAGACCAAATAATAATTCTTACTTCCTAAATTGCTCGTATTTATGTTGTTTTATCTGATTTTTCAGCTCTTGTTTTTGATGGTGCTACAAATCCAGTTCACCCCAATACCATTGGCAGTATAGACCCTCATTGCCAGGTGGCAGAAGTTGTTAAAGGTATGTTATGCAAACTCTATCTACTATCAATCTGATGAAACAGCAGACATGTGGGTGTTTGTTGCAATTGTGCTGCTCAAAATCACTGACCCATTTGTTTAGTGAATACATATACACTCCTTTATGTTTCTAAAAAATATTTTGTCATCCCATTTTTTATATAGATGCATATGAAAGTGCCAGGATGCTGTGTGATCAGTACTACCTCAGCTCACCTGACCTGGTGCTTCAGGAACTGAACAGTAAGAACAACAGAATATCATTATGTTCATGTTAAATAGCATAAAATTACAATATATAGGCTGAGTAAGATACCTGATACTAAACCTATTCCATCTATTGGTTCTCTTTTTTTATGCATAATTGTTCAGAGCTTAGCAATGAAAATGTTTTAGCAGCTATAGGCAATATTTAAACTGTGACTGTGTTCTTCTATTTACAGCTGATAACAGGAACCAGCCTATTAGCATAGTGTACGTGCCTTCCCATCTGTACCATATGCTATTTGAACTGTTCAAGGTGAGCTGTAGCCCATCTCATGTTCTGTCCTGAAACAATGCTGTTTATTTAAGGCAAGCTTAATGTTGTCATGACGATGTGCTTCTTTCCTCAGAATGCAATGAGGGCAACCATTGAGAACCATAACGAAGGCAGTAATCTTCCACCCATTCAAGTTATGGTGGCCATAGGAGGAGAGGACCTCACTATCAAGGTGATTTTAATTTGAAAAACTAAAATGATTTGTTCCAAGAAGCATTATTGAAGTATGCTGTAAACAGATTATTTAAAACAAAATTTTAGACTTTTTCATGGCAGTTATGCACATTTTTCAGTAAATTTTTTTAAAGGGGTCATATGACGATGTGAAACATAACATTATTTTGTGTATTTGGTATAATGCAATGTGTTTGCGTGGTTTAAGGTTCAAAAAACACATTATTTTCCACACAACGTACCTTATTGTTGCTCTTCTCTGCTCCGCCTTTCTGGAACATGTAGATTTTTACAAAGCTCATTGTTGCTTTGCAAAGTGCGGTGTGCTCTGATTGGCCAGCTATTCAGTGCGTTGTGATTGGCCGAATACCTCAAGCGTGTGATGGAAATATTACCCCCTCCACCATATTTGGAATATCAGCTTCCATGGCGGCAGCAATAATACTACAGCGAGGATAAAATGTATTATTTCGTTAAACATTTGGGCGGTGTTCTGCAAATTTTCCAACACTGAGGTAGATATGTGGGGGCGTGTTTAAATGAGGCATTTTAAGAAGGTGTGAACGAGTCTTAACTTTTATAAAGAATATCTCTTTAGGTTTGTGACTTCGATCTTTGCGACTTTACGGCTCTTATTTGTGACCCTGGAGCACAAAACCAGTCTTAAGTCCTTCGGATGAGACGTTAAACCGAGGTCCTGACTCTCTGTGGTCATAAACAATCCCAGGATGTCCTTCGAAAAAGAGTAGGGGTGTAACCCCGGCATCCTAGACAAATTTGCCCATTAGCCTTTGACCATCATGGCTTCCTAACCATCCCCATATCTACTGATTGGCTTCATCACTGTCTCCTCTCCACCAATAAGCTGGTGTGTGGTGGGCGTTCTGGCGCACTATGGCTGCCGTCGCATCATCCAGGTGGATGCTGCACACTGGTGGTGGAAGAGGAGATATCCCCCTTACTATGTAAAGCGCTTTGAGTGCCTAGAAAAGCGCTATATAAATGTAACAAATTATTATTATTATTATTATTATTATTAAGTCGCTGGGGTATATTTGTAGCAATCGCCAAAAATACACTGTATGGGTCAAAATGATTGATTTTTCTTTTATGCCAAAAATCATTAGGATATTAAGTAAAGCTCATGTTCCATGAAGATATTTTGTAAATTTCCTACTGTAAATATATCAAAGCTTAAAATTTTATTAGTAATATGCATTGCTAAGAACTTAATTTTGACAACTTTAAAGGCGATTTTCTCAATATTTAGATTTTTTTGCACCCTCACATTACAGATTTTCAAATAGTTGTATCTCGGCCAAATATTGTTCTATCCTAAACCATACATCAATTGAAAGCTTATTTATTCAGCTTTCAGATAATGTATAAATCTCAATTTCGGAAAATTGACCCTTATGACTGGTTTTGTGGTCCAGGGTCACATATATGCACGAACAGCTTGTAACACTCCAAAGACAAAGGAAAACTTGAAATCGCATCATATTTAATTGTAATTATTAATACTATTAAATGGCAAATATACTTCAAACTATTTTTTTATCTAAATCTGTATAAATTAAAGTATGCTTACATACTAATGATATAAATAAATATCTGAAATGTAAAAATATACTTTCGATTACAATGATGAGATTTTAATTTTGTTGCAGTCATAGATTGAATGTATTGTGCTTAACTGTAACAAAAGATCCTTAAAATAAGCTGAAAATTGTAAGAAAATACTACTTTGGTTAAATATGATATTTTTATTGGTCTGAAATTTTATTGGTCTGAAATTATTATTATTATTATTATTTTTTATTGTTATTACTTAATTATCTTTTTTAACCTTATGGTTGTTAAACACATAACATTTTCATGTGATTGTAGTCTGATGTAACTAGAGCCATCAGTCATTTTCCCATCAGTGAAACACCTGCTGTTGCATAACACAGTACCAGTCTGGCCTTGTTGTTTGGTCACCTTGACTATGCTGATTTGAGTCCGGTACATGCTAACCATTCGTTATCAGGGGTGAAAGTCATTGCCAATGTTTGTCTGTTGGTCTGGCATCTCGCCCCCTCACAGTTAACCCAGTTTTTTTCTTTTTGTGCCCTAATTCTGTCTTTCTCATTATTTAAATTTTTTTACCCCACTTTTTATTCTAATAATGCCATCTTTGTCTTTCTAGACGAGTGACCGAGGTGGTGGAGTTCCCTTCAGGAAGATGGAGAATCTCTTCAGTTACATGTACTCCACGGCACCAAAACCCCAGATGGATGATAAACATAGGGCTCCCCTGGTGAGACTTCACTGCATTACACATTAAATACAAATGGGTTTGCATGGTACATATATTAAAAAGTGTCACTTTTATTATAGGTAATTAAAACTAGAAGCATGAAAACATTATTGTTACTTGAAATAAAATATGCAACAACTGAAATAAATATAGAAAACCTTTTTCTTTTCTTTTTTTAGTTGAGCTAGTTTACAATATATATAAAACAAAAACTAATAAAAGTGACAAACATATCAAAATTACTATAACTTTAAATACAATTAAAATAATGACTGAAAATATAAAAATAAAGTACAAAATATGAATAAAAACTATAATAGTTCAGTAGTAATCTCAGTGATACTTATAACACTGCCTCTTTATAATATTAGCCAACTTTTGTCCACAGGCCGGGTTTGGTTATGGGTTGCCCATTTCTCGACTCTATGCCAAGTACTTCCAGGGTGATCTTCAGCTGTACTCTATGGAGGGCCACGGCACTGATGCAGTCATTCACCTGAAGGTACATTTAAAGGCCAATTCACACCAAACAGACAAACACCAACAAACAAGTTGGCTCAAGTTGGCTCACTTGGCTGCTGGATTTAGAATCTTATGAAAAATAATGTCATGTTCACACTGCCCCAACAGACACCGACCTACTCTATATCTATAAGCATGTTCAGTCAGGTGAAAACAAACTCCAACCAACGCCAACAGGGGTAACACACTGATCCAACAAACTCCAACAGACTAGTTTGTTGGCGTTTGTCTGTGCGGTGTGAATTTGCCTTAAACACTACCTAAAGGTATATTTCACCCAAAAATTTAAATGGAAATTTCAGTTATTTTTATTTTTTCCAGAAAATGTTATGTTGTTCCAAACCTGCATGACTTTCTTTCTTTTGTGGGAAGATATTTGGAAGAATTTTGCCCATGCAGTAGAAATAAGTGGGGTCCAATGTTGTTTTGTCCCATTGGCATGTTTGGAATGACACTATTGCCAGAATTTGGAACTATAGACCTTAGTCAGGTTATATGCCATACTGAATTTTACACAGATGAAAACAAGGCTCAGAGGGTTAAACTTAAGGTCTACAATCATGTAATTTTCACAACTTTCAACACTGCTAGAGTTCTTGTCTACTAAAATATATTTTCAGAAAGACGATTCATCAGCTAAACAGTCAAATGTTGTTAAACAGTACAATCCACTGAAAGCTTCCGCCCCTTACAGACTCGTTTCCATTCCTCTCACAAATTAAATATAGCATTAGATCTATTCTTTGAAAGTCTTCTGAACACATTTTTTACATTTAAAAACACTGGAAACTTCTTGTAAATCAGAGAATACTTTGCGTTTTGTTGTAAGAGATTACATCATGTGTTTTCTCCTCAGGCTTTATCCACTGACTCAGTCGAGAGACTCCCAGTGTTTAATAAGACAGCTCGACGGAACTATGAAGTCACGCAGGGGGCAGATGACTGGTGTGTCCCCAGTCGAGAGCCTCTGGACCTGGCCGTGTTCAGACTGGCCAAGTGAAAAGAAGCATGAAGCCTCCAGGAAGGATAAAGGACAGTTTTATGACTGACTGAGATGAGTGAATGGCGATGGACATAATGTCCACATGGCCGAGTCCCAACTCACCACTCACTGTGAAGCTACGTAGTCTCTCAGCAATAGTGTAGATGTCGCATGTGATTGGTTTCCTCTGCACCATAACTATATAATTAGCTTTTTTTAAGGTTTGAGAAACTAGGCTTTGTCACAGTGTTACCTTAAACAGTACTAACTCATATGAAGTGGGACAGAGTGCCAGGTTAATCTGCACTGAACAGCTCTTCCTTTATTGGAAGACTGTTAAGTGGAAGTTCCAGTGTGAAGTGAGCCAGACGGAGGTCATGCTCACTGTTTTAGAGGAAAGGATCAGCTAGACTACTGGAACCAGCCTGGAACAACAGGCCTGTGCCTGCCCAGGAACACATGAATTCAGAGATAAAGGGCCAAGACGGGGTGATAAAAACCAATATGCAACCTGTGGTGGATAATTTTTGTAAAAGTCTACTAGAAGAGCATGTTGCACTGCATTCAAGCAAAAAAAACACTTGTAATTAAGTGACTGATTGCCGCTGTTGGAGTATTCCTATTCAGAATGGCCAGAAGAGAAAGATCATTGGAGGCTGTATTAGTGTGTGGCCAAATATGTCAATGTGGTCCCTGATGTTTAAGAGTTTAAGAAAGAACCAGTTAGAACTAGAATATACCAATAATCTCATTGATTTAAACTTGAAACACTTAGAACTTCAGCACTGAGCATTTCAAACAGTGTTTTGTGCAATTTATTCTTAAACATGCTGAAGCACTTTAGATACCTCATTGACTGAAGTTAGTTTCTCGACGTCAACTCGAAGACCTTTGCTCAGCTGTTGCCTTTTCAGTTTTGTGGGCCTTTGGCCACTAGTTCTCTCTGCGAATATTATATAGCATGAAATCAGAGCTTCTAATTTTAAGCCTTCTCCGTTGAGAGCATGCCTACTGTATTAAATCAACCATCTGCTTTGAACTTGTACCATACAACCTTACATGTAAGGACCATATTTTGTGTATTTATATTTTTGTTTTGTTGTGTTAAACCTTGAAAATCTAAACTTTATTTTTGTAATACATTTTTCATCTTGAAAATCACAAATGATGTGTATAGAATGGAAATAAACATAATTTTTGTGGGAAATTTTACACTGAAGTGGAATCTTTTAGGGGTCATATGACGTTGCTAGAAAGATTATTATTTTGTGTATTTGGTGTAATGCGATGTTTTTATGCAGTTTAAGGTTAAAAAAACATTATTTTCCACATACTGTACATTATTGTTGCTCCTCTATGCTTTCTGAAACGCGTCGATTTTTACAAAGCTCATTGTTCTGAGAAGCGAGGCGTGCTGTGATTGGCCAGCTATTCAGTGCGTTGTGATTGGCTGTCCCGGCATGACTACACAAAAACAATAAAACCCATTATAAACGAGGCATGTGTTGCATCCAGTGGGGACATAATTACTGATTATAATGACTTATACTGTCTTTTTACGCATTACCATGTCTGCATTTGTGATCGGTGAAACAACAAGCACTACTCTACACTGCTCAAAACTCGCGTTTGAATCGTCAGTGGCAAATTCTTTAAATAAGAAAATGTACTTAAAGCCTGTGAGTCAGAAGCGCCAGACTGTCTTTGCAAAGTTGGAATTGCACCACTTTATAGAAACAGCCTTTGTGCATAGCTGGCAGGCTACTCCCAGGTTCAGGAAACAGTCCTCCGTAAAATGCGCTGCACACACTCTAATGTTTGGGTTGTACTGTTCTGGAACAGTGTTGTAAACACATCTTAACCACTGATTTCTAGTTGTGGCCTCTTTTGGAAGCCCAAACAAACTACTTTCTCTTTCACAACAAAACAGCGTCTCCAGGACATGGCGCAGGGGGAAGCAACAATACTACAGCGAGAATAATAGTTCCGCCTTCTTTCATTGCATATACATTTGAGCGGTGTTATGCAAATCGTCCCACACTGTGATGTAGACATGTGGGGGCGTGTTTAAACAAGGCATTTTAGGGGGGTGTGGTCGAGTCTTAACTTTTAAAAAGAATATTTCTTTGGTTTTGAGACTTTAGTCTTTGCAACTTCAGGGATGTTATCTATGCACAAACAGCTTGTAACACTCCAAAGAGAAAGGGAAACTTGAAATCGCATCATATGACCCCTTTGAAGGAATAGCTCAACTGCTGAAAATGTAGCATTACATAATTTGCACCAATGGATCTTCTGCAGCGAATGGGTGCCGTCAGAATGAGAGTCGGGAACAGCTGATAACACCATCACAATAATTAACAAGTAATTAACACAATTTCAGTCCATCAATTAACATCTTGTGAAGCGAAAAGCTACATGTTTGTATCCATCAATACCAAAAATATGAGTCCTTTATACATAATATAGCTTTCTCCAGTGCAAACGTTGTCTTGTCTGAAATCAGGGGGAAAATATGCACAGAAATATGCACAGACAAACAATTATGTTGGTGGATTTTGATGAACGGGATGGACCTTTTCAATTGAGGAAACATTGTTATGGATTATGAACTGGTATTTTGGCCAAAAGGAATGGTTTAAAGTTAAATCTCCATAATAATGAATTTGTTTCATTATTCCTCCTTAATAATGGATCTGCTTTTCACTTTTCAAGATGTTAATGATGAACTGGAGTCGTGCCAATTACTTATGGATTATTCATTGTAATGTTTCTGTGAGCTGTTTGGACTCTCATTCTGATGGCACCCATTCACTGCAAAGGATCCATTGAGGGGGCAAGTGATGTAATGCTAAATATCTTTAAATCTGTCCCAATGAAGACATGTTGGATGACTCGAGGATGAGTAGATTTTCAAAGAATTTTTTTTTTTTTTTTTTTTTTTTTTTTTTTAGAGAAAGTCTGAATTGTACAGAGAGCAAAGATGACTGACAGGGGTGGATCGAGATTCTATACATTGGTGCTTTGCCCAATAAGGCAAAGGTTACATTTCATAGTAAACAACACAACACTTACAGTCAGAGATTACATGGAAAGTGAGGTCAATGGGCAACAATGAGAGGCATGAATGGAACAACAAGCCTGGTCAAAACAATGAACATAGCAAATCTGTCCTGCATAAAAATCCAAAATAGAGGTCAGATGTGCAGTGATAGAACAAAATTACTTTCTGCTGAATGTGAAAATAACATCAGGATAATTTTGTGTCCGCAGGGACTACTGTGTTTTTGATGGATTAACCTTCTCAAGAACTGCTTGATAAACAAGTGCTCCTCTTACAATATATCCCATACCATAAATCACATGCTGCTGTAAGTGGCACTCCATGTAAGGTTAGATGGATAGCTTGTTTACGTACTGGAGTCTCTGAAATGTTTCAGGCCTAGATAAACATTAAATCAACGTGATAACCTTTCCTTTATTTAATTATTTGTCATTTTTAAGCAATTATGGACGGCTCCTGCTCATAAATTAAGGTTTTGTTTTTTGTTTTTTTGTTTTACTTTCAAATAATAATAATAATAATAATTTACAGAAATAAGGATACTACAGCTTATCACTGAGATATAACTCATACTATTTTAGGTACTTAGTATGTACCCTTAAGTGTGGATGCCCCTTTCTGTCACACACACACACACACACACACACACAATTATGAAAAACTCCATTAAGACAAAAAAGCATAATTATGACAAGTAAAAATGTTCAACTTTTTCAGATTTTCTGTTTTTCCTATTTTCTACTGTCATAATTATTATAACTTTTATCTCATAATTTTCATCTTCTATTAATTATGTTTAGCTCATGACTTTTTACTTTTTGTTATGTAACTTTGTATCTTATAATTTGGACTTTTGTCATAATTAAGACATTTCATACTTTCCCACTTTTCTTTTTTATGTCCTAATAATGACATTTTATGTCATTATGTCATAATAATGACTTTTGATGTCATCATTTTGAATTTTGTCTCATACTTTCAAATATTATGGCTTGAGTGTCTCATAGTTTTGACTTTTTGTCAGAATTCTGTCCACACCAAAGCTACAACAATGATGCCACAGAGGAAAGATATTATTAGAATAAATTTCATAGCAATTTTTTCCCAGCTGATGAACAATAAAAACAGCCAGTCAGAAACTATACTTTAAAGTACTTGATATAATATGCTAAAACTATAAAATAATAAACAGAACCTATTGTCTATTGTTGTGGGTGCTAATATAGTTATATTTTTTGGTGTGAACAGGCCTTTGCTCACCTTCATGTCATTCTAAGCCTACAGTATATTACTTTCTTTCCTCTGTAAACCAAAAGAAGATATTTTGAAAAATGTCTCAAACGTTACTCAAATTTTCTTCTTTTAAAGAGAAAGTCAAACTGCTTTGGAACAACATGAAGGTGAGTAAAAAAAGACAATTTTCATTTTCTAATACTAATGTAAACTATTTGAAAATGCATGTGACCAATATTGCCTGCGAATATTTGTGCCCACAGCTTTTCTTTAATTGCTTTTTTTGCTTTATATACCCACACAGGTGCACAAGACTGCATGAGTATCTTAGCATTAAAAAGAAACTCAAACAGATGGCTTCCCTCCATAGAGCAGCTGTTAAAGACTGAACCCTCATGTGCAAGAATCTACAGAGATGTGCGAGAACAGCACTGAGCAACCATATGCAATTCCAGGAACCTCGATAGGAAAAGTACAGCCCTCAAAGCAGGCCATAAAGGATGGAGTGTACGTGTTTGTCTGCGGGTGAGTGGAGATGGAGGGGGCGTCGGGTGGGGTAGGGGTGAGTAATGTATGCAAACATATCACAGTTCACAACAGGCTGTAATCGGTTTGTCCAGGCGGCTGGTCTCATTCTGGCATGCCTGTCACTCCCCAGGGCTGTTTACTGATGTCTCCTGCTTATGTAAAAAGGCTGAGGCCTGTGCTTCACATCAAAACATGAACATTGTTTTCCTGGCTGGACTATTGTACTGACTGTCCTGGTCTTATCTAATCACACAATCGACTGCTCATTGCTCTGTTGACAGTGACAGTTGAAGTTACTGCCAAATGCTTTAATACATCACCAAACGAAGTGTGGCATGATTTTTACAGTTAAGGAATGAGAACGAAAGCACAATGTTCTGTTGACTGCATACTCTATACCATTAATATGCCCAGATGAGATAAGAGTGGATTGTGTTTATTTAAAAGAACTCTACACTCTCAAAATAAAACGTACAAAACTGTCACTAGGGTGGTATCCTTTCAGGAGGTATTTATATGTACACTTTAGCCACTAATATGTAATTTTAAGTTACTAATATCTACCTTTAAGATGCTAATATGTAACATTTAGTTAGCTTTTGTATATTAGAGAACTGCTGTATGAGTGGATTCTATTTTTCTGAGTGGTTCACTTAATGAGTTACCAGTGAAACTCATCACTCCCATTATATATATATATATATATATATATATATATATATATATATATATATATATATATATGCATATATACATAAAATGGAAAAAATAAATAAAATACAACAGAAAAAAAAAATTCTTAGCAAGACAATAATGTAATTTTTCACTTGTCTGTGATCCTTCCACAGTTAGATAAATTCACCAGAATATTTTTAATGATATCAAAGTGGATATTTATGCTACATGGTTATGCATTATCTCTACCAGGGGCCTGTTTCATAAAACAAGTTTTTCAAATAAGCCAGGTTTATTTAAGTTAGTTTGACTTATTGTCAATTGATTTGGTTCAAAATAAGGTAAACTTGTTTTATGAAACGGGCCCCAGATTTGTAATTTACAATTTCCTGTTCAGCAAAATAGTCAAACCCCAATGTTTTTAAAAGGTTAGAAGTCACCACCTAGTGGTGGCTTTTGGTGTTGCAGATACTTATTATTATTTCAAGATATTACTGCATCCTTCCCCCAGACACTGACAGTCATTTCTATTAGTCAAAGCAAGCGCATCTTTGGCTCACTGTGCATATTTTCCTTGGAGCTATTTCCTACTCACTATCATATATGCTTTATTATTACTCGTTAAATCTTCCTCTATGGGCGTATTTCTCCCAGCTGGTGATTTTGAACCCGGTTTTTAAATGTGAAAGTAATCTCATAGTAATCTAATATTCATTTGTGAACATCAGACAGCAACGCAGAATAGATTTAAAGTGTTATTTAAGATAATATGTTAAACATAATGCATGTTTGTGCAAAAAGGAGTACTTTTCCTTGTCACTATTCTGCTGATAATGCAAGAATAGTTTTTTGCTCTAACCATTGTCTTGACATGTGGTTTCTGAATGATACTTGCAAAGGCATAATTCTAACTGTCAAATAACTTGTTAAATTGCAATGTGAGTGTAAGTAATGTTTGGCTTGATAATTCATAACTAAAACCTGGTCAGTCATAAAAAGCTAATTAACTTTTCCAAAAGTTCAAAATACAAAATACTGACCTAGCCTTGACCTTCTTTGCATTCAACACTTTATCTTCTTTTTGTTTGTTTATTTTTATTTTTGTTTTACATTGACAGTCTAGTTTGACTCGTGCAGCTTATTTCAGTGGTATTTTGCCTGCGCATATATGCAAATACATTTTTGTGCCAATTTTTTTTGCTGACCTCATGAGCTCAAAACCTGCTTGTGGCTATTTTTCATGTGCATGTTAGCACCTTATTTGTGAAGAGTGTCACCAGTCTCATGTAAGAAAACATTGGTGTGAAAGTCAAACCAGCAACTTCCTTTTGCATGGCAGTAGTGTCCACCCATAATCTGGTGCAGTATATAAACTCTATTCGATACAGCTGACTTGCATAACGCATAGAGATCTGCTCTTTGTGAAAAGGTAAGCTTAAAATGTTTATAATTTCTAAAATTAAATAAATAAATAAAAAGATCACGTATAAAATCAAATCACTTACAGTAAGCATCAGTAACCTACAGTATCTGAAAATCTCAAGAGTTTGTCTTTTTGATTAAGGACCAAAGAGTAAATCCATTATATAGATAGATAGATAGATAGATAGATAGATAGATAGATAGATAGATAGATAGATAGATAGATAGATAGATAGATAGATAGATAGATAGATAGATAGATAGATAGATAGATAGATAGATAGATAGATAGATAATACAAAGTCTAATGAAGTTTTTTTTTTTTTACTCTCAACTTTAGATGCTTTCCTTATGTGTTCAAGTGTTTACCATGCTGGTTGTCTGTGCAGCCGACACTGCGAACAGAGATATTTCAGTAAGCATTGATTTGGTTAATATAATAATCTTATAAGAAAATAAGACCAACATTTTAAAATATTTTTACATTACAACTATAGTTACATTTGTACAGTAATTGTGCAAATAACTTAATATAAAATAACAATATTTCGTTGTACTGTTTTCCAGTATACATTTAGAGCTTGGAATATGGTTGATCAGCCTTTGCAGGAGCAACTTGCTGTTGTGTATAAGGTAGTGGTGAATTTAAAAATGCTTTTGAGTGCTAGTCATTTCAGTTTCTAATATGAATGTTGTATTTTTTCCTCTGTATTTAATTAGGAGATGGAAAGCTTGAAACATGAACAAGCAGTAATGAAACAAAAGCAAGAAGCCTTGAGCCAGGTAAAATGAAAGCTGATAATGAAAGATGCTTTGCTAGTAAGAAAGAAAGAAAAAAAGAAAGAAATTCTAATCAGACCCGCTAAATCATATTGGACATACAAAAAGATTTAAGCATGCTGTTGTTAAAAATTAAATGTATAATGAATATATATGCAGATTAATTGTGCCATTATCTCAAAGTCAAAATATGGCCCAGTCTATCTAAATGTATTATATTGTGAGACAAACAATTTTCTTCAGAAACTACGATTGTTTTGTTGCAGGCATTACCAAACTGTTCACAAAAGCCTATTGATACAGATGTGGAGATGAATTTGACATCACTACAAACAGGTAAGTTAAAATAAAAAAAGAATTCCTGTATGCTTTAAATGTATTTATTATTATTATTATTATTAAATGTTATAATTACATTTAAAATGATTACAGTTATTTACTATTATAAAATTGTTCAATAGGTAAACGATTGAAAATGTTTATCAGTTAATTCATTTGAAGAGTTTGGACAAAGCTAATTCATTAATACTATCCAGTGCATATCCAGTATTTTTTTTTTTTAATGTATGCAAAAAAGGGCTATTTATGTCTGTCTTTGATAGGCAGCAGCCATTTGCTGTATACCCTCACCCAGGATGGAGATGGAGATGAAGGCTCTGGTGAGGATGAGAGTGACCAACCCTCTGACCCCTGCAATCACTATATCGCGCTGGACCAACCCTGGAGAGCCACAAACTACACCACCAAGAATGTTGCTTGTGACCGTCGTGTCCAGTGGAAGGGTTGGTACCGTCTCTTCTACCGTGGGAAACCCATCCAGATGCCTGAGAGGTGCGTGAAGAAAGAAATGTGTGGCACGCACGCTCCGCTTTGGCTCGTCGGTGGTCATCCCCGGATACGAGACGGAGTGGTCACCCGAAAGGTGTGTGGAAACTGGAAAAACAACTGCTGTTTGTTCAAATCTCATCCCATTCAAGTGAAAGCATGTAGGGGAAACTACTACGTCTACAAGTTTGTCAAACCGACAGCTTGCCATATGGCATATTGTGCAGGTAAGATACGATGCACATATATTTTCAGAAAAATTTGAGGATAGTCTATTTATATATAAGGTATTGACTGCACACCATCCTTTCAGATATTAACACACTTGTCTGTGGAAAGTGCAGAAAATCTGAGTCTTGCATCAGCAGAGACAAAATCACCTGGATGTGTAAGAAAAACAAAAGTAGAGGTGAGTCATTTCTCCTTCTCATCAGTCACACTATGAAAATTCAGTTTGCATTATTAAAATGATCTGCCTTTTAAGGAAAATAATGCAGCATTTCCTTTCCTTGTGGTGTGTAGTGAAAGCAAACGTCCATTTTTTTGTCACCTACCCGGCCAGCATCTCAGGAAAAGTAAACAGGATTATGTACAGGAAAGTGTATGTGAATCAAGGAGGGGCTTTCAGCACTCGCACCGGGATATTCAGAGCTCCGGTTTCTGGCGTTTATCAGTTCTTCTTTTCCACACAGACTGGGGGCAGTGGGGCAACTGATCTATGGCTGGTTGTAAATAATTACTGGGTGGCTGTGTCCCATAGCAATGTTCAGGCCTCCAGCTCGGTTGGAAATCTGTCTACGTACATGACGACTCTGCGCAAGGGTGCTACGGTTTATGTGACCCATAACCGTGGCCGCTCTTGGGCCAATAATGCATCCAACACCATAGTTTTTGGGGGTTCATTGCTTATGGTGAGAAAAATCTAAGGAAATGTAAAATCATCTGAGGCAAAATTCTGAACATTTATAGTTTAATTTTAGAGACCAATTTAATAGTACCATCTAGTCAGTTTGATTTACATATAATATACAATGGTAAACCATGTTCTGCTAGTTCTGTTAATTCATTGCTTTATTTTTAAACATGTGTCTTGCTGAGAGATTTATTTTAAATGCAAATACCCTTAACATTTTCTAAGTGATTTTTTTCTATAAAAATTACTGTGCCATAAAACTTCTGAATTTAAGACTAAACAGCAACTTTTTGTCATTATTATATATATATATATATATATATATATATATATATATATATATATATATATATATATATATATATATATATATTATAATACTAGTGTAAAAGAAAACAATATTTGTTCCCTTGCTGAAAGATATATTTCAAATGAAAATGCTGTTTTCTTCTATAAAAAATGCCATGAAGCACTTTGTCTTGTATATATGTACAATTTGTAATTATATTTAAATTAGCATTTTGTATTTGTAAGCAATATTGTTCAACAAATATTGATTTTATAATATTATATATATATATATATATATATATATATATATATATATATATATATATATATATATATAATTAAAATATTGTATAGTAATAATGGCAATAATATGTAATACAATATTGTTTAATTAGATTTAAATATATATATATATATATATATATATATATATATAATTTTATTTCTTAACAAATATTGTTTGTAAATATTTTTAACAAATATTGTTTTCTTTTACACTATTATTATTATGTAGTAGATAACTATTATGCTAAACTATTATAACTTTTAGGAATAATATTGTCCCAGTCTCCTAGAGACACAGGTGGGGGCAGCAGAGTCATCCTGTTGTGTTCTCAGGGAGGATGTCACTTGGCCACAGATAGCTGAACAGAGAAACCTGAAGCCATCTTCTCATTAAACTTAAACACCTTCTTGTGTCTTAAGGTCACTACAGACACGTTGACAGCACGTGCCAGCCCAAAATCATGAAAGAAACCAAATATTGTTTTTTATTAATGTTTTAGCAGACAAAAAATAAATAAATAAATAAATAAATTCCACCACTATTGTGCTTACCTGTACATTTGGTTTTGGGTAGTTCTATTTTCATATTTGTTGTATTTGCTGCACTACAGTAATACAGTTCACTCAAATGGGATGGTATCCATTTCCTTATATGGCCAGAGGACAGACGGACATTCCATGGATATTCAGAAACTCACTGATGATGACTAATAGTAGTCTAAAAAGAATGCTAACTATGCTCAATTCAGATGTGACCATCTCCTTCAAATTACTGATATTATAATGCTAACTAGGCCTATGTCAAATCATTTAACGTTTACTCCTTTCTTAGACTATGCTAGTATGTGATGTATGTTACAAGAACATATATTTTTTTAAATTGTGAATTAGCAATCCAGTGAGGTTACTCTTTTTTCACTTGTGAATTTCCAAAGTGTACATATTATTTACAGTACTTATTCCTTTGCTAGTAGTCACCATCCAAAAAGCGACACGTTGCTTCCACTATTAGGCTACTGATAAGAAATGCACATTTTCGCTATGATTTTTGATTTGAGTTTCAGCGATTCACTATTCACGACTAGCTTGAATTTAATTGGATTACGTAATAAAAATAAGTATGCTACTAGGTTTAAGTAGATGTGAATACTGTCGACCCGACGCTAAATGTGTCCACCTTTGTAAGTTTATCATTTATGTTTAGAGGTAAGCTTTAGCTCGCGCCCTCGGGGGAGGGGCTTGCGCGAGACGGGCAGGATACTGAAGCCACAGTGTGTTTAGTCGAGACGAGTGTAGCTCGTGGAAAAAGGGATGAGAGGCGCGACGCTCGATGTAGCGGACTATCACTCAAACACCGGGAGGCTCGTAAAGTTGTGTGAAGTTTTCAGGCGACCAAAGAGTGTGTAGCTTTAGGCATTTCGATCTTTGAGAAGACGACAACTTATAGTTAACAAACAATGCTTGTTGCTATATTCCTTTAACAATAACATGAAAAGAAGCCGACGAATAGTGCGCTAGGCAAATGTAAACAAATTCATGGAGATGCATTATCCCTTCTGTTTGATGTTGTCGAATTGACTTGTGTATTCGTAGGATATTCAACAGTTAGCTTTACGTTTTTGCATTCTTATATTACTAACGCGTTAATATGGCAGAACACGAAAGTTTGGAGTTCGGCAAGGCGGACTTTGTTCTTCTGGACAATGTGTCTTTGGAAGAGTTTATGGCCAACCTCAAACTCAGGTAAGATAATTCACCTACTGGGATAACTTGCCTTGTGCTTTGGTACGGGACAGGTATCATAATGGTACTTGTATTCTGTATTTTTGCTTTGGATTTTGAAGTCGAATCTGAATTATATTAAGAAGAATAAGAAGAAAAAACCCCCCTCTTCTTCAATTCTGCCTAAACTATGATTAAACTATCTATCTATCTATCTATCTATCTATCTATCTATCTATCTATCTATCTATCTATCTATCTATCTACACACACACACACACACACATCAAGAGGTGATGCAAGTTAGTGTTACACCTAGTTACATAATGTTTATTTTTCTGAACTGAACTCATACTGTGAGCTAGTAACTAATAATAGGCTACAAATCTGAATCATCCTCATTGCATAATGCTTTATTAGCTTGGATCTATACTGTGGTCAGGTGGAGGAGTTATTCAAAACATCTTGAAGAATGAAACATAGTAATTGACTCATATTTTAGATCATACATAATACATCTGGAGTAAACTAGCCTTACGTTTTTCAGGTCAAGGGAACAATGAATTACACATCTCTTGTCAACATTAAAGGAATTCACGGCATTGTTGTGTTTGTTGTGTCTATAGCTTCATACATCTGGCTGCACCTGCTGAACCAGAGTGCTGTATGACAGGCTCAGAGGTGTGTTGACCATGGTAACACTCCCCTCTGATTGGCCTTATTGTTCAAACAAGTTTGCAGTGGATATCCTGCTATTGTGTTTTATGATTTTGGCGATGTGGATCACATTTCCTCATCAGCACACTGTAAATAAATGACTTGATGTCTCTGATAAAATGAAGGTCAATGTAGTTTGAGAATTCAGAACTTTTTGTTTATGGTTAATATAACAATGCCATAAAATCAATTGAGCTTCTCTGTTTTAATATTGGAAAATAGTATTACAATTTTCTATAATATATTTAAAAATATAATTAATTCCCGTGATAGCAAAGCTTTCAGCAGCCATTACTCTGGTCTTTAGTGTCACATGACATGATCCTTTAGAAATCATCCTAATATTTGATGCTTAAGAAACATTTGGTATTATTATCAATGTTGAAAATAGTTGTGCTGTTTAATATTTATTTTTAGAAACCGTAATTTTTCTAAACCATTTTTCAGGATTCTTTGATGGATAAAAAGTTCAAAAGAATTTATTTGAAATATAAATCTTTTGCAATATTCTAAATGTCTTTGCTGAAATATTCTAAATGCAGCCTTGCTGAATAAAATTAATTTCTTTAAAAATCTGATATAACACCAAACACCATATTGATGCAGATAAACAACTTGGCCATTAATTAGCAACAGGAGATGCTTACTGGTTCCACTGACTCAAAAAGCACAGGGTGTCTGTTTTTCCCACCTCTCAGCCATGGCCTGATTTTCTCCCTGGCTGGGAGATGGCGTGTGCAGTTTGTTATTTGCAGAGGGTGTGACCAGGCCAGCTTCCTGCTTCTTCAGTCTCCACATCTGTGTCTGGGGCTTCAGCTGGAAGAGTAGCAGCTATGTGATGCCAGATCACATCCTGTGCCCTCTGGAATGATAAAGAAGAGTGCTGCTGAACTTGAAGTCACTTTTTATATGATGCCTTTTGAAGGCCGTTTGCTTTGAATTCAGGAAGACCATATGTGATGTCAAAGCAAAACTTTGGTTAAAATCGTTTGGATAATATGTACATTTTATCCAGTAAAATAAGCTTGGTTTACAGTCAGCCAGGGTTTGCTCTGCCAAAGAATCTCCTAAATATAACAAAATTGAAATGCAGCCTTTATTTGCAAAGCTATGACAGAATGTTAAAGTAAAAGATTTAAAGCAAGTTGTCAGTTTGTTTAGTTGTGAGTGTTTAAGCTCTTTACAGTGGGGTGTCAAAGTTAAACAAGTGTCAGGACCGCTGACGCATACTGTACATTGTAGCGTGATTTGAACTCAGCCCATGACTGTGTTTACACAACGTCATTTTTTTAAGCAAGAGTTTGTGTGGGCATTCTGAAATAACAGCTTAATTTGATGTGCGCTGAGGGCTTGACTTTATATGGCAGTGTTGTTTTGTCTACCCCTAGGATCTTGGGGAATTTTTGGCAATCCTCTGCACATTTCCAAAAACAATTACAAGTTCTGCCCGAGACCATGTTCCAAATTCTTCCAGACACTGGCTCTGATACTGCAGATGAAATAGCTGATAATCAGTATGCCGTGGCAGAGCCTTCCAGCTTTCATGTGTCATTCAGACGAAAGTCAAGTCTAAAAAAGTCTTCAAAAACTAGTAATTTTCATAGTTCGAGCTTGTGGTACTAGCTATATACTTTATGTACTTTATAGTTAAATCTTTCCTTGATAGTCTTTCACTTTGCTTAGATGATGAGTTTAACCTTTCACTCTTGTGTAGTGGCTAGAAGTGACAGGAAGAAAGGGCTCAGGAGGAGAGTATTGGCAACTTATGAGGCCTCACTGCTCTTCCTATTGACATTTTCCTGTACTAGAGATGTAACCTTTGACCCTCACTGTTCTTTAAGCCACTTGCAGGTAGTGTAATGGGCTTGATTGTTCCAAACTCATTGTGTTGGGTGTTCTAAAAGTGAGAAACGGAAGAAAAGACCAATTAATTGAATGTGTATTATTGTATCTTGCAGTGGTTCTCAACTTGCGTGTCATGCTGGTCACAGAGAGCAGGGAGAGAAACAATGCTGAATGCAAATAATTAAATGCAGCTAACCATAATTATGCATATTTCAGGTGGCAGAATATATTAGGCTTATACCTTTGAAAGAGAGGAGAGGAGAACCCTCATATTTTGTATATATATACACGCTACTGTTTAAACATTCTGTTCAGTACCAATTTTTAATGTCGTTGAAAGAAGTCACTTATGTGCACAAAGGTATCATGAAACCGTTATGTTGTGATATTATTACAGTTTTCTTTTCAGCAGCCATTACTCCAGTCTTCAGGATTACATGATCCATTTTCAAAATCGTTCTATGATGATTTTGTGCTCAAGTAAATTTTCTTATTATTATCAGTGTGGAAATCAGTTGTGATGCTTAATGTTTTTGTGAAAACCATGCATTTTTCAGGAATCTTTGATTAATAGAAAGTATAAAAGGACATAATTAATTTGTCCATTTGTCCTTCATTCAATATTCAATCTTTCATTCAACCTTTTTTTAGAGTCTTCACTGTCCGTTTTGTCCAGTTTAATGCATCCTTCCCAAATAAAAGTATTAATTTCTTTAAAATATTCCTGACCCCAAAATATTTGGGTACAGTGTATACAGTATATATATCTCTCTCTTGGTAAAATGATAATATTTGGGTATTTTGTTTCTTTCTGGTCCCACTTATAACAATACACTTCTTGCTAAATAAGCATATGAATAATTCTGCATATTGCTGTGGAGTTCATGGCGATATTAATTTCATATTTAATTTTAAGGACTTTATTGTTAACTTTTGCCACTGGAAGTAAAATGTAAAATCTGCATCTTGAAGCAAAAGCAGTCGAGAACCACAGTTTCAATATATCTAGCTAGTCATCTGTTTTTCTGGTTTATAGTCACGGGGGTCAATTTCTCTCCTTTTTCTAAGAATAATTACACATCTAGTGCAAATGATTGCTTAAAAATTGACGTGCTGTGTTGTGTGGTCATAGAATGGAATGAGGGAAACTTTTAAAGCAGTAAATCTGTGCCATTTCCTCACAGCTTTTTATCAGGGTCTTTGTTGAGCAAAATCAGCCAGATGATAAACGTATGTAGGGGCCTAAGGTTAGGTTTAAAGAGCACTACAGGAAATCGTGAAAATTGAGCCCATATGCTTCTTTCTGTTTCATATTTACAGTATGGCGCCACTGGACAAATAGCCAATAAACTGGATGGTTTGTTGGTTAAACATAAACTCTGGCAAGAAAATGAATTCTGGCCTCTTTGAATGAAATTAACTTTTTATAAGTCCTTATGGGGAAGATCACAAAGACACATTTGTAATAGTGGTGTTTAAATTTGATCTTCCTGTCGTAGTTATATCTTGAGGATTTCAGTTGAAGCTGTTGGCCGAATAAGCCTAAGCCTCTCCCATATCAACAGTATAAAAGCTCAATTGTTGCCTTAACAGCAGGGCCACGTGGAGTCAAGCTGTGACACATGGCAACCCGTTTCCCATCCTGCACAGCGAACTGCACAGGGATCAAAGTCCTTACAGAGCTCAGGTGTACTGCTCAGAGCCAGAAACAAGGTCAAAGGTTTTATTTCCCTATCCTGTAAGGATAGATGGAGCAGCAGAGATATGATTTGGCCTGTAAGGAAAACTGATAAATTTGATAAATCTTTTTATGGTTAGTGCCTTATGTGTATATTTAGGTACTTTGACCAGCACTGCTTATTTTTAAAGGTCCACAGTGTGAGAGATGAAGAAAGAATGCCACTGCAAAAATACTTTCTATATAAATGTTACAAGCCCAAAGGATTTGTCCTGTGATTTTATAATAGATCTTGATTCTTGACCAAATGCATGGTACATCTTGTCCTGATTTGTGTTCCATGCTTGCTTGCAGCTATGGATTCTTGTGTGGTCAGATCTTTTTTTATCAATAAAATCACAGACAGTACTCCCAGTAGATGTGATTTTTATCTTTTCGGTTGCAAAAATCGTATTGATATGCAATACAGCTACATATGCTTCTGTCTACTTGAATAGTGAAAAATTGAAATATCCTGTTTTCCAAGATTATGTTGCAATAATATTTGTCAAATCAGCAAAACTTGCCACTGCATTTTTGAATGTTATGATTCAGACCATTCTTCTACAACTTGTATTTTTAAAACTACTGAATTGGTTCTATTTTATTTTATTTTATTTTTTATTTTATTTTATTTAATGTTTTTGTTTTGGTAATTTACTTTAGGGTTCAGCTCTATCCCTGTTGCTTTGGAGGAATGTTCCCTATTTTTGTTTAGAATAACATCTCAGATCTTATCTCTTCTAATCACTCTCCTACTGAACCTTGTTATTTCCTAAGATATGAAAAAAATTAAATGTGCTGAGAACACACCCTTGGGCTTACTTTCTGTTCTTTTATTAGAACAGATTTGGAGAAATTTAGCATGACATCACTTGCTCACCAGTGGCTCTTCTGCAGTGAATGGGTGCCGTCAGAAAGGAGAGTCCAATCAGCTGATAAAGACATCACAGTATAATCAACAAGAAATCCAGCCCATCAGTTAACATCTTGTGTAATGAAAAGCTGTGTATTTGTAATAAATCCATCTTTAAGACGTTTGACATTGCATCCTGCTAAAATACCAGTTCTCTATCTATAATATAGCTTGAAGCGAAATTAAAACGCCTTTAAAAAATTATTTGTTTCTTATAAACACATAGCTTTTTGCTTCACATGCTGTTAATTGTTGTGGATTACTGTGATGTTTTCATCAGCTGTTTGAACTTTAATTCTGACGCCACCCATTCACGGTCAAAGGATCAAATTTGGCCCTTAAAAGACTGCTTTAAAGTTTGATGGCTTCAAAAAACAGCCTGATTTTCTCTCACTCACCAGCAAAGAAAAGGGCCTGTCTGCCCTCAAGAATTTCCATTCAACCCCCTGTAATCTGAAACGTATCACCGGCCTTACATAAACAAGGCTGTTGCTTTTTTGGCCTTTTTTCCCCCAGAATAAGCTTCAAGCTCCACAGACGTCTCATTTGTGGACTGTGTGCCTTGGCTGGCGGTCACTGATACCACTAAGCATGTTAGATGAGCTCTCTCGCTCACATTCACTGTCTTTAGGGTTTATGGCCTTGATTTATTTTATAGTCTTGACTGACCCCTCAGCCACTTCATAACAACCCCTTTCTGTTTCATGTTTACAAGAGGCTACATCCTAGCCCCAATTTCATTAGTCTGTTTTTCCGTATGCGCATAAGCGACTCCTAAATAATTCCCAAATTGTGTATTTGCCACTGCTGGAAACCCACTTCCTCTCTCCAACCGTTGATGTGGTTTGATTACATTACATAGACACATTAATGAGATTATATGTGATCTGTTCTAGCTAATAACATTTAAATGGAACACAATGATAGATGTGTCATTTATTTCAATGCACTTTTTCCTCTAGTGGTTCAACACATTTTCAAGCATGTCTGTCCTGAACCGTGTTACAGCCAGGTGTCAGTAACATTCACACTAATTTCCACTCTGCTTCTCCCTATCCTTTAGTTTTCAGCCAATTACCTCATTAACTGTACTTTCTCTCTTTCTGGTCTAATGTCTGTTTTTGTACTTTCCATCCCTGCCCTCTTTTTACCCTGATGGCTTCTTGAAATAGCTTGCTGAGTAATGTCTGACTCTGTTTGGCCGGTCGTGTCTTTTTGTCTGCTTTTTTCTTCTTGAGTTGGCCGTCATCTCATCCGCTACTGCTCAGTGACATCATATTGGGATCAGAACCATGTGCTAAGAGCTGAGTTGAGTTAGAGATTGGCTCAAGGCCATGTATAGTCACTTTACCGTTGACCTCTGAAACACAATCGTCAAAACACGCCTCAGTTTTCCTTTTTCTTTCCCTCATCCTGACGGGAGAACAAAAGGTACCTGTGATCTCAGGGAGACAATGAAGGGAGTGGGCCAAAATAACAAAAACTTCAGCATGTTGGCATGCTCTGACATTTACACCTGGCTCTCATTTCCCGAGTAGTCAAAGCTAATGAAAGTTAGCGTGAAAGCTGCACATTTAAGACATGGCTTGAAGTTTTGCCAAGTGGGACACACATTTTCCCCATTCAGGCTTTACGCACAGTAGTATGTTTGTAAAGGAGGTTAGCTTGACAAGACTGAGTCAAATTGAGTCCAGTGGGCATGAAGAGCTTTCCAGAAAAATTGTTTTGTTTTTTTGCTGTTGAAGGATGTGTGTGTTAAGATTTTAAGGCTTGTCAGCAGTACAGAAGCAGCTGGTGTTTAACAGCAAACAAATGTACAAATTGCACAGAAACTCAGTTCAAATGTGGGAGAAGATTTGTTGTGGTGGGGGTGACGTGAACCTTCTAAGATTAAATTAACAGGCCAGAAGAACGACAGGTGTCTCATATAGAATAAGGCATATATTGGATTTATAATAGTGCATAATAATTTATTTTATTTTTGCATCTATATTACCTTTGATGCCATCTTATTCTCTCCTGAAGTCTTTAAAAACAACACTTAAATGCAAGTTTAAAAATGAATATCAATTATTCATTCTAAATATTGTGATGTCCAAATTAATTTCAATGATGTCCAACATTTCTCATCAGATGTCAATTTTTCGACAATTGTCTCTTTATTTATACTAAAGACTTTTAGGAGAAACATCTGAGGCATAACTGAGATCTCCAAAAATTCTTCTGGGCTGAACTGTCTCTGCATGATAGACAGTCCAGAGGACAATTCGCTATCAGATCATACCCTGCATGCTCTGTGTTAAGCTGTGGACTGATTGCTTGGTGGTAAATTGTATGCGGGGATAAACAGGGATCAGGGACAGATTATCCTTTCATTGCTGGAGTTGTGAATACACAGGCTTTGATTTGCTATCTAGGAGTTGGACCATCTTATAAGTCAGTGCTTTAGTGTGCAGGCCTTGCATGTTGATGTCTTTTACTCCATTTCTTTGTCTGTAATTCTCTTTCTCGTTTATTTATCCTGTGCTGCTGTCCAGTTCAGTTAATTTTCACTACTCTCACTTTTTACTCTTACTTGCAACTAGTCCGAGGGAATTTACAGGCTACACCCCATCCCGGTCAACCACAAGCAAATAACCGCAAGAGACCCACCCAAACAAGCCTGAAACCAGTAGTTATCCTCAGCCTGGCAAGTGATCCCTTTCTAAAAATGGTGTCAAGCTCTTATTGTCTGGGACTTCAGATGACCCTAGTGTTTTAAAGGTTGGTCTTTATGTGGTGAAGGGTGTAGCTCTGACTGCAAACTCTTTAACTTGCTTGAATAAGTTCAATTTTTTAAAGTAAGAGGTATGGAGAAATTAAAGAAATAGTTGGCCCAGAAATCGTTGTTATCAACTACTCACCTCATATCAATCTTGTATGAATTCCTTTCTTTACTTGTTGTTGTCCATATTACAAAATTCAGTGGTGTGCAAAACAACATTTGCCACCATTGACATTCATTGAATTGGCAAACAACAAACAAACACTGAAACTTACTGATCTTCTTTCATGTTCTTCCTTAAAGCCCTTCTCTTTCAAAACCCTTCGTATTTGTCTCTTTACGTTGACCTGCCAATTCAGGGATTTTCATATGATTCAAAATGAAGCCACAAATGACTTTTTCACATTTTCAACACTGCTGTTTAGGGGAAATCTGATAGATTTGGTAAATATGGTTAAACTAGAGCTGTGTAGCTGCTTCTAGATTTCTGAAAGAGCAGATTCAGTGTGGGCTTCTTATCAGATGTTGATAATCTGATCACAGAGGCAGATGGGAGATGACGATTCTGTGTTTTCCCCCACACACCCCACGACATGCTGGGATTCTGTTACACGCACAGCAGATTTCTGTGGGCAGCTGTCCTCTGGGACTAGGGCGAACTTAAAGGGTTAAGAGTTAGAAGAAAGTGAAACGTGATGGAATCAGCAAGATTTGCTGACAGGTTCTGAGAATCACAGTGGATTTCTGACTGGCCAAGTTGTGATGAGAGGACAGATGGTGGATTCAGTAGTGTGTACCGTGTGCTGTAATATTAATGAACGCGATCACAACAATATGTTTTGGCTATGACTTTGATAGAGGGTTTAATGACAGACTGTGATGTCACATTTCTTGTTTCTGCAAATTACAATACATAACAATGTTTATGCTGAAATGGCACTTTTGTGAGGGCACACATTGACTAGTGAATGAGGATGGGACCGAATGGTGGTATAAAGGACAAAAGCATGCCATGAGTGGGCCTTTCCTAGAATTTGATTTTTATATAAGAAATGAGCCACTTTATTTACAAATACAGTAAAATGCACTACCATTTTTTTTTTTTTTTAATTCAGCAAGGATGCTTTTAACTGGGAAAGTAAAAGTAGAGACTTTTACATTGTAATGTACATTACAAAAATGTATATTTAGAATAAAATAAAAATGAAAATCAGTGATCATGGTTTCCACAAACAATTTAAGTAGTGCAAATTTGTCCGCAACATCCTAACATTTTTTTTAGTGAAATAAATGCTGCCTTGATGAGCCTGACAGACTTCTTTCAAAAACAAACAAAAAATACTTTAAAAAAGTACAGATCCCATCTTTTCATTGGTAGTGTATCATTTTGTGTTTTCTAAACATTGAATGATGACTCTTATAATAGACTTTTTGAAAAATGTAGATTTTTTGGTATCAGTTTCATTCATGGCCTTTGATAACTCGTATAATGTGGAAAAAGTTTCCTTGATCTTTACAGATAAAAAAAGTTCATTGTATTATGAAAACATACTATAACTTTCAGAACTCACATTCCTGATAAAGATCAGTAGAGGATGGAAAATGCTTGTAAAATGCTATATTATGTCTGCTTTGTTACACTATTTTAATTGGGCCTTAGATTATATAAAAATTAGTGCTGTCAAACGATTAATCGCATCCAAAATAAAAGTTTTGTTTACATAATATATGAGTGTGTAATTGTGTATATTTATTATGTATATATAAATACAAACACATGCATGTATATATTGCTATATTTATATATTAAGTTTTTTTAGATATATAAAATGTAATAATATAAATATATAAATGCATATACATGCAAATATTTTCAAAATATATACTGCATGTGCATGTATTTATATATACATAATAAATAAACACAGTACACAAACATATAATATGTAAACAAAAACTTTTATTTTGGATGTGATTAATCGCGATTAATAGTTTGACAGCACTAATAAAAAAGGATAAAAAATGTATGATATTGTCTTGCAATTTTAAATTCTCTATCTGTTGAAAAATTACGTAATATTTTATTTAAAAAATAAAACAATAAAGTTACTTTATCAAAATGATTCCTCTGTCATTGTCATTAGCTGACGTTGTGCTCCCTGAGGGGCTGATGTGGGTGAGTAGAGCCAGCCTGCTGTGTTGGGGTGTGGAGGCCTGGCCTGTGCTCCTTACACACAGACCTCACATTGACAGAAGAACAATGGTGCGGGTACACCACAGCATCCTACTCTGCTGGCTGGCACAAAAGAGCCTTTTCATGCAGGCTGCTCCAGGGCTGGCCTGACAGGCTGTTGCCACCAAAGGCACAAGCATCACTACCATGCCACCCTGCTTGCTGAATTTGTTTGATTCAAGCTAAAACTTGTTACATTATCAAATCAAATTTCCAGAATTTCATGTTATTCCAAATTCGTATTGTTGTCTTTTTCACAAAAGGAGAAAGTTATTTTGCCTATAATAAAAGTGGATGTTGTCCATGGGCTGTAAAAAAAAAAATCACCATAAAAATAGTCAGTTTACCCTGTGAGCTGTTTTTCAAGTCTCCAAAACCCATATAGCTTTAAGTTAGAAACATAATTAAATTTAAGTCGCTGTTTTTTGTTGTATGGAAAAAGTAGCTTGGACATTCTCCTAAATGTGTTCCACAGAATAAAAAAAAAAGTCATACTGGTTTTAAAAAGACATGAGGGTGGCAAAAGTTTTATTTTTGGGTGAGATGATTTGATATGATTATTAGTTTAATGTAATTACACTAGTGTTCAGACCAGAACGTTGGTAAGATTTTTTTCTCTTGTTTACCAAAACTGTTTAATCAAAATGCAGTAAAATAGTAATATTGTGACATATTAGTACTATTTAGTATTATTTTCAAATGTAATTTATTCCTGTGATTTCAAAGCTGAATTTTCAGCAGCCGTTACTCCAGTCTTTATTGTCACATGATCCTTCAGAAATCATTCTCATATGCTGATTGGTGCTCAAGAAACAATTCTTCGATGTTGCTTAATCTGATTTGATCAGGATTCTCTGATTAATAGAAGGTTCAAAAGAACAACATTTATTTGAAGTATTATATAAACATTACAACAACTTTATAGTGGCAAAATGTTCATTTTTGGTTGATTTCAATTGGGTGGGTTTAAAGTACACACATTTAGTTTAATGTAACCCTGCTAATTCTATGAATCCCCGATGTATTTGTGAGAAGACCTTAGGGAATTGAGGCCTGTTTCTGTGACTTGTTTGTGTGAATCTTGTTGTATGGTACATTTCTGCTCTGTAGGGCGTAAGTAAGGTACTCCCTGAGGATTGCAGCAGTTCTTAATACTACTGAGTCTAACTGTTCTACATGTTTAAACTTAATTAATTAAAAGGAATCCTGAAAATAAAAAGACCAAGATCCATTCAGAGCTTCAGTACCACTCAATAATATAGTTCAGTATAAGACTATGAGGTCATGCCTCAAACTTCTAAGCACACTGACTGGGGCAGGATGGAGCTGAGGGAGGCTTGGCAAACCCACAGGTTGAGAAGAAAGGATGCCTTATTCTAGGCATGACCCAGGTCTGCTCGGAAGAACAAGGAAGTGAGGTTCCCCTGAGGATGGAGCACAGAACAGCTAGCTTTTTCATAGCAGGCGAACGTCAACTTCTGGCTATATGTGACCAAGGAGTTGGGTATGGAGATGTAATAGTCGTTGGTTTGTCTGAATGACTAGTCAACACCTTTGCTATGCTGGTTCAGGGCTAACAAGCCTATAAATTCAGGTTGGTCTATTCAGCAGGATTAATTATTGTGCAAACAGATTATACAGCTCATGAAACATGACCTTGACTCTCCTGCGCTATTTATTTGCTTTTGATTCCTGACAGAGATAATTCATTAAGGTGCCCTTTCTTTACATAAAGCTCTGAAATATGATTATACAAGCCACATTGACCACAAACCAAACAGAGCGGTCAGAATCATGCTTAAATAAATATTCCATAATATGCATGAATGTGAACACAGCAAATCAATGATATGCTCGTCTTTGTGCTGCAGGTTCGAAAAGGGTCGTATCTACAGCTACATCGGAGAAGTGGTGGTGTCGGTTAACCCTTACCGTTCCATGAACATTTACGGACGGGACATCATCGAGCAGTACAAAGGCAGAGAGTTGTATGAGCGACCGCCACATCTTTTTGCCATCGCCGATGCTGCGTACAAAGCCATGAAGAGAAGGAACAAAGACACTTGCATTGTTATCTCAGGTAGACTATGTCTGAATGTGATGTAACTCACCATTGAGCTCATGGGTGAATCTGTGGAGCAGCCACTGAAGTAATACTACATTTTTAGGAGAAAAGTGCATTACTTCATCCTTAAATAATATTAAAAACAGCCTGTTGTCTTCCTTTTATTTGATCAAATAACAGACTTACTGGAATACAGGCTTTCAGGGTCTTCTTGTGGGGCTGCAGTATGACTGGGAATCATGTGATTAGATCTGTGGTCAGATGAGAATAGCTCGGCATTGACGTGGTGTGTGGTTTCCCAGTCACAGAGGACTGCTTGGGTAGGAACTCTCAGTAGAGTTCAGTGCATGAGCAAATTGTTTTCTCAAGACATCCCCATTGTGTGAAAAAGATTAACGACAATATGGTTGTTTCACAATTTCTACAAAAATCTCTCTTTGAGACAGTGTTTGTTTTCCGTCTGGGATGCTGTGGAACTATTCTGAGGTGGGGCACATAGCTCAAGGGAAATAATCTGGTGACCACTCAGATGTTGCCTCTGTATGAAAACATTGATTATTATCCAGTGAGTGACCACAGGTTATGACTACACTGCAAAAATATTTGGTATATGGAGTGCCACCTTGTGGCAAACAGAGAAACATGTTTATTTTTTTAGAGCTATGTATAATATAGAGTTAGAAAATAATTTTGTGGCTTTGTTTAACCAATAAATTCCATGAGTGCCTCTGTGGTTGTATAATACTATCTGATACAATAAATAGGTTAGGGTCTTACTAAACAACTCTTTAGCTTTGGATTTCGGCTTTTTTTTTTTTCCATACACTTTTCCCTCTAGACTTGTTCTTAGCCCCAGGGAAATGTAAAATGTATATTTGATACTTATAATAATTATTATTTCATGTTAGGCTTATAATTGTAATCTAATTACACTACTGTTCAAAAAATTTGGGGTTAGTAAGATATTATTATTATTATTATTTTTAAGTAAGTCTCTTACTATGACCAAGGCTGCATTTGTTTAATCGAAATACAGTAAAAAAAAAAAAAAAAAAGTAATTATGAAATATTATTACAATTTTTTAATAATTTAATTATTACAATATTGTTTTAATGTAATTTAATTAAATTAATATAATGAATTATAATTTAATTTATTAAACTGAACCTGTACAAAATCTGAATTGTCATTAGCCATTTTTACAGTCTTTTTACTTTAGTTTCTAATGATTCTTCTGAAATCATTCTGATATGCTGATTTGGTGCTCAGGAAACATTCCTTATTATTATCAATGTTGAAAACAGTTGTGCTGCTTAATATTTTTGTGGAAACCATTGTATGTATTCTCTGCTTTATGATAAGTTCAAAAGAGATAAGAGAACCATTTATTTAAAATAGAAGCCTTTAGTACTCAAATTGGTATGTTAGTTTTATTAGTAGTGTAAGAAAAAAAATCAATTAGAAAAATAAATATTTATTAAATTAGTAATTAATTAATTTAGTAAATTAGTATAAATTAGTCAATTAGTTTTTAGAAAGATGCAAAATAGAAGCATTTTTACTAGTAGTCTCAGATTTTTGAATTCCATTGTAGATTGTAATGGCTATAATTAGTTACTTCAGTTTATTAAATCCTATTATATACTCATATATGTAAGTATTAGTCATTGTTTGTTTCTTTTGCAGGGGAGAGCGGAGCTGGAAAAACAGAGGCGAGTAAATATATTATGCAATATATTGCTGCTATCACCAATCCCAGCCAAAGAGCAGAGGTGGAGAGGTACGTACAACAAAAAGCCTTTCTGTTCCTCTCTCCTCACTGCTGCAATGATGAGTCATATAAAGACCATGCTGCATAGCATGCCTCCTTAATGTTATAATCAACAACCACTGAGCATTTCAGTATTTTATTCTGTTTATGTAAAAGCTGTTCATAATCACATGAATCACTGCTTAGTTACAACTTAGAGAAAGCATAATTTTCAAAGTGAAATTTCTCATGGTAGCGAGTGAATGAATTATACATTTATTTCCTCATGGGGAGAGATAGAAGTGAAATGTAGGGCAGAGATTAAAATAGTGCTGGGTCACGTTAATTGAAATATGATGGATCCAAGTCGAGCCTGATAAATAAATGATAGGAAAGTCCACTATGCTTTTTGCTTGATCTTTCTTTTAACTATGTAGCTTGAGAAATATAACACCCAGTATAGAGGAATATATAGGGCATGTTATCTTTATGTATCACTCTTGTGCAACGTGCTACATAGCTTTATTCTTTTGTCTTAACTATGCAGTAATAGTAATAACAATAAAATCATGCTTTGCAACTGTTATCCATAGAATAGTGCTTTGTGCTCATCTCATATCAGTGTTATTGCACCCAGAAGATATGGTTTATTTTCTCTGCTTGCTAAAGGTTAATGCTCTATGGAAACTGGGCATTGATCAGTCGAAAATATTTTCAAGGAAGTACATCTAAAATTATGCCAAACACAGAGGCATCCAGCACTGATTGGAGTTTTGTAGTCTATACTGTCCATTGAAAGATAATGAAAAATAATTAACTTTGACGTTGCTGTTAGGATACTTAAAGCAACACTGTGCTAAAAGTCCAAAGCAATGTGGAATTTTACAGGATGCTGTAGGTATTTGGGTCACAAAATGGAGGAAAGTGTCCCGCTTAATGCCTGACAGGCTTGTAACAGTAGGGTTAGGACCTCTTCAGCTTGTCAGGCACTGAGTGGGGCAACTTCCTCCAATGTGCAGTGTAGGTCATGCATGGCTTTTCGGCAGGAGAACCAATGCTGAGCATTCTGTGGTCTGACCCGTGCAGCAGGCCTCATAAATCATCCACTGAAACACTCTAACCACCATGCTGGGATACCACACGGTGACACTATATACACAAAAATAGCCAGATATAGCCATGTATACTTGCTCGTAAAGGCTTCATAGAGACAGATTTGTGTATTTACTCCAATACCAAATGTCAGAAGCAATCAGATCCATCAGCCTCATATTAAAACTGACACTCATTTAGCTGTAGTAGTGAACTGATGCACAAGTGGCTAATAAATGCAGTAGAAATGAAAAGAGTGTGTGTTTATACAGGGTAAAAAACATGCTGCTGAAGTCCAACTGCGTCCTGGAGGCTTTTGGGAATGCCAAGACCAACCGCAATGATAACTCCAGTCGGTTCGGCAAGTACATGGATATCAACTTTGATTTTAAGGGAGACCCCATTGGCGGCCATATCAACAACTACCTGCTTGAGAAGGTAGGTGGCGCTAAAGAGGATAAAATAATGCAGTTTAGATGCAACTTATTAATCAAAATTAAACCGAATTTTTATAATGAAATATTATGATAGTAATGTTACAAATTACAGTATTGTTACAAATTGTCTTAAATTTTGATTGTTAATAATAAGTTTAATACTTTTTTGCATTTTGCATTCAACACTCAATTTAGTCTTGTTTGTTCATATAATAAGTGCTTGAGAAGCTGTGAAATATTTATGTTTAATGTTTATTATAAATTCATATGATCTTTAGCGTTAACACTTTTAAAAAAAATTCTTCCTTAGTCCCGAGTCATTTTTCAGCAGGAAGGAGAGAGGAGTTTCCACTCTTTCTACCAGGTGAGTGAAGAACTCACCGCAGACATTAAAAAGCTGTTTTTGTTTTGCCAGCCGTTCCAGACACCAGACAAATCCCACCAAACCTGTGTTTATGACTGAGAGTCTTCAACGCCTAATCATTTCTCACTTTTATTGCTCTCACAAAATTCTCTTCAAAACATGTGCAAAACATCAGAACGATTCCATCTGCTTGTTAATGCTCTGCAAACCATTATTATCAAGACTATAATTTACATGCTTCTCCATATCAACACAGGAGAAATGATCCTGTAGGGAAAGTCAAAAGTGTTTTTAAATGTATTTTTCAGATGGTGAAAGGAGCTCCAGATGCTCAGCTGCGGTCCCTGCACATTCAGAGAGACCCCACAGCATACACCTACATCAAAGTTGGAGGCCATATAAAGGTATTGCACCATGTACAATTGAAAAGAGACTATTGTGGGTGGGTAGGTTTGTGTAACATATGAAACATCTGTTTGGGTTGTTACAGAGATCAAAAAGGATCTCAAGGCCATCTCGGGAAAATAAAACCATTCTGGGGCAATCACACATAATTGTGCAGGGAATTTGATTATAGTTGTTTATAGGTACAGTAGCCACTGGTGCATATTAAAACCTATTTTCAATTGCCTCATATCTTTAGCCTGTTGAGTCAAGAGGTGAGATGACTTAGCAGTGTTCCATTGCTTCTGCTGGGAGTTTAATGAGCGAGAACAAAAACAAATTTAGAGCAACAAACAAGGTGTCGTCATGGAACAGGCCGGATTGTTGAGCTCACAGAGGTCTAAAACAAACAGCCTGGAACGTTTAGAAAATTTCATACCAGTTCCCAAGTCTTTTATAGGTGCACATGCTGGCTAAACTTCACACTCTGTCCAGCACTACTGTGGCTGCAAAAGGTTCCTGCTGTATGGAATCAGTGCTTCTCTGCATGAGCTTTTAGCCATATGCATGCCAGAATAATTAGCGTTTTGAGTGTTGTGCTCTTGTTTTAGGAAGTCTAAGGATTGAGTTGCTGTGTCAGCAATTTTCAGCTTTTAATTGCTCGGCTCTAAATTAGATGTGAATGTAATAGTAGGTTTAATGACCTCCCATTTCAAAGCATTGATTTACCTTGACTAAATGAAGGGCTTTTAGCCAGTTTACCAACCAGGCTGTTATCCCTGAAGCTGAATTAGTCAGAAGCAATGTCAGGATGTTTTAACTTTATTTAATGTATTAGGATCTGACAGCTTTTTTTTTTGTGACCGTAACTCACTCAGATTGTCTTTTCAACCTTGCAGTCCTCTATAAATGACAGTGCTGATTTTAAAGCTGTCACTGATGCCATGAAGGTCATTGGATTCACTACAGAGGAGATTCAGACAGTCTACAAGATCCTCGCTACCATCTTGCATCTGGTTTAGTATTTTTTATGCTTGTTTAAAAAGTATTACTAACTGCAGCCAGTTGCTGTAGCTCAAACTCATTGGTTGATGAATTATTTGATCTTTCCAGGGGAATCTGAAGTTTGGAAGTGATGGAGATGTGACTCTCATTGAGAACTCTAAGCTAGTGTCGGTTCTGGGGGATTTGATGTCCACCAAAGACGAGAATGTAGAAAAGGCTCTACTCTATCGCACTGTGGCCACCGGCCGCGATGTCATTGACAAACAGCACACTCATCAAGAGGCCAGTTATGGCCGTGATGCTTTGGCCAAGGTATGAATTGGGGCTCTGGGAGACTTATTTTAGGAGACTGTGGTAAACAAAATTGAGGTAACTGCTGAACTGAAGATTTTCATATGAGCTACATGCCAGCATCTGAATGAAAACTTCTATAGACCCTAAATATACATGATAGATTTGATCCACTATAATGATAGTGATATAGTTGATTTTGCACACGTTATTTTCTGCCTTTTTGTATTTTTGTTGTAGGCTACTCTTGTTTATTTTACTACTCATATAAAAAATAATTATTATTTTTTTTATAAAAAGTAAAAAGTGTGTTTCTTCATCCACCGGTTGACTTTTACTCTTTATTTGCTTCACAGGCCATTTATGAGCGGCTTTTCTGTTGGATTGTGGGAAGAATCAATGATATCATTGAGGTAAAAAATTATGATGCCAGGGTTCATGGGAAGAACACAGTCATTGGAGTCTTGGACATCTATGGCTTTGAGATCTTTCAGAATAACAGGTTAGAGCATATGCTGTACCGTACATAAATGAAGATCTTAATTGGCTATATTATTCTCCTCCGTTTAGTATAATTATAGTGTCTCTCCAATTTCTTCCTTGTTTTATCCAGCTTTGAGCAATTCTGTATAAACTACTGTAATGAGAAACTACAGCAGCTCTTCATTCAGTTGGTGTTGAAACAAGAGCAGGAAGAGTATCAGAGAGAGGGCATCCCCTGGAAACATGTGGGTTTTATTTGATTGTTTCTTCTCAAACTTCTCATATCTTTTCTGTTTATATTATACAAAGAGAAACTCATTTTGCATGGATCTCTGTGGCTTTAATGCAATAACTAAATAAACTTTGTTGTGATTTTGTTTTTGTGTGTTTGTTGAAACAGATTGACTACTTCAACAATCAGATCATCGTGGATCTGGTGGAACAGCAGCATAAGGGTATTTTTGCAGTCCTGGATGAGGCATGCATGAATGTGGGGAAGGTGACGGATGAGATGTTCCTACAGGCTCTCAATGGAAAACTGGCAAAGCATGCCCACTTCACCAGCCGGAAGGTATTGAAAACACATGCCAATTAATTAGTCTACTTAATGGGGACATAACACATAGTTCTGCCCAATCTCATGTTAACCGTGAGTACCTATAGAGTAGTATTGCATCTTTCATATCTCTGAAGAGTCTTTAGTTTTATCAGAAATAAGATATAGCTTTACGATTGTCTCCGAAAACAGTGGAGCTCCTGGAGGCATGCCGTGGGTGGAGCTAAAGAGTCATGAGCATGTGTGTGCCGATTGCCAACAAAACACAGAAATTTGATGCAGTTTTACACATTGCCAGCGGTTCCGAATCATGACCGGCATCTTTTATCGCTGGGACCGCTCCATCTTTCAATAGCAAATGATTTAATGTTTTTTTTTCAGGATTCTTAATGAATAGAAAGTACAAAAGAATTAAATAGAAATATTTTGTAGCATTATGAAATTTATTGTATTCACTTTCGCTTTTGATCAATTTAATGCCATATAAAAGTTATTCCTTTCAAAAAAAGATCTGACCCCAAACTTTTAAACTATGGTCTACACAGTACCCAGTGTCTTTGTTGAATAATGAGCATTTTTGCAAATCTAGTAGGTCATTCAGGAATTTCCTTTTTTTTCACAGTTTACATACTATAGAATTAGAAATAGTATGATAGAATGCTGAGTTGAATTTTATGCATTACCCTGAACCAACACAAGGAGGCAATAATGTCCAGTGAAAAATTCTCCAGTATTTCTAACTGCTGAGCCTATGGTGATGTCACTGGCAACCAATGGAAGCTAGTAAGACTGATGTCTCACAGCCTTGGCAAAGTGTCAGAAAGTGAGAGGGAGTAGGAGAGTTATGGATGGAGACGGGCTGAGATAAAGATAGAAAAAGGCAGTGAACGAATCAAAATGTAAACATAACCCACCTTGCAGAGCTCTAGACAGACGGGATCTTTAGACACTAATCGGCCCTTCGTACATTGCCCTGGGCACAGACCCAGCAAAAGGGTGAGTTTAGGTACAACTTTATCAGAATGCTCTCAGAATGTGTCCTCAGCTCACACATGCTGCATTTTCATCAAAAGGGGGAAGGAGAAGTGAGCAGGCATCGCCTGCCCCCTGATAATTCCCCCACGTCAGGCTGTGTGAATAATCAAAAGTCTCCCTGGATGCAGGAATAATAAGTGTCCTTCAGAGCTCATTTGTAATGCAGGGGATTACTCCTCTCTGTGGAGGAATCTCAGGCCTGTTAGCTAGATAGATGATGTGCCTTTCTCCTGCTGTGCGTGAGCACAAACATCTGCATATGTGTATCCATTTCAGTATGTTTTAGATATGGCTAATCTATTTATATAATGGCTACTCTCGCAAAATTTGACATGCAAAATGAGTATATGAAAGAGAAATTGATTGGTCAGTAGGGGGAAATGGATAAGGAAATCTTTCTAATATATTCAGGTGTGTTTATCACACATATTAGATCCAGGCTGTGACACTTTCAGCCACCCCTAAGATGTTTCCAGGCTTGTTTATGGTGGGAGACACGAACTGTGCAGGCCACTTTAACAACATAATTAAGAGCTGCTTGTTAAAAATCTGTGGCCAAGTCTGTTGCATTCCACCCCCCCCCCCCCACACTCAGGATGTTTACCCTCTTCACTTTGCTCTTTTCCTCTGCAGTCTCGATTTAAGAGGGAAAATTTTACCCTTGGTTGATTTCAAGTATGAAATGTATGCTCTGTGAACTGGAGTTGTTTCTCTGTAGTTGGGCCTGATGGGAAACATGGAACTTGCTCTGCCATAATCTGCACCGTACACAGTTTCAGCGAAGTAAGAGATAAAAATGGTTCATTATTTCATAAATTAGTTTTTTTTTGGACTTTTAAATTCAAATGTTCTGTATGATTTGTGAATATCTGCTTTAAAATTCTGGTGATTATAGATACATTGTAGAGCATAGATGTTTAATTTTGAGTGAGGGAGAGCAATGAATTGTAACACTTTCTGCTCATTTATTTAAAAAATATTCAGTAAAGATCTTTAAAATTTTTATTTAACTTAAAATCATGGACAGGTATTGATTAGTGTAGAATAAGTTATATGTGAACTCACTGTGTGCAAAACAAATGTTATGAAAAATACTACCGTTAAAAAATACTACTATACTTGCGTTAAAAAAAGGTTTGGGTTTGGTAAGATTAATTTTTAAATAAGTCTCTTATGCACACAAGGCTGCATTTTTTGAGCAAAAATATATGAAAATTGCGAAATAGTATTCCAATTTAAAATAATTGTTTTCTATTTCAATATATTTTGAAATGTAATGTATTCATGTTTTGGCAAAGCTGAATTTTTAGCAGCCATTACTCTAGTCTTCAGTGTCACATGATCCTTCAGAAATCTGAACTAAATCTGAATCTGAAATTTGTACTGACCCCAAACTTTTGAATGGTAGTACAAATTAACAGGTTTTAATCCTGAGGACGTTTTAAATGGAAACATCAGTGAAATACAACAGTCATATAAATTCAATCACTTTCCAAATTTTAATGATGTTAATTGTAATTACAAATGGTTGTTGTATGTTCTGCATGCATTTGAGCCATTTCCACTGGCCTATAGCTGTTTTATTCATGCAGACAGAAACAATACAGAACACTGCTACAGTATCAAATAAGGTGTTTTTTTTTTTTTTTTCAAATCTTTAAAAAAAATCTGGGTTAATAATTACTGATAATCGTCTGAGGTATTACCATTATATTTACTGATCAAGGATTAATCAATTATCTCTACACTATGTACACAGTTTAAAGACCAAATGTTGCTGGAGTCGTGGTCGTGGTTAGATTTTATGCTTTGGTTCTCATGCTGGAGATGATTTCATTCCCCTAGACAAAACTATTTGCCCTCTTTAATGTCAAAAAGCAAAAACTTTAGGTGTAAAACAGTGCTTTGATGTCAGGAGCCTCACTTTCATATCTAATTGCTTAAATAAAGAGTTTGCCTCGGTCTATATATACGTTATATGCTTTATCTAAGATAAAAATATCAGATGTAATGGCAGATCTAGCGTCAAGCTGCCATATCCATCTCAATAATGTGCTTCATTTACAGGCACTTTCACCTTCTGTGCTTTATCAGCTTGTTTACGTCTTCCTTCATTTGCCTCGCAGGCTCTTGGTGTTCTCTGTGTTTCCCACTTTTTCATCGCACCCTTAAAATGACTTTGATCCTTCCAGATGTGTTATAAAATTTTTTCTTTTCCCATCAGCTTTTAATTACTGTTATTTGCTGACACAAGCGCTGTCTGAAGGTAAGCGTCAGGGGCTTCGCTCCTTTCTCCTGGTCTTCTCTTTGATCCCAACTCCCCCATCCCTTGTTTTCCCTCTCTTCATCACGTGCTGATTACAGGTGTGGCCGTGTGAGCGGATGCTGCCGTGGGAGTGCATGGATGTCTGGTTGTTTGAAGGCGAGGGCAGGCTCATTATCAGATCAGGCTTGTGTAGGCCGAAGCAACCAGCCAATTAGCTGTTGGTTTGTGCTACTGGAGAAGAGCTCCGGTAGCCTCTGTGGCCTGCTCTTCTGCAGAACTGTTCATTAGGAAGAGATCAGGACTTGTTTCTATCGTAGTGGAAGTAATTGCGTTGTTTTTGTGGTGACGTGTGAAGCACCGACACACGTTTAGCACGTATGATATCGGATAATTGGTGGATGAATTCCCTGTGCGACATGCATTGACACGTCAATGGACCTGGATTTTGGACACAGCTTTTTAAGTTTAGCATTAGCTAGGTTGTTTTTCTTGAAGTTCTTTCCACATGACTCATGTTAGCGTTGGCCAGTGCATTGAACTCTGCTTCAGCTTTACCCTGCTGTGCTGGTCAATTGATTTCAACTTTGACCTTGCTTGCAGCTGACCTTTCAAAGTGCATCCAATTTGCATGACGAATCTATCTTTTCAACCCATATCTATGATTTATGCCTTGTGTATTTTCGAGTATTTAAAAACTTTGAAACTTTATGAAGAGATCTTGAATTCCTCAGTTTCTTTTTTGTTCTTTCCAGTCATTGTTCCTCAGTTCCTGAACTGATTTAAATTCAACAATAAGGTTTTGTGAATCACATTTGATGAGTCCTATTTTTCTTTCTGTTTTTTGTTATAAACTCAAATAAATGTTTTCACAGTTTACTGTTATATTGGCCTCTTGTCTGATCTAGATTTCTAGAGTCCACAGTGATTTAGATACCTGGCTACCGTTGGCTGTGTCGATGTGTGAATGGCAGATTTTGGGCTTTGTTGGCAGGTGCAATTGCCATTACTGTGTTTGTTTGGCTTAACCAACACTCTGTATTGAGAAGCACAGGTGTTAGACAGGATGGTGTGGTCCTGGGGGGTGAGAATAGAGCTTGGAGTAGGAGGGTGGGGAGGCATCTGTGCGACCAGCAGGTTCCAGGATTAAATGTGTCTGTACAATCACACTTTTTTTTTTAAACCTGTAAATCAGGACCGGGTAGAATTGGAGTGCTTGTAGTTTGTTACTATGGCCTACAGATCAGGACAGGTGGACCCAAACTGTGTAGATGATGTGAGTTTAAATCCAGATTTTACAAATAAAAGTTGTAAACATGCCAAAAATGCTTTAGTGCAACAACATTTAATATTGGTGGCTAAATCTCATCTGTTTTCTTCTTTTTGTTGTGATTTAAAGCTTGAGGCTGTTAAGTGGAAGGTCATTAGTTCAATCCTACTTAAGCTGGTTCCAGGATGTACAGGGGAAGACTGGGATTTTGCTTAGTTAAACCTAATAAACATCATTTGCATCTTAAAAATATTAAGGCTGCCAGTAGGTCTTGTGCTTTTTAACTTATTATATGTTCCTTTGTTTGGCAAAGCTGAATTTTGAGCGGCCATTACACCAGTCTTCAGTGTCATATGATCCAAATCATTCTACTATATCAATTTGAAACATTAAAATAATTCTAATAGCTTTTTCCCAAAGCAAAGAAATCAAAATCAAACACAGTATCTGTGATAATGAAAGTGTTTTTTTTGTTTTTTTTTTAATTGACCAATTTCTTTTTCTTTTATATGTAATGGATGTTTTACAGTTACATGGCAATCATGCAACTATTTTCTTGTGTTGTCGGGTTTTTAGAATTAGCTGATTTTCTTATATACAGACATACGCAATAATATGATAATGTAAATGCCCTTATTGACATTTTTACAATGTTAATGGTTATTATAAATGAGACTGTATTATTACTGTATTACCTTTACTGTATTAACGCTGTTAAATGTCCACTTCTGTCTATAAAGGATGCTTAAGGTTTAAAGGTGTGAACTTGTTCTTTCTCACCATCACTTTTTTTTGTTTGTTTAGACACTTTTCAGATCCTGCTGTGACTCATCTCCATTTTGACTTTCAGTCATCTGTGCTCTACTTAGTAAAATGGCATATGCAGTGTGGCTCCGTTTAGTCGATGATTACACTAAAGAGACCTCATTTTATTCACACATTGTGTTGTTGTATGTGCGTGCGTGTTTCCGGGCATGACTAATTGAGATATATCGTGTTTTTTAAGTGACCCAGTGAGTGTTTGGAGCCTGGTCTGGGTAGAACCCATAAAGACCTTAAACTCTTGGGAAATGCAGTCCTCAGATGTCCCACATCAAATATGAATCTCCATTGCAATTTTAAATGAGTAAATGATTGAGTTTTTTTCAACACCGCTTCAGCCATCCATTCAAATTGATTCTGATTGCTATTCCACTTCGGGTGAAGTGTTCAGAGTTTGTCCTCTCTGGTAGAGATAGTAGCTTCTCATCCATTCCTTTAGAGGGCCGTTTTATCTGTATTGCAGTTAAAATGAGCCGAGTGAGTCAGCGCATGCACAAACCAAACAGAGACCTGTAAAGTGGCACCCGACACAGAATAGAGATGCTGGCGTTTACCACAATAGAGATTGCCACACAAAAGCTCACTAAAATTTACTGATAGTCAATCCTTTAATTAATCCAGCGTGTGGGCTTGTGAAGGCTTGTGGCTAGAGCGATACGGAGTGTCATTGTTCTGTTCTGCTTTAATCCGCAGAAACGGGCGTCCCTGTTCATGCAGTGGATCAGCAGCACTCTGTATCTTATTGAGAGCTGAGGCTGCTTGCCTTTGATGTCACTGCTGTATTTTATGAATGACAGTGAGTCTTATATAACTGCACTAGCTGCCCTCACCCAGCATACAGAGACTCCTCTAGGAAGACAGTGATCGGGCACTGATAACAGGGCCTTAGAGCAAGTTTATGCACCGTTGCAAATTAGAAGGGAATTTGAAAAACATTTGGTCTTTTTTTTGTAAATTTGACATGTCTCGCTCTTAAAGATTAGGAAGAAATAGCAATACGGCATAAGCAATAAGGGAAAAAGACACTACTGTTCAGTAAATATTTGCTTTTATTAATCAAATTATAACAATTCTCCCAGCAGGTAAAATATTAATAAAACGCTATGTGTAGGCTACTGGTTGCATAGCAATTTGATACATTAATATAAACCATGTGACCACAGGTGTACATTTTACAGCTTCAAATGCAGCAGAAGGAAATCAGAATTTGAGTCAGAAATATCCTTTTTATAATTATAATTAAAGTAGGCACACTTGGCACTCAACACTACATAGTGTAGTTTAAAGCGCACGGTCTCTTTCATAGTCTTTCACTGAACTTCTTTCAGCACAGCTTTTTTAGCACTGCCGTCTTATGCTGGATAGAAGTGCGCATCTCATCTATCTTTCATAGTCGCAGATAAGAGTTACTTAGATGCTCCCTCCCAGTCTTTGAGCTGCCTCGCTCTTTCTCTGATGCTACTGCACTTTTGCAGGCTTGTTTACTGCAAAAATTAGCAGTTGATGTGTTATTAGGAGTTTTGTATTAAAAATCTCTAATTTCCCTTCTCTGTCTCAACAGCTTTCCCACACAGACAAAAACCTGGAATTTGACCGAGACTTCCGCATCCGCCATTATGCTGGAGATGTGGTGTAAGTGCACTTTCTGCTGTTTTGGACCATAAGCCCTAAATGCTGTAATTAAAAAGCACCCTTAGTAACCCACAGAAGGCTTAACTAAGTGGAAAGAGATCTAGTTCTTCCCTTGGGCACAGATTGGGTAAATAAACATTTGAATGACGCAAGCGTATTAGTCACTCTGAATGATATAAATCCCAGTTATCAAAACAAGTTTATTCCGAATGCAGTTTCATATTCTCACTTGATCGGTTTGCCAGATTGCAGGCTGTCAGTTATTTCCTACAGTTCTGAGGGCGTAGGTGTGATGTGACACCACATTGAAAGCCTTGTTGATGTTCAGGCTCCTTTGTGTGTATGTGACAAAGAGAGAAATGTGTAGAAGGATAACTAAAATTATATTCTCCATTAAGGAGCTAGAGCTCTTGCTGTGTCAGTTATAATACTGCTTGTTTCCAAGGAAGCTTGAGCATTTACTATAACACTCATATGTAGATCAAGATTAAGTGAAGTGTAGTATTATTATTATTATTATTATTATTTTTGATGATGATAAAATACTTTATCTTATCTTATAAAAGTAAGCCATAGTTTCATTCCCTGAAAAATGTAAACATTGTGTTTCTGTGTGGTTTCAGATAATGAGATAGGAAAAGAAATTGCACAATTCACCTTTAATTTTGAAAGTTGCCATGTGCAGACTTTCTGTTTATATTTGTGTAATTCAGTCCTTGTGGTTGTGTGTTTTGTTTCAGTTATTCTGTTGTGGGCTTTATTGACAAGAACAAGGACACCTTGTTTCAGGACTTCAAGAGGTTACTTTACAACAGGTCAGTATTACCATAAACTACATCCCTCCAGTCTTATTTGCATACCTGCCAGATGTCACACAACACCCGTGACTTATATATGTCCTTCTCCTTCTGTGTTTCACAGCTCAAACCTTGTGCTGAAGGCCATGTGGCCAGAGGGCAAGCTGAGCATCACAGAGGTCACCAAACGACCCCTGACTGCTGCCACTCTCTTCAAAAACTCCATGATAGCTCTAGTGGAGAACTTGGCCAGCAAGGTGGGTGTGTTTGAAGCATTTTTCCATATCTGATATATTGAAATATAAAGAGTTTTTGAGATAATGACCAATGAATGCATATTATTGTGCTTTTTACAACTCAACTTACCAAATAAATACTCATGTGGACATTAAATATTGATTTCAGTTTATTTTTTAATGTGAGAAAAAATAGACGGCAAAGCTATGTAGGAAATTGAGGTACCTGGGAAAATGGTCTAGTTTATCTATCAATATAAAAATGTAGGCTGTGAATGTCCAGTTGAGTCAAGTATTCCAGAGCGCTATTTAATAGTGCAACAGTCAAGTTCCAGAAGAAAAATCCCATTTATTTTCTTCATAGGAGAATATTTTTTTAACGATAGATTATAAGCATTTAAAGAGTTAGTTCACCCAAAAATGAAAATTTTGTCATTAATTACTCACCCTCATGTCATTCCAAACCCATAAGACTTTTGTTCATCTTCGGAACACAAATTAAGATATTTTTGATAAAATCTGAGAGCGACATGAGGGTGAGTAATTAATGACAGAATTTTCATTTTTGGGGAGAACTAACCCTTTAAAGACAGAACTACTGTGTTTGGTAATCAATGGCATATACTTATGTTGAAGCCATCAGCATTATTTCAACTAATTTTATTATATAATTTGCAAAGGGATTGTAGTTTTTGTCTCCACTAAAGCTGTTAAGTACCCAGCCTTGTACGTTTGTCTTTTTGTCTAATTTTCAAATACTTTTTTACTTAAATTTAAACTTTTTAATGCGACTATCCTCGTAGCTGGTTGGTGTGGTCATTTTAAAATCTCTTTTACAAAGATTTTTTAAAAGTCTCTATGAGAAATCATTCTGGAACTAAAGTCGTTAAAAAAGTCTGGGGCACTCTATAGATGCGATTACTCACAATCACCCTCTGTTGGTTTATATAGGAGCCATACTATGTGCGTTGCATAAAGCCAAATGATGTTAAGTCACCGCTTCTGTTTGAACACGAGCGCTGCAAGCACCAAGTGGAGTACCTGGGCCTCCTGGAAAACCTCCGGGTGCGACGAGCTGGTTTTGCTAACCGACAAACCTACCCACGGTTCCTTCAGAGGTGAACTTCCTATGTTTTTCCATTTGTATGCGCAACGTGTTTCGATTTCAAAGCATTTCTAAATAATTTATTTGTTTATTTTATGTTTCAATAGTCTTTTAATTTGATGTTCTGCATGATTTGATATTAGTGTATGGTTTCAGCTCATGAATTGCAACTCAGTGCTCTTGTAACAGCTTGTGTGAGACTGTTGCGTCTTTGGTTGCTAGTGACATCTGAAACTACAGATTGATCAATCAGATTGTGAAGATCTTATGCAACGTCTGTTGGTGTGAAAGCTGTCATCCTCTGGAGTACCTTCTTCACGAAGTGTCATAATTGCTGAAGGGTTTTATGTAACAATGACGTGCAAGCTGAGTCTTTTTAAATAGCCTTGAGAGCATACATTGTACTTTATCATTCAGTATACAGTGATTCTTGATATATATAGGGACCAGAATCCTTGAGCTAAAGGATTAAGTTCTCAGTTTTCTTTAAGATGAAGTCTCCTAAGTCTCTGAGACCTCTGTATATTGCTCAAAACAAATAGTCCCCTAAAAAAACTCAGAAACACACTTGCCACAAATCAGATGAGTTGATGAGATTCAACACCTGAGTTGACAAAAAGTCTGTCGCTCAGAGGAAGTTAGACTGAAATTTATCTAATTGATAATGCAGTGTTAACAGCACTCACAGGAGTGATTTGTGTCTCTGTCACGGTTGCAGATGTGCATGGAATATAATGTACTACTTAGAGGAGAGATTGGACAAATGAGGATTTGATCCAAAGGGTCCGGCCTCACATCTCTCTTAAATAAGCACTCATGTTATATAATGCGTGTTATGAAACGGATAGTTCGGACTCTATATTCTGATTGGACGAATCACACTTATAAATATATATTTAATAAATCTATATGTTTATAAAAAAATTATATGTTGAGGTATTTGCTCCATCCTTGAAACATTCTTCTTTCCTTTTCATTTTTTAGGTATAAGATGATCTCCGAGTTCACCTGGCCCAATCACGACCTGCCATCTGATAAGGAGGCAGTGAAACGTCTATTGCAGGGTTGTGGGTTCGAACACGACGTGGCCTACGGCAAGACCAAAGTGTTCATTCGCACCCCTCGAACCATCTTCAGCCTGGAAGAGCAAAGAGCAGAGATGGTGAAGAGGATCGTCCTCTTTCTGCAGAAGGTTCGAGCTCAATACAACAGACTTGCTATGTGTAGCTTAGGCTTGCTGTATACTTGTATAAATACTGTATATACAGTGTCTATTTGGACAAATTAATTTTCTTGCATGGTTAACAAATATATGAGACCAGTGTCATTTATTTTACAAGAAAATAATACTTTTAAAGTGAAGTATTTTGCAAAAAGAGGTATTTACATCATACACCTTTTAATTGACAAAAAAAGCTCATAAAAGTAAAGTTACTTAGCTTTACTATCACTTGTTTAATATTGTGTTACCTAATGCAATGACATGCAAACATTTTTAGTTCTGACTTAAGGGTCCAAATATACTTTTTGGGCACCATATAAATTAGATATGCATTTGAAAATCGAATAACCTCCCACGAAGTGCAAGACTCTTCATGCTTGCTCCTATGAGTCATAATAACATTCTTAGACCTCAAGACTAACCTCAGCTAACCTTATCAAACCTCATTATACACTACCATTCAAGAGCTTGGGGTCAGTAAGATTTTTAAAATGTTTTTGAAAGAAAATGTTGAAGATTGAAATGTTTTTATGCTCACCAAACCTGCATTTATTGGATTAAAATACAATAAAACTGTAATATTGTGAAATATTATTACAATTTAAAATAGCAGTTTTCTATTTTATTTATTTAAAATATAAATATTTTATAACATTTTAAATGTATTTTCTTACACTTTAGATCAATTTCATACAGCTTGCTGAATGTATTTAAAATCTTACTGACCCCAATCTTTTGAACAGTAGTTTGTGAAATTCCACACAAAAATCAATGGGACGACATCCAATTTTTCATAAGACATTCATCATATATCATTTGGTATTTGGCTGGTTTTCAAAAAATTTAATCTGATAAGGAATTTCTTGAGACTTCATTATGGCACACACTCATGCACTTACTTAATCAGCTTTAGAGGCAGCAAAGTGCCATATCCGCACTACCCTATGTTCCTGTGATTCATTGACACCATTACTTTTCAACAACATACCTCACACCACAGCAGACTGAACAACAAGGCAAAAATAGAACAATATGGCACCCAAATCCCACCACCTCACACCATTTTCTTATTTTGTCTGTGTAAATACACAACACACAGTACTTTGTGGCATTTTTAAAGGAACTTTTCTACCTTTATTTTTCCTCAGGAGTATGGGAATACTTTGAATGGCAGATTTATTGACTGCCAGTGTCATTTCACTGTCACACAAAATGATTGTGGGATCTTAGTGTAAATTCCCTACTCTCGCTTTACTGTCTTCAGTGACTGACGGATATTGGAAATCAAAGCATCTATTCTGTCAGCTACTGTCTGCGCATGGAGTGTTTTTTTTTACCACTCCCCCGTTGCAAGATCTTATTCGCTATTTCAAAAGATGTTATCAGAGAGTACCCGTTATCGAGATGCTTTTAAACACAAACTGACATGGTTTTCCACCACACTTGTGTTCAATATCAAACTCTCAGTTCTAGGCTCATAGTTTCTGTCTCATAGTCTCACCAGACTGCTACATTTATGAGCAGACACGTATCAAAGTGTTAAATCTGTGCTTTTACTGAATCAGAGATTGATTGTTTGATCTTTCGTATAGATTCAGAGCTGGATAAAGGTGTCATCCTGACACAGGTTCATCTTGGGTTCCCTAAGGGGAAAAAAAAACATATTTGTGGGAATGTTGTCAGTGTATTAACCACATTGTACACCTCCAGGCAATAACCGAGTGTCCCAGCAGAGCTGATATCACTTGTCAATCTTTTGTGAGTGACAGGCGCTAATGTGTTATTTTGCACAAAAACCAGCTTGGTTGGCCCTAAACACTGAAACCAAGGTTTGGATCATCTTTCTTTCACGCACAATCCCTTTATCAGCATATGGCAGACTGGTTTGACTTGTGCCAAGTCTGCCAGTTTTGCCAGCGGTTCCAACATTTGTGCCAAAGTTTCCCAGTGATGCCAATTTAAAAATGCTACTGCTGGTTTCTATGAATCTCCTTGTTTGTAGGCCTTTGAGTTCTGCTGCCTCTTATTCTTTGTCTCTCATTTCTCAGTGCATAGCTCATGGGGATCCATTTATCTTTCATCTTTCTCAAGCTCGTAAACCAAAAGAACCACCAATCCCCAATCAATGCTCAGTTATTCTTCACCTCCCACTTTCTCCTCACTGATTTCCTGTCTGTCTCACCCCACCACTCCTTCACAGATTCCCAGTCATTTTTCTGTGCCATTGCCTTCCTCCGCCCCCTCACTCCACTGCCATTTCTAAGCCGTTACGCTTTAGTGCTTCTCCCGTAGGTGATGAAAATACCCAGGATCCTCTGCTCTGCCAGCTAGCTCCTTTGGGCAGATGCAAGATGCCGTGCTGTTTCTCATTGTATGACCCTCTGTTCAGTTCATCAGCTAGATGTGGCTTTGAATGGAGGCGATTTTGAAGCAAATCGGATCAGCTGTACAAAACACAAACATCGAGTGACTACATTATTCATGAATTTCCTCCCTTTTAATTAATATTTAATACGTTCAAGCCTCAGCATCCACATCGATTGGCCATGTTAGTTGTGGTTTCTGTTTTGAGATATGCTCTCTGTTTATTTTATGGACTGAGTTAAATCCCATATCACTAATTTCTGAACAGATTTAATACTACTTTCCAAACACAATGTGGATTTTATTGCATTTGCTGAGGCAAACAAACGCTCAATGCACAGAGATGTCAGACTGTATAAATCTCCTATATTTTCTCCCATAAATCCCTTATGCCTCCTATAGGGTTGATTGTTTTTGCTCAGATCTATTCTGCAGCAGCATCTTCCTTTTGCTTTGTAGGATTGCAGTGGTAAGTGAACACTATTTTACAGAGCAATTAAGCATCTTTTACTCAGCATGGTCAACTGGGGCTTTTTTCCCCATTTTATACTTGCCATATAGGTTTTTTTTTATGTACGCCTGGTTTTTGATGTACGATTGCAATATCCCCATCCTGACGGCTCAGGAGACAACAGTTAATGGGGACACGCCATCACTGGCAAAGTGGGAAATGTAAATGTACTGCATCTAATGAAGGTGCTTTACCATTCTGTCCTTGAAAAGAGCCGTTTCAGATGTTCTCAAAGTCATTCATCTGGCCAAATAATAAAGGAATATATCAAAATATCTTTCAGTACTTTAGGACTGAGAGTAGCAATATTTTGTCTGAATTTTTAAAAGGACATACACTCTGATTCATTGAATCAGTTGTTGACTCGAGAACAGCCGTAAGCGGATTAGTCAAATTTGCAAATGAATCATTGAGTGCAAATAGTTCATTCACAAATTTGAATATTGATTTCTTGATTTCAGAATAGTGAGAAACTATGTTTTATAAAATGTAGTGGAGTAAAAACTATGATATTATGTTGTGGAGTAAAGTGAAGTAAAACGTTTCCCAGATGGAAAAAGAAAAATTCTTTATTTAACTTTAACTTAACTCAAATTAAGTATTGTCTTAAGCCAGTAAGCAGCCACCTAGCAATCACCTAGAAAACCTTCGAAACCACGCACATAACAACATGCTGCAAACGTGCTAACATATAAGCAAATGCATAGCAGCACCCTAATTTCGCACCACTTGCATTTTATTCAGAAAATATAAACATTTTGAGAAGTATTGCAACAGTCAAATGTAAAGATAGTGACAGCTGCAAAAGGAGCCTTGCTGTTATTTGGCTGAGAAAGTGGCAGCACCCCAACATCTACCCCAGACACACACACACTCACACTAGTCCAACAATCTGCCAGAGGACACAGAGAAGATGGAGGCTTCCATCACCAAGTCAATGGTTTGCCAAGCACATGGTATTGATTTATGAAAATGGCTCCTTTTGTGTCTTCCTCCCCCACCATCTAATGGGGTTGTCTGTGGTTAGGATCTTTTGTGTATGCGTTTAACTCTGTCACATACCCTGACTGTGATTCTGTCCTGCCAGTGTGTGAAATTGTGTGTGTTGAGGGATTGTGGGATTTGCCTGCCTGCCTCTCTGATAAATGATAAGTCAGTTCACATTTGTCAGCCATCTGTAATTGCCTTTTGACACCTGATGACACATCTGAATAGATTCTGCTAGAATTTCTTTGTCCAGTTTTCTGCAGGGTGAGAGATTCAAACAGCATCTTTTTTATTCATTTTTACATTTCACCTCGATAAAGAAGCTGTTTGCACAGCAGTTACAGTCATTAAAATACGTAGATCTTATCCTGTCACACTCTGTCTTTTTAATCTTTTTTTTTTTTTGGCAGCACTGAAAAGAAAATTAGAAAGGACTTGAAAGATTTATGCTTTATTTATTACATGAGACTTATTTGTCTTAGTTTTCTCCAGTTTGGCTTTGAGTATGGAAATCGCTGCGAAGAGGTAGTATTGTGCTGGGTTTGTTAAACGCTGATCAGATGAGATGACTGGGGAGGGGGGTGGGGTGAGTTGAGGTCCTGTTATTGGCCTGATTTACCCACATTCCCCCGGGTGTTGTCTACTACCACTATCCTCTCTAAAAACAAACACAGACCGTCTGTCCGCCCCACTGTTTTAAGCATTTCCAATGTCATTAGCATGGACAGTGCGAATGTGCAGTCAGCATCAACTCTCTAAATGAACATGTATTTATATATGGATAAGCTTTTATGCTATAAGCTAAAACTTAATAATATCACCGTGTCTTCCTCAACTTTAAGACATTTTATTTGTATTAAAGTTCTAAGATAAAGCAGATAATGGATCCCCTTGTCTTGTTTCTCTCAATATTTAAAATGCTTCCAAAATATTTCCATTAGTCATCACTCTTACTTTATCTTGTTTATACATCCCTTTAATCAATGTAATAAACTTTTGTTGAAAGTCAAAGAACACACTTTTCAAAAATAAAGGGCCGTAACAACCTATCAAAGGTCTTTTCAGTGTGAGAAGTCTCAGCATTTTTTGCTTTTTTTCACTCACCCTTTCACTCAAGTTCACTGAAGTTGTTCCAAACCTGTGTGAGTATCTTTCTTCTATTGAACACAAAAGAAAAAAAAAAACTTTTTGGAGCAACTTGAGGAAACAAACAGTTGTTGGTCCCATTTAAATAAGACATGAGTAATGCAAATAGGAGGAGTTCAAGAGTCATGCCAGGCTCCCGCTCCTCACTGACTCAGACCTCACCTTTTCCAGAGTTCTATTAACACACACATGTCCCTTGTCAGCACTCATCAACACCCCTACAAAGCACACATGCACACTGCCATTCACTGTCTGGCCTTGTCAAGAGAACACAGACTCTCTTACCTTTCTGAAACTGTCCATAACTCCTTGGATTATCTCTGATGCTGCCTCCTTTTTCTCTAGTGGAATCTCCTGGTCTCCACGTCATAAACACAATTTGAACAGCTCAGGCTAATTTCACTCAGACATTCTGCTATATTGGTTGTGATTGAAATTAAGTAGATTTTTTGTTAGGAATATTTGTAATAATGGGTATTTATGGAAGCCTGTTTCTGCCACTGAATAATTTTTTTTTTAAAAAGGTAATTGCAAATTTTTATCTAAAAGTTCAGACTTTTTTCTTGCAATTTCGACTTTACATCTTGCAATTCTGACATTTTCTCAGAATTGTAAGATATAAACTTGCAATTTAGATTTTCTTTCTCAGAATTGCGTGATATAAACTCGTGCAATTGATATAAACTTGCAATTGCGAGTTATAAAGTCAGAATTGTGAGTTATAAACTTTTTTTTTTTCTCCTCAGAGCTGGACTTTATAACTTGCAATTACGAGTTTATATCATAATTCTGAGAAAAAAAATGTTTTATTAAGTAGCGGAAACAGGCTTAAATAGGTAATTATTTGTTAATAAACAATTATTTGTTAATTTGACATGTTGAGAGTTGTCTGTTCTGAAATTATAAATATTATAGTTAACCCTTAAAAATCCATGACTAAGTGTGCATTACACACAGTGTATAAAGGGTGTTGTTTCTGCAACTCATTTAAATTTACATGCATTTACTCACTGTACATGTCTTGTAGTCAAAAATTAATTCAGAATCGTTTTCACCCTCTTGAACAGAAACAGTCTAAAAATATCTGTTCAGATGTTTAGCCTGACAAAAACAATGGGTTATGCAATAAACATTTTCTTTATTATGTAATATGTAAATTTTGACATTAAAATAGCAAATTATCATCAGCTTCATTTCTACCCACTTTAGAACCAGAAATTATAATTGTTGATAATAGTAGTAAAAGCACATTTCAAACGGTTTTAAACCCAAAATGCAAATCTGGGAAACATGCAGCATTGTAAGGATTTGAAACTGACCCTTCAACCTCTATTTAGCAAAGCTAATTACCATTATGCACTCGAGAGTACATTATAATTGATGCCTAATCAATAATATCAATAAGTTATTCTCTGAATTGCGCTACATTTCTTTCAGACTGATTGATTGGTTTGTGTTTAGAAATGACAAGTGTACATCATGTACATCACATCGGTTGGGTGATGTACTCTGGTAGCAGATTTGCTGAGTATGAATGTGGAGCCTTGCTGTATCTTCACTCAGTTCAGTCACAGTAGCACAGCAACTCAAAGGCAAGTTCTTCCTTGAGGTCAGTGCTAGCACACAGGCAAAGACTAGAGACCATGAAGGGAGACTCGCCCACACTATGGTGCTGATTTGTATTTTATTTAAAAACCTTTTATTTTAAACTGAGCACAGTGTAATGCATGCATGAGGCATCTGTGGTGACACTTCAGGCCAACAAAATCAGCATTCTCATAATATTTACAGTACATTAAGACTACAGTACATGAAGTTTAACCATGTTTATGATGCCAAATTTGCCAGACATAAGGCTCCTTTCACTTCTTCCCACCTCAATGTAAAGTGGGTTCAACATATGGTAGGGATTTTTACTGAGTACTGAGCCACTCAAACAGCTCCCCAGAGGTCCATTATTATCTATTATTGATGTCTAAGACAAGCCTTACACCCTTGGAAATGCACTTTGGGTGCCACAGATCAGATTAAATGTATCATTAGCTATATTCCTAGCTATATTCCACACAGGAGCAGATGTGTTACAGTATATATGGCATCATGGTATACTGTATCTCTACCAGGGGTATTCTCATACACAAATAAACATCATAAAATTGCTATATTTAGACTTGAAGTAACAGAAATACTTGAAATTAAATTATGAATCTGGATGCAAGAAAAATGGTTACCGCATTCAGCTACAGCTAAAAAATTGATTTGATCAGGTTATCGTACATTTTTTTTACTTTGTACTTTTTTTTTGTCTTATGTCTAAAATTTTAATAGTAGTTAAAAAAAATGAATGTCATATATATTTATTGTAGTCCAAATAGCAGTATTTTAGTCAAATAGAATTAAGATTTATTCAAAAAATGTTATTTGGCAAAAATGTAAAAAGCCATTTCTGAGTAAAAAATAGTTTAATTTGTCTTGAGAGAGTCCATATTGTGATATTTAGATTAGGTTACAATATTATGATCTTTCACACTCTCTTTCTGTCACTCTTTCACATAGGTATGGCGTGGGACACTGGCCAGAATGCATTACCGCCGCATGCGTGCCGCCCTCATCATCATCCGGGCATACAGAAGATACAAGGTTAAGTCGTACATCCGCGAGGTCAACCGACGCTTCAAAAACGTGCGTGGCATGAAGGATCATGGCAAACATGTGAAGTGGCCCACACCGCCCAAGGTTTTGCGCAAGTTTGAGGAGGCACTGAGGAACATCTATAACAGGTCAGAGTTACAGAAGACAGGAAGTGGACAGGCTCACTGGTGCTCTGTGTGACTCATGGGGTAGTCCTGTATGACTCCAGCTGTGCTCCATTAACGTCAGCCGTATGGCAGGGGACACAGTCTGGCCTAATGTTACCATAACAATGTAATGGCTCTGACTCACTCCCGTGTTTCCAGCTCTTTATCATTGTTGGACAAGTAAATGTTATTTTTTTGCTATAGGCTTGTGTATTTCTTGGGTCTTTAAATAAGGAATGGCTCTCTTGCGTTCAACAAGGCTATTGTTGCTGCCTGAAGCACTAATTGATCTTTGGATCAAAGTCTTGTTGGAGATGTATTCACAAGAGCCTTAACACAGCTCTGACCCTGAAAACGATGTAGAAAACAACCCAAAAGTCAAATTAATATTACTGGTGTTGCTGTGTTCTAGTCACCCAGCTAATGTATTAGCTTTTTTGGTATTTTATGGCATTTAAAAAAGCATTTTTTCAATACAAATTATATTATCAGCATAACAGCTTGAACCTGAAGTTAACATGGATTTCATTTGGTTTGCCCCCTTTTGCAAAAACTGCATGAAAAGCTAATAAATAATTAAATCACGAAAATGTCAAATTAAAATAAATAACAAATTTAAAACAATAAAAATAAACAAAATGCACTCAAAACACTGCTAAAAACAAGATATTATATATTTAAATATTTTAGTTTATATGCATGTTGTGTGAAAACTTATGTCAGAGTCGTGAACATGCAAATATTTGTAATATTTCAATGGGTATTCTCAGGGGGTACTTTTTTACTCATGTTTTTGGATGACGCTTTTTTGTTTACACTTTTTAAAACCAGAAAACTTTCTGCTCATTTTTAGGTTTAATTCAAAAATTTAAATTCCATATTTCCAATGTGGTTTCAGTATATTTATGTTGAGTTTTTAAGCTACTGTGTACATTACAATTCATGTCGCAGGCAATGGCTTTGTGTTTATGATATTTATTTAAATATATTTTAGATGGTGGGCCTGGACGATTATTAAAGATCTGTCTCCAGAGGAGATGGTGCAGATCAGGGCTAAAGTGGCCACATTAGAGTGTCTGAAGGGACAGAGAGCAGATCTTGGCCTGCAGAGATCCTGGGAGGGCAACTACCTGGTTAGTGTTTAAAACCATCTGGTTTACAATAAATGATAATACATTTAGTTTACATTGTTTGACACAACATTTTTTTTTCTATTCTTAGAAAAAGGACAGTCCTGGGACAGCATCTTCCTTTACTATTGTTTCCAGTGATCTGCAGAGGAAAGATAAGTTCATGAGAGTCCTCTTCTCCTGCAATGTCCGCAAAGTATGTCCTTCATTATATTCGGTTGAGTCCTCTCTGACTGACAGTTATGGGAATCATTGCTGCAGTATCAGATGTTTGCTTTGCATGTAATGTTAACCTATGCAATATCATTGTCTCAACAGATCAATCGCTTCAATAAAGCAGAGGATCGAGCATTGCTCATCACTGATCGCCACCTCTACAAAATGGACCCCGTTAAGCAGTACAAGCCCATGAAGAGCATCCCACTCTATAATGTAAATATCTACCTTTTTGATATCATAAGTTGCATTTACACAGCAGCAGAATATAATTGTCAGTCATATTTGGAGTGCAAATGCAGTTTGATGTTTAAAGAGAGTGACAATCACATTCTTTAATTCTAGAAGTCACAACTGAATTTTAAGAATGGTTGCGATCAAGAATTTATTTGTTGATTATTCAGATTGTAGTATTGTAACAGCTTACAATTTTACATATTTTCCTTATAGTTAAATCAAACTGTATTCTTTTTATATCCTTCCGGGGTTTATAAAGTCTATTTTAATCTGTAAACCTGAAACATTTCATCCTGTGCTAAAGCTGGTAGAACATCTAGTCTTTTCATTCATGGCCACTTTACATAACATAGCTTCCATTTTGCTTGAAACGGCTCACATTTTTTTTTTTTTTTTACTTTCTACTCATACTCATACTAAAATGTAAGTCTTTACTGTCACTTTTGATTAAAACATTGCATCCTTGCAGCATAGAAGTATTCTTTCACAAAAATATCTTACTTTTGAACTGCACTGTAGGTTGTTTTTTATGTAAATAATTAAGGTAACACTTTAGTGTAGGGCTATTAACTAGTTGCTTATTAGCATGGCTATTATTAAGATATTGACTGTTTATTAGTACTGATAAAGCACATATTCTGAATGATCATATTCTATATCCTTAATTTTACCCAATACCTAAACTTAACAACTAACTTACTAACTATTAATAAGCAGTAATTAAGAGTTTATTAAGGCAAAGTTCATACAACCCGAATTCCAGAAATGTTAGGTTTTAAAAAAAATGTTTTTTAAAATGAAAACTAAAAGACTTTCAAATCACATGAGCTAATATTTTATTCACAATAGAACATAGAGAACATAACAATTGTTCTCTATGTTCTAAAACAAATTTTACACTTTTATCTACTTAATGAGCTCATTTAAAATTTGATGCCTGCTACAGGTCTCAAAAAACACGGGGGCAACAAAGGGCTGAAAAAGCAAGACATTTTGAAAAGATTCAGTTGGGAGAATATCTAGCAGCTAATTAAGTTAATTGACATCAGGTCTGTAATAGGGCTGCACGATTGACAAAAATCATAATTGTCGATTATTCCCTTGAGATTGTAATTGCGATTATTAATAACGATTATTTTGAACTGATTTATGCCATTGTTTGGAGCTGCATGCCATATTTTTATATAAAATATATATTTTAAAAAAGGCTGAAATTTTTATATTTTAAAAAAGGCTGACATTTGAGGCATTGAGCCTCAAATGTCAACTATACATTGGTTTGGTTTCTTCTTTAAACAAACAAAAAAGGTAAAATTATGCATGTTATAATAATACTAAAATTGCTAAAAGAAAAAGAAAAATGGTTTACTAAAGCTATATACTGTATATTTCATTTACAATTAAACAGATGAAATTTCAAATTACAGTAACATGTTACAGTATTATCAGGGCTCCAGACTAACATTTGAGAGCAGTGGCACCAGCACCTGATTTGGTAGCACTGAACATGTAATATTACAAGTTTTGTCTCTTAAAAATGCACATTAGAACAGGAGCTTGAGTTCAGAGTAGCAGGAGCTTGAGTTGGGATGCAGATGTAAATTTGATGGTACCATTGTGAAAACTGTAACAGCCTCATCTTTTATACATAACCAAAAGTACAGCACCTCATTACCATGGTAAAAAAGTAGCCTAACGATATGGTTTCTATGGTGTTTGCATTGAAAAACAGTAGCCTAAAGACATTGTCAATAACAAATCCACATCAACTGATAGAATAATTAACAAAATAATGTAATTATATTCCATTACTCCTTTAACATATTTAGTATATTAATAATATAATAATACTCAATATGAATATCCTACATTTCTGCCACCGTACCATTGTTACCGTTAGTGTTACTACAGTAAAACTATGGTAAATGTGGGTGATTTGTGGATTGAAACGTCATCTAACTGGATCGTTGTTGCACTGTTTCTGCTGCTTTCTGCATCAGCGATTTATTTGGCTTTAAACTAGTTTAAATTAAAGAGACGTGATTTGTACTGGAGAACTCTACGCTTAATGTCTTTTATCCAGTGTGTTTGAGTTTGTAAAACCCCGAGCTGCAAACACCTCTTAAGCACACAGAATAATGCAAGTGGGCATTTTTAATTGTTTATTTATTTTTGTAATCGTGGCTTTGAACGATTATGTAATCGTGGCATCCATAATCTTAATCTCGATTAGAAATTCGATTAATTATGCAGCCCTAGTCTGTAACACGATTAGCTATTGAAGGGATGTCTTAGAGAAGCAGAGTCTCTCAGAAGTAAAGATGGGCAGAGGCTGAAAGCGTCAGACGACACTGCATCACTCATCGGCATGATTCTGTCATTGACATTACTAAATGGGCCCAGAAATACTTCCAGAAACCACTGTCGGTAAACACAATTCACCGTGCCATCTGCAGATGCCAACTTAAGCTCTATCATGCAAAAAGGAAGCCATATGTGAACATGGTCCAGAAGCGTCGTGGTGTCCTGTGGGCCAAGGCTCATTTAAAATGGACTGTTTCAAAGTGGAAAAGTCTTCTATGGTCAGGCGAGTCCAAATTTGACATTCTTGTTGGAAATCACAGATGCCATGTCCTCCGAGCTAAAGAGGAGGGAGACCTTCCAGCGTGTCATCAGCGTTCAGTTCAAAAGCCAGGATCTCTTATGGTATGGGGGTGCATAAATGCATATGGTATGGGCAGCTTGCATATTTTGGAAGGCACTATGAATGCTGAAAGGTACATAAAGGTTTTAGAGCAACATATGCTCCCCTCCAGACGACGTGTATTTCAGCAGGACAATGCAAAACCACATACTGCAGCTATTACAACAGCATGGCTTTGTAGTAGAAGAGTCCGGATGCTGAATTGGCCTGCCTGCAGTCCAGATCTTTCACCTATAGAGAACATTTGGCGCATCATTAAATGAAAATTACAAGGCAAGATTGGGACCAAATTCCAACACCAAAACTCCAGAAACTCATAACCTCGATGCTCAGAAATCTTCAAACAATTTAGAAAAGAAGAGGAGATGCTACACCATGGTAAACATGCCCCCGTCCCAACTATTTTGAGACCTGTAGCAGGCATCAAATTTGAAATGAGCTCATTTTACATAAAATTTAAAAATTTCTCAGTTTAAACATTTGTTATGTTATCTATGTTCTGTTGTAAACAAAATATTGGCTCATGTGATTTGAAAGTCTTTTAGTTTTCATTTTATTCAAGTAAAAAAAAAAAACGTCCTAACGATTATTCTAATTTAAATCTAGTAGAGGGAGAGGTAAGTTATGAAAGTGACTCAAAATGAAATTTATCACCAGTTTTATGGTTTAATTTCTTAATCCAACAGAAACATTAAAGGGTTTTATTGCTATGTCCAGTGGGTTGAATATGATATAGCCTATGTAAGTAAATCTCTGATTGCTTTCTGAATGCTGGAAAAGAACAGTTAACATCTCTTGTTTGGGAAAGGTCAATGCTCAGCTGAACCTCTCCTGCCCCTCACATTTATTTATTGCTCCAGTGTCACAGAATGCACAGGTCAGGGAAATGGATAAAATGATTTATGTGACAGCTAACACCTCAAAGACAAAAGGATATCAAGGACACTGATTGCATTATTAAATGGTTGGGCAGAAACCGTGTCCTAGAAAAACATTACTGAGATATTATCCCAAAAATAAATAAATAAACACCATGTTAATCTCTTCCCCCCCCCAAACAATCCACTCTGCAACTCAGCTACGCTCCTCCTCCTTCTCCTTCTCCACCGTTGTCATGCCAACATCCCAGGGGATGGGGTTGTCATGGTGACGGAGCAGGAGGGGAGATCAGCTGATGTCTAGTATTGTTCCGGCATGTGCACAAATTTGCCTCCTCTGTGTGTTCCTTCTGCTTGGGCTTGTGTGTGTCTTCACACTTCTGTAGGCTTTCTTTGTTTTCATCCCTTCTCTTCTGTTGAAGTCTCTATTTTCTCTTCATAGATCTCTTTATTTTTGCTTTATTTTCCTGAATGCTGTTTGTTTGGTTCATTTATCTTGGCAAGATAATAAGAAATGATAATAAAATTGCCCAGTATTACTATAGAAAGGGAAGAATATATGTACCTTATTGCAGTGGTTCCCAATCTGAGCACCCCAACAACCCCCCCCCCCCCCCCCCATATATATGCATTGATTTTTTTTCTTAGAAATGCCCATTTTAGTTAACAGTAGTAGAGGCTTAAGTTAGGATTCAGAAATTTGTGCTCATTATCAAAAACTATAACATCTGTAAAAATTGAAACAACCTCATTATACGTATTTGTATGAAAAACAGTGTTCTAAATACATTTGGTATGCACAAACGCTGTAGCTTAATCACAAAAATACTGTAATTATATTCCATTACTCCTTTAATATGTTTAATGCATATACATTAATAATATAATACAATTCTATATAAATATCCCACATTTCTGACATAATACCATGGTACCATTAGTGTTACTACAGTGAATCCATGGACAATGATGGCGATTTGTAGATTGAAGAGCCTTCTGACTGTATTGTTGCGCACAGTGTTTTATCTGGCTTGAAAATATCATTTGTGTTCTTTGCTGAATTCAAGCGCTTCACAGTGGATTTCACAGTGTTGTTTAGTACTCGCGTGACTGAGATTCACCAGCGCGTAAACGCATCTGCTCTAGGAAAATCATGTTGCACTGCCATTTGAACTTTGGCAGTGCAACATGCCCACCCTTTACTCTGATGCTCCCTACCCCAGGTTGGGAATCACTGCCTAATAGTTCACAAAATCCCACTACATGATTCTTACATAATGAATCTTTGACTAAAGGGCAGGAGCAATACAATTCTTTCAATCACATCCAAACACAGGAAGTCAGTGGTAATGTGACTCATTCCCTACTGATTAGAGAGACCAGGGGTGCCTGATCCATATTTCCACAAGCATTATGTGCATATCAGGATATCACAACCTGTTCTGGCCTGGTCATCAGTGTCATGTTTGACATTTGTCTTTCGTAACTGTTCTTTAAATATTTACTCATAAGTGACAAATTGCTCATATCGTGCTTTTCGTAATGACTGTATTATCATTTGGTCCTAATTTGGTCACACCAGCTGTCGCATCCTGCATCTTTTATTCTGTGAGACCATCACCAAGGTCTTAGATATGATAGAGATGGTTTCCATCCAGCCAAGCTTTATTTTAAGATAAATGAGATAAATGGTATTGACAGTGTGGTGTGGAGTCCTTGGTTTCTTAATCTATTCAGTTAGTGATTTTTGCCCAAGAAAACTGATCCATGGGGGATTTATTTCCCCCTAGCTGTTTTACCCTAGCCAGACTGTGTTTGTTGAACCCTAACTCTAGAGATGAAGAGGATGAAAGACAAAGAAATTTTACCTCAAGGAAACTGCATCACATTTTCAAGTGTTTCATCTTGATAAGAGCAGTTGTGTATGGAGGCTTGCTATTGTTTTTGGGTCAGATATAGATATCTGGAAGTCTGGTTTTAAAATGAGGTCTTGGAAATGTAATGTTTATTTATGTTAGTTTCAGATATTTTTGAAGAAAGAATTTGTCAAGTGATGACCATGAAAATGAATGCTTTAGACTAAACAAACAGCCTAATAATTTTTTACAGAAATCTTTTCAAACATAAAAAATCATACATTTTTGAATTATGAATGTTTACTTGTATTTGTTTTTCCATTTCCATTGACTATTTATTGATTTTTCTTTTCTTTTTTCTGTGTTTTTTTTAAAGAGACTTGCTAGCCAGTCTTTGTTGGGGTCCTTTCTGTCTTTGCCTGTGTTATGTTTTTCTTGTGTAATTGCAACATTTATTATTATTTTTTATTCTCATTATTCTTATTCATTCATCCATTTTGAAAATGAAATTTTATTTATATATTGAAAGAAATATAAACAGTTGAGGTGTATTGAAGTGCTTGTCTGCGTGGCATTTTAAATGCATTTTTTGCATATAATAGAAATAATATAACCTCATTGGTCTATGCAGTCTGTTCTTGACACCTGGTTGAATTAAAACTCAAGGTCCCAAACACCAACCCACCACAATCAAACATCTAATAATCCATGTTATCATGACCCCCATGTTTATTTATTGTTTATTGTTAACTAAACTAAAACGTTTTTGTTGATTTAAAATAAAGCTGAAATAAAATAAAACATTAGATAAAAAATTTAAACAAATAAAAATTAAAAATGTAAAAAAATAGGAAAATAGATTTCCTAACTAAAATAAAGTTTCAGTTGATATACTAAAATTGCTAAAATTAAACAGAAATAAAAATATATTAAAGCTGAATATTAATAATATTAATATTTTATTAATATTAATTAATAAAAAAACAGAAGTACAAAACAAAATTACTAAAACTTAAAGTAAAATTAAAACTGAAAATATAAAAATTTACAGTAATTTAAAATGTTAATAAATAATATATAAATTTATACTAAAACCAACTGGTTCTGAAGTTCATCTGCGCTGGAAGTAGTGTCTCACCTTGTTTATTGTAACACAGTAAATTATGATTTGTTCCCACACCTTAATGTACCAACAGATGTGTAATGTTTCCTGCGAGTGCACCTTCAAAACCCAGGGCCCTTGTTTGCAGCTTCATGATAATGAGAACTAAATTATGGCAGAGCTTATTAGTGCATGCTTGCCTGCTGTGTGTCTGTTTTAACTCGCATCGCCCTTTCTTCCTGTCTCAGGTGACCGGAGTGAGCATTTCCCCTGGGAAAGACCAGCTGGTCGTCTTCCACACCAAAGACAACCGGGACCTAATCGTGTGCCTACAGGGCATGGTGCCAGCGGGGGACAGCCGCATCGGAGAGCTGGTTGGGACCCTGCTCAGCCACTTCAAAAGGTGACACCGACAGGGGGCGCTCCTGAGAGCAATTTGGGAGAGATAGCAGGACTCTGGGGACGGGGCCAGGGCACAAAAGGCTAAGAGTGCCAACCATGATAATTCATCCACTCTCTTGTCTGCAGTGCCAGTTCAGGGCGTTTAAGGACAGAACAGCCTGCTTAGCCCTGTCGGATTGGTACCCCCTATGGCTTTTTATGAAGCGGGAGAAATTAAGTCTTCTAGATTTGAGAGCTACTTTAAGCTCACTAGAATCAGCCAAATGATTGCACTAGAGCTGAGCATGGTAACAGAGAGGAGATACAATATTTTCTGCTTGATGTTTGCTAAATTATGCCCTGGTGTGTCATACTGTGATGGCTGAGAGGTTACACTCCCTGAAATCGATGGGCGGTAGACACTATAACAGGCCGTTTGGTGATTTTGGCTTATGAATCAGAAAAATGAGATGGACTCTGAAGGTTATCTCAGGGTATGTAAAGTGTGTGTCTGTCTGTGTACTGAGATTAGAGGAAAGCCAAGAAATACGGGTAAGATGAGGGCAGTCTGAATGAAAGTTTCCAATTTGTGTGTCTGTGTGTCTGTTTGTTTTTAGAACTAAATGAGCCTGGCTGACATGGCCGATTATGATTTAAAACTCAAACACACCATTTGAGGGCTGCAACCTTTAAAAAAATGCACAGTAATCCAGTTAATGAACTTTCAATTTCATATCTTTTTGATTTTGCCATTATTTAGCCATTTTTTTACATTTATTAATTTCTGTAATTATATAATTTTATTTTTGAATTTGTATTTTAAAGGCTGAATTTTAAGCAGCCTTTACTCCACTCTTCAGTGTCAGATGATTATTCAGAAGAGCTCAAGAAACATATTTCTTTTTATTATCAAAACAGTTGTGCTGCTTTTTTTTGTGGATACTGTGATGCATTTCATGGATACTGTGATGCATGTCAGAATCTTCAAAAGAACAGCATTCATTTAAAACTGAAAATACCTCGTAATATTATAGATGTTATTACTCTAATTTTTGATCAATTTAATGCAAATCTGCTGAATAAAATCAATTAAGGCTTACTTTAAAAAAAAACACCTGACCCCATTTACATGCAGTTTGATTTTAGTCAGACTAAAACAGTACTTTATCCTTTAAAATGGCTGACTTTTCAAACCTCTAGTCTGATTGTTTTTTTGGTTTTTTTTTGTCAATCTAGAAGTGTGACTATGTCAGCTTTGTCCGAAATGTATGTGCATTAGACTTGTGGCTCCGAAATACAGAGGCGATGCTCAATGTGTATTTAATCCTTCAAATATTCGATTACGCATTGTATTGTGTTCTAGGCCAGTGACGGAAACTACTTGCCTTAAAAGGATGCTTCTCTGCTTTTTCTGTAAATAAAGCCCCTGTATCCCCCGAGCAGAGTGTTTTTTAGAAAACACCTTACTAACATTTCGCTGCTAATGACCTGCAGCCGTAAGCTTTCTCTGGATCCATCCATCAGCATGATCCATTCGCCGAACAAAAGGCCAGACTCTGAGGCTGCTGTATTCTGCTGCTTTCCTCTCCCTGTAGATCTGTACTTAACCTTTATCTCTCCTCTGCTGTCCTGCACAGCAGCCTGAGCACTAGCTGCCGCAGAGAAGACCGTTCCTTCCTCTCTCAGTTCACGTCCTATTGCGATTTCAACAGTGACGCCTAGGAAAGAGCTTGCATAGCAGCTTTTGAGAGTTAGTACTAAATTGTAGTCTGTTTAAATCATTTTCAATTAAACTGACCCTATCACAATTATGCATGATGTTGCTGTTAAGTGAATTTGGATCTCTAGGCACATTTTGCTGAGGTTTGACACTGAACTGGTTTGACTTTTCTGCCAGAGTGTCCTTACGGGAAAACTGCAGACGTAACTGTTTCTCCTGTGCTATGAATAGATCGGAAGAACATCCCATGTATTGAAAATCAGTCTGACTGGCACAGTCTGTGCCATATGCGAGTAAAATCATAACCCTCCTATCTGCATTAAGAATGTTGTCAACAAAGTCTTTGATAACTCATTCGGCTCTACATAAATAGAGAGGATTATTTCTCTTAAGTGCCCACTTTCTCTCTCAACATTTTTATTTTTCTCTGAATCTTGCCTTGTGTTTATCCTACACCATCATTCATCATATCTCACTGTTTGTGGCAGCATAAATATAGAAAATCATAATCATAAATGTAGATAGCCACAAATGTTGAGTAAAATAGTATTTTTATTTATTACTATTTAGATTACATTTATTTATATTTCAGCTTTAGTTTTAGTGTTCAGTTTTAGTTTCTGTTTATTTCCTGTTCCAGTAATTTTAGTGCTTTAGCTCAAACTGGCAACATTTCTACTTTTCAGTTTAACGGACAATTTTACTAAACTGGACAAATTAGCGCAAGAGTGCAATTCCAAAACTGGGATGGGCGTGGAAATTTCTGCGGGTGATTTACTAACAATGTACAAATTAAAGAACACAGACAGAACATCTAATTTACATATCGACCAACGCAATATACCAAGTGCAGCGCAAATTAGTGTACATGCGAATAAACAATAAAGAAGTAAATAAGCCACAGTATGTTGAAAAGAACCGGAGGCTAAAAAATTTAAGGTTGCAAGAGGTTTTGATAGAGTTGGTATTGTGTGACTCCTAGTTGGGGGTTCCAAGTCATCTTTTATTTCCTGAAGCAAATTAAAAATAACATGGCTTGGCAAATAATATGTTTGATAATGTGTGGAAAAGTCCTCTTCCTTCTGTTCTCTGCGGTGCCTTCACCTCACAACAGTAATTGCAGCCATTTCAAATGCAAAATAGTTTAAGACATGCTTTTTTGGCCGTTAAATAATGGTGCAAATGCCAGCAATTTGATCAGCACCAACGTTAGTAAAATGTGTTGAATGATTCATTTGAATACTCTTCTCCCATAAATTTTGCGTCTTGAAAGGGAAACTCCTAAAAATGCATATTCAATAAGTTCAGCTGCAAAAATAACTGTGTCCACACCTTTTCAGTGCTAATTCATCACTGCGCATCTTTAGTAAATCCTGACAGTACTATTTTAATGCCAAAAGATGGTTTGTGTTAGTAAAACTGGTCCTAAGTTTTCCATCTAATAATTATATTTTATTTTTATTTCAGCTTAATTTCAAATAACAAAAATGTTTTAATAGTTTTATTTTTTAACTAAATTCAGTATGCATTTCTCAATATTTGTGAATTTTTTATGTATTCCTCATGCATATGAATGAGAATTATTTTGGGGGAAAAAGCTTCCCCAATCATTGTACAGTAGTTGCATGGAAAATAGAGCTAATACATTTCTCATAAATACTCTGGTTGGATTCCTTAGAAAAAAAGAGAACGTCATGCAGATTTTGAATAGAGCTGTGCATTAATGGTAAATAAATATCATGATAAATATTGATGTCTTTATAATATGGGGGAAAAAATATTAATGATCATTATTGATGTTAGATTATTAATGATTTTGGCCATATAGCCCAGCCTAAATTTTGAATGACATCAGGGTAAGTAATTAATAATAGAATTGCAATTTTTTAGCTATCCCTTTAAAATGCTGTCTATGGAGGCTCAATATTTCTTTCATCCTTCCCTACTTTCTCTACTTTTCTCTACTTCCCTTCTTTCTTTTCCAGTGTAGAGATGTAGGAGATTAAATATTTAAGGTTGTGTGACTGCAGCTCTATTTTTAACCGGGCTCTTCTTTGTTGACATGCACAGCACACAGGAAGCACTGCACCTCTTTCTCTGTACAGAGGGAATACCTCAGCGCTCCAGCCACCCCTCCTGCCTTGAAGCATTATTCAAAGAATTTCAAACTACAGCCCGACATATACACACCCACACATACCCAGTCCAACATGCGCACACACTCACACACATCTGTCTGCATCACTGTAGCTGTCACTCAAGCTGTCACAGATATCAAGGAGCGCTTCACTCATGCACTAAACAGAACGTGTGAAGACCCAGGTCAGGATTAGCTAGACTATTTCGAGTCTTGAGGTTCTGTTGACTACTTTGTTGCAGCAAGAAAAGTCCCCAGTCTCCATTATTAGCCTATGTAACGCTTTCAAAAGAGGAATTCCACTGTGAGATGCCAACGCCAGTGTGTTTGTGTAATCTGTTTAAATTGGGCTCGAAACAAAGGTGTTGGTGTCAGCTCAGCTAGTGTCTCATCTGAATGAGGACCCTTGTCTCTATTGATCACTGTGGCTTGAACTAAAAGGCCCTGTGAAATTAAATGAAAGAGTTCTCTACAGGAATTCATTAAGTCTGTCTCCTTTTAACACTTCTCTGAAGGAATGAATGGTGCCTTTTTGACTCAAATCCTGTTTCAAAGCTCCTGGGAGAGTAAGCAGGAGTTTGGAAGTCTGAGTGAGTGTTATTTCTGAACCTCTGACATCATTATAGCGTTAAGGATGTGGGGTCAAAGACTTGTGCTTCAGGCAAACTAATGGGGGGCTTTGCATCTTCCTGTGACTGTAATTATATATTGACATGCATGTAGAAGGTCAATGGGTCATTGAAAAACTCGTTGACAGTAATCACTTACTAATATTAAATCAACCTTTCAGGTTTGATTTTCTTTTGGCTTCAGGGCTTCGCTTTATTGCTTCCTTGTGCTGCTAAAAATCCAGATGATCAATCTTTTCTCTCTTTTTTTACTCTCTCAACTAAGCAAAATCACATGCCATTAATCTCTATTGATTCCAACTTGCTCTTTGATAGCTTTCTGTGTGCTTAATACCCAGAGTGCTTCAGAATGACCCTCATGCCCTCGCTAACAAAACTGGGCCAGATTCCAAACTGCACTTCTCTGTAATGCTGTTAATGTGCAGTGCTGCAAACGAGTGGAGACAAAGAGTCTGAACGTGCGTGTTTGTGTGTGTGTGAGTGAGAGAGAGGGAATTTACAGCAATACCCATAGTGGTCCAGCATTATTTCTGAGTTTGATACCTAATTGCTATGGGCATGATGGGATAGGGATGTTCTGGCCACTTTCATACTACCCCTTTTAGTGGCAAGTAACAATCACACCCCAGTTTTATTTCTTATTTATCTAAACTATGATGTATATTAACATGCTGTAGTGTATTTAGATTTTATTTAATGTTTTCAGAAGACATGTACTTAATTCATTAATAGAGATATTTTGATTTAAACTATACCGAAAAATGGCTTGGTTTTTTTCTAGATCAGCATTTTAGAATGATTTCTGAAGGATCACGTGACACTGAAGACTGGAGGAATGGCTGCTGAAAATCCAGCTGTCATCACAGGAATAAATTACATTTTAAAATGCATGCTTGCTATATAAATATATATATATATATATATATATATATATATATATATATAATTTTTTTCCCACTTTCACTGCCTCTTCTCACAGCGTCTCAAATGTTTGTATTCACACCTTTTTAGGGTTAACCATATTGTTAGTACAGAAAACACAAAATATAACAATAATAATAGTGTTTTTCCAGACTGTTTTTCACTGTTCATTCTTTATAAATCAAGAGTAGAGTTTAGAGCAGACGCATAAGTGAATTTCCTCCATTGATGGGATCAAATTTCTAATTCCAAAGATGCTTGCTGGCTTAAGTGTGTGTTATAGCGTCAGTGTAATGAGAAGCAGGCATGATACAGCATAGAGCTGGGACAAGAAGCTGCTCTGTGCCTAATGTGCTGGATTACAAATGCACACAATAATGTGAATGTTTTTTCAGGCCTCATTAGTCTGTTTGCCAGCGACTTTGTGTCGAGTTGCTGGCTGCAATCATTGTGTCCTTCAGCAAGGTCGTCCTTCATGCTGAACGCTTTTCCAGGCTCCAAATGGTCAAGTTTAGACCCCTCTCATTTATCCCTCTAGTTCTCTCATTTTTCTTTTACTTATTCTGTTTTGTCCGCCATTATTTCTCTCAGGCTCCACTAGTTCTCTTTCTCATTCTATCTGTTTCTTTTTTCCTCTGTATTTCTCACCTCACCTCACTCTCGCTGCTGCAGATGCAGTTCCCATAGCAACTAGACGATCTATGTCTGTCTGATATTTAGTCCATTTGTTGGCCTGCCAGTTTAGAATACTAATGAGTGAAAGAGAGAGCGAGGATTCTCTAAATAGCTCCATTTGCCTACCCTTTCAAGGTAAAGGCTGCTATGAATTGCCTGTTGCAGTGATTATACTGAAATTCGTATGTAAATTAGTCGCTTACAGTAGCCCGCAGAGGGAAAACTCATTCCATCCTATCCGAGCGAAACGAAAAAGCGGTAATTCTAAATCTTTGATGTGCTTACATGCACATGTCTACTCTCTGCATTTGTTTATTAGTTAAGTATAAATTCAGGTTCCACTTTCCTTTTGATTTTTACTCAGTTTGCAGGTTAAAGGAATATGGAACCTTGATGCTACACTATCAATAGAAAATAAATATTTATTATAGTATTTCTGTGTATTTACTCTACTGCTTAAAAGTGAGGAGTTGATACATTTTTTAATGTTTTGAAAGAAGACTCTTTTGTTCACCGAGGCTGCATTCATTTAATCAACAATAAAGTAAAATCCGTAGCTTGGTGAAAATATTATTATTACAATTAAAAATAGCTGTTTTCTGTTATAATATATTTTAAATAATGTCACATGATCCTTTAAAAATCAGCTTGTTTGGTACACAAGAAATATTTCTTCTTCTTATTATTATTATTATTATTATTATCAATGTTGAAAACAGTTTTGCTGCTTAATATTTTTGTGGAAACTGTGCTACTTTTTACAGGATACACTTTACTTAAAGGCTTGTATGTATATTGTATTATAAAAGTAGTTTTAATGCATTAATTATGCCTTGTAATATACCTTATAATGCATTGTACAATCTCATGAATAATTGTAACCACAGTTAATACATTATAACACTATCAATTCATTGTTACACTATGCATCATAAAAATGAGGTTATAATTATTTACAACAAGACATTATGAATAATTATATAATGCGTTAAAACCTTTAATAACTCTTTATAATGCATTTATTTAAAATAGAAATCTTCTGTCACGTTATAAATGTGATTTTACTCTCACTTTTGATTAATTTAATGCGACCTTCCTGAATTAAGTATTAGTTTAATTCCTAAAAAAAAACAAAAAACATACTGACTCCAAACATTTGAACGATTGTGCATATTAACATACTATGTATTAAGTTTATTTTAACCATTTTCACATTGTTTTAAAAAAAAAATATATATATATAGTATATTACCTATATAGTAGATTACCTACATATATAATAAAATACCTATATAGTACAGTAACCTTTAATTTATTATTACTATATTTTGTTTGGGTATTGTCATTATGGTAAAGCTGTAGCAACCGCCATTATTCTCATGTGCCTCGTCCAGCATTTCACCATCCAGTCCAATAGGTGGTGCAACAACAACTCCAGACATAAGCAATTAAACACTAAATGCTGCCAGGCACAACATAGCAATCAATCACAACAATTAATTAGCACCGATGCAGCATTACCAGCTCCATGAATGAACACAGCATTCGAAAACACAAGCTCATGGAAGAAACTTGACCACCGGGGTCACTGTTGGACAATGTTTCTTCAAAATAAGTTATTAGTGACAGAATTCATTCAGTATTCACATTTATCTCATTTTATTTTTGTACTACCAGCTACTTTGTTATTAGAATTTAAACATCCGATATGTACAGTACATTGTTGTTCAGTGCTATTTATTTATGAGCTGGGTGTGTTTGGTGTGTTTAGTCATCCTGAACTGAACTGCTGTAGAGAAGGGCTTAGCTGAAGAACAGGTTGGGGGATTTATATGGCTGTTGGAGTGTAGGTGGATGGTATGATATTTTGCTTGTTCATTTGAATTGGAGTGAATCTGACCTACTTTTTCCTGTGCTAGCTCTGCATTGCCGCGTCTCTCTCTCTCTCGCACGGCTCCACCCCCACTGCCCTTGTGTCTTACATTCTTTTACTCTCTGCGTTCCAACCAGCCCGAGATGTGATGATGGGAGGATGCTTCGCTGGCTCATGTACAACCCCCCTTCTCTCCGTCTGTGTGACTCTTGGGCACCTGCTCAGTATCTAATGTCTCCAAGCCATTTTACCTCCCGTTCAATTTCTTTACAATCCTCTCATTTCTTCTAACTGAACATAATCCAGTGCTTATACATTTATGCATGTTGCTGTCTTTACCACCACTACCATAATTACAGTTTCTGTCTTTGTAATTGCTACTATTATTGTTACTATTACTAATACAGTTCCACTTCCTATTTCTACTGCTGCTATTATGACTACTATTTCTATTACTGCTACAGTATCACTCAATAATGCAGTGATTATTGTTATTTTTTGCCACTTGAATATATAGTATTATATTGTACGTTATAATGTTGTATAGTATTTAAAGTTTTTTTTTTAATTACACACATAAAGTTGAATTTCTAATTCAATTCAAATTAAAAATTTCTGAATTTTCAAATTCTGGTATTAAATTGGAATTTAAAAGCATGCACAATTTTGGACAAGACTAATAGACAGTTTAAATAGACAGTAGGTTTTTTGTTGCGTCTACTCATATTAGTTGTTTGAGGTGATGTTTAAGGGAGGGACAGTTTCCTTCTAGAGAGTTTGCTTGATTGAAAATCTATGTAGTGCAGGATTTAGCATCCATACTTGAGTTTTCCAGAGAAGAATGCATTTTAAATTTGTATGTTTTCCAAGTAATGTGTATATTTGTCATGTATAGTCATTTTTGTCTAAGCTATTAAAAAAAAAAAAAAAAAAAAAAAAAAAAAAAAAAAAAAAACTTTTATTCAGCTAGGTCAAAAGTTACAATAATTTACAAACTTGAATCATGTTGAAATAATTAATTAACTAGTTGATTTAAAAAAAAAAACTGTTTTTCCCAACTTTGTTTATTGGAGAATCCTTAAAAAGTGGTTATATTGGTTTCCACAAAAATATTAGACAGCACAACTGTTATCACATTAATAAAAAAATAATAATAATAGTAATAAATGTTTATTGAGGACAAAATCAGCATATTGCAATGATTTCCGAAGGGTTTTGTAACACCAAAATTTTGGAATATAATACAATAAAAAAAATTATAAATTTAAATGTAGATTTATTTTAAATTGTAATAATGTTTCATAATATTACTGTTTTTAGTTGTAATGCATCGTATTACTGTTTTCATTATTTTTAATAAAATAGATGCAACCTTGGTCAGCATAAGGCGCTTTTTTCAAAAGCATTGTCTTACCGAACCCCCAAACTTTTGAATGGTAGTGTATGTGAATACACTAGTCAGAGAAATAGCTTTGTGAATCATTTGTTACTCTCTGACTTGGGTTTGGAGTTAGATCTGAGATCACTTATAGCCTATCCTTATTCAGTCTCTCCATTCCACTCTTTTATACCCCCAGTCTATCCGCTCTTCTTTACATCTCTGGTCTTTTATTACCCAAACTCTTTCAGTTGTTACATACATTGACTCTCCTGCAGTGATCCTCTGCTGAGGCTCTGCTCTGTGCTTTGATGTTCAGACACTGATGAATGACAGTAAGGAGCTTTATGGCATTATCTGGAGGTTTGGTAAGTCATGCTTGACTCCAGCAACAGCCTCTTGCTGAAAATGAAATGCTAGGCTGTCCTTGCTACCTGCCACGCTCTGAGAAATCTGCATTAACACTATTGATTTACAACTATTAGGCCATTATATACAGTGGGGGGATTATTTGATCCCCTGCTGATTTTGTACGTTTGCCCACTGACAAAGAAATGATCAGTCTATAATTTTAATGGAAGGTTTATTTGAACAGTGAGAGACAGAATAACAACAACAAAAAATCCAGAAAAACGCATTTCAAAAAAGTTATAAATTGATTTGCATTTTAAAGAGTGAAATAAGTATTTGATCCCCCTATCAATCAGCAAGATTTCTGGCTCCCAGGTGTCTTTTATACAGGTAAGGAGCTGAGATTAGGAGCACTCTGTTAAAGGGATTGCGCCTAATATCAGTTTATCTGTATTAAAGACACCTGTCCACAGAAGCAATCAATCAATCAATCAGATTCCAAACTCTCCACCATGGCCAAGACCAAAGAGCTGTCCAAGGACAAGATTGTAGACCTACACAAGGCTGGAATGGGCTACAAGACCATCGCAACGCAGCTTGGTGAGAAGGTGACAACAGTTGGTGCAGTTATTTGCAAATGGAAGAAACACAAAATAACTGTCAATCTCCCTCGGTCTGGGGCTCCATGCAACTCCTCGCCTTGTGGAGTTTCAATGATCATGTGAACGGTGAGGAATCAGCCCAGAACTACATGGGAGGATCTTGTCAATGATCTCAAGGCAGCTGGGACCATAGTCACCAAGAAAACAATTGGTAACACACTACGCCGTGAAGGACTGAAATCCTGCAGCACCCAAGGTCCCCCTGCTCAAGAAAGCACATGTACAGGCCCGTCTGAAGTTTGCCAATTAACATCTGAATGATTCAGAGGAGAACTGGGTGAAAGTGTTGTGGTCAGATGAGACCAAAATCCAGCTCTTTGGCATCAACTCGACTCGCCGTATTTGGAGGAGGAGGAATGCTGCCTATGACCCCAAGAACACCATCCCCACTGTCAAACACGGAGGTGGAAACATTATGCTTTGGGGTGTTTTTCTGCTAAGGGGACAGGACAACTGGGCATTGAAGCCAACCAGGGCATTGAAAATGGGTCGTGGATGGGTATTCCAGCATGACAATGACCCAAAACACATGGCCAAGGCAACAAAGAAGTGGCTCAAGAAGAAGCACATTAAGGTCCTGGAGTGGCCTAGCCAGTCTCCAGACCTTAATCCCATAGAAAATCTGTGGAGGGAGCTGAAGGTTCGAGTTGCCAAACGTCAGTCTCGAAACCTTAATGACTTGGAGAGGATCTGCAAAGAGGAGTGTGGAAAAATCCCTCCTGAGATGTGTGCAAACCTGGTGGCCAACTACAAGAAACGTCTGACCTCTATGATTGCCAACAAGGGTTTTGCCACCAAGTACTAAGTCATGTTTTGCGAAGGGGTCAAATACTTATTTGACTCATTAAAATGCAAATCAATTGATAGCTTTTTTGAAATGTGTTTTCCTGCATTTTTTGTTGCTATTCTGTCTCTCACTGTTAAAATAAACCTACCATTAAAATTATAGACTGATCATTTCTTTGTCAGTGAGCAAACATACAAAATCAGCAGGGGCTCAAATATTTTTTTTCCCCACTGTAATATCAACATGTCAATTTTTTATAAAGTGTCTCTCAATACCAGTCAGGATTTTTAAAAAGAGTTTTAAAGTCTTGTCCCAAAAAAATGTCATTTTGATTTTGCAGCTCTCTTGGGATTTCTTTCAGGAAGTGACATTGTCTCCTCAGTAGCCAACAGGGCAGATAACAATGGGTGACGGATGTATAAAGTGTGCTGATTTTCATGGGGCATCTGTCCCATTGTATTGTGACCACTGAAGAACAGATTGTGTACTGTGAATCGGTGAATGGTTTACCTCACCCTTCGCAGAGAAAGTCTGAAAGATGTTCAAATTATTAGGTCCATACTGCACCCACACCTGCTGTTCATCAGAATCAATTCTATTAAAGATACGATTCATTCTAAACGTTCAGCACAGGTAATCTCTGGTCCACTTTGATCCCTGTGAACTCTCAAGAGGAAGTTTGTCTGTCTGCAAATATACTGCTATTAATATTAGTGCTGCCGGTAATTTCAGTTCCTGGTAACCTGACGGGAACACTGAGGTCTGTCTTTAGTCAAGGAGTAGATCTGCAGATGTCATGCAGATATACCACAGGAGGTATGGAGCAACTTCCTGCTTTGATCTGATCTGAGTCTTCAAAATTACTTACTTTTTTTTTACTTTTACTTTACTTTTACTTTACTTTACTTAAGTAAGTAAAAAATTACTTACATATTAGTGTCATGCTGATTCAGTTATATTAACTCTTTGATGCGTTTAAAAATATGATTTAAGCTTCAAATCATCGGGATGTACAATAGGAAATATCGAGCAGCTTCCTGCTTTGATCTGATGTGAGTCTTCAAAATTACTTACATTACATATTAGAGTAATGCTGATTAATTTATAATAACTCTTTAAAGGGGTCATCGGATGCCCATTTTGCACAAGTTGATATGATTCTTTAGGGTCTTAATTAAAAGTCTATAATGTACTTTGGTTAAAATTTCTCAATGGTAGTGTAAAAAACACCTTTTTAAATCTGTCAAAATCAGCTCTGTTTTTAACAAGCCATTATAGCCCATGTTGCTGTAAATGCTAATGAGCTCTGCTCACCCCACCCCTCTCTTCCACGGAGTGACAAGGAGTAATGTTTGCTTTAGCTGCGAAACTGGTTAACTAGTACATTATTAGGAAAGGTGATTTGCAAAGATTCATAAAAAACCTTTATACTAACTTCTTATATATGTGAGGCTGGATCACGAATGATTCGCACGAACATAGACGCATTTAGGCAGATTGGGGATCGGTGCATTCACTTCAAAGCGAAAGTAATGTTAAAGGGTTCATATGATGCGACGTCAAGTTTTCCTTTCTCTTTGGAGTGTTACAAGCTGATTGTGCATAGATAAGATCCCTGAAGTTGCAAAGACTGAAGTCTCAAAACCACAGAGATATTCTATGTCAGAGTTAAGACTCTGCCACACCCCCCTAAAATGGCTCATTCAAACACACCCCCACATGTCTATGTCACGATGTGGAAATATTTGTGTAATGCCGCCCAAATGTTCACGCAAAGAAAGAAGGCGTAGTTTCAGTAACCGCAGTAGTGTTGATGAAGCCATGACGACACTGTGTGTTTCTAGGCGAAAGCAAAAGCACTTTATTTGGCCTTTCCGAAAGTAGATGCATTTAGGAATCATTAAGATTACTTACAACAGAACAGCAATGCATTTTATGGACGACCGTTTCGTGAACCTAGGAGAGGAGGTAATTCTGATTTTGCTATGACAATCTGGCGCTTCTGAATCAACGACTGTAAGTATGTTTTGTTATTAGTGTAAGTATTTGCTATTGACTGTTCAAATGCAGAGTTTTGCGTATCGTGTGTGTGTGTGTGTGAGAGAGAGAGAAAGAGAGAGAGAGAGAGAGATGGCGCTTTTCCACTGCATGGTACAGCACGGTACGGTTCAGTACAGCTCACTTTTGGGGGGTTTTCCACTGGGAACAGTACTTGGTACCTGGCACTTTTTTTTTAGTACCACCTCGGCCGAGGTTCCAAGCGAGCCGTACCGTTACCAAAACCTGATATGTAAACTCTGCTGATCACTGATTGACTGGAGAAAGTCGTCACTGCCTGCGTCATTGAACTTTCTGCGCGAGACACAATATTCCCGCTAGATTTAAATCGGCACACCCAGCGAAGGATCGAACGCAACTGTTTTGAATGAGCACACCTTTTTTTAAACAACCAAAAAATGGCTGTGTCGTTCGTCTGTTGAGGAAGTACAGGGGATCCTCTCATTGATAGCTGAGGAGCGGATCCAGCAAGAGCATGATGGAGCGACGTGGAATTAGTCATGGCAGTAGAGGGGGCAAAACTATAATGACACGTGAAGAATCCCGCCGCTCTAAAGCGGTACTAAACTGCAGTGGAAACGCAAACCGAGCTGAACTGAGCCGTGTAGTGCCATTCTGAACCGTGTCAAGCCGAGTAGTACCACACAGTGGAAAGGCGCCAAGAGAGAGACAGGGTCACATCACAGTGGAGTCAGCTTTCTTAACCGCGGCTTGTGTGCAAACACATACAAGCTTCATCACTGTGCCTGTCACGCGACTGTTCCCCTTTCGGGCTTAAACTGATGGTAAAACTAAGGACATTATTAACTGTCTTTACATTTATTTTGAAAGATGAAGCTCGCGATTATGGAAAGGGGCGTTACATTTCCGTCGAGTGCTTGCAGTGTTCGGCCAATCACAATGCAGTGTGCCAGTTGGCCAATCAGAGCAGACTGCGCTTGTCGGAAAGAGGGACTTTGTAGAAAACGACGCCTTTGAGAGAGCCGGGGAATAGAGGACCTACAATAATGTACAGTATTTGAAAAATAATGTGTTTTTTGAACATTAAAGCATGTCAACATATTCTGTTACACCAAATACACAAATTAATGATCTTTAAAAAAGCATCATATGACCCCTTTAATCAGATGTCAGGAGTAAATGACGACTGCAATAATCATTGTTACATCCAACAACAAAGCACCTCGATCGCTTAATCAGAGACATCTCGTCTTCCCCTGCACCGAGTCGACAGCTCAGCTCACTCAGGGTGGGTCTAAGGTAAGACGGACTTGTCAATCAACTATCGTGAGAGCGGTCTGTACAGAACTACGGCATTCAGACAGGACTCTCAGCCTGATTTGAGAAAGGGGATTTTAAAATAGCGATTTAAAAAAAAAACACTGGGTGGATTTTTATCATTATAGGATGGATGTGTACACACACTTCCAACACACATTTATGTTCAAAAAACTTGAAAAGTGAATTTTGCATCCGATCACCCTTTAATGCATGTTAAAATACATTTGAACCTGTCAGAGTGTAATATGTTCAAATCATCTTGATTGTTTTGACCTTTGACCCTTAGCTACAGTATATTATATACAGGTTTTAAATATAATATATACATTATGTTAAATATAATAACATATACATTATACATTTTACTTTCTATATTATTATTATTGACAATAAACTCTTAAAATATATTTTGTTAAGAAACAGGTTGTCAATGATCATTTTATTCAAATTTTTTTAACTTTTATGATTCATAGATTTATTTCTATTTATAGAATTCATGCATAAAAGAATTCAGTAATAATTTGTTCCGTACTGTAATGAAACCAGTTAATTTAGATGTTAACACGTAAAAACGCATTATTACTGCCCCCCCCCCCCCCCCCCCCCCCCCCCCTGCAGGCCTGGTCTCTCTGTCGGCCATTGTTTCCTCTTTTGCACTCTCATTTTCACTTACATGCTCATCCCTCTATCTTTTTCCCCTCCTCGCTCTTTCTCCTCCTTCCCTCTTTTGTATTCATGCCCGCTGTTCTCCAGCTTTGATCAATATTTCTTCTTGTTAAGCCTTTTCTCCCTGTGCTTCTAAATGACCTACTTTGTAATCTCCTCCTTAACAGCTCTCTTTAAAATTGTGAAAAAGAGCAAAGACAGTGAAGCCCTGCCACTGATCTGATACATATTAGAAGCTAAAGCTTCTGCTTGTGTTTGATAAATATTAGTTTTAGAAGGCGGGCTTTACTGCAAGACAGATTTGAGGAAGCTGAATAATTATATTTCATACAGTAATCTGTCTACTTGGCTTCTTCATCATCAGTGCTGGTGCTTCAATGAATGTCATGCTCCTTTTGGATGGATTTCACACATTGAAAATGAACTAAATGCCAATGAAAATCAAATGTAGCAAAGCTTAATTGTTCATTAATCAATGTGGTATAATTTGATTTGTTGTAGTCCATATTTTGAATTTAGGGATCATGGTTAAAAAATCATTTCCACAATCACAAGCTGTGCTCCCTATCCCTCTTTACTGTAGGACAAGATTTAATAATAGCAACCTCAAAAAGGTGCTTCCAGCCTGAGGAAGTTAGTGTGTGTGTGTGTGTACGCGTGTGCATGTGTGTGTGTACACGTGTGCGTGTGTGTGTGTATGCGCGAAAGAGAGAGAGTAAGGGTGAGAGACCTGCACACATGAGGTAACGCCATGTGTGATAACACCATGTGAGGAAAGCAGTGCAGTCAGATTATCGGGGTGGGGCATATAAAGCAAAGGATGCTGGGATGCTGCCTCTCTACTCTGAAGTGCACAGCAAGCATAATACTTTTTAGCTTTTTTTTTTTTTTTGAGGATGTGAAGACGCATTAGCCCAAGGGCATATCTTCTATTTTGGGAGGTGGGGTGTGACTGTGTTGCAGACACACATTCATTCATCTCTCCTCCCACTTTCCCTCTTTCCTTGACCCACTAAATCTACTACAGCCAAATTGCTTTGCAGATAAATACAGATGCAGAATAGTGATCATAAGAGACTGTTAGCTCTCTGAACCTCAGCTGCATCTGCTGGTCTGGCAATGGAGGCTCAGTTAAGAAAATCCTGCTTTTGGCCTGCTGGTGTAACTTTCTGATGTAGGTGCACACTGAGAAAGAGGGAAGGAGAAAATATTTATTTAAGTTTAATTGCTCTATAGGGTTTATTTTTATGACACATACTCAAAAAGAAAAACATTAAAAGTCCAGATAAACCAACTCAATATTGATGGACTTTTTTATTTTTAAGTGGTCCCATATATTTAGACACATAAATTATGCTTTCAATTTATGAATTTCATTTAATTAAATAAAAACTTAGGGAATTTGTGATTATAATATAATTGTTTAAATGAAAACAATAACATTTATTATAATATTTATTATATATTATATTTATTGTAATAGGGCTCGGATGACAAAAAAAAAGTTTGGGAATACCTCAAATATAATATTAAAGCAGATGGCATCTACAAATACATGTTGCTGGATGTTTTCAGAACAAATTAGCTCCCTAACAATTAACCACAGGTGTTGTATATTATGGTATTATATATAGTCTTTTTCTAACTGTGTGTGCATGTATATACTGTATGTCTGTATATATTAATTTTAGATAAAATGTTTTTGATACATATACATACATAACATTTGTTTTAAATAATGCACTTTAAATATCGTTTTTAAATATAACAAACGTATTTTTGTGCAATACTTTCTTGAAACGTATGCATTGGAAATGCCATTAGTTTAAAATGTTGTTATATAATGAAAAACATAGTTTAAAATGTTGTTATATAATGCAATTATATATACTTTTAAATGTGATTGGAGTGCCAAAAATGCCTGTTAGTGTAATTTTTATTTATCCTAGAAAATTTCTGTTCATAACTGTTGAATTGCACAATTATGTGTGAGAATACAGATAGGCCTACATACAGACACAGTCATGATGCTGTCTGGCACTAGATACTCCTTCTATTCTGGGTAGCACAGCAGGCCTCAAAGGTGGCGAGTCAGTTGGCGTGAAGGGCACAGGCACAGGGGAGAGGAGGGCTGGAAAGAATTGATTTTCCAGTGGGCCATGCGGAGCTGTCTGCTCCCCAGCACTGTGTGAGAGAGTCGGGCTCACAGAGAGATACTTAGTATGGGGAAATCTACAGTTTTCATTCCTTTCCATTTCCCTGCTGCTAAAATCAAAACTCAACTACACCTCAAGCCATTCATCGACTAACCTTTCATTGCTGCCTCAAAAAGAAGCTGAGGGAGTTGTATACTATATACACTGAGTAAATCCAGGGTTTTCCAACCCTTTGTGAATGATAGGAGAGATTGATGCTGGTTGAGACAATCTGTTGACTGACTGGAGCAGCCCTACCACATGACGGGGTTCATTGGGTTGCCATAGAAACGTCTGGCGCAGCAATCTGCTAGTACGGTAACTTATGGAGCCAGAGCTTTATAACGGGGAGTTTATCATCTGCAGGATTTATTTAGAAAGCTGCCTGGTGAAGGTCACTCTTCTGAGTGGCTCATTGTAACTCAGATTTTTTTTAATTTATTTTTTTTCAAGAAAACAAGTGAAAAGTGGAAGCGCATCTTTGCTTAACACAATGCTTTAAGTGTCGATTGAGCCTAATGTGTACTGAACCCAGAATATTATAATATAATTTAATGTTCAATATGGCTTCATCAAAAGAGCTTTCTGATATAATGTGAGGCTATATATGTATAAATGGAGCTAATAAGTTTGCTGCGTGTAACAAGGCTTTTAGCGGTTGGATCTATTGACTTCAACTGCAAAGTGTGTGTGATACAGCTGAACTTTTATATTTCCATTTACCCCTCTAAAAACACAACCTCTCTCTCTCTCAGCCAATTACTCTTGTGCTTCATTGATCCCTTCAGCGAGACAGTCTGGCATAAAATGCCTATCCACCCAGAACAAACCAACCAGATGCAACAAGCACACAGAGCTCTGTCGACCAAAACAAAAACAAGAGCATATGGAATATTTCAGTGACTCTCTCTCTTTCTGTTTCTAGTGAGAAGAGGAAGCTGCAGGTGAACATTATCAGTCCCATTCACTGCAGTATGAATGGAAGGAAGTGCACTGTCGTTGTGGAAACCAAGATCAACCAATCACAGCCAGACTTCACCAAGAGCCGATCAGGATACATTCTCTCAGTGCCAGGCAACTAGAAGACCAGGGATCCCAAAACGGCCCCTTTAAAAGGACATTGACAGCAGGGTATCTATTTTGTGCTAGTCCAAACCTTTGAGTTGAACCTCAGAAATGAAGCCATACCACATTTGTCTGAATACAGGCGAGAAAGAATATTTAATTAAAAAAAAAAAAGTTTGTTCCTAAATTCCAAACTTCACTTTAGATTATTCTCAAGATGACAAGGAGGTAGTGATATAGACCCTCAAAGAAGATTTACCAAACTCGGCGCTGTTTATTTATTAAACATTAAAACCAAATGAAGAGCAATCATAAATTTAATATTTATTAGGAACAGGATATGCAGGATTTTAAAAGTATCTAACTTGTGTTTTGAGGTTTTTCCTTCAAAGGGGATTTAGTTGGTTTTTGATCACTGCGTCATGTGGGATGAAGAATAGATCTGCTTGTGTCCCCACGTATTGCACAGATCATAAGCAGTCCTGCTGTTGCTGCTGAATTGTTTTGGATGTTCTTGAGCGGGATGTGTTGATCATATCCTTAAACTCATTAACTGCTCCGAGAGGAGCGTTAAACTATCATAATTTAAACCATTCTCTTTTTCTGCATATAGCTGGTCATTTATAGCACATATCTTGAATACAAAAACGTCATATTGGATATAGCTTATATAATGTACTGTATGCACTATATATAATGTAGGTAGGATGAGAGCTGTCATTTATTCACATATTTCCTGATCTTAGAGTAGAATCAGACGGGGCGACACAGAGCAGGAGGTGATGGTGGTGATATGTTATTTTCTGTTGCCATTTTTTAAATAATAGACCTTGTCGCCGATAGTAGTCCCTTTAGTTCTTCACTCACCATCACTGGTTTAAAGCCAAAAAAAAAAGATTCAACCACTTCTGTGATGATAAAGCCATTAAAAAGACGCTCTCTCATGTTTACAATGACTGAGTTCAAAGTAGTCGCCATTTTACATGAGCTAAAAATGCATGTCACCAAAAAAGGACAGGCAACCAATTGTTCCATTAGGGTCCAATTTTACTTCTGTCAGCTAGTTCTACCTAGTCATATTTCAATATTTTGTCAATATTAACACTGCAAACAGCTAGGGTTGATATTACAAACTTTGCACATCTATGTGTGTAAATGTGTTCAAATAAGTGAGAAAGAGAGCAGTATTGATTCATAGAACAAAATCAACAGAGTTCTGAGAGGAAACTCCCAAGATGTCTGACCCAGTTTGAAGCTGAAACTGCTGTTCTTTGTTCCTGAGGTGTTTTCATAAATCTTTTTTTCCATAATTGTTTCATTGTTTTGTTCATGGCTTCTAGAAAGAGATATTTTTTATCAGTTAATTAGGATCGCTTCTGGTGGCCAAAAATATCACTAAGCTCCCATCACGGGGTGGAATTAAAATATGGGAATGTGCATTCTATAGTGAGCTGTGGGCCACGGCTACTGATCCGTCCAAGTCAGACTATCACTGAACGCTGATCACATAATCTCCAATTTTCTTCGCTGATCATGTCTGCTTCAAACAGGTGCACACTCTCTCATCTTCTTTCCCAGTCCCTGTATTCTCTCTTGACTATTAGCCTGGATTGTAAAGTGTGTCAGTAAAAGAATGCACATAGTGTATAGTACTTTAGGAGGATAAAAGTCAGATGATCTGATCCAGTTGCTGCTCACCAGTTCTTATAAACAAGGAATTGCAATAAATGGACTTACAGCAATTTCTAAAAGTTGTCAAGGTCTGTTTTTCTTGAATCAAACACTATTGTATATTAGACATTTGTTGGCCCTCAGTAGAAAAATACTGACAGTGTGCGAATGCTCTTTTATCTTGATAAAAGGAGTTATGTGATTGTTCAGTTGCATAAGATCCAACACATTTTGTGGAGAGAGCAGTCTGTTTTGTTCTGGCAGAGAACGTCATATGATATGTGATCATTATATAATATAAAGTCATTTCTTTCTTTCTTGTCGTGAACCCCAGTGATTCTGTTTAAGTGCCGAATAATTCCAGTTCCCAGGTAAAATTCTTTTACGTTCTTTGTTGTAATTGTACCTATTCATCTTGGTTAATATTAAAGATTTAGTCTGATCCGATCAAATAATGTGCCTACTTTTATACTTCTGTTATTTAATTAATATATTTTAAATGATGTTTTAAATTTTGAAAAGATGGACCAAATCAAAAAGGAAATCCAGTTTATACAGTGTTTTTCTTTAAGAGTAACTTTTTTCAAATGTATATTAATGCAATAACCTGTGTATTTAGTAATGAAAATTATTATATGGAAACCAAACAACTATACTTTTAAACCGTTATATTGCTTAGAAACCTTTTACTGTTTTGTTTTGTTTTTTAATTAAATAAATGCTGTAGCAAATATCTGCTCCTGAAAATAAACATGCCCTTGAAGTGTCTGCTCCAAGGCTTTTGCTCCATCACACTGATATACTGTCATTATTTCATTGATTTGCCACACACTTCTATTATTCCAGGGTGAGTTGATGACGTCAGTTGAACCTGTCAATCTTTTCTGTTGTGGGCATGGTTACAGCAGATCCACTTACAGCAATGGTGAGGTATCATGGTTCACAATGTTCATTCTCATACATGGGTATTTTAATGCTTGTTCTTGAGTTCATGGCAGACATGTAGCTTATGTATGATTTTATAGCCTAATTTATAATTATAAAATTATAATTCATTACTGTACTGGATTAAAATGCAGAACACATTACCATGAATGAATGGCGAGGCTACAGGCGGGTGCCACTGGTGCACCCCATCAAAGCTATTAATTGTGTGGAAAATAAAATGATACTACAAAATAAGATAAAGACATTCACATAGCCTACCATTTCGTGCCTGTAATAAATCTGCTTGGCCCTCGAGAATCAATATTCGCTATTTCAGCGGATGCAGCATTCGGCCATGTCGATTCCCTCAGATAATTCATATGTATCGTGCAGTTTTTCCTCACTTAGTCTGTCTTTTTTTTTTTTGGATGTGTATTTGTATTCATAGCTGGGTAGATTACTTACAAATTGTAATCCGTTGCTGATTCCAAATTACGTGGCAAAATTTGTAATCAGTAACGTAAACTATTAGCCTGCATTACACATTTTAGTTAATATAATCAGATTACATTTTGATAAGGCCTACTTTTAGATTACTTTTGAACCAACTCGTTTATCACATTGATTTAAACAGGATAATCGTATACCATAATGATGTAAAAATACAAAGAGTGAGAAAATATATTCCTTTCATTGTCAACAAAATGAAGTGCATTAAACATTACATCAAGGTTTCCAAAACTGGGGTTCGTAAAGGAAATGCAGGGGGTTTATGAGTTTAATGAAAGGCTAACAAGTAATTAAATCATAAAAATGTAAAATTAAAATAAATCACACACATAAAAGATTCAATATTTTATGTTTACCTGTATGCCATACGACCATTAACCAATGTCAGAGAACCATCAACATGCAAATGTGATACCTAATTATTAAAATATTGATTTTAAAATCTCTGGGGTACTTAAAGGGGTCACCGATTATGATTTCACTTTTTTTAACTTTAGTGTTGTTTGAGCATAAAACACATTTGCAAAGTTGCTCAAAGTTCAATGCAAAGGGAGATAGGCTATTGTCTTTTACAGAATTGCTGATTGACCACCCCTTTAAAGTAAATATACCAGGTGAATGAGGTGATAATTTAAATTAAAATGAATGTGTTCATCAATAGTTGATGCAATGTTGAAACTTCTTAAACCAGATTTTTTTTTGTAAATCATTGGTCAAATCCTCTGTCATCACCTGAATAATGACTGATCTCTGTGTGAATGTCCATAAAACTGGAAGACTTTCTGTGTAGGCCTATAAGCGGTAGACTATTTTAGAAAGGAACATTTAAAAGATAAAAAAAAGGAATTAGAGGAAATCAATAAATTATTCATTTATTTATATTGTGTGAATAATATAATCATGAAATCAATAAAAAAGTAACTCTAGTCTGATTAAGAGTATTTAAAATGTAACTTACTCTAATTACAAGTACTTAATTTTTGGAATCTGATTATGTAATCCATATCCAACCCGATCTCATGAAAGTGAGTATAAATAGTACGCCAAATAAAAATGAATAACTCGTGGTATTGATATGCAAAAATGGACTTTGGCGTGTATATGCAACGCGATGGGTAGGATTAGGGTTGTGGGGTAGATGCGTATCATAAGTACGGGAAAAGTGTGTAGGGTACAACGGGGCTAAAGGCCCCCCTTAAGAAAAAAAATTGCTATTCAGTGCGCCTAAAATGTATAATTGCAGAAAAACATATATACGTTGTATTGAACATTACTGGAGCAACAGATTTTGTGTGAAAATAAATCATTCAAGTTGTTCATTTTGTTTAAAAATCTTATAAATGTATGAAGTGGAAAGAGGGGCCTTTTACCCCACACACGGGGTAAAAGGCCCACGGTAGTGATACAAATACTTCAGCTAAAATAATGTTTTGTTTAATAATGTCTAAATTAATACTTGTTCAAAACAATCACTTTAGCAAAGTTTGTACTGTTTTCTGCTCTAAAAAAATAATATTTTTTGTTCAATAAATACACTGTCATTCAAATATATTAATATAAAAAATATATTTTAAAATACAGAAACATTAAAATGATTTTAAGTAAAGATTCTGAAAGTATTGAAGATCCAATAATAATTGAAAATATATTTACACTAGTAACAACAAAATATATTTTATTATATGATATGATTAATATCATGTTTTTTAAATATTATGGTTTCATTCTAAACATGGTGATTATCTCTAATATGGACACATACATAATATATATGATATTTATAACAACATAATATATGATATTTACCATCTGAATCTAACCATGTCATGTCAACAAATGGATAAGTAAGCCATCTATTAATTATCTTGTTAATTACTGTGCGCGTTTAGCCCGAACAGCAGGGGCGCTTTTTTACCCCAAATACCATAATTTTACATATTCTTTCGTTATTTAAAAACTGTTGCTTTAATGATCTTAAAACTTGAAAATTGTTAATTAGACATTTGTCTCATAATATATGCATTTATTTTAGCGATTCTCGTTTGCTACTTAAATGTACAACATTTTAAAAACCATAAAATATTAGATCAAGTAAACAAACAAACATAATTAAAGATCCACCCCATCACGGCCATTGTTATTGTCGCGGTTTACATTCCCCCATGTGCAAACGCTAAAGATGCGCTTCGTGAACTGTATAGCACCATCAGCGAACAACAAACAAATAACCCAGACGGCTTTTTCATCATAGCCGGTGACTTCAATCACGCAAACTTTTTTTTTTTTGACAGTTTGACAGTTTTGCCAAAGTTCTACCAACATGTGAACTTTGCAACAAGGGGAAACAACACACTGGACTTTGTTTACACAACGGTAAAGAACGCTTGCAAGGCTGTACCCCGCCCCCACCTCGGGTACTCAGACCACATCTCTGTTATGCTAATCCCAGCATATAGACCACTTCTCAAACTCGCCAAACCGGTTCAAAAGCAGATTACAGTATGGCCAGACAATGCCACCTCAGCACTACAGGACTGCTTTCAGGTCTCAGACTGGAACATGTTTAAAGAGGCAGCCACCTACAACAACCACACAGACCTGCATGAGTACACTGAAGCTGTGACTGCTTACATCAAAAAGTGCACTGATGATGTGACAGTCACCATAACCATCACCACACGTGCAAACCTGAAGCCATGGATGACAGCAGAGGTTCGTGGGCTGCTAAAGACCAGAGATGAAGCATTCAGATCAGGAGATAAAGCAGCCCTCAAAACAGCAAGAGCCAATCTGTCCTGTGGCATCAAAAATGCAAAACGGTCATATGCTCAAAAAATCTACAATCACTTCACAGACAGCAGAGACACACGGAGCCTGTGGCAAGCCATTCAGACCATCACTGACTATAAGCCCCCGCCACAGGCCTGTGATGAGGACACATCCCTCCCCGATGCACTCAACCACTTTTATTCACGGTTTGAAATGCAGAATGACACACCTGCACAAAAACTGCTCACACCTCCCAACGACCGGGCGCTCTGTCTGTCTCCAGCCGACGTAAGGAAGACCCTATCTAGGATTAACCCACGCAAGGCTGCGGGACCTGACAACATACCTGGCCGTGTTCCAAGAGACTGTGCTGCACAGCTGACAGATGTCCTAACAGATATCTTCAACACCTCGCTGAGCCAGGCAGTCGTCCCCACATGTCTCAAATCCACAACAATCATACCGGTACCAAAGAAATCACCTGTGTCCTGTCTCAATGACTACCGTCCCATAGCACTGACTCCAATCATGATGAAGTGCTTTGAGAGGTTAGTCATGCACAACATCAAAACCAGCCCTCCCCAACACACTCGACCCGCTCCAGTTTGCATACCATCCAAACCGCTCTACGGACGATGCAATTTCCTCCACCCTCCACCTGGCTCTCACAGAGGATCTCACCTGGACCACCAACACCATGTCACTCTCCAAAAAGGCACAACATACAGTGCCTACACTTTCTCCGCCGGCTGAAAAGATCAAGTCTCCCTCCACCCATCCTCACCACATTCTACAGAGGCACCATTGGGAGTGTGCTGACCAGCTGCATCACTGTCTGGTACGGGAACTGCAGTGCTGCTGACCACAAGACCCTCCAGCGGACAGTGAACACAGCTGCAAAGATCATCGATGCCCCTCTCCCCTCCATCCTGGACATTTTCCTTACACGATGCTCTAGCAAAACCAACAGAATCGTGAAGGACTCCACCCATCCTTCCCACAGTCTCTTCCAGCTCCTACCATCAGGAAGACGGTACCGGAGCATCAGAGCCCGCTCCACCAGACTGCTCAACAGCTTTTTCCCCCAGGCTGTGAGAGCCCTGAACTCAAATCACCCCACCCCCCTTTGAAACCCCATGCAAACGGCTACCTCTTGAAACATGGACATGAAATTTTTTTTCAGCTATATAAATTAGGAAGTATAGGCTGCCCTTTCTGTATTATTATGCTTCTAATATCTTTTCAACTGGTGTCGTTAGTGTGTTTATTCATTCAAATTAAGGTGTTCAGTGTTAATTCATTCAAAATCCCACATATAATTATGTATAACTTGATAAAAGATTTTAGATAATTGTTATATAATTTGATAGAGACACCAATTAAAAGTCCACCCTATTTCATAAAGATCCACCCACATAATTAGAGATTTCTGGTCTTGCCACTTGCCCTAAATTTGTTCTCAATAGTGTAGTTTGGAACAATTGACACTCTGCTCTTAAGCGTGTAAACATTTTAAAATAGAATGTTTTTAATGTAAATCATCTATTAGTTTCAGTGGTATAAGTTATAATAGGAAAATGTTATTGTTTAACAAGCTACCATTATCCTAAACAAACCGGTCTGTGATAATGTGAGACCACATAATTGGAAAAATAGATATTGGTAAACTGCCGGCTTTCATGTTGCTAATTTGCTTATGTAACAGCCCTGCACCCAAATGTGACTAGGTACAATATGGACAGTCCAGCTGAGAATTATAGTGTTCTTTAGGTGATGTCAGCTGAAACAACCACACCGTGGTCTATCTGTAATGATCAGTGCATCAGTTTATTTGTCATCACAGTACAAAAATAAATAAAAAATAAGCAGAAACAAAATGCAAAAAGTTACAGCAACAGATTTTTGTCTTTTTTAAAAGAACAAAACAGTAACAGATCCGTAACCCCTCCCTCCCACCCGCCTGTCAAACTCTAGCCTGATGCTATAGAGTCCTACCCTCTAATAAGCACGGCCATGCTCTGATCCTAGAAAATCAACATACACACATCACATTCTTCTATACAAATACACTCGTTCGCGCACGCACACTCATGCAATCCTTTTTTGTAACACTGTTCTAGCTCAGTTCTACAAAGAATTACGCAACAGATACAGAGAGAGTTTGACAGGAGTTTAATCTTTTACTTATTGTTTTTTAAGTGTTTCTCTTTGTTTCAAAGGACTACTCTGTGATGCAAGTGAAAAAATGGCACATTGTTGTGGGTTGGGGGCAAATAATAGCAGGCAAGCGGTGAAGAAGGGCTCACCTACTTCAGCCCCCACAACCTCAAACCCCTGCGGTCTCCTCAGACGAATCGCTCACAGAAAAGTGCAAGTCCCGTATCCAAACCTCCCCTGGCACGTTTTTGAGCAAATTATTGGCTTCCTCGACCTTTAGTCACTTAAAGCAATGCAGCAGGGCAAGCAGTCTCACAGAATCCATCCATCCCACTTTCATATCATGAGAAGAACAGGCTTTTGCATGAATTAACAGAGACATAATAATGTTTGCTTATATGACTGTCACAATCTTTTTTCTTTTCTTTTTTTTTTTTTTTTTGACTACAAAGAAAGAGATACATAACTACTGAAAGAAAGCATGCACAATTTAGCACTGTTGAGATGTTTTCAAGCGGGCAAATAGATCATATAACACACATTTTCCCAGTTTGATCAATGTGGCTGCAAATGCAAGTTTGTAATATTGTCTGGTACATGAAAACCATTCCTCTATGTAAATGTGATAGAAATCGCTGCTCATCTCCAGAAATAGACCACATCTCATCCAGTTTAATGCCTGGAGCTTGTTATCGTCTGTGCTGTCATGGGTTAATCACTCATGATTGCTTTTGCAGTGCTGATATGTAGAACATCCCAACAGTACTTCACAGAGAAATTGGTTTCAGGTATTTCATTTTGAATGAAACCGATCGTCTGTCACTATGATGAATTACCTTGGTGTTTCTCAGATCTGAAAATGGTCTTAAACTAAGCTCTTAGAGACGTTATCGCCTTGAATAATTCATTCGAATGCAAATGTGCATTAACCGTAATCTTCATTCCCACCAAAATGTAGCCATCGATCTAAATGCTGGACTGTTTTTTTTTTTAACAACGCGTTACTAAAATCTCTAAATTCAAAAGAGAAATGTGTGACAATAATTAATAAATAACAATAAATTACGATTTCGATAGATACTTATTAATGACAATCCTACTGTTCCAAAGTTTGCTGGCCTTTGGTATGTTTTTAGACCTACATGATTTTCATCAAAGGTATGGCACTGTTTTTGATACATTTACAGGCTTTTCTGTACAGAGCCCCCTGTTGAAAGTAGTCTGAGTGCAAAACAAAATGACAAAACAATGGCTCATTGAAGCAGGCATAGCAAGAAAAACTATTTTAACTTGTTTTTTTTTTGTTTTTTTTGTCATATTTCATTCCCTAAACACATATGCAGTCGGCTTAAAAAAAACTCAAAGTACATCATCCGGCTTGAGTGTGCATTCAGATGAATACAGCTGTTTTTTAAAAAAATGACGTACACCACAGGAGAGATCTGTTTAACTCTGTATCATGGATGAAAATAAAGTAGGTCTTTCTTACAAATGTGCTGACAACCTCTCCTTTCACCATGTATATCAACAGCCACTGTGCAATGCTGGCCTCAAAGTCAGTTCCCTTTATTCTTTGTGTGTGGCTTGTGAACATAAACACGCTCAACCTGACGCTCAGACGCCCCTCTTCCCTTTTTGCAATGTAACAGAATTTGCAACAGCAAGGTGTTTAGCATTCAGCGAGTGTCCGGTTTCATGGACACAGGAGAACAAGTGTCTGTTGATTATGAATCAGTGTCCATTTCTATTGACAGCGGTGGCAAGGATCTTGGTGCAAAGTGTCCAGAAGTCAGCTTGACAACAGCTGGATTCCTGTCCACATTCAAAGTTGTGTTCTTTTTGTCTCGTTGTGTCTTTTGAAGTCTTTTCTGTCAGTGCTTTTAAATATTCACTTGGTCCACTCAAGTCTGGCATTTATTCATATTCAGGTCCAAAATTGCCATTGCTAAAGGTAATGAAAGACTCGCTGCTCCTTTTGAACAACATTAGCATCACCCATTGCTTCCTATAAAATTTATGAATGGGAATAATACTCTGAAAGATATCTCATTATTTATTCCACCCATGTAGGAGCTACATAAATGGATAGTTCAGCCAAAAATGAAAATGTTGTTATTTACTTGCCCTCTAAAAGAAGAAGAGACAAAAGAAGATACTGTTTTCACTTTTAAAAATAAAGGTTCTTTATTGGTAGCTATTCTTTCATGAAGAACCTTAAACAATCATGAAACCTTTCCATTCTCCAAAAAGTTATTTATAGTGTAAAAGAGTTATTTAGATGTTTAAAATGTTCTTTACACACACAAAAAAATGGTTCCTTAAGAAGTGAAAGAACTAAAAATGGTTCTTCTATAGTATCGCTGTGGAAATCTGCTCTTGGAACCTTTATTTTTAAGAGCCTACAATGAGAGTCAATGGGGTCCAAAACAACCCTGTTGGACCCCACTGTTTCTGGACTAAGAAACACTCACATTTTAGACATCATCTTCTGTGTTGCAAAGGGCATACAGGTTTGGAACAACATCAGGGTGAATAGATTTCTCAGAATTTTCCTTTTTGGGTGAACTATCCCTTAAAAAAAATGCCAGACGAGAGTGCCACCAAAGACATCTCCAGAGCCCTCTCACCGGTCCAGGCCGATGAGCAGACGACTCCTCTCCTCCTCCTTCTGGCTCTCGTTTTTGAGGTCTGCAAAGACCTGGGTGAAATAGTGAGGATCTGAGTTGATCTGCAGCATCTTGGCGCTCATCAAGTTGATGATGGACAGGCAGCGGTCCCAGAATGTCTCCTTGGAGGTCTCCACCAGGAATGGCTTGAGAGGGTATGAGATTTCATTGCCCATGTAAGAGTAAGACAGGTAGAGGCAGGTCAGCAGTACGGCTTGCAGCTCGTGCTCCGTAGCCACTTCGGAGGAGACCACGTCACGGCAGAGCATGTAGACGAAAACCACGTTGGCCGGAGTGATGAAGCCCTGATCCTGCCAGCCCTGGAGCAGCAGAGAACGATCCACGCTACGGAGCCACAGCACTGGGTCGGTGGGAGAAAGGTGCTTGAGTCGGTAGCACCTCCGGCAGAGGAACTCTCCCAAACAGCGTAGCAACTCACTGGTGGAGGCTTGTACGATCACCCTCTTGGGTGTCCCGGGAACAACGTTGGAGTTGGAAAGAGGCGCCTTCTTGACCGAGGAAGCTGTGTTGTTGGAGTTTTTGGAGCCTTGGTTTGATGGACTCGACTGGTCCTGTGTAAAGGAGGAGAGATTTGCACAAGACTGTGACTTCTTGAGGTTCTCATTGTTGAGGTGAGAAACATTGTTCTGGTAGCCGGCATTAGGCTGCACCTTCTTAGACCCCTTTTTCTTGGCTGAGACGGCTACTATTCGTTTCCACGGCAGAACGTTGATGAGTGGGTGCCGCTTTAGGTTCTTGTCTTTGGCGTTCTTGCTGTTCTGAACTGCCGTGTAGTGGCCCACGGTGGCCGGGCCATCCTCAAACAGGGCGGCCTTCCGGTAGCTGGGTGAAAGCGATAGCACGGTTCCCATGATGCTGGGAGCGGGTTATCAGAATCTCAAGGTTAGGGGTCAGCTAAAGAAGGTGCCAAACTGGAGCCCCACTGCTTCTTGAGACTAGTTCAATCTGTGTTAGACATCCAAATTTAGGTTGGTGCTCTATTTAAAGAAAAATGATAACGGGATAGATGAGAGCTGTGTCACTGCAAAGCCTGTAAAACAAAAAAAGTATGTATAAATACATATACTTTTTTATCAAATTGGTGCTTTCCTGGCACATTTTAATACAGTCCTTTTAATATAGCAATGATATAAGTGTGTATTTTAATTAGCATCACATTAGCATGACTTTTTTATACTGCAGAATGTACAGTGTATGCACTATAATTGTGCAAAATATCTTCAGAATAAAAGATGCATTATAATATAATACTAGTAAATTTTACCTCTATGACATTGATCTGTTTGTCTCTTGTCTTTGTTATGTTAGATTTTAGTCAATTTATCTGTTTTTTTATCAACACAAATAAAGGGTTATACCTGTAGTATATGCATGCTTGCCTGGCAATTTGGCCTTTTGTTTTCATTAAAATAATCTTAAATTATTAATGCTAGATGATTTGACAATGGGTTTTCTCAGGTGTAAAATAATTATCTTACGTCAAAAATGTCCATATTGTCGATATGTTCTACTCATGTGAATTTTTAAATTTGACAATAGCACTGTTTTTTGTTTGTTTGTTTTTTATGTCGAAAACAGGTCTTATAAAGGTATTGCGTCGTAGATTGAAGTAAGAGGCATACATTCTTTATTCCTTGACACGCACTCACAATAATAATCAATCATTCTTTTTAAACTGCACGTTTTTCTACAATATAAGCAATTGATTTCTTGGGTAGATCTGTCACTCTTACAATATCATCATTTACACCCCACGTTTATAAAGAAATTACAGCAAACTCAAACCCGCCAATGGACATAAATAAAGACACCGCCATGATTGCAGATTCCACTGTTTACTGCCCTCTTGTAAATACTGACTCCATTGTATCACCGTACATTTGTATTTAATATTCTCATTCCTCATTCTAATTCAATGCATGTTTGTAGATGATTTAATAAAAAAAACACACACAAAACAAACAAAAACCATCTGTTTTGCTACTATAATGTAGGTTATTTGTGCGTTGCTCAAATATATCGGCCCCTGTCCAAGGTTCTGAAAATGTGTGATCCTCCCTGCGATGTTTACATGAGCACGAGAGACTACTGACACTCATTTTCATCATCCCGTCAAAAAATTTGAATATAGAAAGACAAATAAATCAACAAAGTAAATGTTAACCAAGCCAGCTTCCAATTCCCATATTAATACTGTAATATATTTAAAATACGACCAACAATCAAGCAAATATAACATCTATGAAAACAAAAGCTATGATGAAAAACAGCTCACTTACAGGAATCTGCTCCCCTCCACGATGCTTTGGCAAAACAAGAGCCGCAGTAATGGCTGTCTGGGTTTATCCTTGATAAACTGCGCATCAAGGAGATGCAAAATCAGCCACCCCAAGAAAAATATTGAATATTAAGATTGTCAGGAAGCCTAAATTCCAATGGAATAGTATGCTTTAATCAAACAAAACAATCTCCACGCCTTGTCGGAGGTCTCTGTAGGCGCTCCAGTGGTCTGGGGATGCTGGATGTCTCCTTTGGTTGGTGATGCTGAGAACTGTGTGAAGCTGTGCTATTGGTCCACACCAGCAGATACGGGATTTAGGTTGATGTTGTGCTGTCATAGCCGCGCTCGCGCACTGCGCACTGCTGTCAGAAAACCTGTGCTCGAGCGCCTCTCTGTGCTGTGTCCTTAATTTGGGATGTTGCTCCACTGCCCCGCCTTCGCGATTTGGGGGTCATTTAGGTTAGTTAAAGTTCAAAATAGGCTAATTAAAAATGAACAGAATAAAGAGACAGCTACTATGTATTTATAATTATAGGTAGGGCCTACATTTGTCTGAAATATTTGATATCATCCTCCAGGTAAATAAACATAATTTAATGTAACATGTAAATATAATCTAGGGAGGAGGGGCACAAATAACGCGGGGTTAGTTGTAACACACGTTTAAAAAAAAAATAATTTCCACACATGCATAACCAAATTTACAGTATTTACTAATTACCATATCAACATTATATAGAGAAAAAAAGTGCCAAAATTCAAAGTCTTTTGAAGATATCGCTGATCATTTAAGTAAATTTTTCATCTCAGTTTTTATTACTAATTTAAAATTAGACAAATCTGCTATTGTTTTAATCTCCAATCTGTTATTTATCAGTTTAGATCGTTTTTTAATGCCTCTATAGCTAGCAGAAGACACTAACTGGTTTTAAATGAAAGTTGCGCAGATGGGGTAAGCTGTAACACTGCGTTACAATCTGCCCTGCTGCGCTATTCTGAAACATTAGCGATGTAATTCACACTATTTACTTTAATACATTTTAATGAGAAACAGGTGAATAAAGACTGACAATCATTGTTTAATGTTCAGAAATTATTATTTCAAGACATGGAAAGCACTTTGGCTCGGTTATATGGGCCGTCCCAGGCATGGTTGCAATATGTCAAACTCAAAAATCAGATTACTTTTAATTATTTAAAATCGCCATTATTTTATTTAAAATAAATAATCATTTTATTTTATTGACAAAATATTTTAGTTTGTCTTGTATATTTTTTTCATAAGATCAGATAACATTTTAGGCTGTCATATGGTCATGTTACAATGTACCCCACCTACGGGGCATGTTGTCACATTGCACTTCCAATTTTTGAGGATAAATAAAGAAAAACGTATAACTGTATCTATGAAACAAATCAACATATTTGTATTAGACAAGTGTGAAATTACTGTGGATAAAAAATTATACTCTGAACACGAAGTGGATACACAATTTGAGAAAGTCAAAAAGTGTTATTTTGTGCCCCGCACTCCCCCATATACTTATTTATTATTTATATAAGTATATAGGGCGACAGACACCACCCCTCACAATGTAGAGCGTTTTGAGTGCTTAGAAAAGCGCTATATAAATGCAATGAATTATTATTATTATTATTTACATAACTATTTAACTACTAGCTATTTAAGCATATCGGTCTCCGTCTCATACATTGTTGCTAAGGACTGAGACTTGAAATATTACATGCCCAGGTTTGTTGATAGTATGGGCAGATTATTTGGCATTTCTTTCTGGATTTGATCACTATTTTATGTTTTTGTTTCACCATGTAGAAACGTCACTGTAGGAATAGCACGTTTTTATAAAGAACGTGTTTAAAGAACTTAAAAAACGTAATTCTTTAGGCTATATGAAATTGATAGGCTTACCCATTTAACATTAGCATTTATGAAAATGTTAGTTTGGAATGTTCTCTGAACGTTCAAAGATTATTTATTTATTTATTTTATATGACTGTTAAAGACAACATGGGAATGTTCCATTTTATTATTTTACAAAAATATTGTGCAACATTACTTCTCGAAACCACAGACGAACAAAAAGTTATTTCAAAAGTGTTTTATAATGTCTTTATACATGTAGCCTGTAAAAAAACCCAGGTAACTTTGAATGAACCAGTGAACGTTACTGGAAGAATGTTTGTTCATAACTTTGCCAGAACGTTAACCAAATGACTTGTAAACGTTCCTTGTTAGCAGGGTAGCCTATGTGTTTTCATTCAGCACAAGCAGTGGATTTCAGCCGTAAACAACAAAAGACAGGATGGTCAATGGCTTAGAAGGAAAACCATACACTACTAGGCTACATTTTACAGGAGTTTTCAGCATCCGGGTCTCTGTCGCCACCTACTGACAAATAAAATAAATAAATAGACTAAATAATAACAATTAATAATAATAATAAAAAATAAAACAGTAGAAATTTTCTGAGCAGCATTGTAGCCTACAAAATTAAGTAATAGTCTTAATAATAACACAATATAGAATAATAATGCAATATTTGAGATATACATGTTTTAGCTACTCAATCATGCATTAGAAAAGTAAAAGCAAAAATACTACAAAACCCAAACTGCCCACGCACTCACGCACGTACGTATGAACGCTTTTCCGGTTGGGCTCGCAAGTGCTTGTGGGTAGTGAGATTTTTGAATAGGGAAGATGGCAGCCGCGGCAGTGGTGGAGTTTCAGAGAGCTCAGTCTCTCATCAGCACAGACAGAAACGCTTCTATTGACATTTTACATTCAATAGGTAAAACTGTTTATTGAGCCTTTGGCAAAACTTTACTTTTCACTGTGCATGGCTACTTTAATGCATCATTATTAGGAAGGCTGGGGAGCCATGAGCCGGTGCTGCGGTGCTGACTCACTGTACTGTGTGCGTGCGTGCGTCTCAAAACCCAGTGAGCTGCCTCCATAGGCACCATATTTGGACCTTATTGTCGCGTTCGGAAGTTCGAATCGAGAATAGAACAAAGAGAGTTTTTTCGGCTTCTTGTGCTGCTTGAACATTTGAATCGAACGTTCGCTAAAAACTGTCTATCTAGGCAGCTCACTACATTTTGAGACACCACCAGTGTGAATGGACAGTTAGCCTGCAATATTAGCCACCCTTCCAGGCCAAGGCGCATTTTATCACATATAGTTTTTATGAATTATAGCTCCATTTATGACATTTTATTTTGAGATTAGTGTATTTTGACAATCTTAACTTGATTGACGTGTTTCTTACCAACCTTAAAGCAAGCTTTGACATTTCTGTTTTTGCTGTCGTGACATTAGCTGAGATTTGTTCTTTCTCTGTTTGGCTGCTGAAATCATAATTATTTTTTATTAAATGAATGGGCTTGCTAATTAGGGCATAACGCGCAGTTTTAGATTAGATAACTTGTTAGAAGTTATTAGATAACTTGTTAATTAGATAATAGTTTGGTAGAGTTAAAGCGGTTGTTTATTGACTAATTAAAACTTGCGCCGATTATTTGCCATCTTGTATTTGTTTTTGTCGTCTCCAAAACCTGTTAAGTTTCTTTCATGTCAACCTGATTCTTGTTTTCGTCGTTGTTTTATGAGTTACACAATGACAGTTGGTTTCAAATTAGATTAAATGAGATAATTAGGCGTAGGTACTTGGTTATTATTACGCAAGTTATTCTTAAAGGTGAAATTTATACTTTTTTTAGATTTTAAAGTATTCGATACAGATAAATGCATAGAGACAGCTGTAACCAAGCAACTTGTTGGTTGATTTTCCCGAAAAACACTGACGTTGTCAAAACATTACTTTTATTTTGAGCACTCTGACAAGCCAAACACGACAACAAAGGCTCAGCCAATGGCAGAAGTTTGGGGGCGGGATTATGTTGTTCAACCAATGGCTGATTGGGGGAGTATTCAGGGAAAGCTGTTGAAAGTCATTAGAAGGGTCAACAGAAATTACTCACTTTATCTAAAGGTGCATTCACTAATTAGCTTTTTTTTTTCTCTCTCTCTCTCAATTAGACAACTATTTTGATAAATATAGTTAAAATAGTTTACACTCGCATGAGATTAAGACATAAATGGTTGCTTGTTTCTTGGATGTGCTACTTACAAATGTGTTTTAAATTTACATCAGTTATACAAATAGTGATTACATGCTTGATGTATTTTATTCTATCACTTTAAAGAGGCTATATCTGTCATTTCAAATTTTGTATTATATTACTAATTTTGTATTTACTATTTAATCATTTTAATGGCAGCGGCAGCATATATTAAATAAAATATTTACAATATTCAGTTCAATTAATTTATATTGATAGGAGAGTTTATAAAAGGTTGTTGGCCTTAGTTACTACTCAACTTTGTCTGGATTTTTCAGTGAGACGAGATGTCCAGGAAGATGATGAAGAGGCGGTTCGTGTCAAGGAGCAAAGCATCCTGGAGTTGGGCACTCTCCTGGCTAAGACGGGACAAGCTGCAGGTTGGCATCAACATTCTGGGGAGATGCTGTTCCTGTGATAGAAATGTTTTACTTTGTTGTGTCACACTTCATTATTGTTGCATGTTACTTTAGAGCTTGGTGGCCTGCTGAAATTTGTAAGGCCTTTCCTGATCTCCATAAGCAAGGCAAAGGCAGCACGGTTGGTGCGCTCGCTCCTGGATCTATTTCTGGACATGGAGGCTGCCACGGGCCAGGAGGTTGAGCTGTGCCTGGAATGCATCGAATGGGCTAAAGCTGAGAAAAGAACCTTCCTCAGACAAGCCCTAGAGGTAAACAAAATTGGCATAAACAGCTTTGGACTGTCATGTAAATTTGCCAATAATTAATCAAAATTAATACTAAACCTTAAAATTGTGAACTTATATAATGTGAACTTAATGAGCTACTCCGTTACATTGTTATTGCCACAGCTTTTCTTTGTCTAATAATAAAACTAAGTAAATCTGTAATTTGTTAATTTGACTTGCTACTTTTATTATGCCGTTTTAAAAACAGCCATAGTTTTTTATATTCTTAATTAATTAATACATAAAAATTATTAGTAGTAGACAGCAAAATAATTAATCATTATTACTTATTTTTTTATTTCCCTCTTTTACATCTTACCAAGGCTGCATTTTCTGATAAAAAAAAAAAATACAATACATTTTGTGAAATACTATTTCAGCTTAAAATAACTAAATATATATAGTAATAAATGTCGTTTATTCCTGTGATGGAACAAATCATTCTAATATGCTGATTTGTTGCTCAAAAACCTTTCTTATCATCAATGTTGAAAACAGTTGTGATGCTTATTTTTTTGTGGCAAACCATGACTTTTTTCAACATTCTTTGATTAATAGAAAGTTTAAAAGGACATTTATTTGATATTGAATAATAATACTGTTATCGTGACATTTAAAAATATTTCTAACTAATTTATTGAATTAAATGAACTAGCAGTAGAAAACAATATAGTTTATCATTATTCCTTCTCTATTTTTTCATCAGGCTCGACTCGTTTCACTCTACTTTGACACAAAGAGATATCAGGAAGCCCTTCAGCTGGGTAAGAATAATGTAGAAAAATAAATGTGTACATGTAGTGGGATTCAAACATCTGAGCCAAATACTAAGAAATTCTGAAATTCATGTTCATTCAGTCAATATATATACATATTTTACTTTTTTGCTCAAATTGTTATGATTTGCAATAAACTGACATTTTAATTAGAAAATTGCAAAATATAAGCATCCCCAACTAGTGTACTCCTTTGGATCCCATTATATTTTTATTGTACACCGTAGTACTTTTGATGTGCTTGAAACTTTAAGATTGTAATCTCTGTTCTTTCTCTTTAGGTTCCCAATTGCTACAGGAGCTGAAGAAGATGGATGATAAAGCTCTGCTGGTGGAGGTTCAGCTGCTGGAGAGTAAAACCTACCACGCTCTCAGCAACATTCCCAAAGCCAGGGCTGCCCTCACCTCAGCCAGGACCACCGCCAATGCCATTTACTGTCCCCCAAAGCTCCAGGCGGCTCTTGATATGCAGTCAGGCAAGTCTTACTTATCAGTTTAATAATCTGTAAGTGTGTTTGAGATCAGAAGTATGTTTCGTATTGGTATGTGACAGTATTGCCCTTTCACTCCAGGCATCATCCATGCAGCTGGGGAGAAAGATTGGAAAACTGCCTACTCTTACTTCTTTGAGGCTTTTGAGGGCTACGACTCCATCAACAGCCCCAGGGCAGTCACTGCACTGAAATACATGCTCCTCTGCAAGATCATGCTCAGCTTGTAAGTGAGATAACCGCTAGCAGTTTATCCCTGTTTGTGTATGGGAGGCCACAGGATAAGTGAAGTGACATTCAGCCAAGTATGGTGACCCATACTCGGAATTCGTGCTCTGCATTTAACCCATCCATCGTGCACACACACAGCAGTGAACACACACACACCATGAACACACACCCAGAGCAGTGGGCAGCCATTTTATGCTGCGGCGCCCGGGGAGCAGTTGGGGGTTCGGTGCCTTGCTCAAGGGCACCTCAGTCGTGGTATTGAGGGTGGAGAGAGCACTGGACATTCACTCCCCCCACCTACAATTCCTGCCGGCCGGAGACTCGAACCCGCAACCTTCGGATTACAAGTCCGACTCTCTAACCATTAGGCCCCATAATACAACAGTCATTCTGTTGGTTATGCCAAACTCTGCTATCTAACACCGCCTTACTAAGTAATACTTGGACTTTCATATCTTCAGTGCAATGCATCTCCATAAATCATCACCTACGCTTAATGACTTCTAGCTTAAGTCCAAAAAAAAGTGTAGCATGTATTCAAATCACAGGTTATGTACTGCTGTTTAAAAGTTTGGGGTTGGTAAGATTTTTCAAAAATGTTGAAAGAATTATGCTCTTTCAACTCTTATGCTCATTAAAGCTGTTTATTTGATTAAAGATACGATTTTTTCAGTATTGATGGATGAATATAAAGTTCAAAAGAACATATGAAAATACAAATAATTTGTAACAATATAAATGTCTCTGTCACTTTTGATCAATACAATGCATCATTGTTGAATAAAAGTGTTGATTTCTTTTCTTCCAGGCCAGAGGAGGTACAGGCCTTGATCAGTGGCAAACTGGCTTTGCGATATGCAGGGCGACAGGTGAGCTCATTAAAATTCCAGTGTCTTTTTATAGATGAAATTACCACTTACAAACAAATGCTCTGTAGCAGCACTTCACGGTTCTTCGTGTGCCATGCTTTTATGTTTGCTTTTAACAACCTGCTACACATTTGACATTTTTTTTCTGAGCAAGTGCTCATTTGTAGTTGTGCCCTGTAATTTTTTCTCCATCAGACCGATGCACTGAGATGTATAGCACAAGCCAGCAAGAACAGATCATTAGCAGATTTTGAAAAGGTGAGATTTTGACTTGTCTGTATACATTTTTCATTGAAGTCTTTGATGTCATGCTCCGCTTTCTGCTTGCTCTTTCACACATGAAGGCCCTGACAGAGTACACTAAAGAGCTGAGAGACGACCCCATCATCAACACACATTTGGCCAAGCTTTATGACAATTTGCTGGAACAGAATCTCATTCGGGTCATTGAGCCCTTTTCCAGAGTACAGGTAGTGTGTGCATAATGTTTTCATCCTAAAGTGTAATGTACAAAGTACATTTTTAAAAAGTACAACAAAGTACAACTTTTTTATGCCCTTTCCCCCCCTTTTTTTCCTCTATTTTCAAGATAACACATATATCAGGCCTCATCAAACTTCCAAAGGTACGAACTGTTTTCTTCTGTTTATAAGCTTTGATCCAGAGGTCATACATCACTGTATCCAGGTCCAAATGCTCCTTCAGATGTCTAAAGCAAATAACAAATAACTCTATTATACACTGATGGTACGCTGTAGTACTATCAAAATAAATCATGTTTTTAAAAGCTTAGCTTGAAGGTGCGATATAAATTAAATGTGCTCATAAATGGCTGTTTTCTCACTTGAAACAGAGTAGAGGCTTAGACATGGTCAATATGTCATGACAAGTGGATGGTTTAGAGCTTTAATGTTTTAAAAACTGTTATTAGCTTTAATCATGGTGACACAGGATTGCAGCCTTTAGTACCACCACAAAATAGCAACACATTGATAAGTTATGAAATGAACAATGACTATATTACCATGTATACATGCTCACTAAAATACATCTCTTTCTGATATTTTGTTTTTGTTTGTTTTGCACAGGATGATGTTGAGAGGAAACTGTCACAAATGATCCTGGACAAAAAGTTTCATGGTTTGTCTTTTTTTTTTTTTTTAATCAAATTATAAAATGTTATTTTATATATATAAATTTAAAAAAACCCCAGCAACAACAAATAATTTTTTTTGACTGTTACGCATGGCATTGATAATCATGACACCACAGCACTGATTTAATTCACTCATTTTAAAGAGGCCATATGTTGCTTGTTATTTTAAAAGGTCTATTTTGTTTATTGGTTATACTACAATAGGTTAACGTGAATTAATTAGCTTTTTTTTACATACGACATGATATTTCAGCACCTCTATTCCCATTCTGAAATGTTCTAATTGAGTTCTGGTTTGTACAAAGCTTCTCCATGCCGAAAAGCCCAGAGTGTCCTGATTGGACAGCTGACCCAATGCATTGTGATTGGCATGTCAAGCGTGCATGACGCCCCTTACCACAATCAGCTTCTGATGCTTCTAAAGCAGTTTCAAACACAAACCGTTATTAATGGAATTGGTTTTACAATATAATTTTGAGCCCAAGTCAGATTTTGAAAATGTAGCTTGACTTAAGTTTTTATTTTGTAAAGCCTTACCTTCTTTCTTTGTACAGGCCTTTGAGTGGGCATTATGCTAATTTTTCAAATTTGCGATGTAGACGTTTGTGGGAAGTAATATTTAGACTTCAGTCTTTTAAGCAGTGTTCTCTGTTAGATAGAATAAATCCCTTTCATGGGAGACCATGAGCTTTGTGACTTAACAGACCTTGCACATGACACATTAAAGGAAATGGGAAATATTAAAAAGCATTAAATGTCCTCTTTAAGAATTTATAAACAAATAATAACATTTATTCATGACTGAAGTCCTCTGAGAATTTCCTGCTTCTCTACAGTATGTAACTAAATCTAATGAAATCCCCAAAATATCTTGAATTCATTTGCCTGATGGAGTTCTAATGTTGCAGGCATTCTTGACCAAGGTGAAGGAGTGCTCATCATATTCGAAGAGCCCCCTGTGGACAAGACTTACGAGGCAGCTCTAGAAACCATACAGAACATGAGCAAAGTTGTGGATTCACTGTACAACAAGGCTAAGAAGTTAACATAGGTGGGGAACTTTAAAAAATAAAATGCACACATAAATATTTAGCATGTTTGTTATGAAATATGGTTAAACGTTTATCTGGAATTCATTTATCTGTTTGATTTTGAAGTGTATCTTCATGTTTCTCTCCTGCAGAATAAACGTCAGAGGCTGCTGCTGTGTGAAATGGTTGTATGCGTGTGAGTTTGCCCGTGTGTATGTGTGTATGGCCAACATGTGGAACTTTTTTCTCACAGCAAAAAGGGACAACATTGAGCAAGATCTACTTGTTCCCCAGTTGAGAGTTTTTAATGTTTCTTTTCTTTCAAATGGACAATTTCATCTTTCTGATCCTCTGAATTTTTTTGTTGTTCTTTTCTGTATCTCTCAACGGCCAAAACAGGCCATCAGGGAATGTTGTACAACTACAATAAAATCCTAAAATGTCATATAGAACTGTATAGCTCTTCTACATTTACAGTTTTTTAATTACAGCAACTTTGTGATACAGACTCTTGGGTTTCGGTTATCTGCGGTTCATCGGTTGTTTGCAGTAGTGCATATCTTTTTCATTTTTTTCCTCATTTTATGGATGCGCATTCTAAATGATTGTTGTAGATGAGAGATTCAAAGGAACTTGGCTGTAAGGAAGAGGCTCTGTAATAAGCACAGTTGCCAATCATATTACCACACACACTAGAAAATAATTTTCTAAGTTCGTACGATCGAGTATTGTTTGCCGTTTACTTTTGCAGTATACTGTCTTTACAGTTTTGTATTTACAGTGTACTGTTTGCCAAGTAGGGTGGTTATATTAAACGGCCCAATCCTACAAAGCTTTTAGCCCTCTTTGATTAAAATAACCTTTTCCCAACACACATTTATGTTTGCACTGAAGTTTCTTTTTCGTTAATTCTTTTTTTTTTCTGATAATTTCAGATCAGTATCCCAATGCAAACTCCATTTCTAGTTTGCCAGCAGTAGACCAACGTATAAGTAAAATTCCCTCAATATTGTTTTAAAATTCAATATTTTGTACATTTTTTCATTACATTACATTCAAGTCATTGTTTTCCTGTAAATGTATACGTTCACAAATCCTTTACAAAAATAATTTATGTTTTCATTTATTCTGTTTAGTGTGCAATTATAAATATTCAACAACAACAAAGTAATTTTTTTGTGGGAGAATTATGTTTTTAAATGACCTTTTAAGTCCAGTGTTGATTTGAGAGCTTCCTGCATGTGATTGTGATTGATTTGTAGTGGTGATCTGGCATTGATCATTGACATTGAGAATTCAGTGAGACATTAAACACTTTGGAAAGTAATGTTATTTTTTTGTGCCTAACATTGAAAAGTGGTCCACAAAAGTCCTCTGTCCAAAGCTCAAATTCTCAATTATTGAAATCTTGGTATAAACAGATTTCAGTTCAAGGAAAATGACTGTTTTATTTTTGTATGAGTTGGCCTGTTCACTAATTAAAGTGTTTTGATTACATTTCTTGGTTTTAAGGGAAATTATCCTTATCCCTTGTTTGTACATGAATATAATCAAGCAATTTCCTTACTGTGGAAACAAGTTTGTTCTGCTGTGTGTGTTTTCTTGCTGGGCATTTTCACAACAAATACATTAGGATTGAGTCCTAAATCACAAGGAAATTATTTCATGAGAACCCAATATATTGTTTGCTGTGGTTAAAACAATATTAGAGTACAAAAACAGTAACCTCAGATTACTATATCTTAGATGAATATATTACATAAATATGTAAAAGCTTAAAACTGGAGATTAAGAGATTTAAGTTCCACTTTTCAAAGGGTTTATTTATTTTATTTTACTTTTTTATAGAGAGATTTAATGACAGCAGAGGGCAGACAGAAGTGATGGGATTAAACATAATCACAATAAATGAATAATAAAACATCTAATCCATACTAAAGTTTATTTTAATGAGCTTCTATATTAATTTCCTAATTTGAACAGACTGACTGGGTTTAGTACCCTCGGCAGTTTGAGAGAACAACTTATGGATGAATAAATGTGAATGTAAACCTTTATTTTGAAATAAACCTTCAGGTACATGAAACCCACATAACTCCTGAAATACTTTTTTATTTAAATCTTCGAATATAGATTCAGTTATTCGAATCAATTATATGAAAAACCGTTACACTTTACATCCAGTAGCATCCAGAAATAACATTTGGAATAATGTTCTGTATAAATGTTCTGACTTTTATTTTGACACGAAATGTCCAGCTTTTGACACAACGTTCTTGCCGACGCTTTCACACTGGACTTGTATATGGCAGTGCAGTGGACAAACACTGAATGAAACGAAACTATACACGTGTTATGTCGATGCACGCAGACAGGTACATTTAATAAACATGACTGCACAGCGACGAGGAATCAGTAAAAACCCAGAAAGTAGCGCCATTGAAAAGAAAATTAAGAGGTAAGTTAATGATTTTTAATTTCTGAAACTTTATGAACCCACATTGACTTTGCATTGCTGCAATTAATGAGTGATGCTGCTTCAGATCCTTGTTTACATGCAAGATACTCCCCACACGATGTCAGAATAAATGTATATTTTACTTTTTCACTTCGTTGTGCAATCTGGCAGTCAAATGAATGGATGAAACTAAGCAATGCACACCTGACAGTCCATCGCACCTGTGTTCTGTATTCATATGGTGTGTGTTCCTTCAGGGGAAATGCGCAGAGACAGGCCTCCTCTTGGAGAGGTCACGTGATCACGCTGTTGCTGCTGACAGGAGTCACTGGACTAGTGAGCTGGGTGTATTTCACATGGACTGATGACTTGACACACACACTGGCTTCAAGAAGCGAGATCCTCACTCAGCCTAGAGTGTTCACAGTCGAGTGCTCTGAAGACTACAAGAAGTACAAGCTCTTCCCAGGTATGCAGGAGGTTATTCATCCACTCACTCAATACTGCAGTATTTATTGGAAATTACAGTATTGTGCTTGGTTTGCTTTTCTTTTTTTTTCTTGTTTATTTAGAAATGTTATTGGGATTTTTCAAAACTGTATGTTGATTTAAACCGATAGACCTTTTAACAATGTTTTTGTAATATTTGCATATTGAACGTAATTGGTATTTTGCTACCTTGCAAGTATAGTTAAGGTTTTTGAAGGTGGCATTTAAAATGAATTAACCGTGTTGCTTGTTACTTGCAATAAATGCAATAAATAATTTGTATAGTATCTATCTATCTATCTATCTATCTATCTATCTATCTATCTATCTATCTATCTATCTATCTATCTATCTAATATATAGTCATGTTAAAAAGTTAGAACACCCCATTGAATTCCATGGTTTTCTGTATCAGGATACAATAAGAAAACCTCAGATGAACAACAACACATGACATATTGCACCGTGTCATTATTTACTTAACAAAAATAAAGCCAATATGGGACAAGTATGGCATTTGGAAGGTTTGCCAGAAGAAGGCCTCTTTTCTAAAAAAACAAAACAAAACAAACAACAACAAAAAAAAACATGGCAGCATGGTTTAGGTTTGCAAAGTTGCATCCGTTTAAACCCTAACACTTCTAGAACAATATCCTTTTAACAGATGAGACCAAAGTGGAGATGTTTGGCCATAATGCACAATACTATGTTTTGTGAAAACCTAAAGAGGATATCCGCACAAACACCTCATGCCAGAAGTCAAACATGCTGGAGGAGGGCTGAGGATTTTGGGCTTGTTTTGTAGCCGCAGGACCTGGGCACCTCACAGTCATTGAGTCTACCATGAACTCTTCTGTATATCAAAGTATTCTAGAGTCAAATGTGAGGACATCCGTCTGACAGCTAAAGTTGGGCCAAAATTGGCTGATGCAACAGGACAGTAATCCCAAGAACACCAGCAGATTTACAACAGAATGGCTAAAAAGAAAAGAATCAAGGTGTTGCAACAGCCAAAGTCCAGAGCTCATCCTGACTGAAATTTTGTGGTGAGAGCTGTGCATAAACAAATGCCCATGAACCTCAATAAACTGGAGCAATGTTGTAAAAAAGAGTGGGCCAAAATTCCTCCAAGAATGATGTGAGAGACTGATAAATTCATACAGTAAATGAGTACTTCATGTAATTTCTGCTAAAAGTGGACAATAGGACAGTAGGGTGTCCTAACTATATATATATATATATATATGTATATATAATTAAGTTAAATGTAAATGCAACTTTTTATTTTTGAGCATAGATGTTGCCAATTGATTTACATAGATGGGATGTATAATACATGTACCTACAATCATGATTTTATTTATAAAATTTGCTTATCAAAGTGTAATCAATGTTTTGTGCATTTGTTTTTCTCTTTTGCATATTATTATCAGTTTCTTTCTTAATCTGTATTTTATTACAATTATTTTGACATCTTGCAAGTATTTTATAGATTTTAACAGTGACATTTAAAGAGCATTTCCTTGTATTGCTTGTTAATTTTATAGAAAAAAATATGTAATAATGCATGTATTATTTTATCAAATATAAATTAAGATTTTTCCTCTTAAGCACAATTATTGCCAGAAGTTTGTGAAAATATTTTACTTGGTATTGCTGTAAACTACATTCTCCTTTAAATGAAGAACAGGTAATTTTGTAAATTCGTAGTGCATAATGCCAGATTATTAAGCAAGCTAGAGAAAAATTTTTTGAGTGTGAGTGTGTGGTTAAGATGCACCCAGCTATAATTTTGCTATTTGTATCTTTGTTCCAAAAACTCTGCAATGCAACTGGGGCAACCTTTGAACTAAAATACATTGTTGTATCAGAGGAAACCCCTTTCCAAACAACTTCCAAGAGTAGAAAGCTTTAGTTGAACAAAGTCAACACCTGTGCATTCCATCGGTCTAAATCATGAATTTAGATAATTGGTGGGAGACCAGATCTGTGATTGACAGTCTGAAGCCTCCCACATAGGGTTCATTACAGAACCTCACACCAGCTTCAAAAAGCTGTAGGCACCACAAACAAAGCAAGCGCTGGGATTAACAAGCTCTCCCTTGGCTCCAGTTCATCCTACTCTCTTTACAACAGGCGTAAATAAGCTTTAGGAAAGAGAATGGAAAGAGAGATAATATATATTGTCCTGAAGCTAACTGTAGCTGTATTTGTTCTTTCAAATTCCTCCAAGAATTCCTACTGGATTCTAGCAAGTGGCATATGAGTCTGGGCCAGAATGCTATATACTGTGGAATATGATTGGATGTACAGCTTTGTTGTACACCCCACTGTGAATATTGCCTGACTGACAGCACCTCCTCTTTGAGAGGATGCTGGAACAAACTCCAGAGTCGTCATGCAGTATATTTTGCAATGCAGGCTGCGTTACTAAGTGTGTCATTGAATATGCAGTTTGAAGAGAGAATTTGGCAGGGGCATAGAGCCAGTTACTTTAATTGCTGTCATTAATGAATGAATCAATATGAAAGGCTAATTAGATTAGATTCAACTTTATTGTCATTGCACATGTAAGGCACAGGGCAACGAAATGCAGTTAGCATCTAACCAGAAGTGCAATAAGCAGAGGTACAGGATATACAGTGCCTACAATATGTTACATATGTACAGAATATACAGATAAGGCAGTAGTACTATGGACATAATTTACTATTTTTTTAAATACTATCAGTATGATTTACAGATGGATGATATGAACATACTATACAGATGGATTGTGCAGTAAATGTAATGCATTCTGTCCTCAGGTTGCACCCCAACAAAATGCGGCAGAGCCATTTCAGACAGTGTTGTGACTTTGGAGGAGGCGCAGAAGCTTAGAAGGTAAACATGCACACTGACAAACATCTTGATATATTTGCTGCTGGTGAAAAAGTTTGGGGTCGGTATGAAGTCTCCTCCTATGCTCACCAAGGCTGCATTTATTTTTATTAAAAATACAATAAAACAGTAATACTGTGAAATATTATTACAATTTAAAATAACTGGTTTCCTTTTCCAATTAGTTATTTTAAAATATATTTATTCCTTTGGTGGCAAAGCTAGTGTTTCTCAGTGTCGGTGTTTCTCAGAATTGCACTATATATTAGTGCTGTCAAACAATTAATTGTGAAAATAAAAGTTTTTTTTTATATCAAAGTTTTTGTTATGTATATATATTAGTGCTGCTATTTTTATAAAATATACGCAGTATTCACACATGTTGTGTTGCGAATAAAACAGTTTATTGGAGTATGTTATACAAGAAAATATTATTTGCTTCATTATTTTACTTCAGAATTCCACATTTAATTCAATGTGTTACTTGCCATTTATTTAAATTCATTTTTAATAATTGACATTTACTAGCAATTTCTGAGAGAAATGTAAAAATATTTTTGTTTCAATATGTTGTTTCAATAATGTTTCAAAATATTGTGTAAATATTTTTTATTTAATTGTATTACTCTTACATTTATTACTCTTCACTCTTATATATTTTAGTTTTATATTTATATATATAGAGAGAGAGATTTTGTTTCAAGATTCTTTGATGAATAGAAATGTCTAAATAACAGAATTTATTTAAAATATTTTGTGACATTATAATATGTCTACTATGTCTAATACTGTTGATATTTTTGTTTATATTTGTTAATATTTATATTTTTTATCAATTTAATACATCCATGCTGTCATTTTACTGTCCCTAAATTTTGGAATGGTAGTGTACATGTTCTCCTCTTATTTCACAGGTTAGCTGAGCGGGGCTTATCACTTGCTGGCTCAGATGGTGGTGTGAGTAAGCACTTTTCAGTTCAAATGTGTTTAAAAAATAATGTCATATTAGTCTATCATGGAAGCAGCTGCTTAAGAACACAAGAGGGCAGTACCCACTATGGTTTTGACTTCAGCTGGAATTCAAAAGCCAACTTATTTTCCATTATGTGTCTAGATGGCACCATATTGTTTGGTATGATTGAGTTTCCACAGGAAAACGCTCTCATTAAGAGTGTGTTTGAGAAAATTCACATATGGTCTGTGGTAAATTCTGGAAGCAACTGTCCTGTGTTTGATGGGAACAACATATGACGTTCCCAGTAGTTGTTGAAATTGCATTTTGCATTAGTATCGGATTAAGCTCAGCTTACCAGTTCATCACTCTGCTGCTTAATGGGAAAATACTGAAAAAGATCATTGATGAAAAGTACACGTGGTGCTGAGACCTAAACCACATTGTAAAATAAAACAATTTTACATTTGTAGATGATGGTATAGTGCAGGGGCTCTCAAAGTCTACATTCAAAGGTCCAAATCTGAATTTTCATCAGTGTCAAAGGTCCGGAACAATTGGTTATTACAAAACGTGTTTTTAATAAACATACATAACATATAACAAATAAACACTCATTTAAAAAAAAACGTTCCCTTTGCATTCAAAATACTTTAATAACAAGTGCAAAAGTGGCAAAACAATTAATTTAAGTGTCAGCAGTAGAAGTCGACCTATAATGTTTTTTCTCTGGCCAATGCCGATATTTAAAAATCAGGGCAGCCTATGGCCGATATGATGCTGATTTTTTTGGGCCGATTTTCTCTTTTTTTTTCCTTTTATATCAAAAGAGAGTTTGCGTAAATGGTTATTGCAGGGCACAAGATAGTAATAGTAGTAGTAGTAGCCTAATTCATAGTAATAATACATGGCTCAAAACTTAAGCACCTTCTCAAAACAGTTCTGAAGCATGCTTTTTTGTTTATGTTTGCTGACAGACACCAGTGTTTCCCGCAGACTAGCAAATACAAGTTGATTCTCTGCCAGCAGGAGGCGCTGTTGGAGCGTGATATAAAGCTGTTTCCCCGGTAACGACTGTAATCAAATAAGCGCTACTTTATCAGCCATTACAGGAAAGACCAAATGAAAATTGACATCAAAGCTTTTCTGAAGAAAACGGACGGTTCTTTTAAAAGATACATTCATATAAAAACACCCGCGCAGCATTTTATTTTTGAAACGCGCAGTGCTCAGTTTATTCAAACGAAGTATAAGCCTTTTGGAAAATCTATTTGTAGCTGTCAGTTTTGATATTGTGACAAGCCGCCACAAATAAATGTATACACTGGGCACTGCTATAAGACAAATTGCCATAATATAAGTGATAGCAAAACAAAACAAAAAAATTAAAATATTAGCGGTGAAATGTCGCCCGATTACGTCAAACGTAGTGGTGGAAATTTTGATTCTTTCCAGAGACTCGTTCATTTTTCGTTCGTTCACCAAAATGATTCGTTCAGATTCGTTCACTAATTCGTTCAGTGACCATTTTTCCATATTACACAAATACGTCAGCATGTGCGGCAAAATGTGTTGTTCAACTAACGTATTTACTTGTTACAAAATAAAAACCGATTTGGCTTCATTAAAAAGTGTGCCCTTCTCATTAAATGAATAAAATAAGTCTAAATAAGTGATCAAAGTCATTACTCTTTTTATCTTTTAAATTACACTCTTTTCGGATGACCAAAGCACAAGTGTTTTTTTATTTGTTTGCATACTAGGCTAGTTAACATTTAATTGTTTAGGCAGAGATTTACACGTTCAAATCTGAGATTATGTTAAACGAGGAGTTATTCTGTATGTAAAATATGAATATAAACAAGCGTGCACAGTACGGATACCTGTGCTTTGCATCCGCTTTCTGCTGATTGATGAACTAGATTGACAGAATGGCCGACCTACCCGGTCAACGAACTGGGTATAGCTACCAGTTCGTTCAATTCGTTCACGAACGGGAGATCTCTCTCTCGTTCAGACTCAAACCAGAGCCATCTCGGTCAATGATGCTATTATATTCGTTCGTTCGATCCAACCAATTACATGCCCCTTCTAAACCCGAGCTGAAATGCTATTTGCTGACGTGAGTCACGTGACGCAAATGAGATGGGATGACGTGACGCAAATAATCAATACTGCCATATTTTTTTATGTTTCACAGTTTTTAAACAAACAAAAGTGCATGACATGACTAACATAATGAAATATTTTTTTTATTTAAAAGTATGTAACTGTTCAAACATAAAACAACAATAATATAAATAAATAAAACAAAATGATAAATAAAAAATAAAAATAAAAAATAAAACAATAATATAAAAAAATAAAACAAAGAACCAGTTGTTCGAACGACGAACGTAATAATGAGACGAGATGTATGTATGTAACAGTTCATTTGACTCTTTCAAACTCAAAGCAACTCAATGAAGGGCGTATTCGTTAACTAGATTCAACAAATCACATGCTCCGTCCTCGTATCATACTCGAAGGCTATTGGCTCGAGGTTTAGTCATTCTTTGACAGATGAAACGGTCCAGAGCTACGCATGCGCGCAATAGCGGCGCGCTGCGGTGGAGGGAGGAATTTCAGTGAACGAGAAATATGAGTCAATGGATTACGTGAACGAGAATGATTCGTTCACCTAAAAGATTTGTTCAAAAAGAACGATTCGTTCACGAACGTAACATCACTAGTCAAACGTCATACGCTCACTGGATGTCATGATGACAACAAATGTCATGAAGGAAAAGTTTCAATATCTCGCCTGCAATTTCGGACCTTCTCCAAAAGACATGAAAAAATAAGAATAAATAAACAAATGATTTACAAGTTTAACGTGCTTTTATCAAAGTAGGAAATATAGTTAGTGTTCTTGAAATATGAAATAGAAGCGGGTCCGGATTGAATTCCCTCCGGGTCCGGATCCGGACCGGAGTCCGGACTTTGAGAAGCACTGGTATAGTGGCTTCGAGTGGCGCTGAACTTGTTGAAACTTATTTATTATAATTTTTTTTTTAAGAGGTACCATTTTTATAATATCCTTTATATTTAAAATGTTCCTAAAGGATAATTTAAGCAAGTTTGTGATCTTTTAATATTCTTGTGCAAAAAGATGTTCTTTGGAGCAGTCCCAAACCAGATTGGATAACATAATCATAAAATATCCATGTTAGCTTGAATGCATTTGTCATTAAACCGGAAAGCAAAATACCAAATAAGATATTTTGAAATTCATGTACATTACCGTTCAAAATGTTTTGGGTTGGTACAAATTTTTAAAAATGTTTTTGAATAAAATCTCTTATGCTCACCACTACTGGTAATAAAATAACTGTTTTAATATATATCATAAAATGTAATTTATTCTTGTGATGGCAACGCTTAATTTAATTAAAGAGGGTGTAACAGAGGTTCCTGCTGAGTTTTTAAGAGGATATCAGCCCCATGATGATGATTTATGAAGTGTGCGAAGACAGAGAGCAGGCAATACCAGGACTGAGAGGAGTCCATCTGTTGACCTTATGATGGAGCACGAATAACAACACTAGGGAAAGCATTGCTTTTTGCCAAATATTGACGTTTCTTCTTTGAAATTGTCTTTATTCCTTTTTGTTGTGTATAGGCCTCCATCCTGGATCTTCACTCTGGGGCGTTGTCGATGGGGATGCAGTTTGTGAATATCTATAGGTGAGTATGCTGTGTGGCTTCATACAGAGTCTAACAGGAAGTCATCTCCAATTGAACTTCAGCAATAGCTTGATCTATTCGAATCACAGCTCTATCAGACTTCTCGAGGTGTGTTTGATATGCACAACAAAGTATACCCTTGGGCCTGAGGAGCAGAGCAGAAATCAATGGCAGCAATGATGGAATGACTTTCTAGCTTCAGCTGCTAAAGATCATGTCTTCATCGTTTACACATGGAGTTTTTCCCCATGTCTTTATATGTGGTTTACACCTAGGTGCCCACACACAGGCTGGTACTGTGCTGGCAAGTTAACATGTACAGCTGGCATGTGTTGGCATGCTTGCCGTGACACTTTGGTCTTCTGTGTGTGAATCTATTGCTGCCTGTTTTTTGATATGGCAGCAGCAATTCAGTTATTAGATGGCTGCCATCCTACAAATGTTTAGGTTGGTGTGTTTGATATCGGTTAAGGTTATCTGAAGTGAACCCATCTGTTTTTTCTTTTTTATATCCAGATATTTTAAGAATGAGATAAGGGATGTTTTTACAGAAGAAGATTTTGAACTGTACAGGTGAGTGATGTAGAAATGTGTTGAAGTAACTAAAAATCATTCCATTCTCAAATATTGAATGTTCAACATTTTATTTTATATATATATATATATCAATTAAAATAAAAAAACAATGTTTTTAATTATGGGTGAACTATTCCTTTAATATTTGTAGTGGTGGAACTTTATCTTAATGTTCCATTTAGCTGTGCCACTTTAGGTATACGTATTTAGACAGACATCTTTGGTCATTTTTGTTGTGGATCATGCTATTTTTTTTTTTTTTTTTTTTTTTTTTTTTTTTTCTTAATGTTCCATTTAGCTGTGCCATTTTTGTTGTGGATCATGCTTTTTTTTTTTTTCTTTTTTACACCATGAGCGTTGCATTTTTAAGATAATGTGTCAAGTTAAAAATAGTTCTACTGTTTTGAACACAAGAATGTGTCGGGTTTACATGATGCAGTCTTAATTATTCAGGGCTTCCTTAACGATTAGTCAGCTGGTCTTTGTGGCAGCTCACCAACTAGTTGAAAATCTGTGGTTTTATAATACCTATTATGGATATGGAAGAATAAAAGTACCACAAGCAAACGTCTACTATATAAAGACATTTTATGTGCACTGTTTTAAACCAGGGATGTCCGTAGCCGAATTCAAAAGGCAATAGCAGAGACGTTTGGTCTGGATTCCAAACAGATGTACCTCACCAAGCCCACCTTCTTCTCTCGCATCAACAGCACCTCTGCCAAAACCACTCATGATGAGTACTGGCACCCACATATCGATAAGGTAACACGCACATCCAAGAACACTTTAGCATCTAACTTTTAGCTCATATCACAGGAATGTTATAATGTTTACTCTATGACCAGTGTTCTGAAACTGCCAATCACATTGGTTCCCTCGGAACATTGACCAAAAATATCTCCACGCACAAGGGCCCAGATGTTTTGAACTAGCTTTAATGGACCATATTATTGCAAAACTGACATTTATAAATAATGTTTCACATCAAATTAGTTCATTGACTTGAAATAAAACAGAACTTTAAATACTTGTCTAGAAAAGCTAATCTTTAAAGCAAACACAAAGGGATTTAGATATGAATAATGGAACTAGATTAATATTACATTCATGATGTAACCACACATCAGCTAATTATTATAGATATAAAATTAATTGGTACTCGGCCTCAATAAGAGATCCCCATAGCCCAGTGGTGCACGGCATCATGAGCCAGTTACAGTATAAAATGCTTGAATTTGATTTTAAAGTGGCCAATATACTTGGTATGTACACTGGGTTTTTTTGCCACACAGATATGGCATAAATACGTTTATGCAGGATTTATGCATCACCGGAAACAATGAATCACATGCTTGAATGTTGATATATTGGTTGGCGCAGATGAATGGCGATTTATGTGACATTTACACTGACTTGTTACATTAACAAAAAATATTTCAGCACCAGATTGAAAAAATAAAAATAATTATTTAAGATCTGGCTAAATTGCCCAAAATAACACAACTGTCTGTCTTAATCAAATACTATTATAAATATTCATGCATAACGAGCCCCAGGAGGGTCACAAGACTTGCAGTATGCCACTGGCCCATATGGCCCATATTCTCTGAATTTCTCATGCATTAGAGATGGAAATGCTTGCATCCAAAACAGTGATGTTTGGTGCAGCACAGTTAGGTCCTGAACTCTTTATTTGGCCAGGCCTAAAATCGCTTTTAGCACAACAACATTGCCTTTAAAAGACACGATTTATTTTTGAAACAAAGCGTAATGTTCCTACTTCACTTTTGAGCTGTTGAAATGAGGTCTTAAGGGGATCTAAAATCTAAAGTTAATTCATGTCTGGTTTTAGAAATGCAGCTTTGATCTCAGAGTAGGTTGTGCATTTATGAATGTGGGTGAATCAGGATGATCATTTCACTTTGCAGGCAAGGCTTACATGCGTGGCTGTAACACATCAGCGGAGTAAACTGCTTACATTGAAGATTAATTGCTTTTGTGTTTTGAATTTCTTCATGTTGCATGAGAGGCAAACAGATAAACAGATTATCCAAAGGTCATTGTAGTTTGTAGCTGCAAATGTAATTATCTGCATTGCGTCATTTGCTTATACAGTTTACAGTTCACTTGAATCAGTTCGTGTTTAGACAGAAATGCATTACGCCATAGTGATAATGTGCTGTGCCGGTCAGGTTTGTCCTTATGGGATGTGGGATGATATTTTGGCATTTGTAGAGTAATAAAAACAAATAAGCGTCTCAATTGCTGAAGGTGCTCCCTCTGCGGTAGGTGTGTGGAATATTCTTCATTAATCCGTCTCTGAAAAACCACTGGAAATAAGAGGCGGCCGCCAGAAGACTGCCAGTCTTAAACTCTAGATTTCATTAAAGTAGTTAAAAGTGTGATCCGACATGCTGAGTAGTGACGCCTGTATGGTTTGGGATCACTAAAGAGATTCCCCTCATAAAGCAGAGCAGAGTTTAAAGTCCCAGGGACGCTGTTAAATTCTACCACTGTTTTTCGTTAAGCCAGGAAATCTTAGGCTTTGCTTTAGGGTTTTTGTGGAGATTTTCTACATTACAAAAACTGCATCAGTTCTAAATAAACTGATGAACAATGAAACTGTCAGTCAAAGATTAGCTTAATTTGTTAGTTCTTAACACATCAGGAGATCATGATTAGTTTTGTTCACCCTGTTCCCCTCGAGTACAAAATTGAAATTCCACTAAGTAAGATTCATTATTAAAACCTCCTAATTAGTGCTTTAGGCTCATGCTGAGATTTGTTTGAAGTTTAAGGAAAAGAAATGTTCGTATTTTTTTTTTTTTTTTTTAAATGTGCATATTTTTCTAACAGGAGACTTATGGATCCTTTGACTACACGTCTTTGCTCTACTTGTCTGATTATGGTTTGGAGTTCGGTGGCGGACGGTTTGTCTTCATGGACCCCAGTAGCAACAGGACGGTGGAGCCACGTGCTGGTAAATACAGGACAAACAATACCACGCACATAATCTGGGTTTATTAAAAAAACATGAAAGTAATGCAGTGTGTTCAAGCACGATAAGGTTTAAAAAAACAAAACTAATTAATGTGATTAATTAAATGATATGCTAATTAATCAGCATGGTAAATTGGCAATGGTAAATTATCGCCATGATTAAATGTTAGTTTTTTAACATCTTTGTAAAATAATTATTTGTACTTATTAGATGACATCTTTTAACATTTTTACAAACAAAAATTATATTTCAAATAATTGCTGCTATTTTGAACTTTCTATTATGAGTCAAAGAATCCTTAAAAAAAAACTTTCAACAATAATAGTAAGCAGCACAGCTCTTTGCAACATTGATGATAAGAAGTGTTAATTGAGCACCAAATCGGCATATACTGTAGATTGAAAACAGATATTTAAAAAAAAAAAAAAAAAATAGAAAACAGATTTAAATTCTAGTAATTTTTCCAAAAAATTACTGTATTTTTTATTAAAATTTGTACAAAAATTATTAAATGTTAAAAACTTCTTGTTGGATTCATACGTAATGCCTACTGGCAGTTTTATTCATTTCTATGCTCCCAAGTATTCAAATGACCTCTTGCAAGACACGCCGTTATGTCTGCTTAAATTAAGATCAGTCATGGTCTTCCTGGTAACTGTGCCCAATGCAGAAAATAATGTGCAAAATAGAATGAGTGATTGATTGATTGATTTGTATAGAGTAAGAAAAGTAGAAAAATAAAGGTAGAAAGATAAAAGTATAACGTGTTTAAAGTTCCCATGCTTTGAATTCTATTGGGAGGGAAAAGTGCATCTTTATTATCAAGAGGTGTACCTGCTGTAGGAGGACACACGGGATAAGTATTAAAACCAGTTAATTTGTCATGAAGATGCATTGCAGATAGAGTGTATAAACTTTATCACGTTAGTAATTGGCACCACTGAGGTTCTTTCGCAAGTCAATTTAAAGAATCATGTAAGTGGCTCAGTGGTTGCATTGAAGTGTGAAAGCATTAGCATTAATTATCACTTTTTAATTTGTATATCACCATGCAGTAACATGGGATTTCGTTAAGACTCTCTCCCGTATTGCACCGATTACAGCCACACTCCAAATGCTCTTTATGACTTGTTTTACGTACCTGCTTCATGGGATAATTGTTTTGTTTTCTCAGCCTGGCATTTTGATAATGTCCCCATGATGACGTGATCCATGATTAGCTGCCTGATTATTTGGTCTGCACGGAGAAGCTGGCTCGTGCATGTGAATTCATTTACCTTTCAGCTCTTTAGGGCAGTCGTGGCCTAATGGATAGAGAGTTGGATTTGTAACCTGAAGGTCAAGGGTTCGAGTCTCAGGTCCGGCAGGGATTGTAGGTGGGGGGAGTGAATAACCAACACTCTCTCCACCCTCAATACCACGACTGAGGTGAGACCCTTGAGCAAGGCACCGAACCCCCAACTGCTCCTTGGGCACCGCAGCATTGGCTGCCCACTGCTCCGGGTGTATGTTCACTACTGTGTGTGCACTTGGATGGGTTAAATGCAGAGCACAAATTCTGAGTATTCCCTTTCCCTTTCCCTTTTATTAGGATCTGCCACTTTTGAGAGGATAATGGCTGCTATTTTCCAACTCTGTTAAGGTGCACTCCCATACAATGATGATAGAAACTGTCAGGCTCCTTTCTTTTAAAATCTTCGCCCACACGACGAGGGGTGTTTTGCCACGTAGCGTGACTTTTGATCACGTAGTGCTTTCTGAGCCCATTAAAGAGCGATAGCAGGTGATGCCAGGTGTCTGCCTGTAAAATATGCTTTTGCACGTATGCGTGTAGATCTAAATAATTATCTATCGAACCATAAATAAGATCCATATATATATAATCCGTACATATGCATATATATATCGGATGTATGAAGGAATTAAAAGGTAGTGTTTTTTTGCTATGTTACTTTGTTTGGCTTTTTTTTTTTTGCATCAGTGCCACTTCTCATCTTAAAATACACATAATGCATTATTCATCAGACCCCAATGTTTGCAGCTCTGGATTTCTCCCTCCCGTCGTGCCCGTCTCCAGCTAGGGTGATGAGTTTTGAATGTCTGCTTCCAGTTTTAAATGAATTGGGGTATATTGTGTTGGATGTAGCAGCTGGAACGTGTTCCTGTTCACTGGGTGGCAGAAGCAGTGAGCTCTGTCAAATTGTTGATTATCCATCAGGTGTGGCTGATGAGCCCTGATCTGCGCTGAGGTAATTATTAGTCTGATGGATAACTCTGTCGAACAGGCTGTAATTATAACTAGACTGACAATCAACCTCCCTCTCTGATGATGGATGTGAGCAGGAGAGATATTGGCCTGTTGAGACATACAGTGCTAAACACAGAGGAGAAGGACAGAGGTGAGATGAGAAAAGGGACGGGGTCTGCACAGACGTAAGAAGAGTGTGAAAGATGACGTGGTATGTTAGGAGATTAGATCGGGGGTGGGGGGGAAGCACTTTAGTTTTGTCACACTGGGAAAATTGACGCCTGGTGCTGGATGAATCCTCTGTGACTCTCAAATCAGTAGATGCAGCTGTGATCCCAGAGATGCAACATGTTCTTAGCCCAGCAAGAGCCTCATACAGTTGGAACCATCTGAGAAGTTTAAAGGAGGTGACAGGTGCGGTTTTTTTATTCTCAGGTGGAAAAACAAAAGCCTGTATTTTCGGCTGTGTTCATTTCTGTGATGGCAGATGAAAAGAAATCGGTGCAGTTTGATATGCAAATATGGTATAAGGACACTTTTTAAAAGCAGAAGACCTTGAAGTTGAAGTGGTGAAATACCTGTAGCTGCATGTCTTTACGGCATGCATTTAAAGGATTTATCTTATGTATTTTTTTTGCATTTAAACTTATTTATCCCAATAGTAAGCCTCTTTAAAGCGTTCATTTGGTGGCCAAAATCTTCAAAACTGTCATGATTGGTTCAATAACATATGTTAAATAAAGAATTTTAATATGCAAGTTCTAGAGTAACAAACTCTGTCAAAAAAACAGGACTTCACTTCCTACATTATATTGAGAGAAACATTTTCTCCTATTAATTTTTCTATGAGTGGCCTTTTTCCTCCCACTTGAAATATGCAAAAAAATAAATAAAATACTTTTGGGGGAATTTTGGGGCTTTTTATTCATTTTTGTGTCATTTTCAACCTTGCACAACACTAATTTATGCCAAGGCTAGACTAACTTATTTATGAAAGGCATAGTTCACCCAAAAATGAAAAATTCTGTGGATGCTACTTTGCAAGGTGCTCCATTTATGTGTTGTTAATTGTGGTAGCTGTGACAAGGGATGTCAAAAAAAAAAAACTTGTGCAATCTTGCAGAATTAGAACTTGGATCACACAGTCAAGAAAATTCATGTCATAGGCAAAATGAAACTAAAATACAAAATAAAAAAAAGGTCCAAAAGGGCACTTCTGTTTATCTGTGCATGTGCCTGCCTAAACATACACAATCTTCATGTTTTATAAGCACAGACTAGATGCAGCTTTTTTTCTATTGACAAGGGAAATGTTCCCTTGTAATTTAGTTTCCACTCTAAATATTCTTTTCACTTCTGATTAAACTCCTCTCCATGGAAACACAACGCTATCAAATCATATCATTAGGAACTGAAATAATTGCCGTTTTATTGTTTCGCAGTGAACCAAGTTACATGACAACATGCTGACAAACCCTGTTCTCTTCTCTGAGCCGTTCATGCCTAATTTGTCAATTTGTTACATTTCTGAAGCATTGAACCTGATGTTTTTTTTTTAGCAAATTTCTCTTTTGCATGATATCATTCCTCTCCTAATTTCCATGCAAACACTGTAATCAGGATTTAACATTTCCCAGCCTAATACTCCAGATGTCCCTAGGCATTCTTTCATCTTGCAGATTTTATGGTATTATACACTTTCCTCCAGCAACGGGATGCAGTATGTTATTTGCACATCCATACTGATCCTAATGTATCTTCTTCTCAAACGCATAGTAACGTTGTAATATTTTAATGATATTCAATGGAGCTTTCACAATCAGAATTGGTCAACGAGGCCAGAATGAGGTAATTTGCATAAATATCCTGTTTAGCAAATGTCTCCTTATGCATCTTCAGTTGAAGTGTACAGAATTAGACTTGGCTAATTAGTGTGGAGGCAGCATGTGGTTTTTAATAACTTCCTTCCAGCTTTAACCTGCATAGGTCACCGTGAAATCTAACATTTTATGGAGGAATGTTTTTGCTGAAAATATCTAGTTTAAAAAATGTTTTTTCCTCCTGCTGATATCCCAATAATCATACCATCAGAACTAGGGCTGGACAATAATTCAATATCAATATGTATCGCGATATAATTTTTTTCAATAACGGTGATATGACTTTTAAACACATTTCCGATATTTTGATATACATTACCAGTGTTTTCTCGTACATTGATTTATTTGTGGCGTTTGAGATTGCAGTCATTTTGAAGAATAAGCCCGCCTCAAGCAACATGCTTTAGTTGCTGCTCAATTTATTTTATTATTATTTTTTTTTTCTGCAGTAACTCAGAGCACTATTGATACTCTTTATCCTGGCTGAAGCACATTTGTTTCAATCTATAAGAACAATCAGCCTACACTACCATTAAAAAGCTTTTTGAACAGTAAGGTTTTAAGGTTTTTTTTTTTTTTTTAAGAATTCTCATCTGTTCACTGAGCCTGCATTTATTTGATCCAAAGTACAGCAAAAACAGTACAATTTAGAAATATTTTTACTATTTAAAGTAACTGTTTTCTGTTTGAATATATTTTAAAATGTCATTTATTCCTGTAATCAAAGCTAAATTTTCAGCATCATTACTCCAGTCTTCGGTGTCACATGATCCTTCAGAGATCACTCTAATATGCTGATTTGCTGATGATCAATATTTAAAACAGTTGAGTACATGTTTTTCAGGATTCTTTGACTAGAAACACCCAAAGATCAGCATTTATCTGAAATAAAATGCTTTTGTTAGATTTATACACTATTCCATTCAAAACCTTGGAGTCAGTATAATTTTTTTTTTTTTTTTTTGGAAAGAAATGATAGAAATTAATACTTTTATTTAGCAAGGATGCTTTAATTTGATAAAGTATTTGATAAAGACATTTAGAATGTTACAAAAGATTTGTATTTGTATTTTTTTTTTATTAAATATAGTTTTATAGGAGGTTTCGTAGACTTGGCAAATTAATTTTTCACAAGTTTGTAGGTACAGACACCTGTTGCGGCCATTCTTGGCAGTTTTTAAAATAGAGTTCATATCGATATCGGAATTATATTGTATCGACTGAAATTAAGAAATATATTGTGGTATAAATTTTGGCCATATCGTCCAGCCCTAATCAGAACGTAATTTACATAATGTAACAATTAATGAAAAAATGTCATTCCATCATCAAATTATTAGATGTTTTCAATAATAAATACATTTAAAACAATTAAGGCAAAAATGATGTTTATACAGACTTTTACAGAATTCTTAGAGAATAAATGCTATTTAAAAAAGAATCAAATTGGGCTTTATGTTGATTCACAAGAAAGAACATTCAGAATTTTTTTCATAAATGTAAATTATAATAATAATCATAAATTATTATTTTTATTGAACTAAAAAATCCTTGTATTTTCTTTTCTATCTCTTAGTTATGGACCTGCTTGCCTGCTTAGATATTATTTGAACATGGGCATAAATGAATGGTTTTCAATTATAATATCAAGCACATTAAGCACTGACATATTAATGAACAGACTTTGCTTTGTTGCTCAACTGGGGATTTTGGGGTATTGCAAACAGTATTCAAATTTGCAGGTGTAAATTACTATCTTAATGCCCTGCTTAAAAAAATAATAAATATTATGTAAAATAGCTTTGTAAGCCATACTTTTATAGTTTCCCTATAAGCCTGTTTTTATAAACAACACATTGAGAAAACTCATTTTCTCCTATGGCACTGCTGTGTTGGTTAGTGCATTACAAAATCATACTCATATGCTAAATAACAGAGCATATTTCTGTTAGCCATTTTCTCTGCATTAACATTGCGTTATCCCTTCCTTTTGTTTTCATCACACAGGATTTCCCCAAGCTTTCATCTAACTTGAAGAATCTATGTTGCATTATGGTTATTCCACCAGCAGTGCAGTCCAACATACAGCATTTATTCATAGAATTTTACACATGCATTTCCACTTCTAAAAGTCAGCTTTTTTAAAAAATACATGAGTATTTAATGAGATTCAGTACAACTTTCATGATCAAGAATGGTCTACAAAGGTCAGTACCAAGCAGATGTAATGGTGGTAATTTACATAAATTTCAAATTTAGCAAAGGCCTTGCTTCTTAAAATGAAATCACCAGTCCAACCAAGTAAAATTAGGACATTTAAGTAATTATCCCAGCACTGACTTTTTGAGATGCTTTGGAACCACTTTCCATCAGCACTCAGATTTACTGCACACTTTTCACCATTAAATACAACTGTAAACACAAACATTGGACTTCACATACAGCTTAAAACTACATTTTAAACTGCCAATCATGAGGAGCAAAAAAAAAAAAAAAAGTATCCTTACAGTCTGAACATTGTTGATTGACTTTAGGCAGATGTTAGCCTAATTCATATGTTTGGTTATGTTCATATGTTTTTCAGCATATCACTTCAACCTTTCTCCTGTTTCTCTCTCATCGCCCATCTTCTTTCATCTCCTGCAGGTCGGGTGTCATTCTTCTCATCCGGTTCTGAGAACCTCCATCATGTGGAGAAGGTCACTTGGGGTACGCGATATGCCATTACGGTGTCCTTCACATGTGACCCCGATTTTGCCATTGATAACCCCTCCCTGCCGTAGGATCCAACCAGCTCAAAGGGACGGATGAGTGACAGGAACCCTAGGGCGAACACACAGGAAAATGCTGAAGCAAATGTCGGGTTCATGGCATAAGAATTTCTTATTGTCCCGTTAGAAAAATGTTTGGGATTTTCTGTGCTCAAATGGGGTTTGTCTCCTTTAAGATTTTAATTTAAATGGTGTTTTGTATTTTTAGGAGATTTACTTGAGTTGCCATAATTTTGAAGATACGCATCTTGACTTTTGTTCTGAAGGTGCTTCTTTACAATTGAATTCTCTCTTTCCTGGCTGTGCTTCATTCTTTAAAATCTTGCTATGAATCTTTCAAAACCTGTGGTGAATTTTAGGGAACAACACAAGGGTAAACTTGCATTTTTTTGCTTTTTAGACACATTCTGAATCCGCTTGCATTTTATGCTTTTTATTCAAATGCATGCATCAGCTTTATTAAAATAGGAAGAGAAGTGTGTTTGCTCTCTACTCATATGTGATGATTCATGGCTAATGCCTAATTTTGGCTAATGCCTAATTTGCTGTTCCTGTTGTATCACCAATAGCTTAATTGGAAATCTCTCTTGGTCTGTAATGTTCCTTTTTTCAGCTGCTAATTCATTCATGCTTTAGCTGCTGCAAGGCTGAATATTAACTAGTGTGCAAAGAGTCCTTCTAAATGCATCATTTCAGGTTTATGCAAACCCTAGTAGGTTTGCCAACAGCGATCAGAGTTTTGTGTCTCAGGGTAGATCACCTCAGTGACTTGGCTGAACTGTTGATTTATTGCCACTGCATTCAATAGATTGAAATACAATCCATCCACATCCTGTGGAGTTACTTATTTATCTGTGATGAGCTGCAATTTTTTTTTTTTATAAATGACTGTTTCCACAAGCAGTTTAGTAGTAAAATCTTACTGACTCCACATTTTTGAATGGTAGAAATGAACATTTTGGCTAGATACTGTACATTTACATGAGTAGGAGTGTCTTACAAAATGTGCCAGTTAGTCCTCTTTTAACTATGATATTGCAATCCTTTTAAGATCTTTCTTAATCTCATTACATTCATCTTGTGTTATCTGGTCCTAAAGATTCAAATTTGCCTGATTATTGGCAGCTGCTTCGACGTTTCAGACTGGAATGTAAGTGCACAGCTGATAATACAGCTTTTGGAAGCAAGGTTTAGCCAGTGGGTGTTGTGGTTTTGAAGAACAGATGTTGCTAATTAAATGATATGACAAAACAAATGATGGACACATTCAAGCTTGTAGTTCAACCACAAGCAATTCGCAAGAAATTCTGGATTAATGGCTAGAGTAACACAAGCTTCCCTCTGGCGATACCGTTTACACTCAAGTCATGCAATTTCCTATGACTTCTTACTTGCAGAGCCCAACAATAACACGTACAGCGAGATTGTGATTTATTTAATTTCTTGAAGAGACTGATAAATAAGAAAGGAAATGTATAACGTTTGACTGGCGCCCTCAATCTGTGGTTTTGCAATTTGTTATTAAAGGGTTTTGTTTAATATGAGTGCTTTCTCTACAGTGTCATTAAGTAAAGTGATACACTCTCTCTTGACATCCGACTCAAGTCTTCTACTTTTGAGCTAATATTTCCATGATAAATGATGCTCAGTGTTTTGCCAGCGTGAGGCTTGACACTTAGAGATACTTAAGAAATCACGTTTAGACTTTATTTTAAAGTGTCCTTGTTACAGTGTAATTATACATTTTAATACTGAGCAATATTAATTAACTACATATACTTACTATATGGTTAAGGATAGGATTAGGGTTTGGCTTAGGGTTACTTGCATGCAATTATGCATAATTTATTGTTATTATAATAGTAAATAAATGTAATGTGTAACAAGGACACTTTAAAAAAAAGTGTTACGAATGCCATAACTGAAACATGGAATGCCATAACTGTTTTGACCCTGGTCTGAGCGTCAGCAGCTCTCTCTTGAGTTTGATGACTGCATGAAAACGTCAGACCCCAGTTGTACTGCTTCTGTTCTTTTTTCTCCAGAGATATTGTGACAGCAAGAATAAATTTTATCCTTCCACATCCTTGGTTATGCCAGAGGTAGAGTGAGTGAACGTGTTTTTTTTTCCCCCACTCTACACTACTGAAGGACCGTTGAGTCCTTACTGACATTGAGAACCAAAATAGAACACCACAGGGGTTTGTTCTCTTATAGGATTCCAAATGGATTATCTAAGCAACTGGCTTGTTGTACAGTTCATCTTGATTCTACCGATCTGCAATGCCATAATGAATTTCCTTTTTATCAATAAATAATAAACAGGAAGTCCACAGACTGTCAGTGTGACCTTTGTTGTAATTTCTCTCATTTTCCGGCAAGGTTGCACGGTATCCATTTTGTACTAAGGATATCGAGCGTAAAGCATTACTTTAGCTACCTGCTACACTTTTCTGTATCAGTGTTTTCCAGGCTCATTGACTGAGCATAATGCATTAGTGCTTGAGGAACAGAGTTCAAATGCTTCAATATGCATAGGCCAGTTTAGCCCTAAGCGGTGAATACCACCATATCGATTGTGAGATGGGAAAGCGATTCTTTTTTGGAATTGGCAGATGATGATTTTGGCCCAGAGTGTCTGGTGATGCACGTCAAGATTTATTTCTGAGTTTTTTGTGTGCAATCACAGCTGAATGGAATAGTGATGAGTATTAGTGCACTAATGTCTCAGATTAGTGGACCATTTGTTGTTTTCTTTTGTAAAATTGTTTATTATGTGAAATCTTACTGTGAGCTGACGTCATTGTAAATGAATGTGTCAGTGTGTAATATTACTATGATATGGACCCCATGATGGAGTTAAGTATAGGTAAATTAAGCTTAATTTCCCAGTATTGTGTTTTTTTCACACTGATTTAAATCCATCCACATAATTGCAACTCTTTGGAAAATAACATTTTTCTGTGATAATATAGCATTTTGACTTATGTCTTATGAAATATGTGGGAAAAGTTACTCTTGGCACAATACAATTTATTAATAGTTCTGATAACATGCTTTTCCATCTGGACTGTGCATGCAACAATATTTTTTATTAAATTTTCTAATAACGTATGATTTATGCCAGTGAAGTAGTGGGCTGGATCTAAGTATCATTGGTACAGTATTTAGCATTAACTTGTCCACTTCAGCAGTTGTAATTACAAATGTGTCACCTTCTAGTATTAGTTCTGCATATTATTTATGAAAATTTCTGGGTTTATCTGTTAATCTCCACAGAGGTATCAGGGCCTTGTTATCCTTGACGGTCCTACTTGGATGTCACTTTTCTGCACTGAAAAAAAAAATGCTATAGAAACCATTTTCACTCAGAAGTTGCTAATTCACAATTAATTACAAAGAAACAAGTAACATTGATTTTTTTTTTTTTTAATTTTAAGTAGAAAGACAGTATTTCAATAGTATTTCTTGTAAAATATACTCCAGTAATCTTTTTCATTTACACCTTATAAAAACCTATCTATCTATGATACATGACATTTGGTGCATCTGGACAATATGAATGAGTGGGTTGTTTGTGGCAAGTGTTTTTGTTTAATCAAACATTTAAGAGTAATTCTTCCACTGGGATACTACTGTGAAGTAACATTTTTCAACTTTTCCTCTTAAAGAATTTATCTCATGTTCTGGAAATAATGACTGGATCAGCCTTCAAATAGATATTAATATCATGCGTGATGGTGTGGAAATGTAATATTATGTGTGATGGCAGTGACTTTGTTCAGTTTTTGGTGAAAAAAATTGGATAAGCTTTGGTGTTTGCTAGAGTTAGTTAAATTTGAACACTTAAAAATGAAGACATTTCTGGATTCAACTCCATGTTTGGTAGGCTAATGACATCTGCAGATAGCAATGTTAATAATAATAATAGCCTATATCTAATATCCAAACTATCACTGTTAGATATTCCGTGTCATTTCATCTGAGCTGTTTCAAGTCCAAAGAGAATTTTCCTTATTTTAACACACTCAATTTTTAGTAATTAGTTGTCTTCAAATCTAGAATGGCGGTTTCTGAAAGTCACTGCTGGGCACAGTAAAGTTCTACTAACTGAAGAACCATACTTACCTTTACATGAACGGCTTAAGCTTTCAAATCTCTTCACTGCATCACCTTTAACTGCGCCATGACAAGCGTCTCAGAGTTAAACTCAAACTGATTACTGGATGACGCAGACTTTCCCCATGAGTACAAGCTCGGTGGGCGCTTTCTAAACGACGATGTGTAGCGGTAAAAACTCCTGTGGCGGTTTTTAAGATACTCCCGATAATTCTTGGTCAGGAGCGTGTACAGAAACGGGTTGATGCAGCTGTTGCTGTAGGTCAGACTCGCCACGAGATAATTGATGCTCGTGCGCGTGTGTGAGGCGAGACTGAAGGGCTTGTGGTAAAGGGGCACAAGTTGCCATATCCAAAAGGGCAGAAAACACGCCCAGAACACGAGCACGATCGTGAAAATCATTATCAAACATTTCTGTTTTGGCGAGCGCTTGCTGCTTTTATTAATAGCCGACGTCTTTAGAGACTCTAGGTACGTCCTGGCTAGTCTGGTGTACAAGTAACCAATGACAAGTCCTGGTGCCATTATGCTCGTGCAGAACAGGACGGTCAGATACAATTTATACGCCTGGGGTGCCCAGGTGGGCGCGCACATCCTTTTCACCCCTCCATCTGCTGTTGTTTTAGTAGTCTGGTTTACCATGACCATCATGGGAAGAGTTAGGACGAGGGACAAAATCCAAACTCCCCACACCATAGCTTTTCGGTAGCTCTTGGAGCGTTTCACCGTATCCAGCGGTTTAGTCACTGCCAGGTAGCGCTCCATGCACATCACTGTCAGAGTAAATATACTCGCGTGCATAGTTAAAAGGTCCAGGCTCAACAGTATCCTGCAGCCCACATCCCCGAAGTACCAGTCCTTCAGAAAGTACGTGCACACCACGAAAGGAATCGTGGAGAGGTAAAGAAGGTCCGCGAGCGCCAGGCTGATGATGGAGATGTACATGGAAGTGGCGAAGCGTATGGAATGACACATGACTACCAGCGTGTAGATGTTTCCCGAAACTCCAACGATGTAAACAACCGACAGCAGCGTCCCAAAAGTCGATGTAATCACAAGCTCGTCCACCGAACCGGGGTTGCTACGGGACGGACCGCTGACACTGGCAGACTTGTTGTAATTCATCGCGCTCGCGGTGAATGCGGAGCTCTGCACGGGAACTTTATGCCAGGTGCGCCAGACACTGTTTGGATATTTGACAGATGTGTCTGAGCGCACTCGCCGGTGTCCGCAGCACCTGACGTCAAACCGATGCTCCGCACTTGCTTTTTCGCCACTAAATGATTTCGGAGAAAGTTTAGAGGGAGACATCGTGCAGTTTATTTACAGTTTTCCTTCGTGTCGTTTTACTATTACACCCTAAATGTGCAAGGGAATAAACATTTGGTAAAAATGTATGCGTAACGCAGAAATGTCACCAAAAATAAAAATGCAAAAGCCACATTTGTCTGAATTTAATCACTCAATAAAGGTTATACATTCGCATTTTACTAATGGCACCTGCTCTCAAGAAAGAAACTCGTAATCTTGAGCGCAAATGGAGAAAAACTAACTTGGAAGTTTTTAGAATTGCGTGGAAAAACAGTATGTCCAGCTATAGACAGGCTCTAAAAGCTGCCAGGGCAGAGCATATCCGCAAACTCATAGATAATAACCAAAACAATCCAAGGTTCTTATTTAGCACAGTGGCTAGATTAACAAATAAACAGACGCCACCCGATCTAAATATTCCCTCACAGTTTAATAGTAATGACTTTATGAATTTCTTTACTGATAAAATAGATAACATCAGAAATACAATAACAAATTCTACTGCGTCTAGTATTGCAGCTTCATTCATCGCACCCAAAAAAAAAAAAAAAAACTGCAGTGCTTTACAACTATAGGACAGGAAGAGCTAAATAAACTTATCAGTGCATCTAAACCAACAACATGTTTATTAGATCCTGTACCCACTAAACTACTGAAAGAGTTGTTACCTGTAGCAGAAGAACCGCTTCTCAATATTATTAACTCATCGTTATCTTTTAGGTCATGTCCCAAAACCATTGAAGCTGGCGGTTATTAAGCCTCTTATTAAGAAACCACAACTAGATTCCAATGAACTGGCAAATTACAGACCCATTTCAAATCTTCCGTTTATGTCTAAGATTTTTGAAAAAGTTGTATCTGCTAAATTGTGCTCCTTCTTGCAAAAAAATGATCTCTATGAAGAATTTCAGTCAGGTTTCAGGCCTCACCATAGTACAGAAACTGCACTTGTTAAAATTACAAATGACTTGCTTCTTGCTTCAGACCAAGGCTGCATCTCATTGCTAGTATTACTTGATCTTAGTGCTGCGTTCGACACTATAGACCATGACATACTCATAGATCGATTACAAAACTATACTGGTATTCAAGGACAGGCTTTATGGTTTAGATCCTACCTGTCCGATCGCTACCACTTTGTTCATTTAAATGGGGAGTCATCTCAATTATCACCAGTAAAGTATGGAGTACCACAAGGATCTGTCCTAGGTCCTCTGCTATTTTCAATATACATGTTGCCCCTTGGTAATATTATTAGAAAATACGGGATTAGTTTTCATTGTTATGCTGATGATACTCAACTATATATCTCAACAAGACCAGATGAAACTTCTAAACTATCTAAGCTAATAGATTGTGTAAAAAATTTAAAAGATTGGATGACCAATAATTATTAAATTCAGATAAGACAGAGATATTACTTATTGGACCAAAAAACCAGTACACAAAATCTCTTGGATTACAATTTGCAACTAGACGGATGTACTGTTACGTCCTCTAAAGTCAAAAATCTGGCTGTTATATTAGACAGCAACTTGTTTTTTGAAAATCATATTTCCCATGTTACAAAAACAGCATTCTTCTATCTTAGAAACATTGCCAAGCTTCGAAACATGCTACCTGTTTCTGATGCAGAAAAGCTAGTTCATGCATTCATGACCTCTAGACTGGACTATTGTAATGCACTGCTAGGTGGTTGTCCTGCATCTTCAATAAACAAGCTACAGATAGTCCAAAATGCAGCGGCTAGAGTTCTTACCAGGTCAAGAAAATATGATCATATTACCCCAATTTTACAGTCTCTGCACTGACTACCTATTAAGTTCCGTATCATTTACAAAATATTATTACTTGCCTATAAGTCCCTAAATGGTTTAGCTCCTGCGTACCTAACTTGTCTTCTACCACGCTATAATCCAACCCGCTCCCTAAGGTCGCAAAACTCTGGACTTTTGGTAGTACCTATGGCAAAGTCCACTAAAGGAGGTAGAGCTTTTTCACATTTGGCTCCTAAACTTTGGAATAGCCTTCTAATTATGTCTCTATTTGTTTCTCTGTTTCTGCCACGGGATTAACATCCCATGGTAACTAGGAATTACAGAAGCTTCAGTCTGGATCCAACCCTTAAATGATCTGAGATGACCGAACACCTGAGAAAAGATGATGCCAACCCCTCAGAGGATGCCAAAGCTCAGACAACATACAGAATTACCAAATTTTGCCATAAATTAAATATATTAAGGTTCTGCAATATATAAATATATTGTGGAAACTTAATTTCCTGTAGAGCTTCTTTGCAACGATTTGTATTGTAAAAGCGCTATACAAATAAACTTGAACTTGAAATATAGGCTGTTTCTGAATATTTTTCCTCCTCTACATTGCCGTGTGGCAAATGACGTTAACCCCATTACCACAGTGCTTCTGACCTTGGGTTATTCCCACAGATCTGCTCCGTTCTCAAAAACCCTTCCTGTGAAAATCGGGGCTGCAGAATGAAATGACTAGGGAGCCATTGCTTGCTAAAATAGGAAATGAAATATAATAGGAGACAAATTACTTTTTCTTTACTCCAAACCACTCCAAATAGATCAGAAGTGCGTAGCTTATAGGCTATGATAGTCAATGTTGTATGACATTTTGGTTTAGACTAATGATTTGCTTTAGCTATATGAAGGTTTTTTTCTTAGTTGTATACAAAAGTACATGTTCCAATTTCACGCTTTCACTGTATTAATCTCGTATCTGTGCCATTTAAAAGTCTGTTTTGTAAGAATACGATTCTGCATGTCATCCAACTTTGAGTTTTACCCTGCAAAAAGCTTCTGTTCCTCTCGGTTCAACAGTACAATTCTACATTACAATGTTAAATAACCTTTTTATTAAGAATTTGCCATTAGCTGTAACCATTGATAAATTTGATATCACAGCTGTGTTTGTTGCGTGCACTAGAGATTCAGAGATGTGCTGTTGTACAAATTAATTTCAATTAAAACATGTTTGTAACTCCAGCTAGAGAACGAATATTTAACTATAACTTAGTTTTACTGCCTTTTTATATGTAGCTAAATTTAATTTATGTAAATAATGTCAGTAATTTGCTTCAAACGAAGGTTAATAAAGCAAATGAACCGTTTTGGACCACATGGCAGGCCAGAATTCCTATAATTAACGATACCTAATCCAGTGCAGTTTATCAGTTATGGCTGAATTTTGTGCTCTTGATGATATTGAAATTAAGTTTTCTTCTTGTTTTACATTTAAAGGTTTTAAGGCTGTTTGATTCACCACAGTTATTTCCCCAGTGGTTTGGAGGTGTTCTTGTTTCTGTTTTAGTTAAGCATGGATTTTTGTTTTGGCGGTCCTCATGCATTAAATGTCGTTTTTATATCACAATGTAGAACTTTGGTCAACACCTGTTGTTTTTGATATGGTCTAAGAATGAATTTCACTTGTACTTAATAAAGCATTCATATATTGGGAGATTTCTCAAGAGGCTATGAAGTAAATACCAAAGGTTAGTGATTTATATTAAACCTTTCACCACTTCTGCAATATAACTGTGCTTTATGTTTGTGAATGGAGCAGTCATTGATCCAAATAGATCCTTGCACAAGAATGAAAGGCAGCACCACATGAAGTAGAGAGTGTAGTTATATACAGTAAGTACACTGTGTGCATGAAGGTGAGAGCTCTTTGGGTATTTGAGACACATGATTGGCAGGGAAGAACTGTAGCATAACAGTAGGAGCTGAATACTGATGATGCTTTATGAAAGCTGCTGAAGAGGAGCAAGCAAGCAGGCCAATTCAAGTACACAAAGCACAGGAAGTTGTTTGTGTGTAAACGCTTTCTGTAACGATTTTTGATGTTTTGATTAGTTGCATGACATTTGTTTTCTCCTGTTGGGAAAAATACTTCTCAGGTGTGTTAATAGGGAGCTGTCCATGGTCCTGTCCTGCAGAGAACAGCTTTGGTAAAGGACTTGGGATTGTCAAGGCACACGGAAAGATAGATTTAGCTTTTGTTGCTTATTTTCAATCCTCACCAATACAGAAAGCTTTAGAAGGTCTTTGTTATGTATGTCTCGTCTGTCAAGTTTAGATGAGATAATTGTTGGTAGTTATTCCATTTCTTAAAGGAATAGTTCCCCCCAAAATTAAAATGTCTAAATAATAAAATAAAATAAATAAATTAGTTTCTTCATTAGAACAGATTTGGATAAATTTAGCATTACATCATTTGCTCAACAAAGTATATGTTTGGACTCTAATTCTGATGGCACCCTTTCACTGCAGAGGATCCACTGGTGAGCAAATGATTCAAGGATTCAAAGCATTTATTGACATGTGCACAGTGAGGAAAACAAGTTTCCCTGTACAATGAAATTCTTTCTTTGTGGTTCACAGTGAATGCCAAGACAAGTGCAAAAACTAATGTAAAAATAAAGACACACACACACACACACACACACACACACACACAATTAAAAATAAAACTATGCTGCAGAACTAGGAATATAGACATATGGATTATATACATCTGTATGTGCGAGTGTGCAATATTGACTTGTGTGCAACACTGAGTGTGCAAATTGATTGAAAGTATATGATAATGTTAGCAACAGTAACATTAACAAAGTGCAAATTAAATGAAGCTACTTGATAAAAATAGCAGGAGTAACTTTAACAAATATGCAAATTGAGATATAGCTACTTGATGATAATAACAGAAGCAGTAACATTAACAAATGTGCAAATTGAGACTGAAGGAATTCAGTCCAACTATTCTATGAGATAGATGTGATGTAAAGCTACATTTCTCCAAATCTGTTCTGATGAAAAAAATAAAACTCATCGACTGTTTATCTTGGATGCCCTGAGGGTGAATACATTTTTGGGTGAACTATTCCTTTAACTAAACTTGTCAGTATACCACATGTACATTTAGGACTTATATAAGTGTGTATTGTCATGTCAAAGGAAAGTACACTCAAGGCAGAGTGACAGGGAAGAAGACAGCCTGTACTGCAAGGCACTGTTTCTGGTTTTCATGCTGTGTAGCCAGCAATGATCAACTCAAACAGCTCAGCTCGGCTCGGCGGCTGGGATCATCTACAACAAGTTGCCTTCTTCCTTGACACTCGCCTGTAGGGCTAGAATCACTTCATCAATGCAAATGCATCTCAATTCAAACAGTGAAATGATTGTTTGGAACAGTTGAAGCCAACAAAAACAGTGTTTACAGTTGTTTTTAGCCTTATCTTTTCAGCTTATAGCGCTGGACTATAACACTTTTTTGTAGTTCCACAATGTAAAATCAGATTTTTTTGTCTACTGTTTTCAGCTAGTTCCATTGTGGTTTTTGTTTTTCGGTTTATAAAAACTGAGAAAATTGTAAAGTTAAAATATTCTGAATAGTTTTTAATTATCTGAGTTCAAAAGGCTTCTAACCTCATGACTGGTTAAATATGCATTCACTGAGGGCACTGAGGGGTTGCAGAAACATTGGCTTTGAGTCTTTGACTCTTGGAGAGAATCAATGCTGCTATTTGATTAGGTGTTAGCAGTTGACCTTTCAAATTCATCAGTTCAATTGATTCATCATATGGCTGCTGGTAGGGAACATAAGATATTAATCTATATTAATGACTATTTGAAGCCCATTACCATGTGTTAATGTGTGAATAGGGAGACTAGACTGATTTATACCAAGATAAAGAGACAAAAAAAAATCTTAACTATTATAAATAATGACTATTCCAGGAACTTTTCTTGTCTTGTTTCACAGATGTAATGTCAGTCATAGTGTGGCATTTATCATGAGAAAAGGAAGATATCTTAACAAGGTCTCCACAGAAATCGTTAAAACGTGTGCAAAATTATTCCATTTTAAGGTTTCTCCTGGGTTTCAGTGCTGCACGATGAACACTGAACCTAATGAGGTGTCCAAGGAGAAACCAAGGTCAGAATTCATCATTTTTGCATATGCAGCTGAGCTCTTTTGCTGCAGATATCTGCTGGACTGCTGTGCATTTTTCCACTGGTTCGTACAGTCAAATCATTTCCATGTTTCCTCAGGTGCCTTTTGTGTAGCACTGTTTTGGTGCTGGAGTGTTCTCATCTTCTCAAGGAGTCATTTCAGGCCTTGCTTTTTGATGTGACTGCCCTGTAATCCTGTTTTGTAATCGATGTAATCGTTGAGCCCTGGGGGTGCAGGGGGAGGCGCCAGATGAGAAATGCAGCTGAGGTCTCAAGGATTGAACAGAGACTCAAAGATTTCTCTAGATGGACACGTGTTTGACAAAGTCCAAAACATCACTAAAGATGATATTTAAAGTGAAAAAAAAAGAAGCTAGATAGTGCTTTGAAGATACTTTGAAGCTATGTTATTAATCTTGTGTGTATATACAATATGTGTGTGTATAATTTTTATATATAATATATTTAAACATGTATACTCATTTATACACCCTATGGGGCACAATTAAACTATTTATTTTACCTTCACATGTAAGGAATTAAGCAAATTTGCACTCTCGTTATTGTCTTCATTTGGGAAATTTATAGAAAAGTATAAATATGCACTACTTTTTGTGATTAATTGGCATATAATTGAATAAATAATATAATTAATTTGATTAACACCTTTAATTTGTATATAAAAGTGAAAATATAAAATATTTTTTTAATTAGTCTAGATATTTGGAAGCTATTATGTAGCTGTGTGTGTGTATACTACTATTAGTGATTATTTAATTAGCATGAATAAATCATAAATTCTTTCTGTTGACACATCTGTACATAAAAATGAAATTACACTAATCCAAATATTAGCAACTAATAAGACAGTTTTTCAAATGTTTGTGTTTTTAAAAAACATTCCATAAAGTGATGATTGTGCTTAAAAAAACACAAGAAATTCTAGACTGTGTACTTTTGTTAGTACCACCCCTAACAGAATACACTGCAGCTGATATTTAACCTTTGGCTGTTCCTGTGCTTGAAATGAGTTATTACTGTTATAACAAGTAACTGTAGTCAAACTAGGTGATAAAGTCATCAAGTTTTCTAGACTTTCAATTACCTAGTCCTGGTAGGATTCTGACATTACAGCGCCCAAATATGCTTTAGGCATAATACCGCTATTTTGGCAGCTTAATTATTGATGTATAAAAGTGCAAGTCTGAAATATGTTTAGCATATTGCCTGCTTCTGAGAGGAAGCAATATGACTTCATTATGGCATTTTGTGTGTGTGTGTGTGTGTTCCTGTTGGTGGAATGTGTTAATATAGTTCAAAAACCACAAGGACCCTTGCAAAAAAAAAAAAAAGCCCTTATCAAAACAGACATGGCTACAGGCAATTATTAAATAAATTGGCTGGAAGTGATTTCAAAGAGCCCATTTAATTTCCTTCAGTTAATATGCAGAGCAGTGTCATCACAAGTTTTCAAAAACCAATGCTTTGCGAAGGTTGTCAACATCTTCAGTGAGAAAATCTCGAATACACGTTAATTATTTATTCATTTTAATACGACTATTTTCCCTGTCCTTTAATTTGATTGGACAAGTTCCTTTCTGAAGTGCTAATATTTCTTACTGTTCACTGTTTTTCTGTTCACAGCTTACAGACAGGCTACCAGTCTGTGTGTTGCTCAGAGACACGCAATGGTGGAGCCTGCTTTGGCATTTTCAGAACACATGGTGTTAAACTAACAAAGTTAAAAGCATTACCCTGAACAAATAACACACAGATGTCTTTAAACAAACAACCTTCATGCTGTTTATAATTAGATAAGCAAACTGTGCACTTCAGCCTTCTGTCAAGATTGCAAGGTTTCATAATGCGGTAATAATTTTTAAAAGAGCACTCAGAACTGGTTAGATGAATGCAAGGGTTAGAAAATGCTTTTCCAGTCTCACATAATGCATCTGCATGCTCTTTAATCAATGGAGATATTATGTATACCCTAAGTGTTTTAAGGAAATATCATAGAATTGTGCAAGGAACTGTGTAAAAATAAGGCTTAATTAATTAATAGTCCTATAATCCTATAATAGCCCCTATAATCATAATTTGTGTGAGAAGGAATAAAATTTGTTGGTGTTTTGCTGCCACCCGTGATAATTTCAGCAGGAAAACGCAGTGAAGCGGTCCTTTTTTTTTCAATGAACCATGTTGAATTTATTGCCATTGACAGTTGTGTGAGGCAGAAAAAAATTGAAACACAACCTGCAACAAGAACACAAAGGAAATGCTTGGCTTTTCAACACTACTAATTAGATCAATCAAGGTAAATGTCATATTATTGAGCTACACATTACTTTAGTGAGAGCTTATGACCTGCTAATTAAATTCTTCCTTGAAAAGAGTTACAAACAAATCTATGGACTTGTCAATTCAAGGAAGACTTTGCAGACGGCTGGTTCAACCCTCTCCAGGGATGTTACGTCCTCTAAAGTCAAAAATCTGGGTGTTATATTAGACAGCAACTTGTCCTTTGAAAATCATATTTCCCATGTTACAAAAACAGCATTCTTCCATCTCAGGAACATACCTAAGCTTCGAAGCATGCTACCTGTTTCTGATGCAGAAAAACTAATTCATGCATTCATGACCTCTAGACTGGACTACTGTAATGCACTGCTAGGTGGTTGTCCTGCATCTTCAATAAACAAGCTACAGATAGTCCAAAATGCAGCGGCTAGAGTTCTTACCAGATAAGAAAATATGATCATATTACTCCAATTTTACAGTCTCTGCACTGGCTACCTATTAAGTTCTGTATCATTTACAAATTATTATTACTTGCCTAGAAGGCCCTAAATGGTTTAGCTCCTGCGTACCTAACTTGTCTTCTACCACGCTATAATCCAACCCGCTCCCTAAGGTCGCAAAACTCTGGACTTTTGGTAGTACCTATGGCAAAGTCCACTAAAGGAGGTAGAGCTTTTTCACATTTGGCTCCCAAATAGACTTCCTGATTCGGGGTTCAGATACACTCTCTCTGTTTAAATCTAGATTAAAGACACATCTCTTTAGCCAAGCATTCACATAATGCATCTTATAATCTTGTACTGCAGTTATATCTGATCAGACGTACATTATTATTATTCTTTAGCTTGGGTTGAACAATTCATTTTTGCTTAGATGGAACAGCAGCTACGCTAATCATGTCTCTGCTTGTCTCTCCGTTTCTGCCACGGGGCTAGGAATTACAGAACTTCAGTCTGGATCCAACCATTACATGATCTGAGATGACCGAACACCTGAGATGGAGGATCAGCGCCGGGAGATGACGTATGTGGCCCTGATCGTAGGCGGAGGCCAGACACCTGGATGAGCGCCAGAGACAGATCCCCATTGAGGACCCCGCCACTTAGACAGCCATCGGGAAAGACCACTGGAACCAGCTGAGCCCTTACAATCTGACTTGCTGCAGTTTGGAACTGAACTGCTGGTTTGTTTGGCCAGAGGAGAATTGGCCCCCCGACTGAGCCTGGTTTCTCCCAAGGTTTTTTCTCCATTCTGTCACCGATGGAGTTTTGGTTCCTTGCCGCTGTCGCCTCTGGCTTGCTCCGTTGGGGGCGCTTCATTTCCAGCGATATCGTCGACCTGATTGCAAAGACACTATTTAAACTTATTGACACATTATTTTCCTTTTTTGATATTGTGCAGTTGCTTTGACACAATTTGAATTGTAAAAAGCGCTATATAAATAAAGGTGACTTGACTTGACTTGACTTGACTTAACCACCATAGTTGACCCCCCAATATTCAGAATAGTGATTGATCAATATATATTTCCCAATAACCAGTTTTTGAAGCTTTGTATTTGATTCCTCTTGATCTTGAATATTTGGTTTCCTTTGACAACACACACTTTGACAACCCTTGCATCTTTTCTTCTCTTTTATCTATCTATTTTTCTGTTGATTTTTATCCTTCACATTATTAGCATGCAGCTCTTTTCTGAGCTGGTGCTTGCGGTTATGTGCTACTGCACATAGTTCAACTTCACTGATCTGGGCAAAATGTTCAAGTTGAATGTTACAAGTTCTTCTTTCATCAATCAAAGATTGAACATATCTAAAACAACTCTGTGTAACATTTTGCTATACTGTGCAGGAAATGTAAATCAGTTGTGAAGTATTTGTTTGTTCACAGGTGCAACTGATTTTTGCTGCGTTTTTCCAGTTTCTGATTGTTTGTCTTTGTTCTCTCCCTATATATGTTTAGGCCTATATTGGTGTTGCTCATTGATTGTCTGCAAATATGATTGCCTGACAGACTCCTGCTGTCTACGCAAAAATAGTAAGCCTCTAAAAGCATGATTATATTTAGTGTTAACCAAGGTCCGAGTGTTTTGTTTATTTTAAGAGACGTTTAAAATAAGACCACAATAATCAGCTGATTGGCCCAATGCAGTTTCTGTTGGAACGATATCTTAACAGACTGTTCCTGTCTTGTTATAGCTATAACACCACACACTGAAGGTGCTATATCGATATTCACACCGAGTTTGTTTTTATATCCCATGTGTTATGTATCAGCAGAATGCCCTACGAGCAGGACGTCTACAGTAAACCGATAACATCAGCTGTGACGTGTTTGCCTTTATCTCCAAGTTTCCACAGTTATGCCATCAATGTCATTATTTTCCATAGGCCGTTTGTGAGTGATGTCAAATGTGGGTTTTAATCACATCCTGTCTCAACTGCACAAAACATTCGCCCTTGACTTTTTCTCACACGACAGCTAATACATGCTACTCAGTGTTCTACCACTGCTGTCATCAGGGCTCCAGAAAAAACAAAAAAACAACTAAAATATTGCAACAATAGTCTTAGTAATACAGTCTGGAAAACATCCTGGTTTGTGTCCACATGCGGTTTGTCATTAGTTCATTACATTACAATGTTTGCATTCAACAGCAAACACAGTTCAAGTCGGAGTGCATGATTTGAGAACAATTGATTCCTTTAATCAAGTTCTTTTTAAAAAGTAAATCACAAATTATGAAACGGTCTCAATCTTTAGCAGTTTGAATCTCATCAGTCTCAATGCATTTAAATTTTATTTAAATAGTACAACTAGAAAACACCTTAGTTTATTTAACTTAGACCCTGTATCAGACACATTATATGATTTAAGGTTTGATTGTAACCAGAGGCAGTTCTAGTATCATTGTATATATGAGACTTAATCCAGAGTTGGTCTATTTGGTGTCATACTTTGTTGGACTATTATTGGAATATACCCTATGATTAAATGTAGACTTTTTTTTATCAGCAAGGTATCATTTTAGTGAAGTTAACCTTTTTTTTTTTATCCGTATGAGATTAAACTAAAAAGGTCTCAATGTTTGTCTCTTTAGGCTTTCTGTTGACTGGGTATTGCAATATTTAATTTTTGACAGGAATGAAAATGAGGCTGTGAGAGACAGAAGCACAATGCATTCAATCTACTCTATAAACAGTTTTACAAGTTATGAGGTGTAAAAATTATGTGATCTAAGACCTTTATACAGTCTATCCATCACACCCTCATTTTCATTCATGTTAAGTTCAATATAGCATCTATTCTGAGCAATACCTATAAGGTGACAGTAGTGGCTCATGAGTATTTAACTTTGTAGATAAGGTCGCAAACTGTTTAATTGACTGCTTCTAGGATAAATGGTTCCTGGAATTCTTGTGTATATTTTGCTTCGTTATCAGAGTAATGTCTGTGAAACATTCAATGCTTCCAGCTGGATGGAGCGCAATTCTGACCTAAAAGCCACCAATCCTCTAGTTTCTTCACGGTAGTCTGCAAAATTGAAGCCCCTGCGATCATAAATGAGTAAGCTTTGTCACAAAATAAACTATAGTTTGCAGAGGGTTTTAATCCATAGGAGCAGATTAACATTAAGCGTGGACTATTGCTCTGAATAATTTGAATTGTCCAAAAAAATACCTGACATGAAAACTTGAGAAAGTCAAGGTAACAAAAAACCTTCCCCTTCTTATAGCCTATAACATTATTGGATTTGTTGAGTGGTGACATTTAAGAAATGTGCAGTGAAATGTCTTGAATGGCATGGTTGATTTTCTATATAAATAATGTAACTTGGATTGGAAGGATTTAGAGGGCTGCTCTGTGAAATCGATTTGTGTTTCTGGCGTTTATGACTGAACGTGTGTGAAAATTGCTCTGGTGGGTTATTCATTTCATGGTCACCTCCAGTCCATATCAAATATTAATTTCACCTTTTTACTTTTGGGAGTACCTTTGATCTTTGTAATTCTTGCACACAGAAATCTGGAGAAAATCGTGCTGTTCACAAAGTGTTGTTCACATATGAGGCAATTATACTTCTCAAAGGACTTCTCAGCTCACTTCAGATAATAATGCAAGATGAGAATACAATTACTATGAAACGGCATTTCAAATATTCGAAAATCACAACCAGTTCCACAGGTAAAACAGAGTATTGTGTTTATCAGTACAAAATGCAGGTCTTGGCACATATCACCTGCTATGTCCTGTAAAGGTCCATCCACCCACACATGCACATATTTCTATTTGAATGATTGTCTAAATGTTAATTTTTCTACATCCATTTGCAGATTTTCATCTTATCCTCATTTGCAGCTTTGAATTATATAAATAATTCTAGACCAAAGCTTGTCTGACACAGTAATTAGCGATGAGAGCAATGTTTCATCCTTTAAACTTCCATTCATTCAGCTTTGCGCTGCAGCCAAGAATACTTTTCCAGCAAATAAACTTGCGAGATTCTGTACTTTTATAAGATTGGAACAGTCATTTGTTATTATGACCAAACGGAATATCCTTGTAAATGTCTGTGAGTCATCTTTGGAAAAGAAAACTCCTACTAAATGACAGCTTAAATGACTGTAATAATAATTGCAACTCTTGCAAAGCTTCAACTTTAATCCAGTTTCACTGTCATGATGGTGCAAATTGAACAGACATTTCAAAATATTTGCATATAAAAACTTGTTACCTGACGCTCCAGGTATTAGCAAGGCATTTGCTCCATATTGTTTTTGTATTTTTTGAAATTGTACAACACGAATTCCGCAAATGTTGGGACGTTTTTTAATTTGAATAAAATGAAACTAAAAGACTTTCAAATCACATGAGACAATATTTTATTCACAATAGAACATAGATAACAACAAATGTTTAAATTGAGAAATTTAACACTTTTATCCACTAAATGAGCCCATTTAAAATTTGATGCCTGCTACGGGTCTCAAAAAAGTTGGCACGGGGGCAACAAAGGGCTGAAAAAGCAAGAAATTTTGAAAAGATTCAGCTGGGAGAACATCTAGCAACTAATTAAGTTAATTGACATCAGGTCTGTAACATAAAAGGGGATGTCTTAGAGAGGGAAAGGGAAGTGGTGTGTGGCCAAGTATGGTGACCCATACTCAGAATTTGTGCTCTGCATTTAACCCATCCAAGTGTACACCCAGTAGTGAACATACACCCGGAGCAGTGGGCAGCCAATACGGCGCCCGGGGAGCAGTTGGGGATTTGGTGCCTTGCTCAAGGGTCTCACCACAATCATGGTATTGAGGGTGGCGAGAGTGTTGGTTATTAACTCCCCCCACCTACAATCCCTGCTGGACCTGAGACTTGAACCCACGACCTTCGGGTTACAAGTCCGACTCGCTATCCATTAGGCCACAGCTGCCTAATATGGCAGTCTGAAGAGAGGAAGAGTCTCTCAGAAGTAAAGATGGGCAGAGGCTCTCCAATATGTGAAAGAGTGCATAAAAAGATTGTGGAATACTTTAAAAACAATGTTCCTCAACATTAAATTGCAAAGGCTTTGCAAATCTCATCATCTACAGTGCATAACATCATCAAAAAATTCAGAGAAACTGGAGAAATCTCTGTGCGTAAGGGACAAGGCCGAAGACCTTTGTTGGATGCCCGTGATCTTAGGGCCCTCAGGCGACACTGCATCACTCATCGGCAAGATTCTGTCATTGACATTACTAAATGGGCCCAGGAACCACTGTCGGTAAACGCAATCTTCCGTGCCATCTGCAGATGCCAACTTAAGCTCTATCATGCAAAAAGGAAGCCATATGTGAACATGGTCCAGAAGCACCGTCGTGTCCTTTGGGCCAAGGCTCATTTAAAATCAACTGTTTCAAAGTGGAAAAGTATTCTATGGTCAGACGAGTTCAAATTTGACATTCTTGTTGGAAATCACAGACGCCGTGTCCTCCGGGCTAAAGAGGAGGGAGACTTTCCAGCGTGTCATCAGCATTCAGTTCAAAAGCCAGCATCTCTGATGGTATGGGGGTGTTTAAGTGCATACGGGATGGTAGCTTGAATGTTTTGGAAGGCACTATGAACGCTGAAAGGTATATAAAGGTTTTATAGCTACATATACTCCCCTCCAGACAACGTCTATTTCAGCAGGACAATGCAAAACCACATACTGCAGCTATTACAACAGCATGGCTTTGTAGTAGAAGAGTCCGGATGCTGAATTGGCCTGCCTGCGGTCCAGATCTTTCACCTATAGAGAACATTTGGCGCATCATTAAACGAAAAATATGTCAAAGGCAACCACAAACTATTCAGCAGCTGGAAACCTATATCAGGCAAGATTGGGACCAAATTTCAACACCAAATACTCCAGAAACTCATAACCTTGATGCCCAGACGTCTTCAAACTGTTTTGAAAAGAAGAGGAGATGCTACACCATGGTAAACATGCCCCCGCCTCAACTATTTGTAGACCTGTAGCAGGCATCAAATTTGAAATGAGCTCATTTTGTGCATAAAATTAAAAATTTTCTCAGTTTAAACATTTGTTATGTTATCTATGTTCTATTGTGAATAAAATATTAGCTCATGTGATTTGAAATCTTTTAGTTTTCATTTGATTCAAATTTAAAAAAGGTCCCAACATCTGCGGGAATTCAGGTTGTATATTAACAGATATATTGTATATGCAGTAGAATTGAATGTATTATCCTGTTAAATTGTATATAACCTTTTAAAATAAAGTAAGACAACTTTTATGGTATGGTAAGGTAATATTTAAATAACAATTAACCTTTTTTTTTTTTTTTTTACAGTTTTCATTTTTACACTATTTAAATTATAAACAATTTTTATGTATGTTTTAAAATTAGAAAAAATTTTTGGTAATGCTTTATTTTAAGGACCAATTCTCACTATTAACTAGCATACATATTACTAGCATTTTGGTTGTTCAATAGTACTTATGGAGCACATATTAATGCCTTATTCTGCATATCCATATTTTAAGTCCTTTAATTCTAACCCATACTTAAACTAAACAGCTACCTTTCTATTAACTATAATAATAACTACAATTATCTATTAATAAGCAGCAAATTAGGAGTTTATTGAGGTATAAGTCATAGTTAATATAGTAAGAACTTCAAGATGTCTTGGAGGGGTGAGGTGTCCAAGTCGTAACAACTAGCTACTGGGGTACCTCATGGCTCAGTTCTTGAACCACTTCTCTTCTCTGTCTACATGGCATCACTAGGGTCGGTCATTCAGAAACATGGCTTTTCATATCACTGCTATGCTGATGACACTTAACTCTACCTCTCATTCCATCCTGATGTTTCCGACGATAGCTGCTCGCATCTCGGCTTGTCTAACATCTCTTATATCTTGCTGGATGAAGGACCATCACCTTCATCACAACCTTGCTAGACAGAACTGCTTGTGGTTTCAACAAAACCGTCACTTCATCACATTTTTACCATCCAGTTAGGCGCATTAACCATAACTCCTTCAAAAACAGCCAGAAACCTTGGAGTTGCGATTAATGATCAGCTGAATTTCTCAGACCACATTGCTAAAACTGCCTGGTCCTGCAGATGTGCTTTATACAACATCAGGCCCTTTCTTTCAGAACATGCTACACAACTCGTTGTTCAAGTTCTTGTTTTGTCCAGGCTGGACTATTGCAATGCTCTCTTGTCAGGTCTTCCAGCCAGTTCTATCAAACCTCTATAATTAATCCAGAATGTGGGTGCAATATTAGTCTTTAACAAGCCGAAAAGAACGCACATCACACCTCTTTTCATCAGTTTGCACTGGCTACCATTAGCTGCTCGCATAAAATTCAAGGCATTGATGTTTGCCTACAAAACCACCACTGGCTCTGTACAAGCAAGAAGCTTGTGTTCTGCAAGTGAACATCCCAAAGAGGCACAAAATCACTTTCACAGACGTTTACAATAACTTGCCCCTGGTGGAATGCTCTGCCCAACTCAATGCAAGCAGCTGAGTCCCTCGCCATCTTCAAGAAAAGGCTAAAACACATCTCTTCCATCTTTTTTGACCCTCTAACTCTAGCACTCTCTATTCTAATTCTATTTGATCTATTTGTTTTCTTTTTTATTTTAAAAAAGCTCTCTAACACTTGCACTCTCTATTCGTTTTCTAACTGCTTGTTTTCTTAAAAAAGGCCTCTAACACTATAGCTTTCTCTATACTTTTTCTATTCTATATACTTGTTTTCTTTTTATTTATTACATAAAAACCCCCACCTTGCTATGTTTACTGCATTAAGCTAACCGAGACTTGTCATAGCACTTCTATTGTTGGTTTTGATTGCTTCTATTGTCCTCATTTGTAAGTCGCTTTGGATAAAAGCATCTGCTAAATTACTAAATGTAAATGTAACTGGACCTTAAAGTGTGACCTATATATTGTTTTAACATTTTTACAACCATTTTAAAATATATTTTTGTTAAAATTATGAACATTTTTATAATTTTATAACCTTTTTTATATTATTTTCCCCAGTTAATGAACATTTTCATGCAAATTATTGTTATTTTTTGTCCTCAAAATGGAAAGGGTTTTCCCTCATTCAGTCATGACTAGCCTGAATAATGAATAACCAGACTTGCTTGCATTTATATCGGGTCACCAGTTTTAAACACTATTCATGTAATCTTTGGAACCTTTGAAAGGAGGATTGACAGCATGAAGTTTAAACAAAATGGTTGACATGAGACACAGCAAGAAGCCTCGCTTCAAACTTTAAATTACGGTCAAAATGGGCAGTAATTTCAAGCCCAAGTATGACAGTTGTTCGCTACTTGAGTTTTGTGAGTCTTTCACTGGCTAATAGAACGCTGTGATATTGCAGCACAGATGCTCGATAATCAACTCTGCAATGCACCTTTTGCGCTTTGGCACTGTTGTTGAGAGAAAGACAATCCTGCGCTGACAGACCTTATTTACGAGGCCTTTTGATCATAGAGGAGTTGGTTTTGTGACAGTCATTAGTTTGTAGTGCTGACTACAGGGACCAAGCTGTGTCTGCCATGTTACGCACCCCCTTTATCAAAAAGAATGAGTGGTTGGAGGGAGTAAGAGACTCACTTACAAGCTACAGTCGCTCTGTGATGTGGTCGAATAATGATGCCTCCAAAGAGAATTGGACAAACAACAAATGTGGTGTTTCATTAAACCACTGCAATAGCTGATTTGAATGTTGCATAAACCTTGAACATTTAGAGGCGTATATTAACCCCAGTTGCTACTTTAGGACCTGCCTGAGGTAAATTAAGGTTAAGATATTTTAATTAGTCTCTTAATTGAGTTGACAATGACTCCGGTCTAGGTATCAAGTCTATTTTACTTACAGAGTCTATTAATATGAGCTGCCTAATGTATCTATATTGGATTTTTGTGTCTCACGACGTTATCCATTAAACCAAATTTCAAGGCTTTCACAAAATTCCCTCAAGGTTAATAGTTTTCAAATGAAACCATCAGAATAGTGCTAGATATGCACAGATGTTTGAATAATGTCCTCACCTTTAATTAAAAAAAGGTGTCACTTGACAATGATATTTCCCTCATCTTGCTGGTTATAAAATTGCATAATGCTGGTAAAATAATAGATTTTTCCCCCCCACAAGGACTCTTCTGAAACCAAGAACAATCTGTTGGAATGTTCCATTGGTTGTTGTGTTGAAAAGCTACAATAGCCGTTAACAGGTTTCAATAAAAAAAAATTTGCGGTTGTTTTTGCCACAGAATTTTGTTCTAATATAATAACCTTATATTTAACCAAATATATAAAATAAGTACTTCTGTGAGGATTCTGTGTCACAGCAATGTTTCAAGGAAAATTTTTAAGAGTTGCCAACACTGTGATACGGTAAAGCAATAAATAATAAGATAACAAATGACGACAAAAGTACACAAGTAACTGAAAAATAAAAACAAGAACTTAATAGTATAACAAAATAGAAAATATGCGACAGTCAGTAGGTGACAGTGAACTCCACTCTGATGGGCTCCAACTCACCTTAACACCTGGGTATACCCTGTACCTTACAATTTTTTTTTAACTATGTTTATACCATAGTTAAAAAAAGAAACATTGTCACTATAGTTAAACCACACAATACAGTATGATGATAGGCAAGCATGTTAATTATTTATTAAATGCTTGTGAGGACCTTTATGACTTTTCTGTTGCCCTAAATTCAGAGTTTTTTAATGGGGTGTGAAGAAATCATCTGCGGGACATTAGAGTTGGATTGTGGGAGGTGATGTGTTGTCAGCTGCTTCAATAGGCTAGAAATGAAGACTCAAGAGTTTTTAGTTTTACTGCAGCTGAAGTGTAACAGCTGATACTCAATATCAAGTTTTTAAAGCACTAGTGGAAGACAAGGCTTTTTAAAGAACCAATGACTTCTGATGTTAAATGAAAGACAATTTAATGATAACAATATTTGAGTGGGATGAACAGGGTAAAAGACAATTGTGAAAAGAACTACATATATTTAAGCTAATGTTTTCAGCACTTTATGCTGTTTATAATTTTGTCCTTTTTTGTTGTAATGTAGAGTCACTGTGTCAGGTTAGCTTTGAAAGATTATTTTTAAGATGCTGCTTTTTCATGTATTGATAGCAAAGGAGGGTGTTTCAGTGCTGTATGTCGCCAAAATTCGAATCTGCTATCTATCATTAAACGGGTGTTGATGGAATCTGTTGTAGCATTCGGAAAATGAGCCAGCACCATTTCAGAAATTATGAAGTCTAGCTGAAATCCTCAAGAGTCTTGTTATAAATCCTTATTTTGAATTCTGTGACACAATCAGAAAACATGAATCGTGTTTCATTCTCTTCTCCCACACCCCCAGAAAAGTCCAGTTAGTTATCTTGGCTTTTTAAGATTTTAATTTTTCCATTTGTTTTCAATTTGTACTCAAATGCTTTCTCTGTATTTCTAGATGCCTCTGAATCAATTATATCAAAATTGTCCACAATCCAAAAACTTCAATTATTGTGAACAAATCCCTCCTTTCCACACAATCAGAACCAGATGCCAGCACAGAACGAAAATACCATATTTCAAGTTTATGTATACGGCGGGGAGACTACTTGAAATTACTTTTAAAAAATCTTGTTTGAAGTTCAATCAATAACTTTAAGAAAAAAAGGTTAAGATTTTACTTAATATAAAAGGTTAAGATTTTTTTTAAATCATGTTTTTGAAAAATACAAAAAAAAAAACAACAACAAAAAGACATTATCAAGTGAAGTTTAAGATAAAGATTTTTCTATAAATATACCTGGTTGCTATACTATATGCTAGTTGTTGCTGTATGCTTGACTTGTTAAGATGCACTCTGCATATTTATTCTCATTTTAGTCTTATGGACACAACTGAAACATTAATAACTGTTCTTTCCAGCATTTATACACAGATCAGCTGACATGAGCAGCTAGGTAGGAACTAGTCACTGCTCATTTGTCTCCTCTAACCGATGACACTTCTATTTTTGTTATCTGAATATAATTACTTGGGTCTAATTGTGGCAGCATAATTGCAAACACTTGATTCTGGCACATGCATTTGTCAAATATGTAGGGATGACCTAAAATTTGTCAGCAACCAATTAAGTAAAATGCTCTGCTGAGTAAAGGGCACAGAAAAGAGGGTGAGAAAGAACAAGACATTTGCATAAAAAGTTGTCAGAGTGCAAAAACTGGGGGGAGGGGGATTTTTGACAACTTTAGGATTCTGAATAAATAGACAAACCAGTTTCAATTCTGAGAGAGTCAGTGAGCAAGAAAATTGATCCAGCTGTTTAAAAACATTTGGATTTAAATATTAAAGAGGGCCTGAGTAATTTGAAAGCATCACCTTTTTTTTCTAATTCAAAACTGTTATTGTTTCTGTATTATAGTGAGTTATAATGAGGTTCTGCTCACCATTATATTCTCCCACTTACTTTTTGCACTCTGGTGTAAATAGCACCTGATACAATAAAATGTAAATTTTATGTCAAAGACATGGCATAGAGTAGGATTTTCCACAGAGGTGCTTCGGTGTGGGTACATACAGCAAAACTATATTTAAAAATGTAGTTTCATGTCACGTGACATGTTGCTTATGAAACATTTCTTCTTATTTATTTATTTAGAAAACAATACATTTTGTGGTAAGACATTTGTGTTACAAAAGATTTATATTTATCAAAGAATCCTGAAAAAATAAGTATCACAGTTTAATTATATTAATATTCAAATATTAAGTAACAAAACTGTATTCAGCCCTTATAATAATAAGATCCACCATTAATAATTGAGAATTAACAATAATTGATAATAACGTAGAACCCAAATCAGCTTTGCCATTGCAGGTAGAAATTATATTTTTAAATTGGAATTTATATTTTACAGTGTCTCTGTTTTTGCAGTATTTTTGACCAAATAAATTGAGCCTTCGGTAGAATAAGGGATTTCTTTCCAAAACATAAATAAAAATCTTAATCTTAAACTTAATCTTTAAATTTAAAATCTTAACCCATTTGTGCCCAAATTTTTCTGAATGTTTTCATGCATATAGTTGTGTTAAAAGTGTCTTATGTGAACATGTTCTGCATTTATTTTCCCCAGGTTTTTTTTTTTTTTTCTTGAAAATTGTATTTGAATGTGCGGCAACTATAGTTGTCGGTGGGCAAATATGTTGTATGCACCCCTCAATGTCAAATTTGAATAGGAGGAGAACATTTGGAATCTAACTCAAAATAACTGCTTTCAAAAGACCAATCTTTATTCATAAACAATTCATAAACAAATATATTATGTATAAAATCGAAGAACAATCGATGCAAACCCAGAAAAGCTGCATCTAGCTAATAGTTTGTGGGGTAAAACGCCCCCAGGGGGCAATGGGTTATTACTGTAGTTATTCTGTTCTGAATTGAATTTCCATCAAATGTATTCTAACTTGTTGGTTGAATAAAATTTTTTCGATTTTATATTTAAACATTTGTATAATTTCAATGAAATCATGTGCTATGATGCACAGCTGTAGCGGTGCTCAATAAGCAGAGTATGATGGTGATCAAGTCCTAAAAGACGTGGTGAACTATTGTGATAAACTGTTAGGGACAGCATTGAATCGGTGGTGCGTCAATACAGGGTGTATACGACCTAGTCGAAACCATTGATACACATCCCAGATCATAGCTGAGGCTGAGTAGGCGCGTGCGCTGCTCGCACTGACAGCACATGAGAAGCGAGCGACGACACATCTAGGTTATAAAAACTCACGAAAGTGCTGGGTGACGACCAGTCTGCTGCCATACAATTGTCCTGAATAGACATGCCATTTGCCCAGGCCCAGGATGACGTGAGTCCGCGGGTTTAGTGGGCCCGAACCCCTATCGGACATTCCCTGAATGTTCATCACCTTGGACGATGGCCACACGGAGTTTGAGAGTCCAGAGACTCATATCCCCGCAGTGGGGGCAGTCCGACCCCCCAAGCGCCGCCTCTGCATGGGCACGACCCAGGCAGAAGACACATGATTCGGGGCCATCAGAAGATTCGATTGGCTCCGGGCAGGAGAGGCAATCGTGAGTCATCCTTGATTCCGAAGCTCACCGGAACACATCAGGGGAAGAGAAGGCGTGTCCGCTGCAGCGTGTAGATCACGGTGAGTAGTTCTTTCTTGATAGGCCTCTTGCTTCTCGTAGAAGGTTAGCTGAAGAAAAAGATTCTAAATGGATGACGTACAAGCACTGCCTTATATAGAGTGGGATTCCCGCTCATATTTTGCACGCTTGAACGCCATTGCCCAGTTTCACTGGCGTGATTCAATAAGGCTTCAGTAGTATTCGAGGAAAATGTATTTCCCATAGCAATGTAGAGTGACCGAATTGAAGGGGAACTATAGATTTCTTGTAAGATTTGTTTTGTTTGGATGATTCTAGAGACCTTCATGATTATGTAGATACTGTATATATATGTCAACTAAAAATATTTATTATTAACATGAAAATTATCTTTCTTTGGGAGGGTTTGCCTTCGCCATGCTTCCCCAAAGTTGACAGCCTCATGTGACAGGAAGGAAGTGAATACCTTTTTTTTCCTCTTGAAAAGGAAAATGACCTGCGGCAACTAAAGTTGCCAGTGGGCTTAAATGGGTTAATCCAAACTTTTAAATGACAGTATATATATATATATATATATATATATATATATATATATATATATATATAAGACAACAAACAAGTGTCATTGAATCATATTTGTTCAAAACACTGATAACATCTGTGCTCATTGCTTTGTCTTATCTATAGCCTCTGGGTGATCTGTGTGTTACTTTAATAGCTTGATTCATTATTCTTCTCTTTTGATTTATTAATGAGTATCAATTTTATAGGAACACACACAGCTGTAGCTCCTTTGTAGCTGCTTTTGCATTCGTTCTGTGGTTTACCTCTTATTCTGAATAGATGCACCATGTCTTAGGTGGTGTCAATGATATCTTATGCTAGACACACGTATGATTTATCAGTGACACCTGCATAAACTGATTTCTGTTTTCCTTGACAATGAAATAAGAACATCTGTATGCAAAGATTATGTGCTGTGTTTGAATGAAAGGGCAAAAAGCCACAAGCTTGTTTTGTCAAAATTCACAATGTTCTTTAGAAAACCAAGACAATGCAAATGAAAATAAAAGACTGTTTTATGCTTGAATGCCTAGACTAATTTCCCCATAGACGTAGGCAGCAAAAGACTCTGAGCAGTCATCTTTAACTAGTTTTTCAATAGTTTTTGAAAATTCTGAATAAAGAAATATAAAATGTGTGTGAGAGCAACCATAGGGCTGCTAACAAAACTATTTTTCCTTTCAGTCAACCTTTCACTCAGCTTGAATAGTCCCTATAAGACTCTTAAAATACCTAGATTCTCTGTATTGTATTGTGCTATACTATTTTAAAACAGCCTGCATTTCAAGTGGCACCCTACCATTTTCCCGTAGAAGATGCACCACTGTGCATAGCTAGACAACTGTCACCAATCACACTTATGCAAAATACATTATGTTGGATAATGTTTCGGAGGGCTTTGATAACTAAAATTTGAGTGTCTTGAAGAGAATCTTAAGTTGACAAGTCTATCTGTTAAAGCAGACTTCTTATTTTTGTAAGAGTACATCTTCATGCACTTGTGCGCTTCTAAGAGCTTTAAATGAACATGATTGATAGCTATATAGAGGAGGATTCTAGGAGTTTAATACAAGCTCAATCAACAGCATTTGTGGCATAATGATTGCTAAAAAATATATTTTGACTTGTCCCTCATTTTCTTTACAAAAAGCAAAGTAAGGAACTTATAATAACTGGGGCCCATTTTAAGAGAATTTAAAGGCAGAAATGTGAAGCCTAGTTTTATAAAAGCACTTACAAAAATTTGTCTGTTAAACTTGTGTATTATTTGACCAACAATATTTTTCTCGTCTTTTTTACGAAAAGGTTAGTAAGTTTCATTAATTGAATTGTTATTTATGAGGCAATGCTTGCCTGCTTTTGACATTGAATTTTCCAGCTTTCTGTGTTACAGGGAACCATGTTAACACACGTAATTCACTGTCCGGGAAAAAAACAAAAACCTTTAGGGTTCATTTTACTACCTTAGTAGTAATATGTATCCTTAAGTTAATTATATTTACTTCTATAGTACTACTGTAAACTATTTAGGGGTAAATAAGGTTTAAAGGTAACCCTTTGAGGGTACAATCTCAGTGACAAGCATTTCTTTTCTGAGAGTATTTGTCTTGTGACTATACTATTGAAAGTATTTTAATGTGTACAGATTTTCCTCATTCAGCTCCCCTTTTCAGTGCTTCATTGCAGCCCTTTTTGGCTGTTTGTAAAGAAAAAGGAGCAACAAGTCTAAATTAATTTTTGTGGTAATCATCATTAAGCTACAAGTGCTGTCAACTCCTTTAATGCGTCTTTTGCTATTTGTAACATAAAATGTAATGCAAAATATTTCACATTTTAAAAAACTATAAATCAGACACTTAACATTTCAAGGCCAAGCAACATTTTTGCAAAAAACAGTTTGAACAGGAAGATGAATAATAGCTGTCATTCATGACTCATCCCAATGTTTATACACAGTCTTTCCATCTTCCCAAGAAAAGAGCATCTGTTTGTCGCAGACAATGTGAATGGATTGACAGGGAACACACGCAGCTGTGCTTTTGACAGGCCTCCAACTTGATAAGTGTTGATAGACCTTCTGTACAGTGATTGATTAAAGCAGAGGCAGATGAGAGGAGCTGGCAAAAGTAGGCGAAAGTCATCTCGCCTGACAGCATCGAACACAGATGGAGGTTGTGTAGAAACACACCAGTTCAAAGCTAAAGCTCATTAATCTAATCTCATTTTGATTATAGAGTTGGTTGCAAATGTTTCACTTCTTGTGCATCTCTTAGTGCAAGTTTCTGTGCGAGTGTGTTGTTTTCGGAATGACTTGAAAGTCTGGTATTGTGTGATCCTCAATCATTTTGTGTACGAAGCCCAGTTTTTCTCTGCAACCACTTAAAAAATTGTTATGTGTTTGATGCCATAAAGTCCTGTAGCATATTCTCACCTTAAAGTTAGCTAGTTAACAGCTGCACAGTGTTCATGTTTATCTCAGGCTGGTGTTGGTGTTCATTCAGCATGTGTGCTTTGCCCATTACGGTCCTGTTTTTATTGGGTGTTTAATCCTTTAAGTGTTTTATTGGGCTTGCAGTCCCTAGTGTCAAGACGTCTGGACTAACACATGTACACTTTGGTATTTCATAAAGCTGCACACTGTCTGTCTCAAAATTGTCTCAAGCATGTGCTTAGTTTGCCAAAGCCTCTTCCAATATGGCAAAAGAACAGGAGCGGCATTGGTTTTGAACCGCTACTTCAATATATAAAGATTTCAGATGTTGAATCTGCCTCCATTTGGCAAATAAATAAATGTCTTCACCATAAGACATAAAGGCACAAATTATATGAAAGTGGCCCATAAATATGCTGTTAAATGGAAATAATCAGCAATTAGTCACACTGGAGTCTGTCATCTTTTGGCCTAACTGCAACATCACTGGAAACCACCCAGTGTCTGTTCAATGATCTTAAGCAGGGCTCTGCTGGGCCGATGTGATGTTTTTATGGACACACCATTTCCAGACAGTAAAAGTCAACAGTGCAGTGTTTAATGGTTGGAATCGTTAGGGCGCAGACGGTGAGTCTTTCTCTCTCTCTGTGATTTATGAGTTAGGGAGGAATTAGAGTTTTTCTTATAAGGGTGGTCCTAACTGAGTCTTCACCATTGCAGTGTATGGTGGGGATGGTGAAGGGCAGGCTGCCCAGTGTCTGAGTTTGCGGAGCAGGGGAAATGAGTTGTCCACCCACTTCCTTTTCCTGACAGGACTGTGACAGATTTGTGCACCTTACTAAAACCATCCATCAGGGTTTCTCAACAGAAGAGCAGCGAAGGAGAAATAGTGCTTTAACGGATTACTTGCATGCATTCCCAAAGTGGGACGATTTCTCGAAGGCAAATTTAACCCAATTATTGACGTAATTGCAGTGTCAATAGTTATTTTCTGTTGAAGGTGTTTTTTAAGGAACACTGCTTCTAGGACAAACTGACTTTGCTGGTAGTTACTCAACCTTTTGAGAACAGAACACCTAATCATCCACTAATCAGCAAATAAGCTAGTTCACCAAAATAAGAAATTTGAAAATGTCAGAATGATGTGTGATAGAGCATAGTATCCGTTAGTGTCATGCCTAAGCAAGATCCTTCTTTTCGCTATATTCCTTATTCATTTGTGAGGTCTGGCCTCGTTTCTCCTGCACCTGGTGTTCTGTTGCTGTTTACTCTTCTATCATATTAGTGTTGCCATGTGTCCTCTGAGGATGGTCACTGAGTGTTCCCGGGAGCTGAATTAATCTTGTAAAGATTTAATTAGATGCTGTTTTATTGTTTTGCATACAAATGATGAGAGCATTTAAAGTTATTATGGGGTGTGCAGTGGTTTGGTAGTCATTTTAGTAGTAAATCATGCTTTCAGAAAATAGGTTTTGCTGTAACAAGCTTCTTTTAGCAAGTGTTGGAAAGTTCAATTCATGAATTGTGAATTGTTTCATTTTAAGTGCTCCTTTCTTTCGATTTTAGCATTGGATGGTTCAATTCATTTTAGTTATCTGGTGATATCTAGATGTAGCATAAGAAATTTATAATTTTTAGCAAATTGATTCATTCTAAATGGCCCTCTTTCTCATTTTGGTCGTGGCTGGGAATTGATAGGAAAAGTGAAGCTTTCTAAAATGTATAATTTTAACCAATTTCTCTTTTTCGAAGTGCTCTAAACTTCGCACATTGAGCTGATTAAAGGCACGTAAATACAAAACAATTAAAAATGTTGACCATTGCAGCTTAACCATTAAAATGTAATCAATAATATTAATGTCATCAGAATATTTGTTTTATTGCATAATAACGTATACTGTATGCGCTCCAAACCACTGATTCGATTCAAATCATTCAAAATAGCTTCAAAGCTTTGTGAAACAGTGTTTTGAATGCACCCATCACAGTGCTAGATAGTCCAATTCATTATCAACTGATTAAAAAGGTTATCTAAATCCCTAGTATTATAGTTTTTTTAATTGGATTAGAATATTTAGTTAATTAATGTCTTTGCCTCAGAGTATTCTATTCTATTTTGGTGTGTGTTTAGTTTACGTTTGTAATCAAAGTTTGATATTGTCACCCTAATTGGAATTTATTCAGAAAAAAAAAGTGCTTTGATTGAATTCCAAATGAAATCAGTGCGGTCAATCATTTTTAGTGAGGCATGTCATGCATGTACACTTAGAGTGGCTATTCTAGAGGGAAGAGATCTTTTTGAAAATGGCTAAACACTTACATGTAGGTCATCAGCCACAATTGAAAGCTTTAGTAAGAGAAAAAGAGGCATATACAGTGGGGCAAATAAGTATTTGATACACTGCCGATTTTTCAAGTTTTCCCACTTACAAAGAATGGAGAGATATGTAATTTTCATCGTAGGTACACCTCAAATGTGAGAGACAGAATCTAAAGCAAAAATCCAGAAAAGCACATTGTATGATTTTTAAATAATTAACCTCCATTTTATTGCATGAAATAAGTATTTGATCACCTACCATCCAGCAAGAATTCTGGCTCTCACAGACCTGTTAGTTTGTCTTTAAAGAAGCCCTCCTATCCTCCACTCATTGCCTGTATTAATTGCACCTGTTTGAACTCGTTACCTGTGTAAAAGACACCTGTTCACACACTCAATCAATCAGACTCCAACCTCTCCACTATGGGTAAGACCAAAGAGCTGTCTGACTAGGGACAAAATTGTAGACCTGCACAAGGCTGGGATGGGCTACAGGACAATAGGCAAACAGCTTGGTGAGAAGGCAACAACTGTTGGCGCAATTATTAGAAAATGGAAGAAATTCAAGATGACTGTCTCCCTCGGACTGGGGCTCCATGACAGATCTCACCTCATGGAATATCAATGATCCTGAGAAAGGTGAGGGATAAGCCTAGAACTACACGGTAGGACCTGGTCAATGACCTGAAGAGAGCTGGGACCACAATCTCAACGGTTACCATTAGTAACACACTACACCGTCATGGATTAAAATCCTGCAGCGCGTGCTAGGTCCCCCTGCTCAAGACAGCACATGTCCAGGCCCGTCTGAAGTTTGCCAAAGACCATCTGGATGATCCACAGGAGGCATTGGAGATGGCCATGTGGTCAGATGAGACCAAAATAGAACTTTTTGGCATAAACTCCACTCGCCGTGTTTGGAGGAAGAAGGATGAGCACAATCCCAAGAACACCATCCCAACCGTGAAGCATGGGGGTGGAAACATCATGCTTTGGGGGTGCTTTTCTGCAAAGGGGACAGGATGACTGCACCGTATTGAGGGGAGGATGGATGGGGCCATTTTCCAGCATGACAATGACCCCAAACACACAGCAAGGTCAACTAAGGAGTGGCTCCGTAAGAAGCATTTCAAGGTCCTGGAGTGGCCTAACCAGTCTCCAGACTTGAACCCAATAGAAAATCTTTGAAGGGAGTTGAAACTCCGCATTGCTCAGCGACAGCCCCAAAACCTGAAAGATCTGGAGAAGACCTGTATGGAGGAGTGGGCCAAAATCCCTCCTGCAGTGTGTGCAAACCTGGTCAAGAACTACAGGAAGCGTCTGACATCTGTAATTGTAAACAGGTTTCTGTACCAAATATTAAGTTCTATTTTTCTATTGTATCAAATACTTTTCATGCAATAAAATGGAAATTAATTATTCAAAAATCATACAATGTTATTTTCTGGATTTTTTTTTTTATATTCTGTCTCTCACAGTTGAGGTGTACCTACAATGAAAATTACAGCTCTCTCCATTCTTTTTAAGTGGGACAACTTGAAAAATTGGCAGTGTATCAAATACTTATTTGCCCCACTGTACAGTATTAACAGGGTAAAAGTAGATCAAACACTTTATTTGTGAAACTTGATAGAATCTTTTCCTTTTTATGCATGCTTTTAAAAAAAATCTTGGAGTTGTTTGTGTGAATGTCCTGCCCAATTGGAGATATCAGCTCTCTTCAGTGAACTGTGAAACTGCTCTAAATAATATTCTCTGCAGTGTCTTGTGTTGATTCTCTTTATATTTTCAATCCTTGGGTATTCCCATGAATTTTTAATGCATGTGATCTTGCAGCTCTTTTCTGGCTTTTGTCAAAAACCTTGTAACAATTTATATGGAATATTCAGTTAAGCGATAACTTGAATCTCTGCTATAATATATATAATAAGAATAGAATAATCCGCTGCAATAACAGCTAGCGGGTAGTTTAGGAATGAATGACCCAGTATAATTCAAAGTGAGATTTTCACTTTTATAAGTGTTTGTTTTTGTTCAATTCATTTTATAGAATGTATCTCTGTATCTTATCTGTACAACAATAATTACTGCTCATTATTTAGAGGTGGTTGCTTCAGATCCATAGGTGTATGTCGTGCTGAGTTATTTGTGGTGGCTGGCAGTCTCACTGGGACCGCTTTCTCCAATTTAGAGCTGACTCTTAAGCTTCTATGAAGAAACACTCATGCCATTTTGCATCTCTGTGCTGTACTCACATTATATCGATGCCTTTATTTAGACCCCCAGACCAAAGAAATCTTTAGAAACAAAGGCCTGTCTTCTTGACCAAACCATTTCACAGATTGAATGTATACATGTAAACATATAATCTACCATTTTGGAAGGATGGAGAAGGAAGCAGAATGAAGTGATATACTGTAGAAAGAATAGCCCCTTCATGTGATGTACCAAACAGATAGCAGAAGTCTATCTTGTGGGGTTTCGGAAATCCTAGCAATGTTTAGATATTGCAGAACTGAGGGAAACACAGAAGAACTAATCATGACAGGACAGATCTATCTATCTGAGTTCTAAATTCTCAGACAGACATGCAAACCACCCTGTGTGATTGCAGATAAAGAGCAAAAAATACCAGTAGGTGATATGTATAGCAGTCCAAATGTACGGTAGGATTTCTCAGAAGAAAAGAAAGTGGAAGTAGGAATACGAGAAGCTAGAGAAATGCCCAGAACTGAGGGATTAGGTCTTTTACAATTGTGTCTTGGGGCACTTTGCTGTGCCACCCAAACAAGAAGGAAAGTCTCATCAAATCCAAGAAGAAAACTTGCATATCTAAATTCAGAACAGTGGCTTATACTGCAGCAAATCCTGAAGCTTTGAAACCTTTTGTAGAAATTGTGAGATGGAGGGAATATCACCCACAAAGTGAGAGAGGAGTGTCACCCGGTGTCTTCTCATGCACACTTATAGTTCTAAATCATATTTTGGCATCTGACTTATGCACAGCTTATATTATTATCTTTGTTGCACAGAGAGACACTGATGCCGTTAAGTCATGAGCTCTTTCATTTCTCATCTTTTATGGGCATACCTTCCTATTGTAGTCACAGTCTCCGACCTACTTATGAGGACCACCAGGACACTGCAGCAATTTTTATGCTTCAAGCTGTTCATTAAACTGAATTTAACATGGTTAGTTTCACCATTGTCAGTCCAAAGAACAGAGTATCATCCATTCCGCAGAATGTTTACGTTACTTCTGAAACAGTACCACCATAAATAATTACATGTTCATTAAACAGTTCAACTGTACTCTGGGATAATTATGTCAATTGCTTATAAATATTGTGTATAATAAAAAATAGGATTCCTTGTCTATTTATCATGCACTAAACTCACAGCGTTCAAGTTTCTCATCTAGTCATGTTTAGTAAGAAATGTAAAATTGTGTCTTACATCTTTCACCATGTGGCCCAAGTTTTTGTTAGTTATTTCTCCTAGAGCTCTTTAACTTCATACTGACACTTATTGGTGTGGATGCATAAAGTTTGTTACGTTACGTACTGTTACGTTTAAAGTATTTGTTTTGTTGTGATTTTGTCCTTCTCACACATATTTCACTGGTTGTTATTTGTTCCTGCTGCATTGCACCAGTCTTCCTTGAGCTCCCGTCCTCCTCTGCCTATGAAGTGTGTACGTGTTGGATGGAAGTTTTTGTGGGGTGGTTACTTCTTCTGTCGTGTTCACTCTTGCCGTTTGAAGTCCTACTATGGCTGTGTTTGTTGCATTTCTCCCTCAGGCACCGCTGGTTTTATTATTTTATTATTTAGTTTGGACTGCTGGATTGCACACATGCTGAATCATATCATCACTGTAGTATGCATACTATGTTTGTTATTATGTAGTTTGGCTGTACTTAGGTTTATGCATTGTAAAGTACCTTTATCACAGGACAAGTTTACTATTAGTAGAATTGCAACGTCTAAAATATGAATACACTCTGCAACATGTAGAAAATAATAGAGCTTGTGAAAGTAAATTTTTTACATGTATTAAATATATTTTTTAAAATGTAAAAAAAGGCTAATTTTGCCTTATTGATAATTCAAGTGTCCAAACAAGTGAAATAATATGCAGTAGGCCTAGTATTTGAACAACCAGAAAAAACAAACTGTGTAAATATGTGGCTACAAATACTATAAAAATAAATTAATACTTTTATTACATACTTTAAATTGATCAAAACCGATGATAAAGACATTTATAATCTTACAAAAGATTTCTATACTTTTCTATAATAATAATAATAATAATAATAATAATAATAATACATATTTTTTTGAGCAGCAAATCAGAGTTTTAGAATGATTTCTGGACTAATAATGCTAAAAATTCAGCTTTGAAATCATAGGAATAAATTACATTTTAAAATATATTAAAATCGGAAACAGTTATTTTAAAATTTTTACAGTTTTTACTGTACTTTGAATCAAATATAGCGGTGGACAAAATTGTTCTGATCAGATCTGAAAATACTGATCTTTTTTGCCTCCAAAACATGTTCATGAAACATGCAGATGGTTGCTCTGAGCACAACAAATATCAGATGAAGTGAGCTGTACTTTTATCCACTTTTAACTTTAATATTTGATATGTCCAGCTTTTGCAGAAATTACAGGTGCACACCTCTCTGGCATAGTGTCAATATATTTCCTAAGAACTAATGTTATCCCATGCCTTCTTCAACTCAAGCCAGAGGCTTTCCTTTGAATGGACTATAATTAAAATTTGCTCGATGGGGTTGAGGTCCGGACTTTGAGGGGGCCAGTCCATTATTTTCAATGTTCCAGCAGATCCCTTCCATCACATGTAGTTCCAGCAATAGTTTGTTTTATGGGTATTGTAATGGCCAATTCAACAAAAACATCTGAAACCTCTTAAATATGCCAAGTGTTCTAACAATTTTGGCCACCACTGTAAATGCAGGCTTGGTGAGCAGAAGACACCTCTTTAAAAAACATAAAAAATCTTACTGTTCAAAAACTTTGAGTGGTAGTGTACTTAAAAATACTTAATTACTGTCCACCACTGGGTAATACAGAAGAGTTATTTGGGAAATTATAATGAATCCATTGGGCTAAAGCATGAATTAATGTTGCTAGATAATCAAATAATTCACCCCTCATAGATAGTGTCTGTGTGCAACATCGCTCAGTTGAATATCTTCAGTGAATCTTTTTTTTTTTAACCTCAGTGGAGATGACTCACTGCATGCACACACACACACACACACACACACACTTCACATTTCCTTTAGAGTGCTCTTCATTAGCCAGAAATCAGGCCAAATCAATGGAGATACATTTCTCATGCATCACCTCAGTGACTCTGACGTCCGCTAGGTCTTTCATTTGGCATCTGTTGATTGGTGCTGGATAATGTGACACCCACGCCAAAGTCTGTTGAATAATTGCTCATTTCGAACTGCTCACTGATGTGTGATTTCTATATTTACCATGTTTGACTGAATAGGAAAAAAAAAAGTTGGATCGCTTTTATTATTGCGCAGATATCTGTGCGTTATTGTACTGTCATGCTTGAAGTGATGCATGTCTTTTTCAGTCAGTGTCTGCTTTCAAGTGTCTGACACGGCTGACTGACTCAGAGTTTTCTACTGTAATCAGAAAAACAATGCATGGGTGGAAAACAGAGGTAGAGAGTTCATCAAAAGGATCATGCACATCTGAAACAGACTTGTTAGCATGGCCCCATTAGCTCCTGCTGGTAACTACGCCATCTGGGCTCAAAAAGCGTCTTTCCTCATTGACAATCATTTCAGAAGTAGGTCTGTATTCTGTATACTTGTTTTTCGGAAAGCAACATGGATTTTTTTTTATATAGTAGTATATTTTATGAGGATTAATCAGTGTTGTCGCAATGTAATTTTCCAGTTGCTCCAGAGTGATTAGTCATATGTCAAGTAAAAGTAATGCAGATGTATTTTCCTGTTTTAGTTTGACATTTGGAAAAATGTATTCCAGATAATTACATTTTCAACATGATTTTGACTGTACTAATTTTACCTTAGTATTGGTCTGCAGTGACTTCATGTTCCTCTTTCTCTTTACTTTGAACAAATCTCAGTTGTTTCTAGTTTAAACACTGTTCCGATGTTCAGAGTTTGTCCTAGTGGTTATATATTGGAATATTCTTTATATCCTATCCAGGATATAAAGGGAAACAAGAGAAGCAAGAACTTTATTCATCATTCATGTGCTCCTGGATAGAATACGCTGGAGAATATGAGTTCATATTTTTGCAACTATATTTCAGCATAATCCAGTGTTCAATATAAAGGGGAAATGCTAATATTGAGACTACATATTCATCTTTTTAATGTGCTTAAAATGATACTTTAGCCACCATTTATTCACATACTCATGTTCTTCAAAGCCTGTATGATTTTGTTTAATTTAAAAATTTTCATTCTCATTTAGATATTTTTGCTTGTGTTTCATGCAACCCAGGTTTTAAAAAAATACACTTCCATAATATACTTAAAATGCTCTGTTTCACGCACTGATTTTGTACTTAATATACTAAAAATGATTCTTTAGTACTTTTTAAGATAAACTTAAGATCAACTAAGTGTAATCAACTGTGCTATTTTGGGACACCATTGCCCGCTTTCACAGACAGGGCTTAGACTAAACCAGGATTAGGCCATAGTTCAATTAGGACATTTAAGTAATTTTTATAAACATGCTTAGAAAGAAACATTACTGGGGTGCATCTTGAGACAAAACAAAGGCATTGATATATTTTAAGATCAGTCAGAGCAAGTGTATTTCAGTTGAAACAACTCAGACTTACATTTTAGTCTAGGACTAGGCTTAAGCCTTGTCTGTAAAACCGGGGAGAATGAACTCAAGTTAAAAAATGTATTTAGTCACCACTTGTAGTACAATTGAGTGTACTAGTGTATGAAAGATGGGTTCAAGTGTACTACAAGTGGTAACTAAATGCATTTTTTAAAGAGATAGTATTTTAAAAGCACATTTTTAGTTGATATTCATGGTGTCGCAAAATAGCACAGTTGAGTACACTTAGTTGATCTTAGGTTTATCTTAAGTAGTACTAAATAATCCTTTTTAGTATATTAAGTTCAAAATTAGTGCGCGCAAACAGAGCACTTTAAGTACATTATGGAAGTACACTTTTTTTTAACCTGGGAAGAAAGAAAGTCATACCATTGGAATGACATCAGAGTGAGCAGAGATGACAGAATTATCATTTTTAGGTGAAATATCCTTTTAAATCCGATTGATTCTGACACCATCACACATTGGAAACTCTGGTCCAAAGAAGTACTCTCTAACCACAGTCAATATATACCTCTAATCTGGCAGCGGTGTAATTGTCTCTCTTGAATTTTTTAAGGATCTTTCCGCCAGTCAATAAAATGCTTTAGTGCTTATCCAAAAAGAACAGGTTTCTGTACAAGGAAGCACAATACTGTGAGAAAACGTGTCCACCCCTTTATAGATTTCTGTAGTAATCCTGCAGGTGTGGAGATAGAAGGGAGTTATCAGCTCACTACACAGATCCCCGATGTGTCAAACACTGACAATCAGGAAAAAGCTGATAATTCACAGCCGGTCTGAAACTCAAACTAGAGACTGCCACCATGAAAAGATTCCCTGGTGAAACTATTAACGGAATAGCTATGATAGGTGTTCAGCTATTTCGCAGTATTAAAAGCAGAGCCACACTGTTATAGCCCATGAGCATAGCCATAAGCAAACATTTCTTTGATCTAAAATAAAGCAGCACTTGAATATTAATAGTTATAAAAAGTGCATGCAGAGTTCAGTTTAACAAGAATTAAAGGAACAGTTCACTCAAAATAAAAAATTGCTAAAAATGTACTCACCCTCAAGTGATTAGATGAGATCATGAGATTTCTTTATCAGAACAGATTTGAAGAAATTTAGCGTTGCATCACATCCTCACAATTGGATCCTCTGCGGTCAATGGGTACCATCAGAAGAACTCATATTTTGGTAACAGTTTAAAGTTAAAATGCCTTAATGATGGATTTGTTTCTTTAGAACATGCAGCTTTTCACTTCATGAGGCATTAATTGATGGACTGGAATCATGTGGATAACTTGTGATGTGATATTTTTGTCAGCTGTTTGGACTCTCATTCTGATGGCAGTGGCACCCATTCACTGCAGAGGATCCACTGCTAAGCAAGTGACATAATGCTAATTTTATCTAAATCTTTTCCAATAAAGAAACAAACTCATCTACATTTAGGATGGCGTGAGGGGGAGTAAATGTTCATCATATTTTTTTTTAGGGTGAATTATTATAATTTATTTCTTTGTGAGGTCTCGTTGCTCAGGATTGATTGATAGATGCCCTCCATTGTTTACTAACCTCACATGCTTTTTTTCAAGCACCTTGGGAATAACATTAACAAACTGCTTTCTTTTCCATGAGCGTTCTATTCCAATAATAATTTACTAAAATAATTCTCATCATGTCCCAAACTTTCATCTGTACAAATAATATTTGCATAAATTAGCCTACAGGAAAGCAGTTTTGGCCAGGAACCACAGAGAATAGGACCTTTCTCTCAGATGCCATTAAATGATTGTGTTTGTCTTCAGCTTATCACCCATTACAGATAATTCATTCTTGTGTTTCTACCCCATGCATAATTATTTATTACCGTTTGAATGAATAAAATATCTCCATTACTCCGTGTCTGATATAAGCAGTGATTAGACAGGACAGTGAAAATATGACAAATAAGACCCGCTGAATGAGAATTGATGTGCCCTTGAAGCGCATGATTGCTCATTACTTTAACTTTTCAGGCTTTTCTGCTGATGAATGGACACATTATTTACATTTATCTATAAGTTAAAATAATAATTACAAAACCGATTTGACAGGTGACCGTTGTCCTTTTATCTGCATTTCATTTTGTCCATCCTCAAATATGAAGCATAACTTGGAGCAGAATATTCCTCTTCGATATAGGCACAGAGAGAGAATGAGTAATAGAGCAACACAGCTTGATGTCAGACCTCATCAGTTACGTGCTGACTTGCAACAACATGCAACATTAAGTCCATTTAGTGAGTGTGTGAACTCAAATCCATTACTCCAGCAATTGAGGTGATTTGCTTTTAGACTGGGCACTTTGTCCTCCCTTTCCTTTCTGTTTTTTTCATTCCACCTTGTCCAACAGTTGGCATTCTCAGTTGGTTCAATTACATACTGTTTTAGATGTTAAACTAATTACCCGAAGTGCACACTGAGTTAGGTGCTATTTCAACAAATACTTTTGCTAATTGAGTGGCATAGTAAAGATTTCTGCAATGACTTTCAGAGACACCTCAGGTTGCCTTTGAATACCCGTGGTTTAAATGAATCCTAATTACTTCTTCATAGAAACAGTACATAATTAAACTCGATCTATGGCTTGTATCACACATTATAGTGTGCATAAGAGACCAACTTTTTGTTGATCTTGTACATACTGCATTCCGTGTTTGCAGTATGTAAGGAATACCATTTATTGTGGTGCTTAATAAGGAATACCATTTATTGTGGTGCTTAATATATCAATAGTCCTTTTCTTCGAGCTAAAAAGACAAGGTCAGCATCACCCTGCACTACATTCAAGCGTACAGAACAAAGATGAACCATGGTACAATAAATAAACATGAAGAACATAAATGCAGTGAAATCCTTTTTTCTTTCATTTTTGTTCTACAGTGTTTCAGGAATAACTTTTGAACAATCTTTCTAAACACTCTTCACAACACAATATAGTTAAGAATTAGTATATTAGGTATAAAGAATTAACCATGAACAGCAATTGACCAATTTATGTTAATTTATGAATATACTATTGAATTTTATGTACAGTAACTATTAATTTTACAGTGTCCTTGTTACATGTTGCATGCATTTACTATAGTAATAACAGTAAATTATAATTCCATGCAACTAACCCTGAACCAAACAATAATCCTAATGCTAGTACGTGTTGTTAATTAATATTACATAAATTACTTAAACTTATATTTAAACTGTAACAAGGACATCTTAAAAAGTGTAATGACACTGTAAAAAAAAAGTTGTTTCAACTTAAAATAATTTGTTACCCCACTGACTTAAAAAGTTACTCAATGTTAATTTAAGGGACAACTGGAACATTTTAGTTGACTAAACTAAAAAATTAAGTCAGAGGGGTAACAAATTATTTTAAGTTGAAACAACTTTTCTTTTTTTTTTATAGTGTAAATATTCTATTAGATTTTAATACAAATAAGGTTAATTTATGCAAATGAAAATGGTAAATGTATGAGTATACTTGCTTTTGTTGATGAATTACACCTCTTACAATCAAAGAGTATGTAAGCTTTGGAGAGTGTATTTTACATAAAGCATAAAAATAATATCTATGTTTGTTTAATTGTATATTTTCCTGCATGGTTGTTCGAGGAAATACCATAAAATGTACTATTTGTCTATTTATTCTTAGCTATTTGACTTGGTGTACCAACTTTGTTATAGCTTTAGAAGTAGCTGATCCACTTTACTTCCTTTCTTCCTTCCTGCTTTTCGTGTGACCTCTATTCATGGGCTCAAACGCTCTAAGGTTTTATCAACCAATGGACGATCCTTTCCGTCTCCGATGACGGGTGGATTACCGCTGAGCACTTTCCAGTCTTTTCTTGAGACTGAATGAATCAAGTTCCATGTCTTTCCAAAATCCCCAAGCAGTGGTTTTCTCTTCTACCTCACTACCTCAAAGCATTATCAAAGGATGGCATTCAGCACTCAATTCTGCTCTATGAAACAAGATCATTTATGAATTTTCGATCAGCCTGAAGTCTTGCTATGTTGTGTGTGTGATTGTGTGAGTCAGCCCAGGGGCTCAGTGAGCAGAGACATAATGCCAGAGAGCAAGAGAGTGATGAAGATGGAAGGAGGGGCAGAATGTGTGCGAGCCGTTCCAAATTCATAACGAGATGAAGGTTTCACACTTCTGATAGACCGATCGAATGAAAGAGAATTCTCAGAATGGGCTCTTCTGCTCATCTACCTCATTATCCGGATTTTTTTGGCTCAAAGAAATATAGAATAGGCTGCCAATGGAAGAACACCGAATTTACATCCAATTTCACATGCAATCCAAAATTAATTAAAGTTGATCTGTGCTGCTAGAGCAAAGGGCAAGAGAGTAAAGAGAAAAGAAATAGCTTGTTAGGCCCTGTCCGCTATATTATGCTTGTTATGTGTATGTTAGCCCCTGTCCGCTATATTACGATTTGTCCGCTGTCCTGAATAAGAAAGACATGAATGCATTAACTTTCCTTTTTTTAACATTATATTTTCTGCAGGTAATTTCTGCAATAACTATGAATTAGTTATGAAAGCTTCTGCCTGCCAAGGGAGTCAAAAAAAAGAGCTTTTATTTTTCTTACTAGAATGGACTTGAATGGAAATTATTCTTTTTTTTCTTATGCTAAAATGGGTATATTATATTGTCAGTGACAGCTTATCATTTAGAAGAATATATAAAATGTCAGTTATCTTTTGCTGCTAAAGGGCATTTCAAGAGCACTGAGACACAAGAGATTTGAAAAACAGGTCTGCAGTGAAATGCTTCATAATGACAACAGATGAAAAATCAAATTCTTATAATCAAATTCAAAAATCGAATTCTTATCAAATTCGGCTATTAATTTAATTTGACCATACAGTGGTATAGAAAGGTGTTCTTGGAAAGCTGCATCTAATATCCTTCCCTGCATGTCAGCATCATTATAATCAAAACAAACTGGATTGTATCGTTTCAGTTTATAGCTTCACACAGTGTTCTGTATTGTGCAGCGATGTGGCTTTGTAGTTTTTAGAGGTTTTGATGGGGTCAGATCGGTGCTTAGCCTTGTCTGTGACAGACTGACAAAAATCAAATGCGTTCTGATGTTGTGTCAGTGATAACGATGACATAGGAATTAGGAACATATGGTATGATGTTTCATAACTAGTGCTGCCGATCGATTAAATAAATTAACTAACGAACCTCACATTTTTTCTGAAATTAATCGCGATTAATCCCACGTAACATTTAAGTTTTAAATATACTTTTATATTGCAATAATTTCACATTCAAATTAATGTAGAAACAACATAAATACGTTATATTTTTAATATTTGTTTAATGGCAACTTTTTTATGACTGAAGGCCAGTATCACTGCTCCAATACTACTGATGTCTCTTGGAAATTCTTTTTTTCTCCTAATATTTAACCATTGACTATAACTATATATGACTATATAAATATTTTGAATGCTGTTAAACTGGAAAATTGATTGCCTGCATTAACGCACTAATTTTTATAGCACTATTCTTAACACATCTGTTCTGTATGCTGTACTATTTGTTTCAAAAACTAAAGAATGAGATTATACAGTGTCTTAAATGTGTTCCTTTTTGACAGCAGTCTAAGAATTATATAAGCTCTCCCAGAAGACTATTTCAAACACTTTCGTGGCATATTTGTTGCATTTTCCACATTTGGCTATATCTTTGCAAGTAAATACATTTGTAAATACATCTGCAAAACACGCATGCTAACAGACAATATTGATATCATTTGAATGGTCTGATTCCCATAGAGTAGAATTGATGGGTGAACTATAATCAAATATGAAAGATCATCATCTCTCCTTCAACTTAAGGGATTTCTCCTTCATGTTAGTGAGATTCAAGCGTCTTTTTCTCTGGTGTACATTACTTAAAAATAAGTTTTTATGTTGAAGCTGAACTTTCTGATATTTAAATATGCTGTTTAAACCACATTAATCCAAATGATAATGTTCCTACAGTTAACTTTTTGGAGAAAAAACAGCCCTACCTGACCCTAAATATTCTTTTTGTTCTCTTCAAAATCCAAAGACACTGTGATTTGGCAAAAGAAAAAAAGCTTTGAAAAAAGTTGGAGATCCAAAAGTCCTTTTTCTTTCTTTCTTCAGACATCATTAAAAATTTCATGGGTTGCATTTAAAACCCTCTGGTTGTGTTCGGACTCCGGTCACGCCCGTTGTGTTCCCAGTCAAAAATGACCGGACTCCAAACAACTGCTTATAAATCTGTCATTATGCTATATTATCACCAAATATTGGATTCAATCTTTTTGTCAACTTGTTTTCTTTCATTTAGGACTGGTTTTGTGTTTCTATTTGCTTCTGATTAATCGTAAGCCTCATTTATCTGAGAGTAGGTACCTCATTTTTTGAGTGAAAAAAGCATTTGGTCTGCCATTTTCGCTGTTGTCCGTGCTTGTTTATTTACAATACCTGCAGAACTTCTGATGGTTCGGCTGGCGACCCGCCCTAGAACAAGGGCGGGTTTATGCAAATGTTGGGGGCGTAGTGATCCCGACTGTTTTTCAGTGGTCTTTTTTTATTCACGAGATTTCCATGTACAGAACTTTTATTATTTAAATTTTTCATTCTATGGCACCTTTAAAGGCGATTTTCTCAGTATTTAGATTTTTTTTGCGTCCTCAGATTCCAGATTTTCAAATAGTTGTATCTTGGCCAAATATTATCCTATTCTAATAAACCATACATCAATGGAAAGCTTATTTATTCAGACACTTATGACTGGTTTTGTGGTCCAGGGTCACATATATAATGATATTTCAATTTAATTTCATGCAATTGTTAACATACAAAACCCACTTGTGATCTACTAGTTAGGTTTTGAGCTGAGATATAGTTCTTTTGAGTGACTACTAGCTCCAGTCTTTCCACTAATGAATTAATGAGGAGAAATTTCATCACTCATTTTTCTTAGTGAGTTACATCCATAATCACTTATTCCCCAGTAAGATTTTACACTGTCTCATAGTCAGATCTGATGTACGGTGAAGCTGTGAAGATCCTTTTAAAGAGGCTGCTTCATCAATCTAGATATTGTCAGTAAAATTTGTGTTGTACTGAACTAATCTGTTTAGTGGCTACACTAAAGTCACTGCAGTTTGTTGTTGGATGAAAGGAGAATTTAGCTAATCACAAACAACTACTACCTTTTAATCAACAACATGAATAATTATCAAGAGTGGAGCAAAACATTAATATTCTTATGGTAAGTTCACTCTTGGGCTTCATATAATGTAGTCAAGTGCACTGCTACGTGTTGCACTCTAGTGTATGCAATTAATACATTTCAAAATTAAAAATCAGCTTTAGAGTTTGAATCCTACCTTGGCGCTCAACCAAACCACTCAGTGTGTTAGCTTCAGAGATGATGGGGAAGGAATTGAACAAAAGACTCATAGCAGATGTTGTATAAGAAATGAATTATAACTGGGGGTTATAATTCATTCTTATTATACATCTGCTATGAGTCTTTTGTTCCAAGTACCATTCCCCCCCAGTACCAAGGCAGACAGAGATGCTTCTCCTGGTTTGACCCAGCAATCTCCAGAACTTCTCATTTACATGACAACAGAGAACTTCAAAAACAAACAAAAAAGATTTAACAGGCAAACAATTACAGCATCTCTTGTGAATGATCATAGGACTACCCTGACTCTAATCTGCATTGGTTTCCTATAAAGGGCAGATTTGAGTCTCTGTGATTAGCAAGCCACTGGCACCAGAAAGGTACATTGTAGTCTCATTACATGTAAGAACAGCACTGGACAAAAAAATAACCTTCTGACTCAAAAAGCCTTGTATGTTTTTATATCCCTCAATTTTCTTTAAATTTAATTTTTCCAATATATTATAATTTTTATGCCTATATAGTGGGTTTTTACATATCACCCTTATTAATAACCAGAACAGAAAGCTAAAACAGACACTTACTCACTATTGCAGTGTAGACTTTGGTCTACAAAAAAGTGTAAGCAATTATGTAAAGTTTTGGCTCTATTTTTTAAATCCACTGAATTCAGAAAATCCACTGAGATGTTGGTTAATTCCATAAATGCTACAACAAATGTTTGAACATTAAATAATTACCATGTGCCGCTCTACGTTGTGAAACTCTGAAGAAGCTGTTTACTGTATATAAATGAATGTATACAATACACTGTATGGACAAATGTATTGGGACACTCGACCATTACACCAACAGGGACTTAAATGACCCTGCTCTCTGATTTTTTTTATACTCATCCACTTTGTGGCTAAGTTGCTGTTGTTCTTAAACACCATAATTTTCCAATAATACCACTTATAGTTTACTGTAAAATATCTAGGAGGGATGAAATTTAATGAACTAACGTATTGCAAAGGTAGCATCCGATCACAGTACAATGCTTGAATTCACTACTAAGCACTTCAGAGTATAATTTTTTTTTTTCCACAAATCTTTGTAAATTCAGACTGCATTGCTAGGTGCTTGATTGTATACTGTACACTTTATTTTAAGGTGTCTTTGTTACAGTGTAATTATACATTTAAGGACTGAGTAATATTTATTAACTACATATACTTAATATAGGATTAGGGTTTGGCTTAGGGTTACTTGCATGTAATTATGGATAATTAATTGTTATTATAATAGTAAATAAATGTTGTTACGTGTGTAACAAGGACACCTTAAATTAAAGTGTTACCCTGAATTATTATTTAAGAGGTGTGTCCCAATACTTTTGTCCATATAGTGTATGTTTACATGCATGTATATACCACTTTTGTAGTATACAATGTAAGTAATAGTCTGTGGGTATTTTTTGTGCACACAGTGGCAGATGTTGATTAATTGGGCTTATGGCTCAAGCTGATAATAAGGCATAGGGTCCTCTGGGCCAATTTTGTCATTTGCTTTTACTGACAACCAAGGTTGTTGTAAAGCTCGGGGCAATTGAGTGATCATCATTAACATGCATATTCTGTGCCACATTTCCACAGAAACGGTCTCTCTTGTGACTGCAAAATAGTAGACTGTGTAGACATTAGCCAACACATTATTTTCAAATTCTCAAGAGGCAGCAAGCTCTCAAACAGTAGCATAATTCAACACTATTCTCAGTTTGGCACTACAATGCCATGGAAACACTTTCTGGAAAGATAACTATTTTGGCCTCTTGTGTTTGTGTTTGTCTGTAACATTAAATTTCAGTGCTTCCAGAGGGAGAAATAAACATGATGATTTTAAAGTCAGGAAATGAAGAAGTCACCAAAACACAGTAACACAGTGGCAGATCCCAGTGCAATTTCCCTGCAAGGTTTTATGGAAAATGTGACTCAAACACATCTTTTCATACTGATATTAAAGGAACACTCCACTTTTTTTGGAAATAGGGGCATTATTACAACTCCCCAAGAGTTAAACTGTTGAGTTTTACCGTTTTTGAATCCATTCAGCCGATCTCCGGGTCTGGCGGTAGCACTTTTAGCTTAGTTTAGCGTAGATCATTAAATCGGATTAAACCATTAGCATCTCGCTCAAAAATGACTAAAGAGTTTTGATAATTTTCCTATTTAAAGCTTGAGTCTTCTGTAGTTACATCATGCACAAAGACCGACAGAAAATGAAAAGTTGTGATTTTCTAGGCTGATATTGCTAGGAACTATACTCTCGTTCCGGCGTAATAATCAAGGAAATTTGCTGCCGTACCATGGGTGCAGCAGGCGCAGTGATATTACGCAGCGCCTGAAAGTAGTCCTCAGCTATATCATAACTAGTTACCTAGCTGGGGACTACTTTCAGGCTACAAATATTCAGTGAGCATATCTGCAATGTATTTGGGTCCTAGGCCATTGAGTGATGTATAAACGAGTAAAAGAACTTTAAAATCAATCCTAAATGTAACTAGAAGCCAGTGTAAGGACCTGAGGACTGGTGTGATATGCTCAGATTTTCTGGTTCTAGTCAGAATCTTGGCAGCAGCGTTCTGGATGAGCTGCAGCTGTCTAATAGTCTTCTTTGGAAGGCCAGTGAGGAGACTATTACAATAGTCCACCCTCCTCGTCATAAAGGCATGAACAAGTTTCTCCAAGTCTTGATTGGAAACAAAACATCTAATTCTTGCAATGTTTTTGAGATGATAGTATGCTGATTTAGTTACTGCTTTGACATGACTACTGAAACCAAGGTCTGTCTCCAGAGTCACCCCAAAATTTTTTACTTGATTTTTAGTTGTTTGACCCCTAGAGTCAAGGTATGCATTCACCTTGAGAACTTCATCTTTGTTTCCAAATGAATGACTCCAGTTTTCTCCTTGTTTAACTGAAGAAAGTTTTGGCACACCCAACTGTTAATTTCATCAATGCATGAAATGGGTCAATGGGGCTATAGTCATTTGGAGATGAGGCTAGGTAAATCTGGGTATCATCAGCATAGTTGTGATAGGCAATTTGGTTCTTCCTCATTATCTGACTTAGTGGGAGCATATAAAAGCTAAACAAGAGTGGTGCTAGAATTGAGCCTTGTGGGACTCTGCATGTCATGGATGTACACTAAGACTCTAAGTGACTCAGAGTGTTAACTTTTAGTTTTAGTTACTTTTTCTTATTTGTAAGTCGCTTTGGATAAAAGCGTCTGCTAAATGACTAAAAGTAAGTAAAGTAAGCATGCTCTCCTATACTCACATAATAACCTCTCCCTTCTAAGTATGACCTGAACCATTTGAGTACCATACCGGAAAGCCCGGCCCAGTTTTCCAGTCTCTCTAGAAGTATGTTATGATCGACAGTGTCAAATGCAGCACTAAGATCTAGTAGTACCAGCACTGATATTTTGCCAGAATCAAAATTAAAGCGAATATCATTTATTATCTTAAAGGATTAGTTCACTTTTAAAAAAACTTTTGCTGATAATTTACTCACCCCCATGTCATCCAAGATGTCCATGTCTTTCTTTCTTCAGTCGAAAAGAAATTAAGGTTTTTGATGAAAACATTTCTCCATATAATGGACTTCAATGGGACCCAAACGGTTCAAGGTCCAAATGACAGTTTCAGTGCAGCTTCAAAGGGCTTTAAACGATACCAGACGATGAATAAGGGTCTTATCTAGCGAAACGATCGGTCATTTCAAAAATAAATAAAAAAGTTTAAGTTTTATAAGCACAAATGCTCGCCTTGCTCTGTTCTGTGATGCGCGTTCGTGACGTCACGTAATACGCAATTACATTGAAAAGGTCACGGTTGACGTAAAATCCAAAATTTTCTTTTAGGCTTTTTAATATTAAAACACCCAGGATACGCACACGAAATGGGCATTTTAAACGATAAACTGACACAAAGACATTTGAATATGTGTATATGGTCCTCCTTCCGCACATTTGTAAACACTGACTCGGTACTTCGGCCTACATCAAGCTTGACCTTTTCACCGTAATTGCGTATTACGTGACGTCACGAACGCGCATCACAGAACAGAGCAAGGCGAGCATTTGTGCTTATAAAACTTAAACTTTTTTATTTATTTTTGAAATGACCGATCGTTTCGCTAGATAAGACCCTTATTCATCGTCTGGTATCGTTTAAAGCCCTTTGAAGCTGCACTGAAACTGTCATTTGGACCTTGAACCATTTGGGTCCCATTGAAGTCCATTATATGGAGAAATGTTTTCATCAAAAACCTTAATTTCTTTTCGACTGAAGAAAGAAAGACATGGACATCTTGGATGACATGGGGGTAAGTAAATTATCAGCAAAAGTTTTTTTAAAAGTGAACTAATCCTTTAATGAGTGCTGTCTCTGTGCTGTGATGCGATTGGAAACCAGATTGAAAAGACTGTAGCATCTTGTAAGATGATTGAGCAAGTTCAGAACTGCCTTGTGTTTTTTAATGTGTGGTTTTTAGCAGCCCACTGCAGCATGTGATGTGATTCCTTGGTCACATACTGTAAGTCTGGCATTGTCTAGTTTGATACAGCCAAGGCTTTTCAAACTTTTTGAAGCTAAGGATGCTATTTATACAGTGTGGAGAAAAGAAAGAAATAAATATATATATATATATATATATATATATATATATATATATATATATATATATATATATATATATATATACACACACACACACACACACACACATACGTATATAAATTATATATATATATATATTATATACATATATATTATATATATGCTGTATATATATATATACATACCTTATAATAGGGTAATTTTCTTATATATATAATAGAATTTACTTATGCCAAAGCAAATAATTACTATATTATTCATTATAATACAAGCAACAATAATTAAATGTCTGTATATTATTTGCTATTATTATTTACTAATATTATCTAATAATATATTTTTTTACATAATATTAAATAAACTAATAAATGTAAACTATATATTTCAATTCAGATTTATTTTAACAGCCCTACAAATAAACATTGCCAAATCTTTTTCTTCCTACTCTCAAATTTTCTAGCACCCCCTTGTGGCCCTCTGGGGACCCCCGAAGCCTAGTTTGGAAACCTCTGCTCTAAATTAATTGTTCATTGTTCATTCCTATTGCTAACCCAGTCCTTCACAGTGGAACAAAGGTATAATTGAAATGACATATATGCTTTATATTATGGCCATGGAAGCAGTCCGAGATGTGAGCTCAGAATTGGTTGCCATAGTGTTCTTTTCACAGCCAGCCTGGAACATGGCTTGAGAGCTTTTTAAAGGTAATAGGTGTGAAGAAAATAAGATAATTCATACTAAGCATTAAATAGCTGCAATGAAGCAATGAAATGCTGCAATGAAATAGTGTATTGTAATTCAGATGCGAACAAAAATTTTGTTTTTTAGCAGGTTCAGTTGTTTATGTGGTAATTAATCCATCCATTTCCACCAGTTTGACCCATTTAGGCCGGTTTGCGTGATCATTAAAGGTGGACATTATCACATTAAGAGGGTAATCAGCTAATCATAGTGAGGTGGGCATTATCACATTGATGGTAACAAACCAGTCATAGTGTTGTGGATATACTATATTCACTTACATATTTGTTGTTATCCTCATTTTTTTTTAAAAAAGAGACTTTTTGGCTTCTCATAGAAAATGCCCCGAATCAACACATACTGTAAAATTAAGTAAAAACTGAACACTTCAAATATTTTACCTTTTAATATTATAAACTCTTAAGATACAGTCTGTGTTCAAGCCTGTTGGCAAAAATTACACCTCATTAAGTTTATTCTACGCAGCTTCCAGTACATGTCCTCCATAGGATTGAGTGGCCTCCAGCTTTTTACCTTCTCTAGAACTAAAGTTTGGACTTTGAGGTTACCCAGAATCTCGAATTTGAACTCTACAAGCACAATAATGGGTTTTGGCAGCAGCTGGACAACATATGTGAGAAACACTTAGTTCCTATGGGAAAATGTAGTGGTTGATAAAAGACAGTACTGAAGTAGTGAAGAGGACTCCTAAGTCTCTAAGACCAACTCACAGCTATCCTAAAATGGCTGTTGCCGGCAATCTGCCTCAGAATATAAACATTTTAGAAACATTTGACGATAATGAGCCTTTAAAATGGTATCACCTTTAAGGTTTGGAGATTATCCCAAATCCAAATTTTCCTTTGATTATATACTTTTCATTAACCAGTTGGGCAAGATGTAACAGATGTCCTTGCGTCCAGTTTGGTTTTCTTTTACGTTTGCATGTCTTACTATCAGCCATGATTATTCTACTCTGTTAATTAAAATGCGGTTTATATGCATCCGCTACAAGAAGCATACATGTAAGAGACTGACAATTAGCTGAACATATGTTTAATTAGTGACACTTAGCCTGCGTGTTAAAATCTTTATTTGAATGTGGCAATTAACATTATTTTTTAAACCTTTATTTGGATATGGCAAAATAATATTGTGCTCTACAATATTTCTATGAATAAATCTCTGACAGAGACCCCTCCCCTCTCCTATCAGCCAATCACTGTGTGCATAGTTAGTAAGCATGCTGACATGATCCATATCAACAAGGTCAACCCCGCCCTTACTCGTAGCTTAAGACTTCTCTCGATTCCTTAGTAAAAGTTTGTCTCAGCAGCTTTGTGAATAGGTTTTAAGAGAGTTTAACTCTTAGCTAAAAAACTTTTACTGCTATTTAGGAGAACTCTTAGTGATAAGATAAAATGTTTTGTGAATACGGGCCCTGAAGTATTAAAGTAAAATCTTGTTTTTGTGAGATTAAGGTAAATGTGTCCTTCTGAAGCATAGCAACATCTGGAACTGTCTGTGGAAGAACATGAATTCCACTCGTAAATAAATGAAAAAAGGGTGTTGGTTTGGAAAATAGGAGCTCATAAAAAGTGAAAAAGAAAGCTTGGATTAAAATCAAAAGACTGAAAAATATTGAAATGATACCATAAGTACAAAGAAAAAAAGTGTTTTACAGAGAGCGTGAACAGATTTTACTGGTTCATTAATAATAATCATCTTGAGGGATTTTTCATACAAGAGAGAGAAAATGACAGAAAACTTTTTTTTTTACAAAAATTGCTTCTGTTGTTATTTACCTTCATTTTATAACTCCTTTTACAACCAGCAACGGAAAGAAAACTTAGAAATTGGGGTGAGGACATTGCAAACCAGTTCACATTGGATCTCTTATGAAAACAAAAACTACTGAATTAAAATGTTGACAAACTAAAAAGCCTTTTCAGAGCCTGTCAATCATTCTGGCATTGTTATGTACTAATATACTGAATGTTTGTTATTTTATCACAGCTGCATTATAGGGTGACTGGACTTAAGTTAGTGTTTGTGATCTTGGGTCTGGTTTGTCAGAACAACTCAGAAGATGGGCTTTAAATGAGAGTGATTAGGGCAGGATTTCCCATTGTGAACCTGATTGAACATACTGGCTTACTGTATCCAAAAATTGAAAAATGCTGCCTTCGGGAAGACACATTCCAAGGTAGGAAGGCAACAAGGCACATCCGAATCCGAATGAAGTTAGCTTCACCCCCTGTCTCATGAGATACCTTCTTCTGATCAATTTTTGAAGGCAGCATACATGTATCCTTCGCTGCCTTTGATATCCCACAATCCTGTGCGTTCCATTCCGTGCAGGTTGAGCTAAAAAATAAAGATGGCGTCTGAAAAAAGTTGTTTGGTGGTTAGTTTGTGTGTAAATGTATATTTCTGATTAACGTTTTGCACTTTTGATGTTATTTCTAGCGATAAATTAGTATTATAGTAATTAAATATTTGTTTAGTTGTCACTAAAACTAATTCTATTTTGTTATAGATCATTAAACCTTTACGTTACGTCAGAAGCCTGTCCGAAATCAATTTTGTGAGGTGACTTCGTGCAAAAATGCTGCCTGCAAAGTCATTGCCTCATAAGGCAGCAAGTCAGCTGCCTAAGTATTCAGATGCAGGCTATATCTCAGAGGCTTGAGGACTGGCTGCAGCTGTGGAGACATTTGACCATGTGAGATAATTATGTGCCAGTTAGTTCATTTCATAATGCATTTAAGTACTTTTTTTTCCTTTTTCTGTAGAGCCAGGCATCTCAGCTCCCAAGTTATGATTTTCCTACATAATAACATACTAACCATCAGTGAAGAAAAACATGAAAAGGACCTTTCATGTTAATGTACCATAGGTTTGAATAAAACATGGCTTGTGTTATACGAATTGCTTTTGCAAAGAACAGACCGAAGCTTAGACTATAGAGTTATTGAACGATAATCTTCACCTCTGGTATGACTTAAAGGTTAGTTCACCCAAAAATGAAAATTAGCTTGTGTTTTACTCAACCTCGAGGCATCCTAGGTGTATATGGCTTTCTGTTGAACAGAACTCACCCACCCACTACAATGATAATGCTTGGAATAGCTAGGACAATTTTTAATATAACTCCAATTGGATCCGTCTGAAAGAAGAAAGTCATACACACCTAGGATGCCTTGAAGGTGAGTAAAGCACAGGCTAGTTATCATTTTTGGGTGAACTAATCCTTTAAGAGTATACAAATGTTACTGTATACTACATATCAATGCTGCCTGGCCAATCAGAATAGAGGACTGGAGGTAACTGTTTTATATTGTATATTTTTCACCACTTTTGCATTCAGTTACAATATGCCAATTTGACAGTCCCAAGGATGATACTAAAACTCTTTAACTCACAATTGTTTATGTTCTAAGTGACCACAGAAAATGGAAAGGTCACTGATACAGTGGGGACAAAGAACCTGTATATGTTCGCTCCTTTTTTAATGTCAGTTTCTGGTGTGAATAAATGCAAATTTTATTTACTGTAGACCTATATATTAGTGATACTCAAATCTGGCTCGCAAGATTCACTTTCCTGCAGAGTTTAGCTCTAACTCTGATCAAACTCACCTACCTGTGATTTTCTAATGATCCTGAAGACACTGATTAGCATGCTCAGGTGTGTTTAATTAGGGTTATCTGCAGGAAAGTGGATCTCATGAGCCAGATTTGAGTATCCCTGGTATATATCAAATAGGGCCATTGACAGAATTGTTCAGTGTTAATTGGGGCAAAACTTAAAAGCATCAATGAACCAATTAGCTTGACAGTCAGAAGCTAATTAACAGAGAAAGGCTATAATGGTCTTAAAATGTGCCATTAGATATGTTAGCGAGCTTCTATTAATACAGTCACAGTTATTTTCCTCTGTCATTTAGATACTTTATATCAATCTTGTTCATTTAAACACTATTAATCTCATTTTGCACAAAAGGGTCATACTGTCACCATGGAAACTGAACTTCATGTTTCCATGGTGTTTCACATTAGACTTTTCACTTACATAGCCTACTACTGTATTGGGTTGAAACAAGGTAGTTTGAAACTATTTTTGTACGTTCAACATCTGCAGTTTGTTGTGATCACACTTTAGGGATCTTGCATCACAATTGATCTCTACTTTACCCTATGTGTTTATAGGGACCATGGAAACTAAGGGATCCAAAAGGAACAGTTCATGTTTATATTATTGTGGGAGTGTATTGATGCTGTCTAGTGTAATTGTATGAGAGTGTGGGGTTCCCTTATCTGGGAGTTTTTATTTTTAGATGTCAGGGCATGGTCTGAAAGTCAAAGGTCTGGTTCCAGCATCTGGGGATCTGGGCATATTATAGCTTTGAACTTCCTAATGTCTGAGTGAATTCCCCTACATACTACAAAGAAAACAGGAAACTATTACACACAAATTGTTTGGTGTATTCTTAGATGTGGGAGCTCAGATGGCAGCTCGTAAATTCAAAATGTAATGCTTAAGTATGTTATATTTTTTATTTTAAAAATACTTAAAACACTCTGAATCAAACTACAGTTACTTTTTTATTGATTGCATATTATTCACACAATAGAAATAATATTCATAATTTATTGATCTCCCTAATTCTTCTTTTTTTTAAAGAAGTGTTTCAATAGTGCATCGACTACTGATAAACACATTAATTTTTATTTGAATTATAAATAATTTGAATTATTTAACCATGCATTACTATGATATCGTAAGGCTTTTGTCTTTCAAACACATTAAAATGCACAAAATGCATTTCTTATTTACATGTAATATAGGAATTTCCCAACTTTTTTGTCATCTGAACCCCTTTCATCTAATATATTTATGCAAAGAACCCTCTGAGATTTCATAAGTAGTGGGGTTAAAATAAATTAATTTAAAATAATTAAATTCACAGTTCTCTAGCTTTGGTTAATGGTCACATCACATGCAGGTACACAAATAAAAGTGTTTTATTTTGATTGATGTTATTTTAAAATGATTTAATTTTACATTATTATGATTTAATTACTAGCTTTTCATTAAACTCACAAACCCCCTGCAGTTTGGGAAACCTTGATCTAATGTCATGTGTAATAGACTTTTTGTTGTTAATAACAATGAATGGAATATATTTTCTTAATCTTTGTATTTTTATATCAAAATGGTACAAGATTATCCTATTCAAATCCATTTGATAAACAAATTACATTTACATTTACATTTAGTAATTTAGCAGACGCTTTTATCCAAAGTGACTTACAAATAAGGACAATGGAAGCAATCAAAGTCAACAAAAGGGCAATGATACGCAAGTGCTATAACAAGTCTCAGTTAGCTTAACGCAGTACAAGTAGTAGTAGTACAAGTTTATTATTTAACAAATAAAAAGAAAACGGATAAAATAGCACAAGTTAGTGTTAGAGGCCTTTTTTTTGCTTTTGTTAATTGTATAATAAATAAAAAGAAAAGAAACAGATAAAGAAAACAAAAAGAATAGAGAAGCTAGGGTTAGTTTTTTTTTTTTTTTTTTAAAGAAAACAAGCAATTAGGAAATGAATAGAGTGCTAAAGTCTTAAAGGGGCACAGTTTTTTTTTTTAAGAATTTAATTAGAATAGAGAGTGCTAGAGTTAGAGGGTCAAATAAAGATGGAAGAGATGTGTTTTAGCCGATTCTTGAAGATGGGTAAAAGGAATCAGCTGCTCGGATTGAGTTGGGCGGGTCATTCCACCAGGAGGGAACATTTAATTTAAAAGTATCCATCCATCCATCTTCTTCCGCTTATCCGGGGCCGGGTCGCGGGGGCAGCAGTCTAAGCAGAGATGCCCAGACTTCCCTCTCCCTAGACACTTCCTCCAGCTCTTCCGGGGGGACACCGAGGCGTTCCCAGGCCAGCCGGGAGACATAGTCTCTCCAGCGTGTCCTAGGTCTTCCCCGGGGTCTCCTCCCAGTGGGACGCGCCCGGAACACCTTTCCGGGAAGGCGTCCAGGAGGCATCCGGAACAGATGCCCGAGCCACCTCAGCTGACCCCTCTCAATGTGAAGGAGCAGCGGCTCTACTCTGAGCTCCTCCCGAGTGACCGAGTTTCTCACCCTATCTCTAAGGGATCGCCCAGCCACCCTGCGGAGAAAGCTCATTTCAGCCGCCTGTATCCGGGATCTTGTCCTTTCGGTCATGACCCAAAGCTCATGACCATAGGTGAGAGTAGGAACGTAGATTGACCGGTAAATCGAGAGCTTCGCCTTGCGGCTCAGCTCTTTCTTCACCACGACAGACCGGTACATCGACCGCATTACTGCAGAAGATGCACCGATCCGTCTGTCAATCTCCCGTTCCATCCTTCCCTCACTCGTGAACAAAACACCAAGATACTTAAACTCCTCCACTTGAGGCAGGAACTCTCCACCAACCTGAAGTGGGCAAACCACCCTTTTCCGACTGAGGACCATGGCCTCGGATTTGGAGGTGCTGATTCTCATCCCAGCCGCTTCACACTCGGCTGCAAACCGTCCCAGTGCCTGCTGAAGGTCCTGGCTTGATGAAGCCAACACGACAACGTCATCTGCAAAAAGCAGAGACGAAATCGTGTGGTCACCAAACCTGACACCCTCCGGCCCCTGGCTGCGCCTAGAAATTCTGTCCATAAAACTTATGAACAGAACCGGCGACAAAGGGCAGCCCTGCCGGAGTCCAACATGCACCGGGAACAAGTCTGACTTACTGCCGGCAATGCGAACCAAGCTCCTGCTTCGGTCATACAGGGACCGGACAGCCCTTAGTAAAGGACCCCGGACCCCATACTCCCGGAGCACCCTCCACAGACCGCCGCGAGGGACACAGTCGAATGCCTTCTCCAAATCCACAAAACACATATGGACTGGTTGGGCAAACTCCCATGAACCCTCCAGCACCCTGTAGAGGGTATAGAGCTGGTACAGTGTTCCACGGCCCGGACGAAAACCACACTGTTCCTCCTGAATCCGAGGTTCTACTATCGGCCGTATTCTCCTCTCCAGTACCCTGGCATAGACTTTCCCAGGGAGGCTGAGAAGTGTGATCCCCCTGTAGTTGGAACACACCCTCCGGTCCCCCTTCTTGAAAAGAGGGACTACCACCCCGGTCTGCCACCCCAGAGGCACTGTCCCCGACCGCCATGCGATGCTGCAGAGGCGTGTCAGCCAAGACAGCCCCACAACATCCAGAGACTTTAGGTACTCAGGGCGGATCTCATCCACCCCCGGTGCCCTGCCACCGAGGAGTTTCTTGACTACCTCGGTGACTTCAGCTTGGGTGATGGACGAGTCCACCTCTGAGCCCTCAGCCTCTGCTTCCTCAATGGAAGACGTGACGGCGGGATTGAGGAGATCCTCGAAGTATTCCTTCCACCGTCCAACGATATCCCCAGTCGAGGTCAGCAGCTCCCCACCTCTACTGTAAACAGCGTTGGTAGGGCACTGCTTCCCTCTCCTGAGGCGCCGGACGGTTTGCCAGAATCTCTTCGAGGCCAGCCGATAGTCCTTCTCCATGGCCTCACCGAACTCCTCCCAGGCCCGAGTTTTTGTCTCCACAACCACCCGGGCTGCAGTTCGCTTGGCCTGTCGGTACCCGTCAGCTGCCTCAGGAGTCCCACAAGCCAGCCAGGCCTGATAGGACTCCTTCTTCAGCTTGACGGCATCCCTTACTTCCGGTGTCCACCACCTGGTTCGGGGATTGCCACCTCGACAGGCACCGGAGACCTTACGGCCACAGCTCCGAGCGGCCGCTTCGACAATGGAGGTGGAGAACATGGTCCACTCGGACTCAATATCTCCAGCCTCCCTCGGGATCCGGTCGAAGCTCCGCCGGAGGTGGGAGTTGAAGATCTCTCTGACAGGAGACTCAAACGTTCCCAGCAGACCCTCACAGTACGCTTGGGTCTGTCGAGTCTGTCCAGCTTCCTCCCCCGCCATCGGATCCAACTCACCACCAGGTGGTGATCAGTTGACAGCTCCGCCCCTCTCTTTACCCGAGTGTCCAAGACATACGGCCGCAGGTCAGATGAAACGACCACAAAGTCGATCATCGACCTACGGCCTAGGGTGTCCTGGTGCCACGTGCACTGATGGACACCCTTATGCTTGAACATGGTGTTCGTTATGGACAAACTGTAACTAGCACAGAAGTCCAATAACTGAACACCACTCGGGTTCAGATCAGGGGGGCCGTTCCTCCCAATCACGCCCCTCCAGGTGTCACTGTCGCTACCCACGTGGGCATTGAAGTCCCCCAGTAGAACGACGGAGTCCCTGGTTGGAGCACTTTCCAGCACCCCTCCCAGAGACCCCAAGAAGGCCGGGTACTCTGCACTGCCGTTCGGCCCGTAGGCACACATGACAGTGAGAGACCTATCCCCTACCCGTAGGCGCAGGGAAACGACCCTCTCGTTCACCGGGGTGAACTCCAACACATGGCGGCTGAGCTGGGGGGCTATAAGCAAACCCACACCAGCCCGCCGCCTCTCACCATGGGCAATTCCAGAGTGGTGAAGAGTCCATCCTCTCTCGAGGAGTGTGGTTCCAGAGCCCAAGCCGTGCGTAGAGGTGATCCCGACTATCTCTAGTCGGAACCTCTCAACCTCACGCACAATCTCAGGCTATTTAAAAGTATGTTAAAGTGATTTTGTGCCTCTTTGGGATAGCACAATAAAGTGATATTCACTTGCAGAACACAAGCTTCTAGAGGGCACATACATCTGAAGTAATTAATTTAGGTAAAGGGTTGCAGTGCTAGTGGTGGTTTTGTTGGCAAACATCAATGCCTTTAATTTTATGCGAGCAGCTATTGGTAGACAGTGCAAATTGATAAACAGAGGTGTGACATGCATTATTTTCACCTCAAAATTAATCTTTCTTCCGTGTTCTGGATTAATTGCAAAGGTTTGATAGAACTGGCTGGAAGACCTGCCAAGAGAGCTTTGCAATAGTCCAGCCTGGACAAAACAAGCTTGAACAAGGAGTTGTGAAGCATGTTCTGAAAGAAAGGGCCTGATCTTCTTGATGTTGAATAAAACAAATCTGCAGGACCAGGCAGTTTTGGCAATTTGGTCTGAGAAAGTCAGCTGATCATCAATCACAACTCCAAGGTTTCTGGCTGTTTTTGAAGAGTTATGATTGATGTGCCTAACTGGATGGTGAAAATTGTGATGAAACAATGGGTTTGCTAGAACCACAAGCAGTTCTATCTTGGCAAGTTTGAGTTGTATGTGATGGTCCTTTATCCTGCAAGAAATGTCTGTTAGACAAGCTGAGATGCGAGCAGCTATCGTTGGATCATCAGGATGGAATGAGAGGGAGAGTTGAGTGTCATCAGTATAGTAGTGATATGAAAATCCATGTTTCTGAATGACAGAGCCTAGTGATGCCATGTAGACAGAGAAGAGAAGTGGTCCAAGAACTGAGCCCTGAGGCACCCCAGTAGTTAGATGTTGTGACTTGGACACCTCACCTCTCCAAGTTACCTTGATGGACCTATCTGAGAGGTAAGATTCAAACCACTGGAGTGCGGTTCCTGAGTTGCCCTTTGCCGATAGGGTTGACAGAAGGATCTGGTGGTTAACCGTGTCAAAAGCAGTGGACAGATCCAGCAAGATAAGTATTGAAGATTTGGAATCCGCTCTTGCCAGTCTTAGGGCTTCAACAACTGAGAGCATGGCAGTCTTGGTGAATGTCCACTTCTGAAACCAGACTGGTTGCTGTCAAGGAATTTGTTCTGTGTGTGAAAGGCAGAGACTTGGTTGAACACATCTTGTTCAAGTGTTTTTGCAGCGAAAGGAAGAAGGGAAACCGGTCTGTAGTTCTCTAAACGAGATGGGTTAAGGGGGGTTTCTTAAGTAGTGAGGTTATACAAGCCTCTCTAAATGCTGAGGGAAAAACACCAGTGTGAAGGGATGTGCTAATGATGTGAGTGAGTGCAGGCACAACTGCAGGAGAAATGGCTTGAAGGAGATGAGATGGAATAGGATCAAGCGGACAAGTAGTAGGATGATTAGAAAGGATGAGTTTGGAGACTTCTGCCTCAGAGAGTGAAGAGAAGGATGTGAATGAGTGTATGTTTGCAGGTAAGATGTGCTTGACAGATTGTGGTGTGGAAAATTGTGCACTGATGGTTTTAATTTTATTAATGAAGAACGTGGCAACGTCGTCAGCTGTTAGATTTGATGAAGGAGGGGAGGAGGGGGACAAAAGAGGGAGGAAAATATTCTAAATGGCATGCGAGAGTTAGACAAATTGTTAATTTTATTATGATAATATGTCCTTTTAGCAGTGGAGACATTAGCAGAGAAGGAAAAGAGGAGTAACTGATATACATTAAGGTCAGTAGGATTTTTTTATTTGCACCACACCCTTTCAGCAGCCCTGAGCTTAGAACGATGTTTGCGACGAACATCAGATAGCCAAGGGGCAGAAGGGGTGGTACAGACTTGCCTGGAAGGCAAAGGGCAGACAGTGTCTAAACAAGAAGTGGAACAGAAAGTATCAGTAGCACTGTTAGCATCAAAAGATGCTAACTGTTTAGGGGGAGGAAACGAAGATGAAACCATAGTAGATAGCCGGGAGGGTGAGAGTGAGCGTAGGTTATGTCTAAAGAAGACACTCTATAGTTGTAGGAAACATAGTACAGTATTGGGTAAAGTAATTTGTTTATATTACTATAGTTGTTTTCAAAAAAGGTACTTTTTTATTAAAATCACTGGGCTATAAAAAGCTTAACAAGACGTTTCGGTATTCATCCAAACATGTTCATCAGTTGTAAAAACAGGAAGTAACTCTGGCAAATATATCCACAAAAGTCACATGACCATGAGGTACAGTAGTTTTGAATATGGAGGACTATCATGAAAAGGCACTTATTCTTCTTCAAGATTCAAGATTCAAGATTCAAGAGTTTTATTTGTCACATACACAATTATACAGAGTATAACCAGCAATGAAATGTAGGTCAGGTCCGCTCCAAGGACAGTGCAATTATATAGTATACAAATATTAAGAAAAGAAAAGTAGAAAAAATAAAATAAAAGAATAAAATAAAAAGATAAGATAAAAAAATATAAATATAAATGTGCAGGTCAGTATGTTGTTGACTTGAATAGTACTAAGAGGAATGTGCAAAAATAATGTGCAAAAAAGTTGTACAGGGTATATAAATAGCAGCAATATGAGGTAGAGAAAAATTATGAATAGCTTATTGATATGGTGATATTTACATGGAGTCAAGTGATGTTATGACACAGAGTTAGAGTTTAGGAGCCTGATGGCCTGGGGGAAGAAGCTCCTCCTAAGTCTCTCAGTTTTTGCCATCAGGCTACGGAAGCGCTTACCAGATGGAAGCAAAGTGAATAGACGGTTACCAGGGTGATTAGAGTCCTTGAAGATTTTAACAGCTCTATTTTTGCAGCGTTTGAGGTAGATGTCCTGCAGAGAGGGGAGAGCAGACCCTTAGATGCGCTCAGCTAAGCGCACAACTCTCTGTAGTGCTTTGCAGTCCTGATTGGAGCTGTTTCCATACCACACTGAGATGCACTGAGTCAATACACTTTCTATGGTCCCTGAATAGAAAGTTTTCAGGATTGCTGGTGAGACCCTGAATTTCCTCAGCTGTCGCAGATGGTACAGTCTTTGCCTGGCTTTCTTAACCTGTGTTTGGATGTGTGTAGTCCAAGTCAGGTTCTCGGAGATGTTTACACCGAGGTACTTGAAGCTGCCCACCCTCTCCACAGGGGTCCCACTGATCATAAGAGGTGTGTAGGGCTGCTGCTGTCTCTTCCTAAAGTCCATGATCAGCTCTTTAGTTTTGCAGAGAGAGACAGTTGTCCTGGCACCATGATGTGAGTCTCTCTACCTTATCCAAGTATGCGGTCTCATCGTTGTTGGAGATGAGGCCCAGAACCACAGTATCATCAGCGAATTTGACAATAGATGTGGAGCTGTGAGAGGACACGTCATGTGTGTAGAGAGAGTAGAGCAGGGGACTCAGGACACAGCCCTGTGGGGCTCCTATGTTCAGAGTGATGGCGTTTGAGGTGAACTGGCCAACTTTCACCACTTGAGGTCTGCCGGTGAGGAAGTCTTGAATCCAGTCACAGAGTGAGGAGTTTAGGCCGAGGTCTGTGAGTTTAGATGCCAGCTTGATGGGGACTATAGTGTTGAAAGCTGAGCTATAGTCAATGAATAGCAGCCTTACATAATTTCCATTGTTGCTATCCAAGTGTGTGAGGGAAGAGTGGAGAACGTGAGAAATGGCATCGTCCGTGGATCTGTTTGGGTGATAGGCAAACTGAAGAGGGTCCAGAGTATCAGGGATGGAGGAGCAAATGTGGCTCTTTACAAGTCTCTCAAAAACCTTCATGACTATAGATGTGAGGGCAACTGGGCGATAGTCATTCAGGCAAGAGGGTTTATTGTTCTTTGGCACAGGGATAATGATGGATTTTTTGAATGAGGTGGGAACCACGGCGGTAGCAAGGGACTCATTAAAGATAATAGTGAACAAACCAGCGAGCTGATCGGCGCAGGACCTCAGAACACGGCCAGTTATCCCATCAGGTCCGGCTGCTTTCCTGACGTTCACTCTTTTTAGCGCCCTCCGAACCTCATCCTCCGACACGGTGATTACAGGATCATCGCTGCTCTGCCTGTTGCTTCCTGACGCGCTGGTCGGCAGAAACGCGCCACCGCCGTTGCCATCGAAGCGGCCGTAGAAGATGTTTAACTCGTCGGCCAGCAACGGATCTGCTCTCACCTCCGCGGAGGATTTGTTTCCGAAGTCACAGATGGTCCTCAGTCCCTGCCACATCCGTCGAGAGTCGTTGAGCTGGAAATGAGACTCAATTCTCTCTCTGTATCTGTGTTTGGCGGCTCTTACTGCGCGTCGGAGAGCATAGCACGATGCTTTCTTAATGATAGCAATACATATGAATGCACAACATATTTCAAGTACAAAGATGAGTTTTATCGACAGAAGCATGGATGTGCGATGGGTTCCCCAGTGTCACCTATAGTGGCTGATCTGTTCATGCAGAAAGTGGAAAGAAAAGCTTTTGACACGTATAGTGGAGAGGTTTCAAGCCACTGGTTCAGATATGTGGACGATACATGGGTGAAGATTAAGAGAAGGGAGATTAATGTTCTCTGAGCACATTAATTCAGTGTATAAATATCAAGCTCACCAAAGAGGAGATGTTGGACAACAAACTTCCTTTCTTGGATTGTGCTATAAGAGTGGGTGAAGACAGAAGATTACAAGTGGCGGTGTACCGTAAACCCACTCATATGGACCAGTATCTTCTGTTTGATTCACACCACCCATTAGAACAAAAATTGGGTGTGAGTCGCACCTTGCAACATCAAGCGGAGAGTATACCCACATTTCCAGAAGCCATAGAACAAGAGAATAATCACATCAAACAAGCATTAAAGAAATGTGGTTACCCAAATTGGACAAAACTCGTACAAAAAAAAGGGAGGTGAAACAGTCAGAACAAAGGAGACAATTTCTGAAAAAAAAAAAAAAAAATTATCCCTTATGTGGCTGGAGTATCTGAGAAGTTCAACAAAACAAAGAAACAAAACAACCACTTTATCGACGCGTGGCTCAGCATAGACGTGCAAATTCTTCTGGGCAGGATTCGGCAGTCTTCTTACATTTACAACAAAAGAAACACCATTTTCACGACCATGAGGTGAGAATTCTGGATAGGGAAGAGGTGGATACCATGTAAAGGTGGAGCGTCCCTCTTTGAATAAGGGAGGGGGTTTGAGACACCATCTGTCTCACGCCTATAATGCTGTGCTGTAAATAAGTTACTTCCTGTTTTTACAACTGATGAAGGTGTTTGGATGGATACTGAAACGTCTTGTTAAGCTTTTTATAGTCCAGTGATTGAGGTTTATCTAGGTGGATGTTGAAGTCTCCAAGCATAACTAGGCGAGTACCGATACCATTGTCTCTCTTTCATTTCGACGTGTTTGAAAGCTTGTGCAAAGGCGCTTCTGTGCTCCTATTGGCCAGTAACACAGATGTGATGGAACTTGTCGTGAACGACGGGAAAAAAATGAAACATGCTAGTCTTTCTGTGTTGATGTCGTGAAGTGTCGCAGAGGTGTCGTGCACTATGACACACTACATGAGATGAAATGATTGAATCGTGCGTCCCGAGGCCAATTGTCGTTTACGAATCCCCATGACACTCATTTCATTAAAATTCTACTTGGATTTGGGTTTCATTCTGTCAGTTTTTTTTCATTTTTTTCTTAGTGTGGATATATTGGTATCATTATTAGGCTTATTGCTGTATGATGCATGAACTCTTCAGCTAGCCATCCCACTGATAGTACAAAAGAAAATAGGAAATACCTGTCTTCCAAGATGTCAGAACGAACACTCGCAGGCCTTCAATTACTGTAAGAAAACCAACCACTAAGCTCCAAATTTCAAGCTCAGAGATCTATTTTTTTCCAGTCACTATATCTTTCACTTCAAGTAGTTTTATAGAGCTCTGCCAGAGTTCGGATGTGCTGGCCACTGATAGATTGTTTGTACCCAAGCAATACTTCAGGATGTCTGTGGTGGCACTCTACCATGAAGCCCATAACAATTAAAACTTCCACAGAGAATTTGGACTAAGAGCAAAAGTGCAGGAAATTCAAAGCTTCTTTCCAAGTCATGGCTCTTGGGATGCTTCCCTCTGAGACTCTGAGGTAAAAATACAAGGTTTCTTCTGACATTTGAAAGCTGACAATAACATACTCTGACATTTGCTCTAATTAAAGCAGGCATCTGTACAGGAACATTTAGATTATGCTTTCTCATGAGGATGCACACATTTGATATTTATTTATCTTTAAATTGACAAATGCACACTAAGGAAAGGATGACTATGACTTCATTTTCACCTGACATTAACATGAGTGTGATCAGATTACATTCAGATAGCACTTTACCACATTAAATGTCAGGTGTAAATGCATCCACATGCATCCTGTTTGTGAGCAGATCACTGAAACCACATTCAGAGGTGGTCAGAGATGGATTGTGACCGCATTTGAAGGTTCAAATGCTAATGTATTAAGCTGCATGTATCTACACAAGTAGGTCTAATCACTATGACACACTGAATTGCAAATATTCTGTCATGCTCTACTTTTGTACCCCAGTAAAATGTTGTAATGCTTAATGTTGTAACTCTAATATCACAAGAACTTGTTGCAAAAGCTCTTTTACTCTAACCAAGCTCTGAGTTGCATAGCATCCTTTAATGTGGGAATCCAAAGTAGAATGAGCGCAATAGACCATATGCAGTATCTTATTTTTACCTGTCAAAATGATAGAAAATATAATTTAATTATTTAATTATTGTGAATTTTTCAAATTCACAATAATTATGGAAAATGTCTCTGATGTAACACGTAAGTGCTGTTTTCCATTTTCTATAGTTAAGTGCAAGACCGATTACACTGGAGACACATTTAATATATGCAATCCAGCTAAAGAATATACTGTTTGGATATGAAACACATTTGAATGGTTTGTGTAAAGGGGCCTGTTAGTAATAGTCACAAGTACTTAGCACATAAATGCCATATAAGAGGGACTATGTAATTTTCTGCTTTTTTTTTTTTTCTCTCGAAAATTATGTTTCTTTTGGAGTTATCCCATTTCTTTGTAGGCACAGAGGCCATATATCTGACTCTGTCTTTTCATACCATTCGGTGCAGCAGCCAAGGTTAAACCCTCTCTGTGAACCCTGTCAGTCCCAAAAGTGTGCTTTCCCATGTATGTACTTGAAGATCGATTGCTGTGGGTTTATTCTGACTCTTAGAGCACTGTTACACATTGCATCAAAGTGTACAAACTCAACATTCAATAGAAGCCATCTGTTAACACGAGAGAATGAGAGAATTTTCATGAAACGAAGGCTTTATTTTTAAAGTCTGGGGAAAGCTATAGTGTTAAGTTGTTCTTTTATGTTCCTGATTGCCTTGAAAGTGCTGCCCTCTGTTTTTTGCTTTTTAGCAAGAACGTCATTTTGTTGGATTAAAGACACTTTTTTCAGTTTTTCCAGAATTATTTTGGCCTAAAAGCATCAGCTCTTGTTATGAGGTACATAAACACATTAATTCACTATTTCTGGGTGCCATTATGTGGTGAGAGACAGAAAACAAATACAAAAAAGCCTGTGCCCAGCTCTATTAAACTTTAAAATGCAGTTACGAGCTACCATGGTTCTTGATTGTGAGCACAGCCGTATCCTTTTAAGGGTGTTCAAAAGAAAGCACAAAGTGGAAATATATCAGTGGACTGAAGTGATCCGAGGTGAACTTTGAAAACAAAGTAAACTTCACACTTTTATGTGATTTCTTCAGAGAAAGCGTTTGAACCCATGAGATGAACTCTGTGCATGGCATGTCACGCTCACATATGTATCAGCATGAAGATGCATCAGCATTTACACCGAATCCATTAATACGGTATGTGTTAGGAGTTGCGTTACCTTCTGTGCTGCCTAATTCTCATTTTAATCTTTGGCCCAGAGGAAATGTGTAAAATCCTTTCGTATGAGACAGTTTGTTTCATATTACTGATTTGCTCTGCTGCCTCTCTCATTATTCGTTATGCTAATACAACAACATGAGACCAGTCCACTAGTCATCTGAAAATAATACATCTCTTTGCTCTTTTAATATAAACTCCCTTGGGTTTCAGATGGCTCTGTCATGCCTTTTTAAAGAGTAAATTACCAGAGAAGACTTTCACTCTCTCTTTCTTTGCTCTAGTTAAGCCTGGAAACCCAATGATATGACATGGAGAAGTAGACACTGAGCTGGCGAACAGGTAAAATACTCAAGTAAAGCAGACAGCCATCCAAAATGGAAATTAAAACAAAAAATAAGCTGGCTGTGATTTTCTTTTCACTATCGCTCGCAGGTGTTGTTTCAAATGTTCTGAATTTTCTAGGAATTATAAGGCGGCTCTAGCTGATCGGATACAGATGTGCGGATCATCAAGTAAATCTATTATACAATACCTGTTCCTCACTATTGCAGCTCTTAAAATGACCACCCACCCACTTCATGTCCTTTCCATCATACATTTGGTCTCCCCTTGTATATTTGGTCTCGCTTTTAGGGCACAAATGCACAAGAAATGTCTTTTTAATAGTGAATTAATCTGAGTCCTGAGTCCTCCAGGAGTTTCTCACACAGAGAACCAGCATGAGTGGTCTTTCTTGTTCTTGGGGCCCAGCTGGGACCTACCTTTAGCTGCTCGGTCCAGCTTTAATGAGGCAGAGAACATTATCTGTCACTGTCCTTTATTCTAAACTGGCAAGTAAGCATGCTTTGATTTGTTCACAGATTTAATTTTTAAAAAGCATTTCCCCAGGTGCATTTCATTTCTTAGTATTACCATTGATGATAAAAGTATCTGCTCAAGTGGTGGTTCTCATTACATTGAGATGGAAATTTAGTATCACTAAATAGCTCGCTGCTTCTTTTTGTTGGTGATGTACTTGTCCACAGCCGAACAGAACACAAGATTCATGCTGATTGATAATGGCAACGTTTAAGGCTGCTCTGATGTGGCATTTCATATTTCAGCGATAGTACCGGTATATTATGTATCCTACAATTAAAAAAAAAAAATTCATTCATTTTTTTTTTTTTTTTTAATGTTGTAAGGTTACAACAACCCCTGTTTATAAGGTGTAGAGCTAAGTGATTTGAAGTGACATTCTTCTGGCAACATTTGAGACCAGTAATGCAATGAGCAGAAATTATTTAATTAATTTCTTCAAAGTCAGCTCTCTGGTGGAGGACACTGACTCTAATGGGTTTTTCCAGAATAATAGGGTAAGAGCTTTCCACGCTAAGTGTATTTTTGACATTTTATTTAGGTACTATACTTTCTCTTTGTATTATGTAAACAGTTGTTTTCAGCAAATGTCATCACCCGAGAGCATCCTTGTTTCATGCAAATACAGCAGTTTAATTAGTAACTTCACATCTAATATGATCTATTAATTAATTGCGGTGTCAGTGCTAATGTTCATCAAATGTACCTAACAATGTGACCCACTGAGGGCTCATCAGCGGGATGTTTTAAAAATTCAGCTGCAAGCCAAAGTCAGAGGAAAGGTGCCACCCTTGGGGGAGACTGTGGTTGCGGTCGTCAGTATTCATTAACTAGCTGAGGTCATCTGGTCAGACTTCATTTCAGTGATTCTGTCTGCTCACAAAGCGCATCAATCATTCAATCAGTCTCTTACAATTTCATTATTCATCCATGATGGTGATGGAAGCTGGCACTTTGTAATCCACCCCCACACATGCACCATCCACTGTACCTACATAAAATAAATCTTGATGAGAGACATTTGAGAGACATGAGAGATGAGAGACATTTGATAGTGGTATATAAAATGTAAAAAAGTAATAAATAAAATATCAAAACATGTTATACTATGGGGCTGTTGAATGTTTAATCTGATTGGCTGAGGAATGTTCTATGGTGTGCAGTTCTTTTCAGGGAAAGCACGGCTAAAGTAGTTCCAGGCAGATCTTGACAGCATGTGTCCATATCACTTCGACAAATGATGATGAAAAGAACTAAATATCACAATGACACTGACCACGCAAATAAATAGTATATAACAAAATAAAAAAAACAAATAATTTCCATGTTTTTCCGTGCATCTACATTTGAAATAACGAACTTGAGCGCGCAAAAGCACGATATGTGAACGGCCCCTTATAAAGTTTCGCTTATTAGAGACACTGCGGAACACTGTGAGGGATGCACAAACTCAGGTAATTCACACACACTTAATCTTTCTCTTTCGCACAGTAATACCAGTAAATTGCCATACTGGAACAACTTAACCGGTAAATTAAAAAATGCACTGTTCACACAGGCAATGGCGTTCTGTCTTTTTCCGGTAAAGCATCATTCACACATCGGTTTCAAATTACCGATAAATTATCTGACATCATTAAATGGAAATGACCTCTAAACGGTTGTGCCTCCCGGTGTTTAGAAACATGGAGGGGTATACGCAATCAGTGTTTTTGTTGATGTTTTAATTTTTGTGTCAAATGTTCTCATTCATGCAGCTTCTTTTGGCCCAGAGACATAACGACTTCAAACCGAAATACACAGCGTGATGTAAATGCATCAGAATGTTATAATTGGCCCAGAGCCACTTAATTTTGAATTTCAATGGTTCTGATTTGGCCCGGAGTTGACGTCTTATGTAAGTGTGTTCTGAACTAAATTTTAAATTTTAACAACTTCTCATACCGGTGAATTGCCGAAACAAATTTACTGGTATTTTTAAAAAAGAGCCTGTTCACACATGATCTCTTTACAGCGATTTACCGGTAATTTTCTTGTAAAGTCTGCATGTGAAAGGGGCTAATGGCTCAAGCTTCTGTTACTAGGTCTAAAATTACGTTTTGATTAGCAACGAAGGTGTTTTGATTAGCAACGAAGATGAGATGCCTAAGAAATTGCACACAGAGTGTTCCAAGGGAAAAAAATGAAACTGGTAAATGTCTTGAAATACAGCATCTGAACAATGTAACACCTCGGATGTGTATTATTTTCTAATAATTAAACCCGTCGTTAAATATGTCAAGTTAATTGGAAATTATAAAACACATTTCTGTATGTATGTATGTATGTATGTATGTATGTTAAGACATACATACATACATACATACAGAAATGTGTTTTATAATTTCCAATTAATATACAGGATATTTTTTGATAAATTAAACATGGCCAACTTTACCTGAAAAGAGACTTGTCTGGAGAGCATGATCTTAAAGGGATAGTTCACCCAAAAATGAAAATCCTGTCATTAATTACTCAGCCTCGTGTTGTTCCAAATCCATAAGACCTTCGTTATCTTCGGGAACACAATTGAAGATATTTTTAAATCTGAGGGCTCTCTGACCCTCCCATAGACAGCAAGGGAGCTACCATGGTCAAGGTGCAGAAAATTTCCAAGATGGTCGACAAAGTAGTCCATGTGACATCAGTGGTTCAAAAGCTACAAAGCTACAAAAATACTTTTTTGTGCAAAGAAAACAATAATAACAACTTTATTCCACATTTTCATCTCTACTGCATCACTTGTGGACGTGCATTCACGACAGTACCATGACACAAGTTCAACGTCAATGGTACTGTCGTGAATGCGCATCCACAAGTGACGCAGTAGAGATGAAAATGTGGAATAAAGTTGTTATTTTTGTTTTCTTTGTGCAGTTCATTGAAATACCACATTGTATAAACAGAATACAAATTAATATGTTACAGCTGGACCTTAAAGTTGACAATGGGTTGGCCTATTTGTGTGTGTGTGTGTGTGTGTGTGTGTGTGTGTGTATTCTTAGTTTTAAGAGGATTAAAGGTGGATGGTGGCAAACTTGAAAGTGTCATCAAAGTAAAAAGTTTAAATTCCATAGTGAATTTACATCAATAAAGTTATTCTATAGGCACAATACTGTATAGTCATTAAGGTCTTTGTAAACAGAAAATGACATTTTGAGTGCTGAGCCTTTCTCCCATGGGAAGACCTTTCTTTTTTTCAGCTGCTGCATTCTAAAACCTCATTTGAAGAGTTGTTTTTCTCTTCCCCTAATTATTTGGGGTGTAAATGCTACAGCCAGCTCTAAGTTGTGAGATAAAAATAATGTTGTCTGAAATTGCTTTTACTCTTCTAATAGTTAAAGACGTTTAAAGTAGATGAAACAATTTCAACTCTCTTGCTAAACAGAGTAGCCTGTTTTTGTTGGCTTAGATTAATTAACGAATCCAGTGCAATGGACACACACACACACACGCACGCACATGCACACACACACAAAATCCTTAGAATTTTAAGATTAAGTGTATATTTTTATTCAATACCATTCAGATAAAGTGAGAATAATAATTCCAGTATTAAAAAGTAATTGAATAAGTAATTGCATTGAGAAAAACTCTTTTTTTCAGAAAAGGCATGATGACATAGAATTGACAGATTTGACTTCTAAGGCAGTCAATGTTTTTATTAATACAATAAAAAAGTGTATTTGGACACATAGGGCACACTTAAAATGTATGAATTCCATTACATTATATAACAAAACATTAAACTAGCAAATATTGTCAAGCAAAACATTCCACTGTACAGGGCTGTAGCTAGGAATTCTGGGATATTGCGAATTGCTGTGGTCCTCATTCCTTTTTTAGAACAAAATGTAGATATATACATGATTTGGTGGGCATTGTACATGGTTTGATATTTGCATCATACTGTATTACATTGTGTATATGCAAAAGATATTGTACTTTTTAGGGCCACTTTATTTGCATAAGTTTTACTTTGTGAAATAAGATGTTAGTGGAACACCTATGTAGTTTAGCTTCATTCAGTTTTCTGAGATCTGCCACTGCGAAACTGAACACTAGTATATAAATAAAGTTAAGAGACATGCTGTGTTATAGTTTGTTAGCCAGACAGTTTAATTTCCCTTATTTTATTCTTATTGAAGTCATATAATAACTTTGAGAGGGCTAAAGCGCCTAGTCACTGCTAAGTGATCTGACACCAGACAGAAAAGGAATGTGCACCTGGTAGAACACTTTGTTTCACTGCAGCATGTTATGTTGTTAGCAAACCCTGGGCATGGGTAGAGGTAGATCTCATATGCAGTATGCATCATTCATGATGGGGATGCATGAGTACATGGCTGAATCTTTGATTTTTAATGTTTTACTGAATGATTGCTGTGGCGAAAACCTAAAGCAGCAGTTTCTCACCTTTTTCTATCCGTTCTATATAACAAATGTATTATGTTATATAAATGTGTTATACAAAATGTACAAAATTTTGAATTGGAAATGAGCAAATATTGTACTACATGTCTCATCAGCTGATCATTACACAGACTATTTATCAAAACAGTTAAAGCTCATTTTAAATTATTCATGCATAATTTAATTTATATTCACGAGAGAAACCTCTGTTTCTAAACAATGTTCATGATTATGCGTGAAGGCAAATCAGTAAACATTTTCACATTTATGTAACAAATCATACGCAATTATAGTCTGAATTCAGAAAATTCTTAATAGTGGTGAAGAACAGGTTGAATACATAACTGCATTTGTTTTGTCCTAAGTAGATAATATACATACTTCTAGCAGCACAGCTAAATTAATAATAAATAGCTCATGGCCAAACACAGAAATATATGTACATATGTATATGTATACACTGTAAAAAGTGATAAGTTGACTTAACTTAAAAAAATTAAGGAAACCCCTTGCCTTAAAATTATCAAGTAAATAATAATTAAAAAAATTAAGTTAAGTGATCAGTCAGGTTCACTTAACTTATTTTTTTAAATTATTATTTACTTAATAATTTTAAGGCAAGGGGTTTCCTCATTATTTTTTTTTTTTAGTTAAGTCAACTTATCAATTTTTACAGTGTACGTATCCTTGTTATTGAGCTAAAACTATTTTTATTACTTAAAATTAATGTTAAAATAAAGCTAATTTCCAAGGCAACATTTCCCATTTTCATTTAGTTAAACCTGATGTACTAAAATAACTAAAACAAAACTGAACTGAAAGAAATATGAACAAAAAATTCAAATAATAAATATACAAATAAACATGAATTAAAAAGTATTGATAAGAACTATAATAGTATCTCAGTTTTAAAATAACACTGATATGTAACTATATACAGCGCATGTACACGTGTATGTATATGCACACATAAATACACTCACCTAAAGGATTATTAGGAACACTTGTTCAATTTCTCATTAATGCAATTATCTAATCAACCAATCACATGGCAGTTGCTTCAATGCATTTAGGGGTGTGGTCCTGGTCAAGACAATCTCCTGAACTCCAAACTGAATGTCAGAATGGGAAGGAAAGGTGATTTAAGCAATTTTGAGCGTGGCATGGTTGTTGGTGCCAGACGGGCCGGTCTGAGTATTTCACAATCTGCTCAGTTACTGGGATTTTCACGCACAACCATTTCTAGGGTTTACAAAGAATGGTGTGAAAAGGGAAAAACATCCAGTATGCGGCAGTCCTGTGGGCGAAAATGCCTTGTTGCTAGAGGTCAGAGGAGAATGGGCCGACTGATTCAAGCTGATAGAAGAGCAACTTTAACTGAAATAACCACTCGTTACAACCGAGGTATACAGCAAAGCATTTGTGAAGCCACAACACGCACAACCTTGAGGCGGATGGGCTACAACTGCCTGGCCTGATGAGTCTCGATTTCTGTTGAGACATTCAGATGGTAGAGTCAGACTTTGGCGTAAACAGAATGAGAACATGGATCCATCATGCCTTGTTACCACTGTGCAGGCTGGTGGTGGTGGTGTAATGGTGTGAGGGATGTTTTCTTGGCACACTTTAGGCCCCTTAGTGCAATTGGGCATCGTTTAAATGCCACGGCCTACCTGAGCATTGTTTCTGACCATGTCCATCCCTTTATGACCACCATGTACCCATCCTCTGATGGCTACTTCCAGCAGGATAATGCACCATGTCACAAAGCTCAAATCATTTCAAATTGGTTTCTTGAACATGACAATGAGTTCACTGTACTAAAATGGTCCCCACAGTCACCAGATCTCAACCTAATAGAGCATCTTTGGGATGTGGTGGAACGGGAGCTTCGTGCCCTGGATGTGCATCCCACAAATCTCCATCAACTGCAAGATGCTATCCTATCACTATGGGCCAACATTTCTAAAGAATGCTTTCAGCACCTTGTTGAATCAATGCCATGTAGAATTAAGGCAGTTCTGAAGGCGAAAGGGGGTCAATAATCCTTTAGGTGAGTGTATATGTATACATGACAAATATACGTCGGTGACAGTGTGTATGTGTCAGTGAGCAAAGAGGAAAGGAAGAAAGAAAGGGTGTTATAGGGGTCCCAAGAAAAACAATAGTGTCAATTACTGCATGCTTGGTTAATATATATGTAGATGCAAATTCAGTGCTTTTACTGAAAAATGAAAAATACTATCTTGTTTGTTTGCAGGCTTCTTGCTTCCCTCTTTATTTTGTGCTATTTGGCCACTCTGCACTGCAATTCTTTTGGTGGCTGATGCATTTCACAGGTGACTTAACCTTATCTTAATTAGAAAATGATAGCTGCAGATTTGAAATATAAAGCTTCCACACAGGTTCCACAGAGTTTATACTACGTTGATTTTTTTCTTCTTCTAAGAAAATGATATGACTAATTGCATATTTACTTCAGCATTGGAAAATTAAATGGACATTGTCAGTACTTTACCTGGAAACATCTAACGGCCCTGGAAACATAGATTTCTAGAATTACACACATATAATGGCTTTTTTAAAATACATATAATTTACATAGGCATACTCTGTGTCATATAATTACAGTCAGTCTTAATTAGAATTTGAGCATTTAAATAGATAAATAGATCAAATTTACTGCATATTTGTAAATGTTGTATAGGTGTAATGCTAGTTATAAACACTCTTTAAAGATAAACATCCTTGGAAATCTATAACGAAATAAAAAAGTGTTAATAAACCACTATTTGGGTTGTTTTTAACATGGATTTTGGCCATACGTGTTTTCAATTTAAATCATCTGTGCAAAAATGAGGCTTTAATACAAAAACTGGCACACAACATTTCTTCAGACTAACATTATAATTAATGAAAGGACTGCTAATATTACTGTAAATCACATTAGTGGATAAAACAGCAATATTTCCATTGTGCTGTCCATTGGCTGGCTTTTAAATCAAACAAACCTCTCCGAGCTTCTGATGACAACATCTGATGAAACATCTGGCTCATTAAGTCTCCTCTGAAATCTGAATGGCAGTTCATTGCAGCAATAACATTTCCTAAACAAAAGCTTTTAATTTGGCGCTACCATTTCAAGGCATTGATATCTTTTGTCCTTTAATGGCAGCAAACTACTGGTCCAGCATGAATTATGTTTCAGTATGTTCAAAGACCTAACAGTCAATTACTGCCTTCATTAAACAGCTTTTTTTACCAAAAAAATAAAGAAATTACTGCCACTGTTTACTGAACATGTTTATTGAGTGCATGTAAGGTACATTGCTCAGCAAGCATCATCGAATCTTTTAAATAAACTAGAGTGAGAAATTATGCAATTGCACATATACTAAATAGTGACAAATATGGAAAAACAGCATCACCACCTACAATAGCAAAACAAAAACACAAAGAAAAACCATATTGTCAAAATATCTGTGTGTATTCAACCAAACCACTTCAAACATAACATTGTTTTTGCATTCATGCTTTGCATTTTTAATTGCCTCTGGTTGTTTGTTTTTGCACACTAAATCATCTTCCGACAACATGTCCATTACAAAGTTTATATTAGAAATAAATTAACTTGTTACACAGCAGTCAAAAAGTGTACTGTTTTAGTCATTTGGAACCAACTTATTCTCCCTTGAGGTACAAAATGCAACCTTGGAGCTATGAATTCCCCTGCTCTGTGGAAAGCATCTCCCTCTGATTTTTTCTTTCTTTTTTTTTCTTTCTTTTTGTGTGTCATGCTGCAATAGAGCTCCGGCGGTTGACGTCAAGCAATCTACACTCCGACATTTTGGCAGGCAACCAGGAGCGCGCTAGAGCGTAGCATTAGTATCAACAGTTGTAGAACAATAATTTAAAACCAGACTATTTAGACCTTACAAAACTTACACCATTTTAACAGAATACCAGAACATGCGGGGGAAAGCCGTATTAGCCGGGACTTCACGTATATTGGGCTTAATTTATGTGTCCCGTACGTGACCTCCCTTGGCCAGTTTCTCGCCCCCTCACGCAGTATTCGTTAAGTAAATCATAAAGTCCTGAACATAACTGTTAAAGGAAGGCTGCAGAATCCTCTGCTGGCTGGCCGCTCCTGCTTCACAATAAGCAGCGCTCGCGCTAATAATGCCAATTTCTTTCTTATTCTGTTTCTCAGTCCGTGTCTGGATCAGATGGTGGATCGGCACCGGGAGATGATGTCTGCGGCCTTGATCGTCGGCGGAGGCCGGACACCTGGATGAGCCCCAGGTACATATCCCCAGTGAAGACCTCGACTAAAAATACAATAAAACTAAAAATAAAACAAAATAACTAAAAAATATAATAAAATACTTAACTACATAATAATATTATTGTTAGAAATGGCAACAATATAAAAATAGAAATATAATACATTTATACATTTAAAATTTTAATTAAATCAATAATTAAACAATAAATAAACAATAATATCCTGGCCAGAGGAGAACTCGCCCCCCAACTGAGCCTGGTTTCTCCCAAGGTTTTTTTCTCCATTCTGTCACAGAGGGAGTTTTGGTTCCTTGCCACTGTCGCCTCTGGCTTGCTCAGTTGGGGACACTTGATTTCTAGCGATTATCGTCAATTTGATTTCACAGATACTATTTAAACTAAACTGAGCTAGACAATGACATCACTGAATTCAATAATGAAATGCCTTTAACTGAAAATTGAGTGTTTAATCTTATTATTATACATTACTGACACTCTATCCTCCAGTTTGATACTGTTAAGTGCTTTGACACAATCTGTATTGTTAAAAGCGCTATGCTAATAAAGGTGACTTGACTTTTGCTATGTACAGGTCTATGTCTTTTGAATTAAAGTGCGCAGTGAACTCTGTTGCCTTGAAACTTACGCTGGCACCATTCATTTCATATTCGCTCCCGGCTGTTCTTGCCTGCCAGCATGGTGGTGTAAACAGAATGGGTCACGTGACTGCCGGAGCTCTGTAGGTGCATGTTTTCTTTGTATTTTTTTATATATATATTTCATATAATACACATTTTACTTCACCTGATCTTTGATTGCCATTAGCTTTTGTGTAAATAAAGATATATGCAAAACATTTAAATAACATATAGCTGTAATATTTACAAGTAATCTGCCCATAAAAAAATTAAGGGAACACTTTATTTTAAAGTGTCCTTGTTGCATGTTACATGTACTTACTATTAAAATAACAATAAATTATGCATAATTACATGCAAGTAACTCTAAACCCAACCCTAACATATAGTAAGTACATGTAGTTAATTAATATTACTCAGTACTTAAATGTATAATTACACTGTATCAAGGACACCTTAAAATAAAGTGTAACCAAAATTAATATAAAATACAACACAGACATTAAGTACATGGTAACACTTTACAATAATCCGCAGCATTAGTTAATACATTGGTATCATGAGCTAACAATGAACAATATTTTTTACAGCATTTATTAATATAGTTTAATGTTAAATTCTAACATGTTGCAACGTAATGACAGATGCATGTCAATATTTTTATAATTAAATTTGCATTAATCTAGATTAATAAATGCATTATGTTTAGCATTAGTTTATGATAGTTAATGCATCCCTAAAAGTTAACACTTTTAACAAATTACCATTATTATAACGTGTTACCAAGTATGTTTGAGCTCTCTGTACAAAACGAAAATAGGCATTCCTAAGATTCAACAAACCAAAGCAACACACAGACTTTGGGCAGTACTTTCCTGTTTATCTTTTGTGTAAAACAAATACAGAATCCTGCAATAATACGTGCCATTTTGCCATTGTGCATTAAGATAAATAATCTATTCCTTTGGAGTCATGAAGTTGAAGTCATTTTGTGCACATTGTGTGTATCCTGTATCTGTACGGACCCTCCATATGGATGGGTACGGACTTGTCAGTATGGAAAGTATAAATGTCCAACTCATTAGAAGTCAAAGCCAAGCATCCTCTGCATTGTTGTTTGGAGAAACAGGTCTCAGGTCAGTCTGAGGTCAACGTAAAACGTCCAGTCTTGGCGGCCTCAAGGAAATAGGATGGAGGAGACAGAATCCTCACTGATCAGAGAGAATCCATTTGACAGGCCCGGGGAATGGAATAGTGTTCTGAAAAATAAAAGGCTACTCGGAAGTCCTTCCCGCAGTGTTCTGGAAGGCGTTCCATGGTTGCATTGGCACTTAGTACCCTACAGTGAAGATCATCAAATCATCAAAGACAAATCAAATAGAATAGCTTCATGTCAAACGCAGCCCATGAGATCAAATAGAGCAAGACTCTTTCATAAATATGAGAGAAACAGATTTCGTACTAGGAAATACACCTCCTTTTTGATGCCATCTTTTGCAGGAGTTATGTTCAGAAAGATTCTGATAGCTACTATAGCAGTTATTTGAAGGAAATGACTCTCATCAAACTGAGTCACTTGGGAAAGGGGAGATGAAAGTTGTCACATTTTTCTTTTGGTTATCGCGTTGCTTTGAAATTTTTTTCCTTGATTACAAAGTTTGACGGATGATCAAAAAAAATATATATATCCCCAGTTCACAGATAATAGCCCAGAGTTTGAGAAAACTGATGAACTGGGAATTGGTTTTTCCCTCTTAAAAGTCATCCAAGATCGAAACGAATCAACAGGTGAAATGGCGGCGACTCCAACCCCACATTGGCCTCTTCATCTGGGGATACTCCTCATGCCGTGACTTGCTTTTCTTCTCTTGCCCGCTGTACTCCTCCTTTGCTCTCCCTCTTCTGTTTGGAAGAGGGAGATACCAGCCGTCTTGGCTTGCTTTGCTCTTGTCTTGCCCCAGACAGTCGCTTATCCCTGTAACGGCAGCAAAACAACCAGTTAAACTATGTGGATCTGATTTGGCAGATAAACATACTCTTCGTCTGTCAGTTCGTGCTAACCCAGACCGCTCTCCCATATGGTCATGTTTTGAACAGAAGGGCGAGAGAACAGTATGTGACTGAGCAAACTCTTCCCTCTGTGTGGAACTGATTAAGCAGTGCACGGAGGCCAAGACTCCTGCTTTATCTAGCTTTAATTTTCCTATATTACCTATTACGGTAGTGCTCGATTACTAGAATGCACTGCCTACAGGTTGGGATCCATAAAAATAGGTGGTTTATAGATTCTTGCCTCCAGTACAGTGAACTAAGGTATCATTTGCTTCACTTTAAACTTGCTTCTTGCTTTTAGAGACCTGGCACTATAATGGTGTTTCCCAATCTGCAAACTGTTTGAGAATAATGGCATTGCAAACAGCATGATTTACTTGTCAAGAGCAAAAATCTATTGTTTTTATCCAATTATTCCTTCCAAAGCATTTATTTTGTTCTCCAGAGGCATTTAGATGACATATGTAGTTGTAGTTTGTAGGTTTTCTCTTAAAAATAACTAAGCTTGTATTGAAAATATTTTGATGAAATCTCCTAGTAATTCTGAATATAAGTTCTTAAAAAAGATAATATTCCAGTTCTTTGGTGTTCATATTGTCCCCTCTCAAGTAATAACCTACCACATTCGGTCCAGTCCCACAGCTTTGTTTGCATATGAATCTGAGAATAGTGTGGAATCAAACTCCTACGTGTCACGACCGCTGGCTTGTCCCGTTGCCTAGGAAGGGTGCTGACACACACAGCAGCTGGTGCATTTTGTGTCTTGTCATGACAAGAGTCAAAATCTGCCGCAACTCTTAAAGCTATCTGAAAGTGAGATATAGGCCCGTGCTTTAAATAACACAGCAATAATAGAATGATCTATTCGGCTGCTTCAAAGGTTTGCTGACCTAGTGAAATGGTTCTACTGTGTATTTGGGAGTGTCACTCATATACTTGACTGTGTTCAGTCATGAAGGTCATTTGAGTAATATAATATGAAACATGCAACAACTTTGTTACATTTTTGCCATGAACCTACACAGGAATATTGATTTTAGCACTGTAGCAAAGCAAGCAATTATGTAAACATCAGATTACTTGCAGATTGATACAAATTATGCATCAGTTAGTCCTGATCTTCGAATCTGATTTTACAGAGTGAAGTTCCCAAACTACTAAGTGATACTGTTTGTATCACACTGTGTTCACAGGTTCCAGACACTTTCTGCAAGTTGCATTGATACACCAGTAGGTGGCGACAAGTTTCTTTTTAACTTCTAATTTAACTGATTTGTTCAAAAACACTGATTCAACTGGGAATGAAACATGTGATGACATACTGTAGTGAGATACTAAACCATTCAATATAACAATGTTCAAAATACTGATTCATTCAGTAACAAAACAGTGAATGGCTTTATGATTGCTTTAAGTCATTCAGCCAATCAATTTGTTCAAAAACAACAAAATTTGTGAATAGCTTTATTAATGAGTCAATGAATCTTTCACTCAAACTTTTCACTTAAAACACAGATTAATTCAGGAAAGAAACAGGTGAATGGCTTAATGCGTGAGTGATTGAATCATTTAGTCAACCGATTTGTTCAAACACTCTGGCTATGTCCAAAATCGCATACTCTCAGAGTAGGTAGGCCTACTTCTTTTGAAGTAGTTCTTTTTTAGTGACTGTTAAAAAAGTCCTTTCTCTGTATAGCATGAATGTGTGTAAAATTAATGTAATCCGGATGTGCTACATTCGTCATTGTCATGTGACCCACAAGCAGCAGTTGTGTCACTTCACTGCCATTCACAGATCCTCACCCTGGCGTCCTGGGATAGTAGAGTGTCCATCAGATGCACACTTCACAATCTCGCCAGAAATGCCTGTTTTATGAAAACTCTGAATTGGGGTATACTACTCTGTTCACATAATGTTTAACTCTTGTGTTCAACTGTGGATACAGCAACTAATTAATTAAGAAAGGAACACCATGTGAGCCATGTGTGATGCTCAGAATCACAAGAGCTGATTTTCCATTGGCTTCGTTTGGAAGTGTTTTCATTCACGGAGCCAGTCTAGGAAAAAATAAGTGGAAATATTGTGTCTAAAATTTAATTCCCTCATTATTAACTTATTTTTTTATGGAACTGTTGTAGTGCAAAAGCAGTAGGCCTATAATGCAAATCAGAAATATTGGCATCTCTATGAACATCAGCACTCAAAATTTTCAAAATCATATGTGCTATTGCTTAAAAACTAAGAAAAGGACAACACAGCAGATGGTTGCAATGATTCTATCCCTAAATCAGAGAGGTATGTGGCTATATGTGCAGCTGTCAGTGGCCATTCAGGCTATTACTCTGGGCAATGAGAGAATCACCAAAGCCCTCATCCGAGGAATTATCACAGTGGGATTTCAGCAAGGTGACATCTGCCGGACAGACCAGCTGCGTGCAGCCCTACCGATCACAGATTAGTGCACAGATTGTTTACACTGCAATCGATCTCCAACTGTTTGAATTCCATTAGCTGTGCAACGGGCTTCCCAAAAATCTCAGAGTTCCCACCAACCAAAATCACGGCTGTTCCAAAATTCTGAATGTTTTGCTCTTAACACCTATGATAAATTGCACATCTGACACTAACCATTCTGTGCATATTTCTGGTCAAATTCATTCAGCAGACATGTTCTCCATTAGTTCTTGTTTAGATTTTCCAAAATAGACTTCTCTCTTGATGTGTGGATTGTGCGCATTAAGCGATTGTTCTGAACAGGAAGACAACATCATTAGAGAAAAAATTTATAGAAATGCTTTTCATCATTATAGAAATGAGCACAAAAGAAATGAAGCTTGTGCTCATTATGAACAGAATGACTTTGCAATAGGGCCAGAAGATCAGGGGCTGAGCAGCCAGGCAGAGCAGCCCACTGTCTCCTTACTGTGATTACTAGGAAATAGAGAAGAAATGTCATCACTGGGTGAATGAAAGAGCGGGAAATCCAATAAATTAGTTTTAGTCAGGCACCAACCATAATCTGGCCAGTTAGCACCTACACTGGCATTGTATGAGTGATGCCCTGAGTATGTTCTGTTTGGACAAAATGGAACTCCTTGAGTGCAGTTGTAATTTTGTACTACTGTACTGTCCTTTCATAGTACTATAAGTAAATCCAACCACTTTTTGAAAATACAATGCAGAAAGAAAATGTGGACAAATTTCTACTTCCAGGAGCACAGCTGACGGACCACTCTTGGGCTTTGGTTAATGCAGTGATTATTTTTTAGGAGCCGTTGTAATTGACATGAATTCTACCGAGCTCACTCCAAGCTTTCACTGGTTTCCCCCCCTCAAAGAATTCAAAACCTATGTTTGAGGGAAAATTTCCAAATCCGAAGATCTATACTGCTTGTTTCAAAGATCTATGGAGATGAGAGATTCCTGTTATGATTTAGATCATAGATCACACTCTTTAATGGGTTGAACAGCCTTTGAACTTCTTTCATCATCAAAAAAAGTTGCAAAGCAATGGAAAGTACTTTTAAAATCTGTTTAAAATCATGTAATTCCACATTCGAATTGAATCATATCATATCAGTAGTCTAATAAAAGCGGTTTCATTTTACATGCAAAGGGTTTAAAACACACCACCTTTTGTTACCATTGTTTGATTTTATTTCTTATCTGTCCTCCCTGTTCCTTGCACATATTTGTACATATTTCAATTTCAACACCAGCCTGATTTAAACCTGTTTACTGCCATGTTGATTAATTCCTTGACAACAATGAAACGCACTGGCTGATTATAAAGAAATATATGAAAATGTATGTTTTAGGGAGATTCTTTTCTGGATATTTTTCCAAAGTGTGGTGTTAGTCACCTAGGTTTTCTGTTTTCACTTTTCTTGCCTGAAGGATAAGCCTGTTTGATTTATCTCTCATTTAACTGTTTAGAATTTAAGGGAATTAGAATAGGAATCTGTGAAAAATAACAGGGAAAAATACATAAAAACAGGTATTGTTTTTGTGGTCTGATCGATGGTCTCATGCATTGCACTAGTAAATCTTTTGTGTTGTTTCTGATTAGATCAAGCTGTTAGAATATAGCGTTTGGCTGGCAGTGGAAAACCATAATGCAGTACATTGTGATGTGGTCTGTGGAATGGCCTGAAATGCTTTGTAAATCAGTGAGATGCAGACAGAGAGAGACAGGCTAGAAACTGAGGGCAGGGCAAACAGCCAATGAGCACATAAGCTACAATCGAATGTCAACAGGTGCCATGATTCTCTCTCGTTCTCCTTATCAGCTGCGTTCCATCTATCGTGTGCCGGGCAAAGTAATCCTGGCCAGTACACCCCTGCAGCATGCCAGCTGAATCGTATTGCCAAAGCTTCCTCATCAGAGTGCTTTCATTTGCTGGTTAGCAGGGAGGGACTGTGTATAATGTAAAAACCTATTAAGGAGGATGTCTAAATCAAGTCCTTGTGTTATGTGCGAGAGGATTTATCGTTATTATGAGTATTATGATAGGTGTTACACATCCTCCGGAAATAGAGATGGCATATGGGTGAAGTGTTCACTTACGTTATGTCACAAAACCTGGTTTCCAGCATCACATCTGTCCCATTCTCATTTCAGTTAATCCCAGCGGATTTCAACCCCTGTGCTTATTGGTGTACCACAGTACACTTCTCCACTACATCATCCTGTGTCTTTGGGTTTCAGAGCTGAACAGCACTGTGTGATTATGTGTGTTTAGACCCCTGCTTAGTGACACTGTGTTTCAGTCACATTTTGTTTTCCAGTTACCATACAAGCATGACATATCACAAGAGGGCTTTTGCCCTGACAGCTTGAGATATGTATAAATGGAGGACTGAGTCAGCTCCAAGTGGATGGGGCAGCTCCAGATGGGTTGTACTGAAGGTCCATACCTAACCATCACTTTAAGTGAGCACTAGATGATGGCAAAAAACATGACTGTTTCAACATTTGGGGTCAACAAGGTGTTTTAATGTTTTAGAATTTTTTACAGTAAAAACAGTAATATAGTGAAATATTATTAATAACTATTTCTGTCTGAATATAATATATGGCAAAAGTTTAAAATAACTATTTTCTGTTAGATTTTCAGCATTTTAGATCACATGATCCTTCAGAAATCATTCTAATATATCGATTTGGGGTTCATTAAACATATCATTATCAATGTTAAAAACATACCATAACCATAATTGTCTTTGATTAATAGAAATTTTTAAATTGATAAACTTTATAAATGTTTCTTGTCACTTTTAATCAATTTAATGGGTCCTTGCTGAATATAAGTATTAATTTAGAAACAATATTGGCTAAAAAACACAATTGAGAATTACTGGGAGAGATTTGTATGTAATTATAATCTCAAGATGTTTAGTGACAGTTGCTATAGGATTTACAGAACGTTTTAAGGTAAAATTTTACACCTGGTTTAAAATTTGATCTAAATGGCAGAAGTGGTATCATCTAAATAAGCATTTTCTTTTGTTGAATTTGAAATGTGACATCCACTTGTCACTTATTTCACAAGAACAATATGAATGACCAGATGGTGAGGGATGCAGCACTTTCCAGAATCTTTTATCAATTATTTTTTAAAACAAAGGGGAATGCTTTTCAAGGACATTCTAGACTGTTTTTTTCGTAATGGAAAAACCTCCACAAAAGGTCCTTCAAGGTTCTTTTTGATACACCTCATGAATGGATAATAAAGATCTGGATTGGGTCTCTCAGTGGAAGTCCTGGTTCAGTGTTTCATGTGAGCAGCAGCTAAAGCAGCGGGTGAACGGGAAGACGTGTACAGTGCCACAAGTAAACCCTGTCTCTGTCGCTGAGATCAGAGGAAGTTTTTTTCTCCCAGTTTCCATTTCCTCAGTTATTATGGTGGCGACGCACTGGTGACACACGGAAAACACTGCTACCTCTTTGTTGTTTAAAGGGGGGGGGGGGGGGGGGGGGGGCTGCATTTCATGAAGCTTGAAAAGGTTTTGGTTGAGAAGTGTTTGTGTTTTTCAGACTTCCCTAACATGTTCTGTACTGATGATGAGGAAGTTCTTCTCTGTATTTCAAATGGATGGTCCATATGGTACATCATGCATCAAACAAGTGAACCTGGAGCACTAATGTCTGATCCTTGTTTCTTCAACTTTATGACTCATTCACTCAATTAGCTCCATATGTATCGCTGCACAGTTCACACATTCACATACTACACACTCAGAAAGATACTGGCATGCACCTATATACACAACAAACACTCCATTGTGTGCTAAATTGGACCACAAGGATATTGCACATCTTTTCAATAGCATGAAGCATTTTAAAAACCGGCTCACCCAATTTACTCAATCTAAAAGTACTTTTTATTTTGCAGAGGTAATTAGAATCAGCAGCTGATATTTGTCTGCTGTGGTTTTGATGGACATTATCTTTTACAGAGTTTAATGTATTATAGATATGTATGAAGAAATACTAATCACATACATTTACATTTATTCATTTAGCTGACGCTTTTATCCAAAGCGACTTACAATTGCTATATATGTCAGAGGTCGCACGCCTCTGGAGCAACTAGGGGTTAAGTGTCTAGCTTAGGGACACATTGGTGTCTCACAGTGGATTCGAACCCAGGTCTCTCACACCAAAGGCATGTGTCTTATCCACTGCGCCATCACCACCCTTATACCATCCAGAGAATCAGAGGTAGCTGAATGGTTAAGTATTGCGAGGTTGAGATGACACTGGGGACATATTGAGTTCTCAGTTTTGCTCAATCACAACGGGACCCTTGAGCAAGGGTCTTCACCTCACATTGCTCTAGTGAGACCGTCATGGCAATTAGTCTGCTGTAGGTTGCTGCAGCTGAAAGGCAGGTCGCAAGTAACTGAGCACACGGCATATTTGTCAAAGTCCATGTCTGAGGAAAAATACCAGCTGACAGGGATACCCTTTAACTCATGCTTCATCTGAAATATCGAGCCCACATGTGTTTTGTGCGCCTTTTTATCTGTTTGTCATTACTCTGAGCACAGCCTAAACATCCTGTATACCTTTGAAAGGTTGTTGTTGAGAACTGAATTTCAAATGTTTGGAATCACAAATAAAATAAAATAAAAAATAAAGAAAATAGAATAAAAAAATGAATTACCGTAATTCTTTGGAATCCATTTGCACTACTATTCATTTATGACTGTCAGAACAACTACATTTCCAACCTCATTTAAAAAGAACCTCAGGACATACTGTGTCTAGACTCACTAAGCCAGTTTTTGGCTTAGCTGAGCAAGCAATTGAGCCAAAAGCAGTTACCTTCTCTGGTAATTGATATTTATGTGATTTGTGTATATTGTTTTGGTGAGGAAGAAGGAAGAAAAAAAAATCTGGTATAAATCTCATAATATATGGTGGGGTCCAAAAGTATTAAAAAAAAACCTGTTAAATTAATAAGAAATATTTGTGATTCTACACTTTTTTTTTCCAGCCAGTAATAAACGTTTTACAATTATAACATTTTTCATAAAATTGCTATAACAACATAATTTTAACATAATTTTTATATAATATAATATATAACAGAAATATATTTGAATATAATATGATTTAATTTAGTGTAAAATTAGAACAGTGCTTTTTTAATAAATACTTTTATTTAGCAAGAATGCATTAAATTGTAAACGTCCTTACAAAAGTGATCAGTGTTACAAAAGATTTCTATTTTAAATAAATGCTGTTCTTTTAAACTTTCAGTTCATAAAATAATCCTGAAAAACATGCTTCTTGGTTTCCACACAAATATTAAGCAACGCTACTGTTTTCAACACTGATAATAATAATAAGAAATGTTTTTTGATTACCAAATCTGCATATTAGAGTGATTTCCAAATGATCATGCACTGAGGGACTGGTGCAATGACTACTGAAAATTCAACTTTTTTCATCACAGGAATAAATGACATTTTAAAAATATATTAAAAATAAAAAACTATTTTAAATGTTAATGATATTTTGCAATATGACTGTTTTTTACTAGACTTCCGATTAAATAAATCCTTGCAGAACATATGAGATTTCTTTCAAGAACATTAAAAAATCTTACCAACCCCAAATTTGACTGTCTTGCGTCATTATTATAGGCTACAAAAACACTTGTAATAATCTCCCAGCATGAACCTTTCTGGCTCAAATTTCACTAAATCTGCGTAACACTGGAGTATAGTACTTTCTATCCACTTGATCGTTAAATCACATAATTGTCAGCTGCAGTTTCTTTCACGTTCCTATCACAGTTTATTCCACAATCTTACATACTTTCATATACTATTATTTGCCTTAAAAGAGTCCTAGTTTGGTATAAAACGTGATTGCGTGCTAGCATTGAGTATAAATGACCTGAATCTCATCAAAATTCAAGGATTCAGCTGCTGAGCTCTCAGGGTACTGTACTGCATTACTTACGTGCCACCCTTCAATAAGCAGGATGATGACACATACGGAACCATGCAAAACAAAGACAGGGTTCAGTAACACAAGTGGAAAATAATATACGACTGTATTTCAGAAAAAAGACAATTGGAGAAAACTCAGAACACATGAGGAGACCGAATCGTATAATTAAATACTGTTTGTCTTTTGTCCAGGATCTATGATTGAATCACAAGTGGAAATAATTAAATCTCCAAGCAGCTTTACAGATGTCTTTCTAACTAATCTCAGGTTGTTTACTCCAGTGTCGCACACATGTAGCTGTGAAGAACAACATGTAATCACTGTTCACTTTTAGGAGAAACATTAATGTCATGTTCTAGGTGACCTTTTAAACTAATGCTTAACATAAATAGCCATTGCTCCTAAATATTTTTTACGTTAGTGACTCCATGGCATAATGTCTCAGAAGTGCAGAGATAGGATGGGTGCTAATTGGAACACATGATCTTAAAGGCCGCAGGTGATTTATCAAGTGGTCAGGGCTTTTAAAGCTTATAGGAGATAAGGGAAAGGAGTGGTTTCTGGTAAACAGCTTGGCACATTTATGTGTTTTCTAACTGACCCATATCAAATAAAATCTTAATTATTTCAAGAGGAAAAATAAACTTTCATCTGTTATTAAAATATTTCCAGCCCAGGTTTATACTGACATACATAACGATTTATTCACACCACAGGTGCTCTGAATAATTACCAAGGATGCAGGAAATAACAGGCAGTATCTCAGCATCTCAGAAAGAGCACATCTGTGATTAACATTGCAGAGCCAGTGAAGAAAAAGATTAATTGAAGAGCAGCCAGTCCAATAGCCATTTATAAATTTGGATAAGCCATTTATAGCGAAGTTGGATAAGATAAACTATGTGTGGACCTTGATGTTCTTGTATTCTTTTAAATGCATTTCATTCAACTTTTTACTGCTGGAACATCTGATGTATCATTTCAGTCTGTGATGATGTCTCTTTTGTATAAGCCATTACCTTCTTCACAGCTGAACTACACATTAAAAATGAGTAAAACAAGCGTGTTGTTACAGAAGTAGGACAGAGGCAAGAGAGATGGTTATGTTATTTATTAGATCAACAGTATGGCGGGTGCAGGAGATGGCAGGTGAGTGAGGAACTGGTTAAATAAGACAGACGTGACAGAGGCTGAACTTGAATCTTTGTCATTTGCAGGTGGAGCGGGAATCACGGGGAACCAGAGAAGACACACACCGCCGACCAGGAGCAGACACTCAGGAATCACTGGAGCTGATGGTATTAGTATCCTAGGAGCACAGAATGCAGGTAAGTAGATTAGCAGGTAAGTACACAAAGTGTAATAGTTACTAAGGCTGTGGTAGCTCTAGCAGTCCCCCTTCTCAGGAACGAGACCAGACATCGAGTGTTTGGCGGTGTGTGTCTTTATGGGGAGCAGTAACGAGGAGCGTGACGAGGAGCAGGTGAGTGTAATCAACACAGGTGAGAGTGATTGCAGTGATACTGTGGTGGCAGAGCCTGGCAGATCTGTAACATTAGCTCCCCCTCCCGGAAGGTGCGTTCCGCACCGTAATTACTACATAGGGGACGGAACATCCTGAAGGCCCATGCAGGGCAAGACATGCAGGGGAAGCCTCCAGGCTGGATCCAGGGAGTCGGGAAGTCGTGGCGGATCAGGAGGTTCGGGAGGCCATGGCGGATCAGGAGGTTCGGGAGGCCATGGCGGGACTGGAGACTCGGGAGGCCATGGCGGATCAGGAGGTTCGGGAGGCCATGGCGGGACTGGAGACTCGGGAGGCCATGGCGCATCAGGAGGTTTGGATGGCCATGGCGGATCAGGGAGCTTGGGTGGCCCTGACGGATCAGAGATCTTGGATGACCATGGCGGATCAGGGAGCTTGGATGGCCCTGACGGATCAGAGATCTTGGATGGCCCTGGTGGATCAGAGAGCTTTGTGGCCTTGGCCCTTGGCCTGGCCACACAGGCTGAGACTATATGGCCCCCCCCAAAATTTCTTTGGGAATGTTCCCCTCTGGCGGCCACACTCGAGGAACGAGCTCTGTGGGACGTTCAGGAGGAGCGAGCACTTGGGGGCGCTCTGGAGGCGCGGGCTCTGTGGGGCGCTCTGGAGGCGCGGGCTCTGTGGGGCGCTCTGGAGGCGCGGGCTCTGTGGGGCGCTCTGGAGGCGCGGGCTCTGTGGGGCGCTCTGGAGGCGCGGTGCTGGACGGAACCAGCGGGAACTTAGGTGAGCCCTTGCAAGGCGCTGGAACCGGAGGGCACCGGCGAGGAGCAGGCACCGGAAGGCGCTGGCGAGGAGCCGGCACCGGAGGGCGCTTGCGAGGGGCCGGCACCGGAGGGCGCTTGCGAGGGGCCGGCACCGGAGGGCACGTGCGAGGGGCCGGCTCTTGGGGGCGCTCTGGAAGCGTGGACACTTGGGGATCAGGAACGGAACTCCTGGCCGGGGTCTGAGAACTGGATTCTCGGAGTTCGGGATTGGCACTCTTGGCTGTGGTTCGAGAACTGGATTCCCGGGGTTCAGGATCGGCACTCCTGGCCGCGGCTTGAGAACTGGATTCTCGGGATTCCAGATCGGCACTCCTGGCCGTGGTTCGAGAACTGGACTCTCGGGGTTCGGGCTCGGCACTCCTGGCCGTGGCTTGAGAACTGGATTCTCGGGATTGGGGATCGGCACTCCTGGCCGTAGTCTGGGAACTGGACTCGGGATCGGCACTCCTGGCCGTGGGTTCTCGGGATTCAAGATCGGCACTCCTGGCCGTAGTCTGGGAACTGGATTCTCGGGATTGGGGATCGGCACTCCTGGCCGTGACTTGAGAACTGGATTCTCGGGATTGGGGATCGGCACTCCTGGCCGTAGTCTGGGAACTGGATTCTCAGAATTCGGGGTCGGCACTCCTGGCCGAGATCTGGGAACTGGATTCGGGATCGGCACTCCTGGCCGAGGTCTGGGAACTGGATTCGGGATCGGCACTCCTGGCCGAGGTCTGGGAACTGGATTCGGGATCGGCACTCCTGGCCGAGGTCTGGGAACTGGATTCGGGATCGGCACTCCTGGCCTTGGTCAGTGGCTGGTTTGATGGAGTCTCGGAAGGTGGAGGGCTTGGTTGAGACGGACTGGAGTGAGGAGCGGTCGATTGGCTGGGATCAATGCCTGGAGGATCCTCCTCTTTCCCTAAGTAGTAAGAAGATCCAGCGATCCGCAGGGCGAAATTTAAATATTGAGCCAAACTCCAATCGGGGTTACCTGATGGCATCAGCAGTTGGATCTCCTCATCCAGTCCGACTCTAAAACCCTCCATTAAGGTGAGGTCACTGCATAAGGCCTGGTAGCTGGTCCCCAGAATCTCCACCACATATTCCTCCACATCCTGTCCTTTCTGGAAAATAAATTTTGTGTAGCCTCCAGAAAGGTCGTCCTCCTCACTGGGCCACACATTAATAGAGGCTAACTCATACCTCATCTTCGGTAGATGTCTGGTCTTCTGTTACAGAAGTAGGACAGAGGCAAGAGAGATGGTTATGTTATTTATTAGATCAACAGTATGGCGGGTGCAGGAGATGGCAGGTGAGTGAGGAACTGGTTAAATAAGACAGACGTGACAGAGGCTGAACTTGAATCTTTGTCATTTGCAGGTGGAGCGGGAATCACGGGGAACCAGAGAAGACACACACCGCCGACCAGGAGCAGACACTCAGGAATCACTGGAGCTGATGGTATTAGTATCCTAGGAGCACAGAATGCAGGTAAGTAGATTAGCAGGTAAGTACACAAAGTGTAATAGCTACTAAGGCTGTGGTAGCTCTAGCAGTCCTCCTTCTCAGGAACGAGACCAGACATCGAGTGTTTGGCGGTGTGTGTCTTTATGGGGAGCAGTAACGAGGAGCGTGACGAGGAGCAGGTGAGTGTAATCAACACAGGTGAGAGTGATTGCAGTGATACTGTGGTGGCAGAGCCTGGCAGATCTGTAACACGTGTACACTGTACAGATTTAATTATAACCAAACTATACATTTTAAAGTGGACAGCTGGTTTATTTTTCAAAATGAGTGATCACACTTTACATGGAAGCTCTTCACAGACATTACTTTTAAATCAACAGTGGTTAGTCGAGTGTAAATTCATTTTCTGAGAGTCCTTTCTGATTGCAATAATTATAAAAAGTGCCTGTAGTTCATCTTATACTGACACTGAAGAAATCACACCTCTTTGACTTTCATTTGATGTGACCCTGGACCATGAAACCAGTCATAAGGGTCAGAATGAGCTGAATAAATTAGCTTTCCACTGATCTTTGGTTTGTTAGGATAGGACAATATTTGGCTGAGATGGTAACATATATGACAAATATGGTAACACTTTAATTTAAAGTCTCTTAACTAGTTGCTTATTAGCATGCATATTACTAGAATATTAGCAATTTATTAGTAGTAATTAAGCACATGTTAATGCCTTATTTTATTCTACATGACCTTATTCTACATCCCTAATCCTACCAAATACCTAAATTTAACAACTACCTTACTAACTTTAATAAGCAGCAAATGGGGAGTTTATTGAGGGAAAAGTCGTAGTTAATAGTGAATAAGTGTTCCCTGTCGATACTACACTCGTACTGCGTCGCTAGACGCTATGGGGAAAAACTCCTTTTTCTCCGAGGACTGAAGACTTTTTCAATCACGCAGTGTGACTGCACGGCCATTGGTTCGTGCAGTAATAAAAAACGAACCAATGGCTCATCAGTGGTACTGCACGAGCCTATGGCGGCAAAGCCCGCCAGAGCCCGCCAGAAGGGGCGGGGGTCATCTGGCTATATAAGCGGGCGCTTCGCCATAGGAAAACAGATCAATTCTCCTTCAGCGACGACGATCATCCCTTCGCTGACACTCGGGACTGGAAGACGCTCGCCGTAGAAACACCTCGCTGCGGATAGAGGCTGCGTTTTCCTCTGCACCTTCTCGCTGCTCTGCCAGCTCTTCGAGCCGCTCCAGCGACCTGTGCAGATGCCAGCCTAGTCCCCTGCGGCCATCCGGTGAGTCTAAAATAAAATTTCTCTGTGTTTTTACACGTGAGAATCACCGCCCCTCGTTACATGAGCGGCTATATCCTCTTGGGCGGACAGGAGTAGAAAGCTATCTTTGACAGCTTTGCGTGTGCGTGTGAGTCGCTAAAGCTGCTCCCTCACAAACAGACTGCTTTCGTCGAAAGCTGCCCCTGATTCGCTCACTATAAGGCGCCACTGCCTTCCCCGCTTTCGTGTTCCTCTTCTCCCAGACACCTCGGAGGAAGGAACACTTAACTCGCGGAGCGGAGCGATCAGGTTTGAGTGATTGCACGTCAGTTTATCTCGTGTGCTCACTTTAATCTGCCGGAGTGTTAAACACGCGAGGATCAGCGCTCCTCATCGCACTGAGTGGCACAATCCATTTATACAGATCTTACAATACTGCGCTGGTTGGCCCCGCCTTCCCCGCTCTCACTCTCTGGAAACTGAGAGATCGCGGGGCTGAGCGGGCAGGCTAGAGTGATTTTTGCGCGCTGGCATAGCCCCGCGTGTTTCACTCTGCACACAGCGCTTTGATCTGCCAGTGTGTTTGCACTAAGGATTAGCGCCTCTAGCAGCTCTTTGATCTGCTCGCGCTATTTTCACTATTAAGCTGTCCTTGCGGCGCTCGCGGTTGTACTACTTCAACGAATTTGGCCCCGCCTCCCCTGCTCTCGTGTTTCTCCCCTCCCAGTTACCTCGGAGAAGAAATATCAAATCGCGGGTTTGAGCGTTCAAGCTTGAGTGAATTTACGCTGGCCAAAGCCCCATGTTTCACTCTCCATACAGCTTTGATCTGACAGCTGACAGTCTGTGTCTTGCCCTGCCTCCCCTCATCCGCTACGAACGGATCTGATGGGATGCGTGCATCAGTTTTTGATCTGCCAGGGTGTTAACACACAAAGATCATCAGCACCCCTCTTCTAATGAGTGGTTTGATCTTTTTAGGCAGATTGATAGAAAGGGCTGTCATTATGATTATCTCTGTCAGGTTCAGACTCTAGACCCCGCCCACGGGGGAGTTAACTGCTCTCCTGATGGAAGCATTGAGTCTAGCGCTGCGAAACGGCCTCTGTCACGCCTCTGAACACCCCGTTTAGCTCGGTGTGTCGACGGCAATGTGTTTGTTTACATACTGTTGTGAACTGGGCCCATTTATATAGCGCCCACACAGCCGATCACTACTATAGTGAGGAAAAATAAAACGCAAACATTTTCAAAGGAATAATTTTCTCTTAACAGGTGTGTCGAGTCCCCACACGGCGACTCGCCACTCAAAACGGCCTCTGTCACGCCTCTGAACACCCCGTTTAGCTCGGTGTGTCGACGGCAATGTGTTTGTGTACATTCTGTTGTGAACTGGGCCCATTTATATAGCGCCCACACAGCCGATCACTACTATAGTGAGGTAAAATAAAACGCAAACATTTTCAAAGGAATAATTTTCTCTTAACAGGTGTGTCGAGTCCCCACACGGCGACTCGCCACCCAAATTAATTCCAACACCCTTGCCACACGGGCCGAGGCCTGGCAGGCCATCCCCGGAGTGTCACAGTGGGTTCTGGGGATTATAGAAAGAGGTTATACACTTCAATTCGCTCGAGGACCCCCGCGGTACAGCGACAGGGTCCCCACCTTAGTGCGAAGCAGCAACGCTCACGTTCTGCGAGCCGAGGTGGAGAAATTGCTGGTGAAAGGAGCTATAGAAATAGTTCCCCCAGCTCAGAGTGAATCAGGCTTCTACAGCCGTTATTTCCTCGTCCCCAAAAAGGATGGCGGCCTCCGGCCCATCCTTGATCTCAGACGTCTGAACCGTGCCCTCATGAGACGGCCATTCAGAATGACTACATTGAAGCAGATCCTCTCGCAAATTCGCCCAGAGGACTGGTTCTTTTTGCTGGATCTGAAAGACGCTTATTTTCACATCCAGATAGCCCCCCATCACAGACGATTCTTGAAATTCGCCTTCGAGGGTGTGGCTTATCAATACACGGTCCTGCCCTTCGGGCTGGCTCTAGCTCCCCGCACTTTTACGAAGTGCATAGACACGGCTCTCTCCCCTCTGAGACAGATGGGAATCCATGTCCTGAATTACCTCGACGACTGGCTCATTCTGGCACAGTCAGAGGCAGAGCTGGTAGCACACAGGTCCCTCCTCCTCAGGCACTTGGAGAACTCGGGACTCAGGATCAATTTAGCCAAGAGCTCCCTGTCCCCCAGCCAACGAACTTCGTTCCTGGGGACAGTTTTCGACTCCGCCCGCATGAAGGCGAAAGTCGCGCCATATCGCGTTCTGGCCATACGGCAGCTCGCGGCTTCCTTCAAGATTGGAGCCTCCTACCCACTCAAATCGTTTCAAAGAATGCTGGGCCTCATGGCCTCCGCATCGCCAGTTCTTCGGTTGGGCCTTCTCAAGATGAGACCCCTTCGGTACTGGCTGAAACCTCTAATTCCGCCTCATGCGTGGCGTCATGGACGCATTCGTGTCAGGGTGAACCAGGCCTGCGTGTCAGCCCTGGCCCCCTGGAGGAACCTACGATGGTTCGAACAAGGCGTGACAATGGGTTTGGTTTACAGAAGGAAGGTTGTTACAACAGATGCTTCCTACACAGGTTGTAGAGCTCTGTGCAACGGCAAACCAACCTTCGGCTCCTGGACGAACGCAGAAGGACAAATGCACGAAAACTGCCTCGAAATGGAAGCAGTATGTCGAGCTCTTCAGTTCTTCCTGCCAGTCCTGAAAGGTCACCACGTGCTAGTCCGCTCGGACAGCATGACGGTGGTGTCGTACATAAATCGCCAGGGTGGGCTCACCTCGAAACGCCTTTTCGAGATGGCAGAGCGCCTCTTACTATGGGCACATCTCAACTTGCGTTCACTGAGAGCAGCTCATGTGCCCGGCATTCTGAACCAAGGAGCAGACATGCTCTCTCGGAGCAATGTCCCCTCAGAGGAGTGGATGCTCCACCCACAGACGGTTCAAGAAATCTGGTGAATCTTTGGCAGGGCAGAGGTCGACCTCTTCGCCTCCAAAGACAACTCTCACTGCCAGATTTATTTTTCGAAGAGCGAGGACGCGTTGGCCCACGAATGGCCCAACCTCCTTCTTTACGCTTTTCCCCCGATCGCTCTGATTCCTCAGGTAATCAGGCGGATCAGGGAATGCAAGCACAAGGTGCTTCTATTGGCCCCACTCTGGAAGAACCAGCTTTGGATCCCGGAGTTATCGCAGCTGCTAATAGCGGCTCCGTGGCCTATTCCCCTGAGGCGAGACCTCCTCTCCCAGGCGAACAGAACGATCTGGCACCCCCAGCCCAAGCTGTGGGACCTGCATCTATGGGCACTCGATGGGACTCTGTAGATCTCCCCGAGAATGGTCCTGAACACCATTGAACAGGCTAGAGCCCCGTCCACGAGACGCCTCTACACCTCTAAATGGTCGGTTTTCTCCGCCTGGTGTCAAGCCCGCGGTAAAGACCCGACAACATGTGACATATCAGTGATATTGTCATATCTACAGGAGCTGTTGGATATTGTCATATCTACAGGAGCTGTTGGAGGCCCCTTCCACGCTCAAAGTCTACATGGCAGCTATAGCAGCTTCTCACGCTCCTATAGCCGGACAGTCGGTGGACCGGAACAACCTGGTTGTCCGTTTTCTGAGGGGATCTCGGAGGCTCAATCCGCCCTGACCCCTCACAGTCCCTGCATGGGACCTGCCCACGGTCCTGAGAGCCCTTAAGGGCCCTCCTTTTGAGCCACTACAATCTGCAAGCTTAAAAACACTGTCGCTCAAAACCGCTCTGCTACTAGCGCTAGCATCGGTATAGCGAGTAGGTGACTTGCAGGCTCTCTCTGTAAACCCTGCCTGTCTTGAGTTTGGGCCTAACGACTCTAAGGTCGTCCTAAAACCAAAACACGGCTATGTCCCTAAGGCGCTCTACACTCCGTTTAGAGCTCAGGTTATTACGCTCTCTGCGCTCCCCTCTTCGGAAAAGGACCAAGAGCTCAACCTTCTCTGCCCAGTCAGGGCATTGAGAATGTACATCGAGCGTTCCACGCCATTTAGGCAGACGGAACAACTCTTTGTCTGCTTTGGCGGCCGCACCAAGGGGTCTCCAGTCACAAAGCACAGAATATCTTGATGGTTAGTTGACGCTATCGCACTAGCATACTCCTCCCTGGGCCTCCAGAGCCCCATTGGAGTGAGAGCTCATTCCACGAGAGGCGTGGCCTCTTCTTGGGTGTGGTCTAGTGGTGTGTCTATGGCAGACATTTGTGCAGCGGCCGGCTGGGCCTCGCCGTCCACATTTGCCAGGTTCTATAGATTGGATGTCCCGGCCTTACAGGCTAGGTTTCTCTCTGCTTAGATGGCACACACCTGTCTTAAAGCGGTCCCCTCAGGCATTGCCTGATTCTCCAAGAACGCTCTTGGCCCCATTCCTGGTGCTGAGGCTGTACTTATGACCGTTGAAACGATTTCTAGGCTGGACTGACCTCTGAAGAGTTTGGTCCTCATGCCTCCTGCAGGATGCTTCCTGCTCATAATTGGTCCCTCTGAGCCTTACTGCTCAAGGCCAGTTTTATGGTTGTCGTTTCTCTTCATGGCATGGCAGGATTGTATTTGTTCCCCATAGCGTCTAGCGACGTAGTACGAGTGTAGTATCGACAGGGAACGTACTCGGTTACTAACGTAACCTCGGTTCCCTTAGATACGGGAACGAGTACTGCGTACTATGCCATGCCATGCAGCTGCACGACTCAGGTCGTCGCTTCAGTCGAATTGGCCTGTTTTCCTATGGCGAAGTGCCCGCTTATATAGCCAGATGACCCCGCCCCTTCTGGCGGGCTCTGGCGGGCTTTGCCGCCATAGGCTCGTGCAGTACCACTGACGAGCCATTGGTTCGTTTTTTATTACTGCACGAACCAATGGTCGTGCAGTCACACTGCGTGATTGAAAAAGTCTTCAGTCCTCGGAGAAAAGGGAGTTTTCCCCCATAGCGTCTAGCGACGCAGTACTCGTTCCCGTATCTAAGGGAACCGAGGTTACGTTAGTAACCAAGTACGTTTCCTATTCTAAAGTGTTACCAAACATTTTTTTTTTAAGAAAATCGCCTTTAAAGTTGTCCAAATGAAGTCCTTAGCAATGCATTTTACTAATAAAAAATGAAGTTGACACATTTATGGTAGGAAATTTACAAAATATCTTCATGGAACATGATCTTTACATGATTTTTAGCATAAAAGAAAAATTGATAATTTTGACCCATACAATGTATTGTTGGCTATTGCTACAAATATACCCCAGCAAATTAAGACTGGTTTTGTGGTCCTGGGTCACATAAAGACAAAAACCACTGAAACATTCTTCATATTATGTTCTGCAGATAAAGGAACGTCAAGAGGGTGATTAAATGATGACAGATTTTCGTCCTTTTGAAAATCTCCCACAAGAATTGATTAGACTTGTTTCAAATGCCATCCTAAGCCCTTGCACCCCACAAAGTCTACATTTTAGTGATATAATGATGCATAAACTGTCAGATAGCAGTCCAATGCCTTGACAACATCAGTGCATGCTTGGCTGAAGTGTGTATCAAGGGCATATAGCAGTTTCAAGGGCAGCAGCCATGAGCACTCTTCTGAAAGTAAGATGACGAATGGGACACCATACAGTGTCTTGGATTCCAAGGACAAACACATATGGCCATCTTAAGACTGCAAGTATATGTCAAGTGTGCCATTTGGGACAGGGCCACTGTCATGCCGTTATTTTTCCAAGCAAGTCGTTGAAATGCATTTGTACATATTAAAATGTAAACTAAAACTAAAAGCATAAGACTAGTGATGTTATTTAATGCCACTTAGTTTGTTTCACTCAGTAGAGGAATTAGCTGCCCGACGTCTTCCGTAGGAATCCAGGGAAGATCCAATTAGGAAAATTCTGGCACCATTTCAACCTTCAACTCCTGTGAACAGATTTTAATAAGCTTTGCATCTGCCAGGCACCCACTGATACTCACACATGGTGTTTTTTTTCTGTAAGCCAGTGGCAATCACATAGTGTTTGTTGTTTGTGCTTGCCTTTGTTTTTATATGTTTTTAGTTTAGGGTTAATCTTCAATCATCATCTTCATGGGATGTCTGTTTCTTGAGCAATCTAACCTACTGCACTTCATAATATTACACATTCCTGCTTCTTGGACAGCTTACATGCTGTCTAGTGTATGACAGCTAGTGTGAGACATCACTTTTTTTTAGGCCTTTACCCAAATCATTGGGAAAGACATGACCTAAGTTTTTCAAACAGCTTGGTCAACCAGCTAAATCCAGATGTTTATCTAGACGTCCCCCATTGCATATAAATCATTTCTGAATCACTCATTATGGAAATAATGATCATATTAAAAAATTGTTTGTTTGTTTGTTTTTGAGGAACAGAATGTCAAATGCTCTGTTTCTCAACAGCATCCAGTCACAATTAAGACCAGGCAGTGAAAAGACGTTTTTACACATGGAACACGCAAGACCACCCAAGAAACACTTCAAAAGCTGATGTTTCGTGGAAGGTAATAGCTATTATGTAGAAATTACATCAACTTAGTGCCAAGTAAGTGATGATTACTATGAACTGGAATGTTCCAGAAAGGCAATCCCACACATTTGATTAAAAAAGAGATCATTTAAAAAGAACAATATCACATTTATTTATGTATTCACATGTATTTGAGTTTCAGCATAAGTAATTTAGCACATTTTATCGTTTCATATTTTCCATTAAAGAGGTTCCCTCACCTCCAAAATCCAAATTTAACTCATGCAAGCATGTAAATGAATAAATGAGGCTTAAGCAAATGAAGAAATAGACCTCGTAACAGACAACTGTTCGGAATAGTCCACTAATAGCATTCAATGGAATCCTCGGGAAAGCAAATTTAGTACAGATCTGATCGTTATATCAAGTGTTATGTGGCTTTGTGATGTATTTTGTTAAGAGGTAAGTGATTATTGAGTCTGACCACAGAGGAGACAGTCAGTTGTGAATTGAAGAGCATATCTCCAGGGAACATGACATAAGCCTGCAATATGATCTGAGCCAGAGGGCACAGGAACCACATTCCTTTTATAAAGCTGCTTGACACCTCTCTCTGGATAACTTTCCCTTGCAAGGACACACTGAAGACAATCACAGACCATCTCTCACTAAATATTTCAAATCTTATTTGCAGTGTGAAAACCCATGAATCAACGGCTGTTAAATCAGTGTCTTTATTTAGGACATTATCACAGAGACATATGGGTGTACTGAATGAATTTCTCTCCCTTCTTCTACATTATGCATATTAGTGTAAGGTAGAGCATTTACATCATACAGAATAATAAAAAAAGAATAATAGAATAGGCTGGTGCAGACATTAAGAAATACAGTTTACATTTGAAATGTATATATAGTTGATACACAACATGACAGTGAACATCTGTGCAATCAGCTTGATATTCTTGGTCAATATTTATAAAAAACGTTTAAAAGTTGTGTATTTTTTAAGTGCTTTGACTGGCCTAGTTTTTACCACTTTTTAAACCCTTTTTGTATTTCATTTCAAGTACTCCTGCAGTATAAGGCAATCTTCATGAAGTCATAAAAACTGCATAATTCTAAAATAACTGGCAAAATGCTGTTTAAAATAGTTCTAAATATATAAAATATGCAGTTCCACAAAGCTGTTTGCACCATGCTCTTTTGTCACTTAATATTTTATTTTGGTGCATCAATCTATTAAATTACTAAGCATATGAAACCATGATCCGCACTCACAAAAATAGTCTTCTTTAGCTGGTTATTAACGTAAAATAAAGCGCTAAAAGACAACTATTTTTGTGAGTGCGGATCATGGTCATAACATATAAAATCTATTATTACATGACATTGATATGATATTATATTCCATTAGATTAAGTGTAGCTTGTCACACACTGCATAGGAGGACACTGCCACTGATCAGTGCCCTGATATGTTTAAATCTTTTTTGCATGACAAGTGCGGTGAAATATCAACTGATCAATGAAGATATAGGGAAGTATTAAAGATGTGATTATTCTAAGCCAGTCTGATATCTCATGGATCTTTGAAGGGACATCTAACAGGAAGTGAGTTAAAGTGTGTACTGTGTGTTCAGACTTCCCTCATACACGATTATCCCTTTAGATTTATCATGCAAATCACAATTTGCAATATCACAGAAAACCACAGTCCCTCTGTGCAACAAATAATCTCCATTGCACTGCGATTATCAGTTTAGAGACCATGTGGCTTGGACAGCATACAGCTGTTATTCAGAGGTAGCGTGAAAGTGCATTTGTTTTTCCCATTACCATTTCAAGGCTGGCGTACAGGCACACACTCAAATGCACAGATACATCAGTTCCATGTGCCACCCACAAGACAGTTTACCACGAAGGTCTCCAATCTCTTACAATTTCCACATTTGGGGTCCAAAAAGATGGGAAATCTTAATATAGGAATACAATTACATGAACCATTTAAGCTGCAAAACCTTTCATTCTCATCCAGTTGAGATAGACTGCATTGATGTTCTTCCCGAACACAAATGAGTAGTCCAGAGCAATTAAACCAGTGATTTGTTCTGCAACAACAGTCATTTTATAGAGGACAATGTGTTGATAAGTTAACTATAGAGAACACGATCGCATTGTTAAATCCAGCTTGTTTTTCCCCACTGACTCTCCAAGGGCAGAAGGCCACACAAGGGCTGCTTGCACAGACTTTATTTGTCTTTATTGGACCGTGCATCAAGACCATATATCATCTGTGATTTCCTGCTGCCTTAATGGTTCCAGCACCTGAGAGAATATCCTCTGCAGCAATGCCCTCCCTCTCAGAGCACTTACAAAAACAAAACCTGCAGCAACTGGAATCACTGTGGAGCTATAACTCTCCTAGAGATACCCTGCCTTATCCTGTGTTCCCTGCCCCGGGCTTGCACTGCGGCATCGTCCCAGCTCACAGTTTTCCTCTTTCCGCTCCTCCCGGACACTCCACATAACTCTAATTATTGGCCCACCCCACTGATCCTCCTAAAGTTCAGCTGCAACACCTTCAATGACTTCCTCTCCATTCAAAACAACCCCGAAAGCTGCCGCTTTACCACTCTGATCTGTGGGAAAAGAGAAACTCACAGCATGGGCCGCAGAGATAGGATTATGGTACAATTATGAGGTGTGAGTGTGTGTATAGATGTGTTAATGTGTGTTACTGGAGCCATCAGCCAGTTTTTTCAGCTTCCACAGAGCCCTAAGAGGTTGCCAAGGGGAAATAGTGCCTATTAAGAAATAGCAAGAAGTTACTTTTTCCTCTTGAGACTGTTATATGTGCATTTATTTGTGCTGTAAGTGACTTTTTGGAACACCACACATAAAATGTCCCTACTTCCTTAAATTGGTGACCTGAGGAATCAACGTGTCTCGCTGACAGCCGAACCACAAACAAAGCAATGAATATATAAGTGATAAAAGGTATGTAAATCTGTGCAATTTTGTCAGTTTCTTGTTCATGTCTTTGGAAGTTTTGGAGAAAGGGCATGTGGTTGAAGAGATTGGGGAGGCTAACTCAGAATTCGGGAAACTGGAAATCGCCTGCAGCACCTTTAAAGTCAAATCTATTTTTGCATTCCATTTCTGGGAAACAGAATTGTCACAAAGTTTGCAGAAGTTTTCAAGTGCAATATTGTAAAAAAATAATAAAAATAATGAAATGCTTTTATGTAAGTTTTGCTGTGGTACGGTCTCAGGTGTTTCTATTAACTTTCTTCTATGGAACAAGGAAAGCAAGAACCAATCAAATATGTACCTTGAATGCATGTGGTTTCATTTTAGTTACCACTGATTTATCTTCTTTTTTGTTCCACAGAAGAAAGTCATACAATTTTAGAACGACATGACGTGGGTGAATAAATGATGACAAAATTTTCATTTACTATTCCTTTTTAAGGGAGCGAAAGGACATTGCAGCACAGAAAGGCCAGGGGCCATCAGCTGTATTGTGATCTGTTTCATAACGTGTCCATGCACTTGCAAAAAAAGACAAGGCAGACAAACACAGGGTCAGCACATGATGTCCTTGTGCATCCTTGTGTATTTTTGCACAACCAATATTTGATTGACAGTCTATAAGAAATGCATCCCACTGCTCTGAATCTTTGTTTTAATAGCCTTATACTTGTGGAATGCACTATACAGAGGGATGGAGCTGCTTTGCCGTTTCATTACTGAAGCTCTGTGGTTCAGTTGACCCTGTGATCTAGTCCCTCATTGAGTGTTTCACAAGGGATTGAGAAACTCACACATCTTAGCTAACAAAATATACTCCTCGGCTATTGCAGTAAGCAAATGTTATGCCAGGAAAAAGCACAAACAGCTCTAAGAAACATTGAGGAAAAAAAAAAAACCTTTACATAAAGTAATGTTTGCAAGCAAAGAAAGTAAAAAATAAAATAAACAAGATTACTATTCAGTATAGTACTATAGAACATTAAGAACATATAGTACATTAAGCTTTGCTTATTAACATGCAATGTACAGGCTAAAAACGTTATATGCACATTATTATTCTTTTTAAAATTTGATTTAAAAAATGCAAATAAAAACACTAGTAATCTCACTAGTAATCTCAGGCTTTTTGATCCCACTGTATCCATTGTGTATTTTTGTCCTTGTATAAACACCCTTGCAATGTGTAATCACACAGAACTGAACACTTTGCCCTATCCACACTGTCAATAACACTATTTTAGTCTAAGATAGAACATCATTCTTAAAGAATGTAATAAAGACTCTCAGCAAACTCACACTTATATTAAAAAAAAAAAAAGTCTAACATGAGAACAGGTACGTGGAATGAGGTGAACTAACAAGAACCTTTTCAATCTTAGCTACGAAGACTAAAGGGAAAAGAGACAGAAAAAATTAGCATATAAATGAGCATATGTTCAGAAAGACTGTCCAGAATGAAGTTAAAACTGCACGTAGTTGTCGTGTTATACTGTGTTTGTCTGGTCTTCAGAACTAAATATTTCGAAATCAGTTCAACCTTTAACTACAGGGAACTGACTTTAAGACAGTTCACATCTGTCAGCTCTTTGCATATGGTATTTCAACCTCAATCTCAACCAGCAGAAGGTCATATACGGTTTTCATTTGGCTTTGTGTTTATGTTTTCAAACTACCAGGCATAGATCTGGTGGTGACATTGTGGATTATCTTCTTTCTTAGGATCGTTGTTCAGCATCGAAACCGATGTTGTGAATACATGGAAACGGCACGATTCATGACAACATTGAGGAACTTTGAGGTTTAAATCTTGTGAATCACAACTGCTCATTATTTTTTAAACATCTGCTTGTAATTACTATCAGTCCTGACTTTACTCATCAGTTGTAGGCTTTTGCAACCAAAAGATTGATTCATATAGATAGAACAAATATTATTTATGAATGGGTAAGTTTATTTATCATTCACAGGGCTGCACATTCTAATGGAAATGTTATAATAAATAACAAAACAGCAATATATCTGTTGGCGAATATTTATTTAAAAAGTCTTTAATGGTTAATAACCATGCTGCATGTGTTTCACATTCTGAACATTTCACATTTCTGAGCTTAATGTCAGTAAAGATAATGCTTAATTAGTAAGCGCTTTATAAATAGGTCTCTCTGACCTCTAATGCCTTATTTGTTGATCTTTGTAATCCCTGTTCTCTCATCTGTCTTTGGCCGTTGAAACGCTCTTCCCTCAAAGGCTTAGTCATGCTCTGAAGAACATGAGTTATCCAAGTGGCCGAGTGCAAAACCTCAGTGTGACAAAATGCTTTTTATATGATAACTGCCATTATCAGCTCATGTAGTAAAAACACCAGTGCACATTTTTATGGGTAACTATAATTTCAAAGGCATTGAAGGGCTTATTTTTCATCGTCTTGTAATGTCAAATATCATACTGGAATGTCACTAATAATGAATTATGTGCTGTCCTTTTTAACTTTTTACTTGCATGCACTGCCTTGTTTTAGTACTTGATTTACTGTGCATGGTTCAGTTCTCTGATTAAATATATGACTTCAGAAAATAATAAAATATAAAAAATATGCTATATAATATTATTTTCAAATTGTGGGTAAATAATGACATTTTTGTTTGGAACCTTCATTTTCCTTTTTGTATCTTTTTTGTTTGATGAATGGAAAAACTACACAAAGAGTAGTACACAATGTAATCTCTCATCCTGGAGTACCACTTAACATTCATCATATTAAAACACCAGGGAAAGAAAAAAAACAAGCACAAGAAAGTACCATTTGAACATCAATCATTCAACAGTTGTGTATTACAAAGCCTTGACAAAGCACTAAAACTTTCATGAAAACAATGTAAGATCGCAAACCTCCAGTGGATTTCAGAATAATCAAGAGAATAATACAAACTCATAGTTTCTTTTCATCTAAAATGGGGACAAATTTATACATGAAAACATAAGACGTCTCAGATTTTTCTTAAGTTGCATAACAACAATGTTTTCCAGCGTTTGCAAAAGGAAGGACTAAAGGGTTATGGGAAGAAGCTGGTTATTTTGGCACAGCATGCAGGTTTCCTGTACAGTTTGACAGGATAAAGACTGAAGGGATCTAAGCTGCGCTGATTACTTCACAAAAGTCATTAGCGCAGATGTGTGCATTAAAACTAGCTAGGTGCTGCGTGAGTGATGGCGGTGTCAACTATCTGTAATGGCCTGACCTTGTAGAAGCACATTCACCTCGCCTCGCAAGACAGATACTGCGGTAGCCTGCCGGTTGATGTGGGTGATGGAACTCTGCTGTTCTGTGACCCTCTAATATCAGAGAAAGACACATTCACGAGTGTCCTCTTCAAGGGGAAACTCTGACACATTTACAGTACTCGTATCAATGGAGCAGCAGAAGGAATCTGCGGGCCTGTAAATCGTGATCGATATCTTAGTGTCCTACTCAGAGGTCCAGATCATAATTAATGCAGAACAATGGATTTTTCATAAGGCCTAAAACTAACACTCGCCAAGCAGCAAATAAAGATCAGTATTGGCAAGTATATGTAATGTAACAGCCATTCATGCAGAACTTGAAACACACGAGAAACGGGGAGAGAGGAATGGGAGAAAAGGCCATTTGAAATGTGTTTTTTTATTATTATTATTATTTCAACTTAAGCTTTTTTTTTTAAAAAGGGGTCCTATTATGCTCTTTTACAAAGTCTTGATTTTGTTTTGGGGTTGTACTAGAACATACTCTCATGCTTGGTGGTTAAAAAAACGCATTATTTTTCACATAATTAACATTATTACAATACCTCTCTCCCCAGCCTGGCACAAACGGCTCGATTAGTTCTGAGTTTGATGAAGGCCCGCCTTCCGAAAAACTAAATGTGTTGTGATTGGTTAGCTGTCCCATTGCATTGTGATTGGCGAACAGCTTAGACGGTGTTTCAGAACTGCCCCGCCCCTTGCCAAAGCAGCAAGTTCATCAATATTGCCATATCAATTCAGACCCCGAGAATATTGAGGATCGTGCAGAACCTTTGCACGCACGGATATTGCAAGACATATTAAAGTGGTAAGGTTATTGTTGTTGTCATGTTTTAGATAGGATGTCAACAACAACTTAAAAATAATTGCATTTACTATGTACAGATAAGTGCAACGGTAATATGTATTATGTTCAATGTTCTTTAATTCTAACATTATAAGATGAATTGCAGTGAAACTGTTATACAGTTGAATTTATTTATACCGTTGTCCCACAGAGTTACACTATTTGTAGCGGCATATATATGCAAATTTATTCTCTGCCAGCAGGAAGTTTCCCCGGTAACGCTGTACACAAAGCAGCGCTCCGCTCACAAATGCTGCTTTGCGCAAGACACTAGACAGGAGCACGGCTGTCAAACTTGTCCATCTAGCGTATTTGGATAGAAAAACAATGGAAAATTAGCACTGTGAAATAGAATAATGCATTCTGTAGGAAAGGTCTCTAACTCGTCAGTTGGCTCGTAACTTTTTAAATGAATTCTAACAATGCCTGAGAACGCGATAAGGTTTACCTCGATTATCAAATCCCAAAGCATGTGTTGTAATTATAAAAATACGTAATGTGATGCGCTGCATGTTTCACTGTGAACTATGATCACTTGCTGTGATATAAAAGAGCAGCTTAGGTTGTCAACCGAAGAGAAGCATTTTCAAAGAAATGTTTTTCAACTTTGGGTCAAATATGGACTAACCCAGCTGTTGGGTTAATTTTTTTCATAATTTTTTTCAACCCAAAAGTTGGTTTAGTCCATATTTGACCCAAAGTTGGGATGAAACAACCCAGCATTTTTTAGAGTGAATTTTCTCTGCAGTAAAAGCTGTAAGCAAAGCCTGCCAATATTAGTTTTGTATTTTTACTGTTGTTATAAGAATAATAATTGAATTTACATGTATTCATTTAGCAGACATCAACATTGTTTAGAATAGTACATTATTATTATTATTGCTGTTGTTATTGCTATTATTATTGTTTTATAAATTATAATTACATAAAATGTGAATTACAATTATTATGAAATTTCAAATAATTATAATAATAAGTGCATGTACATTTTAAATTTATTCATCTAGCAGACTTTTTTTCAAAGACATCGACATTATTTAGAATAGTAAATTATTATTATTATTATTATTATATGCAATTGTTCTGCCTTTTTTTTAATGTAATGCGCACATACTTTCATGGCTGGTAAAAATATTTATGGCTGGTCACTTTTCTCAAGTGACTGGCCATTGGCAGCTGTGGCAAAATGTTAGTTGTAGGCCCTGCGTACAGTGTATGCGAGATAAGATGCCTGACTTGTGTAACCGGGATCACTGGAAAGGTATTTACAAGCATGCACACAAGAGCAATGGAGTCTCATAAACTCAGCCAGCTGTCCTGGGTCTGTCAGTAGGCTGCTGCCATTAACAGGTCTTCGGTGAACCTGCTTCTCGATTAATTTCCATTACCACCGTCTATATACTCCCACACCATATTGACTTGGAAAACAAAATGATGAAACAGTGTCACATATAGCAAACAAATGCAAAGCTATCTGATTCCTGTCATACTATGCATAGAGCAATGTTTGCACTAGCAGTTTTTAATTAGATAATGTAGGCAGCTCTGAGGTGTATGTATAATGCATAATGTATTTGTAGCTGAGGCAGAATTTGACTATGCACTGTCAAAACTTTATAAGATGTCTTTAGTAGTCAGGGCAGATTTTGATGCATGAACAGCTGATTCTCATTTTCTTTAACCTGTTTCCCGCTGTTGTTCTTCCCATTGCAGCCCATGGCATAAGAATCTCACTCAAGTTTACCAGGGGATATGAAAGTTAAACTTTCAAACCTTTCTGCAGCTATTGCATTTGTATTTCACTCACCCAGATCTCCACTCTACAGCTGTTATCACTAGCCCTGCAAGAAAAGCTCAGCATATTTACTGAAAATCCAAACGCATCCTCCTCCCATCCCTTACATTTTTTGTTTGCAAAATATTTTGGCGAATGTGAGCTACCAATAGCTCTTTCATCCAGAATGCAACAAATTATTCAAATTTTCTCTCACAATTAGAGTATAGCAGTGTTCTGTGTTATCAATGTGAATTATAAATGTATTGATCCATGATTGCTGCTTTTGTAAGGCAGGCCCAGCATTGATTACTGAACCAAGCCAGGGCTATTTTTAGAGAGTTTGATGGAAATATGTGCCATTCTTCTTACTTTTGGATTACAAAGATCATAACAGTTTATCATCGTGCAATTGTTCTGCCAGGAGTATCTCATGCTAGGCTCAAGATGGTCTGGAAGAGGTCCTGGAATATATGAGATGTATTGATTTGGATCCTTATTGGATCAGAACCAGATGAAACAGCCCACCGTCTAGACAAATAAGGTCTCTAACTCGGTGACAGATTGGTGTCCAGATTGAAACCAGTGCCATTATCAACGGGGTGCTTTTATTTAACTTCAATCCAACTGTAATAACTTTGTTAAGGTGAACTTAGTTTGTGAGTTAGGCTTTGACAGGGACTCTTTGTGGTGTCTTTGCGCTTCCTTTTGATTTGAATGCCAAATGTGACTTTTGTTCAGTTATAGGCCTTAAGTCAAAGATAATATGGATGCAAATTCAGGTAAATGCATGCTACCGTCACTGACTATTCATGTAGCTAAATTTAGTATGCAAAAAATAGATCAGTAACAGTTACCAAATGTAAATCTTGACCTTTACATTTTTGTTGTTTAACACAATGCCATGGAAGCATTGTGCATTAATTAAAAAATCATTAAATTATTATTTTTTAAATACATACAGGTATGTGGCCTTTTTATCCAATACACTGTAAGCTATTATTTTTCAAATTTGTAAACAAAACAAAAATTACTGGAAGATGTTTTCCAAGAAAATACTAGTTACATTCAGTTTCATGTTTAATTCAGTGTGTTACTTCTAGCTTCTTTATAATTCATTGTTAAATTTACCAGCAATTTCTGAGTGAAAATTGTTTCTACACCTTTTTTCAGTGTATGCATGCTTTTTAAAATTGCTTAAATAATTTTAACATAAATTGTAAAATTTGCTACATCCATCTAATTATAGTAATCACACCCTCAATGGTGGTGAATCAATATTTAAAGCTCAAGGGAAGAGTAATCATTACGTGTAATGTTTATTTAGTGTCCACACCAAATAGAGACATTGCAGCACTGTGTACAGAGGCTATTGTAGAGGACAGGTTATTTTTAGAGCTGCAGGGACATGCAGGTCTTCCTTCTGGCAATGTCCATCACTTCCTAAACATGGGTCATGTGGCCCGCCAAAGACAGATTTTCTAAATGCAAGAGGAAAGACCTCAGTAGAATTGTTTCTTTGCTCTGCTGACCGGTTTCCTCTCTCAGTAGTGCTCAGAAGTCAGACAGTGGAAGCATAATGTGACATTGAGAAGAAAGAAAAGGGAAACTCAATAAACTGTATAAACTTGGGAATTTGGCAGTGATGATATTGTAATCATGACAGTGATTGAACAGACTGATACATTCTTGTTCAGCTTTTCAGTGAACTGGTTTCTTTGTTTGATTTTTCTTTCTTTCTTGACTTGAAAGAAAAAGAACTATAAACTTTTTCTCCCCAAACTATCATTCCAGTAATTTCAGTATTTATGTTTTTTAGAAAGCTTTGTATTTTCAGTGCTTGGAAAAATTATTCAATTATTGTTATGCAGTGGCATTTTAATGCTCTCAGAAAATGTTTCTCACTGTTGTTATTTAGTCTATGAATTTATGTTTAGCAGAAACTATAGTTTTTATAACAGTCTGGGTTAAGGTTTAGGTTTTCTGGTGCTAAGATGTCTGTCTAAATAATTGTAGAGTGCAGTTTGAAATTAAATAATTCATTATAAACATGCTGTGATCTTATATTTATTTTTTTCCCCATCAATTTGGAAACTCTTCAGTATATATGGTAATAGATTTTGCATTTATGATACAAAAAGATTCTGATAACCTGAAATTGCATTACCAGTTGTATTTTTAGTGGAGATTTAATACATATATATATATATATATATATAGACAAGAATTTACTTGAGAAATCTTAATGAATATAATATGAGAATGGAGCTTTGTATGCTCTTTTTATCACTCTCCTTTCTCCGTCCTGTTTTTAATTTGGTCATTTGGTGGGAAATTTAAATAAATTTTAGGATTAGATCAAGTTCTAATACGGGGGGAGTTTTGTTGTCCTTTTTCCTGAGTGATTCCAGACAGAATTAGAGCAGAAAGACACCGTGAGTAATTCATTGTTGATGTTAGCACAATGTTAGCACCTAACTCGACCATGCTCATAGCCTATTCAAGCCTTGTTAGAGCTTTATTTTTTTAGTCTACTGTCATTCATACAATGCAGACATTCAGGTAGCAGTTCTGCTGATTGGAGAGTAATTTGGTGCAGAGATCCAATCAGAGGAACCTAATTATCATCTGGCCTATTTTACTAGCAGTGCTAATATGACAAATTATCTATGAACCAATTACAATCTTGAGACACTAATGACATCATAGTTATGTTTCAAAATGAATTTTCTTTCAATCAAAATGTCTGATCTACTTAAATCTGTTTTCAAACATAACATCCTGCAATTAATGGAAGGTTGTCACACAATTAAATATAATGGTGACTCATCAAGTGTTAAAATTTCACCTTTAAAATGCTACTCAAACAAAGCATAACATTTTGAACATCTCTCCAGTTCACATGTCTGTTTATATTGTATGTGTAGTTATAATTTGAACAATAAAGTTGAGCATAATAAGCAACCAAAAAAAAAAAAAAAGATTCACCAAGCATTTCAAGTTCTCATATCTCAGCTGTAGTCCTTTGTAGCGACAAGTCCGCAAAACTAAAACAGTCTGGTCCTGTCTGATTCAAAACAGACCCGCTGGAATGGGCGAAGATGAAGGTAAACTGGAGAAAATTTGGTTTTATTCAGACAGGATCTTTATCTTTCACGTCGACTCAGACTGTCTGGAAAACAGCATGCAGTTACGACAGAAGGCCAAAAAAAACAAGGTCAACGACCTACCTCAGAGGCTGCTGTTGTTGGTGCGAGAAGTATGCGCGAGGACAAAGCTCTCCGTGCACTGCTGGCTACTAGAGGACAAGGAACGTCGGGGCGAACGCTGAAAGCGGTTCCGTCGGTTTAGGTAGCTGCCAGCCGTCCATGTCCTCTGTCTCTTGCGGAGGTACTCCTTGTAGTTCTTGGTGAGCAAGGTGTAGAGGAACGGATTGATGCAGCTGTTGCTGTAGGTCAGACAGGTAGTCAGATAGTTAATGTTACGCTTGGCCTTAGTGGAGAGATCCAGCTTGGGCTGAAACTGACCTAGAAGCTGCCAGATCCAGAAAGGCAGGAAGCAAGCCCAGAATAGGAGCACGATAGTGAAGATCAGATACAGGACCTTCTGGTTTGGGAGCTTCTTGGTCTGCTTGAAAGTCTCAGTTTGGGAAATCCAGTAGGTTCGTGCCAGTCGTATGTACAGGTACCCAATTATCACCCCTGGAGCCACGATGCTGGTGCCAAAGAGAAAGGAGATGTAGATTTTATACGAGAGAGGGCTCAGGGTGGGTTGACACATTGGCTTGGAGCTTTCCGTCATCAGCTGGACGCTGATGATCATAGGTAATGTGAGAATCAATGAAGCTGTCCACACCAAGAGGGCGATTGCTTTTCGGTAGCTCTTAGAGCGTTTGACTGTATCCAGAGGCTTGAGGACGGCAAAGTAACGTTCTGTGCTCATGACAGTCAGGGTGAAAATGCTTGCATGCATTGTAAGGAAGTCCATGCTGATGAGAATCCGACATCCAGCGTCTCCAAAGTACCAGCCCTTAAGGAAATGTGTGCACACCACAAATGGAATCGTGAGTAAGTAAAGCAGATCAGCTAGTGCCAGGTTGATGATGTAGATGTACATAGAGGCAGCCGAGCGCATGGAGTGGCACATGACCACCAGAGTGTAGATATTTCCAGATACACCCACCAGACACATTAGGGACAGGATGGTGCCAATGGTGAAGGTGGCAGCCATGTCTTCAGTAGAAGCTTCAACTGGAAGCTCAGTGACGTTGGAAACCTTCTCCACCATAGCCACTATGGACTCCATTGACACAGTGGTCATCTCTACAGAGGAATTAATGGTAAAAAATGGTTAAAAAAAATTGATGAACACTAAGTTGTTACTCTTATATACTTATTTTGCAATTAGAAAAAAAAAATTAAAAAAATAATGCAATCTATTTTTATCTATGATACATATAAGGTCAATTCAAAGATGTGTGTGTGAGTGTGTGTTTGCACCTGTGTTACATATCAGTTCAAACATACATACATATACATATATATATATATATATATATATATATATATATATATATATATATATAAATAATTGCATTTATTAAATAAAAAAGGCCACACTTTATTTTATGGTCCAATTCTTGCTATTAACGAATCATTAACTATGACTTTTGCCTCAATCAACTCCTAATTTGCTGCTTATTAATAGTTAGTAGCTAATTGTTAAGTTTGGGTATTGGGTAGGATTAGGGATGTAGAATATGGTCATGCAGAATATGTGCTTTATAAGTACTAATAAACAGCTAATATTTTAGTAATAGGCATGCTAATAAGCAACTAGTTAATAGTGAGAGTTGGTCCCTATACTAAAGTGTAACAAACTAATTATCTGAAATTAATATAAAATGGTATTTTAACCAATAGTACAAATTCAGACATGTTTGTGTGCCTAACATGCCTTTTACAGACTTGTTTTGTAAGTTATGAATAAAATAATACAAATTTTAAAATAAAACAATGTTTTAACCTGTGGTACATATAAGATCAAAATGTTTAGTGTGCCTTAAATTATGCCTAGAAAATCAGCACTCCTATCAACAAAAAATTAAGCTGAGGTGGATTAACTTTCCTATTACTTGTTGTAATGGCTTTAAAGTCAGCTGAATTTATTTACTATTCCTATCAAATTATTAATGCTTAAGCAGCAACAAAATATAAAATATTAAAAACTAGACCATACACCCTCAAATGACTGAAATATGCTTATTTATCATAACAGTTAAAGCATTTTAGATAAGTGACCTCAAAACTCAAATACAAGAAGAAAAAAATAATGCTTTACCTTGATTGGATTCCTCAGATGGCGTAGCTCCAAGCAAACAGACGTTTAGCATTTATAATGAGTCCAACTCATGGTTTCTCCTAAGAGTTTACTCCTGGATTCCTAACACGTTGTCAGCAAGAAATTGTTGTATGCTAAAATGAAACAATTCCAGTATACCAAAGAGAAATTACTTTCTCAAGTTGTGTCGTGTGTGTTAGGACACAAAGATCAATACAAAAAGCACAGTCATAGGCAGGTGCTTCAGCCATGCATGAAAAACTTCAGTTATTCTTCAGCAGAACACTCACTATATCACAAACCTGAGTGGCAGATAAGAAAAATCCTACAGGTTCAGAACAATGAAAAAAAAGTGGTAAGAGGGGAAAAAAGGGCACAATCCTCTTAGATGTATGTGCCCAAGGAGGCGATCACTTTGAGCTACAGCTGGATTTCAAAACCCTCTCCTCCACTGACAGAGTGCGTGCTTACGAGGGGTAGAAAGAGAGAGAGCTACTCGCACACTAGCATAGAGTGGGAGGGGACATGAGGGCGAGAGGAAAGGAGAGGGAGAGAAGAGAGAGATTGGTTGGGGGGAAATGCATTGTGTGAGGAGGCATTTTGGAAATGTGTGTGTGTACTTGTGTTATTTGTGAATGACTAATGAGCTACTACCTGAGCTCATTCATTCATCTAGCGGGCAGAAAATTGCCACACATGGGGATTTGTATTACACATTGTTGTTCACATATAAAGAGAAATAAATCTAAAATGCAAAACACAACGTACCATAAGCTGCTCCCGCAAAACGGAATCTGCAGGCGTTTCAAGCAAACAGGTTTAGCTAAATGTTTTTTTTTTGACGGAGGCAATTTAGCTTTCCTTTCTGTCAAGTTCCTGTTAGCGATGCAATCACAATTTTCTCCACTTTGGTGTTCCAAGGTAAACATTTTGCAGTGTTGATTTCATATAAGTACAGACCGAGTCTTGATATGCAGGAATCCACATTCAGAGCTTGTTTATGACTCTAGTGCTGAAGGATGTGTCAAGATGGCATGGATTTAGAATGACCTTTATACAGCATACTTCCACAGTTTTACTGGATCTGCTGTGTTATGGAGTAATAAATGTTCTCTTTTTTTCAAAGGTTCAAGGCGTTTTCCATCAAAAACATTTCTCATGGGGAGGGTGAGCAAATACAATTAATGCGCTATGTTAATGCATAATATATTGTGAACTAATAAATCATTTTCACAAGGTTAATTTAGAAATATACTGTACTGGTGTTCATTTTTAATTCTTCCTTGTTTGAAACACACTAATATAAATGTATGCAACTGCAAATATTAAAAATATATTAGCATATACAGAAATAAATATTAACCCATCCCCCGGTTTCACAGACAAGGCTTAAAACTAGTCCCAGACTAAAATGTAATTCTGAGTTGTTTCAGCTGAAATGAACATGCACTGATTGATCTTAAAACATATCAGTGCCTTTGTTTTGTCTCAAGATGCACACCAGTAATGTTTTTTTCTAAGGCATGTTAATAAAAATTACTTAAATGTCCTAATTGAACTATGGCCTAATCCTGGGTTAGTCTAAACCCTGTCTGTGAAACCAGGCCTTTATGTTATATCCATTGGTTATTGATTTCATGGAGGCAGATCTGAATACGAGCTTGGTCAATTATAAATTATTATTATTATTTATTTTCAAATAAAGCATGCATGGATGAACTGTTCACTATAAAATCATTAAGATTAAGCATACTATCTTACTTAATGTTAATACACTGTAAAGTGTTAACATAAGGGGGGGGGGGGGGGGGGGGGGTTGCTTATGCATATAATTTTTGTGACTATAAAGGAGCTAAAAGCTGTCCACTGCGATTTGCATTCAGTGTTAGTATTCATGTGGCAGTCGGTATAATTTGATGTTGAGTTAACATATGAGCAAAATTAATGCTGGCCTCCATCATGCAATAAGTCCTTGCAAATTTGCCACAGCACCATCTCAATTAATGGGAGACCATGAGTCGGTGAGAGGTCAGAGCAAATGACAGAACACTCAATCAGAAGTACGTCGACGGCACCTCATTGCAATCAATGGCACTTGGCTCCATCAATTCAAGAATAGGGGAAAAACCAACAGAAGGAGGGGGACTATTAATGCACCATTTCATCTGAAATATTCAAGTCTCCTGGAGTCAACAATATGAATCCGATCTGGAATCCTCAGGAAGTCATATCTCAGACTTTAATATAACCAGGTTCATTTGATGGCACACTGCCTCGGTTGGTAAATAAAGTTCAAAGGGCTGGAAATAAGGTTTGGAGTATTTTTGGCCTTACAGATATTGATGGACGATGCAAGCTGATAATATGCTCTGGTGCACACAGCAAACACCATCCGCAGCTTTAGCATTTTAGAGTTGCTTGTCATTTGGCCAAGGGAATATTATTTGTAGGTCAACCATTTTGCTCTTGAGCAAATTAGCTGTTCTCGTCTCTGAGGGCCAGAGTAAAAATCATCGTAACCTCATGTCAAAGGCAGCTCAATTTTTGGGTCTGTTTTTGCTTGGACTCCGAGACCATTCTCAGATTAATAGATGTTGTGCTGGTCTCCTGTGGATCCTGTGAAAGTCACATCTGGAGGACATCAGGAAGGGATACATGGGAAAGGTAGGAGGAATACAATATGAAATAGAAAATGACAGCTAAGTCAGAAACTGAACAACACAAACACAATGCAGAGTTGAGTGTGTTTGTCTGTTAATGTAATAACAGTGTACAAACTGATCAACACAGATGTGGGAGTGATTGCAGGAGAAGGGATGGTTCTTGTCTGGGTGTCAGTTTGGACATAACTGATTGTCCCATAACTGATGGGTCCAATTGCACTTAACTGTAAGGTTTTAATATTGATGTGATGTCAGCCAGTGAAGGCTATGTGGGATCTGACAAATCTGAGTCAGGTCATCCTTGGGTCAGTCACACTATGGCTATACAAACATGAGTGACACGTTGTGACGCATAAACCTTAAATCACTCTCAATCAAATCAATTTATGCTGTCTACACTGCTTTAGCATGCCATCATTGTCAATGGGCCTTTTCTATTATAGATGCATTACACAGCCTCTTATCCTTGTACTTTTAAAATTAAAATAATTTTTTACAAACAAATTTACAACAGGGCCGATCTAAAGTCGACTAATTACTCTACTTGTTTCTCATAACATAATTGTAGCAATACTACCATTATTGCAACCAGATTGTCAGTTATATCAGTTATGAAAGTAGGTAGAGGCAAATTACCTTATCTTTATGAGTGAATGAATTGTTCATTTAATCAGTTCAGGAACGAATGTCTTCATGAATGAGTCACTGAATCATTCATTCAACCGATTTAAAATTCATTCGGGAACTGAAATATCACTACTTCTTTTGAATAAGTACTTTGTTACCATGAAAAAAGTGCATTCTATACAGTATTAATGTGTAGTATGAATGTAATCCAGACGGACATTCGTCATGTTGTCATTGTCATGTGACCTACCAGGGTTAGTTGCATCACTTCGCTGCCATTCACAAATCCTCTCCAGTGGCCTCATGGGATAGTAAAGTGTCCATTAGATGCACATAGGAGTACTTTTTGCTCTCTGTTTTTTTTAAATACTGTGAATTTGCACACACTACTAATGTAGTGCAGTAGGGAACTATTCATATTTTGCTGCTTGCAACAGGCAATTCTGCTTTGGTTTAGTTTGGAACTATTTTCATAGGTTGAGCAAAAATAGAGGGTATGATTATCAGTATTCTGTCTAAAATGTAAGCTGATTGATTTAATGTTGTTTACTGAACTTCTATATCGAAAGTAATATTCTAGCAATGTTTCAGAATGATCTGAATATTTAAGCATTATATAAGCACCTTTGCAAAATTTGATGCATCATTCACTCAGTATAGGACAATATAACAATCATTCGAGTGAATTGTCTGAATGATGACGTTCACTTTTGACACTTCGAGTATAGACAGATTAATGCATCAGCTTTTCAGTCTCTTCAGCCATTTTCTTTTGTCATATTCACATGATGTTTCAAACTCTGGCATACTCTCAAAACCAAACGTGACAGGCTGTGAGAATTTTTTTTGTGAGGTTTTAATCTAGTGATGGGAAAAGCAGCAGGAATAAGAACACTTTTTGCAAAGAACACCACACAATGTCTGTAAACTCTGCCAAACATCTCACATCCAAAAAATCAGCAAACCATTCACTCACTACATAAATACATGACATCCATCTCTTGAGCGGGGATTTATTGTCCTTGTGGACGTTTGTTTGGTGAAGAAGTGCTTGGCCTGCTGCCGCCTTTGCCAGGGTTGATTGACAGCAGAAAATCACTTCCTGCACACAGTGTTCTTATGTACATGGAATGTCAAGGGGAGTCACGTGTGATTATGACTTCGACAAAGTGTTTCACTCTGCCTTATGTCAAGACAACACATTTGCTGACAGCAGTCTTTCCAATGCAACTCTAGAGTGTCTGGAGACACCATTAACCCTGCGCTTGTGTGCAGTGACTGAATCAGCAAAGACGTGGTTAAAGTTACGTTGTGGCTTGAGAGGTTTTTGTGCCTTTGTAGTACCCTTACTAATTAGTTTGAGGCTTGGTGTCATATTCCTGCGTTGTCTACTTCTCTGATACCACAGGAAAACTTTTACTGCTCAGAAGTTTCTCCGTCATAGGTCAACACTTAGTTGAGATCTCATTTATGCATCTTTTATGCAACTTGAAGGTGAAGCACGCAATTTCTGCACCACTACAGACAACCAAATGGAATTTAAATTGGTTTGTCAGTATATTGCAATTATAAATTGTTATTTTATGGTGGCACCAACTGTAATTATATACAAGGTGTTTTTATATTGTGATTACAATGATTGTACAATGTGATTAGAAAATAGGAATTAAGCACAAAGGTCTACCCCACCCCCACATTTAAACAAAACCTTGAGTCGTGCACAAAATGTGTGAATAAAATTTATATACAATTTCTATGAGTTTGCAGATATTTAGTATGAATATCTAAACATTCTTAAAACAGAATACACATACTTTACTTGAAAAGCTAAATTACATAACTCATTAAGTCTTTCTGAAAAAAAAATTATCAAATTGCGTGAGTTTAATTTCAAAGTGGGGTGAGAAAATTAATCTTGTTTTCCGTTCTTCCCTTTAAATTATGCTTAAATTTCTTACCACATTGACAGATTTTTTTCTTGTTTTAGGCATAACTAAACTAATTTTGAACTCTCTCGTCATTTTCCTTCTCAATGTATTTTCATTTATGAATGTTTAGATATTCATACTGTAAAGAAGACAAAATACTAAGTTAGGATTTTTTGCATTGTATTACATCACATTTAAGTTTAATGTGTTTCTCAAAATTAAACTTATCAAAATAGGAATATAGAGCTATAAAATCAATTTGAATAGCATATCACAGATAACATCACTTTTTATTATAAATGTCTATGTTGTCATAAAAATGTTCCATTATAATAAATGTAAATTAAACAATGAAATCTCTCACTGCCTGATTGCAGATTTTGGTATTTTGGCAAATCTAAGCACAGTCTGTGACACTGCTGAGAACTCTGGAGGAGATACAGCACCGTTTTCACATGGGGGGGGGAAATCTGAGGAACAAGTCTTAATTTGCACTTTGTCTCTGACAGATAGTGTTTTTCCTCTCTTAAAGGCACTTCTTGAGCAGCACTCATGTACCAACCTAATCTGTAGCAAAACCCCACTGGAATACTGCCTGTGAACACGTCTCCTTGCTATTTTAAGCCTTTATGTGTGCCTCTGTTTGTTTATTTACCAGAATCATTTTGAACAGGTTCTTCAAAGGTTCACAAAAACATAAAAGGAAAGGCTTGAAAGAAATAGGAACATTTCTTCCTGTGTTATAGGCGTAAAAGGAGAAAAATGAAAGAGAGAGCCAAAGTGAAAGAGATAGAGACGCTTGATTTTACTATTAATGGCTGTGTGTTATGCACAACCTAACACCATACTGCCCTCTAGCACCATTTGAAAGTTTAATATGGTTTATTCTTCATGCATCCCCGAGAGCCAATCACAGCCTTTAGTAGAGCTCTAATATTTATTCCGACCACAAATTAAGTAAATAATAAATCTATAATTGAAACCAAGTCAGAGCTGTTGGCCCGAAGACATGTTGGAAGGCCTACAATTTCTTCACAGCACAGCTTTGATGCCTACATTAATGTATCTATCTCTCAGACAAAATAAAATAAGCAAAACATCCAACTGAAAAAAAGTCAAACTTTATAGCAAAAGCCAAGGAATGACCTGCCACTGCTGAATTTCACACTCAGATTTCTGCCTTCAAAAGGCAGCATACACTGTAATTTGTCCCAAAGTAGATCTAAAATACAGTCATTTAAAATGAATCCATAAATGTTCTCACCAAGCATATAATATTGTCAGGTGTACTTTTGTTTAGTCACATATATAAAAAAAAAATGAGTGCTTACACTTCTTCAAAAGTAAAAAGGAAAATGACTGAAGCCGAAGGTCAAAAGCTGCAAACTATTTCACATTGATCTGCGACATCAAAAAAAGAAAGGATTCACATCTAAAATACTGCCCATTGAAGCACCACTTCCCAGGCTTCAAACATCCACACAGTCAACACATGCTCTTTGATAAAAAAAAATAAATGCTGCTTATCTTGGAAATAGATATAAGGGAGAACAATTTTACAATGACTCTGCTTAAAAGCACTTTTAAGACTACTTCAGATAACAAATATTTAAATAAATATTAAATTAATTGCAGGTTATGCCTTGATGACCTATTTTGGTATAGTGTTCATTTTTATAAGCACATAAACGAGGAGTAATGACCCTGACTTTGACATATTTATTTCTGGACACTCATCACATCACATTAAATGGCAGCCATTTCATGTGATGTGATTATGATTTACATAATCGTATTCACAAGCATTGCAACCAGGTGCGTACTGCGTAGCAACTATTAAAACTTTTATAAATTGTGAAATTGGTCCCCCTTCTCTTTCAGTTCATTACATTCTGCTTGACAGCGGTGAGCAACAATGACTTAAATATCAAGCCAGAAGCTTCTGCTGCTCGGCTAATTTAGCAATTTGCTGAAAGAATGCGCTAACGCTCACCTACCGATGTCATTTAGCAAATCAGTTATGGTTAATGTAATTAATATTCATAAGCCAAGCCTTTCCTGGCACACTTTATGCACTGAGCCTTCATAGTTCCTGTGGAGAAAAGACGCACGCAAGTCATGTTTGACGAAAATGTGTTTTTATATTCATAGCTGTCTCACCAATGCTTAAACCATATTATTATGCAAAAAATACTGTTTTTAGGATTTCAAATCACATCTCATATGAGCGAATCCATGACAACTAGGCATTTGAAATGGTGTTATACTTGTGCACGCAGCTATGGCGGTGAAAACCATTATACTGTAAATGGATGCATTATTTCCTTTGCGATTACTCTTTGAAGTACTTCACAGACCGCACAGACCTTTTTCTGCTATAGTGCCTCCACCAATGGTCTATGAAGCATTTTGAGCTATCCATTTATTTTTACCGTAACAACAGCAGCACAGAGGTCAAAGCAGACTTGACCCTGGAAATACATTGACTGATGAGTCACAGCCTCTTTCTCACACCATCTGGGTTCTGTATGTTCTGGTTCTGAATAGCATGTCCTCTGCCACCTCTCCTCCCCTGGAACTATAACCTAGAGAGGCATGAGATTAATAGAATCAGCCTTATGTGAAAAGCCAGTGGCTCGTATTATAAATTACCTAGCTTAATACTTCTCTTACGCAAACCTTGGATGACCCCAAGTGGATTCACAACGTATAGAAGCAGTGAAAAAGCATGCAGAGAACGGGAATTGGCCGGCACACACCACTAATCAAGCAGGGGTCATGCTAGCAGCCCTGCTATTACAATCAGACCTCTGATTTCACCAATGGCCCACTTTAACCACGGCCGTTAATTGCCTCTAGTGACACTTCTCCTCTCCTCTGACCACTCTAGTGTCATATCAGCGTGTTTTCGCCTGTACAACAGATATTTATTGTTGTTCTCTCATTACTCTTTCCGCTTGGCGAAATCTCCTGTGTATGCCTGCACCATGCCAAATCAAATACCCAGAAAAGCCTCCAATCATTTCACTGCAAGCCAAGCAAATGTGTGTTTATCAGCAGAGTGGATGTGCTGTAGTGTTTTCAATGTCGAAATTGCAGTTGAAAGAAATTGGCTCAGAGCCTGGGATAAAGAGCACAGGGTGTCTTTGAGTTGTGCTGCCAATTTAGTTTAGCTGTTGTGTGTGTCTCTGTTTACATTTTGGGAAATTGAACAACCTTGTCTCCAGTCAAAGGACTTTCTTCATATCAGCTGGACTTCCCTACTACGATTATATAAAGTGATATGTACAATTAAACAAGCTGTCATTCAAACCCAGCTGTGTACACGTTCCAAACTAAGACGTTTTTTGGGATCTCACTTGGGATTTTCTTTTTTCCCAATCGTAAACTATGATACTATAGTATTAGCTGTATCAGTGTTTCTAATGCGATATTATGCTGTATTTGCTGTTCTATGGATATGGAAGGATATAGATGGATATGGAGACTGTACACACAACCCCTTGGACAAAGACTGCAAAAATTAAGAGAATGGGTTATTGTTAGTCAAACAAGCAAGCTACAGTAGGTTGGCTTTTTCCCATGGCTGTGGTGACAATGAAGAGAGAGTTGAACCCAAAAATTACAATTAATCCTGTTATTCCAAAACCATATGAAATTCATTCTTCTGTGGGTAACACCAAAATGATTTATCTGTCAATATTTCCTCTAAATATCCTTTAAAATATTTTGCAGAAGAGAGTTATACAGGTTTGGCCCAGGATAAGGATAAATAAATGACCATTTTAAATTTTGTCTGAACTGTGTCTTTAATTTTCTATTGTTTTTGATTAATTATTTCCTGTTTAGAAGGCTCTGTAGAATGTTTGAAACTGTTTGGCCAATCACAGCATTAAGTGTTCAAATATTTGTATATAATGACTGTTAAATTGTACATTCAACTTTCAACAAGGTTCTACTAACTGTGCTGCTCTTTTATTACTCTGCAGTCTCTGTTTTTTTCTCACTGTTCACAACAGGTGCAACGTATGTTACTTTTATGGTATTATAGTAATATAACAATTGTATTACATAGTTATTTGCCCATGAGACCCTACTTAAAGGATTAGTTCACTTTAAAAAAAAAAACTTTTGCTGATAATTTACTCACCTCCATGTCATCCAAGATGTCCATGTCTTTCTTTCTTCAGTCGAAAAGAAATTAAGGTTTTTGATGAAAACATTTCTCCATAAAATGGACTTCATTGGGACCCAAACGGTTCAAGGTCCAAATGACAGTTTCAGTGCAGCTTCAAAGGGCTTTAAATGATACCAGACAATGAATAAGGGTGTTATCTAGTGAAACGATCGGTCATTTCAAAAATAAATAAAAAAGTTTAAGTTTTATAAGCACAAATGCTCCCCTTGCTCTGTTCTGTGATGCGTGTACGTGACGTCACGTAATACGCAATTACGTGGAAAAGGTCACGGTTGAGGTAGGCGGAAGTACCGAGTCAGTAGGCTTATAAAACTTAAACTTTATTTATTTTTGAAATGACCGCTCGTACAGAAAAGGGTCGACAGGACTGTGCACATTGCTTCATTTGTGGTGAAGAAAGGCATCGGGCAGCTGGATGTTTGAGACGACCTCAGTGGCAGGGAAACGAGATCCGGCCACTGCAGAGGGACAACCAGTGACCGCAAAGCGAATGTCCCAAAATGATGCAACCTGCTCACCACTGGCCAGGCCAGGGGGAAGGAAAATGATAGATCAAAGACTCACTAATCGGACACAAGAAACTGAATCATCAAGCACAATAACGAGTATAAGGGTCAAGGAGCCAAAATTCCTGATACCTACCAGACAAAAGGCGACAAAATAATTAAACTAATTGGAAGAAAAGCACGTACCCAGTGTAACTTGAATGGACTCACAGTGAGGGCACTGCTGGACACAGGAGCGCAGGTCAGCATGGTAGATAGAGTGTGGAAAGAGAGATACCTACCGAGTGTTGAGGTGAAGCCACTGCAAGACCTACTGGGGTATGAAAATGACCTGGAGGTCTATGCTGTTAATGGGGATCCTATTCCATTCGATGAATGGGCTGTCATTACAGTCAATTTGCAAGGAAATGAGGACCCCAGCCTGTCTATCAATGTTCCATTTCTAGTAAGCAAAATGACGATTGAGAGGCCACTTCTGGGCTTACATTTACATTTACATTTATTCATTTAGCTGATGCTTTTATCCAAAGCGACTTACAATTGCTATATATGTCAGAGGTCGCACGCCTCTGGCGCAACTAGGGGTTAAGTGTCTTGCTCAGGGACACATTGGTGTCTCACAGTGGATTCGAACCCGGGTCTCTCACACCAAAGGCACGTGTCTTATCCACTGCGCCATCACCACACGCCACCCACACTTACCACGCTATTGTCTGGGGCCATTGATGTTCCAAGCGAGAAGGCACAGGCCCTAATTGAAGTGGTAATTGAGGAAGAGGGCCGTTTGAAAGTTGGCCATAGAGGAGTCGTTATTCCAGCAGGACAGGTCGCTTGGGTCCAATGTCGAGTTCCACCAAAGTTAGCACAACGGGACTCGGTAGTCTTGTTTGAACCACAGGAAGACAACGCCCATTTGAGACATTTGGATATTGGAGAGGGACTCCTGGAGATACCCAGTAAACAAAACTCATGCATTTCCATACCTGTAGGGAATCATACAGGCTGTGACGTAACTCTACTGCAGGGCACAGTCCTCGGAACAATACAGCGAATAAAAAAAAATAGTGGATTCTGGGCAAACAAGTGAAGCAAGGGCATACAGCGAGTATTGTGGTGGCTTCTGCCTATTTTATGAAGAATCACTCTCAAAGTCTTGGGGTTTCGATGCCAGAACATAGATTTTATTAAAACAAGAAAATAAAGCCGAGAAGTCTTCTGCAGAAAAGTTCTCCCGAATGTATTCTGCGTTCTTTTTAAATAGTTTTTCTTCTAGGCGTGTTCAATACATTTCATATATGGTTTTACCTTTTTAGGCTGTGTTTTCCTTACATATATATAGAAGGGAAAGAAGCCCCTCTTGCACTTTTACAGCTGTTATCCATTTTGAGGGTTTGCACTTTCCTATATGTAAGGAAAAAGCCCCCTTGCACTTTTACAGCTGTTATCTATTTTGAGGGTCTGCACTTTACATTCATGCAGGCCTCTGACACACACAGGCATATGATTATAATGGAAGAATAACTTGATACATAAATGGCTAACTTCACCTTAATTATACTTGATTAATTCATCTTTCGACTAATAAAAATCCACCACAGTATCCAGACTGCAACAACAAAAGAGGGAGAGATCAACACTACCTTGTGGCATCCTCCTGTCGAATTAGGACATCTGAGCAAGAGTCAACGTGAAGTCGTACAGAAAATGTTGTATGAGGAGTCAGGTGTCTTCAGTAAGGGTGATGACGATATCGGATGCATTCCCAGTCTACAGATGTCCATTATCCTTCAGGAGGATTTCCCTGTCCAAAGAGCTTATTCTGCTGTGCCAAAGCCTTTTACTTCACTAAACAGTGGTTATGTACAAGATCTTCTAGCCAAAGGGTGGATTGTCAAGTCTAAATCGCCATACGATGCTCCAGTGGTTTGCGTCAGGAAGAAGGATGGAAAACTCCGGCTTTGCGTGGATTACCGTCTCCTAAATAAAAAAATCATCCCTGACCGACACCCATTACCTAGAATACAGGAGTTAATTGACATGTTTGGGGGATATTCTTGGTTTAGTATCTTGGACCAGGGTAAAGCTTACCACTAGGGCTTTATTGCTGATGGGTCCAGACATGTGACTGCATTCAGTACACCGTGGGGGCTGTATGAGTGGGTCAGGATTCCATTCGGCCTGTCAAACGCGCCTGCTGCTTTTCAACGTAGCATGGAGGAGATGCTCGATTCATTAAGGGATGAATGCTGTATACCATACTTAGATAATATCCTGTGTTATGCAAAGTCCTTCGTCGAACACGTGGAAAGCCTCAGGAGAGTATTAAGTGCCCTTCATCACCACGGGGTGGTTGAAACCCGAAAAATGTGAGATGTTTCGGAGAGAGGTCAGATTTGTGGGGCGCCTGGTGTCATCTGAAGGTGTACGTGTGGATCCAAGGGACTTCGAAGCTGTACAATCTCTGACTCGCAAGACACCTCAGACAGTGGGGGACGTACGAAGACTACTGGGTTTCCTCAGCTATTACCGAACATTTATCCAGGACTTCTCCAGAGTTGCAAAACCACTGTATGAATTGCTGCAGAAAAAAACAGGGTCTGACCAAAATGCACATACCCGGAGGAAAGCTAAAAGACCACAAGTCCCCTCAAAGTCTCCAGTGGAGTGAACCAGAGGGCACCAGCAGACCTTGGAGAGGCTAATTGGTATGCTAAAAGAACCACCAGTGTTTCAACCTACCTTTTACACTCCATACTGATGCATCAGAGGAGGGCCTGGGGGCTATCTTGTACCAGCGACAGGAGGGAAAGTTGAGGGTTATCGGATATGGATCAAGAACACTGACGGTTCCTGGCATTGAAGTGGGCTGTATGCGAAAAATTTAGGGACTACCTGTTTTATGCACCAAACTTCATGGTGTACACTGACAATAACCCGCTGACATATGTGATGAGCACAGCAAAGCTGAATGCAGTAGGCCACCGCTGGGTTGGGGAGCTATCCGACTTCTGGTTTAACATCAAATACCGGCCAGGCAGAGCCAACATCGATGCAGACACGTTGTCCCGTCTCCCCCTGGACATCGAAGCATTTGAGTTAGAGTGCACAGAAGAGTTACCTACCAGCGTAGTACAGACTGCTTGGGAGGGTAGTCGTATGTCAGGAGATAAAGATGTGGCCTGGATCACTGCTTTGTATGTGTCAACTGCAAAAGAGGAACTACAGCCATTGACCACTTACCTGCCGACTGTTGGTTTAGAGGAACTGGTTGCAGCCCAACAAGAGGACCTAGTGATTTATCAAGTACGACAATGGAAAGCCGATGGGGTCATGCCAACAGAGGAAATGAGAGGAAGCCTGACAGGAACCAGTAGGAAGTTTATGTACGAATGGAATAGGCTGCATCTGGAGGGGGAGGCGGGGCTCCTCTATTGAAGAACAAAAGAGAGAAAACAGTTAGTTTTTACCAAGCAAGTATAGGAAGTTGGCCTTGGAGCACCTCCATGACAGGATGGGACATGTGGGAACAGAGAGAGTACTCAGCTTGACAAGGGATCGGTTCTACTGGCCATACATGAAAGCTGAGATAGAGGGGTATGTGACCAGGAAGTGTCCCTGCATAAAGGACAAGAAACCAACCACACACATCCGAGCACCAGTGGGCAGTATTACAACACACTCACCTATGGAACTGGTGTGTATCAACTACCTTCATTTGGAGCCAAGCCGAGGAGGGTATGAATATATTCTTGTAGTCATGGACCATTTCAACAGATTCGCTCAAGCGTATCCAACCAAAAACAAATCAGGGCGTACTGCAGCAGAGCTGCTGTTTCAAGACTACATCCCCCGCTTTGGATACCCAGCCAAATTACACCCGGACCATTGCTTAGACAACTTGCTGGCATTGGTCACTCCCGTACCACCCCATATCATCCCCAAGGAAACCCTGTGGAACGACTCAACTGGACCCTCTTGCAGATGCTGAGAACACTGACAGACAAGGAAAAAGAGAGATGGAAGAACTACCTACCTCAAGTTGTACATGCCTTTAACTGCTCACGGCATGAGTCTACGGGGGTACTCTCCATTCTACCTGTTGTACGGACGGCATCCTCGCCTTCCAGTCGATCTGATCTTTGGTCTGGTAGAACCAGAAGAAGAAACAACTTCAAAGGGGTATGCAGAACAGTGGGCCCAAAGAATGACAGAAGCATACAATATTGCTGAAAGTAATAGTCGTCAGCCAAGCGCAAGGGGGAAAGCTCAGTACAACCGTAAAGAGAGAGGAGTTGTGCTTAATGCAGGAGACAGAGTATTAGTTAGGAACCTCTGAGAATGGGGAGGCCCAGGAAAGCTGAGATCCTACTGGGAAAAAGCTGTATATGTGGTAAAGTAACAGGTGACAGACAACCCCGTATACATAGTATATCGAGAGAACGTTGACAGCAGAAAGACCGAGACGCTACATCGAAATCGGTTGTTACTCGTGAATGACTTACCTGTGGAAGCTCCAGCGTTGACACCTGCATTCATGGGACCTGAAAGAAAGAAAAAGTCAGAGAGACATACAAACAGCAACAATGTTGACAATGAAGATAGTGATATGGCAGACGTTGATGAAGAGAGCAGTGTAAAAGGATACTGGTTGAGGACTCCAGTCAGCTGGGCAACAACAGGGAACAATCAACTTCTGGGGAGAATGCCTGTAGGGGAAGACACCCGTTCTATACAAGAGAGAGAAAATTCAAGGCACAGAGAGGAACTAAGAACAGAAGAGAGTACATCAAATGAACATCCATTTTTTGTCAGCTTTTTGTCAGGGAGAGTGTGGTACATACAGAAAGTGTTTACACAATTTTATGAACATTCATGAATCCCTTTATTTATTTATTTATTTATATATATATATATATATATATATATATATATATATATATATATATATATATATATATATATATATATATATATTTTTTTTTTTTTTTTTTTTTTTTTTTTTTTTCATCTTTTTTTATGAATAATCTAAGCAGAGACTTTTACTTTTAAAAGGGAAGATCATTGTAGGGCTATCTCCATAACAACTCCTAACACAAACAGAGGAGCTGGCAGAGAGCCGACGCGACTCCCATTTCTTTTCTTTGTTTCTTGTGTTTACAGGTAAAAGTATTTAAGTGTTTGTTCAAATAACAATATTAATGGGAAGTGTATATTCTAATATAGTTGACATTTTGAAAATCTGACGTGTTGTGCGTGGCACAGAGATGATTCAAGTGATGTATACATTGTCATATAATTCTGTAAACTTTATATTTTTAATCAAACCTGTTGTTATTTATGTAATTCGAGATACAAATGTTTATTAGTTATGTTTAAAAAGACTTAAATACTGAATGGAAAACTCACTCTGAACCTGCGCTTTGGGAACCTTCTGGTCACGTCATTAGTGACAGTTAACACAGCCTGTACAGCTGTTATTGTTCAGTTTCATTAGTATTGAAATGCTGTAAATGCATTACAGTGTTAAAAAGGTTTAATATACATATGTATTCATAATTTGTGTAAGTTAATATTACATTTGACTGTCTTGCGGTTTGGAGGATTTGTGCTTGAATAGAGTTTGAGAAAGAGACAATATAAATCAACTTAAGAAGAAGACGATGAAACAAGATTTCAAATGCTTTATTTTTTTATGTTTAAACATAAAAAAATAATTTTGTATTAAATGCTGCATATTTATGTAACAATAAAAACACAAACAGAGGAGCTGGCAGAGAGCATACGCGACTCCCGTGTTTGCAGTGTTCACAGTAATCTGTCCACGGCTCTCCGGAGGTGGGACCTGCAACAAGTCAATATGGCACAATAACACCCTTCAGGGTGATACAGAATCACTCTGTCTGGTTTATTTACCAGTAATGACCAGCTGACTGTACATAATTCCTTAGTTATTTACCTGCTAGTGTTCCTACAGCTAAAATTGACAGTAATGACTAAAGTAGATGGGAGAGTTCTGAAAGGTGTAATGAATACAATTTTATTGCAGTTCAGCAGCTAGTCAGACTAAAGACTAATTATTGTTCTCTTTTTGCCCTTGACCACCTGTGCTATTGTCACATCGTTTTTTGTTACCTTTTATTAACATTTTATTCGCTTTTTTAGGTTTTATGAAAAGGTGATCATTCGATACAGAGAGAGTGTGAAATGTGGTAATATGAGAATAAGGTAACACTTTAGAATAGGGAACATTTATTCACTATTAACTACGACTTTTCCCTCAATAAATTCCTAATTTACTGCTTATTAATAGTTAGTAAGGTAGTTGTTAAGTTTAGGTATTGGGTAGGATTAGAATGTAGAGGATGTAGAGTAAGGTCATGTAGAATAAGGCATTAATATATGTTTAATAATAAATGGCTAATATTCTAGTAATATGCATTCTAATGAGAAACTAGTTAAGAGACCCTATAAAGTGTTAACGAGAATAATTTTGCAATGAAACCTTTGGATTAAACACGGAGAAAGTTCTGGATCTGCAATTATGAATGAGGATTTAGATATGTTCAGAGATAAGTGGACTTACATGAAGGCTGAGAGTTTCTTGACCTCCAAGAGGTGGTAGAATATCATCTTGTAAAAAATATTGTAATAAAGGTTGATTTGATAACAGAAAAGAGGAATCACCCTTTGATATATATGCTTTGAAATACTCTCCACTGTTGCTCTGCTTCAACTGCTGTTAATAATATTATCTATCATAGATGTACAGATGCTTCTTTATGCTCAGTTTTGCTGGACACTTGATAAATGCAGCCAGAGATGAATCAACTCAAAAGTGGAGGATTAATTAAATATTAAGACTATATGATTGAGTAAAGGTGTGAATGATCCCAGAGGCCTGCAACAATTACACAAGGATTCATTTATGATAGAGTATAATTAAAGATATAATTAATGTTTTTCTACTTACCAAAGCTGAAATAAAAAATAAAAATAATAATATTGTGAATTATCATCAATACGACTTAAAATGACTTATTCTATTTTAATATATTTTAAAGTATAAAGTTGAGAGTAGAAAGTGTGTGTGGGGGGGTCCTGAATACAACTATTCATTGTAATTGTTTTTGTTAAAAGAATTAACATTATAAAAAAAAATGCTAGATTTACTTTGAACAAGAAAAGAATCTTAATACAAAGTATATTCTCTGTCCTAACGTGTTATCAGGTATCTTATCCAACTTTGTTTCTCCAATACATCTTGTTTTTAGGATGCTTTGATTTTCTTACTAGAAAACAAGATAATCCTGATTAAGAAAATTATTAGGGGTGCACTGAAGGGTTAGAGGGGCCTGGCCACTTGAGCTAGAAACTAAATTAAATGATCACAAACAAGATTAGTCAACAACAGACCAATGCAAAGAGAGAAACACATTACTCATCTCTGAGGGGGAACAGCAAATCCCTGAATCACCTCTCTATTTGTCCTCCCCAAAGTAATTAGACAAAGCCACAAATGAGATGCAAACATCCTTTTTGAAAGCTTCACCTAAACTACATTGAACGCTCTGCATGCATGAATTGTGAAGCTCATCACGATTGCCCTAAAACAACAGGAATACTTAATGCATGGAATCAAAGCATGGCAGCTGGTTGTATGTGAATTATTGAAACAAGTCAGTGACATGGAATCTGCAGGAGCAAGTGACACCAGAGGTGCAGCAGCTGATTGAAAGGAAGATCATCACTCAAACAGACTCTGACACAAAACTGATCCCCAGGGCTGTTTAGATTATGAAGATGTGCTACTTGCATTTGTCTTCTTCCTACAGATGATTCACTGACACCATAACTTAAAGGAACAGTTCACGCAAAACTTACACAAATATACAAAAATACATGTACACAATTCTTTCATACTTAAAACATAGAGTGACTCAAATCCCATTAGCATATGTGTCAAATATGCAGATGAGTTGGCAAGGCAAGTTTATTTAAATAGTACATTTCATACACAATGGTAATTCAAAGTCAGTACCGCTCCCTATACACAGAGTATGCAGTTTGCGTAGGGCACCAACTCACAGGGGGGGGGGGGGGCACTATCCCAGTTGAAGCTGAACGCAAATGATCATAATTGATGGACAACTTGTCTATGCCTGTGAAAAGACAACAGCAATCCGGCACCAAGAAAAGAAAAAGATGAAAATGAAGACTGTGCATTACTTTCAGGTAGGCTACATTCATAAGCCTGTGAAACGTTTTGGCTGTTGACATAATAGCTAATTTCACCACCACCAACGCATCTAATATTCTAGTTTCCATGTTCCATTACGAAAATTTGCCATGGTTTTAACACAAATAAAACCAAAAATCATGGTTCTTGTAGCCATGGTAACTGCAAATTAACCATGGTTTTGTTACTTCAAATAATAATTTACTAAGAAGTATTAAGATGTGGTTATAAAAACAGACCTAAGCCAACAACAGCCTTTAAAATTATTTAAAATGCATGATATAAAAGAATGAGGCAATAATGATTGGTTAATTAATAACTATGGTTTCATTGAATAACACTGTTAAAATACATAATGTAATACAAAATAAATTTATGTACATGTTATTACAAATGCCTGCAAAGGGAGACAAAAGCCTGGTAATTGCTACTGTTACACTTATAGGACAATCAAATCCTTGTTTAATAGGCTATTGACCAAACATTTAATTCAAATATCCACTTAATCTTTCATTTTTGGCCACCTTTTGGTAAGTTCTATTTTGACCCCTATAGTAGGTGTTTTTTTTGTTGTTGTTGTTTTTTTACTTCCATAATATTTGAGAGAGAGGGGGCACAACAATGCAATCCTGCTTAGGGCACCCATTTGGCCAGCAGCGGCCCTATTCAAAGTGCTTTACATAAAAGGAAGTAAAATAATCATAAAAAAAATAATCACAACAATAAAACCAAACATTTTAAAACGTTTGAAATTATTTAAAAATTCATTTGAATTTAATTTAGAACAGTTAGAAATAAGAATTGTTATACATAAAATACAGTGCAGTCAGTTAGGACGTAGCACAGTGCTCATTCAGCAAATGTTCAGACAAACAGGTGAGTTTTGAGCCTGGATTTAAATGGGGCTAATGTTTTAGCACTTCTGATCTCTTCTGGAAGCTGGTTCCAACTGCGGGTGGCATAATAGCTAAATGTTTTGTGTGAACCCTTGGTGTTTCTAACTGACTCGATCCTAATGATCTGAACGGTCAGTTAGGTTTATATTCAGTGAGCATATCTGCAATGTATTTGCAGTCCTAGGCTATTGAGTGATTTATAAATGAGTAAAAGTACTTTAAAATCTATTCTAAATGTAACTGGAAGCCAGTGTAAGGACCTGAGGACTGGTGTGATATGCTCAGATTTTCTAGTCAGGATCCTGGCAGCAGCATTCTGGATGAGCTGCAGTTGTCTAATGGTCTTCTTGGGAAGGCCGGTGAGGAGACCATTACAGTAATCCATCCTGCTTGTGATAAAGGCATGAACAAGTTTCTCCAAGTCTTGACTAGAAACAAAACATCTAATTCTTGCAATGTTTTTGAGATGATAGTATGCTGATTTAGTTACTGCTTTGACATGACTACTGAAACTAGGTCTGTCTCCAGAATCACCCCAAAATTTTTGACTTGTTTTTTTTAGTTGTTTGACCCCTAGAGTCAAGGTATGCATTCACCTTGAGAACTTCATCTTTGTTTCCAAATTCAATGACTTCAGTTTTCTCTTTGCTTAACTGAATAAAGTTCTGGCACATCCAACTGTTAATTTCATCAATGCATTTGCAGAGGGAGTCAATGGTTAATAGTTATTTGGAGATAAAGCTAGGTAAATCTGGGTATCATCAGCATAGCTGTGATAGGCAATTTGGTTCTCTCTCATTATTTGACTTAATGGTTGCATATACAGGCTAAACAAGAGCGGTGCAAGAATTGAGCCTTGCGGGACTCCGCATCTCATGGACGTCCACTTAAGCCCTATTCGGACGGGATTAGTTTTACAGGGGTAGATGGGGTAATGTAATTTTACCACAGGACGTCTGTAATATTAATGGCCAATTCGCACAGGATTAGACATTTTATTAGATCAAGACAATGCCAGCTCTTATTCTGCATGTGCTACAACAGTGTGGTTTCGTAGAGACAGAGTGAATGTGTTAGACTTGCCTACCTGCAGTCCAGATCTGACTCCTATTGAAAATGTGAAGTGAAGTGACATACTGCCAAGTATGTGGACCCATACTCGGAATTCGTGCTCTGCATTTAATCCATCCAACGTGCACACACACAGCAGTGAACACACACACACCGTGAATACACACCCGGAGCAGTGGGCAGCCATTTATGCTGCGGCGCCCGGGGAGCAGTTGGGGGTTCGGTGCCTTGCTCAAGGGCACCTCAGTCGTGGTATTGAGGGTGGAGAGAGCGCTGGACATTCACTCCCCCCACCTACAATCTCTGCCGGCCCGAGACTCGAACCCGCAATCTTTGGATTACGAGTCCGACTCTCTAACCATTAGGCCATGTATGGATCAGACAACAACGATCTGTTGAATATCTGAAGCCTTGTTTCAAGAGAGACTGGACAAAAATTATGCTTGCAAAACTTTAACAATTAGTATCCTCCATTCCCAAACAATCAATCATTGTAATTAAAAGTAAGGTTGATGTGACACAGAGGCACGTTTAACACTGTCCCAACTTTTTTGGAGTGTTTTTGCAGCCATCAAAATCTAAATTTGTTCATAATTACAAAATACATTTATGTTGGTCAATGAAAACTTTGGAAATCTTTTTTTTCTGTACTTTTGTCAATTAAATAAACGTTAAAGAGAATTAACAAAATCACAGATTCTTGATTTTATTGCATTTTACAAAATGTCCCAACTTCTCTGGAATTGGGGCTGTACCTGGCAGTTTCAGAGATTACGTAGGATTTGTGATAAAGAGCAGGATTTTGAGGATAAAGCTAAGAGTCTAGAAAAATTATTTTTAAAAAGAGGGAATAAGTTTGAAATCATTCAAAAAGCGAAGATGTGTGCAAAAAAATATGACAAGGGACAATTGTCACAAAGAAAAATAAGAGTAGATAATTTGAATAAGGTCTATTTTGTAACCCAAATATGGTACAAATGCTGGTAAAAAATTAAACAAATGATTTGAAAGAAATTGGGGTATTCTACAAAGTGATTAATTGCTGAGAAATATATTTCAAGATCCTCTAATGATTATAATGGGTTTTAAATAGTCGGCCTATATGTTTGTTGAACTTTATTCATGAACAGATTGCGCTGTATATAAAAAGTGTTTCTGTTGCTCATGAAAACATTTCTGAAACGCCTGTGTATTTGACAAATATTGCATTTATTGCACTTCCTCTGTGATAAAGTATGCATACACTGTGCGGGCGTCACTACCGGGTGCAGAAAGTGTCTGACTTGACGTCTCTGCTTTTAATTCCGCCCCGACTACAAGCGGCTACTCTCGCCAGCCAGTGACAGGCTATAGTTCATCTCGAACAAGCCTATAGAGAGTTGTTGACTATGATCCGATGACTTAATGAATGACACTGCTTTCACCTGTGCCAAGTTTGTTGTTTACTCTCCCTGAAGAAGGCATTTACCGAAATGTGTTGGAGTGTTTTTCGATTTCTTGGATGATTTTTAGATTTAGAGTGCAATGTTCATTCTTAAGTTTTTTTTTGTTTTGTTTTTTTGATGTACTGTGATAAACCCTTGACTAGAGAGCACCTTGACCTTACAGCACCTGGACCCCGAGACACACTCTCTATTATTGGACTTTGTTCGCAAAATGTTCTTACAACATATTTTTGTTAGCTGGTAAGGTGACTACCTAATTGGAACTTGACAGCCCATCATACGTGTAAGCTCTCATATTGTGGATATAATCAGCATTAAACTTCCTTTTCCATTTTTCACAAAGAAATATATTTGCTAAAGATATTTAGCATTCCTTTGCATTATGCAATTACAAGTAACAATAATCATAATAAAAACATGTTAAGTATAAGAATCCATCTCATGGACAAACCTTTACAAGTATGACATGCTGGAGGTTTCAAACAAAATGGTGACACCACAATTTCAGAATATTGAAGGGTACGGTTGACTAGCCCCCTTGTGCCAATACATGAAGAACAAAATGGAAACTGGGTCATATTACACTGCTGTGAGGGCAGCCTAAAGCATTATTGATCCTACAATAGTTTCATTCCACCCACAGTGAGCCAAGACTGTTTGGATCGGTGTTACATCAGGTTAGAGAAGTGAATTCTGAAAAGGAGCATCTCCAGAACTAGCAAAGCTAGTTCATGATTTCACACCAATTGACATGTTTTATCTTTGTTTAAAAATCTTTGGAATTTGAATGGAAACGCTGCTGGTTTGAACTGACATGTTTTCGATGTAGAGATGGACATTCTGTGGTGCCTTTTGACATTACAAAGCTAAGGAGGGCATTAATGTGATCAATGTCAGAGTGTCTCAGCAATTTGAATAAATTGGTATGAAAAGGCAGCTTGATGTCCCAGCAGGACTGGCAAATCAGTGAGCTGTTTCACATTATACTTTTGTCACATTGCCTCATGGACCCATGATAAAAATAAAAATAAAAATCTAACTTTGCTCAGTTTTAGATTTTGTTGAAGCGTTTTATTATTTTTTTGACATTCATTGCTGTCCGATAATGAAATTACACGCTGCAGGGAACCCAAGATTTTTGCTAATTTTATGTGACCAATGTACAGTCAAATAAGCTGTATTTGAAGAAAATGTAAGAGTTATGATGTATTTCAGGCTCTTTATTATTCAGGTGCAGTACACTGTCATGTCTTGAACTAAAATGTCAAAGAAATTGTCAAGATTTTCCCATAGCACAACACTATTGTTTTAACCGCTTAAGATCTCGACCGGTATAGAAGGTTTATCCCCTCAAGTGAAATCCATGATGCTTTCACTCTTGTCCTGTATCAACCATTAATAATTCCTGAGGTGTCACACTGTCTTGGGAATTGAATGAATCATCAGAGGCTTTCACAATGTGGAAAAAGTCTTTGACCATATATAGGTTGCATTATATACCGCAGCAGAAGCTCAAGGGAACTCGGTCTGAGAGCATCTATCTTTAGCACTTATCGTACAATGTGAGACAGAGGTGCTACATTCAGAGAAAAGCACTGTGTGTGTTCAACTTCATCAGTCATAAAGACTGGATGTGAAGGGTCATGTCAGACTGCAGCGATGAAGCTTTATTTTCATACCGAAGAAACTTTTTTCTTGTTTTCCACTAAAAATATCTGAACATCCCATGCCACAGAGAAAAAAAAGTGTTTATATTCAAAATATAATTTATAGAAAAAAAACTCAAATATACTGTAGTTAAATAAAAAAAGCATCTAAAAAATACATTTGTTTGTCTTATATTAAGAGTTGGGGTAAGAAAATTAATTACATTATGTAAATGTAAAAAAAAGTTTAAAAAAATTAAAAATACATTAAAAACATAAAAAAAAGCCACAGCTTCTAAAGATATTGTAGATTTTAACATTCTGTATTTCCCTTCTTACCTAAAATAATATTATAGCAATCCCTAAAAAGGAAACAGGCAGTTCCTACAATTGCATTCCACTTATCATTTCAATCTATAACATTCACAGAGTTCAACAAAGTTTAGCCACATTCCCACTATGTATGGTCACTGATAGGGACGTGAAGAACTACATGGCATAGACCTTAACAACAGGAAGTGGGGGAGATAACATCAGTAGATGCTGTAACCCTATCCTCCTATCACATTAATGTATGCCACACACAATGTCCTGCGCAAAAGACTGAACCAATGACCTAAACAGGCATACAGCACTAATGTGTTCAGCACAAAACTGGAGCAGAGCTACAGAATAGAGCTTTCTTTTTTTCTAGAACAGGCAAGTTAATAGCAGTGACCAAATGTGCTGAATAATATGAACATTGGCTTGGGAGAACCCCATTTCTGCCAGCTGTTTATTTTATTTTTCCAAATACTGTTATATGAAGGGTGTCTGTCACTACATGGCCGACGTGCAGGATTCCTCCTCTTGTGATTATCTTGGGTGGATCGAGCTTCTGTTTGGAACAGGAGATGCAGCCTATTAGTCAGCCTGTGTTTAGCTTCTTCAACCAATAGGCTACGTAGGTTGAAGAATACAGAATGGCAGGATTATAGTTTTTTTTAATTTGAGAAGCACTTTTTGAGGGGTTTTGTGCATCTCAGTTTTTAGTGGTCTCCTTAAATGGTCTCCTACTGCATAGTGCTGATGATTTGTATAGGTACATCATGTGCATTATTAAATGGGAGTCAGGCCATAAAAAAATAAAAATTTCCTTGACGTTTCAGAAATCAAAACATCCTCCCTAGTGCAAAAAGAGCATTAATAGAAACTAAGCCATAAAAAACACTGGTTTTCTTATGCAGCTTTGTGATGTTACATGTTTTAAAGCAACTGAATGTAGTTTTGTGTGTGTGTGTTTTGCAATTTTAGAGCCTCCAACTGTTAAAAGTGAGTGGAATTCACAATCATAATTGCAACCGTGCATTTGTTGCTGCGCTAAAGCGATCTGCCGTTTTCGTGTTAATTCGTACATACTCACCAAACTAATTTACATAATCCTAGAACAGACGTTTGGAGGGGAATGTGGGAAAGAAACAAGCTATTCTGCTTATTAGAAGTGGGTGTACCATCAGAACAAATTGAATCTGACATTTCAAAGCAAAATAATAATTATAATAACCTTAAAGCTTAAAGTGCCCCTTATTATTGGTAATGAAAGGTTCATATTTTGGTTTTGGGAGTCACCAACAACAGGTTAACATGCATGCAATTTCAAAAAACACTTTCATTGTCTTATAATATGCATTTATTTTTACCTTACTTGCTCAATGACTCCCAAACGATTCGCTCAACGACTAATTTTTCCAAACCCCTCCTTTGTGTAATGCTAATCTGCGGTGATTGGTCCGATTGGTCTCATTTTAATTTTATCATGCCTGTAATGCTTGATAAAGCAGCATCTGTGAGCTCAGTGCTGCTTTGTGTGCAGAGTTACTGGGGAGACAGCTATTTTTACCACTCCAAAAGCAGCACCTAGTGGCAAAGAATGAATTTGCATTTTCATTCAGACCAACCTGAAAAAACAAGTGGGCGGCAATATGCTAATGTTTCATGTTGAAGTCAACAAGAAACAGCTTGGGATTCGTTTTAAAAACGACTTGTTTCAATGATTCAGTGTCGACTCTTTCTTTTGAGAGACTGACCCTGTGTTCCATTCGGAAGGGCTCATCCCTATGCCCTAATCTCTTCAAAGAGTTTACCCTCCAGAGTGAGAGCTTCGAAGAGTTGAAGGGTGCAGGGGACCAAACAACTGTTTCTTGAAGTGCCCTTCTGCGTCATTATACGGAGACGGCATCATCATGCAAAGAATCAGCACATCATGCAAGTATCATGGGGGCCCGAAGTGTCCATCAATTGTACCCTTCAAAATCCTTCATTCCGAAGGGCCCTTTGAATTGGCTAATTTTGAGCACTTCAGTTTGGAATGACACTTCAGTATGGCGGCCATGATTGTTTTCACTTCGGAGGGCGATATATCCCATTTGCAGGATGTTTTCATTCACTTAGAGATGTGTTACACTTCATGAAAAGTTATTTTCATAAATCCATAATAGGTGCACTCTGAGGTCGATAAACAAAAAGGGATTTAGAATGATATATGGCCCAATAAATCAGAAGAATAAAAAACCTCACAGACATTCAGAAATGCAATGTCTGGTGGATATGAAGCAATTCAGTTTCAGGATAGACCTGTCCATTGAGATGGCAAACTGACTAGATCTCATAGCAGATTTTGTCTGAACGTTTCTGCACAGATGTGATGTTTTTCCTTACTCATCTCTTTGATCTTTCTCTGCTTTTTAAATCTAAAATATGATAGTTTTGAAGATTTAGTTTTTTCCTTCTTTAAACACTCTACATACAAAATAACATTCAGATCTTGAGCTTCTTTTTTATGTAAATGTATTGTAAAATTGTATGATGTATATAAAATTGTATAGAAAACAATTTCTGGAAGACAAATGCATTCCTTTGTGTTTGCCTCTCTGCACTTAAATGCGATTAGCATTCATTTTTTTGGTATTGAGTGCATGACTCATGAGTATCCTTCACTTTTAAAGTGAATTTTTTTTAGTTCCCTGGATGCCTGTTATAATATAATGTTACCCAGATACATAAAAAAAATACTTGCCATTTTTCTTTGACAAGAGACTACATTTTCGATGCTTCTTGTATGGACATTGCATGAAATGTCAGGTATTGGTTTTGCTATTGATTTTGGGTGCACCTCGCTCCACAGAATAATGATGGGATCTGGAATAATTTTTTTTTTTTTTTATGTGCACCAATTTATTGCACACATGAGAATGAATGAGAAATTAAAAACTGAAAGGGAGACTTTGGAATAAAAGTACTGACAGGCAGATAAAATGAATATAAAATATTAGAGGATGATAAACGTGACTGTTTTTGTGACCATCCTGAATTGTAATTATGATGCTATCTTTCAACATCAGAGTGAAACCTATCACAGGTCCATAAACAACAACTGCTGTTGCCCTAAAAGACCCAACGGGTCCCGCCTCCAACAGGATAAAGACTTTACCAGGCTCAAACCGGGTCCCTTGGAAACTCAGTGGTACTCAGTGCTCAGGCCAGACCTCAGGGTCCCGAAATCCTCAAGACAAGACAAATGGCCTTAAGGCATAACTTGAATTACAGTTAAAATGTAATTCAACATTCTTATGTAATATTTTGTAAGCTTTATGATGGTCACACAAAATGACAGATCTATCAATCTCAGTGGACAACAAAATCATTTAAACCATTTCTTTTTAAATTATAGCCATCCATGATTTCAGACAGCTGTTTGACATCAAATCATCTAGGGTACATCATAAAGAGATGCCTTACCAGGCTAGAGGGGTTCTTTGTGCAGACTGTTTCTGCTGGCCTCATTTTAAAAGCTCTTTCTGTATAAAATTACCTGATTGAAGCAAAATTATGAAGGATTTCTTAAAATAAATGACATGAAGGCTAACTTTATGCCAAAAGAGATTACTTTGTCTTCATGGAAATATTTAAATGTACTTTTGAAGGGAGCATATTGTGCTCGTTTTTATTTTATTTAAATATTTTCCTGTCATGAATCGCTTCAAATGACCGGTTCCCGGTTCTTAATATTATATTTATTAAAAAAATTCTTAATAAATAATATATTTTTTTTGCAATTTGCATATGTGCTTGGGAAAGCGTGACTCAAGTGGTCTGACTGTACACAGTTATCAAAGTTCTATTATCTAACCTCCCACTCACTTAACATCTGAGACGTCATAAAATGGATTTATCTCTTACAGATAATAATGTCAGCAAAGAGACTCTTTGGTGTTGTATCTTCTTACGCTACAGTCCATTAGTATTTTTCCAAAGGAACACTGTCCTGTTGTAAACTTGTTGTGAACTGTTATGCCCCAGAAGCACTGAAAATGAAAAATTGCAATCTCATATTTTTGTGCTAAGAGGTTCTGTTATTCTAAATTGATAACATATTTGGCTCAAGTAAAACATAAAATGCATGTTATTAATGTCTTTTAAGTATTGTTTTATTTACCTTTTTGTGTTGAAGCACTTGGAGGTGGTCATGAATGGATTACTTCTGGCTTTCAAAAACTCAGTGGAGCGCCAGAGCAACACTGATGAGCACACATTGGCTACAGCAACTCGGCCAATCACTGAGGACCTCCCAAAGAGTCTTGATGACATTTTGGCTGGTAAACAAGGACTTTGAGATTTTAACTCACCTCAAAACATCTTTCGAGGTGTTGTTTTCCCAAATGTTCAATTTTCAGCCAGGCCATCTTATCAGTCTTCAGTGGGAACTGCTTCATGTTTTGGAAGTCAAATTAATTGAGTCAGGGTGTTCAGTAAATTAAGTTATCATAGATTTTCCAATACTCATCTTCTGCATGGAGGGATGGAGAGCTTGAATATCTAAAGTCCTCAGCTATCAGGCTTCATTTCAAGGGTGGGAACCCAGGGAGAAGCCAAATTGCTAACATGATCTACATGCATAGAAGCACAGCGGAGGTTAAGTGTCATTTCCTCCTGAGGATGTTTACCAATAACTTCAATGTTTTCCTTCTCCATCTGGTCACTCAAGCTGTTTTCCAGGATTTTGCAGTTTAATGGAAAAGCTGAGTGAGAACGTCATCATCTTCTTTCAGTGTCAAAGAATGGTTTTAACTCTGATGTGTTAGCCAAATGTTTGAAGTAACAAAGTATTAAATATTATAGCAAACAGATGACTCTCTCCATTTGCATTCTTTTGTTTTAGCATCACCTTGGTCAAAATGACCATCACTGAATATATCCTAGAGGTAGAATTATGCAACACTTATAAAGTGTGTATATGGTAACCAAATGCCTGGTTCAGTGCAGCAAGTGCTCTGCACATCCAACAATAATTGTAATCACCATCCTGATGCATACCACTCACAATGCATTTTGCACATGCATAAATTAAGTGAGATTGGAGAAAGTTTATGTAGATTGCTAAAGTGAAGCGAGTAAATCATTCTGAAATTGGTCCAATGACAAAAACAAGGTTCAAACACACACTGAAGCCACATACAAACTGTAGCCACAGATTTGGACTGCATCCAGCGCTTTGAAGCAAAATAAGGGTATATTACAGAGTTGGTTTTGTGAAACGCAAGCTTTCCTGGGTTTGAAAGGAGGTCTGCAGATGTGCCGATTAGCTCTCATGAAAACCAAAGGCAATCGCTCCAGTGAGCACTTGACAACAGCTTCAATCAACATGCATTTTGATTCTGAGTAAGGCTTAAGCATAAGAACTAAATGTACCTTAACAAGGCATGTGTGTAGTGTAAAATGTAAGGGTAGTGTAGCACAATATGTAAATAACCCCTTATTAGGTAGTGGTGGTTCTCAACAAAGAAGCTGGTGGCTACTAAAAGGCCTTGGTAAACCTCCAAGCGGGCTGTAGGACGTATAAGTATTTCAAAGCCATTTAAAGTTACCTTTCATAATAAACTTAAGGATAATGATAATCTTTCATGAGGATGAATCTGTTCTTGCAGATAGGTCCTGTTTTCCATGTCATTAAAGGGGTCATGAACTGAGAATTCCCTTGATCTTTTGACATATAAGAGGTCACTGTACTATAACAAATATACTATAAGTTTCAGAACTCAAAACTTTGTCATTAGTCTAAAAACAGCTTATATTGGAGACAGTCTGCCAAAACGAAAGCTTTTGAGAATGTTCTATTCTATGATGTAAGAGTGTGAATAAACACCACCTCCACAGAAGACATTACCACCTGTTTAGCCCCACCCACTGATTCGCGCATGTATTGTTTACGAGAGAGGCGAACGCGCATGTCTACATAGAAACCAAATGATAAAGATGGCTCTAAAGACAACAAGATGCTATGCAGTGCCACGTTGTGGAAAAACTGTGTTTGCGTTGCCTTCCTTCTGATCCCAATGTTAGGAAAGAGTGACTTTTATTTTTTAAAGAAGATCCATACCACGTCAGTAAGAACTTGGTCCTTTGTTCACTTCATTTTACTGCAGATTCATTTACAAACAAGGCACAATTTGACGCAGGATTTTCAAAAAGATATTGGATATTGGATCCGACAGTAACGTCACAACACAAGTGTGAGTTACTTCACTGTGAGTATTTTCATGATATGGTCACTATTGCTTTGCCTCTTCTTACAGATCATTTGATATGTATTTAGTTATTTATGAGTTTTTGACCTAAATCATAGCAGTCTCCATCTATGATGAATGTAGGCTGTCAAACACACACAACTATTAGCCAGTCATAGCAGTGGGTGTTTACTTTGGAGTCTAAAATCTGCCATGCATATTCAAAGGGAGCATTCTGATGGAGGGGGTTAAAAACAGAAAATAGCTTATTACTTCTCAATTATGATGGTTTTTGATGTAAAAAAAAAAATCTTGATTACATAATAAGTGGACCACAGAGAACAGTACAAAATAAAAAAGGCAGTTCATGACCCCTTTAAGAGCAGAGAAATGAAAGCTTGTGTTTCCAACATTTACTAAACTTTGTTTTAACAAAACTCCCCATTTTCTTATGGTTTACTCCCTGTCCACTCTTGACCTTAATGCCAAAAAAATTGGTCCTGTGTTTCTTTTTGCTGGTCTTATTTTAAATCTGTCCGGCAAAATGGACAATTTTTTTTATTTGTCCTCTCAACAAATGTTGTTTTAAGAGTTGCTGTTCTTGAGACTCCTTTAATCACAAAATAAATAAATTTATTTTAATCTACTGACAATACTAATATATATATACACACATACACACACACACACACACACACATACACACAAACACAAACACACACACACATATGCTTTTCTCCCATTTTTGTTACAATTTCACATGAATATTGTATGCTGTACTAACAGCGTTTATTTAACCAAAGAGTTCCAATGAAATGCTTATGTGGTTTTCTGTGGCTTGTGCGTGTTTTGCAGTGATTTTCTGCTTCATGAATTCAATTAATGTAAGTATTTGTTCCCTTCTGTCTGAAAGACTCATTAAAGTAGCACACAATTCGTTCTGCAGATGTGTTCAATAGACTCTTTAGTCAGGGCACACCAGTCTAATACTTGTGCTTAAAAATCAAAGAGCTGTTTAATGCTTTATTTTAAAGAGATATATTATATCATCATTATTAATAATAATAATATCATTATTCTACAAATACATGGATCCCGGCACTTTGAAAAATGTTCTCTTTCATTTTGTCTTTGTTAAAACAAGAAAGCTAAAAATATCCTATGGTGAAAAAATAAAGCAAACAACAAACAATTTAAACATTGAGAAAAAGAGAAAATCACAAAAAAACAAATAAAACTATAACGAAATTGAAAAAAGAAATTCTACATCCTTTACAAACACTATGGCCCAATAATTTAAGAAAATAGTGTCTCTAAAACGTACATATTGCTTTGTACCTTCATCAGTGCCCTTTAGGGAGTTCAGCAATACAGTGCTGTGAAGTCTTCACAACGGCCAGAAGGGGACGCCCTCCTCCGGGCTCTGCACTCACCTCCACGAGGAGGTCATGAGGTTACCAGCGAATCGGCTGGCATCTTTGAGGACAGAGAGTCCCGTTATTAGCTTGTTTAATCCTCAGCACAATGTCCTTTTGTGTTCTTTTGGCAGTAGAGAAAAAAATACAAGTTATAGTTACTATTCCTCATGATCATGGAGTATTCACCATTGTTGCATGTAGCATTATTACTCTCTAAGATATTATTACTATTACTATCACCATCACGGATACACAGAGTGCATCGAGTGTGTGTGTGTGTGTGTGTGTGTGTGTGTGTGTGTGTGTGTGTGTGTGTGTGTGCGTGAGTGTGAGAGAGAGAGTGTGCAAGTCAAGTGTTCAGTGCTCAGAGCTTGTTTTCTCAAAAGAGAAGCTAGGTAGAGTCAATAGCTTGGTGTTCGGGACGCCTTCTTGGGGCAGCCCATCTCCTCCTCCACCCAAATCAAATGAGTCCTTGGAGTCACTGGAGGGAGCGCGCCTCCTCAGGCAAGTGTCCCGACTTGGCAACGGGGGTGGCACCATCCCCAGAGCAGGGTGAAAGCCTTCCGGAAGCTCCGAACCCTCGGGTGGATCCACAGAGATGCACGGCGGACTCATCTTCTTCTTGCGGCCGCGTGGAGAGGACTGCTGCTGGAGGCTGTCGTCTCGCGACACGAAGCCGGAGGAGATTGAACTGCGCTGGGGACTGCTTTCCACGGACGAGCACACCTCAATGGAGTGCCGACGTGGGTCGTCAAGCCAGGACAAGGGCCGTGGTAACAGCAGAGCTCGCTGACCTTGGGTGTCCACGCTGTGGTATTTCTTAAGCTGACGTCTTGCACCTTGATCCCCGATCCCATCGTCGCTCCTCTCTGCGAGCCCTGCCCGGATAATTCGGGATACCTCCTGATCCACAGAGTCCGTTTCCTCCTGCTTCCTGGCAGCCAGTGATGGGAGGGGTGGAGAGCAGGAACGCCTGGAGAACACGTTGTACTGGTCGTAGGGGTTGTGCTGCGTGTGGACACTAGGTCGCGATGGTTTCGGGGAAGCGCCTGGTGTGGCGGGGACCAGAAAGAGGGAAGGCTGGTGCTGCTGCTGCTGAGGTGGAAGAGTGACAGGGGGGTCGGACAGTTCCCTAAGCCCCAGGGGGCCCTCGTTTTCCCCTCCCTCTGTGTATAGCGTCTCCTGAGAGTCACCACTCACTGCCACCTAAAGAGAGCAGGGACGGGAGGAGGTGAGGGGAAGGTAAGGGGTAACATTAAGGATTAGAACATGAACAGGTGAGAGGGAGATTGGTTAGTATGAGATGTTAGGGATGTAGAAGCTAGTGGAAGGGAAGGGGAGCCGTGGAGTTAGAGTGGAGTTCACCATTAGCATTGCACTCCACAAACTCTTTGCTTCAAAGGATTGATAGTGAAATTAGAAAAATAGAGAGAACGCCTCAGGGCATCTGTTTTGAATGCATTCGTAGCCCCAATCCGAGGTAGCCAACATTTAGAATCTGATGTTGGTGTTCTTATTTTTTAAAAGTTTGTATCAAACTTGAAAGTATCAAATGAAGTAACTCGCCACAAAACGTACCAAAACGTCCAGCCACACGTCAAACCTTTACCGACAAAAATAGTGCTTAAAATGTGCTACAAAGTTCAATAAAACTTGCTTAATAGCAGTTACACATTCTGAAGTTACATTATTATTTCAACGACCAGTTAACCACTAGTTGAAAACCTTTTTAGTCCTTTCAGTCTCATGAGCGGTCCTAGGGATGAGCTTCCAGGGGTTATATCCTTAATCTTTTTTTTATTGCTTTGAGTTTTAATGTCAGGTCTAGTCATCTGCTCTATAAATCAGACATAAATAAGAAACTAGCAGATCTATTGCCTTTTTAGTGAGAATTGCAGTCCATCCAGATGCAATAAGCACCAAGTATTTTAAAGACAGAATGGAATATGCTTTTGTACTCGAGCCTGACCACTTGGAAAACTCTTTTATAAAGACAAAGACCAAGGCCACGAACTTCGCAAACTTTGGTAAAGCAACAAGTTTTCCCTCATATAAACAGTACAATAACTTATAAACAAAATCACTTGCAATGACAAGTGAAAGTCATGACACTACTGTCAACCTGTACACAACTACGGAAAGCTTGAAGGAATGCATGGAACTTTTGGCATGCATAGAGATATTTTTATTTATTATTTATTTTATCCAGTAATATATAAACATTTACTTCATAAAAATGATACCTTACTTTACAGTTTTACTATTCTAGTATTTAAACAAATGATGATTCATATGTATTCTCAGAGGTTTGGACAATGCACAAATATCTCCTGTCCCTAGAACCGCCCCTGGTCCTGATAGGAAATTTAACTTTCTGATAGGAACTGTGTGCACTTTCATCAAAATCAGAAAGTGTACAGGCTATTGGAGAAATTAGCAAATAAATATTTGTCTTCCTTTTGCTCTATATCTTTGTCTCCTCTTTGACATTGACACACTGCCTGAGTAGCAGTACTGCACATGCTACTGCTGTGGGTAAAGTCACGTAGGTGAAAACTTACAATATCAATTGCACTTTCAGAGAAAAGTTTGTAATAGATGTACTGTTTTAACTAGGGCAGAGAAACCTTTACCCTAGGGCAAAACTACAGGCACTGTTTGGCAGACTGCACTCTGAGCCACTGGGCTACTGCAACAGACCACAAGACCCACATCTCTTCCTGGGGTCTCCTTCTCTCAGAATTCTACCTAAAACTGTTGCTTTCTTTGAATCAAGGGAGTCAGAGAGAGGCACCAGCCCAGTAGGAGAGACGTGGGTGGGTGTTTTGGAGGGGCTAAAGATCACGAGGAACCATGTCATATTTGGAAAGTTAGCGGACAATGAGTAAGAGGCTGAGCCATAAGCGTCCCTGTTCTATGTTGAAACTTGTATGATTGAAGCTATACTGTCCCCTAGTGGCAGGAAGTTGATTTTACATTTGCATGACAAATGATCGACTAAATCAGGGGTGTCAAACTCAATTCCTGGAGGGCCACAGCCCTGCAGAGTTAAGCGCCAACCCTAATTAAACACACCTGATCCAGCTAATCACATCCTTCAGGCTCAATTGAAAACTACATAGTTTGTGTGTTGGAACAGGGTTGGAACTAAACTCTGCAGGGCTGCGGCCCTCCAGGAACTTGAGTTTAACACCCCTGGACTAAATGGCATGTATGGGAAACCAAAATATATATAATTTAATGAATATGTATCATTGTTATTAATAATATTTTTACAGACATGCTGTTTTGTTAATGTTAAAAACAAACAGCTAATGTAATAATGTTTGAACACATATTTTTGGAAGGTTATCATAAATAAATGATAACTAGCATCTGTGTTCCTTTAAAAGGAATTCAATATAATTATTGCAGATCGTAAGAATATCTTTTTTCATAAATGCAACTCAGTTGAGTGTCAGTCCACTAATTTCATTCCTCTTGATCTTCACCCTGCACTTTTGGCCTTTACAGTAGCCATGGTGAAATGCGTTGGACTGGAGAAACGGGATTTAAGGGGTGTGGTAGAAGAAAAAGGGACAGAATTGGGGACGGAGTTCAAGGATCTGTAGCGCTGGAGGCAAGCTGAACCAAGCAGCCCATTCCAGCTCTCTCAGAAACAGGAGTATCTGTGCCTCAGGAGCAGCTCGGGGTCAGGCTTGGGTTGTACCATGCTGAGCTGCTCGGAGTGAGTCACATTAGAGGGTGCGCAGGCCAAAAAGCAGCAGAAAAAAAGGAGAGAATGCAGGAAGGATTTAGAGAAGAAATATACTAGCCAGAGGGAGAGATCAACAGTGCAGAGGTGTCAGACTTCATATCACTCACATTCCCACAAGTCACAATCCACAATCCATAGACAATGAATATTATGCATGATGAAAGAAGACAAGCAGAGAGAAAACTGCTCCGTTACAAAACCTAGTCAGCTGCCTACGGAGGCAATAGAGTCATATGCCGCTCCTGATACCGAGGTTATTCCATCTTACTTTGATGCTTAAAATGACTTACTTCAGCCAGATTCTAAAGTTGCATTCCAAATGCAAATGTACTATACACTGTGCACTTCTGCTACACATTATATACTCTTATACAGTGTATGAAATTTAGAAGGCCAGTGCCATTTCTAATGGAATACTGATCTTTTTTTTTTACTTCACAGAACCATTTACAGGTCTTTAAGTAGAAGGAGGGACATTTCAAATGCACATCATATGCAGCTTAAGCAGGTTTATCCATTCACTTACCACTGAGTGCACAAAATGTCTACTTGTGCTCTATGACTTGCCAATGCAAGAAGATTCACACGTATTGCGTAAAGGGCAAAGAAACTAATGCCTTTATTCATGCATTAAATTGAGTAAAAGTGACAGTAATGACATTATAATGTTCCAAAAGATTTCTATTTCAATGCTGTTCTTTTGAACTTTCTATTTATAGCAGTTAAGCTGCCTGCTGTTTCTTCAGAAAAATCCCTCAGTTCCCACAAATTCTTTGGTTTTTCAGCATTTTTGTATTTGAACCCTTTACAACAATGACTGTATGATTTTGAGATCCATCTTTTCACTCTGAGGACAACTGAGGGACTCATATGCAACTATTACAGAGGGTTCAAAAGCTCACTGATGCTCCAGAAGGAAAAACCATGCATTAAGAGCTGGGGGGTAAAAACTTTTGAACAGATGTGTAGATTTTTCTTATTTTACCTAAATATCATATTTTTTCATTTAGTACTGCCCTTCAGAAGATACTTACATGTTTCCCAGAAGACAAAATAAGTTAAATATACCCTGATCTTCAAATTCAAAAAGTTTTCCCCCCCGGGCTCTCAATGCGATTTTTCTAAATTCACGTGCATGCGTCTCTCTCTGAGAAACAGTGTTCAGAAACCCAGAATCTCTCAGACAGTGCACGCATACAGCAGAATGAGTTCTCAATGAGTTTCAATGGCTTAAAACCACTTGTTTTTAAACCACAACCAATGCAAATGTAAGTTTTCGTGAGTACGTAGCACAGCAATGTGACGTGAGTGTGTAACCGCGATAGAGACAATAGTCCAAAATCTCTACCGGTTGACAAATTTCTACCAGTTTATTTGTGTCTACTGGTATATTGCCCACCCCTAACTCTTATTATAAATTGTAATAACATTCTACAATATTACTCTATTTACTCTTACTATTTTTAATCAAATGTAATGAAAGTGAATGTAAATGAAAAAAAGAAAAAAAAAAACTTTTGAAAGTCCAAACTTTTGAACGTTTGTGTATGTGGCAGTTGAATACATCAGAACTACTATACAGTCATGGCCAAAAATATCGGCACCCTAGTTAAATATGATTAAAGATTGTACACATGGGGTACTTTTTATTCCTGTGTTCACCAAACTCATCTTGAGTGTTTGCTGCTAAAAAGCTAATTTTTTAGTTTCATCTGACCATAGAAGCCAGTCCCATTTGAAGTTCCAGTCGTGTCTGATAACTGAATATGCTAGAGTTTATTTTTGGATGAGCTACGAGAATTTTTCTTGAAACCCTCCCAAACAACATGTGGTAATGAAGGTGCTGTTTGACAATTTTTTTTTGGTTTTCAAAAGGTTTTCTGACCCCGAGACTCAACTATTTCCTGCAATTCTCCAGCTGTGGTCCTTGGAGAGTCTTTAGCCACTCAAACTCTCCTTCTCACTGTGCATTAGGACGATACAGACACACGTCATCTTCCACGTCATTTTCGTAACATTTTATGTTGATTGGAAATTCTTAATTATTGCACTGATAGTGGAAATGGGAATTTTCACTGCTCTAGCACTTTTCTTAAAGCCACTTCACTAATTTGTGAAGCTCAATTATCTTTTGCTGCACATCAGAAATTTATTCTTTGGTTTTTCTCATTGTGATGGATGATTAAGGGAATTTGAGCTTTGTTTTCCCTCCTATTTATATTTCTGTGAAACAGGAAGCCATGGCTGGATAATTTCATGTTCATAATCACCCTGGAGTGCTCAAAATTGTGAATATGAATGGGAATATACTTCAGAGATATTTTACTCATAAGAATTTCTAGGGGTGCCAATAATTGTGTCCAACGTGTATTTGAGAAAAACATTTATTTCATAATGATATTTCCCTCCATTTTAAATTCGTATTATCCAATGGAAGGTTAGATTTTTGTGATTTTTTAAAATAAAAGATCAAAAGGATTAACAATACAGATGAATTTTCACAGCCTTCTTTGATCATATTTACCAAGGGTGCCGATATTTTTGGCCATGACTGTATGTATCAAGGCAGCTCACTAGGTTTTGGAACAGAGATACTATGTGCAATCATCAAAACCAGAGTGCATCAACATGTGTTAATAGAAACAAACTCTGTAAGCAAAACACATTTCAAAGGAAGCAGTGAAAGGACTGAGAAGACTGAACCTGAGCTCACCTGTCTGCGTAGGGTTCGTGAGAGAGTGTGTGCCCGGCGAGGTGGGGGGATTCGTGGGATGCACTCTGAGTCCGATAGGCTATGAGGACTGATCGGTCTGAACAGATCGGTGGGCACAGTCAAGTGCAGTGTGGGTTCTTCTGTTTGACACTGGATAGAGCCTGTAGACCCTGTGTGAGGAGACATTTTTCTAATTACATTTCATTTTACATCTGCATTTTAAACAAATTCAGAAATAAAATGCAGTGCTCTACCTGTCTGAGCGAGGTGAGGTGAGGTTGTGTGGGTACTGTGGGTTGAGTTGGGCTGCAGTGGCTGGAACATGTAGCTGTCATTGGGCAGAGAATGCGTGCGGCCCACTGAGCTCTTCTTCACGTACAGTAAGTGCTCATCCGTTGGCTCGTCTGGCTGCTGGGGGTCTGGGGGATCTGCTGGAGTTGTGGTCTGAGGGGCATTAAAAGAGATGCAAGTCAAGGTGAGAGCTGGTACTTGTGTTTGGAGCATCAGGGGCCCTTATGAACACATGGATGCACACGCACACACATTGTACCTAATACACAGAAGCTGGACTGGTTAGCATACAATGAAAGGCAAACATTACTGCACACTAGACATAGGGAGGAGACTGATCAAGAAACATGTTCTCATAAATCATGTTGTGTAAATGCATATTTCTTATGTGAACATACATTTTATGATTTTTTTCATATCCATGTATTGTATACTTTATAGTCATTTAAATTACAGATGACTGAATGAATATTTGCTGTCAATCTTTTTTTATTAATTTCTTTTTAATAAATTGTCTCATTCAGTTCACAAAACTGAATGATTCATGAATCAGATTGAATAAGACACATTGACTCCATTTGGAAATTTAGGTCTGTTAATCTGTTAAATAAGTCTCAAGAACAAAAATTATGATATATTTTGGTGCTTTTGTGTCCTATGTTGAAGTAACACACACCAGAATTTCTGATTTTCATGGAAAATCCAAATGATTATTTTCATGTCAGTGTACTGTATACTGTATATATATATATTTAAATGACTGATAACTGAAAATATGAGCATTTGCTATCAATCTTCTTTTTTTTTTTATTTCTTTTTAGTGAATTGCCTCATCCAGTTCACAAAACTGAATGATTCATGAATCAGATTGAATCAGATATACTCCGTTTGGAAATTTTGGTCTGTTAAATGAGTTTAAAGAACTAAATTTATGACAAATTTAAGTAACACTGTTCAGAATTTCTAATATTTATGGGAAAAAAATTAAGTAATACAGGTTTGGAATGACGTGAGATTAGTACATAATAGTAATTATAGTAATATTAAATAACAACTGGACTTTTTTTTTATTTATGGAGAATTTGTCCTTGAAATAGCACTCATGCAAGTCCACATATTCTTACACACAGATTTAATCTGTTTTGTTAATATTTCTCCATTATATTCTGATCATTATTTGTGATTAAATGTGTTTTGAGTACATTTGCGCCCTTTCCAATATCCTTCTTTGTGGGTAACATATACATGCCCATTTAGATTTATGATGCTATTTTTAACCTGCTTTATGGACATTATGAAGTTATGCACATTTCAGTGCACATTTTTGTCTGCCTTTTTCATCCACATAAATGCAACAGAAAAATGAGAACAGGCTGGGTCTAGATCTCACTCATCTGAGAAATGCTATGTATATATTATTTATGAATCTATGGGCATAGTTCTGAGACAATGAATATGAATTCAATTGCGAGATGACAGAAACCATCAGCCTCCTCCCTTCAGAAGCTGCGCCCAGAATCTGTACTACTGTAGCTGGCAGACAGCAGAAGCCGACCCCATACCACACTCCTATATTCTTTCAAGAAGCATGGTACTAGGGAGAAACTTCACTTTTAATACACAAAAGATAAGACAGAGATAAAATCATGAAACCAGAACAAAGATACACAGGTAGATATGCAGACAGACAGATTGAGGATGCAAACAGGAACATGTAAAAAGTATGAAAAGACTAGATGGAGAAGAGGTTCAGAAATGGCCTTTAGACGTGTGGGAGGAAGAACGGTGACATAGCTGCAGAACCCAGACAGGAAAGGAGCAGATTGACAGGCAGTAATACTACTCTACTGGACTGGACTGGACCATACAAACACCAGGCTGGTGCGAAATGTACAGAGAGAGGGAAAGAGAGAAAGAGAAAGAGAAAGAGAAAAGCGGACGGTTAGAAACCCCCAAAGCTTCCAAATGCACTCGCCTCTCAGCTCTGCATAAAGTGATTATGATGAAAATGCTCTACTTTTACAAATTCATCAGACTACCAAGTGTCAGAAAACAGATTACTGGCATAGTTTTGGTATGAATTAATCATAAAGCCCTGGCACGGCAGGTACTTAATTAGGTTACACATGTAGAGAGGAAGCACCAGTGTTATAGGGAAGCTTGGAAACTAGTTTGTCAATATACAAGCTACTTGTATTATAAAGCTAAACTACAGTCAGACTGCTCTCTTGAAGTACTAGTAGTTTGTTAAACTACAAGCTTCTGCAAGAAAGTAGCTAATTCTCTGGTTATATATTACATTACATTATATATTTGCTGAATTCTAAATATAATATATTCATATTTAATGTAAACTACCATTCAAATCTTTGGGGTCAGTTAAAATTTTCTATAGATGTTATTACTTTTATTCAGACAAGGATACATTAAACTGATTATGTTCTTTTGAATTTTCTTTTCATCAAATAATCCTGAAGGAAAGAGTTTAATATCATAAGTGTTATTTGAGCATCAAATCAGCATATTACAGTGATTTCTGAACAATTATGTGACACTGAAAACATTACATTTTAAAATACATTAGAATATAAAAAAAATATTATATAAATTATATTTCACTGCATTATTTTTGTATTTTTATAATAATATTAATAATAATAATGTAGCTTTGGTGAGCATAAGACACTTCTTTCTGATCATACTGATCAACAGCAGCAAGCGACCCAATAATCATTTTGTCAGCTGATGCTTTCTAGGAAAACTGTGTAGCACTGGAAAACCTGCATTTATTTGAAAGCAGCTAGTGCAAAATTTAGTTGTTAGGTTAGTAGTGTCACTATAATTAGACACTTTTAGCTCTGTAACTCAACATTATCGGGTACCACAAGTAATCAAGGGGACCTTTAAGGTGCCACTCGAAGAACATTTAGCTAAAACTGTGCTGTAACTTGCCTAAAACACTGAACTGAGGAAATCTATTATAGGGCCAAAAGATCTAGGGCTAAAGTATTTGGGGTCAAATACTGAAACAGGGTGGAGAGAGCAGATGTCTTTGGAAGCAGTGTAAGGCTGAGAGGCAGGAGTGGAAAATGAACGTTGCTCTACTGTTAAATACATTGCACTCCTGACTGGTTAGTAAGAGGGGGTTAAAATCATCTGGGACAGAGTCATCCGTCAGAGCTAAGGACCAGGATTTCTCCGACGCCAGAGACAGAGCCTCCATCTCAGCTAGAGGAATCTAAAGAAGAAGAGACGAGCCAAGAGTGAGATGGGCAACCAGCACATGCACAGTTAGAAGACACACACAGACTATCACACAGGTTAGTGCAAGTAAATTAATACAACTGAATGTGGTGAAGTCAGCTTATTTTTAACAGTTCAGTTCGTGGAAACCAGAGTTGTGCTCCATTCGAATTTGGATTTATTTTAAATTCCAATTCAATCCCAAACAGGATGGAGAGTTGCAATTCAAATCTCAATGTAATGAAGAATTAAAATTCAAAGAATTTATATAACTGCAATGTCTAAGTAGGAAAGAACAGATTGTCAAGACAAACTTTTAAAGCTGGCTTGACAAAGCTTTGTTTAAATGTTTTGCAGATTTAGAGACCAGATAAATAGACACACAGACAGATAAATATTCAATTTGGGCTGAATTTCTTTAATTTCTTCTGAAATTAAACACCATAATTATTCCTATTCATATTCCAATTCAACTTCCAATTCAAATTAACATTCATGAACTAAAAGCGTGCCAATTGTTTAATTCAGAATTAATGGAAACACCCTCCGGTGTCAGCTGACAGGATGCATATAATCTTCCTTCAGTAGCCATGATGGATATCCTGAAGTTTAACAGTCCTCAGATATTAAAGTTATATCAGAAACAAAAGGTCAAACTCAGTTACGTTCAAAGAGGAATAACGTGCAGTCTATTTCATAAATCCTCAAACGTCAGCAGGCGAAATCCTGCATGCTGCGTCTAATTGTCCCTGAGAGTTTGGACTGGAACAACTTTTTGCAAAGTCGTCAAAATAAAAGCGCCAGCTATTTCCATAAAGACATTACAGATTCTCCAATTACATAAAAAAAAAAAAAAAAGCTTTTAGAAGCCTCCATTTTGCAATGCTAATGCATTTTAATAAAATATTTCAATATGAAACAGACCAAAGGAGATTTCCTTGCATAATTCAACAGTGGTCCAGCTCTTTATCGATCCACACATTACCTCCATGACTCCAGCCTGATGAGTCCATCACTTTTTCGGGTATTAATGATCTTTGAAACGAGGCACAAAGTTCACACAATTTTGCAAAACTTTGTCACTCTTATGGGATCAGGAAATAAGTACACTTCAACAAATGGATATTACTGAAGCAGAACCAAGTCCTTGCCTTCTAAAGAGTGCTGAAAATCCCAGAGTGCAGAGGTGGTTTCGTAACTGACACACAGAAGCTTCGGTGCTATTATGTAAGTTTAAGTGGTCCAGAGAGAGAAAAAGAGGGAGAGAAGAAGGGACGGAGACAGGCAGAGGACTGTGTGTACAAGGCAAAGCTGGGTAAACGGGGATGCCATTGACCTGTTTCTCAGTGCAGTGCTTGCTGGGAAGGGGGGGCAGAGCGTAGTAGTGGCAGATGGAGCCAGATAGGTTGTCCATGAGGCTGAGCTCTCCTTCCATCGAGCCCTGGATCACCAGGGAAACTGAGTCAAACATAGGCCTCCGCTAAAAGCCCCAGCAAGAGGCAGACAGGATGAATGACGAAGAGAGAGAAAGAGAACAGACAGAGACAGAGGCAGAGGAGATGACCAGGGGTGACGTGAATGACATTACACAGAGAAAAAACAGAGGAGAAATGAAGGAAGGAGAGAAGTTTGTTGACTATAACACAAGCAGCCAGAAGAGAGGTTTACAAAAGGATAAACAGGCTATTCAGAGAATTCATTTAAAGGAACAGTTCACCCAAAAATTAAGATGTCACCATTTAGTCACCCACGTTATTGACTGTCTTTCTTCCATGGAACACAAAAGTTGACATCCTTAACCATGGATTTCTGTTCCTCAGAAGAAAGACGTATAGGTTTGCAACAACATGATGGAGATTAAATGACGACAGAATTTGAAATTTGAACTGAACTGATCCTTTAAACCAGTTTAGCTATGCATTCTTACTTAAGTAGTACAATTCATTATATGCTGATCAGATGTAGTATTAGGCTCTGAACTTACAAAGATGCATTGCTCACAGGTAAAACATTTGATACTACCACTGATATCCACAAGGGGGAACTAGAGCTCTATGAACATTTGTCCTGATGATGAGTAAACGCAGCCACACTTCAGAGCTGGAGGGATAATGTCATTGTTAACTTAAAAAAAATGGCTGGTATTCTGGAAATAGCCAGCCTACATTAAAAAAAGAATAGGTCTGTATCACTACTTTCCCATGGCATCAGTCTGACCTCCGACCACTAAGTTTATGACGAGCAAGCAACAGTCACATCTCCATACGACAATAACAGAAACTGATGGACTTCCCCACTTTAAAAATAACAGCCAGTGTTTTAAAACATGTCTATTCAGTAAACCTAAATGCATGTTAGTTAATTTTTGAACTACTAAACAGTTAATTATTAGTTAGTCACTGGTGATGTGGAAAAAATACTGCATATTTTGTATATTGTGTGAAATAAAGATACTCATATTATATTTCATGTTTTTAGAAGAATGTTCAGAGTTATAAGTTCAAGGGTTACCCAACAATAACTACTGTTGGGAACTTTTCACTGTTAACTGGCTGCTTAATTAGCATGCATATTACTGACATATTGGCTGTTTATTATTGCCTTATTCTGCATGACCATATTCTAGATCCCATAACCCTACCCAATACCTAACTACTATCACCACTACCTTACTTTAGATCAATAAGCAGCAAATAAGAAATTTCTTGAGGGAATAATACTATTAGTTAATAGTGAATGTGTGTTTTACCCAGTTTTTTGTTTCACAGAAGGACAGGTAATACAGGTTTAAAAACAACATAAAAGATTAATAAAGTAAATAATGACATTTTGAATGAAATTTTCATTTTTGGATCCACTATCCATTTAAGCTGTTGTTTACCACAGAAAATAACTTTTTAAAGAAAAATCCTGTTTACAATTACGCACATTGAACAGAAGTCAATAGGGCACTGCATTGCACTGAAATAAATTTTGAAGCACACAATGTTGTGCAAAGGACTACAAGGCTTAAACATTATACGTGTTTACATGACTAGAGTAACAAAATTGTTTACCATCTTCTATGCAGAGTTCCTCACATGACCATATAAAGCCAGTAAACCCTGCAATTTTCAGATGATACGTGCAATAATACCAAAAAGGGACTTTTCACATAGAGACAAATCCACAGGAATTAAGACTGGTAATGCAGAACCAAAATCTCAGTAGTCCCGCTGCTAAAAAACAACTTGCATATCAAATAACCGCTCACCTCTAATGCCGGCTCCAAATTATGAGGAGGATCAGGATCTGTCTTTATGTGATCTTCATAGTCCCTGCGTATGTCTGCAGGTGGGCTGTCTGTGGGGTAAAGAGGTCCCGGCATGTCTCGAGAGTCTCTTGAGATCCAAGGCGACCCTCCTGATCCACCTACATCACCATGGCCCAAAGGTGGCATGTGTCCTTGGGATATTCCTCGAACTCCACCCACAGCCTCCAACTCCAGCTCCATCTCGGCTTCTAGCTCAGCCTCCTCCTTAGCCTCTTTGTTGCTTTCCTCCAGGTGCTTCATGAGCACAGCGATCACCACATTAACCAGCACAAACTGGGCAGTCAGTACAAAGGACACAAAGTAAATGGGGGACACCACCGTGTTGTAGCAGATGCCAGTGTCTTGGGAGCAGTCTCGGAGCGTGTCCTACAACATGGATGCACAGAGTGTAAAAATGAAAGGTGAATATGTTGCTAACGACTGTAGTCAGAACACGCACAAAGCGTTTAATTCACCATGAATTTCACTGTGTCCCACCTTCATAATGCCATTCCAGTTGTCCCCGGTGGATACACGGAACAGCAGGAGGAAAGCCATGCCAAAATTCTTGAACGTGGCATATCGGCCAAGACCTTCACAGGGGTGCAGCTCATCACATACTGGGATAGAAGCAAAATGTCAGGGTCTGAGGTACATGGTCTGGGAATGTGCAAATCTACATATTTTCAGTGCTGTGAAAAAGTGCATGCACTTAATGAAAAGTTGGTTCCTTTTTAACACACACTTTCAGATATAAAGATTCCAAAAGTGGGATCGCAGCAAACCAATTTTAGATCCCCCAAAGAACCTTGATCAGTTCTTAAAACAACCATTGTTTTTTGGGGGCAAAGAAAATTTGAATACTTTTATAGAACCTTTATTGACTATAAAGAAACTTTTATACACTGAAAAGGTTCATTGGATGTTAAAGGTTCTTCATAGAACCATGGATGCCCCTCCAAAAATTTAAACTTTATTTTTAAGATTTTTGTCCTGTGCATGCAGTCTAGACAGATTTCAAGTACTCTGAAACTTTCTCCATTTTTGAATTCTATTATGTACTACAAAATAATTGATATTTAATGGCTTGAAAATGGCTTTAAATCTTTTTCCAAACTCTTAAGTCTCAGCAACCTTCATTCTGAGGAGCAGCTATTTTGATCTTGGCATGATGGTACCAAATACTTCAATGTATGTACAAACTGCAATTTACAAAATTGATGTAAGCCCAAGTAGAAACCATTGGGAGCCCAGACCAGTTTAAGGTTATTCTATACGAGGTGAGACCTGATTTTAATTTCAGACACTCAATGAAGAGAAATGTACAAAATGTGCATTCAAAATGTCAAATTCTATTAATTCTATTAAAATTATTTATTGATGAAATGGCATTTAAATGTCCAAATATGTTGAAAATAGAAACACTACACATTTTATGCAGTCTCACAACAAATGTATATAGACCAACATTTAAATCTAGATATCTCACTGATCGATTTAGTTGGTGGACTGCTAATCGAGCAGTCAACAATCCTGACTCATCCTTGGTTGGGAAGAAACAGAAAAAAGTTTGCCTTGCAGTCAGTCAATCTCAGTTCAGTCAGCAGACTCCATATATTAAACTTGAACAGCATTGTAAAGCTGGATATGAATTATGAAGTCTCTATGTTTATCTTGAGTCGGCTGATTGGAAATGGAAATGACAACCCTGGTATTGTGCTGAGCTGCAGTGAATCATGGCAGGCTGTATTCAGTAAACCGGTGCCAAATGTCCTGCCACGTATTTTAGAGAAAATCTCCTGCAGGTGCCATATTTATGGTTTGCCCTTACAGACAAGGATGGAACACTTTCTAAAATATGTGAACGTGATCTCACAGCAATTTAAAACAAATAAACTAATAAACAGCAATAAATCAAACAATTCAATATAATTATGTAGCATCAGAGAATTAGAGGGTTATGACATCAGTGGACTAATCAACGTGATAAAGGGAATAAATAAATGAATTAAATTAGTTTTTTAGGACCCCTTAACGAATAGAGTGATGGAGCCTGTAACATACAGTATAAAACTGAGTGTTGCGTTTAAGTCTGACCTATAATAGCGTGTAGAGTAGCATATTAATTTTGTTGTGATACTTGCATTGAAAATACTGGTGAAAATACTTGAAAGATTTGAAAGTGGGACACAAATTCTTAACTTTGGGTTTAGTTAAAGTTAACTTAATATTTTCAATATAGCATATTTCCATTTTTTAGTTTTTAGACTCCATGCAGTAGTGTCACGCACTCCCTAGGGAATGTAAGTAATTTACATTTCAGTGTAAATAAAACCTAGACGGGAAGATCCTGAGGAGTGCATAGGTGTGTGTGTGTGTGTGTGAGTAAGAGGGAGTGTTTGCGTCTGAGTGAATTAGACCATGAGGAAAAATGGTCCTTATTTATGTGTGTTTGTTATGCTTACTCAGGTCACCAAACAGCTCTACTCCCAGAGCAGCGAAGATGAAGAAGAGCAACATGAAGAGGAGACCCAGATTCCCCACCTGTAGAGAGAGAGTGAGAGAGAGCGAGGGAGAGAAAGCCAGGAGAGTTTGTCATGGAGCACAAAGGAAACTGACAGGGCAGACCTAGAAATACCACCAGTTATGAGCCAATGAGAAAGAGTCATGAAGTGAGAAGATGGCAGCTGTGTTCCACCTGATTAGAGCTTGCCAGGTTTGTAAACTTAAAACTCAAACTATTCTGAAGCCGTGGCATACTGTAGCAGTAGTTAGGCACGTGCTAGTAGCACACATGCTCCAGACATGTTGACGGAGGACAAATCTGGCAGTTTATTTTTTGATCCCATTCCCTCTTTGTGTCAGAAGCCCAAAAATATAAATCCTCATGTCCTAATTAGAAAACCTCAAAGTTATTTAGTACATTTTCATGTCACCATCATATGCCTTAATATATTGGATACATTATAATAATTTATTCTCAAAGACAGAAATCAAATTTATTTCCATGTATCACAATATATTAAACATAGTTTTGAATTTTAAATAATTTGACTACATTTATTTGAGTTAATGTTGCCATTTTTGCCACAATTTCAAGAGATTTTTTTCATTTATTGAGAAATCTTTTCAGTTTATTGAATTTATTTATAGAAAATGTATTAATAAAAATGCTTTTTCCTTCCTTTTTTTCCAAGCAAAACATGTCTTGGGAATATTGTTTTGTAATTAATTTTTTTGTTCAAGTTGGTTTGTCTGACTTAAAAAATATTAAATCCTTTTATATAAAATCATAGAAAGTGGCATGATATTATCAAAATGTCTAAAGATGGTTAAAATGAACAAATTAAAGTATATCAAATTAATATCAAATTAAGTTGACCCCCTCATGTAAACTACAGTAATTCTCAATAAGCAAGACGTATAATTTAAGATTGTTCATCCTGTTAAATTAATGCCATTGTGTAAAATATAATATTTTTAATAATAATGCATTTATTTATTTATTATTATGTTTTTTAAGTGCCTGAACCTTGCTCTAGTATACCCTGATATCTAGAAACACAGTAATATTCATGTGCTACTGCATACAGGAAGAACCCACCTACACCCGGCTGGATTAAGAGAAGAATCATGCAAAACAATCATGCAGAGTGATCACAGACGACTGGATCAGGCATGACTTTGAGGAAAACGGAAAGGAATAAAAAGAATCAGATTAGATGTGCTGACAAATCCTATTGCGCTGACATTTCTTTTTGTAAATCTGGCTATTTTCCCACCCTAATCTCTCTTAAGTGCACTCTTCACTGGCTGGATTCACAGTGATTCAAGACACGGGGATCAAGCTGACACAATCTGGCAGGATATCTCAGAACACTGTTACGGATCACGGAAGAGTAGATCAATAGACCAGAGCCACAAAAAGCAACTTTAATACAAAAGAACAAACTGTGTGAAAGTCACCGTGCCAGAGTGAAAGGGCGTTAGGAGGTGATGCTGAGATCAGGTGACGCCTAAACATGATCTAATCCAATTAGTGACAATTAGTTAAAGTAGAATTACATGTCTGATTATCTAAGTGCATATCTGAGGAGTGCTAAAGGAGAGACTGGAATTAATAGTGTGTCCTGTGGTGCGGCATATTTCCAAAGCAAAAACCCTGCAGGCGGCGATGGAACATGATGCTATCAAAGAATGCGCATGCTGGAGATTTTCTTCTCTGGCTTCTGTCATTTCTGCTATTCTCCAAGCAGCCCATCAGAGCCAATCTGCACTGCTGTGGCCTCTTCATGACAGACTGACTATGTAAATGAGGTCTGTGGAGAGCAGAGGGGCCCCAGAAGAATGGCGAACGGGGCCCGGGATACACTCTCTCACTGCGCAGGATACACTGGATGAGTGGAGAGCAGAACTTTATGAAGGAGACAGACAAAGGTTTGGAGCAGTACCTGAGGCAGGGCCTGCATCACAGTGTCTAGCAGAGCTCGCATTCCCACGGCCATCTTGAGCAGCTTCAGCACTGAAAGAAGCGGAGAGACCGCTTACTGTATATACTTTAAAACAAAATATAAAAGGAATACAATCTCAAATACACTTAATTAAAACAACAACAACAAAAAACAAAATCTATTTGAAAGTTTAAGTCTGTCAGTACAATTCTGATTGATACTGATAAGCTAATAATTGTTTTCATGTAATGGACAAAAGATGGCCAATATTAAAATCTTAAAAAGATATGAATAAATGAATATTAAAATTACCCAATATTCAAAAATGTATATCACTTTTTTATAAATTAAAAAAAGCTGCCATTTAAATGTTACAAGTGAATTAGTAAGCATCAAAGCTGAATTTTCAGCAGTCATTACTCCAGTCTTCAGTGTCACATGATCCTTCAAAAATAATTTTGATATGCTGATTTGGTGCTTAAGAATATTTCTTATTGTCTGTGATAAAAACATTTGTGCAATTATTTAAAATAGAAATCTTGTGTAACATTATACATATCATTACTTTTACTTTTTGTCAATATAATTTGCTAAAAGTACTAACTTCTTTCCAAAAAAAAAAAAAAGAAAAAAAAGAAATGCTGATCCCAAATGTTATGTGCCAGTTCATTTAATGTATTACAAATAGGAGTAAAACTAAATTACACTTCTAATATTGACAAAGTGGCCTTTGAGAAAAAATAATATACTAAAAGCTCAAACTGTGACTCAAGCTTTTAACAGAAAAGACAGTTAAAAAAAAAAAAATGCACACAGTGGATGCACTGTTTCTTTAAAAGTGGCCAGTGGAAAGTAATTCTCATGTAATTTTCACAGTGGTCAGATCACAGAGCATGTTATTATTGGGGTCGTGCACTACACACACAGAGCTTTAATGATGTTGATGACAAGGCTGTTCAGCCATGGAAGAGACGCCGCTGTGGAGGTTTGGTTAATTGCAATCATGGCCATAAGTGGATAATGCCTGTGACTTTCATTACGGGAATGTCTGAATGAGTCCAGGAAGAAATAGGCTGCGTATGCATACAGACACACACACACACACACACACACACAACCTGATGAGAACACAGACATCTGAGCAGGTGTGTTTGCTTGGCCATCTCTGTTGAGGGAATAATCAATAAAGACTCACCCAGCAGCTCTTTCATTAGAGGAAGAATAATCGTTCCAAGTAGACAAGCACCCCAGCTTCCCACACTGTGTGTATTGTGAATGTATAAGCTTGTGAGTGTGTGTGTAAGAAATAAGTAGAGTGGCTGTGTGAACTGAATTTCTCATTACAGCCATCTGGACTCTTTCTACACAGGCTACGGCTTCTGCTGAGCAACAGAGATCCCGAGGGTGACATACACAACCAGGTCTGATCTACTGAGGCTGTGTAAACTTTTGCAGGGAAGAAAAATGGACCATGGTGGTACGGAAGATAAGAGGGCAGAGAATACAAACCACGAGCGATCCGCAGCACCCTCATGATGCGAATGATGGTGGGGTTGATGGGAAGGGAAGCGTTGACCTCGATTTCTTCCAGTGTTATGCCCATAATAGACAACAGAACAATGGCAAGATCCAACTGGTTCCACCTGCGGAAAGACACTCGTTACATTAGTTATAAATAGTAATTAAATATTAATTATTAATAGTAAATAAAATATAGTAATGCTGCCTTCAAGTCATGTCAGAATGATCGTATTTATAAGATGTGCACACATGAATATTATATTTACTTTGTATAAAAAAAAACAACAACAATATTTAATTTTTTATTTTGTTATTATTATTACTTTTATGTTGATTTTACAACATATTTCAATCGCATTCCTCTATACCGGTTTAAAATTAATTGAATTACATTATTCATTTTCATTTAAGAATTGTTTATGTTACAATTTACTGTATTTCAATCATATCTATTTTCTCTAAATTAAATTAAAACAAGTTTTTTTTTAAGTTTTTAAAAATAGCTTTACATTGATGTTACAATTTATTTAGTAAACATTTTGTATACTGTTGAGGAACACTTGTCAGATTGCCAGAAAATCTTACACATTTAGCTGGTTTATGAAGAAAAATAACATTATCCATAATTCTCCACTGTTAAGTGCATCCTTTATTTGTTGTACCAGCTTTCTTTGCCAATATTTTTTGTTGAATGTTTTGCCCAATGTGCTAATTTTCAAAATCACTTCAATATCACAGTATGATTTCATCTTACAACTTCAAAGGACTTTGAAGCTAGCACATCCTTAAAAATACACCAGGCAATTTCAAAAATGGAAAGCGACGAAATTTTGAAAAAAAATTGTGCAAACAACCCTTATTTGACCCTGGATGTTAACTTCTCTTTTCCAGCAGACTTCTCAGCATGTTCATTGTCTAAATATGGCTTCAAACTTTGCGGCTAACTTTAAATAACTCCCTCTGAGGGTCAAATATAACACTGTCATGGGTGAGGTAGAGCCTAGAGCCTGTTTTAGGACACCTCAATTTTCTGGGGCCTGCAGCCATGAGAGGTGTTTCATTAGATATGTGGTGGAAATTTAAGTCAAATGATTAACACAAAGAATTTCTACATTTTTCCCACCAGTTTCACTCGCTAAGGGGCTCAGTGATCAAAGAGTACTTCCATCCTCCATCCCTGCGGACTTAGAGTGTATTGCATGAAAGAGCTGATCAAAGTAATAGAAAGCCATTTCCAATGTTGTGAATCAATAAAACGCTTAAACCTTCACCTCCTGAACAACATGTTCTGAAATGTCTAACAGTAGTTTCAGCACATGGGAGGGCCTATGGTGAGAGATTTGTTTTAAAATCATATCAATTATGTTGTGTCATAGTTCTCATTAGTATGCAAATAGCTGCTTTACATTTCCCTACACATGGATTAGGGATCTGGGAATACATTGACGTGATATGCTCTTTATTACACTATTGAAACAAAAAACTGATTACATGAGAACTTCTAATGGCCTATCAACTTCAGTAAAGGGCCTAATCCCCATATTGACTGATTATTCAAAATTAATTAAAAGTGTAATGGATCATTCAAACTCTATATAGAAAAGATGTGTGGCCTACACATATGCCATGTATATTAAAATGATAGAATAAAGCATTTAGTACTTCTTTGTTACTAATTTAAGAGGAATAAATGCCATTTAGGATACTTTCTCATTGTTTAAGCCCCAGGTAGTCTGTATTTGGATACTCAAGAGGGGTTTCTTTTACCAAAACCACAAGCGATATAAATTTGGTTCTGGCTTTTCACCACAGATGCCAGTACATTCAGCCCTCGATGTGCTTCTGACAGTCTGAGGCAAACCAAGTAATCTCAAAGCTGTGATATCATTTCAAAGGATGTGGCTTCAGGAATACTAACAAACCCTATTGCGTTTACTCACACTAAAAAAATCACTGATAGGGATATTGGACCTCCATGGAAATGGATTTACTGTAAATATGATTTGGTTTGGATCAACCACCTGAAATGTAACTTTTGAAAGGGTCACATCTACTACCTGTCCTTGAAGAAGCGGCGAAATCCAAAGGCAACAAGCTTGAAGACGGACTCAAGGACAAATATGATTGTGAAAATGTAGTTACAGATCTTCAGAGCCTCATCCAGAACCTGTTAAAACACAGAAGATAATATAATAGCGAAAGTACAGAAGCAACAAAGCTTAAAACAAGAATGTATCCACTTAATACACAAACTGTAGGCTGAATGATGGCTAAATGAGTCATTCCATTATCAATAAGCAGAAAAGATGATGGGTTGTGAAAGGAGGTCAGATTAGCCCAAAAGATCATTAGCTGGCATCTTCAGGGTCTGATAGTCATCTCCCCTGTCCACCACATAGTAATTAAGGCCAGGCTAAGTGTGACAATGCACCAGAAAATCAATTGATTCTGTTCACAGAATGAGTGTGTAAGTGGTCAAAGCCTAACAATCCCCTTTGCTCCACTTCCTCCAAGATTCTGCGGGCCACCGGGGCTCTAATTAAAACAGACTGCTATTTATAGCCATAGGTGGGGTCGCGGACCTCCACTAATGATGGGTGAAAACCCTGGGAAGCATCGCTACAGAGTTGTCTAATAGGAATAGTAAACACCAGTTTTGATTTAAAGAGAGATACCAACCAACCAACAAAATAAATCAATATAAAACATTATAATTATACATTATATTATAAAACATTTTCAAATCCAATGTTAATAATGTCTATAATAATAATAATGGTTTATAAATTAAATAATAACAATAATCTGTGCTCTCCAAAAATAAGTAAATGCATACATTATTCTAATGTAACAAAAAAATAAATCAAATAAATTAATACATTTCAAAAAGGTTTGCTATTTTTCTAACTTCCTACCTTTTGAAACAACCACAAAATCATCCTTTTTTAATTTATAGTGGTCCTTTTACCATCAAAACTGAACTTTGTCATAAAGGAATGTATAAAAAGCACTTCACAAGAACACATTACACCACCCAAATGATTTACAGAAATCCAATCTAAACTCCCAGAGCATATCTGATAACTCGTGTTATTGTTTTAGTCGTCTATTGAATATTCATGAATTGTCTCTGTAGTGTTATGCAGAGGGAAAAGGCAGATGAGGGAATATGCATACATTTCAGAGCATACACTTCAGTGTGGTTTATTTTGGTGAGGCATTACCCTCATAAGGCTTCTTTAGACACAGGCAATAGTACAAAATGTCCTGGAGCAGCAGAATGAAAGTGCAAATAAGTGTAATAATATAAAGATTAAGATTATATACTTACTGCTATAATATAATCAAAATGCGGTACAGCAAAAAGAGTACATAAACATCAGCTGCCTAATCAGCAAATATTATGCAGAGCCATAAAATCAGATAGCAGTGAGTTGAACTTAGAGTAAGATTGTTTGCAGTTACATAACCAGCGAGTTAATTTCCTTAATGGAATATCAACAAGTGCATGCACTCTCACTACTGGCATTCCAAGAAGTACCTTAGGTTGTTGGTAGTGCTCCATGGACATGGTGATAACATTGAGCCCGATGACAATTGTGATGAACAGGTCCAGATAGTGGCTGGTGCACATCTTGTGGATGAGAAGCCGTGTAGGTGAGTAATCGGAGTAATAGGGTTTACTCTGGGCTTCTGAAGAACCATGGGAACAGGGAGGAATCATGAAATAACAGTACTGAAACAAACATTGTTTTGTACACACTCATGCCCACAATGAGAAAAGAGGGGTAGAGGGAAAGAACCGGTGGGAAAGAGATACAGTAGATCATACCATATGTGTGTATAAGTTCATCCAGAAATGAAAATTTACTTACTCATCCTCATGTAGTTTCAAACCTGTTTGACATTATTTCTTCGGTGGAACACAATAGAAGAGATTCGAAAGGCTGTGCTGGCCACTTTTTTCCATGAATTACAAATTACAATGTTTGTAGTTTCTAAAAATGGTGCAAATGCACCATAAACGTGACTTAAAATGGTCCATATGACTTGTATGTCACATTGAATCAAGTCAGTGAGTTACACTTGAGAACCTGATCAGTTAAATTTCTAAATAATTATTCATTTTATGAACTGAATTATTAATAATCTTCATCAAATCTTAACTTTTCAGGGAGTAATATCAAATTCAGCCTGATTAACAATAAGTCAATGTTATTTACTGCGACTGTATCATCAGTCGTCCAATTTTTGAAAGAATCTAATTTAAGAATAGAATTTAAATTAGTTTTATGATCTGGATCGTTCATTGATTTGAGCCAAAATAATTATTCATATACAAATTGTATCTTTTCAGCGAGTAGCAAAATAAATTCAGCCCAATTAACACTAAATCGGTGTTAATCACTGTGACTGAATCATCGAGTCTGTGAGTTGAACTTGAAAACTGGATAAGTCCAATTTTTGAAAGAATCATTTAGATGAGTTTTGCAAATTTGGTTTGACTCAAAAGAATAACTTATTTACAAATCTAAACCTTTCAGTGAGTAAAAACATGCATCCTGTTTCTCAAACAAAGCTATTGAACGACTTTATAGGACTTGTAATACAGTGCTAAAGTTGTATGGACCTCTTTTATGATACTTTGGTAATGGTGATTTTGATAAGCTTGAAAGCAAAACAGCCTTCAAAATATCTCTGTTTGAATAGCACAGAAGAAAGTCATATGGGTTTTGAACGAAATGAGGCTAAGCAAGTGACATCATTTTCATTTTTCGTGTGAACTTTTCCTTTAACTGTGATTATGTTTCTGTGGTCTGTCCCAAATATCAGCTCAAAGGCAGAGGATGCCTGAGGACAAAACAAACTGTCCTACTGTCATGGATTTTCTAATGAGATTCCCTGAGACATAAAAGAAACTCCATTACATTTGGACGGACCTGTGCATATGCTAGTTTTGCTGATCCATTTCTATTCTTTGTGATTTCTCTCTGTTTTTTGCTGAGGATGGAGAGGACAGGAGGGATGGCAGAGCAGCGGGGGGCCGGGGAGCTTATCATCTCAACACACAGGCAGGGCTGTGAGCGGCAGCTGTGTTCCCTGTGGTCCTGTCAGCCCATTAGGCAGGATTTTTCTGGCACCAGCCACTGGACCAAAGGAACAGGTGCTGCATTCAACCTTTTCTTTTTTATATATAATGGTGCCACATCAGCAGTATTTGTTTAATCACATGGCTGCTCCCCACTGGATAGTGAATTTGAGTATGACTCATCTAGAAAATGTCCAAATTATTTGCTCGTTAAAAGTGATGCGAGTAATGTTTTGGATGTTCATCTCAGTTTAACGTGTAGAGATTCTATACATAAGCCATTGTATATGTTTGCATGTTCTACAGTGTAGAATCTACATAGACTATGTGTCGTTGAATTAGTGATTAGGGCCAGTCACCAGTGTTATTCTAATTGTATTTATATACTATAATAGTATTTACTAGAATTGTGAATTACCTTTTATTTTTGAATTTTCAGTTTTCATTTTAATTTTAGCTTTAACTACTTTATGTGGACCTGTCAATTTTATTATTTTTAATATTTATATTAATTCTAGTTTTAGTCATTTTAGGACTTGAAACTAAACTTTTGTATTTCAGATAGTTGCTAAAGCAGTATTTCAAATTTTAATTTGTGTTTCTCATTTAATATTCATATATTTTATATTTAATTCAATTAACAAAAAAAAGCTTTAGTTAAAAATAACAGCACTGGGAGAGTGTCTTTCTGCAGATTATAGCAAGTGGCCATCTTTATGAGTGAGTGTTTGATTCATTCCATCTACTCAAAATTGCTGATTCATTCAAGTATGAAAAAAGTTGAATGTTGAAGTAAAATACTAGAATAATACACTAGTACTTCCAAATAAAATATGACAAAAATAGTTGGAGTAGTACACTAACATGCCATTTCAAATTCACCAGATGTTTGTATGAGTGAGTCATTGAATCACTGACTTGACTGATTTGTTTGAAAACACTGGTCAAAATGCCACTAGTTTTGCTTGGAGACACACAGTGGTTCTGCTTTGACTTTGTTTGGAACTATTTTTGTTAGGAAAATGAAAAAAAAGTAAGTGAAAAAAAGTATCTGGAAACAATGTCTTGAATGCAAGTTACTTGATATTCACTTCTTGTTTATTTAATGTATAAAAGCAATATGTTCGTATGATACATTTTCTACATGTGATATTTCTTAAATATGCATACTGTATGACGTATATGGGGTCACTCTAGTGTGAGTTCTCAGGATGAGATGCCAGCAAAACCAGTCCTGGGGTTAATTACCAAAGGAATCTTCTAGCCCATCTGGCTTTAATTCTGCTAATAGAAGCCATGCTCCTGGTGTTTTTAAATGTGCTGACTCAACATTACATTTGCTACATAATGTACAATTTATGAATCCTAAACGTCCAGACTTAGCTAAACTTTGCCTTTTGGGTTGCTATTTATTTATTTACCTTATTTATTGTTATTTTTTATGACTCCTAGGATCTAACAAAATCTGAGATGAGGTCAGTGTTCTGCTTTTTAACCCATGTGTTATCAATTAATTTATTTGGGCTGCAGACAAGAGTATCCAGGGGGCAGCAAGCAAAACCATTCACTGGGACCGAAAGTTGCTGTGTTGACTGCCCCAGTTTCAGAGGTGCTCAATTACGGGGGACAGCTGGGATGGGAACAAGTGTATGTTCACAGCCTGGTTTTACAGTAGACAGGTCAGCTCCCACAGGACATCCCCACTAATCTGCTTCCCTCCTACCCTCTGTAGTGAGACGCTCTCCCTTTATGCACTTTCATTCAAAAAAGCTTGTAACGCTGGTGGGACAAAACTCAATTTTGATTGGCTGATTGGCTGCTGATTCCAATCTTGCTCAGCACAATAAAAATACTAATAAATCAGTGACAGAGGGAAAGCGGTCTCCATAACCGGATGTTTATATCTAATGAGTACTGCACTGAGTTTAATGAAAGAGCTTCATATCAGATGGCCTTGTGTGGCCCAACTAAAAAATTAAAAAAGTTGGGAGAAAGTGAAGGTTTTGGCATCCCATTTACAGAAAATGGATTGAACTTTTGTTTCCTATTGGCAGCGGTGCCTCTCTGATGTCATGTCATTGCAATGAGTCCAGCTAACGTCCACATCAGCCAAATCAGCTTAAACAGAATTTAAAGTGAGGGAAAATGGATCAAAACTATTTTTAACCAATGTGAGAAGAATGAAATAGCGGTGGAGAATGTGGGTCTTGGACCTCTCCATCTCTGTCTCTATTTTTGTGGCACAAGCTAATGATACCATGACTATGATTTAATGAGACATTCTTTGGTTAGATGGCAATTTTAGCCCGTTCCAATTCCATCTATGAATACATTTGAGAACAACGGCCAGATTATTGGGTGAAGCGATTGAAGGTTTTGGGCTGAATGATACCACATTTGAATAGAGCCACAAAATGCCGGTCGCCCACGAGTCTTGGACACGTTAACTGTTAAAACTCAATGCAATACCCATCAGCCCCGAAAAAGAGGGTACGACAACAAATCTCTTGGCCTTTTCATCCCACTGAGACTTCATGCTGGTCTTGATGCTTTCGACTTGATTCTGGCTTTGCCGCAGCACACGTGCACTTGGAGGAAAAAAGCTCTTAAAAGAAACTTTAAAATTAGGAACTCTGGACCCCATAAAATTCAAAAATCAAAAAGTATACTATGAATCGATCCATCACGAAAAAATTTAAGTTGCTGAAATATAAAAATATAAGATAAACATGACACCTCATTTATTTATCTTTGGGTAAATATCTAACTCCTCTAACAATCTTTTAGGAGGTCCAAAGTCCTTTCAGGAAACATTTTAACAGTGCATAAGAGAAAAGAGAAAAGATGGGTAAGGTGTCGATCCAAGAAATTAACCATATAGCAGCTAGTACCTCAGAAGTCAGTTGGGAAATACAGACAAACTCATCCATTATCTACATAATTTGTACTACAAACACCAAAAAATATACCAAAATGGTTCATGATTTTGAGAGCCTGAAGGTTGACATTACTGATGTTCTGAAGGCTGACGTAGCCTTATAAAGCGATACTTGCAACTACACCACTGAGCAATGTGTTCGGGATAGATCTGTCCATTATGCAGACTTCATGAGTCATGTAGGGTGAAAGTCATGAGCATTGGGGAATTGTGGGCAGTGGGAGGACTAGACTGTTATTTAAAGGAAGAGCCAGAAAAAAATTCTAAAGACTGCATGGCAAAATGTCAGACAAAAATAGAAAGGGGAGAAAGCAGAGATGATAAAAACAGCCATCTGAAAGGGAAGGCAGCAAATTGCAGCTTCATTTGTTTTACGCTGAATGGTTTTTAATTGAGGCTGGTTTTACCCCCCTGAAGTGCATGGTCAATGAGTTGCTCCTAAAGTAATGAGGCGATGTCTGCTGGACATACTGCTGATGCACCCCAATGCAAAAAATTTGTTTGGCAGAGACCCTGCACTTGTTCACCTTTTATTTGGCACAATATGCCAGCACACACCGAGTCAAAAACAACAGAAAATGACAGACTAAATGCCTGCTAAAAACAGGCAAGAGAGTGAAAAATAACAAGGAAGAGGAGAAATTGAAGGCAAACAACAATTATTATAAGAGAAAGAAATCTTCAATAATGGGAGGCCATGATAAAGAAAACACACATACACTAACACTGACAAACATATACTGTAGGATAGATTAGGGTGAGAAACACACAGACACACATAATATATCATGCTGGCAGACGTGGCAGACAAACCACACTTTCTTTCTGAGTCTGACTTGAGCAAGATGGGCCGTTTGAGATGGAGGCTGAATGGCTGAGGCTGGTGGATGGACAACGGTGATGAAGTGCAGTGAGCCGCAAGAGTGATGTCATTCTATATTACTCAACATGAGAGGTTAGTTAGAGTGCCTGACATATCTGACAATTCTAAAACAATGAACGTGTCACATCCGAGGTCATATGTTTGGTACGCGACACTGAGTCAACCCTTGTTTATAACAGCAAAAGGAAAAATAACCCAATCCTTTTTCATCGCAGAACCTCCAAATGCAAACGCTGTTAGTCCAGAGAGAGAGAGAGAGAGAGAGAGAGAGAGAGAGAGCGAGAGAGTAACTACATCAAAATAAAAAAATCATACTTTTATCACCTTCAGCTTATGCTTTTCAGAGCAATTTTGGAACTTGATGTGACTGTCTATACTTAGTATGAATTTTTATGATTGCCATTGGGAAGAAACTAACAAGTGACACAAAACAGTGTAGCTTTTCCACTAACATGCAACATTTTGTGACAAACACTGTTTTTATCACATTGTATTGCACATACCACTTTACACCCCAGCACAATACTCAAATGCACTTTTCTATAATGTTTATCTCTTGTATGTAGCACTGCAAAGTCTGATTCATTTAAATGTGCGGATTTGTACTGTAAAGGAACTGGATTAAAAATAAAGCTGTTAATATAAATGTTAATTTAATGTTTAGAAAAGCTATGCTGGAATTATATTTATTATGCAACTGCTTTACAAATAATTTGAATTAAGCGTCTAAAAAAATTATAAATAAATATAATAGAAACAATATTTTATTTAACATTACTTTCTCACAATATTTTTTTCTCACACCATATAAAGGGTCATTTTATGTAAAAAAAAATAAAATAAAAAAGGCTGTATACAGTTATAAAAAATATATAATGGCAAGCTACAGTTTTGAAGTAGCTTCCCCAACACTACATTTACAAGCCACTTTCGATAAAATCATCCGCTAAATGCATCAATCTGGCAATGTATTAGGGTACACTCACATTAGCAAAAATTCTGCTAAATTTCGGGGCAAAATAGTAATCTATGAATCACAGCTCACACGGAAGTCACTTTCAAAACAAACAGCTTTTTGTTGGTCAAAGCAGTGAATTTGTCACCAACTTAAACCCATTGTGAAATCTGTGTGGGGAAATCTTTTGTCCAATTGACACTTTGCAACAACCCACCCTCCTTAGTTACTGTTGCTATGTCCGACAAACAATGCTGCTCTCACACTACACATCATATTCTCACATAGTAAAAAATACATTGCGAAACAAAGAGGAAACTGACAACGTGCTGACAGACAAGACAGCGCAGGTTACTTCTGGTACGAAACAAGGTCTCAGTTTTCAAATTGTAATTTTTTAAAGAAATTCAAACAATAAATGCCATTTTGTGACTTTTTAATGTGTCATGACAGATCAGTTCAAGCGGCATGTGAATCGATCGTCTTTTCATATTTACTTAAAGCATGAAATAAACATCAGATCGTATTGTATTTCAACCACGGAAAGATGTCAATACACACATTTTTTCAAGTTTAAGTCCATCGAAGTTAATATACTCTCCTGTCTGATTTTTTGTCGGGCAAGATGGTGGATTCGGCGTTATGACTGGCCAGATCACCTGTCAATCAAGTTCTTTGCAAACAGTCAACTGCATGGATTCCTATGAAAATGACTGGTTTTCACCCACAAAAATTTGCAGAACAATGGTAAATGTGTCTGCAACTTTACTGATTCTGCTAAAACTAACAAAATCTACAAGACCAATCACATAAACATCATATAATCACTCCATCGATACACATATTTTTCAAACACAGATCACTTGTACTGCTCCAGCAGAATATCTTTACCTCTTCCCCTGTTATTTTCTTTCAATAGCTCACATGGCTTGTTTAACCACCCAGACAGCGTTACATCCCTCTCTCGCCTGGTATTTGTCAAGCCTCCACTCCCACAACATGACAAACAAGCCAGCCGTATCAGTACACATCTCTGAGAGGTTACAAAAAGATCATGTTGCACCAAGAGGCTACAACAACTCTCGCAGAAGAGACTTTTAACTCCGTTCTCTATCTATTCAGTTAATAAACCTACTCCCTACTGAATGAACCATGAAGACCCATAAAGAGATTAGGTGCACTTCCTGCCAAAAGGCATGAGTCTGCTGAAATGTAGGACACTGTGTGCATTTTAAATCAGAATCAAAGTTGGATGTTTCTTGTACCCTTACATGAGGTAGCAGAATATTTCAGTTAATGAGCAGTTTTTATTTATATACAGTACATTTTAAGATGGAAAAATGGGCTTTATAAAACCCACCCATGCATTTCCTAATCACAAACTGCATAAAGTATGTGTTATATCCAACTGCGACTCTATTAGAAAGACAAGTGAGCATATACGCTAACTGTCTAGAGGTAAAGGATCATATCTTGACATATATTGGAGCAAAAGTAACTCTTTCAGCTGAAAACTTTGCGCCATCTGTTCAATTTGGGGGGCTGTTGCTTGCCCAAGTTACATAAAGAAGACTTTGAGTCATTTTCACTTGCAGTAGGAAGAAAGGAAATGGTGTTTGGAGCTGCCAGGTTACATAAGCGACCGTGCTGCCTTCTGCTGCCAAGAGTGGAGGTTACACGACACTTAGTAATTTCATTTTCTCCCTCTGTCACTCGCCGTTTCATCGCTCCCCCAGTAACAGTCGAGAGACTATATACTTGCCTGCTAGAGATTAAAAGAAAGATTGGTGGGTCATCTCCAGTTCTACGTGGGTGCATATAGACAAAAGAAATAAATGCTGACATCATATCCTTCATTAAGGCATATTTGCTATCATGGGCAAGTTTTTCAGTGTAACTGTAGATTCTGTGCATGGAACCCAAAGAATATGCCTGCAGAACCTCAGAATTGGAACATCCATCATTGATGAGGTTCTACACATCCCAGTTCATAAATGACATGTTTTAACTAATCTGATTGCACTTTAAACTATGAATAAGAATGGAGTAATTTTTGCTTTAATACATTTTTCATGTTTAAATACATTTAGCAGATTTCCCAACAAAATCAGGACAGAAAAGGTAAGATGAAAAAAATGCAGGGTCATTCTCCAAAAAAAAAGAAAAAAAAAGAAAAAAAGACCATATTAAAAGTAGTTCTGTAAACTAACAATTCTGTCATATGGTATGCAGCTTTTGACATTTACAGTAAATTTATTCATTTTGTTTTGAGTTAAGCAGCAAAAATAAACAAAATAAATAATACAAATATTTAAAAAGATCATTTCTTATTTCAAGTAATTATTATACTTGAAATCCTATGGTGTTTTGCCTTACCACTCTTGCCTTTGGGTTGCTCACTTGGGGGTTGTCTAGCACTGCTTTTCTTTCCCTTTTATCTTATTTATTTTTCTATTTTCTGTAAAGCTTCTTTGGAACAATATGCATTGTACAAAGTACTATGCAAAACTGAATTAAATATTTAAAAGTAAAGAAGAATCCATACTTTCAGAATTTTTCCAATCACACTGAAAAAAGTTATTTACTTTTTTTTTTTTTTTACTCTATTATTAGTGTCTTTTCATTTTACATTTTCCAGTTTTCATGTAAAATATTTTCATTTAAAAAAGGGTTAAATGGCAATGCAATGTAATCAATATCTGATCAATGATGTGTTTTGACATCTATTGAAACTTAATCGTTAATGAAATAATTTTTCTTTTACGTCCTTACAGCGATAGTTCACACAAAAATTAAAATTCTGTCATTAATTTCTCACTCATGTAATTCTAAACCCATTAGACCTTCGTTCATCTTCGGGAACACAAATTAAGATATTTTTGATGAAATCTGAGAGCTTTCTAACCCTGCAGAGACACCATCGGAACTACCACATTCAAGACCCAGAAAGGTAGAAAAGACAATAGTCCATGTGACATCAGTGTTTCAATAGTAATTTTATGAAGCAACGAGAATACTTTTTGTGTGCAAATAAATAAATAAATAAAATAATGACTTTATTCTTCTGTTGCTGTTTATACAGGGTCAGAAAGCTCTCGGATTTCATCAAAAATATCTTAATTTGTATTCTGACAATGAATGAAGGTCTTACAGGTTTGACATGAGGGTAAGTAATAACAGAATTAAGTTAACAGTTAATAACAGAATTTAATTTTTTTGGTGAACTATCCCTTTAAAATTAATATCAAATGTCAAGTTGTGTTTTACAATTAATAATAATGTCAAGATATTAACAAATACAAACCATCAGCTTTTTTTGAGAAAAAAATGAATTGAATGAAAAAATCCAACATTTTGAAATTCAGAAAGTCAGCATCTTTTTAGAAGGACCCAACTTTAGTTTCCGTTTATGCTTATCAATGAGGCACCGTCCTGATTTTAAATGGATGATTGAAAATGCAAACATCAGTAGGATAAGAATTAAAAGGACTTATACTTGTAAATCAGATACGCTACATAATCAAGGACACCTCCAAACGATATGCCTTGTTGTGTCCGATATGCCTACGCAGTGTGTCCAGGCAAACTGCTGGCAAGACACATTTCTGATGAGGCACCTCAGAGAATGGCTAGTAAATGGCGACTGGGGGAGGACACAGGTAGAGGAGAGGCAGATGGTTTCAGCCCTACTGCAGCGTGATATGATTAACCAGCCCTTTGATCCCACACGCGAGCATACAGCAGCGACGGCAGTCCAACAGGAGGGGAACAGAAGCTAATCGAGAGAGACAGACCGGTGGGGGGTAACACCCCCACCTCTCCTAAATACAAACCCAAAACAGAATGATAAAATATGCTGAGGCTCACTGTAACTGGATCGTCAACTAATTAACACATTGTCTTCTAATTGGAAGGAAAATGGAGCCTGTCATTTTTTAATCCCAAGTGCGATACCATAACTCAATCATAGTGTGAACAATGGTGATGCGTGCAACTGTGAACCGTGTTTAAAACGTGGAAAAGTGTGATCATCCATACACTCACGACAGCATATGCTAATCAAAAGTTATACCTATCAGGCTAATCAGTAGAGCTATTATGTTAGAATATATATAGCATATACAGCTTTATAAACAATATGCCAAACACATTAGAAGTGCATTCAATGTGTTTTGGTTTTCTTTTTCACTTATTCATCTTGGATGTTATACTGACTCCTCCTGGTATGGATGCATTACTTTGTTTATTAGCGTAGCTGCATATGTAAATTTTAATCATAAAAGAGATGTTTGTGTCTAAAATACTCAATTTTTCCACTACTATGGGCAAATGTATTCATCACATCAGTAGTTTTATATGGAGTCTCCATAAAACACTGGTGATAAAAAAAAAAAAAATTAAAGGGTTTTAAAATGCATAATTGAGAAAGAGGGAAGATAGATGTTTTGCAAGAACATTAGGGGAATGGGGGCAAAGAGAGACAAAAGAAAGTTGGAAAGAGAGGGAAAGAGAGAGTAGGAAAGGAAGAGAGGCAGAGAGGAGAAAAGGAAAGGGGTTCATGAGGGAGCTCTTGTTCACAGAGGCAGAACACAGACAGAAGAGAAGAGATAAGAGACTCTCAGCTACACTGAGAACAACACGGGTAAACATGTTCTATGCACAAAAATATTCTGCTTTTTGTGTTATATAACTGCCAATTTTTATTTTTTTATTTGAAAAAGAACTGTCATAGGCGCTTGTTTCTGTACAGCCGATCAAACTTTGGGAGGGAAGGGGACCCAAAAATATATAAATAAATAATAAATAAAATAAAATAAAATAAAATTCCATTTCATTCAGGTTTCATACGACTAATACTAGGGCTGCAACATTTAACGGATAATATCTAAACAGTATTTTTTTGTATCATTATAAACTTTACTGTTGCTTTTGATCAATTGCTATCAAAGTTTTGAACGGTCTTGTACAATTTACTGATATACTGTTATAATGTGAGTACTTCTGTTATGCAAAACAGCAAGTCCTAACAGTGAGCAAGTGTTCATACGTCACTGTTACAGTTACATTTTTATGACAGACATCGAATTTAGGTTTAAAATTGGCTGTAATTGAAACATGAAATGCTCCAAAAGTGAAAAAAGGAGAATAGCAGGCTTAATGTATTAAAACAAACAATTGTTTTTTTAAATAACTATAATATAAACTTGACATTTTAAACAATTTTTTAATCATACTGTCCATCATAAAATATATAGACTTAAATCTCCACATTATTTAATTGCTCAAAGATAAATAATCAAAGATAATCAAAACATTTGTTAGTTGCAGCCCTAGCTTATACATTCCAATATTACAGAAGTACCGAAACGAATCTTCCAAAACAAGCCAGCTGTACTCAAATCACTGTATCAAATAAAATCACGTTAAGCAGCCCATTATAGCAACATTTTCTTAAGTCAAAGTGGAACAAGTGTGCCATACAAACATTTCACTCACGTAAGTCACAAATGAGTATTAACACGTCATGCAGCCTCTGAACAACAGCAAGGTGTGTTGTGGTGTTGTGTTTAGCATGTCAGTAACTTTGAAAACAGTGTTATGGGGCAACATCACAAAACGAAGTGAATCACTACGCCACAACACCAAACCGATGAGAAAACTCTGAAGCAGACAGATCAATAAAAGCTAAAGACATTAACAGTGATACTCTTCCCTTCGAACAGTCAGCCACAGTGCGTCACATTGGGGGCAACTTCGAGAGATCGGACCTGCGATACCGCCAGAGCATTTACTGCAGGCTGAGGTGAGTTTATCAAGAACTAGAATATTAAAAATAACATTTGTGGTTTTTCTCTCCCTTTCTCTCTCTATCCATCCCCTGTGTGAGCTTGAGGCTGGGCTGGCTGGAGCTGGTGATGAGGTGTGGAAAAACATATACACACTTCCACAGACAATTCTTGTGTGGTCAGATCAGATCTGATGAGGTGAGAACATGGGCACTGATGGTGCCTACCCACCCGGTGTCCCATTCCCACCCTCATCCCAAAACCACCACCACCACCACGGTGAACACATAGACATGCCGTAAGCAATCTGTACCTTGTGTGTGATCGGGACTGGACCAACTGACACCGGTCAGCATTACATCTAGAAGAACGAAACCATGTTAATCAGGTAGGGCAAGCAAAGAAACCGTCAAAGGAGCTTAAATAGGATGTATTTTCTGGGAGAACATGCCGGTGGGCGTTCCAAATATTCTGAGTCCAATATAACCCTATCGTTATGTGTAAAACACTAATACTAAATCTATTTATCCCCTACATTATTAGTCCTAGATTGTTGTTCTTTAAATACTTTCTGGGTGGAAATGTCTGGTAAACAAAGAGCTTTTCACTTTTTCAGTTAATGATACAAACAAGTTCACCTGAAAGGAACCACAACTTTTCCGCTCAACTTTTTATAGCAAAAGTCCACAAAGTTACCTCAGGATATTTAGATATTACATTCAAAAAGAAGTTTCTCAATATTTATCAGGCCTGGCAAAGCTGACACACAGTTTAATCCCATTTCCACCCCGGAAACCTGACACATCCCATCAGACATTCACACCTACGGAAAATTAGATCTGTAGCAAAAAGAAAAGATGAAGCGAGGTAAAATAAAGCACCTTTTCCTCTCCAGCTAGAACTGATGGCATGATAAAGCGCTATAAACAAAGGACAAACTAATCAGCTAATGCGCAAATCAAATATAGATATTCATGAGAAAGTATGGTGTGACAGTACATTTAGAGAAGACTAGATTTGACCTTTGAACTGAACCTTTGATTAGATGATACAAGTACCAATGAGACTAGCTTTGTTTGCCTTGCATGAGTTTTAGTCTCTGATCTTGTGGTCTGACTCAAATGTTATAGTTTGCAGATCACCTATTTACATCTGTATTTCTCAAGGGCTTAAACAAACAGAAATTCCCATTTTTCACTGTAAAGATCAAACATGCTTGACCAGTGTCCAAGCCAGTGTCCAAATAAGAGTCGGCATCCACATGGAGATTCTCAATGACATTGTTTTAATGCTAATGGCTTGTGTTGAAAATAGCAGGCAGTGGAACCAAAAGAGAAGCCCATCAATACCACGCCGTGCATCCTGGGTAGCATCGGAGCAGGCAGCTGATGGATGTAACCAATTTGAGTGTGACAAGATTTTTTATTTACTTTTCAGACTGCACTGCCCTACATGCATGAGAGGAGGAGGGTGGGCAGAGCCCTGGGGCAGGGGTCCACCGCACACCCTGCTCTTTCAATAAGCAGATCACCATGCAAGCCATGGGACATGCTCTAGAGACGTTCCCAGGCAAAAGGGGGGCAAGCCGGGGAGGGGTGGATTCCTAGCTAATTACGGGCCCGAGCATCTCATTCCTCATACGCCGGTCACTAATTAGCATCTAATTTAGCACGCGGTCAAATCAAAATGATCAAGCAGGACTCAGAAAGGTGTGGAAAGGCTACCGACCAGCTAGCTCCTTCTCCTTACTCCTTCTTTTTTTCTCCATGCGTTTAAGGCGCTTCTCCTCACGCCGTTTGGCTTCTTCGGCTTCCTGGTGCCGCCGGCACTTGTGAAAGTTCTCGACCACCACGCCGACGAACATGTTGAGCACGAAGAAAGCCACGATCAGCAAGAAGGAGATGAAATAGAGCAGCATCCATGGGTTGTAATTCATGCTGGGCTACAACACAGAAAAACACAACATGGATTAATGTACAGAGTGCACACTAATGTACACACATTAATGCTTAAGATAACTATAATCTCATTTGTAGCAACGGTTTTGATTTAATTATAATTTAATTTTAATAAATGTTCTTTATACAAACCAACATACACTATATGAATTGCTGGATCAGAGGTTAACAGCCAGGACATATGTATGTATATATTTGTATGTATGTATATGTATACACGTGTATATATATATATATATATATATATATATATAAATAAATGATTTAAAAATATACTATTTTAGCAAAGGATTTTTTGAAGTGCAAGGAAGAAAATCTATATGCCATATATATTTGTGTAAGAAATTAATAACATAACACAACATGACAAACAAAAAAAATGCAATGTTTTACATATGTATTTAATAAATTGTAACATAATATAATATATGTAAAAAAAACAATGCTCTTTTTACACAAACCAACCCACAGTAGATCAAGTTGGCTCTGAAGTTAGCAACCATTATATAAAATTAACAATAATTCTATAATTTTATTTTAGCAACAGATTTTTATTAGAGCAAGGAAAATAAATCTATGTTTTATATATGTATTTAATAAATTGTAATATAATATAATATAATTCCCAAAAAATGTTCTATATAAAAACCAATATATCAGTTGCTGAGTCAAGTCCCCAGAAGTAGGTTACAGCCATGTTCAAGATGATGATGATGGAGAATTGGGATATCAATAACATTTCAGTTCAAAGGTCTGTCCTACTGGGCACCCGAAAGATGCCTGCCTCTAGGCTAGATTAAGTGTTCTGTGTGCAATGGTGAGGCACAGGCCACACAGCATGAATTTGAAGAAGAGATATCTGTTCCAATTCAAACACATAAATGCCATGGTTAGGACAAGGACTGGGCTCTTTTCAAATAGAGCAGCATAATTTCAGGAGCCTACAGCCAGACATGAGGCATGGAGACTTCCTTTTCAGGCAAAACATGATATATTTTATTACTCACAAATTAATTCAAAATTATTCAAAAATTAAAACTGTATTAAAAAAATAGACATTTGGAGGAAGAGTGTAAAATAAGTCACTTCAAAGAGATCTGTTGAATGGACAGTAAGGAGCTTTACAGAAGAACTGATGAATGGAAAAGCAGTTCTTTGAAGCCAGAACAGGAATGTTGACCAATGATTTTTCAGCTCTGATTCAGTTAATAGAGTTGTCCAATCAGAGTTAGCGGCTATCAGAGAATACGAGTGACAGTTCACAATGACCCACTTAAACAACTTTGCCACACTGTCCAAGTTTCAGATCAGAAAAGGTGAATCCACAAGCATGACAATCTGTATAAATATTAATATAATAAAAAGTTATACAGGTAATAGGAGCTTTCTAATACAGTCAATACCTGCTGATCAACACCAACAGCATCCAGTCCGTCGTACATTATGTCCACCCAACCGTCTTTGGAAGCCAGAACAAAAAGTGACATGAGGGCCTGAGGGAGGTGAGAGATGATAAAAAAGGTTAAAAGAAATCTTTGACTTCAGTGGCTCCATTTGACTGTTGAAAATGGGATGAGACCGTAACGGATTCTTTTCAAATTGAAAGTGGCATTACCAGTCGCTTGTAGGTACGTCTAAAAGAGCATCTTGAGACAGAGCGAATGTTTGTGTAACAACTGTCAGGTTAAACGCTTACCTGACCCAGGTTATCAAAGTTGTACTTGTGCCTGACCCATCTGTAGTTAGCCTGGAGGCAATCAGACTTGTTGGTGATGTTCCTCGTATCCTCCCCCTGACATACAAAGAACTTTCCTTTGAAGAGCTGTGAGGAAAAAGCGATGTTATCAGCTCACAAGGAACCTTCATTTTCTCTGCGAGAGATTTTTTGGAATACCACACATTTTAACCACTACGATAGATATCAAGTGTCTTGAGATGATATACAGAAATATATACATATTGGATGTATATTGGAAGCAGAAGAGGGTGTGAAATTCAAAGTTTAAATTTCAATTATATAAAAAATGTCTATATTACCAGAACTGCACATTGAATATTAATTAATCATAAATACATGTTACAACTTCATACAAGATGGTTATTGAAAGTCCAGTATGACTGTTTAGTGAAAACCATACAAGGACAAAGTCAATGTTACACATGACACACTGTACAGGCACAAAGAGCACAGGCATCTTTTCCTGAAAGAATGGAAGATAAATTACATCGGCGTTCCCCTACGGACTTATGCAAATTGTGGAAGTATGGAAAACAGAGCATTTTAATCATAGTCAAATTATTCAGCTGTGGGCAGGAAGAGTATGCTTTAAATTTACAGAAAATCATGTATTTGTTCTGTGTACCACCTCTTTCTCTCTCACTAAAATTCTTAAAGGCAATCTTGTGGATTAAACACACAGCTGTCAAATGTTATGTTACTTAATATATGATGGTTTCTTAGAAGGAATTACTACAATTAATCCCTAAAGTTAAGACTGGCTTTCATTTTAATAGTCTGATCTAAGCAAGAAGTATTAGGCTATATCCACTACAACTGTAAGGTAGCAGTTCTAACTTCCCTACTGAAAAAATGCATCTAAAACTAGCCTAAGCTGGTTTAAGATGGCCTTCCATGCTGACCAAGCTGAAAAGTGCTCAATGCCTCTCTGAAACGACCCATTTTACCACCAGAAAACCATTTTAAACTGGTTTACGCTTGTGATTTATGCAGGGTTATGCTGTTTTGTACTTACCTGAACTCCCAAGATGCCAAAAATAATGAAGAAGGCACAGCAGATGACGACGATGTTCCCGATAGGCTTGAGGGATGACATCAGTGTCTCAACAACCAGCTTCAGTCCTGGAGCTCTGCTGATCACTCTGAAAATCCAACAAGAGAACAGATGTTTAACTAGCCTGGAGGTTCTCAGCTGGTTTTTGCTTCAGGAACTTTTCCATTTGGAAATCAAGAGGCAACTCAACACAGAAACTACTTTCTCAGGAAAAATAAACAAACATTTTTACAATATTACATATTTTGTATAGTATTATCGTGTTATACAAGTATATACTTTTAGAGCTGTCAAACGATTAATCGCAATTAATCGCAAAATACTTAATATATACAGTATATGTGTACTGTGTATTATGTTTATTATTTATTATATATTTTTAAATATACCCACGCACACACACACATATATATAGAGAGAGAGAGGGAGGAAAATGTAAGATTTATATATAACATACATACATACATACATACATTAGTGCTGTCAATCGATTAAAAAAAATTATCATGTTAATCCCAGTCCTGGACTGTGATTAATCACGATTGATTGCAAATTTAAAATACTAGGATTTACCTGTAAATGTGTTGAAATAAAGGAATGCATGACAAACTAGTTTAAGGAAACATAACCTTTCACACCTCCGCCAGGTATGAGACATAATCCTTATTATTCTTTTGTTTTAATTCAGCCATTATCAGCCTTTATACTGGCAATAAAATGTTTACCAAACCACATCGCTTCAAACCCAGTACACATTTACCCAACTATTATCAAAAGTATTTCTAAATAAATACAACAAAACATTTTCTTGCGACCTTACATGAAGTATTATGATAAAATGCATTATGAAGAAGAATTGGACCTGTTCTGCAGGTGCATTGTACATCACACAATCCCTGCGTCCCAATGTGCATACTATACACCCTATCTGCCCTAAATAGTATTGAAAATGACTCATATCACATAGAATTTAGGATGGATAGTGTGCACATTGGGATGCAGGCAATGATTTCCTTCCGCGCTGCGATGACGGCAAAAAGTTGGGGTCAAACCTTATCAAACGATTAATTTGCATTAAAAAAATATTAACGCGTTAACATTTTTAGATTAATCACATGCGTTACCGCGTTAACAGCCCTAATATATATACATACATATATACACATATACAAATATGGGGGTGCTCAAATCTTTGGTTTCACATAAAACTACCATTTTTCTCCCAATAAGTTAATATACTGCCTATTAAAATAATGCTGTAAATAAAAATCTGATAAGAAATAAGCTTTAAATAAATATTTTAACATGCATGAATAAATCCAGCCACCCCAATAGATTTAAATTTCACTTTCCATAATCTGGGACCAACAGAGGAGCATCTTGGCGGCAGGTATTTAAATCTTTATCAAGACTCAAATTGACACAGGCAGAGTGAAAGACTGGATTTTTTCGATCAGGTAGGGTACAACTTACCGATTTCAAAACATTTCAGCTGGTTTATATATTGTGTATATATAAACCAGCTGAAATGTTTTGAAATCGGTTTATATATTGTGTATATATTATTTATCTCGTATATGATGCATTTGGTTGAGTTGCCCTGTAGTAAAGCGCTTCATTGGGACTACGGTGATTTATCTTCAGCGAGCGCAGCGCGATCAGGACAAAAAACAATGCAGAATATTAATAACTATAACTGGGCCTGTCATATACATAACATTATAATGAGAACACTATTATAATAAAACGCTGTGAAGTTTTAGAGTTTAGCTGCCGTATTCTGCACGTTGTTGATGTGAGCATAAGTATTGGCACAGTTGAACATAAGGCAGATATAAAAGATTACAAGCTATTATTTAGTTGCAGATCCCTTGCGCACAATCACAGCAGTGAGTCTGTGACCCATAGACATCACCAGACTCTTGGTCTCATCCTTTGAAATACTTTTCCCAGCCTTTAATGCAGCCAATTCCAATTGTTGCTTGTTTTGGGGAGTTTCTGCCTTTACTCTCCTCTTCAGCTGGTGAAATTCATGTTCAATCGGATTTAAATCTGGAGATTGACTTTGTCAATCTAAGACTTTCCATTTCTTTGCCCTTCTAAATTCCTTGACTGAACTGGCAGGGTGCTTTGGGTCATTGTCCTGATGCAATATGAAGCACTTCCCAATGAATCTGGTGGCATTTTCTTGAATATTGGTAGGCAAGATGGTTTTGTACCATTCCAAATTCATTCTGCTACTGTCATCATACATTAAGACATCAGTAAAGTTGAGAGGGCCTGTTCCAGAGACAGCCATGCATGCCCATGCCATGACACCACCTCCACCATGCTTTACAGATGAGGCTGTATGCTTGGGATCATTTGCAGTTCCCTTTTTTTCTCCACATTTTTGCTTTCCCATCACTTAGATAAAGGTTCATCTTTGTCTCATCGGTCCAAAACTCTTCTGGCTCACCTTTGTGCTTTTTTGCAAACTCTAATCTTGCCTTTCTATTTTTGGTGCTGGTCAGAGGTTTGCATCTTGTTGTGTAGCATCTGTAATTCTGTGTCAAAGTCTCCTGAGGAAAGTAGATTGTCAGAGCATCCCCCCCGGTTTTCTGGAAGTTGTTGCTGATTTTACAGACACGTGTTTTAGTGGTTCATTTTCACAGCTTTTATGATTTGTCTGTCATCAACTACTGTTGTTTTCTCAGTCGATCAGGTCGTTGCTGGTGTCGCTGGTGGTTTCCAAACTCTTGATTTCTCCATACCCTTTGTTTTTGCTATAGCTATAATTAGGGCCCAAGCCAGTAAGGCGCAGGGCCCTATTGTTCTTCTAAGGATTATTATTTTTAGGGCCCAAGCCAGTAAGGCGCAGGGCCCTATTGTTCTTCTAAGGATTATTATTTATTTTTTTTTTTTTTTTATTTTTTTTTTCAATCATCCGGGCACTTTTGGGGGCCTTAACGTGCCCGAAAACTCTCGAAAATCGGCACGCACATTGGAACCTGCGGCCATTAGGACGCCGCTGAGGCTGGGACCCGGGCGTGGCACAGGGGCTCTACGGCGCCCCCTGGAAAATTGTCAGAAAACTTGATGTATAGCTCACACATACTTGCACGTATTCATATGAAACTCGGTACACATATAGAACTCATTGAGCTGAACAACTTTCACGCTGCATGTCTTAGGCTCCGCCCAACAGGAAGTCGGCTATTCAGGGCTGTTTAAAAAGCGCATGCTCTGGAATTTGATATACTCCTCTGAGGATTTCCATACGATTGCCACCAAACTAGGTGAACATGATCTCAAGACATTGGGGACGCTAAATTGCGAAGATATTTTTGATATGTCGAACGGTTTGCCCGTGGCGAGGCGATGAAGTTATGGCGAAAAATGAGACCCAGGAAATGCCTAATAACGTCCACATACATTGTATGATGTAGATCAAACTTCAGTGATTTGTTCGTTGTATGATGCCGATCGGATAGATGTGACTATTATGACTGAAAGTTATAGCGCCACCAACTGGCTGCAGGAAGTGTGTCGTTTTCAAAATGCTTTGAATTCAGCATCTTATTTTTACTCGATTTGCTTCAAACTTCACCAGAATAATGTCAAAACACGGCCGATGTAAAACTGTGAAGGGAATATTGATATCTAAAATTATGTTGCCATGGCAACGTGTCAAAGTTGAAAATTCGTTTCTGGTGATTTTGAGGCAGATAACATGTTTAGAATGTCATGAAACTCAACACACATATGAGTATTAATGATAGTTAGACACTGGAAAAAGCTCATAAACGGGCGTGGAAGAGGCACTCTATAGCGCCACCTTTTGTCAAAAATGAGGGGGTTAGTTTTAGCTACAGACCCCAAACTCGGTACATAAATTGTTCTAATTAATCCGGACAACTTTCTAATTCACAGTCATTAGCTACGACCAACAGGAAGTCGGCTATATTTATTTTAATGTGGGTTTTTTTTTAAAACGGGCTGTAAACAAATTAATACTCCTCCAAGCAGAAACACGGAAATCACACCAAACATTTTTTATCATGATGCCAAAATACTGAAGATGCTAAATTGCGGACGGATTTAGGATATCTTGAACGATGATTTAATGGCAATTTATTAAAGTTACAGTAAAAAAGATAATTTTTTTTTTTTTTATCTTTTAAGAGCAGCTTCCAAACACTTCATAAAAAATTACATACACAGAACAATACAGTCTGAGGATATGTGATTAATTTCATGAATTTACAATACACTATGCAGAGGAGAAAATTAAAAAACTATCAGAGCTGCTTTTGAGTTAGAGCTCCCTGCCAGCCTGCCTCTGAGTGAGAGGTCCTGTCAGCCTGCAGCTGAGTGAGGGGTGGGGGTGGGGTGTGAGTGACTGTGTGAGTGACTGTGTGGATTGAGGCAGTGGGTGAGAGAGAGAAAGAGAGAGAGGGTCTGTTTTTTAAAATCTTTAAAAAATGCTTATAAATCATTAAAGATTTTGATAACACTTTATAATTAAGTCTCATTTGTTAACAGTAGGGAATGCATTAATTAACATGAACTAACAATGAAAAATATATTTTTTACAGCATGTTAATTCTTCATTGATAGTATGAACTTACAATGAACTAACAATGAACAAAATATTTTTAATATTAGAAAAATAGTCATGTTCAAAAGATAAAACTTTAAAATGTAATAATATATTAACACATTTTGGAATTGATTTTGATCAACATTAAATGGTATATATTTATTAATGATGTTAACTAACAACAGTTAAATAATGTTGTTTTTTAACATTGGTTAATGCACAAATAACATTAAATATTAACAATATATTTTTTACTTTATTCATTTGTGTTAGAAAAAATTATTCATGTTAGTTAATGGAAAAATAAATCATTAAAACCTTTGGTAACTATAATAATTTCTCATTTGTTAGCATTAGTAAATGCATTAACTAACATCAACTACCAATGAAAAATATATTTTCACAGAATTTAAAGTTTTATATGTTGTTCTGTGTGTGTGTGTGTTTCACTGAGTTGATGGTTTGGATTAACCCTTTAATTGCCGTATCCCTTAAAACCAAACTGCCAGAGGGTTACTGTGATGCTTGTGCTCGCTGGGCACCGTTTTATCGATGTCACCGGGGTGGCGTATGCTGACGGCTTGGGCCCGTCATCGCTGCTCGCAGCTATATTTTTTTTTTTTTTTTTTTTTTTTTTTTTTTTTTATTTCAATCATCCGGGCACTTTTGGGGGCCTTAACGTGCCCGAAAACTCTTGAAAATTGGCACGCACATTGGAACCTGCGGCCATTAGGACGCCGCTGAGGCTGGGACCCGGGCGTGGCACAGGGGCTCTACGGCGCCCCCTGGAAAATTGTCAGAAAACTTGATGTATAGCTCACACATACTTGCACGTATTCATATGAAACTCGGTACACATATAGAACTCATTGAGCCGAACAACTTCCGTGCAGCATGTCTTAGGCTCCGCCCAACAGGAAGTCGGCTATTCAGGGCTGTTTAAAAAGCACATGCTCTGGAATTTGATATACTCCTCTGAGGATTTCCATACGATTGCCACCAAACTCGGTGAACATGATCTCAAGACATTGGGGACGCTAAATTGCGAAGATATTTTTGATATGTCGAACGGTTTGCCCATGGCGAGGCGATGAAGTTATGGCGAAAAATGAGACCCAGGAAATGCCTAATAACGTCCACATACATTGTATGATGTAGATCAAACTTCAGAGATTTGTTCGTTGTATGATGCCGATCGGATAGATGTGACTATTATGACTGAAAGTTATAGCGCCACCAACTGGCTGCAGGAAGTGTGTCGTTTTCAAAATGCTTTGAATTCAGCATCTTATTTTTACTCGATTTGCTTCAAACTTCACCAGAATAATGTCAAAACACGGCCGATGTAAAACTGTGAAGGGAATATTGATATCTAAAATTGTGTTGCCATGGCAACGTGTCAAAGTTGAAAATTCGTTTCTGGTGATTTTGAGGCAGATAACATGTTTAGAATGTCATGAAACTCAACACACATATCCATTTTAATGATAGTTAGAAACTGGAAAAAGCTCATAAACGGGCGTGGAAGAGACACTCTATAGCGCCACCTTTTGTCAAAAATGGGGGGGTTAGTTTTAGCTACAGACACCAAACTCGGTACATAAATTGTTCTTATTAATCCGGACAACTTTCTAATTTACAGTCATTAGCTACGACCAACAGGAAGTCGGCTATATTTATTTTAATGTGGGTTTTTTTTTTAAACGGGCTGTAAACAAATTCATACTCCTCCAAACAGAAACACGGAAATCACACCAAACATTTTTTCTCATGATGCCAAAATACTGATGATGCTAAATTGCGGACGGATTTAGGATATCTTGAACGATGATTTAATGGAAATTTATTAAAGTTACAGTAAACAAGAAAAAACATTTTTTTTTTTATCTTTTAAGAGCAGCTTCCAAACACTTCATAAAAAATTACATACACAGGACAATACAGTCTGAGGTTATGGGATTAATTTCATGAATTTACAATACACTATGCGGAGGAGAAAATTTAAAAACTATCAGAGCTGCTTTTGAGTGAGAGCTCCCTGCCAGCCTGCCTCTGAGTGAGAGCTCCCTGTCACTGCTGCTGAGTGAGGGGTGGGGGTGGGCTGTGAGTGACTGTGTGAGTGACTGTGTGGATTGAGTGTGGATTGAGGCAGTGGGTGAGAGAGAGAAAGAGAGAGAGGGTCTGTTTTTTAAAATCTTAAAAAAATGCTTATAAATCATTAAAGATTTTGATAACACTTTATAATAAGGTCTCATTTCTTAACATTAGGAAATGCATTAATTAACGTGAACTAACAATGAAAAATATATTTTTACAGCATGTTAATTCTTCCATGATAGTATGAAATAACAAAGAGCAATTTTTTTTAAAGCATTTATTAATCTTTTTAATGTTAGAAAAATAGTCATGTTCAAAAGATAAACTTTAAAATTTAATAATATATTAACACATTTTGGAATTAATATTGATCAACATTAAATGGTATATAATTATTAATTTGTATATATATATATATATATATATATATATGATAGCTACAGACACCAAACTCGGTATATAAATTGTTCTTATTAATCCGGACAACTTTCTAATTTACAGTCATTAGCTACGACCAACAGGAAGTCGGCTATATTTATTTTAATGTGTGTTTTTTTTTTTTAAACGGGCTGTAAACAAATTCATACTCCTCCAATCAGAAACACGGAAATCACACCAAACATTTTTTGTCATGATGCCAAAATACTGATGATGCTAAATTGCGGACGGATTTAGGATATCTTGAACGATGATTTAATGGCAATTTATTAAAGTTACAGTAAAAAAGAACACTTTTTTTTTTTATCTTTTAAGAGCAGCTTCCAAACACTTCATAAAAAATTACATACACAGAACAAGACAGTCTGAGGATATGTGATTATTTCATGAATTTACAATACACTATGGCGAAAAGAAAATTTTCAAACTTATCAGAGTTCTCCTGTCTCTGTGCTTCTAATGTGTGCGGTGGGTGACTGGGTGGGTGACTGACTGTGTGAGTTTAGTGAGTGTGGAGGGGGAGGGGGAGAGAAAGAGAGAGAGAGAGAGGGTCTGTTTAAACTTCTCAATAAAATCCTTAAAAAATGCTTATAAAGCATTAAAGGTTTTGATAACACTTTATAATAAGGTCTCATTTCTTAACATTAGGAAATGCATTAATTAACGTGAACTAACAATGAAAAATATATTTTTACAGCATGTTAATTCTTCCAGGATAGTATGAACTAACAAAGAACAATTTTTTTTTAAAGCATTTATTAATCTTTTTAATGTTAGAAAAATAGTCATGTTCAAAAGATAAACTTTAAAATTTAATAATATATTAACACATTTTGGAATTAATATTGAACAACATTAAATGGTATATAATTATTAATGTTTATATATATATATATATAATGATAGCTACAGACACCAAACTCGGTACATAAATTGTTCTTATTAATCCGGACAACTTTCTAATTTACAGTCATTAGCTACGACCAACAGGAAGTCGGCTATATTTATTTTAATGTGGGTTTTTTTTAAACAGGCTGTAAACAAATTCATACTCCTTCAAGCAGAAACACAGAAATCACACCAAACATTTTTTCTCATGATGCCAAAATACTGAAGATGCTAAATTGTGGACGGATTTAGGATATCTTGAACGATGATTTAATGGCAATTTATTAAAGTTACAGAAAAAAGAGAACTTTTTTTTTTTATCTTTTAAGAGCAGCTTCCAAACACTTCATAAAAAATTACATACACAGAACAATACAGTCTGAGGATATGTGATTAATTTCATGAATTTACAATACACTATGGAGAGGAGAAAATTTAAAACTTATCAGAGTTCTCCTGTCACTGCTTCTAATGTGTGCGGTGGGTGACTGGGTGAGTGACTGACTGTGTGAGTTCAGTGAGTGTGGAGGGGGAGAGAGAGAGAGAGAGAGGGTCTGTTTAAACTTCTCAATAAAATCCTTAAAAAATGCTTATAAAGCATTAAAGGTTTTGATAACACTTTATAATTAAGTCTCATTTGTTAACAGTAGGGAATGCATTAATTAACATGAACTAACAATGAAAAATATATATTTTACAGCATGTTAATTCTTCATTGATAGTATGAACTTACAACGAACTAACAATGAACAAAATATTTTTAATATTAGAAAAATAGTCATGTTCAAAAGATAAAACTTTAAAATGTAATAATATATTAACACATTTTGGAATTGATTTTGATCAACATTAAATGGTATATATTTATTAATGATGTAAATTAACAACAGTTAAATAATGTTGTTTTTTAACATTGGTTAATTCACAAATAACATTAAATATTAACAATATATTTTTTACTTTATTCATTTGTGTTAGAAAAAAATATTCATGTTAGTTAATGGAAAAATAAATCATTAAAACCTTTGGTAACTATAATAATTTCTCATTTGTTAGCATTAGTAAATGCATTAACTAACATCAACTACCAATGAAAAATATATTTTCACAGAATTTAAAGTTTTATATGTTGTTCTGTGTGTGTGTGTGTTTCACAGAGTTGATGGTTTGGATTAACCCTTTAATTGCCGTATCCCTTAAAACCAAACTGCCAGAGGGTTACTGTAATGCTTGTGCTCGCTGGGCACCGTTTTATCGATGCCACCGGGGTGGCGTATGCTGACGGCTTGGGCCCGTCATCGCTGCTCGCAGCTATATTTGACTTCCTCTTTTCTTTTAGCAGCCAAACTGCTTGCTATTCTCTCAAAGTCAGCTCCCTCATCTTCATCCTGGTTTGTGTGCGTTATCATCGAATGCAAGATTCAGAATGCAGAAGAAATGGATATATCTGATACAACACATTCCCTGCTTTTAATATCTGAAGAATTAATGCAACAGGACACAGATGATCACTTAGAAAGACCTGTGAGGCAACTGTTCCAATACTTATGCTCACATCAGATAGAGGGATGAAACTCTAAAAGTGCTGATGATCTTAGCTGGTAAAACATCTCTGAGTTGAATTGCCCAATAATAAAATGTGACATTCTGTAGTTTTGTCTCATATTCATCTTTTAATCATATTTGTAAATGTCTTGACTCCACAGCCAACAGAGCAATTTTGTCTTTACTGTTCCAATACTTTTGGAGGGCACTGTATATATATATATATATATATATATATACACACACACACACACAGTGCCCTCCACTATATATACATACACACACAAAATAAAGCATCTAACATTGGTTGACAACACTAATATTTATCAATGCAGAGAATTAAATGTCAATTGGCTTCATCACAAAGTTTTTCTATATAGCTTTGCAACAGATATTTGCAACAGAAAAAAATTTGAATTAGACATACTATCTTTGACTAATAATAAAATAGATGGGAAACGCTTTCTCCTTTCTTTTAAAACTTGATAAGCCAATTTATTTTACTATCCTAACTATGCGCATTTGAATGATGAGCTGCATAGTTGTAAATTCAGAAAGTGTCCTTAAACTCCTCAGTCCTTGCCTGGCCAGAGTCTGTGAGTGGAAAAATGTTTCCCATGCTTTCACTGACCTGACATTATCAGCTTTCTCTACTTTTGGCATTTCATCATTGCTGCAATCACTACCTCCTCTACGGATGAGCATGGCAATTACCAGCAAACATTTCATGCCCTTGCCATTATGCTAAACAACCGCAATGCAATGCTGTAGGGAAACTTTCTGTGCTGCAAAGAAAGGAGAGTTTTAATTAAACCACCGGAATAAAGATGAAGCCTAATTATTAACGGCACGACATTCCGGCACAAAACCACACCTGTCAACCTCTGCAGAGGGTGGCACCAACAGTGACAAAGGCACCTGCTCACAAAGGCACACACAATAACATATGTAATACAAACACACAGCTGTAACAATAATTCAGCTGTTTTAGAGGCCAGGGTGTGTTATTTTGTTAAAAACAACTAAAAGGGGACAGAAAGCATGTGCTTTTAAAAGTTTGGCTTCTTTAAAAGTTAACATGCTGTCTTAAAAATGTTGCACTCATGAAAGTTGCACCAATGAAAGGTGCTTAAATGGTCAAAGATATCCATATAATGCAAGACCAACAATTAAAAAGTAGTGCAGACAGATTCAAGACCAACTGTTTGTCTGTAAGAACAACACATAACATGTAAAATTATACGCTAAGGGAGCTGTAAAAGGCAACTGGCTTTAATCTTCGGCGTTGTTTGTGTTGAACTGATGTTAATAAGACTCAATGAGGACCTAAAGCAGTAGCAGGGGATCCGGACGTAGTGCAAAAACATTGTATATACTGCAAGATGTTTATGATACCACACACACACACACACATACACACAAAGACTTCAACAAATGTTCTCCCTTCAGAATAAAAGGCACATTAGTCCTCATCTGGTGACAGTGATTTCTGGCTCCTCACCACAGAACTGAGCTAAAGTGGCAAAAACCTGATTTGATCCTTGGCTTTGATCTTCTTAAGAAGTGTGCTGTGATTGTATCTGAGGATGAGGATGAAGAAAAGGCCACGTTTAAAGAGAGTAATCAGGTTTAGTCAAAGTGACTGCTTGAGAAAGGAGTCTGCCAACAGGGAGTGCAGATAACAGGCTGCTGTGTCTTTTGTTTGTCTGAATATCTGTGTGCATCTTTCACAAGCTCAAGCGTATTTATCAAAGCTCACTTGGGGGATTTCAGGTAATACTGTAAAATCAATTATGGAAATGTCAAACGATGAGAAGGATCAATATGTCTAGACCCACGCTCTGACTGAATTTGAGAGGGACAGTCTAGTGAAATTATATTACTTGTTTACTAACTAAAACTAAAGCCATTAAAAATAGTTTTTCTTAAAATGAAATGAAGCTTGAAGTGAAATATCAAATAAAATAAGAATAGATGAAAAAAATTGAAGAACTAAAAGAAAAGCTAAAATAACAATTAAAAATAACAAAAATCAAACAAAACTACAAAAACGTAAACTAAGTCAAATCAAAAAAAATATCAATAAATATTATAACAGTATATAAATAATACTATCAATACTGGTCTCACACTATGAGATTTCAACCCCTGACCAATAGAGGGCGCTACTGTCTGAAGTGTTGTGCCAGTAATGTTTTTTCATTGCAGTAGACATTCCAGAACACAGTAAACTTATGTTCTTATACATATAAAGTGTAAATATTGGATTTTGTGCAATTTAACATGTATTTATATAATATTAAAAGAGCAGTAGGAGAAAAAGAAACAGGACATTTTGAAAATATCAAATGGTAACACCATGGTACGCCACGCTACTGAATGATTACAATAGTATGATAAAATATAACGGTACTATTGTAAATGCCATGATTTTTTATTTTTTATTTTTTATTTTTTGTGAGAAAACAGGATTGTGGTCCTAGTTTTCTAATGTGATGCTGATGCGTTCTTCTGGTTTGTAGGCACGTGTGTTATAGTTACTGTGTTATGTAAGCCTTCAGAAAAGCTGAATTTCCCATATTCATAGCTCCGATCCAGTCTTTGTGTTCTGAAAGGTTTTAATAAATAAATAAATTAAGAAGGGAACAATAACTAGAGCGCTGAAGGAGCCTCTTATTCCCAGAACACTGAGACACATTTTCATCCTGGCTGTAATTAAAGGATGCTGTAGTTTGGCTGGGAACCGTCAGTTTGGGGGATTCAAGCTGTGTGTCCCTGACACACACACACTCACACACAGCAAGCACAATTTAAGGACATCCGTCAAAGGACGAAACACACCCCCCCCCCCCCCCCCCCCCCCCCAAAAACGACGCGAGTAAAAACTGCAGCATAAAAGCAGATGTTATGCAAATTTTCTCATTATTTACTCACTCTCATGTCGTTCCATACCTGTATGGCTTACTTTCTTCTGCAAACCAAAAAAGGAGATATTAAAGGGATTGTTCACCCAAAAATTCAGTCATTACTTATTCATTCTGGTGTTTTAATGCACCAGTGAAGAAATAATGACTGAACATATTCTCTCTCCATCCTAGCACCTTCACATAATCCAGTAAAATTAAGACTTCACAATTACACAAGCAATTATCTAAAAACAATAAAATATAACAGGACATCTGCAGAGATGCTACATAAATGAAATTAATCAGTTCCAGATTAAATCCGAAAGAGCCAATCTGTCTTTATCGTCTTTTGCTGCAATCCTTCGACCCTGTTAATTGCAGCAAATGGACAATGTAGAAAAACTAAATTGCTTCAAGTCAGGCACTGTGAAAGAAGCGGAACTGTAATTAGCGTGAGAATTAATGAGCACAAACAATAATAAAAAGCGGCACATTTTGTCAGGTTATTTGCATTACGAAGAGGTCAAGCAGGAGACTGAATGGAGTGATATGAGTAGATAGATGCTGGCGCCAGGTGTTTAAGGGAGGGTCTGTTCCTCTGGGGCTCAGGCAGACAGTAGAGGATGGATGGTTCTTTATTCGCTTTTGAGATTAATTTAGATCCGCGAGGGTGACTTGCAGTGCAACATACATTGGAGGGGTTTAACCTGAGGGTCAAAGAGTTGATGAATTTACAGAGTGCACATCCCCCCTTAACACAGCACATAAATCAACCTGTCTTAAGATGGAAAGAGACACATCTCTGTAACAATGCCATTAATACTTGATAAGGAGTACACAGTATGGACTTTAACCATCCAACACAGATTTCCAAATGAATTAATGGGCTTAGAGTATAAACCCCTCTCAAATTAAATTTAAATTCTGTTATCATTTGCTTGCGCTCGTCATTCCAAATCTGTATAACAAAATGAGACGTTTTGAAGAATGTTTACGCTGCTCTTGTCCATATAATGAAAATGGATGGGGAACAGAGGCTGTAAAACTTCAAAAAGCTCCATTAAAGCATAAAGATTCAAGATTTTTTATTTGTCACATACACAATTATACAGAGTATAACCAGCAGTGAAATGTAGGTCAGGTCCGCTCCAAGGACAGTGCAATTATATAGAATACAAATATTAAGAAAAAGAAAAGTAGAAAAAATAAAAGAATGAAATAAAAGATAAAAAATATAAATATAAATATAAATGTGCAGGTCAGTATGTTGTTGACTTAAATAGTAATAAAGAGGAATGTGCAAAAGAATGTGCAAAAATGTTGCACAGGCTATTTAAATAGCAGCAATATGAGGTAGAGAACAATTATGAATAGCTTATTGATATAGTGATATTTACATGGAGTCAAGTGATGTTATGACACAGAGTTAGAGTTTAGGAGCCCGATGGCCTGGGGGAAGAAGCTCCTCCTAAGTCTCTCAGTTTTTGCCATCAGGCTACGGAAGCGCTTACCAGATGGAAGCAAAGTGAATAGACGGTTACCAGAGTGATTAGAGTCCTTGATGATTTTGACAGCTCTATTTTTGCACCGTTTGAGGTAGATGTCCTGCAGAGAGGGGAGAGCAGACCCTGAGATGTGCTCAGCTAAACGCACAACTCTCTGTAGTGCTTTGCAGTCCTGATTGTAGCTGTCTCCATACCACACTGAGATATACTGAGTCAATACACTTTCTGTGGTCCCTGAATAGAAAGTTTTCAGGATTGCTGGTGAGACCCTGAATTTCCTCAGCTGTCGCAGATGGTACGGTCTTTGCCTGGCTTAACCTGTGTTTGGATGTGTGTAGTCCAAGTCAGGTTCTCGGAGATGTTTACACCGAGGTACTTGAAGCTACTCACCCTCTCCACAGGGGTCCCACTGATCATAAGAGGAGTGTAGGGCTGCTGCTGTCTCTTCCTAAAGTCCATGATCAGCTCTTTAGTTTTGCTCACATTCAGAGAGAGACAGTTGTCCTGACACCATGATGTGGGTCTCTCTACCTCATCCAAGTATGCGGTCTCATCATTGTTGGAGATACCCAGAACCACAGTATCATCAGCGAATTTGATAATAGATGTGGAGCTGTGAGAGGACACACAGTCATGCGTGTAGAGAGAGTAGAGCAGGGGACTCAGGACACAGCCCTGTGGGGCTCCTACGTTCAGAGTGATGGAGTTTGAGGTGAACTGGCCAACTTTCACCACTTGAGGTCTGCCGGTGAGGAAGTCTTGAATCCAGTCACAGAGTGAGGAGTTTAGGCCGAGGTCTGTGAGTTTAGAAGCCAGCTTGATGGGGACTATAGTATTGAAAGCTGAGCTATAGTCAATGAATAGCAGCCTTACATAATTCCCATTGTTGCTGTCCAAGTGTGTGAGGGAAGAGTGGAGGACGTGAGAGATGGCATCGTCAGTGGATCTATTTGGGCGATAGGCAAACTGAAGAGGGTCCGAAGTATCAGGTATGGAGGAGCAAATGTGGCTCTTTATAAGTCTCTCAAAAACCTTCATGACTATAGATGTGAGGGCAACTGGGCGATAGTCATTCAGGCAAGAGGGTTTATTGTTCTTAGGCACAGGGATAATGATGGATTTTTTGAAAGAGGTGGGAACCACGGAGGTAGCAAGGGACTCATTAAAGATGGAAGTGAACAAACCAGCGAGCTGATTGGCACAGGACCTCAGAACACAGCCGGTTATCCCATCAGGTCCGGCTGCTTTCCTGACGTTCACTTTCTTTAGCGCCCTCCGAACCTCATCCTCCGACACTGTGATTACAGGATTATCGTTGCTCTGCCTGCTGCGCTGGACGGCAGAGACGGCACGTTGCAATTGAAGCGGCCGTAGATGATGTTTAACTCGTCGGCCAGCAAAGGATCTGCTCTCACCTCCGCGGAGGATTTGTTTCCAAAGGCACAGATGGTCCTCAGTCCCTGCCACATCCGTCGAGAGTCATTGAGCTGGAAATGAGACTTTCTCTCTCTGTATCTGTGTTTGGCGGCTCTTACTGCACGTCGTAGAGCATAGCACGATGCTTTTTACTCGCTCATATTTCCGGTCAGAAGAGCCTCATTGTAAGCGGCAGTGCGTGTGTTAACCGCAGCACGAATTGTTCTGTCCACCCACGGTTTCTGGTTGGAGAATGTCCTTATCGTTATTGTTTCTGTAGCTTGCTCGGTTAGCGTGTTTACAAAGCTTAATGCTACATCCGTGAACTCGCTGACATCAGAAGAGCTTGCCCGGAACGTCATCAAGAGCCGCCTGCAACATAGCCTCTGAGTGGGAGGACCAGCGTGTCACTACTCTCTGCACCGGGGGGTCCTGAACGAGCCTTTGGCTGCGTCCGAAATCGCATACTACTTGTGTAGGTACTACATTTGAATTCAAACGTACTTCTCAACCGTTAAAAAAGTACGTTCTATATAGTATGAATGAGGGTAGTATGAATAGAATTCGGACGTACTACATCTGCCATGTTCATGAAGTCATCTCATCGATTTACAACGTTTAAACTTTAATAAGTCAGCCGTTTACTTTGATTATTTTAAACAAGTGCAATTTAACCACAATGAACGTTTTCCCTTGAGGTTGCACTTGAAAACAGCCGCGTCGCCGCTTTCCGCCATTTTTCGAATATGACGCCTCCTCTCCCGTGGCCGCATGGGATAGTAAAGTGTCCATCATATGCCTACTACAGAATTCGGGCGGAAGTAGTAGGTCACCCGGGTAATTCTCGCCTACTGTTTTTCGAATATTATGAATTCGGACATACTACTCGCCTCGCATACTGTTTTTCGCATACTATATAGTAGGGAAGTATGCGATTTCGGACGCAGCCTGAGTTTATATTCCGGTGTGAGGAAAATGGCGGCATGGTCCGATTTACCAAAAGCCGGTAGTGAGCGGGCTTTGTAGGCATTTTTTAACTGAGTGTAGCAATGATCCAGTGTATTTGGTCCTCTAGTTGGACAGGATACATGTTGATAAAAGTTCGGCATGACCTGTCTGAGGTTGGCTTTGTTAAAGTCTCCCGCGATGATAAAGGCAGCGTCAGGATGTTTGTTAATGTAGCCGCTGAGCACATCGTGAAGCTTAGACAAAGCCAAGCCGGTGTCTGCCTGTGGTGGAATGTACACGGCAGTAACAATGATCGATGAAAACTCCCGGGGCAGATAAAATGGGCGGCAAATAATGGAAAGATGTTCCAGATGAGGCAAGCAGGAACACGACAGAATGGAGATATTCCTGGGATCACACCATTTCTTGTTGATCATGAAACACACTCCTCCACCCCTGGATTTACCGGCCTCTGCTGTTCTGTCCATCCGAAAAACAGAGAAGTTATCACTTGGCATTACAGCAGTGTCCAGGACCAAGGATGAAAGCCACGTTTCGGACAAACAAAGGATATTACAGTCCCTAATGTCCCGTTGGAAACTAATCCTGGCTCTAAGATCGTCCATCTTATTCTCCAAGGATTGGACATTTGCGAGCAGAATGCTCGGAAGAGGAGGACTGTGAGCCCTTTTCCTGAGTCTATCTCGAATCCCAGCGCGTTTCCCGCAGTGTTTCTTGATCCGTCGCCTCGGGGGGTTATTGTTCATCTCTGCATTCCGAAGAATCTCCAGAGGCCACGCTGAAGAGGCACGCCTGGACGGCGTCCGAACACAGCGGCGCCATTTTGTTATATCAAAGCCCTTGTAAAAAGCCCTAACAATAAATAAATAAAAAATATTTAAAATAAGGCTGTTCTTTTGAACCTTCTATTCAAAGAATTAAAAAACGAATTAATAATAATATAATATAATATAATATATTTAGTGCTGTCAAATGATTAATCATTTGACAACACTAAATATAATATAATAATGCAAAAAAGAGCTTCCAAATAAAAAAAAATCTTAAGCAGATTTCAACATAAGAAATTATTTTCCATCTCAACAATAAATTCCATTTAAAAATATTTAAACATAAAACTGTTGCTTTAAATTGCCATATTATTTCACAGTATTACACTTTTGGTGGTATTTTGATCAAATAAATGCAGCCTTGGTCAGCATAAGATTTTTTTTTCCACAAAACAAAACAAAAAAAAACTAATAAAATGTATATAAAGTTTATTTGGAAATATATATATGTGAATACATTGGACATGGACTATTAATAATAACAATTATTTAAATAATTTAAAATAATAATTTAGATTAAATGTATTCAAAGATTAAAAATTGTCTTGCTTGCCAGCCATGATAGTATTCACTTTGAATGTATGGAAAAGAGCAGATCAGGATCCTTGCTAAAATAAAAGAAGAAAGTTATGCATGAGGGTGAGCAGACAATAGCAGAAATTTTTAATTTTGGGGTGACCTGTCCCTTTAAGCTCACTGCACAGAGTGGTCCAGATACACACGTGGTCTGGATTACCCACCCTTCCCTGAGTTCACTTTTGCCGGAGTAGCCGAGCCCACGCTGTGGAGACTTTTTACAGCTGTCTTTGTCTTTCTTTTGATTTCAACTTGGACTTCACACAGAGGTGCATTAATATAAAGTCTGTCGAGGGAAGGATCAAGAAGTAGAACTTTCAAAAGGTGTTCAGCGGTGCAGAGGCAGACACACACAGTAAAGTTCTCTGAAGCAGATTGTTCTGGCAGTGGAAGAAACTCTGAGTGAGAATCTTTAAAATGTTCACGCAGAGGAGCTCGAGGTGAAAACACAGACCGCTTCATGTTTAATTTACAGGGCGTTTTTTTCTCTCCGGGTGCTCTACATTTTCTGACAGTCAACCGAAGCAACTGTCATTAGTTATAATAGGACCTTATCACACAGACTGTTTAAAGGTTAATTCACCTTATGCAACTATGCCACTAGTGGATAAAATTCAATACTTCATCAGAATAAAATCATAAAAAGGAATTCAAGAACTGTTCTACATACTATTCATCATCTATAAGGGCATACTTGGATCTCTATGCACTATTCAATAGCAGTGATGCTCAAGGGTAGTGACATAAATCATATATTAGCTGTTTTAGAAAACTGGTGAAGGATGCCTTAAAAGATTTGCTGGAAGACTTATTCGTCACATCAAAATACCTCATCCCTATTTGGCACGATGCAGTTCAGCAAACAAGCATGCTTTATCAGCACAAATTAAAATACTAATAAAAAGACTAGAAAATCATGGAATCAGGAAAAAGTAAGTATGTGCATGGATAGTCCACACCAGAGGTCAATAATTAGCAGACCAGGCACTGGGGATCCAGAGTCAAGAATGGTTCCACCTAGGCTGCTTATAATTTCTCACTGAATTAATGTATACTGAACAAAATTATAAATGCAACACTTTTGTTTTTGTCCCCATTTTTCATGAGCTGAACTCAAAGATCTATGAATTTTTCTATGTACACAAAAGGCCTATTTCTCTCAAATATTGTTCACAAATCTGTCTAAATCTGTGTTAGTGAGCACTTCTCCTTTGCCGAGATAATCCATCCACCTCACAGGTGTGGCATATCAAGATGCTGATTAGACAGCATGATTACTGCACAGGTGTGCCTTAGGCTGGCCACAATAAAAGGCCACTCTAAAATGTGCAGTTTTATCACACAGCACAATGCCACAGATGTCACAAGTTTTGAAGGAGCGTGCAATTGTCATGCTGACTGCAGGAATGTCCACCAGAGCTGTTGCCCATGAATTGAATGTTCATTTCTCTACCATAAGCCGTCTCCAAAGGCGTTTCAGAGAATTTGGCAGTACATCCAACTGGCCTCACAACCGCAGACCACGTGTAACCACACCAGCCCAGTACCTCCACATCCAGCATCTTCACCTCAAAGATCGTCTGAGACCAGCCACCCAGACAGCTGCTGCAACAATTGGTTTGCATAACCAAAATTCTGCACAAACTGTCAGAAACTGTCTCATCTGCATGCTTGTTGTCCTCATTGGGGTTTCGACCTGACTGCAGTTTGTCGTCGTAACCGACTTGAGTGGGCAAATGCTCATATTCAATGTCGTCTGGCACTTTGGAGAGGTGTTCTCTTCATGGATGAATCCCGGTTTTCACTGTACAGGGCAGATGGCAGACAGTGTGTACGGCGTCGTGTGGGTGAGCGGTTTGCTGATGTCAACGTTGTGGATTGAGTGGCCCATGGTGGCGGTGGGATTATGGTATGGGCAGGCGTATGTTATGGACAATGAACACAGGTGCATTTTATTGATGGCATTTTGAATGCACCGAGATACCGTGACGAGATCCTGAGGCCCATTGTTGTGCCATTCATCCACGACCATCACCTCATGTTGCAGCATGATAATGCACGGCCCTATGTTGCAAGGATCTGTACACAATTCCTGGAAGCTGAAAACATCCCAGTTCTTGCATGGCCAGCATACTCACCGGACATGTCACCAATTGAGCCTGTTTGGGATGCTCTGGATCAGCGTATACAACAGCGTGTTCCAGTTCCTGCCAATATCCAGCAACTTCGCAAAGCCATTGAAGAGGAGTGGACAACCTGATCAACTCTATGCGAAGGAGATGTGTTGCACCCAATACAGTAAAACTGCACATTTTAGAGTGGCCTTTTATTGTGGCCAGCCTAAGGCACACCTGTGCAATAATCATGCTGTCTAATCAGTATCTTGATATGCCACACCTGTGAGGTGGATGGTTTATCTCGGCAAAGGAGAAGTGCTCACTAACACAGATTTAGCCAGATTTGTCAACAATATTTGAGAGAAACAGGCCTTTTGTGTACATAGAAAAAGTCTTCGATCTTTGAGTTCAGCTCATGAAAAATGGGGGCAAAAACAAAAGTGTTGCATTTATGATTTTGTTATGATTTTGTAATTATGGTCTTTTTTTTCCCTCAGCAACTTTTTTCTCTTTACTAGTTTGCAGATACAAAAATATATGCATATACATAGAGACATTTATATTTATATTTATATTCTCTCTCTCTCTAAAAGTAGTGTAACAGTAGATCTATCCATATTAAATATTTTAATATAGGTGTTTCGGTTCAGTGTGCATGTTTACAGAACGACTACATTTAAATAAATTCTATAACAAACCCTAATAGTCATTTTTTCTTTCCCTTTTAGAAATGTTAGTTAATGTAACTTTTATCTATTTAGTAGTTCACAGGTGCAAAAGCATGTAATTTACATTAATGCAGTATAAATAAGATAAATACAAATAAAAGCTAAAAAAAGTTGTTGATTTTTGCCATTTAATATTTGAAAGTTCCTTGCATCATGACGGAAAAACATGAATTAAATGTAAAAACAAATCCATACGGACCATTTTCCCAACAGTTCCTCTTCAGAAATGTTGTTGACGGCACATTAACGTTGCACCAACACAGCTGAAAGGCGAGTAAAAACACAACTACCGGAATATGATGTATTTTTAATACAAGTCACTTGGGAGTTTAAGGAACTTGGATAAGTTGACCCTAAATTGAGGAGTACTTGAAAAGGGAGAAGGGAGCGACTGGGGTGAAAGACCAGTGTAAGCATTTTGTGGGGAAATTGGGCAGGAAAGATGAATATTTGATTTTTATTTTCTGCTTGAATGTGTCATAAATATTTATGAGTAGGGAAGGCCTCCAGAAGTTCCCTCTGCAGGAGGAAAGGTGCACAGCGCACACACATATGCACACAAATACACATACATATGCATAAACACAAACACGGCTACATACTGCATCAATTAGGAGCTAATTGATGCTTCTGTGAGGAAGAGGCTAATTGTGGGACTTCAGTCTTTACATTAATTATGCTTCTTGTAAGAAAGTGGATGCTGATTTAAGATAAATCAGATAAATTGCAAATCTAGCAATCTGATCCAAAGTACATATAACTGTTTATGTATGTAGTCTACAGCATTGCAGGTGGTGCACTTGTGCATTAAAGCTTTGATGTATTCGTTACTATTATTTAGCGTAACGACTAAACGCAACACTGACTGGTTGTCTGAACAGTTGTGCTGTGATCAGTGTACCTGAGCGGCCGCAGGGTCCTCAGTAAACGTAGCACCCGAAGCATTCCCAGGATCTTGGTGCCGCTATTGGAGATCAAGGATACCAGGATGTCAATCACGGAGATCATCACCAGCATACCATCCAGAATATTCCAGCTGCTCTTCAGGTAGGTCTTCTCCCCGAAACACCAGCCCAAAGCAACCACCTTCACAACAACAACAACAGATATGACAGTGGAAATGTTGGATAAAATTTCACTTAAAGCCAAATTGTGTTAATTTTCATGATAAAACATTTTATTCTAGTCCCAATTTTATTCTAGTCCCAAGTCAGCCATTTGTAGGTTGAACTGTTTGTCTGAAAAATGGAAGACGGACTGATTGTACCATAAGTCAAAATAAAAACTTTTGCAAAAATAAAGTTTGTTCCGATTAAGAAACAAACTCATCTACATCGTGGATGGCCTGAGTGTGAGTAAACTTTCAGCAAATTTTCATTTTTGGGTGAACTATAACTTTAAGGAAAGCCAGTATTTCATTACATCTGCAAAGCATATTTTGCAGGAAACCTTCACAATTATGAACTTTGTTTACTATAGCTTTCATGACAAATTAATTTTGTAGATGTTAAAAATGCACACAATTTCATGAAAATTTGCACCCTGCTATAAATGAAATTCTTTCAAAACCAAAACCTGTTAGAAAAACTATGCACATGACAGGAAACGTGAGAAAACATGAGGTGTTTGAAATCTGAATTTGGGAAGAAACACTTTCTTATTTCCTTGAGGTCTTTGTCACACTACTGTGGCATTTCTGATAACGTATCAGGTTAGACTGGCATACAGCTGGCATATAAAAGGGCTCAGAGGGGGGAGAAAAGCTGAGATAATCAAACCAGGAGTGAGAATCATCTGACTAAGAAGTGCTAAGCATGAATACACGGCTCCTAATGCTGTTGCTGGTGAATATATCAAACCACAGACCTCAAAATGAACAAAGGCGTGTCAGGCAACAAAAGCCAGGAGTTTCAACAGCCCTGTCATCTTCATCCAAGTCGGAAAGTTTTTGTCAGTCGCCATTAATTAACCTCCAGTGAGTACGATTATTCTGTGACATGATTTTCATTTGAAATCTCTTGGGTGGGCGTGACCTGGCATAAAGCAGGACCCCAGAATAGAAACCCTAGACCTTTGTGACTGACACCTATGAACTTTTCTGTCTTCTCCAGTGAGGCCTCAGCATGTTCCTCCATTTCAACTATAGTCATTTGAATATCTGGCAGACAATCCGTCCCTACTTAGTATTAACTGGTGTGGTGAAGAGTGGAAAATAGATAGCAAGGCTTGCTTAATACACTCTTCATGTCAGTGGGCTCTCTTTAGGACCTGCATTTGTTCAAATGTTTAATTCAGCTGACTGGCGGCAGTTGAACATGTCAGAGCGTGATTTTAATATTTTGCTGCTGTAGTCTTTGTTTAGACTTTGTAATTGTCAAAGGAAAGCAGTGCCTTAAAGGGATCATTCACCCAAAATGAAAATGCTGTCATTATTTATTCCCCCTCACGTTGTTCCAAACTTGCACAACTTACTTTATTCTATGAAACACAAAAGGAGATATTTTTTTTGCAATGAATGAACCTGACTCAAAAGCATCATAAAAGTATATATATGTATGTATAACTTGTGCACTATAATGCACAACTGCAAACAGATTGATTTCTATTTTGAATAAATGCTTTTGATATTTATATTTATCAAAGAATTCCGAAAATTCTCCCTATTAAGCAGCACAACTCTTTTCAACATTGATAAGCAATGCTTTGAATTATATTAATGTTAATGCTTAATCAAATAAACATTTTATACTTTTCTTTGATGAATGAATCATTTGTGAAGTGGATCAAGCAATTCATTGACAAGATATGATTCCACCGAATGATGTTTAGTGATCAGACATTACTGCTTATGTCATAAATGTCAAGAAGAGATAGGACTGATATTAATATTTTTTGTGAATATTACATTTTATGATGCCTTTACATATTTTTAAGCTCAAAAGCTTGTAATTGCATGAAAAATGGTGATAAGCACATCCTTGAAAATTTCTCCTTTTGTGTTCTACGGAATAAAGAAAGGTGTAGAACAACATGAAGATGAGTAAAAAAAGTTTATTTTTAAAAGAAATCACCCAAGATCACCTCAGACCCCAGAGGGTTAAAGTAAAAGGGCTGCAAGATAGGCTGAAACGCCTGTGACAGGAATGTTTTCACCAGACTCCATTAGCCACACTGATCTAAGAGAGATCGGCACTACAAAAAAGCCACAGGGAACTGAAGTTAGTCTGCTTTTGGCTGGTATTCTGGCCCAGTCAGTGTGTTAGTTTACCCTCTGTCATAGACGACGCCACACAGAGACAAATGCCAACCCCATCACCTACCTTTATTATCATTTCGGTCACAAAGATGCCAGTAAATATGTAGTTGGACAACGTCAGGAAGATGCGTTCCTGCGGAGAGAACCAGACAAGCAGGGAAAGTGACGGGTGAGTCAGTGCTGGATCAGAGGAGATTCGTTCGTGTGTGTGTGTGTGTGTGTGTGTGTGTGTGTGTGTGTGTGTGTGTGGCATAACACATTAGAGGTGCCTCCTATGAAGGCATCTATTGGACTAAGAATCTGCCCACGCTTTGAGTACTCCACGGGAATTAACATCACATACTCACACGCACACTGCATGCAATAAATTTCATCCAGCATCCTCACTGGATACTACTAGATAACACAGTGGGTAACAAATGGATAAGTAACAGCTTCATGACAGTAACCATCTCTGAAGTCCAAATAAATAAATCAAATCTGAAGAATTATTATTAAAGACAAAAGTGTCGGTTAAAATTCCTTCCTAAAAGAAAAGAAATTCTTAAAGTGATCATATCATAAATCATGATTTTCTTCCCTGGATTCCATTTATATTTTAAGTCTAAAAAAATTATGTGGTAAAACACCCATTATGAATATTTTTATGACATTTTATCATCATCTTCTAACTAGTACTGGGCAACGATTAATCGCATCTAAAATATGTTTGTGTGTACATAATGTGTGTGTGTACTGTGTATATTTATTATGTATATATAAATACACACACATGCATGTATATATGTTTATATATTAAATATATTTATATTTAATATAAATTATATGAATATAAATATAAGAGTAAATACTTTTACAAAATATATACTGTTTGTGTGTGTCTTTATACATACATATACGTACACAGTACACACGTATTATATAAACAAAAACGTTTATTTTGGATGCGATTAATCATGATTAACATTGCCCAGCACTACTTCTAACTCTAAGAATGTGACACTTTTTGTGCCTTTAAGAATTAGTATTTCACTCAGCATTGCTTTAGAATACTATAATGCAACCTCTGGAAACTTTTACTGTCATTTTACATACATTTTATATAAGGCCAAAATTTGATTTTGATTGAATTTTAATTTGATGTTTCATTGTTCCCATTTACCATTAAAGTAAACAGTGACATGAGATCACATCCGTAAACATAAGACTGTTACAAAACACTATCATTCTAAAATGACACTGCAAACACGAAGACCTCCTGCTCCTCTTGCCCTCCGTCCGTGCCACACGGCCTTCCCACGCAGCAGGTGCTGTCCTCTCCACCTCTCTGCTCTGACCTGAGCCAGGACTGTTTGTTCCTCTTTCTATAACAGACTGAAACACTGTCAACAGACTCCATTCTAAAATGCTCTCATACTAAGATCACTAAAATCTAGAGACTGCTGGTGTAAGGAATATGACTCGCCCGACGCCACAGGTGCGTTAATATGCTGATATACAGAAAGAGCCGCATGCTCATTAGAGATTAAATAGTTCCTTTAAACAGTTAGGTATATTTTTGTTCAACATCTAAAACAACCCCCCTGAAAATATACAATGTGTATGAACTGGGAAATATCCATTTTAAAGAGCAGTTATGCAAATTCTATGCATTTCTGAAACAACAGATGGAAACAATTGAAAAGAAATTCCAAATAGAAAGAACGGAAAGAATGAACTCGCTCAAAGCTTTGGGGTATTTACTATTTTTGGTAAGAAATAATAGGAGGCAGATCAAAAGATCAAAATTAACAGCAAAGACAATCTATTTCAAATAAATGCTGTTCTTTTAAAATGTATATTCGTCAAAGAATCCTCAAAAATACTAAGCAGCACAACTGTTTTTAATATTAATAATAATTATAAATATTTCTTGAGCACCAAATCAGCATTAGTGTTTTTTCTTAAGAATAATGTGACATTAAAGAATGGAGTAATGATGCTGAAAATTCAGCTTTGCCATCACAGGTATAAATGACATTTTAAAACATATTAAAATAGAAAACAGTCATTTTAAAATGTAAAAACTTTTTATTGTATTACTGTTTTACAGTATTGTTGATCAAATAAAAGCAGCCTTGGTAACCATGAGACGTCTATTAAAAACCTTACTGACCTCAAAGTTTTAAAAGGTAGTGTAGATGCGAATATAAATATAAAAAAATGTAAATGACTCAAGCTGAATGGCGAGTTTGTGTAAAAACAAGAAAGAAAAAAAGGTCACAACTTTTTCCTTAATTCATTAACAAACTATTAACTACAATTTCTGCCTCAAACTCCTAATTTTCTGTTTGAAGTGTAGAAGCACTACAGTGTGATGCCAACCAAACAGTCAGCAATTTGAACCAATTTTATATTGGTCTTGGTCCCACTCTCCCACTTTCTCCCTCCACTTTCCTGTCTACACGGCACCTCCCTGAACGATACAAAAAAAAAAAAAACATACATTAAACAAATACAATGCAGTTTGCATTATGGGTGACAGAAAAGATTAATATCCACTGTGTAGTCTATGCTGCATGCTCTGTCTATGTCAGGCATGCATAGATTGTGAAAGCCTAATGGATAACCATGTGGGCTGCTTACACAAAGGTTATTAGTTTGGTCTCAGTCAGGGGTGACCCAGTTAACCGGAGGGCTGCTAAGTTCCCACCATGGTTCCTTTGAGCAAGGCATGGATTGCTGAATTTCTTCATCTATAACTTGACGTTATTACTGTGATTCATGATTGTTTTTGGCTTTTTATGGAAACGCTGAAGCAGAATCCATATACAAATCAGCCTTCAGCTCTGCCACAAGCAATTTCGTTTAAGTCAACAGGTATTGAGGATTCATTCAACCTTGCAAATAAACCTTGGTGTTTAAGCTAAGCTTTTTGAAAAGGATTCTGGCTGAAATGGGATGAGAAGCTGATTTGTACTTTAAACAATTAGTGTGGAAACAAAACAAGCAGTGGAGATCTCCTCCTCAAACATGGTCTCTCTAGATTGTTTGTCCTTCTCCTACTGTTTCTGAGCAGCAGGGCCCAGGGGCCATCTTTCCCATGACCCGCCACTAATGCATGTTTCAGTGGGTCATGGCATCATGTTCTAAAACTCCTGTTCTCTCTGAGAAAGCCTCCTGCTGACATCATCACTGCGGTTTGTATTGTTTCTGAAAACAGACTGACGTCTTTGCCATTCCATTCTGCTCAGAGGCTTGTTTTCATTCATTGTCGAGTGAACCGTGTGTGTATGTGCGGGTCAGAATTCATGAATGAGGAAGAGCATGTCTGAGAAGCACAGTGTTTGGTCTCTGAAGGAGAAGGGTCAGACAACCCTGTCCTTCACTCTCATTCTTTTAAAGGTTACTGAATGTCTGAGGTAGCACACACACACACACACAACAGTACATCTAGCTTGACGGAGAAAACTGAGACAAACAAAACAAAAAAATTAAAATTAAAAAAATATGTAAAAGTTTCAGATAATGTGATTGTGTACAAAACAATTACTTGAGAAAACTCAAGTTAAATCTAACATAAAATCAAGAATAAATAAAACAAAATGTTTTAAAGTGCTTTCCAAGATATATAGATAGATAGACAGACAGACAGACTCGTGGTCAGAATCGTTGGTAAATATGAAAGAAGGCTGTGAAAATAAACCAGCATTATTTATCCTTTTGATGTTTTTTTTTTTTTTTTTATCACAAAAATCTAACCTTTCACTGAACTAAAACAACTGAAAATGAAATAAATGTTTTTCTCAAATACACGTTGGACACAATTATTGGTACCCCTAGAAATTCTTATGAGTAAAATATCTCTGAAGTATATTCCCATTCATATTCACAATTTTGAGCATACCAGCGTGATTATGAACATGAAATTATCCAGCCATGGCTTCCTGTTTCACAGGAATATAAATAGGAGAGAAAACAAAGGCCAAATTCCCTTAATCATCCATCACAATGAGAAAAACCAAAGAATATATTTCTGATGTGCAGCAAAAGATAATTGAGCTTCACAAATTAGTGAAGTAGCTTTAAGAAAAAAGCTAGAGCAGTGGAAATTTCCACCACCAGGGCAATAATTAAGAATTTCTGGATGAAGGAATGGTCTCTGATCTCGTCAGGTGTTCTCTAACCTCATCGGTATTACAGGAGAAAACTCAGAGCTGTTATTTTGGCAAATGGAGGTTTCAAAAAGAATTTAATAAAAGGGTACCGTTAATTGTGTCCAATGTGTATTAGAGAAAAACATTTATTTCATCATGATATTTCCCCCATTTTTAATTCTTATTCTCCGATGAAAGGTTAGATTTTTGTGAATTTTTTTAAATAAAAAAACTCAAAAGGATTAACAATGCAGATTTATTTCCACAGCATTCTATGATCATATTTATCATGGGTACCAACAATTCTGACCACGTGTGTAGATGGATAGATTTGTATAATGTGCTGCTCAAAAAAAAAAAAAAAAACATTGCTAAACATTGCTGTCGCTTAAAACTGTAAAATTGTTGTTTTTGAGTCTGTCCATTGTTCACAAAATGATCCAAACGATTCATTAGCAAATTAGAGTGAATCGAAAGCATTCATTAATGAGTAATTCGGGGATCCACTTTTGAACTTAAATGCATTTGTCATTCGTTCAGTGTGTAGGTACGTGACTAGAGACAGAAAGAGAGGCAGAGAGTAATCAAAAGCTGCTAAAACTCCCCTTGGTATTTTCATCACCTTTTTCCCATTACTTTGGGCACTGAAAAGACATGCTCAGGCCTTGTCTACAGAGGGGGACTCAGGTGGGGAGTCTGATGGCATTTGTTCATACCCAAATGAAAAAATGTCTCCATATGAAATATTGATGACACACATCTGAGCTCAGTGAGGTATCTGTTACTATATATCAAGTCTGTCATGAAGATGAGATGGTTTGCATAAGCTCAACATGGAGGTTCTATTACAGACAAAGTTACGCAATTCTGCAGTGACAGTGGGACCGAACTGACTTTACCTGCTCCAAAGATTCTGCAATTACTCATAAATGTCATATCATACTGTGGATTTATATTGTAATGTGCATATGCCTTAGCAAACATGTCACAGGTCATTACCAGAAAACATTTACAAATTTTACTTACATTCACAAATGACAAAACATGCAATGTGGCAAAGTCATTTGTTTGGTATCTTTGTTTGTTAATTTTCTTTTTTTTCTGTATTTAAATGCAAATGTAATATTTCAATTTAGTTGTTTTCCCAATTGCATTTTACTCCAAAAAAAAAAACCAAAACACTGTGTGATAAAGTCACATTAGCTGCCACCGCTGCTCTTTGTAACATGTAACATTTGTAACATTTCTGTCTTTGTAACACGTTTCATTAAACATAATAATCTTATTATGCATTTATACCTACGCAAATACATAATTTAATTTCCTAAACAGCAAAAAGACTGTGTTCCATCTGCACCAGTCTAAAAAAAATCCACATGCCTGTGCAGGGAAGGAAAATAAGTAGAGTTTTTCTGTGCTGACAGGACATCTTAAGGGGGAAGTAAACAAATATCTTAGAGGCTCAGAGGCACACATGGTAAAAACCGGATTACATGGATTAAACCTCAGGAAAATAACACAACGGAAAACAACCTTTCCATGCTACATAATGTGTCTTAGAAAACCATTATACGTGAGAAAGCTTTAAGGTCCTCTATTTCCATTACTGACAGAATCCTTCATCAGCTTGGGGGGAAAGGCTTTTACTTGTTCTTTTTTCCAGTTTTTTGTTCCAAATCAAGAATGTGTATACATGTGAAAAAACTAAATACAACTCTATTCTGTGAACAAGTCCATATAATTGGATTTAAATCTACATGGAAAGTCTCTGATGGACATGCAAGCCGTCTGCACTGCAGATCTCTGCCATGCAGAGCGCTCTGGGGTTTCTCTCTTTCTCATCAGTTACAGAGGTAGACACACAGTCATTGGATACAAGAAAATAATGCTAATGTATGCATCACTATATGCAATGAGCCTGATGCAAAAAAAATAAAAAATTTCCTGCATACATTCAGATTACATAACGTTGTTATACAATAAGAGGACCATTCACAATTCTGCTGTGTAATTCTGTATAAAGTAGCTCAGTGTGAAAAATCACAATGATATTTGACACTGACAAATTGCTACAGAATGAGTGCTAGAGTGACTCTGGACATAAATTTGTTATTAGATAATAAATTCATTATGGTCCAAAGTAGCTCTTGACTTGGGTTAACAGTGAATTAATAAAGAGCTTGAAATGTCCTCATTTGGTACATGAGTGAGTGAAAAGTCTAGGTAGGCAACGTTTTATGAAAATATGTGCCTTGAAATGTCAGGAATCTGGTAGCTGCAAAAATGATGGACATCTGCTGTCTCTTTTCAAGGAGGTCTGCAGGAGTCCTGCTCTGCCAAGTCAAAAAAGAGCAACCTAAAATAGCTGTTTTTCCCTGAAATACTTTCTACTCATATACAGTTTACAACAGTATATGAAGTGTAGCTATTTTGACTCTTATCACTATTATGCTCTAGATAAGAAAGGAAAGAAGATAAAACATGTCTTGCTTTCTTCTTTCTCTTCTGTCTTACTGTAGGTGTCCTGAGGGGCATGTAACTGCTGAAAGAAGTAAACATACAAAACTGATAATGAGATGTAGCAAAGCATTTAAGCCAAGCTGATTGTGTCCTTTGGGCCTGTAAGAAAGCATGAATAACAAATTGAATCTTTTCCATTTTAACATCCTAAAAGAACAGCAAATCCAACCAACTCCCAAGTCATCTAATAATCTACTTTAAACCTGCTTAGTCACTAACAAAACAACCAGTTAGACAAGGTAATAATTACGGCCACATGCTAGACTAACAGACTAACTACCATAATGATCACCCAGTTCCAGAATCTGGAAATGACAGATATGCAGTTCAGAGGCCTGGCGGCTGACACTGAGTGTCAGTTAGCACTCCTATTCATCACAAAGTTGCTCAGCTGGCACATGCAGACTAGCTTTTCTTCATGGGTAATTGGTTGCGGAAAATTTTTTCACTGAACTGAACCTGAACTGTAAATTCCATGCGACTTAACACTCTGGGGCAGCAGGAAATAATGTCCTGATTAACTAAGGGCATTACAAGCAAGTACACAATTGCAAATCCTTTACTAGTGACAGACAGACGCAAATAAAATAAAATAAAATATAAAATTAAAAATGAAATAAAAATTTAATTAATATAGCCTACACTTGAGACCAAAGGACAAGAGGGAGCATGGGACCTCATAAAGAAAATCTAACCTAGTACCTTTTTTCAACTGTCACATGATGGCACTTCTCGTAAAGACAGGGTTCCCACTCTTTCATGAACACCAGATTCAAGGACTTTCAAGGACTTTTTAAGCACCATTTATTTTATATCAAGCACCTATCAAATTCACACGCCAGCGAATGTAGTGTCATGAAAGACCTTACAGTACTAAACATTTTACTTACACTTAACATTTACATTAACAATTTCAGAGTAATAGTGTTTTGAATGTGTAGGTTTCAAAAATTTAGACCGTTTTGAGTAGTCGTGTTCGAAGAATTTAATGAAATCCATTGAAGTTAATACTGGTAATATTCAAATACAATTTCTAAAATATTTTTAGAAAAACCGCAAACTACAAAAAACAAAACTGTTTTTTGCTGTAGTTCTTGTACAAGATTTAAATTTGAAAGAATTTCACAATTTTTAAATTAATAAAAAGTGGTTAAATGTTGTAATAACACTGTAAACCTGTTAACATTAAAAATTAGCATGTTCTATTAAAAATTAGACGTTACTCATTAATAAACAACTCAAGTCAAAATTATTTTGTAAATCCCATTTTTTTCATCTTTGACCTAGAGGAATGCAGGTGCTCAAACATGCAGCTACTCAAAATTTCAATATTTTTTTTTTAATATGTCATGAACATTTTAAACATTGTACATGTGCAAATCTGCAAATAAATATAAAGAAAAGAAATTAAAAAAATAGGACTTTCTATTTGCTTTTAAAATGTAAACGCGTTCCACTAAGCAGTTTTTCTTATTTTTCAAGTTCTACATTTTCTCCTTAGCTCCATGTCGCAGTAAGTTTTGGGAGTTCATTTTTAGTCCATCTCCTATCCTGAAAAGTCTGTCTTGCAGAGATTGACTAAAAATGAGCTCCTAAAACTTACTGCTATTCTGGAAGATAAATTCTTCAAACAGTGGTACAAGAGGATGTGGTGCTGGTCCATCAAGAGTCACTCTCAACCAGTGTTCATTTCGTTGATGAATACTTTATCATAATTTTCATCAACAACATTTTTTTCACTGACGACAACGAGACGATAATGAACGAAAACTCTTTTTGAATGACAAAAATTATTACAAATCTATCTATCTATCTAATCTAAAATGTTAGGGAGGGACAATTTGGGAAGAGATTCATTCAGAACGAATCTGCTGCATAGAAGGTTAGATGCAAACATATGAACCGGCGGGACATAAGCTAAAATACACTTGCTGCACGGCGCATAAAACATTAAAAAATGTCAATATGTGGGAGTAAGAGGAGAGCAGACATATGCATAAATCTGACGACACAAGAGAGAACTCAATTCGGTCATGTTTTCTGAGTGCAGACACTGAAGCATACACACACAGAAATCGCGTCTCACAGCACGTGAGTACTCTTTCACGTCGCATGAACGGAGAAATACACACAAAATGATGTTGAAATGTCCGTTTTGACGAGTATTCACGTAAACACAGCTGTGAACGTAAACAGTAGGGAGAACGTGTATCAGTAGGCCTACATTGCATCCGTCACCGTGCATTCGGTTTTAAAGGGATAGCAGCCTAATTTAGTTGCTATTGTCCTAGTCATTGATGTTAATCAAGCAACAAAAGAAAGACATACAATCACTCACTGCTCTTGACTGAAAAACTTTAGTAGCCCTAAAGATTAATCTAAATTTATTTATAGAAATATATATGTCTGCTTGAAAGAATGATAAACAAGTTGTTATAAAGAATGTATAATTAGCCTATATAACCATTGGTATTGCATTAAAAAGAAGACCATATTCTTGTTCTTTATGAGAAGTGGTTTTATTTAATTTTATCAAAGGCATGTTGTGTGTCACCGCAGTTAAATTGCAGTCTATCATGATAAAAAAAACAATATCAAACCTATATAATGAGTTTGGAAATTTTAGAGAAATGCTTAATAAATGCACTGTAACTAAACCCATTAGATTTTAGCTGACTAAATTTACTGTAGATTTAAAGTCGACTAAAAATCTTATGATATTTAGTCAACTAAAACGAGACTAAAACTAAAAACAACTCAGATGAGTAAAATATGACTAAAACTATATGGCATTTTAGTCAAAAGACTATGACTAAAACTAAAAAATTTGCTGTCAAAATTAACACTGCTCTCAACTTATCCGTCTATAAAGCCTATAAAAATTTGTCTTCATGTATTTAACAACACTTCAGCATGTTATTCTCATTAAGTGAGGGTCATTTTTTTAGGATTTTTTACGCAAGCAAAGTCTCTGAGAACCTGACACCTTATAATTCTGGAGACTCCAGGAAGGTTGAAGTTCTGGAAAATGGTGGCGCTGGAGACTAAATGTTTGATGGTTTACACCTAATTCTTCACATTAATTCTTAATTATTTTGCAGTTACCGTGTGTCTTATCTTCTCCACCTGTTTTTGTCAAACCCCGCTGTAACCAATGAGCATTTCGCTGACCAATGGTCATGTCTTAACTTTACAATTTCTGTATTGCATTAGTTCTGAATATTTCTCATTGAGGATTTAATAATTTTTGACTTTTCAGTTAAATCTCTTTTTTGGCTCATTTTATCTGTAAAAGAAAATGTGCCTAATAATTCTGCACACATGAGTTTTTCACTTCCAGCCTTCATGGACAATTATATATCACTTATAAATGATTAATTACAAAATTAATAGTAGTTATTAAGATTGATGTGGTTTGGAATTGGTAAAATGTTCTTGGAAATAAATATGATCAGAATATCAACGTGTCTAATAATTATTCACGCACTGTAAAGATGTGCTCACTTTACACAGAGTGTGTGTGATCGTGTAATCGAAAGTGAAAGTGAACTGCGAGCGCTCATTCAAATGTGATTTCACTTATTAATAGCGTGAAAATGATATACAATATTAGAATGTTTGCGGGAGCGGCACACACACGTTGCGGGAGCGGGCGGTAATGGTCAGACATTACCGGCTCAAGAAAACTCTAGGCTGCACATCAACACAAGCTAAGTTTTTTTTTTTTCGCGCTACCCCCATCTCCACCCCAATTATTTGTGCCGTTTCGTTCTGTCTTTGACAGCACATATAGGACAATTTTGAAATAGCGCCATAAACTAAATTTATTTTAAATTTAATTCAAGCACTTTCAAGGACCTATGTTTGTTTTCAAGTACTTTCCAGGCCTTGAATCCATATGTCTGAAATTCAAGTACTTTCAAGTACTTTCAAGAAGCGTGGGAACCCTGTAAAGAGTAGGGGTGTAACCCCGGTGTCCTGGCCAAATTCCCTCTACTGGCCCTTGTCTATCATGGCCTCCTAATAATCCCCATACATTTGATTGGCTCTATGACTCTCTCTCCTCTCCACCTGTAGCTGGTGTGTGGTGAGCGCACTGGTGCCGTTGTAGTGTGGCTGCCGTCGCATCATCCAAGTGGATGCTGCACACTGGTGGTGGTTGAGGACAGACCCCCCCCCCCCCCCCCCCCCCCACATGATTGTAAAGCGCTTTGGGTGTACAGCAATATACAAAGCACTATATAAATGCATCATTCATTCATTCATTCTTATCCTGCAAAAACTGTATGAAAATGAACTTTTTTGATTAAAAATAAGAATATAACAAATGTCAGATAAGTGTTTCAATTGTCTGACCTATTATTCCTACAGCAAAACTTCTTTTGAATGGCATGCTTGCGTGTGTGAATGTGTATGAGGTAACATTACTCACAGCGCTGGAGGGGTCGATTCTGGGCCTCTCCATGGCAATAGTGATGCAGTTGAGAAAGATGATGATAAGAACCACATGGTCAAACATCTTGTGAGTGATGATTTTATTGCAGGTCACACGAAACCTGCAAGACATAATCACACCAGACATGGTGGGCTGAGTGATGCAAAAATTCATGTTGATCATAAACATCATACATACATCATGTTTATCATAAAATTAATAAACAAGAAACTGATTTCCACTAAAAAAAAAATAGGTCACAAGGTTTGACTAGCTTTTCGTAATGGAATAGTGTACCCAAAATGAGACTACTTCCATCATTTATCCACCCTTATCCACCAAGTTATGAACTCTGTATCACTGACATTCTTCTACGGAAAACTGTTTGTAATAAACAATAAACAAATCCATCATTCAGATGCTTACATTGTGTCCAGAAGCGACGGTTTAAAGTTAAACATCTTAATGATGGATTTATTTATTTATTACAAACATGCAGCTTTTCACTTCCACAATGTTAACTGATGGACTGCAGTCATGTGGATAACTTGTGGATTATTGTGATGTTTTTATCAGCTGTTTGGACTCTCATTCTGATGGCACCCATTCACTGCAGAGGATCCATTGGTAAGAAAGTATAGTAATGCTAAATTTCTCCAGATCTGTTCCGATGAAGAAACAAACTCATCTACATTTTGGATGGTCTGAGAATGTGTACATTTTTAGCTAATTTTAATTTTTGGGTGAACTGTTCCTTTAATTAATATCTTCTATCTAGATGTTTAAAAGAATAGAATGCTACACTGTTGCAACATTTTGACATGCTGCAAAGTAACATGCATTTATCATTTTGGAAACAAAAACAGCATTTTGAGTCCCATTCTATGTATAATAATGTTAAAAAGTAATAACAATAATAATAATAAAAAAAAAATCATTTAACATATCAGGTATGAGATGTTAACAATCATTACTTCGGGTTCATTCATAACAAAAGAACTACATATGCCCTTTTTCCTCTATTTCACTTCAGTTGAACTTGTGACAAACGTATGCATGAACGTGTGTCTGCCATAAGACATACTGCGTGGTGGAATGACTTCTTTTATGAATAAATAGTGCTCAGTTCTCTTTAATGTCTCAGCGACTTGGCCTGATGTTAAAGAATTTATGCTCAGAACGGCACTGTGTGGGAACAGACGGCAAACTCTGCACCGTTGTCATGCCAACCTGCCTCTCTCAACCCCGATCGCTCATGCTGGGAGTGTGGTCATGCCGGGGTGAAACGGGGAGAGAAGTCTAATGCTGTGTCCGATACCTAAGGCTGCTGCCATACTGCCTCACTACCCAGTTAGTCAATATACTTCACAGCCGTTATTGTTAAGACAACTTCACACAAGGTTTCACAGGCTTCCAAAAGTACATAATGTCACATCTAATGAACTAAAACAAATTCAAATGGACTTTAGATATAACTATGTATTTTAAAGCATATATTCATTGCTCATGCAATGCTGTTTTCTGAGTAGATAAGAATTCAAAAGTTGAAATAAAACAATTGATATTCAAAAAAAAAAAGGAATAAAATCACAGGAATAAATGACATTTCAAAATACATTATCGGTCAAAAGTTTGGGATAATCAAAATTTTCAAATGTTGAAAAATTCTCACCAAGGCTGCATTTATTTGATTAAAATACAGAAAAAAATAGGCATACTATGAAATATTATTAGAATATTATTAGCAAACTGTTTTTATTTTAACTTATTAGTTTCTGTGATGGAAAAGCTGAATTTTCAGCAGCCATTACTCCAGTTTTCAGTGTCACATGATACTTCAGAAATTATTCAAATTGATGCTGTTTTTGTTCCCAAGAAACCCATTTATTAATGCTGAAAAGTTTTTTTTCTGCTGATTAATTTTGTAAAACAAAATAAATAATACATAAAGACAAAGAAAGAAAAAAAAACAAGATTAATAATTGTGTACCAATAAAAATTAAGCACCAATTCAGCATATTAGAATGATTTCTGAAGGATCGTGTTACACTGAAGACTGACTTCAATTTTGCCATCACAAAACTGTAATAATATTTTCCTGTTATATTTAGTTTTTTTAATTAACAAAAATCTTATTTCAAAACTGTTTACCATTAGCGTATATTAGAATAGATTTTTTATTTTAATTATATTTTACAAATAGCATTATTTTTGATCAAATAACTTCAGATTGTTAAGCATAAGAGACTTTCAAAAGCATAAAATAATCCTACCAACCCCAAACGTTTGAACAGTAGTATATTTATACTGTACATATAGCATGTATATTCATTTAAAAATTACATTTACAAATCAATCCAAACACGTAATGCTCATTCTTACATTATTAAACCTCTTTGATTGTGCCAATATGACATGGTCGATCTTCTAATAGTGAACACGCACAGATGGACAAACTAAATTCACAAGCTTCGGTTTTGGTGACACCAATGTATGCCAGTCTGCATGTCATAACAGTGCAAAGTGGTGATCACTTGCATCATCCAGGGCTTGCACAGGAAGGAGGAGGAGGATGATCTGAGGTTTAATTAGTAAAGCGCTGACAGAGTGTAACATGCAATGCTGAGTTCTTCTTTCCTCTCCTCTCCCTCTAATAAGTGAAGCCTCTATGGAGCTTAATGTGAGCAGACATGCATTTAAAAAATGGAAAGCACTGGAAAGAGATGAGAGGAAGGCGAACACCAAGAAGACGCCTAAGGCAAAGGCATACAGGAGATTTCTCACCCCTTAAGCATCTTCATGAAGGTGTTTTCTAAGGCTTGGGGGAAACCTAAACTGCCGTAGTTTGCGGACCATGGTACTATGATAAATGTGACTCACCTGCTGAAATGACCAGCATATGTTGTGATTTGGATGCTGGACAGCTTGTGTCCCCAGCAGACTTCTTAATATATTTAACCAGGAAGATTTATGCTGCAGGTGAGGACTGCTCATTGACGGTGTCCATAACCTCCCCCTATACCCTTAAATAGGGCACTACTTGAGGAGATAGCCATTTGTAGTGATGTCCGACACTATAGTGGAAGTTATCGAGTGCACTCATTCAATCCCATAATGCAATGCAATAATGAGTGTACACTCAACGCCTAGAGAATACCCATAATGAGGGTCGTGCCGAAATAATTCATACGTCTCACCAGAAGATGGCGCCTGCAGAAGTATCATCCATCCAGTGAAATAACTTTTATACATGCTAGATGCCATAACGGAGTTCGAGATAAATCTTTTCATTCCTACAGGAGGTGCCAGTTTGCTAAGTTTTAAATAATTATTAAACAGATACAAGTACAAACTACAAACTATATAAAAGCGGCAGCTCAGAGTTCAAATTTGCTCACTAGTTTTCATTTACTCGTTCAATTGGACTATATTAGTGGACTAATGCATTACATGTAAGAAACAGTGAATGCGAGTATATGGGGGAGATTTCGAACACAGCTATATACTTCCATTAGGTAGCCATGCTATTTGTACACCTGTTCAACTGTTCATTTATGTAAATATCAGATCAGCCAATCATATGGCAGTAACTCAATACATTGAGGCATGTAAGCACAGCCAAGATGATCTGCTGTGGGGGGAAGAATGGGGAAGAAAGTTTATTTAAGTGACTTTGAACTTGGTATGGTCTATGGCACATTGGAAATACGTGCCTCTATATACATTTCTGCAAATCTGAAGTAGATAACACTGCCCTCCAAAAGTTTGCCCTAGAAAAGTGGGGTTTTGGACAATATTGGCATGAATCCTTTTTAATGTGTGATAATTTTGAACTGATAAGGGACAACACAAACTACAAAAACATTTTATTACATAAACAAGTCTATACGTAGAAAAAAATTAAATTTTTGATTCATCAAAATATCCACCATTAGCAGCTATTACAGCTCTGCATAATCTGGGCACCTGAGCTGTCAGTTTATTCAAACATCGACTCTGAATTGGCAAGCAATTGTTGAAGCTATTAAGGTGTGCTGACCCAAAAATCTTTTAAAAACCTGGGCCAAGTTTAAACCAGTAACCAGGCATTACAGCTGGCAAAGGGGCATGTCTGACTTTGACATGTATACTGTATATTGCCATTATTATGTTTTATTGCTGGCCTTCAATGATAATGTCAAATTACTTTAATGTATTTGCACCAAAAATGATAAGGATTTATGCTGATATCGTCCAAAACCACACTTTGCCAGTGGTGTTTCCAAACTTTTGTACAAATCACTGCAGTGTCCAGTTGAAATGAACACTAGAAACTTGTATTCCTTTTAACACAAAGTATGATTCACAAGTACAAAGTTTTGATTAATAAAGCCTAATTTTCACAGTTACTTGCAGAACATTATGTTATGACAATTTTAACATCCTGCACGATATGAAAACTGATACTTTTGAACGTTTTGTCTTCACATACACAGCTTCATATGCATGCGTTTTCTAATTCAGTAAAACAGCTCAAATCCACATGAGGAAGTTAAAATAGCATGGCTGAATCAACAAATGCGTTTTTATATCACTTTTGCATTTGTTAACACTATTGGGTAGATTTAGGGTTGGGTTTGAAGTAGGGGATATTTTCAACACGATAGAGCATTGACTTTTAGCGACACTCCATGGATGTTTGAATTCTGAACAGCCTCAAAACATACCTCAAGCAGCATAATAAAAACGAAGCAATACGTGCCAGTACTAAAGTAATAAAAATGTTCCATGGTCACATATTGTACGTGTGTTTTAGCGCCACTTTCTGGACATTTCACTTTGAAACTGCTGTGAAACGTGCAGTAAGGTACGTAATTACGGTGTGGCAGAAATGTGTATATAATGTATATATGAGCCTGGGTTGGGTATGGTTATTGGTGCATAATATTACAGAAACTGAAGATCTACTAACATAAGACAACTAATCACATGGGTGAAAAACACAATATAACACATTTATGCTGAGCCCTCCTCAATATATAAGATATATAAAATGGTCTTTTCAGAAGGAATGACTTTGAGAGCCAAGAAGGCAACAGAAACTTACCGTGATTGTGGGGGGAACAGATAAAGAGACCAGGTGAACCTCTCCCGACACCACTGGGGCTGCTTGTGCTCCAGCCAGCGGTAGAGACGAGCCTTCCGACTCTAAAAGACGGATGACCACATGAGATTATAGGACCAGTAAATTAGTTTTGTTGGCAGCAGAAGATATAGAATCCTGTTTCCTGTGATCTTATAACAGTGAATTGAATAGAAAAAAAGCTGTAGATGTTTGTGATGAATCTATTGGAAGGAACTGAAAATAACTGTAATAAATCAAGTGTAGCTTTTCTCACCAGGTTTCCTTCATCATCTCCATTGTCATCCTCGCTGTGGTGTTCATCTAGAGAAAGCTGCGTGGTGGCTGCAGATGGAGAACTCTTGCCGTTGCTGAGGAAGTTGGGCGGCCGGGCGCTGTGTATGCTGGCGGAACGATGCACGTATGGCACCTGCAGGGTGTCTGGAGGCAGATCAAACGAGCTACGTGTCTCCAGGGATTCCATGCGCCTGTGCCGAGGCCTCTGGCCCAGGGAGTCCGTCCTGGCGAGGGAGGCATCATCGTCCTCGGACAAGCCACCTCCGCCCCCGCTCTCTTCCACATCTCCCTCATCGGAGCTGGTCTGGCCATCGCCCGATAGTAAGGAGCGGCGTTCGCCAGACTGGCGTTTCTGCCTCTTGAGGCTGGGGGCTCGGCCCAGGCTATTCCAGCTGGAGCGCCTGCTGTTCCAGCTACTGGCTGAACTCCAGGGGGCATTTGGGGAGCTCCGTACACTCGACTGCAGAGAGACGGATGGAATATGTTACTATCAAATAATATCTCATTGGTTAACTGTAAAACCTCTGTGCCAACGTTTTTGTCAAAATCACACAGAAATATAGAACAAAAAAATTAGAAGCCAACTGCACCACATGTACTCATTATTCATATATTTAACATATTATAAATGTAAAAAATATATTTTATATTCTGAATTCTATCATTTATATTATATTATACTATATTCAGTTTTGGGGTAAAGCATTACAAGTAACACGAGTTACATAATCAGATAACTTTAAGTAACTGGCACAGTAATGCATTTACTTTTTCAAATAAGTAACGACAGTTACTTTGTATTCTTATTCATTGACTGACAGCTCCTCTGTCCCCATATTGAGAGAAATTGGGAGTAAGTGCTGAGGTGTTGTGCGCTGTGTACCCATGATGTTACTGTAGTTCTAGACTAAATGTAAACATCCATTTACTCATTTACTCACTTGCACAAAAACAGATTAAGCATTCCTCAAAATGAATAAAAACTGTGAAATGCAAACTCAGAATATGACGCAAACCTGATATAATTGTGTTAAATAGCACAAATGTTTATATTGTGCACAAATAGCACAAATGTCCACTTTTATGTATTTAATCCCATTTTATTATCCAATGTCTTTGCTGTTGACCTTCAATGATCCAATTCAACCGTTCTAAGCAAAAATAACTTTAGATAAACATAACATTTGTGTTTCATTTTTTATTGCTGAAGAGCGATGAACTTTCTTCTTCTGCATCCTATTCTTCATGCAATCCAGATTGCCAGCACAGCGGAAAGTTTATTTGAGCCTGAATTCACATTTCCTTCAGCCTGAGGGAAAGGTCTTTTACATTTGCCAAAAATATAATTTTTTTATATTAAAAATAAACAAGCAAGCCCAGCAGAGATGAGAAAAGTAACGCAAAATTAATGCATCACATTACTTTCAATAAAAAGTAACCGAGTAACTCTATGAGTAAATTATCAGGGAGTAACACAATATTCTAATGCATTACTTTTAAAAGTAACTTTCCCCAACACTGATTTTTATATTATATATAATATATATTATATACTATATTATATAACTAAGTGACCCTACAAGTCTCACTTAATCACCTAATTGAGAGTAACAAAACTAATATGCATTATACCAAAAAAATAAAAAATGCAAAAAAAAACTTGTTTGGACAACTTTCTGTATCAAGACAGAGAAAGGTAGCTACTGACTGGAGATTTGTCTTGGCCATTGGGATCCATGGTGACATTGCTGCCTCTGCGGGACTCGTAGCCTAGCGCCAGATCTCCTCCTCCTGATATCTTAGGGATGGGCATGGGTGTTGCAGCCGTGTGAGTGATGAGAGGAGGGGTCAGGCTGCTCTTCAAATCCACATGGCCATTGATGGGCACAACTGCGAGAAAGGAAGGGACAGGATAGTATGCTCAACATTACAACTGAAGCAACAAAACATGACAGACAGCTAAAAAATGTATTAGGAACCATTTCAAGCATGAATTTTTCAGGCAGGCTTTAATCTTCAAAAAGGATTGCAATGCATCATGTGAAAAAGACAAAAAATACAAAGTATAACTCCATTGTTAGAAAGGTAAAAGGGTATCTGGGATTGCACAGAAGTTAGTTTGTGGATTTCAAATTATAAGAGTGCACCTCAATCATGTCTTTAATATTAAAAATTGCAGGCTTGTGTCCTACAAAAACAATATCAGAATATATTAATTATAATAGACAGACAGACAGACAGACAGACAGATAGACAGATAGAGAGATAGATAGAAAATTAGCAAAAATAATAAAGATGACCACAAAATTTGTGGTTGTAATGAACTCGTAAGAGTCTATAATAAAATATAAATTAATAAATATTTCTTGCAAATAAATAAGTTCTCACAAACAAATAAATAAATGAATAATTTTTATTTATTAAATTTTTTTTGGTGGGGCAAGTGAAGATGTTGGCATGGCAAATAAAATCTACTGGCTTTTGGGGTGGGGGGGCATTTTTGTTGAGCCCTGAATGTGCCATGTGCTTCCATACAAACTGTGGATCTCACCAGATGATGCAGATTGATCCTTCTTATGTCCTGAAACATCCTCCAAGCTTTGTGCATAGAAATCCGCTTCAGAATTAGACTTCGAGGCATCTCCCTTTATCAAACGTGGAAGATATAAAAGATTAGATCCCAGGATTAGATGTTGCTGGGGATTAAAGAAGCATTTGCATATTGGTGAGGAACAGGCAGGTGGGTGAGGGTGTGGTCTCCCCCACCCCAGCCGGCCCTCAAAAAAGGCCAGAGGGTGACTGGTATCTAAGGGAGAGACATCCTGGTCGGGGTAATCCACAAAAACACAGTGCTGGCATGCATTTGACAATACCAGGTTGCACGACCACTCTGAAACCACAAGTACTGTGTACTAAATATTAGTTAAATGTATCTTTGAGTGTAAGCAGATGATCTCATGGTCAGACCATCTGCTATATTAGCGTAAGTCACATCCACATGCGGGTGAATATGTGTGGGTTTTTTTCTTCTTTCTCGGCTCACTGAAGGAGCAGCACCAGTAGAGCAGGCACATCCAATGATCAGGCAGGAGAAATAAACACTGCTATTTTTATCAGAGGGCTCATCACATTGTTTGGCCTGTATCCTCCTCATCCCCAGTCTTGGGCTGGTCTTAAAATGGCTTCATGCCGAGAGCGTTTCAGTGTGGTCTAGCACAGAAATTCAACCCTGGGTGGTTTGTCAAAACAGACAGACTGTCTGAGGACATGGATCACTCTCTTAGTTTGACCATTAGGCTGTCTATTTGTGGACCGACTGTAATTTAAATATGAAGCAAGACCATAAAAGGATGGATCATTTTCCTTATCATGTGGTTACAGGATGTCAAACTCATTCATCTCAGCATACATTTACTATAGTACTTTACAGCAATAATGGTCAAAGAGAACACAGTGGAGACTATTCTGACAAACCTTGCACCTACAAACAATGTATCCCATTGGCTTCACTTATTAACATCAAGCTAAATCAAAACGTTATGAAAAAAGGGGGGAAAAAAATCAATGCATTAGTAATGTGTAAATGGATAAGTAAACAAAGCAAATTTACGTCGCATTGAAACCAGTGGGATCATTGCAACACTAGACAGCACAATCGAACAGCAATTAATTCACATTATAACTACAACAAAAACAGGACTTGTCAGTAGGGAATAACACAATATCTACATTACTAAGGCAACAAAAACAAAACTTGAAAGAATTATGACACTGGAGTCAAGCTCTGTAAGTGAAGACAGGAGAGGGACTCCTTGCCCCTTCTCAACAATAGTGAAGAGTAAAACAAAACACAGCTGTGATAGGTTGAACTAGCAGAGAGGCACTACAAAGCATTCTAAGAAACAGGCCACCACTGTCTGCTGGGCACCAGGTGCAGTTAGCGGTTAGCTTAGCATAAGCACCCACTGTTACTCACTGCATGCTCAGAAATGAGCACTGTGGATGATGTGTCTGGATTGGACTTTACTATTCTCACTCCCACGTGGCCTTTCTGAACAAAGAGATGTAGCAGAAATGTCACAAAAAAACTACAGTATTTGCTAAACAAGCTCCCTGACTTTTTGACCTAAGCACTAGCAAAAAGCTGTTAGCTATTGTATTCTATGTAAAATCAATTAAAACCATTAAAAGCTTTATTAAAGCAATAGTTCACTCTCATGTTTAAAAAAAAAAAATACTTATTTAATATATTAAATAAAATAGTATATGTATACAGTGAGATGTTATTAGCCGCAACTAGATTTCAGGAACTGAATGTGTCCAGTTTAGGAAAGAATAATTCAGTTTTATAAAGTCAAGCAATTGAATCATTGAAAAGATTTAACTCAAAAGAAATTTGTTCACAAATCAAACAGACGTGTGAACAAATAATTCAGACCAGTTTTATGAACTGAATCGATTTACTAAAAATATTTGACTCAAATGAATGATTTGTTCACATGCCAGATTTATAAATAAATCGTTCAGACCATCTTTGCAAATTGCAAATTGAAAATATTTGACTCAAAATAATAATTTGTGAACAAATCATTCAAATCAGTTTTGGAAAGTGGATCAAACAATTCACTGAAAAGATCGGACTCCAAAAAAAAAAAGATTTCTTTTTGAATCAGACATTGATTCAAATGTCATACTTTTCCAACCTGATCTCATGAAAAAACAACTGTTTTATGTTTTGGTAAACTGGTAGCAAATTGGTGGTGATTTCATACGAATTCATATGAACTTACTCGATTTTTAGGAAAAAACGAAGCATGACTGCCCATCCCTAAACCCAATAATGAGTGGGTCGTACACAGTACAAATTCATTCAAATTTGCTACTAAATTTTAAAATTCACACATTCCCATGAGAGTGTGTTGTACTTTTCTTGTTAATGACAAGGTTTTCAATGATTAACTGAAATGTAAGAATTAAGCTCCATTTGCCAGAAACTGCTTTGGTCAGGTACAAGGTGTGAAAGAAAGTCTACTGGGGCTGTACTGTCAATTAAGATGTTAAGGTTGCTGTGCAACTGCTGCTTAACCATCACAGATCTTAATTTGGGAATTCTACTGGGCTCAAGCAACCTTGCTGATAGAGAGATTTTAGGCATGTTTTGACGTGTTAATAGCCCCTGAGTAAGGACTAGCAGGGAGGTTTATGTAATTTGATTGTCAAGGTGAAGGACTGGAAGGTATAAGAGACTAGTTCAAACCCCATTGGTGCTCTCCATTTTATAGCCTTCCACTGCATGTGTCACCTAGCACAGCTGCATGAATGAAAACAAACACGGGATGTGATGTCCAGAACCACAAACAGACCGAGTCTCCTCAACAGGGTCAAGTGCTTCCACTCAGCTCTGGCTCACTGAATGGACTTTCTCGATCGCTGAGGTACTGAACTCAGCGGAGGGCTATTCTAATAAAACTTTAAGTCAAGTTAAATAAAAACTGATGATACCATGCAGAGCAATTCTACAAGATCAAATTAATTAAAGTAAAGAGGTATTAAGAGACGTATCCACATATTAAACGATTTTGAGATCTAGTCAAAAGGACTTCCCAGTTGCCTTATTTGCTTTTGCACAGCAGTCTGTCCGGGTTTGTCAGATTTCACTGAGGCTTTCCATATGCCCAAAAACATCCTTTCAGCCAGATAAAATAAAGCATGAGGCTCTACAAGGTTTGTACTCTGCCGCCAGGCATTGAGCAAGTGAACCTGAAGAAAGACTTTGAGTCAAGTCTGCTTCTACAAGAAACGATCACAAGTGACACTCCACAAACGCAGCGGTCCTCCTGGTTAGTCTCACTGAGTTACATCATGCGGAGTGCTACATACCCCTGAGTCTATAGGCAGCTGAATACAGCTCAGCTGGCCATGCAAATCTTCCCTCTTGGTTATTTCCTAAAGAGGATGCGTGTTAGGATTTTACCACACAGAGCGAAAAGGTAAGATAGAAGGGGAAAAAAGCACAGAAAGTGTTAGAAAATTGACAAAGACACATGAAAAATCGGACTCCCACATTTCACCAAACTTCATTTCTGTTGAAGTAAAAGCAATGTTGCATTTTGGGTGGAGTTTAGGCTGCAAGTATTCTTGCTACAGTGAGTTTGTGTAGTTGTTGCCCGTATTTAAAATGCTACAACTGCAGGTATCAATACTTGGCTCTTTTATTCTCTGAAATTGATGAACTCTTTTGTTTTTCTCTCTAGCTCCTCTGAGATAACATGTATTGAATTTTTCACATTGTGAATCTGACACAGTAAATCAGCGAATTACATCCAGCGAATGAGTGCAACTGACAAATATTCTATGCATATAAAATTAATGTTTTTCTTTTACTTCTACAAGCTATTTGAATAAAAAGAAAAAAAAAAAGATCAGACTCTGCCTTGGGCCAAATTACAACTCTCTTTGGTGCACAACCCATTTTTTAAGTTCAGAAATTCTTGGAAAATTATGTTCAACAAGAATAACACCACATTTAGTCATTTTAGTGTCACTGCCTATAACAAGAACTAGAATATAACATTTGGCCACTCTTTCTTGGCATATATTTAGTCTATTGAGAGTTCTGAGCATGTCATGCAACAACTCGTCACCCTTTGTGCCTGCTATGCTGTCTTTTCAGAGGATTTCAGATGAGTATTGTCATGAATAAGGTCCATGGACTTCCATTCCCTCACCACCAGAGGTCACTCCCCCATCACATTGATTTTCACACCACACAGGCCGTTACATATTACCCTGGACAACATTTCCCATCATGCATTGCACTAAGTCCACACAGCTGTCTCAATCACTCCTTCACCTGAAAGCCATTACACTCACTATATAAAACTCAGATGTTGTTCTAGTTGCCGAGTATTGTTCTGCGTTTAGCACTCTCCAAGTGTTAGCTGCTTTACCGAGCCATTCCGTGTTTATGTTTAGCTCAGAGTATTAGTCTGCATTTATCACTCTCCTAGTAATAGCTGTTTTACCGAACCATTCTGTGTTTGTTTAGTTCCAGTATTGTCTAGCGTTTATCGCTCTCCAAGTGATAGCTACATTACAGAGCCCTTCCGTGTTTTCTAAGTCTAAGTTTTGTTTATGTTGTTTATAGCCTCGTTTCCTGATTCCTGCCCGTGTATCTTGGATTAACCCTTGTATCGCCGTTCAGACTCGGTTTATCCCTCGTTTGGATTATTGCTCAGGTTATCGGACTACCCCTCTTCTCTAACCCTCTGGATATCATTCGTCGATCAAAGACTCACGCTTGCCCTAGGATTACTCTGTGTCTTGTACATGCCATACTTGTTTGCTGTTGTTCGACCCTGCTTGTGTATATAACCAGGGCAGTCGTGGCCTAATGGATAGAGAGTTGGACTTGTAACCTGAAGGTTGTGGGTTTGAGTCTCAGGTCCGACAGGGATTGTAGGTGGGGGAGTGAATAACCAAACACTCTCTCCACCCTCAATACCACGACTGAGGCGAGACCCTTGAGCAAGGCACCAAACCCCCAAATGCTCCCCGGGCGCCATGGCATTGGCTGCCCACTGCTCCGGGTGTATGTTCACTATTGTGTGTACACTTGGATGGGTTAAATGCAGAGCACAAATTCCGAGTATGGGTCACTTTCCCTTTCCCTCTGAATAAAAGTCTTGCATATGGATCCACACGTCTCACGTCTCGTTCACCGCGTTACAGAATACTCGACCACACGCGGATCCAGTGGCTTTTCTAAGGAACCCTGGCCAGGTATGGATCCATTCGACCAGCTGCTCGACCTGAGACAAGGGAGTTAATCTATTGAGGAGTACGTCTTTCTGTGAGATATCTTACAGGGTACCCTTTGATGAGGTCGTATTAAAAGACATTTTTTTATTTTGGAATAAATGAGCCCATTAAGTCATGTTTGCCTGAAGAGAAGTTTAATTGTAGTTTAAAGGACTTTATGGACTATGCTTTGCTGTGTGCTGACTCTTTGTTTACTGTGGGTGTCGCAGAAGAGGAACGCGGCACTGCGTCTGTGACTGAAGTGGCGGACGCACCTGAGTGCGCGCACAATGGCAGCGACAGCGGAGCCTGACCGCAAAATGGCGGACATAACAATGCCCCGTTATGTCACAGCTGTCAATCATGAGTCCATTCAAGCCACAGTTGATCATCATGAGTCAAGCCAGGTATCCCCAGTCCAGCTCACTTTAACCCTCCTGTTCCTGCCCTAATTCCCCTGTCCGAAGCGCTTCCCATGATGGGGATTGCTTTATGTTGCATTTGGGCTGCGTACACCACTTTAGAACTGCCCCAGGCGATGGCACCCACTGCAGCTTCTCCAGAGGTGGCGGCACATGCTGCAGAACCTCCCGAAATGGCGGTGCTGGCTTCAACTCCTTGTATAGTGGTGGCGCCCAGCAATGTACTCTCAGCCTGTCGTGTCACGGTCAAAGAGACTGTTACCACTGTAGAACCTCCAGAGGTGGCGACAACTGCTGCAGAACCTTCGGAGGTGTCAGTGGTATCTATTCATCAACTCTTTGTCTGTCCTGTTGCAGCCAGAAGGGTTGTCCCTGATTTCTGTTCCTGTCACGGCTATGGAGGCCGTCTGCGAATCTTTGTCCTGTCCTGTCAAGGCCACGAAGGCTGTCGGTGAACCTTCGCCCCTCTGTACGTGAACTGTTGTCCAGCCCTGAACTGGCCACAGAGGCCGCTTATGAACTTTTCTCCTGTCCCGATCCAGCCGAGGAGGCTACCTATGAACTCTCAGTCTTGTCAATCACAGTCAAGGACTCTGTCCGCGAACTTCATGACTGTCCTGTTACTAATGAACATGCTATGTGCCCTAGTAACCTTGTCACAGCCAAAAAGGTAACCTTCGAACACTTAACCCTGCCTGCTATGAACTCTGAAACCATGAAATGAAATCTTTATTTGCTCTATTACTTCTGTCTTAGCCAAAGAGACCACTGGTGAACTATCTGTCGGTCCTGATTTAGTCATCGAGTCTGTTGTTGAACCATCCATCTGTTCAGTTTCTATGGCTCGGAGTATTAATTATCTGTCTGTCCTATTTCAGTTATTGAAATGTCTACCAATTCAGCTTCAGTTTATTCATCTAATTTTGAGATATCCGTCTATCTTATATCAGGCCAAGAATCTGTTAGTGAACTACCTGCCAGTCCAGTTTCCCTTAATGAGCCTGATTATGAACTGCCTAGCCGTTCAGTCTCAGTCAGTCAGACTGTTTTTAAACTGTCTTCCTGTTCAGTTCCAGTCAATGAGTCTGATTTTAAACTGTCTGTCTTGCAAACTTCAATCACTGAACTGTCTACCAATTTAGTACCAGTCAATGCATCCAATTGTGAACTGTCTGTTGGTTTAAATTCTGCAGTCAAATCTGATGCTGATTTATCTGTTTGTCCAGTCTCTTCTAAGGAACCTGAATGTGAAGTGTCAATCTGTCTAGTTTTAGTCTATGAGCCTGATCATGAACTGTCTATCTGTCAAGTCTCAGTCAACTGTCTGCTTGTTCAGTGGGCTCCAGGGAAACTGTTGCTGAATTTCTCGTATTCCCTGCCTTGGTCCTTGAGACCATAAATGCTATGTCTGTCTCGTGTCTCAGTTTTCCCTAGGCTCCAATCTCTGCTGTGGGTTCCTGATCCGTTGTGGTGTTCTCCTGTTCCGCCATGGTGCACCTCTGATCCGTCGTGGTGGCCTCCTGTCCCGCCGTGGTGCTCCCCTGATCCATTGTGGTGTTCTCCTGATCCATCGTGGTGCTCTTCGGATCCATCGTGGTGTTCTCCTGCCCTGTCTGCTCCGCACTGGTGGGCTCCTGCTCTATTTGCTCCGCAGTGGAGGTATTCTGCCCTGTCTGCTCCGCACTGGTGGGCTCCTGCTCTGTCTGCTCCTCTGTGGAGTTTGGCTCTGGTGGTCTTCTGCTCCGCCGTGGTGGCCTTCTGTCCTGCTCTGGTGGTCTTCTGCTCCGCCGGGGGGATCCTCGGACCAGTCTGATCTGCTATGGCGGTCCTCGGCTCCGCCCGTTCTGCCGGCTCCATCGTGGTCCTCTTTTTTGCCGGTCCTGCCTCAGTCCCAAGGTCTTGCACCTTTACATGGACATGGACCTGGCCCTCCGTCCCTCCCCATGTTCCGCCTCCGCTCCACTGCCCTCCTGGATTGTGTAATGGGGGGGGGGGGGGGGGCGCTCTGTCATGAATCAGGTCCATGGACTTTTTTACTTCTACATTTATCACTCTCCTAGTGATAGCTGTTTTACCGAGCCATTCTGTGTTTGTTTAGTTCCAGTATTGTCTAGCGTTTATCACTCTCCAAGTGATAGCTACATTACGGAGCCCATCCGTGTTTTCTAAGTCTATGTTTGGTTTATAGCCTCGTTTCCTGATTCCTGCCCGTGCATCTTGGATTAAACCTTGTATTGCCGTTCGGACTCCGTTTATCCCTCGTTTGGATTATTGCTCAGGTTATCGGACTACCCCTCTTCTCTAACCCTCTGGATATTGTTTGCCGATCAAAGACCCACACTTGCCCTAGGATTACTCTGTGTCTTGCCCATGCCATACTTGTTTGCTGTTGTTCGACCCTGCTTGTGTATATGACCATGTCTCTGAATTTATAGCCTTGCATATGGATCTGCACGTCTCACGTCTCATTCACCGCATTACAAGTATATTTATATGGGTCTAAAATTATGCAAAATAATTGTTATAACTTAATTAATAATAATAATAATAATAATAATAATAATAATAATAATAATAGTTATAATATAATTAGTTCTGTCAAACGATTAATCGCATCCAAAATAAAAGTTTGCATAATGTGTGTACTGTATATTTATCATGTATATATAAATACAAACACATGCACGTATATATTTAAGATGAATGTTATGTTTAAATATGAAATATTTTTATATAATATAAATTATATACAGTGGGGGGAAGAAATTATTTGATCCCCTGCTAATTTGGTACGTTTTGGTACATATGCCTACTGACAAAGAAATTATCAGTCTATAATTTTAATGGTAGGTTTATTTGAACATTGAGAGACAGAATAACAAAACAAAAAAATCCAGAAAAACGCATTTCAAAAAAGTTATAAATTGATTTGCATTTTGAGTCAAGTAAGTATTTGATCCCCTATCAATCAGCAAGATTTCTGGCTCCCAGGTGTCTTTTATACAGGTAAGGAGCTGAGATTAGGAGCACTCTCTTAAAGGGACTGCTCCTAATCTCAGTTTGTTACCTAAATAAAAGACACCTGTCCACAGAAGCAATCAATCCGATTCCAAACTCTCCACCATGGCTAAGACCAAAGAGCTGTCCAAGGATGTCAGGGCCAAGATTGTAGACCTACACAAGGCTGGAATGGGCTACAAGAGCATCGCCAAGCAGCTTGTGAGAAGATGACAACAGTTGGTGCGATTATTCGCAAATGGAAGAAACACAAATTAACTGTCAGTCTCCCTCTGTCTGGGGCTCCATGCAAGATCTCACCTCGTGGAGTTTCAATGATCATGAGAACTGTGAGGAATCAGCCTAGAACTAGACGGGAGGATCTTGTCAATGATCTCAAGGCAGCTGGGACTATAGTCACCAAGAAAACATTTGGTAACACACTACGCTGTGAAGGACTGAAATCTTGTAGCACCCGCAAGGTCCCCCTGCTCAAGAAAGCACGTACAGGCCCGTCTGAAGTTTGCCAATGAACATCTGAATGATTCAGAGGAGAACTGGGTGAAAGTGTTGTGTTCAGATGAGACCAAAATCCAGCTCTTTGGAATCAACTCAACTTGCTGTGTTTGGAAGAGGAGGAATGCTGCCTATGACCCCAAGAACACCATCTCCACCATCTAACATGGAGGTGGAAACACTGGGGGTGTTTTTCTGCTAAGGGGACAGGCCAACTGCACCGCATCAAAGGGACGATGGACAGGGCCATGTACCGTCAGAGCCAGGGCATTGAAAATGGGTCGTGGATGGGTATTCCAGTATGACAATGACCCAAAACACATGGCCAAGGCAACAAAGGAGTGGCTCAAGATGAAGCACATTAAGGTCCTGGAATGGCCTAGCCAGTCTCCAGATGTTAATAGAAAATCTGTGGAGGGAGCTGCAGGTTTGAGTTGCCAAACGTCAACCTCGAAACCTTAATGACTTGGAGAGGATCTGCAAAGAGGAGTGGGACAAAATCCCTCCTGAGATGTGTGCAAACCTGGTGGCCAACTACAAGAAAAGTCTGACCTCTATGATTGCCAACAAGGGTTTTGCCACCAAGTACTAAGTCATGTTTTACAAAGGGGTAAAATACTTATTTGACTCAATAAAATGCAAATTGATTTATAACTTTTTTGAAATGCGTTTTTCTTGATTTTTTTTGTTGTTATTCTGTCTCTCACTGTTAAAATAAACCTACCATTAAAATTATAGACTGATCATTTCTTTGTCAGTGAGCAAACATACAAAATCAGCAGGGGATCAAATAATTTTTTCCCCCACTGTAAATATAAATATATGCAAGTAAATATATGTAAATATTTTCAAAATATATATGTGCATGTGTGTGTTTTTATATATACAAAATAAATATACACAGTACACACACACATATATATTATGTAAACAAACTTTTATTTTGGATGCGATTAATCACAATTAATTGTTTGACAGCACTAAATATATAATATAATATAATATAATATAATAACGTTCAAAAGTTTGGGGTCAGTAAGAATTTTTTTAACACTTGTATTCAGCAATGATGCATTAAATTGATCAAACGCGACAGTAAAAACATAAATTTACTTTTATTAATAAAGAATTCTGTAAAACAGTATTACAGTTTTAACAAAAAATGAATCAGCACAACTCAACTCTTTAAGAAATGTTTCTTGAGCACCAAATCAGCATTTAGAAGGATTTCTGAAAAATCATGTGACACCGAAGACTGAAAATTCAGTTTTGCCATCACAGGAATAAATTACATTTTAAAACGTATTAAAATACAAAACAGTTATTTTAATAATATTTCATAATATTACTGTTTTTACAGTATTTGATCAAATAAATGCCTTGTGAAGGTGTCTGTGCAAAGATGGACACAAATACAGTAGTGAAAAATAAATCAGCTTATAACCAATAAAGTCGACCATTGAACATGCTGACATACAGACTGACATGCTAGTCCAACCGAGACCACCTGTTTACAGCAGTGTGATTACATGAAGCTACTTGCTTCAGTGGATGGGACATTATGCTGTTGAAGGGACATTCATCCCGGCCCTTGATCTCTCTGCTTCACACGCGTCATTCAGTCACCGGTTTCCCCAGCAACCCTGACGCACTGAAAAGTTCGACCAACTAAAAATAAATACCATGTTTGCAGAAAACGATGTAAGGTTAAAATAGTATTTGTCAGTTGTACAGGAGAGTGGGAGAACACAGTACCCTGGCATTCCCATTGGCAACAGATCAGTTGGGAAGCAATTATAATATCTGATGCACTTAGCAAAGGTAACGGCAGATAGGGGTCAGTTGAGTGTGGGCTATCCTCTTATTTAAGACTAGACAGTTTATTTTGAAGGCTTCTGAGCAATATAATTTCCTCTAAGCCATGATGCAGTATGAAAGATATTTCTGTCTGGCAGGCAGGCACAGGAGAGGCACGCTCATCTTTTAGAGAGGGGGAAAAAAAGCAAAGAACTGAGCTCCGTCCAGATAATACTAAAGCTTCAGAACTTTCCTATTATGCAAATTAATATGAATGACAAGCCAATTTTCAATTACGTGTTTTGTTGCTCTTTTTGTGGCTCTAATGAGGTGTTACAGAAACAGCACTTTATCATTTTTGATTCATCTGTTCGTTATTCTAACAATGATTTTACTCAATTGAACAATCGATCAAATCTAGAGATACTTTTTTCATTAAAAGTTTACGAATCTTCTGAATCCACCAAGTGAGCAGAGTTCAAAACAAACGAGTTGTCAGGTCTTAGATTTACAGTAAAATTTATCATGAGATAAACTGTTTTACATCCACTAGAACACCAAACAACAAGACTGCATGTGAAAAAAAATTCTAAACTTGATCATACCTCATACCATAAAAATAAAGGTAATCAAATCATATTTTGTTTTTTGTTTTTTGCACCATATACACACGCCAACTTGCGTGATTCGGTTTGCCTCTTTCCAAAGAGACAGTAATAAAACAACCTCTCCACCCAAAATGATACATAGATATAACATTTATATCTCTGATTTATCTTGAGCCTGGCCATTTTTGTATGCGTGTCTGTCTTTCTGTCAGAGAAGAACGGCTGCTATGCATTGGGAGATAAGTTGTCTCATAAGATCATGGAAAAAGAAGGAAAAGAATGAAGGAAGGAGGATGAGAAGGAGTGTTCATGAATGTGGAGTAGGTACTATTACACACCGAACAAGAAACTCATCACTTCTAGTTGAATAAATAATACAACAGTGTCCTAACCAGGCACAATGTGACAAAGCAACAAGCTTTCCAAGTGTCTGTCCTAAGCAGCTTTGACAACGACACTACACTTTATCAGTTGCTTCTGTACTTCTGTGGTGCAAAGCCCCAATTCAGTTTACTCGGCGGACATCTTGGAAACGCTCCCAGACAGCTATTTAACTGCTATCTACTTGAATGAGAAAGACCGAAATCTCCAATGCCTTTTTCCAAGATGACGTATGATTTCAAATCAACAATACATCTGACAAAAACAGTATCATACATTCAACTTTTTCTAGCTCAAATTAAGTAAAAAACAAATAGTTGTGTCACAAATGACATACTCTACACTATGTTGTCTGTCCACACCACAACTATATCGATAAAGACAGAAGAACAATACCGCTGGAATCACTTTTAGAATTAATTTTTCCAGCTAATGAATGGTAAAAGTGCCAACAGATAATCCGAATCCATCTTTAAAGAGATAGTTCAACCAAAAATTAAAATTCTGTCATTAATTACACACACTTATGTCATTCTAAACCCAAGATATTTTTGATGAAATCCGAGAGCTTTCTGACCCTCCATAGACAGCAACTTAACTGACACATTCAAGGCCCAGAAAGGTAGTAAGAACATCCTCCATGTCACATCAGTGGTTCATTTTATGAATTTTTGAAGCTACGAGAATACAAAAATATGTCAGCCTTGAGTTTCCATGTTAGCCTTGAGTTCTCATGGTACTCTCTTGAATGCATGTCCACTTACACAAAAGAGAAGAAATTGTTGAAACCTTTCTGGGCCTTGAGCTTGTGTTGCTATCTAGGGTCAGAAAGCTCTTGGATTTCATCAATATCATCTTATTTTTGAGTGAACTGTCCCTTTAAAGAGCTTGAGCATTTAAAGGGGCAGATAACATATCTTCAGTGCGTGCTTATAATAAACACAATACAACCACATGGTGGTGTTGACACTAGTATAGTTATAGCTATCTTTATAGTTATCGTTCTTGGTGTAAATAGGCCTTTATTGTTGGAATCTTCAGTGTGAACACACTAAATGCCCTATTTGTATTACAAAACACCCCAGAAGAGTGCATAACTATGTGAATTGGGACATAATGTTTTTATAAAGTGCATTTTAGCATAAATAAACAATCATAAAGGTTAAAGGCAAAACCGAGAAATCTTAAGTTGCTAAATTCAGAATAGCATACTACTTTTACTTTTTCTGCCATAGAAGTAGTATACTAGTATGCTACTCCAAAAATCAGCAAGTGTCTTTTCTATATTGTGTTGTGCCACGTAGCCCTGCCCACACGAAACTCACTGGACCAAAATCACTCCTCGCATATATTAAACATCAAAAAAGGATGAGAAGAGATTGATAAGTTAGTTTTATGCGACAAATTATATGACAAATCTTTCAAGTTCAATCCTTCAAGTACCTTAAAGAAAACCAAAAGTATGAAGTAAGTGTTTTTAGTTTCACGCTCCTCAGCTGTGGAGTGGAGTGTGAGAAAGAACGCAAACAGATTGGCTGTGATTTTGTTGCGTCAAGCGGCATTTTCGCTTTCAGCCTGGACAGAAAAATTTCTTTTCACTTGAATCTTGTCACGTCGTGCCTGTTTAGGACATAGTGTTAGATGAAGGGGACAGGAGAGAGCTAGTGGAGAAAGAGAAGAGAGAAGAAAGATATGGTGTTGGAATATGTGCTAGACTCTAAAGGAAGAAAAAGAGAAGACAGACTGTGAAATGAAGACAAAAAAAGAGGATGAAAATGTAGAGGCTAATTTGGAGACTGGATTTACCTCAGTTTGGAATCCTTCCACTAAGATAGCCACCAACAGGTTGAACAGGACATAGTTTCCAAAAGTCATGAGGGCGATGAAGTACAGAGCAGCCACAGGAGAGGTGGAGGCCATCCCATTATACAGTACCTTATTCCAGTCCTCCTGAGTCAAGATCTGATGTACAAACAACAAATATAATCAAACTGCCATTCATACTTTTGTTCAAAATTTTGGGGTTAGAAAGATTTTTAATATTTTTGAAAAAATCTGCATTTATTTGATATTGTAATATATTGATAGATATTGTAAAAACAGTAATATTATGAAATATCACCACAAATTCAGTTTTATATATTAGGCCTACATTTTCTAATGTATTCTTGTTCTGACAAAACTGACATTTCAGCAGCCATCGCTCCAGTCACATACTGTCATAATATGTTTCAGAAATCATGCTGATAAAATGCTTATATCATTCCAATACTTTTGTTAAAAAAAAAAAAGACTACTTTTTGTTCAGGATTTTTTTTTTTTTGATGAATAGAAAGTTCATCAAGGAAACATAATTTATTTAAAATGGAAATCATTTGTAACATTATAAATGGGTAACACTATAATAAGGTCCCATTAGTTAACATTATTTAACTCATAAACATTAATTAACAATGAGCTATACATTTATTACAGTGATGTATTTATTAATCTTTGTTAACATTAGTTATTAATAGAAATACAACTGTTTATTATAAGTTCATGTTAGCTAAGTTCCATTAAATAAGATTAACAGATACAACTTTTTATTTTAATATTATATTAGAAAATGCTTTTGTTAGTATGTTAAATAATCTAATTAACTTATGTTAAAACATACTTATAAATGTATTTATTGTTTTTTGTTTTGCTTTTTTACAATTTATTGCAATCTTGCTAAATGAAAGCATTAATTTCATTTTAAAAAAGAAGAAATCTCGCTGACCCCAAACTTTTGAATATCAGTGTACATTTGCATGAAACATGCCTCATTTGAGCATCTGTTATTAATTGGGATCACAAAACATGTTTCTATCTGTATTTTGTGCTGTGCACTTATGATCGGATCACTCAAGATGGATGTTAAGATGCCTGATTGAAATTGCAGCTTGTGTATCATGTAGGAATCTTGCCTGAAAAACTGTAACAATGGCCCACAGCAACGAGTCAAAGTTCTTGCGGTCAGGGAGTGTGTCTCCATCTCGCTCAGAGCCGAATTTACATCCAAACAGGTGCATGCCTAGAATACTGTAAAATAAAAATGACAAAAATAGTTCAAATGTAAAATAAAGGGACTGAATATACAGTACACTCAAATTGCACAACATGATATCTTATCTTGCCTGAAAATGAATATGAAAAGCATAAGCAGCATGCAGAAGGTGGCAACATTGTCCATGGTCTTCATCAGGACCACCAGCTGCCTCTGCAGGGCCGGCATGAAGCGGACCAGCTTCAACACCCGCATGAGCCTGAAGGTCCTCAGCACCGATAAACCTCCTCCCTGCTGGCCAACAATCTCCCAGACGCTGTCAACACATATAAACACACACATCTGACTATCTGACAGAATGCACAAGGAGGACAATGCGAAAACAAATCCCAGCTACCATAGTTACCCTTTCATTCCTAAGGGGAAAATGCAATAGAATGGGTTATTTCTTGCAAGAAAAACATTCTAAAATGTTTTGGTGTGGTTTGTTGCATTTCAAACAAAGCAAAACATCTCACCAGCCAATTGAATAAAAGCAGCTAAAATAAAACTGCTGTGAACGCAAGCAATTCAGCCACAAGATGATTAGAGACGACTGTGGAATCTCACAGCAAATAAATGATATTTAAATAGAAAAGTTATTTTAAATTGTAGCAATATTACGCATTTTTGTCATTTTTGAACAAATAAATGCAGCTTCATTTAGATCCATTTCAAATATATCTAAAAAATATCTAAAAAATCTTGACCCCAAACCTTTGAACTTTAGTGTATCGCAATACACTTTATTTTAATAAATTAATAATTGAGAATTAAAATGACTTTATTTACTTACAACATTTTGTTATTATTTTATTTATTTTAATTATTATTTGAAGGTTTTAATATTTATATCTTGTTATATGCATTTTTGTTCATTTAAAAGCTGCTTGTTTTATATGTTTTTTGCTGTTTTTTTATATTCTTTATGTTAAAAAAACTGATTATAAACAAAAAATATAATTATTAAATATAAAAAAAGATATTTAAAAATCCTTAAAGTGAAATCAATCATTAAAATAATACTTTAGTATTTTTATTTATTTTAATTATTTTAATATTTAACAATTCTTTAACAATATTATATCTAATATTTTGTTAAATTGGAAAAAACACTCTTGCTTTTTATTTTATCTGTCTGTCTGTCTGTCACTTGATTGATTGATTGATTGATTGATTGATTGATTGATTGATGTAGAGTTATCCGGAGTATTTAAAGAAAAAAAAAACTATTTCTTGAGTTTCCATCTGATTGTTAGTTATATGGTAACCAGTATTTGTTTTCTCACCCACGTTAAACCACGCCCCCAGAACAGAGTTCTGTTGGTGACTGTACTTATGCAACACGCTGAGCACTAATAAATGCAAAACCCATCATAACGCTGCACCATGCCAAATCTTTCGCTTGTTCAGACGTCTTAGTAAATGCAAATTCATGTCAATTGTGAATGGATAGGCGTGAAATTGCAGCACTCATCATGACAGCTGACAGTCATCAGACTGAACAGGCAACAGATGTCCCATCACTGGCTGCATTCTGTCTGGCTGTCACTGTTGTGATATAACACACTGCCAGTGTGCATTTTCAGAAATGAAGATGAACGTCAATAAACAGTGACACAGGCTGTGGTTTTAATGTTTAGAATTTCTAAGGAAAGAAGCCAGAAGAGCATGCCTACCTGATTACCACAATAATGCCGTCAAAGATGTTGTAAGGGTTCTTGATGTAGCCGAAAGGACCATAAACCAGCAGTTTCAGGAGCATCTCCAGTGCAAACAAACTGGTGAAGACAATATTACTGATTTCTAGAGCGTTTGTCAACTCATCAGGCTGAAAAAGAAAGAGAGAGAATAAGATGATAAAATCAAGGCTATCACATAGATGCCATTGTGGCATGCCAGTACTGTTACGAAGGACACATTGTGTACGCAAGGAAACATGTTTTCATTAAAACATTATTAAGCAAATATAGTCACTGAAATGTTAATAATAATAAATAATCTGTGGGAGCTGTGCAGCGAAATATAGTTTTTTCTTTAACAGCATCCCCATCATTTAATGTACTACAGGTTGATTTTTATTAAAACTAAGTTTTTAAACTAAAACTGAGTTTTTGAATATGAAGGTCAAATAAAACTGGTCTTGGAACTGTTTTACCAGGCCTTTAACATTTATTTTTTCTTGTTACTGACATTTGTTGCAGGGTAGTAATGAAATAATTTAGCATGCTTAGTGTACACTACAAAAAAGTACACATTTTACAAGATACATTTACTTGAAAAGCAACACTGTAAAATATATTAAGACTTGTCATAGCATTTTAAATAGAACTTAATTTGGTGTTTTTTCCACTTTCTTTAGGTATGAACAAAAAATATTATTAAATATAAAATGAATATAAAATATACACATTTATACACACACATATATATACATATACACACACACATACTGTATGTATGTATGTATGTATGTATATATATATATATATATATATATATATGAAAACAAATTCTAAAAAAGTTAAATACAGCATAAAAAATATTAAAATAAAATAATTATTTAAAAGCAAGTGAAAATAATAATTAAAGCAAGTGGGGGGGGGGGGGGGGCACTTATATCAAAGACACATTCCTTGAAAATTAAAAAAAAAGAAAGTAATTGTTTTTTTTCAGTGGTTGTCTCAATGCATGTATCTGTATAGATCACCAAAATAAACTACAGAACTACAGTAAAGTGTCACTCTTCTTGGTCTGCATGATTATTTGATACACCATCTCAGCTGAAAAGTTACAAAACCTACGAATTTGCTCAACTCCAAAGGGCCCAGGTCATATTTTGTTCACATTTAATTAAACAGAACAGACTCACACTCATATGGCCTCATATTTCCTAATAGCTCACGGTGCAGACTGTGCTAGATAAACTAATGTGGGAATTAACTTTTCGACATCACAAACACCAAGTTTCTCATCATTGTTCTTTTGTTTCATCAGAGCGCATTGTCTCGAACGACTGCAGGCTGAACTTAAAACTCAGATACAGGTGAACTACAAAGAAAGAACCGCAGATTCCCTGGTGTAATTGATGTTGTTGATAGTTCGGTATGCAGAGAGAGAGTTTCTTTTTTTTTCTTTTTTTTTTATGAGGCATGGGTGAATTGAAGGAGAGACATATGGGCCGGTTCATATTTCGCTTCAGTTTTTTCGATTGTAAAAATGAGACTGGGCAAGAGACCCAGCACACATAACACATTCTTGAAACATCACGGCTAGCTGGGTTTAATGAACAGAGTCTTAAACGCCTGAAAACAAAACACAACATCCCCAAGCACGCAACAATTTTCCTATGAAAACTAACAGTGATTTTAAGAGACATTTAGACAGGTCGCTGAACTTCAGAGTTTTAAATGATGACAAAAACTAGGTAATTGTTTTACCGAGATGATTGTTTCCGCAAAGTAATGAGGAAAAAATACAATTACATACTGTGCATGAAATGAAAAATAACATCTATATTAGCTAATAGAATTAAATGTAATCTAATCAGATTGAGAAGTGGTCCGTGGAGCACGATGATGAAGTGTGGGGCTATTTGCGGCTGTCGAGGTGTTTCACAGAGGAGGGGAAGAAAGCCAGAGTTGGGCACTGTCTACCCAGCAGGAGCTTGCACTTGGCCTCTTCATAGGGTGAGGCTATTCGCTTCAAATCAGGACCACTTGTGGGAAGAGTACACCACACACAAATCTATGCAGGAGTGATTTTTCTGGGAACTCCAAGGCTGAAGACTAACGGTGAACTCTGCATGCATGCTTTGAGAAAGGTTTTGCATCACGAAACATTTCCAGTTAGAGGTTTCTACGCCTGGAACATGTAAAACAAAGTATATTAATGCAAGCCTGCTATGGGTTATTTTACTTAAAGTGGTCAAAAATACTACGCAATATTCTGGTCTGTTGAGGAGCATCCAGACAGGGTTCTGAACTTCAGAGCCCTCTTCAGATGAACTGCTTTTAAAAGGGCCATATCTCACCGGCTGCAATCTGCTATCAGCTGCTGCTCATTCCAACACATACTGTAGCAAACGTAAGATCAGAGTCCCTTTATCTAATTATACACACTCCTATAAACAAAGAACTGTGCCATGAAGATATATACACTGCGGTCCACACTGAAAATTTGACATTCAAAATGTAATTAACAGGGATAGTTCAATCAAAAATTTAAATTGTCATTTTATAATTTACTCACCCTCATGTCGTTCCAAACCTGTATGAGTTTCTTTCTCATGTTAAACATAAAATATATTTTGAAGAATGCAGGTAAATAAACAGTTGATGGTCCCCATTGAATTCCTTGGTATTTTTTCCCTACTATGGAAGTCAATGGGGAGCAACAACTGTTTGGTTCTTCAAAATTCGTCAAAATATCTTCTTTTGCGTTCAACGTAGAGAGAAACTTATACAGGTATGGAACAGCATGAGGGTGAGTAAATGATGACGAAAGTTTCATTTTGGGGTGAACTATTCCTTTAAACCTGGAAAAAAGTCCTGTGCATATAAGGTCAGAATGTATTTGTAATAATAATACTAACAAAAATAAAAGCATCATTTGTAATAATAAAAGATATATTATAATTATTAAATATTGACTTTATTCAAATAAAATAAATTAGGGAAAAATACAAAGTTTGGTACTGTGTGTACTGTACTGTATATACACCTATTTATGTATTTATTTACACTCTGAGTGAAAATCTTTTAACATTTTATTTAAAACTCCAAAAATGTTTTTATTTTTTTTTTTAAACTAAATTTAATTAGAAGAAAAAAACAGATTCTCACAGAGTAATTGTGGGATTTTACAATGACCAGGAGTGACGATGAGATGACGATTCAAGAAGTTAAGTTTCCTTCTGAGAAAAGCTTTACAGCATTAAAAAAAAAAAGTTCCCTTGGCAAAGAACAAGGCTGTGGTGGCCACTTCCCAAGTATGAGATATGTGTTCCAGTCATTACCAACAATGACGAGTACATGCCTTACATCCAGCAAAAAACTAAATTGTTTGAAATAATTGAAGCCCATGATGAGCATTTGAAATTGTTTAATTGAAGCATAAACTAGCTGGTCTCATTTCCTCTCATTATGTAACCTCATTATGGCTCAAATGGCTTGTAGACAAGCTAAAAGTTTCACCACATAACAGTTTGAAAAGAAAAGCCTAAAATGATTCACTTAGTAAGAAGTTCTCGTCTAAAGTAAATAAATGCTTGGGGTGAATGTGCAGTGGACAAAAACATTGACACTTTAAACCTTCTTATAACCTTAGTTTCCTGTTCACACTCACTGCATTTGGGGTATATATGACCCCAAAATTTAAAGAATGATTGTGAAAAAAATGTACATTTTTAATAATACATATAATATATTATTTTTTTTGTTTACTTCTCATCTGTACAGTAATGCTGTGTTTTTGGATATACAAAGTACTTTTGTACCTATTTACCACACAATTCCTCAACTATACCATTAGCTTGCATGTAAAATATTATTTTTTTATGAAAAAAATACTTAAACAATGATCTAAATTAAATATAAGTTGTTTCTGGATATTGATCTAGGTGTTAGCTGTACAATTCTGCCATCTGTTGGTCAAAGACAAACCTTTAGGAATTAAAATTTAAGAAAGAAATTGTATTGTCCATAGATACCCAGAAGAGGGCAATAGAGATCCATTCATTTTACTGGATGTAGCCAACTGCTCATATTATAACTTTTGTGATAGATTTTGTGAATTTATACATGTATAAACATTATTAAAGACATTAAAAATAAATATTCTTTCAAATAGTAGAATTTTGGTCGTTTTTGAAGCGATTTGAAATGTCTGTTTTTACAAAATACCACAGAAATTGCCACATAAGAAACACCTAAAGGACAAGACTTAGAATCAGATTGTAGTTGAATATTATTTATTTTAATGAACCAAATGTCTCAAATGGCTCAGAGTCATCGCCCTCAGTGTCTTCCAGGCATGATTCAGTTTCACTTGAATCAAGCAGGCAATCTAAAGTCTCCAGGAGAGTGTAACGCTTTGCCATACTGACACAGAATGAACTGTGTGACACCAAAGACCCTCTTTTATACCTTTGGTGTGGGAACTATTTCTTTGTTTTCAAAATAAAGTTGCAGCTCTTAGATCTCAGAGTAAACTTTCTCAAAGTTGAACAGGTCAGTTGCCTTTCATCTCTCCCTTGCTCTCTCTGTCTGTCTGTGTGTGTGTGTGTGTGTGTGTGTGTGTGTGTGTGTGTGTGTGTGTGTGTGTGTGTGTGCGCGTGTGTGTCTGTGTGTGTGTGTGTGTGTGTGTGTGTGTGTGTGTGTGCGCGTGCGCATGTGTGTGTGCATTAGGTCTCACCCCTTTTATCTTTGTTCTGCATTTGGCTGTGGCAGTCATACCTGTCTGTGTGTGTGTGTGTGTGTGTGTGTGTGTGTGTGTGTGTGTGTGTTGAGTGAGCATGTCTTTTCTACATTGCATTTTTGCTCTAGTACCAGGCCTTCATTTCTGTGTGGAAATTTTCAGATTTATGCTGGAATTATTGATTTTATTTGTCAATTTCTAAAAAAAATGCTTTCAATTGGAGTCACACCTGTGTGTGTGTTTGTGTGCGTGAGCATGTGTGTGTGCAAGTGATCATGTTCGTTCCACATTACATTTGTGCTCTAGTACCAGGACTTCATTGTGGTATGGAAATTTTCAGGTTTATTCTGGATTTATAGATTTTTTTTGACAAATGAAAAATAAAAAACTTTTTTTTTTTGATTTTCCCATTCATTTCAATGTGGGGTCATATTGACCCCAAAGGTCATGAGTGTGACTTTTTTTTTTACATACCTTTAGAACAACCAAATCAAGCCCAGTTTTTTTGTGTGTGTATGGATAGATAATTTAGAAAAAGTCACAAGATTTTATTCCACTGAGATAAAGGGAACCATTATTTTTAACTAAAGAAAAGTCGCTTGGGGTCATATTGACCCCAGAGGATAACTTAAGGATTATGTGTTGCCTATTGGAAGTTGGAGCTCCAAGGGCTCATAATTCTATAACAACACACAAATTAGCCATATAACACAAATTGGTATTTTATTGATAATTTTCATATTTGGGTAAACCCATGCAGTCAGACACCCACATAATACACCCTCTTATCTGAGGATAGAAGCTCATTGCTGTTTTTGCAATAAGGCCTAACTGTCATTACAACGATTGTATGAAGTCCCAGGGCAAGTGCTGAAACAAAGCAAGCAACCCTCTTTACTCATTAACTTTCATAGCCACAACAACAATAACCATTATGCCCCAATAGCACATTAGGAAGGGAATGGAAGCAAAAAAAGGGCAGAGTGGGAGGAAGAGGTTGAATGACACCGAGATTACCAGCAGAGATGCATATTGGAGATTACTAGGAGTTACTAATTGAAAGCAAAACACAGGTTAGAGGTATAAGATGTGTCCATTTAAGCAGTAACATCCTCCTCTCTACGTGAGCACATGGACCAGAGATTGCTACAACCTGTACTGCTCGTCCGCAAGGAAGTATGAGAAGCTTAAAGGACTTCATAGCTTCAAGATTAAGAGCTTAAAAAAGTTCACCTACAAGTATGTGTCAACAAGATACTTGAGCTGGAAAACAGGGTATAGATAAACATGGTACATGACGCATAGCTTCTCTTGCGCCACAACATGGGGTTTGAGCAGTTTGAAATGTTTGATTATGAAAGACCATTAAGTGATTTGAAAACACTTCAAAATGTGTCAACACTGAGGCAAACAAACTCACTGTTAGGGGGATTTAGCCCTTCATGTCTGTTTTTCTGAAATTCTAAAATTGCAGAATACAACAAATACAATATATATATATATATATATATATATATATATATATATATATATATATATATATATATATATATATATAATAAAAATGAAAAACAAAATCCAAAATTGTAATATTTCACAATATTACAGATTTGACTATTTTTTATAAAAATTAATGCAGCCTTGGTAAGCATAAAAGATTTTCTTTAACAGAATTTTAAGAATAGTATTGTACTTGTAGGGTCCACAAGCATTAGATTTATGGTTGCAATTTTTTAAATAAAATTCTAAAAGGTAGATATGGAGGCAAATATCCCTTTCTGGCTAAAAGAGCTGACAGATATATAGCCCGATATGGAAGAGAAACAGCAACAAGCCAAGAAATAAAAGAAACAGAATGGGCTGAGGAGCTTTTGAACAACTTGGGCTGAAGGCAGAACGTGATAACTGATGGAAAAGAGAGCTGGAGATGTGCCTGTGGATTTATATTTAAACTCTAAAATAAAAAGCACACATTTTAGCTCTGTAAATAGCAGCCATGTGGTCAGGTTTTGTATGGTTTTCATGCATAAGATCAAGCGATCAACATGTCTCCTCTCCAAGAAACACAGAGCAGGGTCTGGAAGGAGGCCGCACAGAACACTGTTCAGATTAGCGTAGCTCAACCTCTTCAGCCTGTTTTTCTCAGTCATTCACACATTCCGCTTTGGCTACACTCTGTGAAACTCCACTTGATCTTAACTTCATCCAGCAATGTGTGATCTTTCCATCTGTGCCGCACAATGGAATACAAAAACTGGACAACACAACATCAAATAATGTTTTGAACCCTACTAGCAACATATCAAGCTCAGGAACGATAAACAAAGCTGGAATTGTTGCAGTCGAGAGCTGCTTCTTCATTCCACAGTGGGTTTAAAAAGTGATGCAGGATGTCAGTGATTGGGAAAGAGGAGCTCAGACGAGTATGAAAGACAAAGGGCAATAGAAGCAGGAATGTGAAACAGGAACAGATGCAATTAGCCAGATTGGCAGTTTTATGAGGATCAAAAAACCCAAGTGACCTTGTGCATCCAAATTCTTGCTCTATCGCAGTCTCCAATTCTCCAGATGGATCGCTCCATAAATACGAAGTTCACTGCCAGAATTCCCCAGGAGTTTACAGGGAATAAAACGAGAGGAGAGACCAAAGATGCCATCCGTGTATGTTGTATACATTTCCTTTTGTTACGGGTCCACCGTACTTACACTATCAAATATACATTACAATTCAAAAGAATAGGGTCATTAAGATATATTTTTTAAAGAAATTAATACTTTTATTCAGAAAAGATGCATTAGGTTAATCAAAAGTGAGGGTAAAGACATTTATAACGTCACACACACACACACACACACACACACCCATACACACATATAATATATAATATTTTGTTTTAATGTTAGATTTTAAATAGATACTGTTCTTGAAAGAATACTGAAAAAACACTATCATGGTTTCCATAAAAATATTAAGCATCAAAACGGTTTTCAACATCAAATATTAGAATGATTTCTGAAAAATCATATGACAGAATGGAGTAATAGCTGCTGAAAATTTGGCTTTGCCATCACAGAAATAAAAAATATATTACAATAAAAACAGTTGTTTTAAATTGGAATAATATTTCAGAATATTACTGTTTTTACTGTATTTTTGATTAAAAAATGACTCTTGGTAAGCATAAGAGATTTTTAAAAAACATAAAAAAACATTTAAAAAAAAATGTTAAAACCCCCAAATTTTCTGTAGGCTACTATCCTGGGCCCTGTGAATTCATGCAATGACTCTGCGTCTAATAAAACGCTGCTCGAGTTCACAAGGCCGAGGACCAAACTTCTTACATTGCCTGCATATTCGCTCCTGGTTGCCAGCAGACGTTCCCATTTACTTCATATTTTTTGAACAACTCTCAAATTACCAGAATAAATCATTCTAATCAGAGTGAGTGATGATGAATGTTGTTTTCTTGTCTGAAAATCAACCATTTTCTGAGAAGAATACAAAACTCTAACTCTAACTTCGAGGAATTCATCATCCTTCAAAGTTGCAATGTCTCATAAAATACTGATAATTTTCCTAGTTGTTCACGTCAAAGCCCTGAGTTACGACTTCAATCACAAGCAAGAGGAGCCCTTGCAGGCGGGCACGAACTGCTGTGTGTGCCCTCCAAAGGATCTGGAAGACTGTGAAGCATGCGAGCACACTGTGTAAACACAGTGCAATGAATTTCAGATGCGTGCCAGTTGCCTTCTCTGCTCAGTTCAAACTCGTGCTCATTCTCTAGTATGACGAATTACCACAAGACGGTAAGCAAGGAAAGTATGGTGCATATGGAAAGTCAGGGGCAGCAGAGGCAGTCAGGCTCTGGATGATTTCTATTATATAGAAAGTTTTAACTGTAACAAATTAGGACATATACTGCCGTTCGGAATGTTGGGGTTGGTAAGATTTTCTCTCACGCTCATAAGTCTCTTATGCTCTCTTAGTCTCTTATGCTCACCATGGCTGCATTTATTTTATCAAAACAGTAGAAAAGTAAAAGTAAAAAGTAATATTGTGAAATTTAATGTATTAATTTAATGTTGTCTATTTTAATGTAATTGAATTAAATTACATTAAAACTTTTCGAACAGTGGTGTATGATCTCACAAATGTGAGATTTACAGGCACAAGTATAAGTAAATTCATAATTGTGAGACATAAAGTTGTTATTATGGGAAATACTCGCAAATGCGAGACAAAAATCACAATTACTAGAAATAAAGTAGCAATAATTGTAAGATATAAAGGCACATTGTGAGATATAAAGACACAATAATGTGGAAATAAAGTGAGAGATGTAATAAAAAATTCCTAATTTTATCTTATGAATGAGGGTTTGCAAAAACATAATTTTATCTTATGAATGAGGGTTTGCAGATATCAAATCAGTGAGAACAGCACAGAGACGTGCACTAACCTGCTCATGGTACTCGATGCCCATGCTGAGTGTGTTAATGAGAATGGCGATCATTATTCCTTGTCCAAAATACTTGCTGTCCACAATTTTACGGAAAGTGTCGCACACCAGCCTCCAGAAATGGACCACCTTTGCTGCCCGAGCTCCTAATGCAAACTTCTTTTTCTTCTTTTTGGGATCTCTGCTGTCCCGATAATGGGCATCCAGCGTGAACTCATATACACCCTCACTGTCAGAGTCTGCCGTCTCATTCCCATCTACTCCCTCAGAGTCATTGGCCATGGATTTGGCACAATACGGACAAGTCTCAGGATCAAAGGTCAAAGCGGTGTCTAAGTTTGTGCCACTGCAGTTCATGAGTGCATCCTTACAGATGATCTTGACTGAAAAATATAAGAAAAAGCACATGATGCATGAGCAAACGTCTATTTGTTTTTATCTATCTCTCTATCCATCCATCCAATCTTTAAATATATATTTTTTTTACAATAGCTGGAAATTGCATAACTGTGCATAAAATCAATTTTTTTTTTTGTTTATTATTAAAATATAATCTATGATTTTAAAAATCTACAATTTTAATAGTAAGGTATATTGTAATAGTAAGTATGAGTAAGTAAAAAAGAGTGTTTGTAAAGTTTTATTAAATTTCAATTATTTAAATAAATAATTAGCAATTTTAATATCTGAAGAATGTAATAAATGTATCCATTTGTTATAAATAATCTTTTTCTTTTTACAAAAAAAAAAGAATCATTTGACTTTAATAGTTTATAAATTTAAACTATCGAATAGACACTTCCATCAAATTTCCAGCAAAAGTAACTATGACACATAGTGTAACCATGATGATATGAACAAAATACAACATACAAAAATATAAAATCGGGCTGTCAAATCGATTAATCGCATCCAAAATAAGATTTAGACTTATATATAAATATATTTCTTAAATATATACGTGTGTGTGTGTTTATATAAACACAGTACTCACACATATATTATGTTAACCCAAACTTTTATTTTGGATCCAATTAATTGGGATTAATCGATTTGACAGCCCTAATATGAAATTACTAATTTTATTGTACTCTAAACTCTAAACTACTAAACTCTAAACTAACCTACTCTAAACTCGTGTTTCACACATACAGCTGTTGAATTTCATGAATTTCTGAATTTCAGTTTAAGTAACTCATTTAAAATCCATTTACCAGGAGGACCTTGTGTCTCCACCAGGCACTGTGAGGTGTTGATGGGAGTAGGTGGGATATTTAGGTTGGTAAGGACATTGGCAGTGCAACTGCCTCCTCCTGGTTCCAGGATTCTCTGTCTGAGCTGCTCTAAGGCCAGAGATGACTGTAACGTGGGGTAGTTTTTATGTACTGGAGCCGCAAATGGTACTGAGTTCCTCTTATATGCCTGAAGTACAGTGGGAGAAGGTGAAGGGCCGCAGTGCAGCGGCTCAAGGTGGCCCACGGTCTGATAAACACTATGCAAAGATTCTGCACCGCTGGGGCCCAGAGACCCACAAAAGGGGTCCTGATGAGGGACAATGATAGGTAGCATGAGATGCCCAGACTTGTTGACATTTCCGCTCTGGGAGCCGTTGTCCACCTCTCTGCCCCCATCAGTTCGGACACTCCCATTGCCCATATGGTAGTGATGGTGGAAGTGGTGCTGATGGTGCATGACATGACGGATGGATCCCTGGTTCTGCTTCTGACGGCGTCTTTTCGTGGGCGGTGGTTCTAGCGGCGGAGAAGCACAGATCCGCAGGCCTGCCCGACGACCGGCGGCTCGGATGAGGTGGCAGATTTGCCTGGTGCCTTTGCGGATGATGTGGACTATATACTTGAGAAGCTCATCGTAGCAGCTTCCTGGCTCAGAGAAGCTATTCAGCGTGCTGGCATTGGACCTGAAGCGCACTCTCTGCTCCTTCATAAGCTGGCTCTCTCGTTGCTTGGTCTCAGAGAACTGTGTCGCTATGACAACTAGACAAAGGTTGATCATGAAGAATGAGCCCACCTGAAAAACAGTGAAGGAGACCATGAACACAGAGAGCTTCACTGTTCATTAACAACATTGTTACTGTAAAAACAAGAAAAGATGGCATGATAAAAATAGCAAGCATAAAATCAATGGTTATTTTCTGTACTAATAGGATTTGAAATGAACACACTGGAAGTTTAGAACAACCCCACAGTTCTCCCAAAAAGGAAAATTCTCTCATCATTTATTCACCATCACATCATTCCAAACCTGTTTGACTGTCTTTCTTCTGTGTAACACAAAAGAAAACATTTTGAGAAATGTTTCCATGTTTTTTGTACATACAATAATAGTCAGTTTTTGATTACCAATAATCTTCAAAATATATATTTTTTTGTGTTCCACGGAAGAAAGTCAAGCAGGTTTAGAAAGACATGACATTGAATAAATTACAGTTAGTCAACTTCAGTCAAATTTATTTGCATAGTGCTTTTCACAATACACACTGTTTTAAAGCAGCTTTACAGAAAGTCATGATGTTGATGATTTTAATCCACAAAACTTTGAAACTTTTGAAATTGAGATTTATGATAAATAAGATGAATAAATAAGCTTTATTGATGTATGGTTTGTTAGGATAGGACAATATTTGGCCGATATACAACTACTGTATTGGAAAATCTGGAATCTGAGGGTGCAAAAAAATCTAAATATTGAGAAAATTGCCTTTAAAGTTGTCCAAATGAAGTCCTTAGCAATGCATATAGCTAATCAAAAATTAAGTTTTGATATATTTATGGTAGGAAATTTACAAAGTATCTTCATGGAACATGATCTGTATTTAATATCCTAATGATTATTGGCATGAAAGAAACATCGATAATTTTGACCCATACAATGTATTTTTGGCTATTGCTACAAATATACCTGTGCTACTTATGACTGGTTTCGTGGTCCAGGGGCACATATTTTAACATCTCCATGATCTATTGTCAAATTTAGCAGATTAGAGCTGGGAGTAATAATATACAGTACATTTAGCAACAATACAAGCAATCAAGCCATACTTTAAATATACATACTTACACAGTATATACGACTTTATATAAAGAGCTGATCGATAAAATTGTTATATTCTGTGATTAAATAAAAGTTAAGCAGTTGGGATTTCCAATAAAGTATATATCACTTCACATGAGTATACTGTATGTATATGGATAAAGCTGGAAATGTACCCAACATTATATATAAATCTATGCGACAATGAAGTTTAGATTAGTAAACTATGACAGAATTTAGATTTTTGTCTGAATAATCCTTTTTAAATATCCCTAAATGCATCTCCTGAACAGATTTAAACCATTTTGGCAACAATCCATGTCCTAGGCTAAACAAAACATGATTTATAGCATGTTATGGATATTGCATCTACAACTGTTTTTTAAAAACATGGTCATTTAACAAAATGTTCAAAATATGATTCTTTTGTTTTTGTCTTCTGTGCTGTCTAAAGCCTGTCTGACACAGAGTTACATCAGAGCATGCATGTCTGTTTGGTGACAGTTCAGGTAATGCTCTCATAAACGAGTCCAGGTCTGCCCAGCTCAGCCCACACCCACTCACTATTATCAGGAGGATGAAGTAGATGAAATTGTAGAAGGAGTGAGCATCCATAACAAAGTACATGATGTCCACCCAGCCCTCCAGAGTAATAACCTACAGGAAAGAACAAAAGGAGAGGGACTCAGTGCAGGTTATGTCTCATAAGAGACAGTTTATATAAGGAATATTTTTTAATAGAAAACTATTTTAGGAAACTTGTGCATTCTAGATATCAATCTCAAGCATGAAAAATAACATACTGGCACTAATTTCAATACAGTGACAGACATGCAAACTAAAAGCATAAGTAATCTCTGATTATATGCTTCTGTGATCAGTTTTTGGTTCTGTACTCAAGCATGCATGATGAGGTAGACAGTACAGATATCGAATGCTCAGGGGGGACACCCTACCCAGCATGCACTCTTCATTCCCTTTGATTAATCTGTCACAGATTAGGGAGAAACAGGGAAAGCCAAAACCAGAAGGAAAAAGGCATTTGCTTGCTATATTTACAGGGCAATTGGGTGTGCTAGCAGGATGAAGGGATGTAAAACAGCTAATTCATTTTTAGATACTAAAAAAATTAAGCGCCGAGCCACAGAACTGGCCGCTTGCAAAAGGAAGATTAAGTCATTGGGCCACTGTGCAGTTCACTACATAACAGTCCCCTAAACATTTAATAGAAATGTATTTTGTTGTCTTGTAAACAAACGAAAAGTGAGATTTTAATTCAATTTGAGGTTAAAATCAGTGGGCACATGCAGAAGAATTAAAACCTTATCACCCTTTTTGTGATAAAAGAACAAAGAATAAAAATTAATAGGGCCCGCTTATCCCTGCAATTGCCTCCATGCCAGTTTCTAAAAAGGCTTATCCAAAATCCCAGCACAAATGAGCTTTGTTATTAAACACAATGTCAAGCGTTTTAGATATCATTGAAATATATAATTGTTCAGGGAAAAGGAGGTAAGCACATTTGGGTTCGAGATAGTAAATTAAGTATTCGTTTGGATCAACTGCAATCAATCAGTAAATTAAATGTCACTGTTGGGTCAAAGTGCCTCGGATTTTGGTGGCTGTGTAAAGTCATAACTAATAGTAGGGACATTATCAATTATCATCTTCTTATGGCCAATATCAAAATTCATTACTATTTTGTAAATCAATCAATCAATTTAATAAACACATACATTTTAAATGCTACAAGTGAATTTAGGCATCCTAACCTTTTCAATGTACAGTATGTAAAACGGAATTATTTTTTTAAATTAGTGTAATTACATTATTAGCATTTTTAAAGATTGTGTGTTAGTCGTAAAATGTAAAAATAGGAGCATGCACAATTTGACAATGCACAAATGAGCATGCACAATTTACATATCCAACAGCAACTAAATTTTTTAATATATTGTGCATCCTTACTAAACTGTCATTCTAAGGCATTGTAAGTGTTTTTATAGGTCTTGGTATAATTCTTCACAGCATCAGTAATAAAAGAAGACATAAAACAGACCTGAAAGATGGCAATCCAGGCATAACCAATGTTGTCAAAGTTTATGGCCCCCTTGAAGGGATTGGCCTCTCCGGCAGAGCAGTTGGTGTAATACTTGTTCCAGTTGACGCAGGTGGTGTTGTCTGTGCTATTGTAAGCTGCCATGTCCAGCTGGCACTGCCGGCCCTCCTCGTGAAGCGTGGGGATGGAGCTGCACAGGCGCATGCCATTCTCTCGTGGTTGAGAACAGATAAACGGGTTTTCATCATCATTTTCTGTGTGGTAGTAGTTGTGCAGGTCTAAACTGGTAGGCCTGTACAAAGGATAAAATAAGAATCACTTCTTAAAATTATAAAAAAAACACCCAATAATGAAAATGTAATCACTTTTTTAACGACGTTACAAAAGTGTATAGTCTTCTTTACTTTCAAAATTAGAAATATGTACTTCAATAGAAATACAATAAAAAGGAAGCGAGCTTCAAGTGGCACATAAGTATATATACACAGTCTTCTATGATAGCCTTCCAGGTCTTCAACTTAATGTGACTGGATCACTGAGTCAGTGAACTGAACGTGTGAATGAATCACTCAGACCGGTTATATAAACGAGGTCAACCAGGTTCTAGAAAGATTTGTTTATGAAAAACAAAATAATTCATTATGTTCCTCACACAAGGCTTATGCACGCTTTAGAAGACTTGGAATAAGTCATATGCAACCCCTTTTATGGTTATTTTATTACTTTTTCTCTTATTTTGCAGCTTTACACTATTCCTCATTTGCTGTCAATGAAGTGGAGAGTAGCCAGGATATTTTTCAAAAATTCACCTTTTGTGTGCCACGAAAGAATGAAAATGCAATGCACAAACACACAGTTCAGACAACTCATGCAAATCAACTGTGCTTTGAGCAATAACTCAGCCAATGAAGACTTCAGTGTCCTCCGCTCAGCCTCAGCTTCTCCTAGGGTTGGGCAAACACCCATTTAAGCAGCAGTCAAGCTGCAGCGAGATCAGCGGTAACTATCTCCAGAAGAAATGCGATTGAGCAAGGCCTAGCTTTAATGGCGTTTGGCTCTGACACTGGATAATTGGGCCGTCTGTCAACACAAATTCACCTCAGAGAGAAAGTGCCATGGCGAATTAGCTGCACAAGTACCTTCAATTACCCATTGGGACAAATCCTAGACTTCCAAAGAACCCTGCCCCTTGAAATATTTATTTCTTAAGAGCAATTTAACAGTTTAAGACTGTCTTAATGTTACATAATCACCGCTGCAAGCCAATCTCTGTGAGGCAGTGGATTCCTTCAACACGCTGTGCATCCATGGGGTCTAATTCATGCTCTCAGCACAATGATAGCTGTGGGGTTTACAGTGCTAGATAGTAAACAAAAAGAATTGATTCATGGTTGAAAATGAATGGTAGCAGAAAGAAGTGACTTTTTTTCATCAAATATAAGATCGTGTCTGCTACAGATTTATGCATTTGTGGAAGGAAATCATTTCCAAAATTCCTCATGTGACCCTTTCACCTTTGTGGACATTTGGTGCACATTTATTTCCATATAAATTTAAACTTTATTTGCTCAAAAAAGGGGTAAGGAGTTGTGCTGCAGTGACATAGAGGAGAACTCATACTCAGAGTAAATCAATAAAATACATTTATTGTAATAATTTTAAAATAATATTATAATTTTACATATATAAAATTATAAAATAGTGTTCAAATACAATAATTGCTATTATATATATATATAAAATGTTATTATTTATATATACACACACATACACAGAAAAAAAATCATATTTATTTGTTTGTCCTTGATAATTTTTGCATTTCTGTTTATTGCTTTCAATCCTTTTTTCTGTAGGCCCATAAAATCCCATTTAAATTGATCTCGTGTTGACATTTGGCCATTCACCATTACAATAATGTGCTCACATTATAAACCCTCTCATTTTAGGACTCCTGAGGTCACTTGTAAATTAAGATCATGCTTGTGATACTACATCCCAGGTCATCACACTCACAGGGAGAAGTTTTCCGGGAGGAAGCAGCGGTTGCGGAGAAGCCCGGCCCAAAGCTGGACCCCTACGATCCCAAAGATGAAGAAAACAAAGAAGCAAAGCAGCAGCACATTGCCCAGCATGGGAAGAGTGTCCAGCAGAAGCGTCACCAGGATCCTCATACCTGCAACACAATGAAAGAGCAACTGTAGTATTATTTCATCCCTCACACGCTCAAAAATACAATGTTGTAATAATAAAAAGATACGGCCACAAGCATATTGCTCTCGTAAAACATATGAAATTATAGTGCTATAATGCCCTGAACAAACTGCTGCTAGCACTCTTTCACGTTTATAGAGGCTCATTGTCGACCCACAGTACGAGCGCCAGTAAAAATCTCAGCTGATATCCAGTTTTTCAGACACTGCTGCTGCTCTGGCTTTTCCAATATATCTGCCCTGTGTCAAACCACAATGCCAGCTGACTGGAGCATAAATGATGAAAATCATTCCCTGCTCAGGGTTTGGCGGGTAATTGGTGGAGCAGGGTAATCCAGCCGGTGCTCCCTGGCAGCCTGCAGTCTGTGGGTGATAACTGTGGCCGGCTGTAATTTCCACATTTGGACGAAGAGTGAGTGGGGATAAGCAGTGAGGCATTAACAGGAATGAATGACAATGGAGGATCCGTGTCATCACATAAAATGGCTCTGTGCTGTGTGGGTTTACAGAGCTCAGTATTGTGCAGATGCTGCATTTATCAAAGCCATCGCCTTCGAGACGGGTTTTAGCCCCTTAAATTCGCTCTACTCTAATGAGACGCCCTGATGGAAACATGGCCTCGAAATATTTTTTTATGACTGGGAATTTAGGAAACGCTGCGTCGTTTTGTGAGTGTTTATCAGCCTGTATCTATTTACTTGTAATTAGGAAATAGTGAGTGCTGAACAACAATCGGGGTCTCTGAAATTCAGAGTGTTTCCTCCAATTACGATGCATTTCTCGTGGATAATCCACTGCTCTGAGATTTTGCACAGAAAATCACTTCCTAACTTCGGTCATTAGTGACTAGCACAGCAATTCAGCTAAACTTGCCAAGTCAGGTCTTAACAAGCATTGAATCAGTGACAGTGGCACAGATCCGTGTCCCTTACAAACTGAAAGGTAATTCCCCACAGGGAACCAAGTGTATTTCCAGGAGAAAATCACCTTCTGGAATTTGGGTCCCTTAAGAAGCCTGACAAATGGAACGCCGGGCCATGTGAGTTTCCTCACAATACGATAATGGACTGTCTGAGCAGGAGGCTGAGCTAACTTTAGTCAATGTTGTTTGTTAATGTCACTTGTCAACTCATTTTATGACTTGTATAAAACATGTTGTATACATATTTTTTTTGTTTAATTAAAAAATAAATCGTTTATTTTTCTAAAATATATTGTAGTATACACTACAAAAAATGTGTAATGTTAGATTCAACAGTCACATGGAATATACTACTAAGCTGATTGGCTGAGCCTCATGAACAATAATGGCAGATTTTAAATTGCGTACCAGCAGAGCAACTGCCATTTAAATGAAATGGAATTCAAACAGGTATCCAGGCATTACAGAGGTCTCTGAAAACTATATTTAGGACTAGAAATAGCATTTAAAAATAAATGAATTAATTATCAACATAAAAATACAAACAAACAAACAAATAAATAGTGAAACTGACCAATAAAAATGGTTCAATTAATTTTTTGAAAAAAGTTTTAAAATGCTAAATTTAAGTCGCAAATTAAAAGCATTTTTACATTTAGTATTAAGCATTTACAAATGTAAGAAAACTTAAGTTGAATTTAATATTGCAATTTAAAAGTTGCATTAAAAGCGCAATTTAAAGACTACATAAATAAAACTATTGAAACACTATATTTAAAATAGTTGTTGGTAAAAAGTGTTAAATGGACAACGCACTAAAAATGAAACCTCTGATAATTTACTCATCCTCATATTGTTCCAAACCTGTATTGATTTCTCTTTTTCTGCAGAACATAAAAAGATATTGAATGTTGGTAACCAAACCATTTTGTTTTCCACTGACCTCCATTGTATAGACATAAAAGTCAATGGGAACCAAAACTCTTTTGATTACAAACTAAATATCTTCTTTCATGTTCCACAGAAGTAAGAGTGTCATATAGATTTGGCACAATGATGACATCATTTTAAATAACATTTATAAAAAATAAAAAATAAAAAAATATTTTTTTTTTATTTTACTGCTATATTCATTTCTCTCTGCAAATGAAAACATAAAAATGGCAAGCTTCCCCTTTATATGATTATTTAACCTTCTAAAGTCCTTTTCCACAACTGCCATAGATGCCAGTCCTAATTTCCCTAATCACTGCATTCATACCTGTACCAATACTGACAGAAAAAATGAAATCTTGCAAATATTCCAGAAAACAACTCATTATTTACTCTTTTCTTTATCTGACCTAGCTTTGTAAGTCTATACCAATTCACTAATGCAAAGGTTTATCTCTCCGCAGGGGCTCAACTCATTTATAAACTCCTCCTGAAAAGATTATTTAGGAGAGCGTATTCCCCAAGGGCAGACTGTAAATATCCTGCCATAGCTGCTCTATCCTTGTTGAAAAGAGAGTCTCCCAGGCCACACAATGTGCTCAGGTCCCTGTGTTAAGAAGACCCCTGGGATCCCCTGCCCTTTGGAGTCCTCCACATGCACCAAACAAGCTCAATAACAAAGCACAGGGGAGAAAGAGATCATAACCATGCTTTCTATTTATTTCTCATCAGCTTCCACAGATAATAAAAGAGCAGATTCTCTGTAGATTTAATTAAAACAGCTTGAGGGGACATGAAAATCATATAAACACATGAGTCTGTTCCAGTATTGTACTGCTGTAGCAGTCTTAACACAAGGGTGTTGATACTTGGCAGAATATTTAACAAAAGAGATGAGAGGCTTAATCTTCTCAATATTAATTCAATAAGGTTGTAAAAGGACAACACTCAACCCACTGATTTCATTTCTGCATCACTCAAAAGCTCATTAAAAAGTGCTGGAGAAATAAATGCCCTGATGTTAAAAAGATAAATACAGTGTTCTGTCATGAAACTCTAGATGGCACAGAGCAATAGGTCTAACCCAATCTGATATAATTACATCATCATTCACATGGCACAGCTGATTGGTTTCTTTTCGCATCAGCAGCCAATAAGCTTTATAGATCAGCTACAGGGTAATTTCATGTATGTTATACAGTGGTGGCCAAAATTATTAGAATACTAGTATTTCCAACAGCTAAAAATGCTATTAAGTCAGTTATTTCTATTTTTTGGTGATGTTGCCACAGTTCTTCTGGATTTAGTTCTGTTTCTTCATGTCCTTCCAGAGAGACTAGAATATCTTACCAAAAAACTGCCACGATTCTGTCATCCATTCGTTCCAAGGGTTATTGATACACTTTGCATATACAATTCTAAACAGTTTTAAAGTTTTCAGTTTTAAAATGTTAATTTTACATAATATAGTATTTTAATATATTATTTTAATAATAATATACATCATGTCATTGTTTTCAATAATTACATGATTTATATTACTGTTTTAAAGTATCCCAATTGGTAGAGAAACACTTGAAGGTGAACATACATTTACTTTTTTTGTTCAATATTTTATTTATTTTAAAATTCAATTTAAATTTAATTCATCAGAATAATCAAGCCATCCACCTGGTCCAAGACTTAGACTTATTTCTCTTTTCAAATCACACAAGACTACACTCACACAAATTTCACAGTCCACTCACTGTCTGCTTCCTTAGTCGCACCAGTGCACTCTCATCTTCGTAATTTTCATAATTCTTAAAAAATCCCTCATGTGGTGGACAGTTATCAGTTCCTCTCTTCCTGTGTCTGGATCTCTTTCTCTCCAATAGTGTCCTCTTTCCTCTCACCAATCTACGTGTCCACCACTCCAATTACTGCTGGCCTTCTGAAAATGATGACCGCAACGTCACCGCTGGCGGACACTCGACATGATGTTGTTGCTCGGCCCAAATAATAATAGAATACACAAGTGGGCAGCCAGGCGGATTTCCAATTAACCTCCAACCGAATTCTAATCCAGAAGATGAAGTGTAAAAGATCTCCAGACTTTCTGACAGACTAATCTACCTTCTGGGGGAGTGAAAGGGCACGAGCGGTCTGGCTACATATTACAAACCTTTTAAGAGATCACTTTTTACACCTGCACACCAAATACAAGGCAGAGTGAGCCAGCTGTACACCACAGCAGTGTTGAGTATTTTGATTTGTGAGGGAACATGTGTCGTCATCTACTGACTGTTTTTCCCCGTCTCTTCATCAATCAAGCCATGGCTGTGGAGAACAACAGAGTGCGATGTTGATTAAGACAGCTCCTCAAAGATAGGGAGAACAGAACCACAGAGGGCAGGGAAGTATAGAGGACATAGAAGAAGGTGATGTGAAACACAGAGTGGGACTGACATGACTCTGGAAAGTACAAGCTCAACCATAGGCCTTAGACTGTGTAGACGCCATACTGAATTTAACACAGATGAAAACAAGACTTTGAGGGATAGACTTACAGTCTTTATAATGCCAAACAAACAGCTGGTCATCAGCTGAACAATCGGTATGTTGTTAGAGAACAGTATAATCAATTGAACTCCCTGTACCTCTAGAAACTATTAAATATAATGTAAATCATTTAAATATTTAATAATAATTATATTGATGATAATAATTATTATAATTTGTTATTATTATTGTTGTTGATATTGATGTTGTTATTGTTATTTTATTATTATGATTATTATTAACATATCTTGTACAATATTTCCTAGAGGTTAAGCACCTATTTTCACATATTATTTGTGAAATAAATAAATAAATAAAAAATAAAACAAATACTTCTTAAAAGTACACAACAGTCGAAAAATACAATTAAGATAATAAATACAATAAAATACACTTAATTTTTTTAAAAACTTAAAAAAAAAACTTTTAGTCCCTAGTTGCAGAATTTGCCTTGTAGAGCGGAAAAGACCACCAATACCAAATTATTTAATACTTTACTGTCAAAAGAATTTCTAAATGTTTATGACATGCTGGTGTAGTTTCCAGCTTGACAGTTTAGTGATTGATGATTTGAGTTTAACTCCTATTATGTTTTCTCTCTCTCTCTCTTGTTTTGATTAGTGCTGGAAAAAAAGTGAAAAATGACAAATAGGATCAACAAAAATCTCTGTCACCCATTTTCCCAGTGACGGTCCACAGCAGGCAAGGCACAGATAAAATAATTTGCAAATTAATGCAAACATTAGGCCTTTAATTAGTCTGGGTGACTCCTGAATAATGAATTAGGCTGTCTGCTACCACTTCACCCCCTGTCTCTGATTGGCACAGGTATTAATTAGTTATCAATCATGACAGGAATGGATGCACTCTTGTCTCCTAACTGAACTAGAAGGAAGACACCTGGATGCCATTTGTGACCCCTGGGGCCTACAGTGAATAACACGGCCTGCTCCTGTGATGAAGAATGGGTGCAGTTTGTCTCTGGGACTGATAGACATACTGAACCGTATCCAGAGGGGTGAAAACTGAACGAGACCCCACACAAATTACTCTCACCAAAATCTCAGCTGGGCTAGTCACAACATTCCACCTAAATGCTACCATTGTTCAATATACATTTTACTACTCCCTACAAATAGGGACATCAAGCAGAATTGGCCAGACACGATTCCTCGTGAAATAAGAGCCGCGGGGGAACCGCGGGCATCTCCTTGGCACGGAGGGTGATTAAAACATCCGGTATATAAAGAGGTGGCCAATGAAATATCATCACCCTGCCTTAGAAAGAATGTGTGTGTGTGTGTGTGTTTGAGAGAGAGACAGAGAGAGAGAGAGAGAGAGAGAGAGAGAGAGACTAATAGCTCTCTATTATTCTTTCTGTGTGTGTGTGTGTGTGTGTGTGTGTGTGTAAAGAGAGAAGCCGTAAAAAGCAGTGAAGAGGAAAATGATCTATAAATCTAAAGTCCCTAAAATGGCATGAACTCCTCTGGTATATGACTGAGCCCAGGCTACATTTCTCTTTCAAATGTTGATTAAATTGCATTAATTGACCACAGTGCTTAAATAATGCAATTCAACATAGAATATTCTGAATTTAATAAACTCTATGATTGAATGCAGGGAATTAATAAATTGAATTAAGTTCTGAGTTCCTATTTTCTACAACAGAAACTGGTAGAAATGTACCTTACTTAAACATTCAATCGCTGTTAAAGAAAAAAAAAAAGTGATTATTAAAAGTGAGTTTACGTAATATTCCAAAACTCTTACTAACTTATAAAGAACACAAGCAATAGGATCTCAATATAACATAAAATCAACTGTTATTCTTATGCATACTGCTTTATTATTGAGTATTGCTGCTCATGTTTTTGCACATTCCAGACAGATATTGAATCCTTCTGCAAATGACATAATCACACCAGAAGGTGACAACAAGTGACTGCCTTAATTACTGGATTAATTACTGAGCCATTCATTTAGCCAATTAATTCAAAAACATTGATACAGTGGGGAACAAAACAAATGACTGAGTGACTCATTGAATCATTTACTTAAATGATTCATTCATAAACACTGATTCATTCAGTAACAAAACAAGTGACTGCCTTTGAGTGACTCATTGAATCATTTACTTAACTGATTTATTCATAAACAAACTCGTTCAGGAATGAAAAACAAGTGACTACCTTTGAGTGACTAGTTGAATCATTTAATTTGCCAATTTATTTAAAAAATACTTATTCATGCACACACATGCATGTATATTTTTAAGGAAAATTTTATATTTATATGTGTATAAATTATATTTATACATAATATAAATTATATATAAATACAAATATATATACACGTAAATATTTTTGAAATATATACATTTATGTGTGTGAATTTATATATACACATGATAAATCTGCACAGTACACACATATATATTATGTAAACACAAACTTTTATTTTGTATGCGATTAATCGTTTGACAGCACTTGCTGAAATTAAAATGAACCAAGACTAATGTATTTTCCACTGTTATTTAATGTAATCAAATGCAGTTTACTAATGTTAGCAAGTGAATTTGGAAAATAGTTGCTGATATTGTACTCACTGGGCACTCGGTTGATAGCCCGAAGAGGTCGAAGTACTCTGACCGTTCGGACCGCAGAGAAACTAACATTCTGCAGGTTGAGAGAGTATTCCAGCATCCTGTAAACACACACAAATAGAAAGAGTTTCAACTTTCGATAAAGCAATATATTTGAATGTATGCACGTACTGATGAAGATGCATTACCCCCCATGTGCAGTGCATCTGTTAATTAATCCCCATTTTGGATTTTATTGGAATTTTTAATATCATCTTAAAGTAAAAACTGATCTGATTTTTAAACTGATGAATGTCCTCCATATGTATCACTTACTATGGCAGCAAAGCGTAAAAGGCCAGTAATATTTTCAAATAAACACTGACAGCCCAGACACATTAGTGGCGTGTTTTCTGCCGAACCGCCAACGCCATACTGTAGATCAATCGAAAGTTATCAGAATTCATCAAACAATTACACTGAATCGTTTTCAATTAGGTCAAAGAGAGGTGGAAGGAAGGTTAATGTAGAGCTTTCAAAAACAAACACATCCACAGCTGCTCCGCACATGTGAACTTTCGGAGCGAGGCACATGAAAGAATCGCATGTTTTTGTAGAAAATAAACAAAGTGTGTGTCTCTATGTGCCTGTGAGCTTGCAACCGTGTAATTGCAAACCCAATAACCGTCTCTGGCCATACAACAACTTAAAAATGTAGAATTACAGTACGCATCAAGTTAATACACAAAGCTGATGTCGATAAGCATATACACATGTTAATGAGGGTTCTCACGGTCACATGGCCTGCTTAGATTAAAGCTGCGTGATCTGGGGTGTTTCTCCATTCTTTTAAATATGGATAGAGTGAAGTCGGTGACGTGCAAACAGTGCGAGCCCCATTAGCCAAGCAGGGTAGTGAGGAAATGTGTTCTGACTTTGTTGCTCCTGAAATGTGCAGAACAGCTTTGAAGGCACTGATTGGGCTTGATGGAAACCAGCTGGCGACTGGACTGCAAAAATAATAACAGTGGTGACTAAGACTAAAATTTGACGGAATGGGAACGAAGAAAACACGAAAATATCAAAAGGGGAACACAGGAAGTGGATATGGAGAAAGAAGAGCAAGTCGATGACTCTAAAGGACAAAACGCCTGTAAAGAAGGAGAGAGAGACAGGACATGCGTGAGGACACTCTGCAAAAATGTCCCCAGGGACGTAGGATGCGTCTAAACAAGGAGGACCTGTGTAAATGTGATATCGTCAACAGCCTCTTACGTCTATCATACACACGTATGAATCACTAATATGGCCGCTCGTAAACACATAAACAAAAAGTGAAGTGTCAGACCCGGGCGTTTGTCCAGTCAGCACCTAGAACTCACTTCTGTTATCTGTTTGTGTTTGGAACGGCCGTGGTGAAGGATGACACACCTTCCCAGAATCTCTCTGTTTCTTGAAAACATGGTCGCACAATCAACAACAGCTCCACGCTGCATATACAATGCCAGTTGCGAGGTCACTATAATAGGAAAAGTATGAGCGAGCCAAGGGTCTCAGATTCATAACAAGTGTGGCCTTCCACATTCTTAAGAAATCTGCTCGAATCGATCTCCGGCTGCACTCGAGAGAGAGAGAGAGAGCTAGAGTGCTGTTGTGTCTTGTTTGAACAGCTCCACAACAGACAATTGAAAGGACTGAAAGACATTTAAATTCCTGCAGCATTAGAAATACCAGCTCTTTTGGGACATGCTCCATTTCATACGTTATGAACCAGGGTTTCTCTGTATGATCAATGCAAGATTTGTTGGTTTACGTAAAAAGGTTGCAACAGAGCGGTATTTCAGATGCTCTATGCTTCCCTTTCTCTCTCTCTCTCTGTCTAGTCCCTTGTGGTCTTCAAAGCAGCCGTCCTGGCTGCAGTTCAATCAGAGCTTGGTGTCTTCCACCACCTGGCAGGTTAATGAGGCGAGTTTCAGAGGAGGTTCACTTCCGAACAATCAGCTCTCCATTAAGATAGAGAAGGAAGATACCCCTAACAGCACATGCATTCTTACTCTGTCCTCACTTTCCCTCTCAGTCTGTCCACATGAATTAAATTCTTTGTCTTATTTATGGTATCTCGTTTTAGACCAACTACAAATACATTTGTATGACAAAGGGAGACTGGTACAGTTTAGCATAATGCTAGCAACACAAGTTTTGTTCACTGTGCTGATCTAGTTATTGCTAGAACACATCAAAATGCTTGTCCCTTCTTTGAATTTACTTTACTACTAGGTAGGTTTCATTATGGAAGAACATTATGTTTTCATAGAAGAGAAATTCCTGGAAGTGTTCTTAATCAGGAAACATAATCATACCGAATTTGTGTAAATCATTTGTAAAACATCTTTAATGGAGATGGGTTTTTTTTTTTTACTTTATTTTGGTCAAATAAATGTAGCCTTGGTGAGCACAAGAGACTTCTTTCAAAACTATTAAAAACATTTCAAATGTAGCATACATATAAATGTTTTCTGCTTCGTTTTAGCTACATCCGCTAAAAGCTATTTTCCTAAACCTTCAGGAGAACTCTAGCATACAAATTGCCTCAGAGCTAACAGGTGTGGACTAAAAGCTACATAGCTTGATTTTGATTTCATGGGGCCTGTCTAGTTGTCTCAGCTCACAAACAGAGACCAACAGAGAGATTCAAACAATATTTCTCCTCAGTTTTATATTTCTGTCTTGTACTTTTCTATTTATTTCACTCTCAACAAGCTCTCAGAGACAATTGCCATCAGGGGTGCTTTTCTGTTTTTATGGGATGGGACAGATTGATTTACTATGGCCGGAACAGGATAATGTGCCCCTAGCCTCAAATCCAGAACAGCAAAAAGACAAGTTCCTTTCTGTTTCTCAAATAAGCGTTCTTTAAAACAATACCTCAACACCTAAGCCAAGCAAGAGCCTTCCAATTCAAAGAGAAAGAATGTCTGAGAGAGCAGCACTTCTCTTCCCACCATTTTAATTAGGAATAAAGCCATTTTTTGTTCTTTCCTCTCTATCTTTCCCCTTGAGACTATATACAGTATACTATGTCAACACGTACCCATTCTGGGGCCCTGTGGTCGCTTTACAGAATAATAATCATAATGGTAGCTAATGCAGATGTATAACTCAAGTGGATGAAGAGGAAACCAGATTTGCTCTGTGTGCCTCAGCTAAAAAGCGTTCCTCTGATGGGTCGAAAATAAATGAATGAAGGGGACCTGTAACTGGCTTTTTCCTTGAGGAAACGTTTGATAACCTTTGATCGTAATGCTTTGTCCTTGTCTCGTCCTACTGACAAGGTCTGGGTCTGAACATAATGTGTATCAGCATTTCTGTCTAGAAACAGCCGAAGCACATCATTAAATCAGAAGCAGAGGTGGACATTTGGATTCTCCTCTCCTTCATGAGAACAGTGGTTTGATTAAGAATTGAAACAGCAGATGACAACAGTGAGATTCGTTAGAATAAGATTTGTTTTTTTTTTTCAAACAGAGTGTGAGTGACGAAGCCTGAATATTTAAAGTCACCAAATCAAATGAGAACCTAAAGGGATGATTCACCAAATATTCTGTCATTATTTACTCAACCTCAGGTTGTTTCAAAACTGTATGACTTGCTTTCTTGAATGGAACACAAAAGGAGGCTACTGACGAAGTCTACTGACCCATACACTCTTAAAACCTTTCAGTGAACATTTTTTAAAAGAACATGGTTTTTAAAAACCATGAATGCCAATAAAGAACCTTTAACTGAATAGTGTACAAGTATGATATATGGTGAGTATAAAAAAAACGTTAAGGCATGAAAGTCAAGGAGACTTAATCAACGAGTAAAGGATTTTTCGGTGTACTATTGCTTATTTCAAAGCTATTATTTCACCAACTCTCCTAACAAAACAGTTAGCAAAAGCAAATATTTTGCCATCCGTCTCTTTCCCTTTAGGTTAGTAAATGGATTTGAGCTTAATGGATGTGCGGAAGCTCTCAGCCATCTGTTCGTATCTATGAATGACTGTGTTATTAGTTCCAGGCATCTCCATATACAAATTTGAGATGAAGAACTCCTAAGATGAAAGTGCTGGATGCTGTCCAGTGTCATCAACAGCCTCCTGGCCAAATGGCATTCCTGAAGATTCTTAAACCTCAGCACCTCGAATCCTCATTCAGGTCTGAAGAGACTCTATTAGCAAGAAGACGGGGAAACAGAAATCAATTTGGAGAAAATCAACAGCAGTTCAGAGCATGAAAAGACAATGCAGAAAAGCTGAGCGGATGTGGCGGAAGACGAAACTCGAAATTCACTATAGCATCTATAAAGACAGCCTTCATGCTTTCAATGTGGAACTAGCCACAGCTAGACAGACTTTCTTTTCAAACCTTATAAACAGTAACTTAAACAACACCCGCACTCTTTTTGCGACTGTTGAGAGACTGACAAACCCCCCAAGTCAGATTCCCAGTGAAATGCTCTCCGACAGCAAATGCAATGAGTTTGCTTCCTTCTTTTCTGAGAAGATCAATAATATCAGAAAGGAGATTGGCACATCCTCAAGTTATGCAGAGGTCACACAGATTCAACCGCAATTTCAAAAAGAAGTGACTATGTGTGTTTTTAAAGAAATTGATAAAATTTTGGAAGAAATAGTACAGCACCTTAAATCTTCAACCTGCTATCTTGACACACTTCCCACATCCTTTTTCAAAAATGTGCTTAACTGTTTAGAAGCTGATCTCTTAGAAGTGGTGAACGCCTCACTTCTTTCTGGGACTTTTCCAAACTCCCTTAAAACTGCAGTTGTTAAGCCCCTTCTGAAAAAGCGCAATCTTGATAACACCATGTTGAGCAACTATAGACCCATATCAAATCTTCCTTTCATAGGTAAGATTATTGAAAAGGTAGTTTTTAATCAGCTGAACAACTACTTAAAGTCAAATGGATACCTGGACAATTTTCAATCTGGTTTCCGAGCACATCACAGCACAGAGACAGCACTCATTAAGATAATAAATGATATTCGCCTCAATTCTGATTCTGGCAAAATATCAGTGCTGGTACTACTAGATCTTAGTGCTGCGTTTGACACTGTCGATCATAACATACTTTTAGAGAGACTGGAAAACTGGGTCGGGCTTTCTGGGATGGCACTCAAATGGTTCAGGTCATACTTAGAAGGGAGAGGTTATTATGTGAGTATAGGAGAGCATAAGTCTAAGTGGACGGCCATGACATGTGGAGTCCCACAAGGCTCAATTCTTGCACCGCTCTTGTTTAACCTGTATATGCTCCCACTAAGTCAGATAATGAGGAAGAACCAAATTGCCTATCACAGCTATGCTGATGATACCCAGATTTACCTAGCCTTATCTCCAAATGACTACAGCCCCATTGACTCCCTCTGCCAATGCATTGATGAAATTAACAGTTGGATGTGCCAGAACTTTCTTCAGTTAAACAAGGAGAAAACTGAAATCATTGCATTTGGAAACAAAGATGAAGTTCTCAAGGTGAATGCATATCTTGACTCTAGGGGTCAAACAACGAAAAATCAAGTCAGAAATCTTGGGGTGATTCTGGAGACAGACCTTAGTTTCAGTAGTCATGTCAAAGCAATAACTAAATCAGCATACTATCATCTCAAAAATATTGCAAGAATTAGATGTTTTGTCTCCAATCAAGACTTGGAGAAACTTGTTCATGCCTTTATCACCAGCAGGGTGGATTACTGTAATGGTCTCCTCACCGGCCTTCCCAAGAAGACCATTAGACAACTGCAGCTCATCCAGAACGCTGCTGCCAGAATTCTGACTAGAACCAGAAAATCTGAGCATATCACACCAGTCCTCAGGTCCTTACACTGGCTTCCAGTTACATTTAGGATTGATTTTAAAGTACTTTTACTCGTTTATAAGTCACTCAATGGCCTAGGACCTAAATATATTGCTGATATGCTCACTGAATATAAACCAAACAGACCACTCAGATCATTAGGATCGAGTCAGTTAGAAATACCAAGAGTTCACACAAAACAAGGGGAGTCTGCGTTTAGCTATTATGCGGCCCGCAGCTGGAACCAGCTTCCAGAAGAGATCAGATGTGCTAAAACATTAGCCACATTTAAATCAAGACTCAAAACTCATCTGTTTAACTGTGCATTTGAATGAGCACTGTGCTATATGTCCGAACTGACTGCAATGAATTTTATGTATAATCATTTTCTTTAAATTTATTTTAAATCATTTTCTATATCATTTTAAAATTCCTTGTTTTTATTATTCTTATTTCCATGTTTTTATTGATTTTAATGTCTATTTCACTTTCTTTTATGTAAAGCACTTTGAATTACCACTGTGTATGAAATGTGCTATATAAATAAACTTGCCTTGCCTTGCCTTGCCTATTAGCACTGGTGATGTGGGTCATGACCTGATCAGGAGCTTTTACTGTGATTCAATCTTGAGCAGACCTGTCTCTAAACTCAGCTGTCAGTTATTAGGTAGAATAGAAATAAAAAAGTAAACTTCATCAGCTGTTGTTGATGCTTTTGAGCAGTGGGCTTGTGAAAGCGTCTTCTGCATGTTCTGGTGACAGTCACACAAAAGACAGTAACTGTCAGCTTTTTTGACATGAATGATGGCAATTACGTTGACAGGTTGTGCTAGCCTTAGAACTATTGACTTGACCAGAAACTGACAGCTGTCTACATGAAACAGAATACATGTCAGGTCAAACCACCAAGGAGGAAAGTAAATTATCAGCATTTTCTCACCAAGGCATTCATGTGAAAAGGCCATCACAAGATAGATCAATTTATTCTTACTATAAAGTGAAGAAAATCTTCAAATAACTGTAATGTTTTTTCGAATAGTGGAGTATAATGTCAAGTCAATCCTGGCTCTCAGGGTCAGCTTGCTGGGTTTAAAATGAGCGGTGAGTGTGTACCAGAAGAGAGAAAGTGAGTTGAGGGATCTTTCTAAGTTAAAAACCTGAAATGTTTTCAGGAAGACAGTCAGAGCCTTCACTCCCTTTTATCAGCCAACTTCCAGGCAAAAATCCAATGATACTGTGGAAGGGGAAAAAAGATGAGGAAGATGAAGAGGTAAAAAAAAAAAAAAAGAGGAGAAAAGAATGTTCTGTTGATGTGGAAGTATAAGAATATAAAAGTGGAAGAGGAAGACAATAAGAAGCAAATATGGATGTGGAAAAAAAAAAAAAAAAAAAGTGAATATGTGGACGTGGATCAGAAGAGGAGGCTTTAGAATTAGTGGAATGAGGAAGAGGAAGGAAAAGAGAGAAGATTAAGACATCTGGGCCTGACCTTAATGGTGAAGCTTCCAGACTAAACATACATCATATCCCAGATGAGGTACATAACATTCAGCATATCATTACAGGGACTGATGAAAAATAATAGTGTAAAACACCACACTGTAAACCCGAACAGTACAACTAACTTATAAAAAATGAGAACACCATAATTATAATCAATTACATAGTTTATTGAACTTAAAACTATAGCATTTTTTGAACAAATGACTTAATTTTAATTTTGCGTTGCTCATCATTTTTGAGTATACATTGCTACTGAAGTGATATTTTTTAAGTATACGGAGTGACGTTCAATGACGTCATCTACGTCAGGACGTACGCCATCGTTCTGACTGACGCTACCAGAAAACATAACCAAGATGGCGGACACTCGTGTGAGTATTTCATGCACATTTTTTAACCATTAACCCCATTGCCATATTTAATTTATTATGTAACGTTAATATTGTAATCAGTTAGTCAGCGGAACCAAGTCAGCAACATAGTTTTGGCCCAGATCCGGTCTATATCTGGCCTGAGTGAAATCCATGCGGGCCAAATGTGAGCCGGATCTGGGCCAACGCTGCTTGCTGTCTGGGAAGTCATAATTTTTTATTCTGTTTTTGTTAAGCGATCTGTTCTGGAAAATGCTTATTTATGCTTGCCTTCAGCTGTTAATGTGCTTGCGGCTAGCTGTAACTTGTATCCATTACGTTAAGGCTAATGACACAAAGTTATATATTGGAAAAATAGTTAATAATAAGAGTTGTGAAAACTAGGTATGGTAGAGACACCGGCAAGCTCGTATTAACAGTTACATATTTTTTGCCTTGTAGGCTAAAGTGGATGCAGAGTCTGTGAACTTGGTAAGTATCCTTTTTTCGTTTACTTCAGATATTTTTAGCAGCTTCACACATAAACCTGCATTGAATATTTATCTAATTTTGTACAGATCAAGTTAGCAAGTGAGTGAAGTAAAATAACGTGTTCAGAGTTTACCACGCAATGTACAAATTGTACAAAACAATGACTGAAAGTCTGAAACATGCTTTGGCCTCATTGGTCGACTTTGTAGCATTTGCCAGATCTAATCCATTATAATCATGAAAACTAAAATGCTGCTATTTTTTGTTTTCCTGTATAGATGTATAGTACCTGTTATTGTGAAGATCTGATTCAATTCCAGTGGTAAGTTACATAACACAATGTAAAGTTAAGGCTAAATTTCTTGGTTTTAAAAAAGTATTCACCCCAATTGTAGGGATAAAAAAATCAATGGAGTGGAAGTGCAAGTTGTGTGCCGTCTAAAAAAACATATTTCGAAAAAACATTTCCTGTGGTAAAGCCAGTGCAGTACGTGTTGGAGTCTGGGCGCACAGTCGTTTATGTCCCAATACTTCAGATGATCCAGGAAATATTCAAACATACTGACATCCTTGACCGAATAAAAGGAAACCAAGGCATCACAAGAAGGTCATTATATGAGCCATAAAGATGGCAAGTATTTCCAGGAGAATACTTTGTTGTCATCTTCAGAACTGTCACTGCCATTGATTTTATACATAGATGATCTAGAAATCGCTAATCCACTTGGGACTTCACGTAAGATCCACAAACTCTGTTCAGTCTATTGGATGTTTGGTGATCTGCCATCTAAATATCGATCTGCACTGCATGTGATTCAGCTCGCAGTCCTATGTAAGGTACCAGATCTTCACAGCTGTGGCTATCAAAGAGCACTTTCTCCTTTGTTGCAAGACCTTGGCTGCCTTGAACATGATGGGGTTTTTATCGAGTCCCTTGGTCGGTCAGTTCGGGGTACTGTTTCAGTTGTTGTGGCTGATAATCTAGCAGCCCATTCCTTAGCAGGCTTTGTGCAGTCTTTCAGAGTTGGATATGTTTGTAGGTTCTGCAAAGCTACACGAGAAGAGATTCAATCTTCTGCTGTTGGAGATGGCGAATTTACCCCAAGGACAAAAGCCAACCATGATCATGACCTGCAGGATGTTTTACAAGGGGATGGTCACAGTCAGTTTGGTGTCCAAAGAGACTGTGTCTTGAGAGAGAGTTTGCAGTGTTTTCACACAATCACTGGTTTCCCGCCTGATGTCCTTCATGATCTTTTTGAAGGCATTGTTCCAGTGGAGTTGGCCCTGTGTATTATATATTACCTTAATATATATTCAACTTTATTTCACTCTACTTTTGCAAATTCTCTATGTATGTTCTTGTCTAGTTTTTAAATTTGGGCCAATTCTGTGTAAACTGAAAAGGCCTGCCTGGTTAAGTATGATACTATATTAAAGTGATAGTTAACCAAAAAATTCTTATGATATACCTGATGATGTAATTCATTACTAGACATGTTTACAGTTGGACCCTCTTTGTGCATTCCAGGTGGAGGAGTCGGATGAGCCAGACATCACTGGTACCCCTCTTGCCCTTGTGATGGAAGTCACTGAGAACACTGGTCCTGTCTGTTTCAATCCGGCAAGGACCGCTGTTGTGGTGGAAGATGAGTTTGTGCTGAGCGACATCCCCACGTTTCCTGAGGCCTTTGTGTTACTCTTTGGGTTAATGTATGCATTGCATTTGGATTACCCAAGAAAATTGATTCACACCTTCACATTCATCCAGAAAATGCTGATGGGGCTTGATGATGGTAAACCTCTGAAACCCTGCTTACTCAATCTAAAAAATTAACTATTACTTACTTTGTAGGCAAATTCCATCTTGTCTACAAGTGCTGTTTTAAGTGCTTGGATGTTTTCATTGGGTAGGTTGTGTCCTGGCCACCAAATCTATCTTGATTGCACTCTGGGTTTGTTAGTTCCTGCTAAGTAGTTTTGTAAGCGTATGTTGTAGAAAATGTAGTTTAAAGCATTTATACATTTGGTATGTTGTCTTCTGCACCAAATCCACCTCAGTTGCACTTCTACAACAAAAACTTTTTGCAATCAGATTGTATTTTTTTATTCTAAGGTGTTTTACAAGTGTATATTGTTAAACATGTAGTTTAAACATTTGGTAGGTTGTTACTTTAATATTGTCACTTCCTTTGTTTATCTCAATTTGTTTTATAAGCTAAACATGTAGTTTACAGCATTTTTACATTTGGTAGGTTGTTTTCTGCACCAGATCTACCCCAGTTGCACTCTTACAACAGAAACTTGATTTTTGTTATCAGATTTTGTTTATTTTAAGGTTGTTTACAAGTGTATATTGTTTAATATGTATTTTAAACATTTGGTAAGTTGTTAGATCTACCTCAGTTGCACTTTACACAATGGAACATGTAGTTTAAAGCATTTAAATGTTTACATTTACGTTTTGTACAATCTATCTCTGTTGCATATTTAATGCAATCAGGTATGTATTATTGTTTGTGTTTTGACTTAATTTATTGTTTTTATTTCCTATAATTTATAATTTTTTTAACATTTCTTTTTGGAGGAGCTTTATTTATTTTATTGATTTTATTTATTTTGATTTGCCATGTTGCAAAATAATGGCCATGGGTGTAAAAAATTATAATCGATGTTTTAACAGTTTCTAATTTGATTTGTTACATGTTTACAGAGATTTATATAAACAGTTGTGCAAAATAGACAAAGAATTTAATAGTAAATAAAAACCCTTTAATTATATGTCAACAGTTCTGTGTGTGCTTTTTAGTATTTTGAATATGTATCAGGCTATGAGTTATTCAGGAGTTTATTTCTTGAATAAAATATTTTATTTATATAAGTGGTAATTAGTTAAAAACAGTTAGTATTGAAAACATAAAACTTTAGTGTAGCATATGTAAAGTTTTTAAGTACACTGTACTTAAAATTATAAAAAAAGGAAAGAAAAATATTTAAGTTTAGTGTAATTGTAATTTTTAAGTATGTTTACTTAAAAAATCTTAGGTAATCAGTTTCCACAAAAGTTTTGAGTACTCTGAACTAATCGGGTTTTACAGTGCAGGTATTCCAGTAAAATAAATATTTAAGCAAAAATAAAAGACAAAATTTGTCTTGTATCTGTTTCCTGTCTAGGCCAAAGTTGGCATGAAAATGCATGAGAGAATAATGCCTGAAATAATAACATATTGGTTCCATGTCAAAGTATGCAACATTTGGTAGAGCATTATGGAAAAACTCGTAAAACTCACTTCCATCAAGGTTATGGCAAAGTACGAAGAAGAAATTCTAGAAATGCCTTTATACCCAATCTCTCGTTAAAAATCGTAAAAGCTTTTCTGTCTCATAGAGTATTTAAAAAGCCTTGAAACAATCCCTAAAGACACTGTCACAATCCCTGTAGAAGCCCCGTGGATTTGGAAAGTTTTGTGTATTTAACTCGGTGTGTGTGAAGACTCTGGATAGGAAAAGGGCAAACTAATTTAAAAGTGATTCAACAGAAGTTGCCAAACCGCTGCGGGTGTCTGAAACTGATACCTTGTCTTGGTGGGGTGTATTGAGGGTCTGCATTCTCTAAGGGTTTGCTTTGAAAGATTGAGAAGAGAGAAAGCTCGCCTCAATGTCTCTGCAGATGAGACACACAAAGACATACGATCCACAGCACAGCAGCCAAGATCTTTCAACTTCTATAAGCACTCTGGCTCACCTCAGATAGAAGAGAACAGAAGATTCAGCAAAAAAATGTGTGATTGAAGGGGCTTTGGAAACCGAGCCATCTAGTTGAACCACCAACACCAATTTATTTACATATTAAGCAGGCTAGTAAGTTTTAGATTTGTGATTTACTGCATCAGAATGTTCTCCAAAAGGAAAAAAAAAGACACTAAATGTTAACCTTTAAACTGAAACAAATTGTTCATATAAACCAGGCCTCCAAGTTCTCTGGTTTATAATGAATTACACTTTATGTTAATTGGCCTGCCAATTTTTACCCAAAGCCCAAAACATAAATTAATCTTAGTACTAACAAACTAAATCAGAATCCGTGGTTCTGCCATGATTTTTGGACAGAGTACTACATTGGACAGTGGACAAGTAACACAGCTTTTTGGACATGTCACTATAGTACTGCCATTGATTTTTGGACATGTACCACAGCAGCAGCTGGTATTCTTATAAGTACTTTGGAGCATCATGTGAATAACATTTCAGAATTATGGTATATATCAAAAACCATGGAACCTAATACCACTACTGTGCCATGGTCCTGATTCTTTAGAAGGTACCACAACTGATCAAATTGTCATGAATTACTGAAGGTTTTGGTGGTAAGCGTTTCATCTGGAGAAGTATCAAAAACCCAAGGGGAAACTAGTTTGCGCCAACAGTGGAACAAGCCAGCAGTCTGTCACTCTTGCATGGTTATCTTGTGTACACACTTTGGATGATGTCTCCTGAAAGTGCTTCTATACGCTCCATATGCTGGGATGATTTCAATCTCAACAAATATTCCTATGAGATTACCAACATGACACATGAGGTTAGGTCAGAGGTAAATCTGGCAATAAAGCCCATGCTGCCACTGAGTCATGACTGACACGCTTCATGGAATAGGAATGGGAGTCCTTGTGTTTCTTGGAAAGCACACATCACATAACTAACCACAAATCTTTTATCCACTAAACAGCTTGTCTTTCCTGACCTTTCATGGCTTTCTCGAAAAGTTGCAGATCTGTATTAGTGATACACATTTTCTTTACTATATTTCCCAGGGCACACATTTGCATAACTAACTGTCTGTATGTAATACGAGTCTCTTTGTTTTATGGTGTTTACAAACCCATGTTCATTGATTGGTGGTTCACACTAAAGTGCCTCACACAACAGCGTGCCCTATTTAGAAGACTTGAGATGCACACATACACATAAACGTAGAATCTGGCAGTGATAAAGATTATTTTGACACTCACACAGACACACTGAAGAATTACGTATTTGCAGCTAACCATGTGTGACGTGACCGATTCAGAAGCACTGGCTGATAACAGACAGAACTAGATGTATCCCAATTCTGTCATTATTTACTTATCCACATATTCCCTAGTGAAAAATAAATATACTAAAATGTATCTGAAATACATTTTATGCTAAGTATACTACAAATACATTTACATATTTATGTACTTAATTTAAAAAAAATACCCTGCAATTGTTCTTTTAGGTATACTTAAAGTCTGCTGAATTGGAACAACTAATTTTGTACTTAATGCACCTTAATTGTGCAGAAGTAGTGCTGAGGTCCAACTAAAGATATACTTAAAGTGTCCCTATTATGCCTTTTCGAATATTACCTTTCATGCAGTGTGTCATGTAACAGTATGTGAACATAAACTTTCTGCAAAGTTGTGAAGCCGAAAGTGTACGATATATAAAGTTGTTGTCTATCAAAAAAAAGAGTCGGCTCGCAATCGCCTAAACGAGTCGTTAGGAATTTGAATTTTATTCTGTTACGGCTGTATGTCACGAAGTAACACATTTGCATAATGTCCGCCCATGGGCTGTCATTAGCGCTGTACGCAGTAGACCAATCACAAAGGACTGCGCCATCTGACCAATCACAGCAGCGAGTGCTCACGGAAAGGAGGGGTTTAGAGAGACTGATTCTTCGAACAGCTTCGCACGAGTCGTTTAGGAATCATTTAGAAATTAGGTCAAATTAAAGCTATTTTTGAGAAAACTAAACAGTTTTTTTGACCTTGGATGGCATGATAGGGGCGCTTTAAGTATATTTGATTGTGCTAAAGTGGAACTATTGCAAGTTTACTTGAGGTACACTTTAAATATCTAGCATTTAAAGACTGATATTATTCAAAGATCACACCCTCATCAATAGTGACATTAAAACACATTTTAAGCTTAATATTAGCAAATGTGCATTGTACACAAGTAGTATTTCAAATAAAGTTTATATATTTTATATATTACTTATACACTTTTACTAGGGTTCCAAACTGATATGCTGTTATTTCTACTAGGTAATATGAAAGAATAATTATTTAAAATAATTTTCATGTAACTATTATATTTCAATAGTGAACATGTCTTTCATGCGCCAAAAAAAAAGAAAGAAGAAGAAAAACGACAAGCACAAAATGGCTCATATGGCCAAATATTCCAATTCTTCTAAAGCCATATGAGAAAGGGGAGAAATTTAAGCTGTTATCTACTGAAATTCTTCCTCAAAACTGAATGGCGGTGAATTTTTACTTAAACTTATACATATTATTTATTTATTTATTTAACATAATATGCATGGTCAATATGAACCATCACTGGAAGGAAAAGAGCTTCATGAAGGTTCGTCAAAATTACTTTGCAAGTGTTTCATGATAAGTAACAAACAGGTTTGGAACAACAAGAGGATGAGTAAAGATAAATATTATACATTTTTAGATTAACTGCTTCTTGAGTCAAAACATCTGATCATATCAGCCTCATGATAATAAATTATGAATACATAAAAAATAGGTACACTACAGTTCAAAAGTTTGGAGTCGATAAAGTTTCAGTAAAGTCATTTCAGGACTCACCCAGCCAACACAATGAAGAAGTCTAGCCGATTCCAGGTGTCTCCAAGGTAACATTTTTTCCCAAAGATGCCCAGTGCAACCATCTTGATTACCATCTCCACGGCAAAAAAAGCAAAGATGAAATCATCAAAGTCCTGAGGGAAGAGAGAAATATCCGAAGGGTTAGCAAAATCTTAAAATGCTGCACTGGCCAAATCAGTTTGCAAAAATATTCTTCTCTTGATCAGGAGATACAATTTAACTCGGACTAAATTAAGGACAACTTATAAATAAAGAAATAAACCCTCCAAAGGCATATGCAGATGAATATTAAATTTCCACTTTGATGTCACAGCATAGTGTGTGTGTCCATGTACTGAGGGGCTATAAGCCTTGACTCATCCTTACACAGAGATCTCAGTAAGTCTGAGTGGGCACAAACAGCCAACTCATCAGTCTTTACCCATAAATCCTCTGCTTACAGTGCGTTACCAGAAATGTACTATGCGTTAAAAAATCCTTACTAGATGTATATACAGGGAAATTATCTGCAATATGGAGTTTTATTGAATATGCATAGACAATACAGCATTAAGACGTAAACAGAAAGCATTTTTGCTTTAAAAAGACATTTTTAAAAGTTGCACTTCTGTCACGTGAGACGTGAATGCAACAGAAAAAGATATCCATCTTGTTTACATATAAAAAAAAAGAAACAAACAATGAGAAAGTAGCACAGTGGAATGTAAAAATGTGCTGTGTGTGAACGGCCCCTCAGTCTGTGTCAGTAAATTAAGTTTGTGCTAATAACCATAAAGTCAGAAGGACAATTCTGACAGACTGTGAAAATGTTATTCTCTCTAAACCTCCTCTGTAAAACTAAAAACATATTACATAAGGCAATTATGAGAAACACAGTGTCAGTTTGCTGATTATTTAGTTTATTTTTATTGAATAATGATTTGTTGATTAGAACTATATGCATGGAAGGAAAGTCTGCTAGACTGGTGACCAATTCAGACCTCCTTTAATTTAATTTCAACAATAGATGGTGCATTTTTGGACCTTATGAACTACATTTTTTAATGCATGCATACATTTTCCTCAGGCAGATGCAAAAGGCTGTTTGTCAGTTCTTGAGTAAAGACCACAGACCGGGTCCTTGAGACATCGGCGGCCAAATATGAACTCAGAGACCGTCATTTCCTCAAGGTCGAGCGTCAGTGAAAGACACCTGGGCATTCTCAGCCAGCGAGGACATTAGTCAAAGCTCTTAAGTGAGGGATTCCCTCCAGCCAAAGCACTTGCACTCTGACATTGCAAGGAATGTTAATTAAGCCGCAGTGGAGAGCATTTACTGTCACGTTGGACATTATTCAGAGCCTAGCGCTAATGTATTACCTCATCCCTGATCTGCTTGTATTGTACATATTGGACATTTGGGTTATAGAGCACTAGTACTTGCCAATTCAAAGTTAATGGTAACACACAACACATCCATAATGCTGTCAGGATGAGGACAAGGGGAGAATCTGCCAGCTTTCATTTTGCATTAATGGTTTAGGGAAGAGACTGTCTGTTCAGACAGAGATAGATCTCCTAAGACCATACCCTAATGTTCTCTAATTATCTGCCTTAATGTGAACATATGGTGAACACATAAAAACAAAATAATAATAATTTCGCTATAAATACCACAAAAATCTTCATACTGAAATCTCACTTTGAAAAAAAGGTTCTGCCCTGTATATTCACACTGCTCAACCTAAGGATGGTTTCTGCTCGACCAATCACTATTTTTGGCAGCATATGATATGAAAAAAGGTAACACTTTAGTATAGGGACGATTCTCAGTATTAACTAGCTGCTTATTAGCATGCCTGTTATTAACATATTTGCTGCTTATAAAGCACATATTCTGCATGACCATATTCTACATCCCTAATCCTACCCAATACCTAAACTTAACAATTACCTTACTAACTATTAATAAGCAGCAAATTAGGAGTTAATTGAGGCGAAAGTCGTAGTCAATGGTTTGACCTTAAAATGAAGTGTATTTATGTAATAATTCATATTTAAATAATTTTGTGACAGTAGATAAGTAAGTAAATAATAAGTAAATAAATGCATAAGACAAGATCACCAAAGTAACATTTAGTGATAACACTTTACTGGACTGATAAGGCAAAAGACAGTCCACCAACTGGCCCAAAACACTCTTGTGTTGGTCATCCCTATTGTTGGTCCCTGCAGTATTGACCGATCTTGACCCTTATATTTCAAGAGAGACAGATGTATCTTATTAGAAGTATCGTACAAGTATGAAAAACCAGCAACTGTCAAATTACTCTTTTTTTTAATATATGTTTTGTTCACAGTCCATGTAGAGCTTCTGCTCACACAGCTGTGCGCGTGCAAGTATAAATCTCTATGGGCCTTTCTACGGTTCAACAGCTCCCTCCAAAGATAAACGATGCAGAGAAGGGGAACCCCTCGACAAAACACTCTCAGAGTCTCCACACAGCCAGAAAACAGAGCTCAGGGGTTAAATATTCTCTACAGCGCTTTCCTTCCTCTCCCTTTCTCCCTCTCACACACACACACCCTACACACTATATGAATATCTTCCTCTTTATACTTCCCTGTCTCTCATCTCCTTTGTTTCAGAGAGCCTCTTCCCATATTCCTCCTCCCCTCCTTTTTCTCACCACATCTCATCCACCCATTTCTATTTAATACATGTCATCTTTCTCTTTCATATTTCTGGGGAAGCATTCAAAAATAGCTTGGAGAAAGAGTCAGTCTTATCCGCGCGTGTGGAAGCGAGGGTGTTTGCGTGTGTGCGGTGATCTTTTGGCACTGAATAAATCTTCTCATGGTGCCCTCTTTGTTGTACAAATAGCTGAGTGGTGTATTGTCTGCACTGCGAGTAGGTTATTCTAGTGCAACTGATGGCCATTTCTCGGAGAAAACAATTCTTTATATCCAGAACTTCTTCAGACCATCCGTCCACCCCCACAAATGCACACACTCACACAAAAAGAGAGGAGGAAGCTGCAACACACATTCACTGAGGATAAACAAAAATATCTTATGTCTTCTTACTAATTCATCTAATTCATGTGTGCGGAGAGCGGTTGCTATGCCGATGACATCATGGAGTCTAGGAGAGTGAAGAGACGTGTACAATGCAGCAGGAAAACACCAATCATCACACTACCATAAATCAACACAATAATGCACATTTAGTCTCTGATATTTGCCCTACATTGACATCTGTTGATGAAATATGCTGCTTTCACTAAACATTTAAAGAGATAGTTTACCCTAAAATGAAAATTCTGTCATCATTTGCTTACCCTCATGTCACTCCAAGTCTGTATGATTTTTTTTTCTTCCGTCAAATACCAAATAAGATGTCCATGCTGCAATTTTGTATCCAATGAAATTAAATAGACCACAAGGCCAAATAACAATGACAGAGCACTATGAAAATATTATACAAGCGATTCATATGATTCGTCCACATTCTTCACAAAAGCCTTCGGAAGCCTTATGATAGCTTTATGAGTTGAACAGATGAAGTACTTTCCTCTCTTAGCTCTCAAATCTCATTTGCGCAATTTCAGTATGCATATATTCAAATTTGCCTCATTTTAGTGGTTGGAAGACCAAAACATTGACAAGCAATGACGTTTGGCATAGTTGGTCTTAAAGGAATAGTTCACCCATAAATGTACTCACCCTCATGTCATTCCACACCTCTCAAAGTTTCTTTATGTTGAACACAAAAGTTTGAAGAATCAAACAGTTATTGGTTCCCACTGACTTCCATAGTAGGGAAAGACATATTACAATCTAGTGGGATGAACAATCTAATGCGATAAGTTTTGACGTGCCATATTTGGCAATACGCAAACGAGACATAAATTGAAAAAGCAGATTAGCAGTCGTTAATGACTTAAATTGTTCAATTCCTCATAAGGCCAAAAGGACACCATGAACAACAACAACCGTCGATAACTATAAGGTTTTAATGATAAATGACACAGAGGAAAGATATAATTGGAATCACTTTCAGAACAAATTTTTACAGCTGATGAGCGATAAAAACATTGACAGCCAATCAGAATCATAATAATAATAAACAGAACACTATCGTGCATTGAATTTAGTTATTGCTAGTTATCTTTATAGATATTCTTGGTGTGAATGGGCCTTAAAAAACACTGCACCAACACACACGAACAACGGCAACAGACGCGTTTGTTGGATTTTGCTGACTTAGTGTTACATGTCTGCATCTGTTGCCTTTGGTTGGCAATTGAGTAGATCAAGTACTGTATACTCACACAGCATTTTTTAGGTTTGCGAAATGTCTAAGAAGTGATGTACTGTAATCTAGTGATTGTCAGTGAGGGTCTGCATCTGTCAGCGCAGTGTGACTTACAGTAGGGTACATTTAAACAACAACGATATACAAAAATACTGAAAAGTTTTGCCGTTGCGTTTTTGAAAAAAATTGCATACAGACGACAACGGATTTTGTCCATTAGGCACATTTGACTTACAGATACAATGCGACAAAGAAGCTACACACTAAAGTTTTCTTCTTTTTTTGCACTCATTGCATCATGTCACTCGTAAGCAAAAAACCACAAGTGTCATTATTTGAATTACTCCAAGGCAAATGGGGTTCCCAGCAAAACAGCTGACAAATAGAACATATGCTCACTTTACCTGGAGAGAATGTTAAGAAAATCAAGCCAGAACAGATCATACTGTACTGTACAAGAGTTACGTAGTTCAAACCATGCATAAGAATCTCGTCATCCACAGTACTTGACGCTTTGCTCTCCTCTTAAATATGATACTACTCATTTTCTGCCCCAGAAACCACTTATCTACACCCTCTATTCAACCAAAGCTTGCATAATAACACACACATGCACATCCTAATGCTGGTTAAAGGATTAATTCACCTACAAATGAAAAAAGTTGGCATCATTTACTGACACTCATGTCGTATGACTTTTTCTATTGTGAAACACAAAAAGACATTTTAAATACTGTTTTTTCATGCAATGAAAGCTAATGTGGTCCAAAATAAAACTGGACTAAATTCACTATCATTGAAAGTAGACTTTTTCTTTAGTGTTTTACAGAGGTATGTCAGGTGTTTAAAATGATATGTAGTGACAGAAAATAAAAAAATTCCAAAAGAAATTAGGAATTCCAGGAAAAGGAAAGCACTGTAGAAATAAATGATAATGTGTTGTGTGGGTAGAAAAGAAGGGGCACAGAGAGAAAGAGAGAGACAGCAGGCATGGTCCCCAGCTTTATTGTATTTCCCTGAATTCCATTATTCCACCAAAGGCTTTCTTTTGGAGCTCATGCCGAGGGCTAACCTGAGTCACGTCAACTATGGAGCCCAAGCGTGTCTCCCTGACAGTGATGGGAGCTGATTGTATGTCTTTGTAAATTTCCTGATGACCAGGTTTGCAATCTTATTTCTGGCAAAGCACACTAATTTCCATATGGCAAGAGGGAGAGTGATTTGATAGAGCAGTCGGAGAAGATAATCGTTGTAAATTCTCAGATCTCAGAGATGAAACGGCCCAGGCCATTTATTTCAGATGAGAAGCAGGGAGGGGAACGCACAAAAACTGGGGTTTAGCTGTGCTACGGGTTTCAATTACTATCATTCAGAAAAATGCAAGTTTACAGAATAAAAATTAAACAAAGAAATTGATCTGTTCCCATTAAATCCCAATGAAAACTTGGCATTTTCAATGGAAGGAAAGCAATCTCACCCAGGAATGGTGGAGAGAAAAAGATGATGGTTCCAGGAAACTCACAGCAAGAAAGCACCTCTAAATCCCATTTCAGTTTTAACACTGTAAATGTGCACCATGGATATTCCAATATACAGTACATTTCTGAAATAGATATAGCTCAGTTGTATTACCATGGCCAAACCATATCACTATCCATACCATTCAATACTACACTAAATTATTAAAGTGTAAATGCAATTTTATTATCATATTATATATATAGTTAAAAAATACTATACATTATTGTTCAAAAGTATGGGGTTGGTAAGATTTTTTTTTTGCTAGTGTTTCTAAGACTTATTCACAACGGCTGCAGTACAATGCAGTAAAAACAGAAATATTGTGAAATATTATTTCAATTTAAAATAAGTATTCTATTTTGATATACTTTAAAATACAATTGATTCCTGAGATGAAATAGCTGGATTTGCAGCAGTCATAACTCCAGCCTTCAGTGTCACATAATCCTTCAGATATCATTCAGATATTCTGATTTGGTGCTCAAGTAGCATATGTAACCCTGGACCACAAAGCCAGTCTTAAGTCGCTGGGGTATATTTGTAGCAATAGCCAAAAATACATTTTATGGGTCAAAATTATCGATTTTTCTTTTATGCCAAAAATCATTAGATATTAAATTAAAGATCATGTTCCATGAATATATTTTGTAAATTTCTTACCATAAATATATCAAAACTTCAGTTTTGATTAGTTATATGCATTGCTAAGAACTTCATTTAGACAACTTTAAAGGCAATTTTCTCAATATTTAGATTTTTTTGTACCCTCAGATTATTTATTCAACTTTCAGATCATGTATAAATCCCAATTTCGAAAAAATGTACACTTAAGACTGCTTTTGTGGTCCAGGGTCACATTATTATCAATTTTGAAAACAGTAGTGCTGCTTAATATTTGTGTGGAAAACGTGGAATTTTTTTTATGATTTTTTTTTTATGAATAAAATCTTAAAAACAGTATTTATTTGAACTTCAAAACGTGTGTGGGTGTGTGTGGGTGAGAGAGAGAGAGCGAGAGAGAGTGTGTGAGTGAGTGTGTGTATGTTTTATACATATATATGACTAGATAATGTGCACTAATCAAGTGTTATGTCAAAAGTATGTCAAAACTGATTTCAAAATGCAGTCTGGAGGCAAGCCACTGCACCATTTTTATAAGATTTATGTGATAGTTTGCCTTTGAACAGAATATTATAAATCACGTCTCACCGTGTTCACTGCACTCTGTACAGTGAACTTGACCGACTGTCATAATGTAAAGATCACAGATTAGTATCATTCATTATAGCAACCATTAGCTTAATAACTCAGAAATAAGAGGCGATTCACCTCATGTCACAATCAGTCACATTATATTCTGAAGTGCCTGATTACAATGGCTGCCTGGACGAGTGGCTTTGAAGTCGTGTTTTAAGCACTTCATTTAATGTGGTTTAATCCTCTCTAGGGCCAGGCCATTTCAGGCTCATTTGTTTTTATACAGTTCTCCAAACGCTTGACACCCCCATAGCATTAAAGGGATCACATGGAGAGGAAGAGAGGTTGAAAGTGTTATATAACTTCTAAGAGCCTGAAAAAAGTTTAGGGAATTTATCATTTTCTTCACTTCATGACAGTATATGAAGCATAAAATAGATCTGACAAAACTAAAGTTTTTTTGTTTTTTTTTCAAGAATAATCAGGAGAAAATAAAGATGTGACACTACAGGCAAAATGCTACTTTTCATACAAAACAGAACTGGTTCATAAATCAGTTTATGCACACTACTATTCAAAATATTGGGTGATTTTTTTATGTTTTAAAAAGAAGTCTTACATTCACCAAGGCTTTATTTGATTTAAAATGAAATAAAAGTGTGAAATATTACAATTTAAAACACACTTTACTATGTATTTATTATTATTATTATTATTGTTGTTGTTGTTGTTGTTGTTGTTGTCGTTTATAATAATACATTTAAATTTCCAAGGCCCTTTATGCCAGTTTTAATATTAGTATTAATATATTATTAATAATATTAGTATTAATAACAGTGGTCACACTTTATTTTAAGGTCCATTTATTGCTTTTAGCAAACCATTAACTATGACATCAATAAACTAATTTGCTGCTTATTAATACAACACGAATTCCGGAAATGTTGAGACATTTTTAAAATTTTAATAAAATGAAAACTAAAATAATTTCAAATCACATGAGCCAATAGTTTATTCACAATAGAACATAGATAACATAAAAGTTTAAACTGAGAAATTTAAGTTTAATGCACAAAATAAGCTAATTTCAAATTTGATGCCTGCTACAGGTCTCAAAATAGTTGGGATGGGGGCATGTTTACCATGGTGTAGCATCTCCTCTTCTTTTCAAAACAGTTTAAAGACGTCTGGGCATCGAGGTTATGAGTTTCTGGAGTTTTGGTGTTGGAATTTGGTCCCATTCTTGCCTGATATAGGTTTACAGCTGTTGAAGAGTTCGTGGTCATCGTTGATGTATTTTTTGTTTAATGATGCGCCAAATGTTCTCTATAGGTGAAAGATCTGGACTGCAGGCAGGCCAATTCAGCACCTAGACTCTTCTACTACGAAGCTATGCTGTTGTAATAGCTTCAGTATGTGGTTTTGAATTGTCCTGCTGAAATACACATCGTCTGGGGGGGAGCATATGTTGCTCTAAAACCTTTATATACCCTTCAGCATTCATTGAACTGAATGCTGATGACACGCTGGAAGGTCTCCCTCCTCTCTAGCTCGGAGGACACGGCGTCTGTGATTTCCAACAAGAATGTCAAATTTGCACTCATCTGACCATAGAACACTTTTCCACTTTGAAACATTCCATTTTAAATGAGCCTTGGCCCACGGGACACGACGACACTTCTGGACCATGTTCACATATGGCTTCCTTTTTGCATGATAGAGCTTTAGTTGGCATCTGCAGATGGCACGGCGGATTGTGTTTACCGACAGTGGTTTCTGGAAGTATTCCTGGGCCCATTTAGTAATGTCAATGACAGAATCTTACCGATGAGTGATGCAGTGTCGTCTGAGTGCCCGAAGACCACGGGTATCCAACAAAGGTCTTCGGCCTTGTCCCTTACACACAGAGATTTCTCCAGTTTCTCTGAATCTTTTGATGATGTTATGCACTGTAGATGATGAGATTTGCAAAGCCTTTGCAATTTGACATTGAGGAACGTTGTTTTTAAAGTATTCCACAATCTTTTTACGCACTCTTTCACAGATTGGAGAGCCTCTGCCCATCTTTACTTCTGAGACTCTGCCTCTCGATCTGATGCCAATTAACTTAATTAGTTGCTAGATGTTCTCTCAGCTGAATCTTTTCAAAAATTTCTTGCTTTTTCAGCCCTTTGTTGCCTCTGTGTCAACTTTTTTGAGACCTGTAACAGGCATCAAATTTGAAATGAGCTCATTTACTGGATAAAAGTGTAAAATTTATTTGTTTAAACGTGTTATGTTCTCTATGTTATATTGTGAATAAAATATTGGCTCATGTGATTTGAAAGTCTTCACGAAAAGTTTATTTTATTCAAATTTAAAAAACGTCCCAACATTTCCAGAAATCGGGTTGTAGTTAGTAAGGTAGTTGTTAAGTTTAGGTATTGGGTAGGATTAGGGATGTAGAATGATGTGCAGAATATGTGCTTTATAATCAACAGCCAATATGTTAATAATAGACATATAATAGACTAATAAGAAACTAGTTAACAGTGGGAATTGGTCCCTATACTAAAGTGTTACCTTATCAGTATTACAGAACTGTACAGAAAAATAACATTTATTTGGAAAAGGATATCAATTTTAACATTATAACTGTCTTTACTGTCGTTCTGAATCAATAATGCAGTCTTGCTAAATTTCTGAATTTCACTTAAAAAAATAATTAAAAAAATCCTCCACCAATATTTATATTTATATGAAATATCGATGTCCTCTATAGAGGACAAAAGTGAGTTGTTGCTGGGTCCAAGAATGATAAAAGACATTTATAGCAGAACCTCCAAAGCAGAAAAAAGAGGATGGCTCTCTGAAATCCTTAGGGCAAAACATTCATCTATTAAACAAAGCAAAAGGAATTTAGCAGATTGAAATCAAAGTCCCTGAGCCATGTTCACAGGTCAATGTTAAACCAAAGCAGTGTCTTTCCTGTGATAACCTGCTTTGAATTACAGGCGAGGATATTTTTGTTGACTATCGCCACATGTGGTTTTGGGCATTCCTGTGTCTCTTGGAAGTCATTCAACACAACATGCTTCAGGATATCTAGAGAAACCCAGCGCTCCACAAGAGACGACGACAAACGCCTCAAAATAACCTCCCTTTTTTGAGTTGTAACAGTCGTTGGATTTCATTTTAACAACGAGTTCATTTCAAGTCTGTGTCCAATTACATTTTAATTTGTTTACCATCTGTTCTTTGATCTATTTAAAGTACATCGGGTTACGGAAGGTGGTGTATTCTAGGTATGAGACTTACCTCCAGTATCTTGCATCGCTCTGAGTCACAGTGGCTGTCCTCACAAGGTTGAAACATTCCCAGAGTAACACAGTTCAGCAGGATAACCAACATGCTGGCCCTCTCGAACCATGTGGGAAGCAGAAGTTAAGGAAGAGTACATATAAAATACATGCAGTCACAGAAAAATAGCAAACCTCTTGTTCAGAATATAAATAAACAACATTATTGCAGCCTGTGCAGATTTTTAAAAAAAGGATTCCGAAACAATTTTCACTCAGAAATTGACAGCAAATTTCAACAAGGAACACACTGAAATAAACATTAATTCTGAAGTAGATAGAGTGAAATATTATTTTGTAAAACCTACTGTAAAACAAAACTTCATAAAAAAAATTTTTTTACAGTTTTTTTTTCATACCACATCCAAACCACATTTACCTCACGGTTGCTAAAGTGAGTGATAAAGAGTTAAAAAAGCACAACTAATGCTTATTTATTGATGTGACTGTGTTGTACAAATGATGTCCTTTTTTCACAGTATTATAATCTGTTTTGGAAAAGACAGCAAGGTGAAACTAATAAATTATCACGTTATTGTTAGCGATCACATAATTTAGTTATTACAGCTTAAACAAATAACATTTCAAAGGCTAAAATCACTTTCTCTGTCATGAAAACGAGGTCAGTCCAGCTAAACGTGTTACAAGGCCAACGGTGATTTAGTCATTATGTTCGCCATTATTTTTCTTGATTTACTTGTGGAGAATAAATGACCCAGAGATCATTCATCCTTTTAGCTCACCGCTAGTAATCGATCACGCGGTGGGAAAATGTGTGGCTGGTCCCTCAGATGCCACGTACCCATCCAGGGGTCGAGCTCGCACATTTACATCTAAATTAAATACAAGAATGCTAATGCCTATATGGGGTGCCGTCTGAGCAAAGTGGCACCAGACAGAAACCAGCACATTTTTCACAATTACTGCCAGCAGAGAGCCCAAGGGGACACAATTACAGCCACCAAAACAAAATAAGAGGATGCGCCATCAAACGGGAAAGTTTCCTGCCAGGAGAAACTCTGATTATGGTCAACAATAAAATTATATATTGTCCGATGACATTTTAACTTAAGAAATTAACGCTCAGTGGATTTACAGTGAGATTCAGGCTTCTTATGTGATCACATTTTCACAATGGCATCATGAATTAGTGCTGTGTACAAATATATGAGAAGTCATAAACCTTAATAATGTAACTCTTGGCACATTCTGTGTTCGCTGAAATGATTTCTGGTGTGAAGTCTCAACGGTGTTCTGGTATTTTACAGTTCTTGACCATAATGAACGTCTCCAGATGCATAAAGGGGCTCGGGCTATAATGTATTCTGCATGAATAATGTAAACAGACAGAATGTGTCTTCTTCCTCCAGAAAGGCGGAAGACTAATTACAAGCTGCTAACTTCTCTCAGGCATCATTGATCTATATACACTGAACCAGAGGCATGGAGGAGAGTCAGCGGAACTGACAGTCGTGAACTATGTGAGGAAAATTACTCAGAAACAATGTAAAAATATGGATGACGCACAACATAGGTTTTAATAGTAAATCATGCAATTACACTATAGATTTCAAAAGTTTGGGGTCAATAAGATTTTTATTTACTTTCTTATTTATTTAATGGAAGAAGAATATACTTTTATTCATGGATGTATTAAATCGATCAAAAGTGACAGTAAGGCCATTTTTATATAATGTTAAAAATAAATATTTCAAATAAATACTGCAAATAATGTTTGTTAATAATGTTCATCAAAAAATCCTAGGAAAAATTGTTTTTATCACTGTATCTACAACATATTAAGCAGCACAACGGTTGATAATAAAAATAAATATTTCGGAGTAAATGAGTATATTAGAATTATTTCTAAAGGATCATGCACTGAAGACTGGAGTAATGATGCCATCACACAAATAAATTATATTTCTCAATATTACTCTTTTTACTGTATTTTCGATCAAATTAAAGGAGCTTTGGTGAACATAATTTTTTTTTTAAATATCACAGAGCCCAAACTTTTGAACTGTTGTGTAGCTACCAAAACATCTCAACTTAACCCATTAATGCCCTTTTTTAATTCCAGAGATTTCTGCAATTCAAATTATTTATATTATTCCTCATACTGTGCAGCATTGCATTTCTGCTATCCAGTATTTTTGCATAATGTTTGATTTTGCATAATGTCTGACCGTTGGCAATGAGTTTCAAGTGTTTTATTTCACTCCACAATCTTTCTGCTTGCATAATAAAATAATTTTGAATCATTACTGCATGTTCATTTATTTACTCGGTGAACAGGGGCTCTGCTCATGCTCTCGGGGGTTTATTCTGTGATAATGACTGGCTGACTGCTTCCATCTCTATATAGAAACTCCCATAGAAACCTATGCAAAGATTGAGATAATAAGGAAGTTGCCAGGTGCATTTCAGTGAAAACAACCTACCCACCACATGACACATTATCCAGCAAGTTGTCAAAAGCTCTTTCTAAAGTGGTCTACTTATATGCCCTTTTTTTTTTTTTTTTTAATTTATAGCAACCAAAACAATATTCACAGCAAGAAAAACAGTGGTAGAGCCTTCGGCAACTCATAAATGCCCACAGGATTAAAAGGGTTAATGAATGTAGCGAGTCACAGACATAGCAAATGTTTCCCTTGCCAGCAAGCAGTAATAAAAAACGAAATGGAGAGCGTCCCGTGGACAGTAATATCCACACAAACCCCTATAAACAATAAATGAGAACACTGGAACATGTGCTTATAAATTATTTCATAAAGTGTAGCTTTAATTTGGAAAAACAAAGCAGTGAACTCACAAAACAGCCAGAATCTGAGCTTAAAAATGCTGTGTGATCCTTAACGGGTATCTCTATGCTTCTGAAAACTTCTCAGTGGGCCGTGGCACACATACAGATGCACACAGAACATCCCTACCTACATTTCCACCGTTCACCATGAGCAGACACGCGTTTTCTCTCACGTGGACCCCCTTCACCATTGCTGGAGGAGTGTAGGTGGGTTTCACTCACAGGCAACGGTGAGATCAAAACCTCATCAACTCTTTATGTTGTGTTTATGTGGAGCCCAATTCCCACAAGAGGCTCCCTTCATGCTCTGAAAAGCCTCACTTTCACTCATCTGACAGGCTGGAAGCAAGTAACAAGGCATAAAAATATGGCGTGTGTATGGTTGTGTGCGCGATTTTGCAGTTTTTCCAGGTCGATTTTGCAGACTAATGCTAGCAAACACACCTGAAAGAGTGACGGGGTGGGCTGAATAAGCAACACGCTCAGACTTTTCAAGCTCCAGCGCTTCTGTATAAACTTATCTTTATGTTAAGTAATGAATAAATGAGGGGGCGTCCTGTATGCAGGATGCAGCACTATCGGGACATTCTGTTGCAAGGACATGCAATGATAATAAAGCTAGCTAAATAATAAAGCCAAATGCATCTCCTAGAAATGCACTGAGAATTCACTTTAGTACCTCTTCCTCTTTAGTATCTCTAACTGTTCACATTTCTATTCCTTCTAGCCTAAATGTGTGCATGCAGGCACTTTAAATGTTTAGTGGCCCTTTCTCCAGGGTCTCAGAAGCCCATATGGATGACTGCCATGCCTGGTTAATAGCCATATTTCATCCGTCCTATGTTTAATTCAAGGCTCTTGGCATTAGCTATGTTTCATCCCAGGCTTTTACATTCTCCAGTGTCGCGAGTCCTGACATGGCCCTTTGCTGGGACCCTCGCAGGATTAAGTCTGCTGGTGCCACTGTGCTAAAATGTTCATCCTGCTCCAATGCAAGACCCATTTCATGCTATTATGTCATCGTACACTCTTTAGCAAAGGACATTTTGCTTCCTACCCCATCCTAAGAATTGAGTAAGTTTTTTGAGTAACCGCGAAACATGCTCAAACTATCACACCTAAGTCAGTAAACATGCATCAATTATTTTAATCATGGTGGAGTTGAAGCAAATGCATCATGGCCATTTCAATGTGGAAATGTTAAGCCAGGTAGATTTTGAATGCAATGCAAATAAATGAATAACATAACATAAGTTGGAGAAATAAATTTTGAAGTAATCATACGGAAAAGGTCTAAGACTTAATGTTAATAATAAAATTAATACACAAATAAAAACAAATGTGAAAAAATAAATATTGCTCTTATTTAAGAACTGAAGTAAATGGAAAGTAAATAGTGTCTAAAGGAAATAGTGTCTAAAAGGAGAAAAATATCAAATATATGTATGAAGCAAACAAACAATAAATAAATACATAAAGATGCATAATAAGAAATACATAATAAGAAAATAAGTTGGGTAATTAAGTTTCACAGTAATCATATTAAAAGGGGGTCTAAAACTAACATGCTAATAATAATAAAATATCTTCTGTGCTCAACAGAAGAAAGAAACTCATACAGGTTTGAAATAACTAGAGGGTGAGTAAATGATGACAGAATTGTTATTTTAGGGTAAACTATTCCTTTAACAATGAGAGGCTTGTCTAGTGCACAGAGTCCTTTGTTTTCCTCACTGTTAATGATTAGTCCTGCATGACCTCCCAGATAAAAACAAAACAGAAATAAAACCATTTCATTTTTGCATCAGCACGGATGTGGAGCACAGCATTACGAAACAAAACAATAGAAGAGAGAGATGTATGAAGGGTTAGCAAGCAGATGGAGGTGTAAGTTTTCCACTGCCTCTTACAGCTCTGCATAAATGCATGATGAGCCTCTTAGCAAATGACAGAAGTATCTCAAATTTTGCATTATGTAAAGCAAACATCATAATTCATTTAAAGCTGCTTTGCCCTGAGACACTAAATGCCACATACTTAAGTGTTTAATCTAGTGAAAAATTAAGACGTAAACGTTTTTGCGTCTTCTTTTATGTACAGATGCTTCAGGGGCCGTGGTCCAAAAGCATTTGCCAGGTTCAGCTGTCCATCTAAAAGGGAGTGAGAGTTTGAGAGTAAAAATGAAAAACCCTCAGAAGCAATTTAAAGGGCAGATGGCTATAAAAGCATTTAGATTTCCTCAGCATCTTCTCTTTTTAACTTTCTGGAACCAGCAGTTCTGTTACTAGATCAGAAGTCTCTGAGGATCAGTGAGGAAGGAATCTTGTGATGGAACACTGACAAAACTGGGGACATCTGACTGAAGAAGTGCTAAAAGAGCCACTCTCTGTTCCACACCAGGGAGCTGCTTAAACTAGAAAAGTTTGTGAGGAACTGTTGCTTGTCTGTTAAGTGTAAAAATCCAAATTCCGCTAAAAATAACAGAGCGAAATTCCGAGATGAGGAAAAACTAGGTTCAAAATTAGAAACTCACTGTGGGATACAAACACAACACGCTGTTCTAACCAAAACACGTGGATAAACAAGCATTGCTGAAGAGGTGAAACGGTCAAGATCTGAAAATGGTTACTGGATTTGTTAACCTGCTGTTTTGATGTTCAAGCGTTAGCTTGCAGCACACGTTTGAAGCACAAAAAGTTGGGCTAAAAGCAATCTGGATGCTTTTTAGACTTTTGAGTATGATAAATAGATATCAGCATATGCATGTTTTTGATCTGAAAAGGTTTTTTTTTTTCTCCAATCAGTGAAACCATAATTGAATCAAACAGCCATTGTCTGCAATTAAATTCAAAACACTAAATGTAAGGACTAAAACACAAAAGTCTCGTTTAGAATACTCAAGGTACACTGTTTCAAAGCATTCCAACACAAGGAAAAATATTAGTAATTTCTATTAAAATTAACCAACAAAAAAAAATTTAACTTTGAGTCGAGTGGATAAATGGTCTGGTGTGGCACAATTCAAATGAGTAGCACTGTTTCATTCCGGTTTTGGCCCATAAACATTATATCAAACATTTATCAAACTTTTGATATCGTTTTATTGAGGAAAATTTTATTGCGATAATTATCATTATCATTTTATTGCCCAGCCCTAACTTTCCACAAATTTCTAAAAATATATTTAAATTGTTTTTTATAACTTTTACCCGATAAAATGTGTTACAGCCTGGCATAACAATAATAATAAAAATAGAAATTTATTATAAATGTAATTTAAATTACTTTTAAAATTAATTAAAATAAATACATTTTACATTTAAGCCCTTGGTTGAGAACCACTGTACTAAGGCATGTTAATGTATGAAAAATGTCTCAGAAAACATAATAGAAATGAATCATTAAATAGTTAAGTGATTCACTGAAAATTTAAACCAATTCATGAAAGTGAATTGAAACGACTTCAATGCCACTGTTGCCAAAGTTAAAATCAGAGATGTTATTTTAACAAAAAAAAATAATAAGTCTAAGTGCTAATACTTGGAAATTGTAAGATTGCAAAACAATTTGTAAGAAATTGAAAGGCCAAATAAAAAGCACATTTAAGCACTGCAATGTGTTGCTTAATTTTATATTGCCAGCAAAATCATTGTGAATTTTCTACATATTACTCAGCCTTACTAGTCCAGAAATAACATCAAAAAGGCATACCAGTTTTAAAATAGTTTGTGATATGGCTTAACAGGACAGTCGATACATGAATTGACCCATCACCATTAAGCCAGGCAAAACTAAGAATCAAAGAGCCATGACATGAAGTTAAGAGGGCAATAAGGAATCATTGGAATGTGCCAAACAATTCACAATTACAGAGGCTGTACACGCAGAAAGCAATGCATGCTGTGCCAAGAGACAACGATTTTCTGCTGCGGAGCATTAGCTTGTTCATTCGCTCAATTAAGGCCTTGTTCGTATCATGCAGTACCTCAATGTGTCTCAGTCTTTTCCCCATCTGCCTCAGACTCTTCAGAGCGTTGAGTCCACTTAGTCCAACAAAGATGAATGAGACACTAGAGCCCCCATCACTACCCTCCAGTCAGTTAGATCCTCTCCTCTGTTCCCTGCAGATGCTACACTAATCTGTACAGCAGTGTTCGCCTTAAATCCTATAGCAAATATCTTAAAGCCCTTATTCACCCTAGAAATAATTAAGCTTTACAGAAACATATGCTGATATTATGGGCATTTAAAAAGTGACTGTTTACATACAAAATTCCAATTACTGTAGTTTCAAAATTCCAATTTAAAAAAAAAAAAGAATGCTTGATTGACAATCAAAACTATTGGAATACTTAAAGTAACTTAAATAAGGTATAGCTATAAATAAAGCATCTGAAGTAATTATATAAATAATACAATTCATAAATGACATCTTAAAATGGTAACTATTCACATATTTCTGCCCAGAATCCTGGCTGATATCAGATGTGTTATAAATTGTGTTAATAAAGTCCATAATATGAAATCAGCAGGATTCATTCATTCGTTCATTTTTTCTTCACTCAGAATCCGGGATGTGCACATACACACACATGCTGAGCAGTCTATCAAATTATTACCAGATCAGCCCTGCTGCCACTCAGTTGAGCATGTTTTCGCTGATGCATGCTGCCCCCGTGACGGCTGTGAGCCATGCTTTGACACCTGACACGGGTGTTTTAATTGTTCAAAATAACATGAAAGTGCTTCCAAGGGAGATGTGCACAGGAGTGCAAAGACCTGATTTAGCATCAGGAAGTAGAGTTTCCATGGTAGGATTAGCTGCTTTGATGTAGCAGGAAGACCAGAGTTCATCCTTGTAGAGAGATTGGCAAGAACTCGTCATCTGAATGCGAATTTTAACAGTACATCACAGCACTATGCTGAATATCTTTTGTTACCCTGCGCCCCTATTTTTGAGCATTTTGTAAAAAACGATATAACCAAATAAAAATGTCTGTAGCTCTTGAACCCTAAGGTCTATATTTAAAAATCTGGTGTTGTTTGAAACTAGACACTTGATCCTTTGTTACTCTAGAGTCATAATAACTCAAAATTAGTATAGCAATAGAGTAAAACAAGGTAAAATATACATGAAATTGACTCGCGATATGTTTTAATGAAGCTCACTAAGGGAAAAATGGATGAGACTTTCATGCCAAAGGCCTGAAAACACCATAAAGATAAAGCTGAACATCTGACCATGTTTTGATTCAAATTTGAGGATGATACTCCCAAAAATGTAGTTTCTGTAAGCTTTTATTTAAAAAAAATCTAGGCGTCCTTTCAAAAAAGCCATTTGGAGACCCCAAATAGACACTTTGTAAACAAATGTCCAAATGAGTCAAAACTACATAATACATATATGTATATCAATTCAGAACTGCTCTGCCCACCAAAACACACAATAAAAAACTATTTCTGAACAGCATTTGTAGTGCTGACTCATTTAGTCATTTGGTTAGTCTACAAATGGCATTTTTGAAAAAAAACGCCTAAATATTTCCTGAAATAAAATATGAAATAATAAATTTTTTATAGGTAAAGACTTACAGAAAGTACATCTTTATGGTATTTCATTTCAAGAAAAGCTTTGGAAAAGTCATTTGGATATTTTATTTCAAGAAAAGTCTAGGAATCCTTTCAAAAATGCTATTTAGAGACTCCATAAGACACTGCATACTACATATGTATATCAATTCAGAACTGCTCTACCAATGAAACCACAAAAAAACACAAAACTATTTCAGAATTTGAACATAACTAAACAGTCTTTATTCTGAACAATTCCAATAATGAAAACAGTGAACCAAAACAGATTTGATCATTTTTGAACTAGTGAAAACACAAAACATGCAAAATACATTGTTTTTACAACATTTGTATTTTTTATTTATTTTATATGGTGAATATTATGAATATTACTATTTTACTAATATAGTAATAGATTACTATTACTAATATTACTAAATAATAAAAAAAAAAAACTATTTACAGTATTTACAGTGGAGGAAGACGCTCTAGCAGCCACTAAAATGGTTTTTTTTCTGACCATCTGGATTCACCAGACCTCTGAAAAGACAGGGAAGAGTGAGAGAAAAAGAGTGAGAAAGTGTGTAAGCAAAACAAATCAAACTTGCAACACTGTTTACATTTTGTACACACACACACACACGCGCGCACGCACACACACACAATAACCGGGACATACCCACAAACAAACACACCCACCCACCCACACGAACAAAACTCATGTAATCCCCTCATATTATCCCTCTCCGTTGTCATTTTTAGAATCTAAAACAGCTAACATGAAACAAAAGCTGCAAATACATGATAAAGACACATAAACATTCAAGAGGAGGGTGGAGACACTTACGTGCTAATGCTATCCACGCTTCCCAGCGATCTCAGCGCGTATTCGGCTACTAAATTAGCCATTTTTCTCCCCACGTCCTCCAAAACACCACCAAACGCCACAGAAACACTTCTCAAGTCGAAGATCCACGATGGAGAGATTCAGATGTGAGCTTTGGACAACATCTGTTCGCTGATAGCCAGTCTGTGTAGCGCTGCGACGCCATTATGTGTACGCTTCATGCGTAACCCGAGAGCGCACGAAAACACACGGACAATACGCCGAGCTATTCTCTAAACAATCTTACGTAAACTATTCAAACTGTCAATCACTGTAAACGTCCTTGTGGTTGGCTAACACTTCCATCCATCAAAACTGTGCTGGCGAGGCATTGGCTGGGTTCAAACACCCCTATTGTGATGTGTCCGGATTGACACCTCGCTGACCCATTCACGGACGCGCTTACTGTCCCGGGTTATAACAGCTCCTGCGATTGAAGGAGAGAGACGAGGGAGGGCTATTCTTACTCGGAAGAGACGATTCTGCTGGAAATAGATGGCGTTTCAAAGCTGGAATACGAATTATAATCGATATTTATTGGAAAATGGACGCTATCGATAACTATAACTCGAATCGCTTATGTAAACAAAGGAGGATCTATCGTGTTTTCCCCTATTTTTTCGTTGTTTTGGATTAAAAAGTGGATGCATTTTGAAGAGTGGACCCTTCTCTTGAAATGTATGCTGGTGTGTCTTGGAATAGTCTGAGCTGACCAGCGCTATTGGCGATCAAACGTGAGTACTGCGGTTCGCTTTGTTCATTTTAAATGGCCGGTCTTTCAGCATTTCTGTTAACCCTTTCCTCTCTGGTGTATTGATTTCAAAAACAAGCTCACATCGTTAATCTTGAGTGTTTTAGCTTTCAAATGATATATAGTTAATGATAATTGATTGAATATTGTTCTAAAACAAAGGTAATAAAAAGTCCGACCACGCCCGACCACGCCCTTCCGGCCCGCCCACGGGCCGATGCGGGTTAACAGGTTAAACTGACCATTAAACACAATTATCAATGCATAGAGCTATTACTAGCAAAACAATTTGATGATAATAATAATAATAATAATAATAATAATAATAATAATAATAATAATAATAATAATTCATATGGTTTTGGACACAGATAAATAGCCTAATCCTATTTTATTTGATTAATAAAAATAACTTCTTAGTTTTGTTGCTAAAATCTATAGAAAAACAATAATAATAATAATGTCTAGAAAAATATGAAGTTACTTTTCATTAATAAAATAAATGTAAAGATTAGTTAATTTGTGTCCAAAATTAATGAATGAACAGAAAACATTAAAAAAGAAAAATTAATTAATAAATAATAATAATAATTACAGCAATAATAAGATTTTTCTATAGATTTTAGCAGCAAAACTAAGAAGTAATTTTTATTAATAAAATAAATAAATGTAATGATTAGGATAATTACTGTGTCCAAATGCAAGCAAACAAACAAATAAATTATGTTCTGTACATCAATCAGCAGACAAATAATTGCACTTGTAATAAAGAAAGAAAGAAATAATCTTTCAATCTGTTCTATGCATTAATTTAAACGTGACTGAATGCTTTCAAAATTTCAGGAGCTAGTTAACTTCAGATAAGAAAGGGTTACGTGTTAAGTCTTCAGTCCTTAGCGCTCATTTTTGCTATGAACCAATAAATTGGTTGCTATACCGTTCTAATGCCTGTCATCAAAACAGTAATTGAGATATTATTCTCCTGAACTATGAGTCTTCACGATGAAAGCCAATGTTGCCTAGCAACAGACATTTCAGAGCACAAAGGAGCAGAGGTGTTTCCTGGCTCGAGTCTGCTGTAAGCATGTGAGTTTTCCACTGGCACAATGGGAAATGTAATATACATACAGCTAATCACATGCAAGTATGGACCCCAAGACACTGCTAAAACTGGGAATTAAGTAATGTGATTTAATTGATCTTAACTGCACTTGGCAACTCACATTCCCAGTCATACACTCCAGTATAGCTCTATAACACACAGACTAAACTCTCATACAATGATGAAGCATGTAGCTCACTTATTTGATTTAAAATGCGTTTGGTCTGGCCTCAAATGAGAATACATACTGCTGCGTCTGTGTTTCTAATGGTGCTGGAAGTGTGACAAGGCCAATGGTTGTGTCAGAGCATGGTGGCATCTGCCTCTCGCCAACAGGGCCCCTGAGGCACGGAGACAATCAGGTCGGCTCACCCCTCGTCTTCCCTCTCTCCTTCCCTGCAACATATCCTCAAAGCCTCCGGCTGCCTGTCTCCAGGGCACAGGTGCTAACTGATAAGCCATTCGTGCACGCCGGGACACAAAAACACAGTTTTAGTGGATTTTTATTTTAAATGGGAGTAGGTAACTCCCTGTCATAGGAGCATTACTTTCTGTGCTTACAGAAAGGGGGATAAAGTCTTGTGCAAACAGGCCAAATACACACTGGAAAAGGAGATCAGAGTGGCAAAGAGGAATTATTCTGACATTATTCTGACAAGCTAAGGAAAAAATTATCTTCCAGTGATCCTGCTTCAGTGTGGAAAGGGATGAAGGATATCACCAGTTACAAGACACCATCCCCCCCAACACTGTGGAGAATCAACACCTGGCAGACGACTTAAACAAGTTTTATTGTCGTTTTGAAAAAACAAGACAGACAGACAGACAGCAGTTAGTAAAGCTTGGTAAATTCACATCCGGCACTCGTACCATCAGCACTGGAGCTCCTCAGGGCTGCGTTCTCTCCCCACTGCTCTTCTCCCTCTACACCAACAACTGCACCTCTAAAGACCCCTCTGTCAAGCTCCTGAAGTTTGCAGATGACACCACACTGATCGGCCTCATCCAGGACGGTGACGAGTCTGCTTACAGACAGGAGGTTAAGGAGCTGGCTGTCTGGTGCAGTCTTAACAACCTGGAGCTTAATACGCGCAAAACTGTGGAGATGATCATGGACTTCAGGAGAAACACCCCTGCTCTCCCCCCACTCACCATCATGAACAGCACTGTGACTGCAGTGGAGTCATTCAGATTCCTGGGCACCACCATCTCTCAGGACCTGAAGTGGGATATTCACATAGACTCCATTGTCAGAAAGGCCCAGCAGAGGTTGTATTTTCTTCGCAAGCTGAGGAAGTTCAACCTGCCACAGGAGCTGCTGAAACCGTTCTACTCCGCCATTATTGAATCCATCCTCTGCACTTCAATAACTATCTGGTTCAGCTCAGCTACCAAATCTGACCTCAAAAGACTACGGAGGGTAGTCCGGACTACTGAGCGAATCATTGGTACAACCCTCCCCACTCTCCAAGAACTGTACTTATCCAGAGTGAGCAAAAGGGCTGGTAAAATCACTCTGGACCCCTCACATCCAGCACACTCCCTCTTTGATCTGTTACCGTCTGGTCGACGCTATAGAGCTCTGAGCACCAGAACGACCAGACACAGGAACAGTTTCTTCCCTCATACAATCCATCTCATGAACACTCATGAACAATAAACGTGGGACACACAACTATAATACATTATCCATTCACCACACTCACTTATTTTATTTTTATTTCTCATTTCTAATTTGCACATACTTGACCTGTACATACATAGTTGTCTATATTATATATTGTGTTTTTACTGCTTTGTACATTGCCTATTTGGATATTATTATTTTATTATCTGTGTCCTGTCCTGTTGCTGTCTTTCTGTTGCACTGTGGAGCTTCTGTCACTAAAACAAATTCCTTGTATGTGTAAACATACTTGGCCAATAAAGCTCATTCTGATTATAACAAGCACTGCAACTACTGATCCACCTGGAAAACTACACAGAAAAAAAAAAAAAAAAAAAAATTAGACGATAGATAGATAGCTAGATAGATAGATAAGGCACATTTAGCAACATTTTACAACTGTGTTCTACTTTTTTGACAAACAGAACACCACAATTTGGTTACAAATCTATTATTATTATTTTAAATGGTGGGAAGATGATAAAATTACTCTAAACATGTATTATTATTATTTAATATATGAAAGTAGTTAAAAGATTACTAAAATATTATTATTATTTACACACAAACATATATACATATACACATATACAGTTAAAATAAGGCACATTTATTACAAGTGTCACGAATCTGGTCCATGCTCTCCCTGTCAACCACCACTAGAGGTCACCCGTTCACCACAGTGACTTTTACACTCACAGCACATTGGACTCCATTTCCCACAATCCATTGCACAGATCACAGCTGTCACCATTCACACATCACACACACCTGATCACCATTTTCCAATCACCACCACACACCATATAAGCCTGGGACTTGCTCTTGCTCAGGGCCGAGTATTGTTTAGCATTTATCACTCCCCAAGCGATAGCTACTTTACAGAGCCTTAGTCTTGTCTTGCCTTGTTTATCTTGCCGTGTCTGACCCTGCCTTTGTTTACTGGATTTACCCCTTTGCCTCTGCCGTTTGGACTCTGTTCGCTCCCTGTTTGGATTATTGCTCTCGTCTCTGGATTATCTCTCTGCCTTGCCCCTTTGGATACTGTTCGCTGATCGTTGACCCACGCTTGCTCCACGGTTTGCTCTGTCTTGTCCATGCCATACCTGTTTGCCGATCTCTGACCCTGCCTGTTTTCTGACCATGTTTTTTAATAAAGCTTTGCACATGGATCCGCACGTCTCACGTCTTGTCAGCCCCGTTACAGAATACTCGGCCACACAAGGATCCAGCAGCTTTTCCAGAGGACATTGGCCAGGTATGGACACTGCACGACTGTTGTTAACCCTCGAGCAGGGTTTGAGACCGCTCGAGGAATACATACAGGAGTACTTAGACCTCGCCTATTTTTCTGATCTGCCAGACTATGCACTAATAGACTTTTTTTGTGAGGGCATTAATCAGCCGCTCAAATCTCAGTTAATCCGCGAGGGTCCCCGTTCATCTCTCAGTAAATTTATGGACTATGCTTTGCTGTGTGTGGGCTCTCCGTTCACTGTGGGTGTCGCGGAGGAACACGGCACCGCACTCACTCACAAAATGGCGGCAGCAACAGCACCCCTTCACGTCGTCGCTGTCAAGCCAGAGTCTGCTCACGTCGTCGCTGTCAAGCCAGAGTCTGCTCACGTCGTCGCTGTCAAGCCAGAGTCTGCTCACGTCGTCGCTGTCAAGCCAGAGTCTGCTCACGTCGTCGCTGTCAAGCCAGAGTCTGCTCACGTCGTCGCTGTCAAGCCAGAGTCTGCTCACGTCGTCGCTGTCAAGCCAGAGTCTGCTCACGTCGCCGCTGTCAAGCCAGAGTCACACCACGTCACAGTGCTCCAGCCAGAGTCTGTCACACCCAAGGATTCAAGGTCGGTCCTTCGAGTTCTTATATCCAGTGTGATGGACCCACCACTGATGTCGGTGCGAGTAGCTGGCATTCCCAGGGCCTCAACCTTGGCTATTACAGAGACTGTTCCCCTGACCTCAGTGCTTCCCGTTATGGCGGTTGCCATTTTGAGTGTGTGGGCTGCACACTGTGCTCCTGAGGCCTCTCCTGTCCACGAGTCTGCTCCAGTGCCTCCAGAGGTGGCGGCTTCTGCTGCAGAACCTCCCGAAGTGGTGGCACCCGTCCCTGAACTCACTGTCTGCCCTGTCACGGCCATGGAGGCCGTTCCTGAACTCACTGTCTGCCCTGTCACGGCCATGGAGACCGTTTCTGAACTCACTGTCTGCCCTGTCACGGTCATGAAGGCCGCCCCTGAACTCACTGTCTGTGAGCTCTCGCCCTGTCCTGTCACGGCCAAAGAGGCCAACTGTGAGCTCTCGCCCTGTCCTGTCACGGCTAAAGAGGCCGTCTGTGAGCTCTCGCCCTGTCCTGTCACGGCTAAAGATGCCGCCTGTGAGCTCACGCCTTGTCCTGTCACGGCTATAAACGCAGTCTATGAATCCTCGTCGTGCCCTGCCACGCCCCCTGAGATCATGAATGCTCTCCCTGTATTGTCTGTCTCTGCTCTCCCTGTGTTGTCTGTCTCTGTTTCCCCCAGATCTCAGACTCTGCCATGGTTTCCTGCCCAGTCTGCTTCCTGGCGAGGGTCTTCTGCTCAGGTCTGGTGGTCCTCTGCCCCGCCATGGTGGTCTTCTGCTCGGGTCTGGTGGTCGTCTGCTCCGCCGTGGTGGTCTTCTACTCCGGTCTGGTGGGCTCCTGGTCCGTCTACTCCGCCCTGGTGGGCTCTAGCTCGGGTCTGGTGGTCGTCTGCCCCGCCATGGTGGTCTTCTGCTCGGGTCTGGTGGTCGTCTGCTCCGCCGTGGGGGTCTTCTGCTCGGGTCTGGTGGTCGTCTGCTCCGCCGTGGTGGTCTTCTACTCCGGTCTGGTGGTCATCTACTCCGCCCTGGTGGGCTCCTGGTCCGTCTGCTCCGCCCTGGTGGGCTCTTGCTCTGTCCTGGTCTCCGGTTCCGCCTGGGTGTCCTGCTCTGCCGGTTCTGCCTCAGTCCCCGGTCTTCCCACTTCCTCATGGACCTGGCCCTCCGTCCCTCCCCCTGTTCCGCCTCCGCTCCACCGCCCTCCTGGATTATATAAGAGCGTCTGGAAGCCGCTCCTTGGGGGGGGGCTATGTCACGAATCTGGTCCATGCTCTCCCTGTCAACCACCACTAGAGGTCACCCGTTCACCACAGTGACTTTTACACTCACAGCACATTGGACTCCATTTCCCACAATCCATTGCACAGATCACAGCTGTCACCATTCACACATCACACACACCTGATCACCATTTTCCAATCACCACCACACACCATATAAGCCTGGGACTTGCTCTTGCTCAGGGCCGAGTATTGTTTAGCATTTATCACTCCCCAAGCGATAGCTACTTTACAGAGCCTTAGTCTTGTCTTGTCTTGCCTTGTTTATCTTGCCGTGTCTGACCCTGCCTTTGTTTACTGGATTTACCCCTTTGCCTCTGCCGTTTGGACTCTGTTCGCTCCCTGTTTGGATTATTGCTCTCGTCTCTGGATTATCTCTCTGCCTTGCCCCTTTGGATACTGTTCGCTGATCGTTGACCCACGCTTGCTCCACGGTTTGCTCTGTCTTGTCCATGCCATACCTGTTTGCCGATCTCTGACCCTGCCTGTTTTCTGACCATGTTTTTTAATAAAGCTTTGCACATGGATCCGCACGTCTCACGTCTTGTCAGCCCCGTTACAGAAAGTCTGTAAGACAAGTGCTTTTTTCTTTTTTAATGAAATATAAACAAAGCAAAAACACATTTTTGTTACAAACAGCAAGAAAAGGATGGTACAGCTACTCTCCTTCTAAATAATTAAAATAAGGCATATTTAAAAATATAGTGTGTCTTCTCTCAGATGTGTGAAGAAAGATTAGATTAATGCACGTATGGAATTGATTGGCTTTAGATCGATTTTCAGAAGGCCATGTCTCCTAAATATATGAGCCAGACTCACAATAGCAACGGAAATCTTTTATGGAGAGAGAAGATCATCAGTCAAGAAAATTGAGCTGAATGGCAATATGAACATTTCCCAAACGTGCTATCGGAGAAGATCATTCTCCATCAGTTTGCAATGATTATGGTGATTGTCAGTGGTCATATTTTCATAAACCGAGAGCATTTTTCCCCTTTCATTTCAGTAAATGTAACAGATTTACCAAATTTCCTGTTATGGGGAAGGTGTGTGTATGAATACATAAACACCCACTACTAAATACGTGATCCATCTTTCAAACAAACCATTACCAAAAAAAAAGTTAGCCAGAGTACATCTTCCCATTTCAAAGCTTTATTATTTAACAACTGTGTCTGTATTAAGCAATCATGACCCCCAGCACCATCTGCAAGTAAATGACAGATGCTGAAAAATATGATGTTTATTCACTTGTGCGTGATCAGGAATAGAAAGAAAAATTCCCCTCTATGCTAAGGGATAATGAATAAAACATTTTAAAGCCAAAATACGGACGGCATCTCATTAGGATCAGAGTGCCGACACAAAGGGGCACAGAGATATTTTTACATCACAGAGCAAACAACAAAAGGCAAGATCCTGAGAGCAAACTGGTCCCAGTTCAGTGGGCTGCTTCCTTTTAAAATGAACCCTCCAGTCTCTTCTCTGAGGTAAACACGCACCCTTGAATTTCAAAACAGAGACAGGTCACAGACAAATCCATGCTAGTTCACTGAACACAGCCATACACACAGCGCATTAGAGCCAGTCATGGTTGCGGTTAACGCTCACAAATCCCCTTCAGAGTTACAATGCAATTCTCACTCAAGCTTGCTTGTGTTTAAGTAAGCATGGAATCAAAACTGATGCCATCTATCTATCTATCTATCAATCAGAAAGCTCTCATATTTAATCAAAAATATCTTACTTTGTGTTCCGAAGATGAATGGAGGTCTTACTGGTTTGGAACGGCATGAGGGTGAGTTTTGAAGCATGACAGTATAGTGGCATGAGATAGAATTTCATTTTTGGGTGAACTGTCCCTTTAAGTATATATTGGACTGAAGTGTCTATTTCTGCCCAAACTGTGTGTTTGTTTGAGTGGCTCAACTCTGGATTTGTCCAAACAGTGACAGCCATTTTAAACTTCATTCATTCATTACTGTTGCTATTCTTTTTGGTGCCGCTAGTGGCACAGAAATTAAACACTTCACCTTTAAGAGACAGGAGAGGGCAAATTTCTTCAAAGCATTTCTTCTAAACCAAAAAAAAGAGCTTTGATCACAGAAAAGGGGGAAAAAAGTCAGTCAGATTTTTCCAGACGTGAGAACTTTGATCAAAACACAGAAAGAGGTCTAATATGTGTTTCTCATTTTCGTTTCCTTCAGGAGTTCAATGTTCAACACCTTTACGTAGGCCTAATTCTGTTTGTTCAAATGCTCATGTTTGGCTGGGTATGCGAGGCATGTATATTTTAGCAGAAATCATATTCTCCATCTGTTCTCACACTCTACTATGCGAAAGGACAGCGATACAGTATTAATCTTAAAATTATGCAGATCATAAATCTTTCAGATCTGACATCTAAAAAAAGACATTTCTCTGAGGTCACCCTGGTATCTACTCTCGGTTTCTGCTTTTCAAGGAAAATCTCTTGGCCTACTGCTATTTCATAAGAGACAATACTGATCTCAGTAGGTGTTTTGAGAGGGATGATGATAACAATAGACATATGATTTGTTGATGGGAACATGTCATTTAAAGAAACCGTTTGAATGATTGAAATCCACCCACTTGAAAATCGGAACGACAGTCACAAATACTCCCTCCACATACTGCAAAGAGATTCCACTAAAACCTTAAAAAGGTCTTTGGAATCTTGGAATGTCTTATTGTTTACCTCATTAATTTATCATTGAGGGAGAAAAAAAAAGGTCTTTCTGCTCTTGCATTCCTGGCTGACTGTTTCTTCTGGCTTATATGGGGCTTGTTAGAGAGAGACTAGATCATGTCTTCCCTCTGGCTGAAACAGTGAGGAGAATTGCAGTCCAGCGAAAATTAAAGCAGACCTATTCAGAGTCATCAGTGACAGCCTGCTCTCTTCCTCTCTCTCCCACACAAACACACTCTCACACACACATAAAGACAGCCGTAAGCAGTCAAACACATTCTCCTGGTATGTATTAGCATAGCAACAGGTGAGACCCTATAAGTTGCTCTGTGAGGAAACCAGAGGTGAAGTGAAGTGTTTTCTCTCTTGATGTCCTGAGATCGGTCTATATCTCTCTCTCCATCTTCTCACTATGTGTTGAAATGATGACTGAAACAAACCCTGCAGTGCTCCTTAAAGGGAGAGTTCACCCAAAAATTTAAATTCTGTCATTAATTACTCACCCTAATGTTGCTCCAAACCCGTAAGACCTTCGTTCATCTTTAGAACACCAATTAAGATATTTTTGATGAAATTCGAGAACTTTCTGACCCTACATAGACAGCAATGCAAGTGAAATGTTCCCAAACCCAGAAAGGTAATAAGGACATCAGTAAAATAGTCCATGTGACATCAGTGGTTCAATCGTAATTTTAAAGCTACGAGAATACTTTTTGTGCACAAAGAAAACAAAAATAATGACTATTCAACAATTCTTCTCCTCCAAATAACATATTCCGCCATTATCAAGAGTGCCACACTGCATTCCTCTGCACATGGACTATTTTAACGATGTCCTTACTACTTTTCTCGACCTGGGAACATATCAGTTGCGTTGCTGTCTATGCAGGGTCAGAAATTGTTCAGATTTCATCAAAAATATCTTAATTTGTGTTCTGAAGATGAACAAAGGTCTTTTGGATTTGGAACGAAATTAGGGTAAGTAATTACTGACAGAATTTTAATTTTTGGGTGAACTATACCTTTAAGAGCCATTTACAACTACAGCTTACGACCATCACAATAGGCCTCTCAGAGTCAGTGTTGATTATAATACTGCAACATAAAAGACAAAGTGAAAGACAATTTGTCTTAAAATTACCTTGTTATTAGAATCGTTTTAGTAAGTCCTTTAAAGCTGCTATTAACATGCTCAAAATGGAAATGGCAAAATCATCATAAATAGCTTTTAAATGGTGACTAAAATAAAGCAGCACTCAAAGCAAGGTCAAGAAAGCTTTAAGATTAGCTTACTAAGAGAGTTTAAACAGTATAAATGATGAAAGAAACTTTAACGGTACAGTAACCACTTTGAAACTTCCTCAAAACTGAGTTAGCAAAATGGTTAATTAATACTAAACTTGGATGCTATTAAACTATTAGCTACCACATTTTCAGCTTCCTGCTTATGTCTGACAGGCAGGAAGTGCCTCAATGTCTTCTGTTTGGCCACCATTTTTGGTTCGTTTTGTTAGAAAATTGAAAAGAGACCCAAGAAAATGATCCATGTGTGAACTGTACTTAAGACTACAGTAATAAATGTAAAGATTTGTGTAACATTTTTCAAATAATGGAGCCATTGAAGGTCAATTACTGTTGAGCACTTTAACAGTACAAAATACGCCTTGAAGACAGATGCAGACTATAAAAAAAATCAATATGGAGAGATATAATAAAAGACTGAGGAAAAGGGCAGGCCGCATAAAATAAACAGCCATCACAGTGGTACACAGTTGTCAGGCACACATATCCTACAATGTAAGGACATGGAGGGACTCTGCCATTTTGAGATTTTTTTATAAACTCCTGTCAAACCTGATCCCCTCACAGCTCAGCCCTGAACTAAAAATGTAGTTAAACATCAGAGGCGAAGGAGAAAAGTACAGCATGTTCCAGTACCACAAGAACCAACAATCTCCTATAACACCGAAGAGAACACAATTCTGCTTCAGACAGACTGAAGGCACAGCTTTGACATTAGTGGATGGATCAAATAATCAAATACTATGTATTCAGTGTACAGAGCTGTCAGGCTTCATGAATTAGGATCGAATTCTCTTTCATGAGGGAAAAACAACAGTTTTTTTTTTAATGGGAGACTGAGATAAAAAATGCTGTCTGTGTGCATGTTTTTTTCTTTAAATTAAAAAGTATAAACTAGGGATCCACCAACATTTCAATTCTGACCAATACTGGTAAGGCAATAATTATTTTCATGTCATGACTGATAATCAACAAATGGCTAAAATCCTATAAATCTATATTTCTCTATATATGGTTAAATTATTTTGATGAGTTAAAGTAATGAAAATCCATGATTGTGTCATTTTTACAGGGTATCATTTTTTTCGTTTTTTTTTATTAAAGTTAACTCAGAAAATATATGTGTTAATATATATGTGTGTGTGTGTGTGTGTGTGTGTGTGTGTGTGTGTGCGTGTATTTATTTAATAAAATGAGAAATATTCCACCTGACACGAAGATGGCACCAAATCTTAAAACCAGACAGTCATCACACTGGAGTTCACACTTGAGTCAGTGTAATAAAACACAACAAATTAGAGCACTTCCACTCCTGAAGTCATCTTGTGTTGGCATATTTCCTTTCACCTCTACACTAGCAGTGTTTTTTTCAACAGGAAAGCAGCAGACTAAATAAACCTGAAATATATCCTTTAATCTAAGCAATGGAATGGTGTATATGTGAAGTGTGAGCTATTCGTTGCCTTTGTTAAACATTAAACGGCAAAGTTCACGTTAACAACACTATTAACTCTGGCTCTCAGTCTGCAATGACGAAAGAGTAATTCCAGCAAACAGACGGAATCGGAACCATCTGGTTGACATGGAGCTTAATTTCAGAGTCTCTCCTCTCACCACAAACAGTAATGAAGAGGAGGAGGGTTTGAGTGGGTGGTCCGTCGGAGGGCCCTGTCTGCTCGGGAGTCCCTTTAAAACATCTTTATATCACCCTGGAGAGCATCTGGCTGGGATCCTCACAGAAAACCCGTTCATCTCCATTGTGGATCCAAAACCATCCCGCTGCCCCAAACTCCTGTTTGAGGAACGATCAAAATAGCCCAGCCAATCTCCTGGCATGTCATAATCCATCACACTCAGTAAATAAAGCAGAATGCTCACTTGCTCACAGGGCATCTTAAATAACCCACTTGAGAATGAGTTTCCTGAATGCATGTTAGCCACGTTTTCATAAATATAACTTGACAAGCAGTTGACCCTTTCATTTTTTTTCTTTTGCACCATCGTCTGGCCCTAATTGACCGCTGTGTGCATGTGTAGGAGTACAAATAAACCACTGTGTTTCGTAACAAATGACAGAACTTCACTTGTGTTGTGAGGCAATCACCCAGTGTAAAACAATATTCCTCAGCTTAATATATTAAATATTTCCCAGTATTTAACCCTTTCAGAAGAAGCAACTCAAGAAACAGCAGACCTATGTTTTAAAGGGATAGTGCACCTAAAAATAAATATTACCCCATAATTTACTCACCGTCAAGGCATCCTAGGTGTATATAACTTTCTCCTTTCAGATGAATCCAATCGGAGTTATATTTAAAAACGTCCTGGCTCTAACAAGCATTATAATGTTAGTGAATGGGCGTTATTTTTCAATAGTCCAAAAGAAGTCCAATAAAGTGCATCCATCCATAATAAAAAGTGCCTCACACAGCCCGTGGGGGGGGGGGGGTAAATAGAGGCCTCCGGCAGCAAATCAATGTGATTTTGTAAGTAAAATATTAAAATTTTACATTTATTAAACCATAATCTCTCGCTTCCGCTAACTGTCGTACACGCGTTCACAATAGAACGCTGTTATGACGGATGATGTAGGATGTTGGTATAGCATAAGCTCTAGTGAGAATATGCTAGTCTTGAGAGAACAAACGATTGTTTACAGGAGCAAAGGAAGCAAAGTTTCCTTACTTTGGCAAAGGAAAACCAGTCTCCTCTTGGCTTAAATCAAAACAAATCTTCGTTTTGTACTTCTAATTCATGACCAGTGTTTTGTTTTGCTCTCTCCTGTGTGCTTCCACGGAGCTTACACTATGCCGACATCCCACGTCATTCGGCGTTCGATTCCCTACAGGAGGCCTTTATTCACTGTAGCATTTGGACCAATCAGACATACGATTTTGCATTTGATTTAACAAATCAATTAGTTATTAGATTAACAAATAATCACAGACCCCTCACCCAATACACATACTGGGTGCCCTTATGTCTGTGATGACTCCCAGCCCCCGGTTCCATGGCAACCAATCTGATAACACCAGTTTTATTGCTCAAAGGAATGCGGGCAGACATTCATTTAACACCCTTAGGAAAGACACATTATGCCATAAAAATGGACTCTTCTCTAATTAATTCATAGGAAAACCTTTCTTTGAATGAACACGCATATCTTCAGGTCAGTGTATATTATTAGTGTTCTTGTATATGTTCTTGTGTATTGTATACGGTTTTATACATGCTTATGATAGATCACTAGTTAATATCAATTCACTTATACCATGTTTGGTCTCTATCAATTAGTCTTCGGATGATCTAATTGAGTGTGAATATTACATGTTGATACCTATGCAACATATTAGTGTCCTAAGAATCTTTAGTAGTTTGTGCATTAACCCCAGGCGAATTACCTATGCCAATTACAATGTTCAGAGACAAAGAGCCGTAAACTTTCCCTCCAAAAGTTCAAGACACCATTGGCTCTTTGACACCCCAGAGGTGTGACCTCTATAGCAGATAAAGCTATTACATCAGTGTGAGGCCATGTGAGGTACTTTTTATTATGGTCGGATGGACTTTATTGGACCTCATGAGGGTGAGGGTGAGTAAGGGCGAGTAAATCATGGGGTAATTTAAATTTTTGGGTGGACTATCATTAAGTACCATCTGGAAGTTTATTGAGTGTTGTTTGATTAACTTTAAATGACAGAGACAGCAGCAGGTATATTAGGCTGCAGTAACTTTAAGACTGAATGCACAGATCTAGTATACTGGCAAGCATTAGTATTTTCTCAACTGTTTATGTTTAACTAAAACAAAACTGACTTCAAGTGAAAACATACCAAGATTGACATTTTGACATATTTGTGTGTATTTGACAGTTTAAAGGGTTACTCCACCCCAAAATGAAAATGTTTGTCATTAAATCACTTACCCCCATGTTGTTCCAAACTAGTAAAAGCTTTGTTTTTGTTTTCAGAACACAATTTAAGACATTTTGGATGATAACCGGGAGGCTTGTGACTGTCCCACTTTTTTTTGCATACAAAAAGTATTCTCGTAGCTTCATAACATTACGGTTGAACCACTGATGGCAGATGTTGATGATTCTGACGATGTTTTTTATACTTTTCTGTGCCTTGACAGTGTTAATTGCTTGACAGTCAATGGGACAGTCACAAGCCTCCCGGTTTTCATCCAAAATATCTTAAATTGTGATCCGAAGACAAACAAAGCTTTTACGGGTTTGGAATGACATGGGGGTAAGTGATTAATGACAAAATGGTGAGAAATGGTAAAACTTGATCAAAGTTTGAGACTTTGCATCAGTACCAAACCTGCGAACATGCTCCCAAAACCACATCTGACCAAACATTCATGCTATAAATGTGTATGAAATAGTGTTTTGATACATGTACATTTTCATTAGGAGAGCTGCAGAATCAGCACCTAATCTTTTGAGAGTAAGTGTGTTCCACTGAGAATCTATTGCTGCCCACAGTAATGTTATCAAACCGATGTAATTATTATGAGAAACATAAACATGACAGAAACAGAAAGAATATGCATCCAAACCACCAAATCAAGAAGTATTTTACTGCTCTCCTAAAGTTTACTGAAGACTTACAAGACCTTCCCGAAAATCAACAGGGAGCTGAATTCTTTGCAAGATGTACTGAACTTTCCAACAATTTAATATTCCCTGACTATTTTTTCGCTGGCAATATGTGTTTGAAAACATGAATGCATCTAAAAATCTCTAGTCCTTCTTTCCCTTTTCAGCTCACCTCACACACATGCACAGAGACATACAAAAACCAAATTTAATGAATAGGAAATGCATGTAAACACAGAGAGACTAGCCATGGCAACACAGTTCAGTTTGACAGTATGTTTACACTCTGCAGAACTTGGTCTCTTTTCATTTTCCAGGTTGTTAGGAGATCCAGTTTCTATGGTAATTTTAGCTCTTATATCTAGACTCCTCCTTTTATTGAGGTGGTCGCGTCACAGTTATGCAGACATACTGAAAAGATTAACTCATGCTTCTATACTAAACACTAGGGGTGGTACGGTTCAACTTTTTCACGGTTCGGTTTGTATCACGGTTTCGGTATGGTTCGGTATGTTTAGGGAAAAACTATACTGTCAAATAAAAATAAGAATAATCTAACTACAAGCAACAGCACAAATTTTCCCCCTGCTCGCGCGAGCTTGCATCCTCTGGCTCTTAAATATTTAAACTAGCTAGGTTTACATGAGTAGTTTAAACACAGATATCAACATGTGCTGTTCAGGTCTCACCTGTGCGCACGCACTATCAGCACCCGGGTGATGACCAAATAAATGACAGCTCATATTCCAGTATACGGCACTCACATTGAACAAGAGAGAATGGTTTGTCCACTTTTTTGTTTTTTTCTTCATCGCTGTTATTGTAATGTACTGGGAAGCCAGAATGCGCATCCTTTAACAGAAACATACATTAGCCGAACCCTGTTTGTTTTACGTGTTATTTATATCAAACCATATTACACATGCGTTGTCATATTTAAGTTGAACCGCGGTCCTAGCGCATGCCGAACCGTGCGTGGAGAACCGTTCGGTTTGATTTTTTTCCGCGAACCGTGCCACCCCTACTAAACACTTTTGAATGTTTTAAAATGCATGGTTTTTGGTAAGTAAACAGTATGAATTACCATATAATTTACCCTTTTAAATCCATATAATGGTCAACAAGAAAATACATGTACTTTTACAGTAACGTGTTGAGGTTTTTTCTCTACTAATGATAGCTGATGAACTGTTGGGGTTTAAAAGACAATTAATATTCAGTAATATTATCGGATTTTACTTTATCAGATGAGAAAAAGTTTCAACTCAATTGAACTGTATAATAATAAGTCTGCAACATCAACACTGAATTCAACTAAATTCAACTTACTGAACTGAATTGAATCAACAATGAACTGATCTGAGCTGAATAATGACACTATTGCCTTCTGCAGCTGCTAAAAGCGGAATTGAGTTTCATAATAGATGGACTTCGCAAAATTGACAGTTATTTTCCTGTTTATAAATCTGAAATCTGGAATTTGTAAAGCATTATGACTTTTTTTTCCATTTAGAGGGAAACCCAATCCATAGCACAGAAGTTCCTGAAGTTTTCAAACTTGAAAACCTATTTTAAAATTATTACAAATAATATAATATAATATAGAATGAAAAATTGTTAACAAACTGGACCATTCTTTCTTTTTTGCAAAATGAAATATCAGTAATAATTTTAGCAAATTTGGTGAATGTGCATGTTTTTTTTTTTTTTACATTACGTTAAATGTAATTAGCAAATGTATATATATATATATATATATATATATATATATATATATATATATATATATATATATATATATATATATATATATATATATATATATATATATATTTTTTGTATGAAAAGATTTTAACGCTTTAGTCCCTATAAATATGTATAGGCTACTGGGTCTCCACTGAACTTGAAGAGAGCCCGTGTAGAAGCCATTCACAAATCCCAAGGTGCTGAAAATTAATGTACGCAGAAGAGAAGTAGGAAACAGCTGGAATACACTCAGATCCACTATATCTGCAAAATAACATGGAACCTGACAATAGCTTCATTGATGGGCCCCATAATCTAAAACTATCCTTAAACGGGAACCACTGCGGTGCAGGCTGCCAGAAAACCCTAAAGAGGCTAATGAGGAGAAAGCCACAGGAGATGAATATGGAAGGAAAGAGATAGAAGAGTGATAGAAGACCAGCCAAGGCAATATGCACAAAACATGCAATCTGGCACAACAATCCTCAGAGATTCAGGGCACCAGCGTGGAGTGGGCGAGGGGCGAGAGAACTCAGCATACACTTCTTTCTGTGATTAGAACATGAAAAGACATGGTGCCAGGTGCCCTGAAAGTAGCAAGGAGATGAATAAAGAGAGATGAGATGGAGAGGCATAAAGCTAGAAAACTTCACTTGACCAAACTACAAAGCTTTACATTCAACATAGCATCAATAGTAAATCAATAACCAAGTGCACTCCACTACAGTGCGAAAAATGATTTTGTTGTAAATAAAACAAAGATTAGTGGAGTACGTTTCACAAAGAAAATACTATTTCAGTATTTCTACTTCAAAAACTCATTTTGGTCACACTTTATTTTGATAGTCCACTTTAGACATTCTACTAACTATAAGTAAACTTTGTAACTACATGTCAACTAAATCTACATATCTACTAACTCAGAGTAAACTGTTAGGGTAGGTTTAGGTTAGTAGAGTAAGTTGACATTTACTTGCAAAGTCTCTCATAGTCAGTATGTTGTGAACTAGGGATGGGCGATATGGCCTAAAAAATTTATCACGATAATTTCAGGTATTTATTGCGATAACGATACAAATGACGATTATATATATATATATATATATATATATATATTATTTTAAATGTCATATAATGTTCATTGTTAATATTATTATCTTATCTAAACTTTTTATGTGTTTCAAACAAACTTATGTCGCCATCTGCGTTGCATTCATGCAGAGAGCAAGATTTTGCGTGTTCACGCGCATGCTGAGTGAGACGCTCAAGAGATGTGGGCTACATCATTCTTATTTGTCTACATTTTTTTTTCTTCATTACAAATCTTGTTTGGTTTTATTTTGTATCATTGCATGTTAAAAATAATTCACTGTTATGCAGATGCAAAACGCTAGACTGCGAATAAGATTAGCTACAGTTTCACATTTTATAAATATTTGAACAATATATTCAGCATATTTAACAACCTGTTTTGTATCTTTATTTAATGCATAAGCGATTTATTAAAACAAGTTTATGAGGCTATGCTCTAGAGTCTAGACTATTATTCATATGCAAGTGTTTGTGCGGAAAAGAATGCGCATACATGACAGTGAGGTGCTCGCGCGGATCACTTGCATTTTTTCCTGATAATGAAACAACTTAAAATAATAATAATTAAAAAAAGAAAACTTAAAATTGGGGCTCGTCACATACATGAGAAATATTTCTCAGGGCTCTACGCTTACTTTCCTTTTTAGGAGCGCTTGTGCTTCTAATTTAAAATATTTAGGAGCACGGTCAAAAATTTAGCAGCACCTTCAAATCAATAATCAAACATTCTGATCAAAAATTAACCTTCCCATTACGAGGTGATATTTGACTCCTTAAAGTGATTTACAGGGAATTTTGTTTTTACCTTTGTAATGGCATTTTTCTAACTTTATTAAAAGTATGGCATCTTTTATGTCAAATTAAAATTGGACGCGTTTCCACTCTTTGTAACCACCATTTTTCTGTACACTTTGCATATTACGGTAGTTTGCTCCTCATCTGATTTTCTGTAACCAAACCAGTTGCAAATTGTGGAGGTAGCTCCTCGCGTAACAACAAGCTCCTCCTCATGGTGCGTTCACACCAGAGGCGAATGAAGCGTTAAGCGCGAGTGATTTACATGTTAAGTCAATGCAAAGACGCGAATAGACATCCTGCCGCGCGAATGACGCAGCGCGAATTGAGCGTTTAGAGCGAAATTCTATACATATGCTCTCTGTGGCAGTCATACATGTGCGCCTGGCAGAAGCCCCGTCCATGACGCGAATTCGCGTCTGTTGTGCAGTGAATTTCACGCGCGAATGAAGCGAGTAAACCCAAAATGTTCACGTGTCCAACTACGCGCGAATAGCGCGATTTATTCGTGCAAGTCGCGTCCGGTATGAACGCACTGTCAGCCTCACGTCCGCCTTCCGCCATGCTTGTTTTCACTCCGCACGTAAACAGTGAATCGGGCGCGCACAAAACTACGTCATCAACTAGACTTATCGTTATTATCGTGAGGAGACAAATTTTTATCGTGAGGAGAATTTTCAACGGTATATCGCAAACGATAAGATATCGCCCATCCCTATTGTGAACCCATCAAAATAAACTGTTAAAAGATATTAAGCAGACAGTCTACTAATACTCTAACGACTGTTAGTTGACATGTAGTTGCAAAGTTACTTACTGTTAGTAGAATGTCTAAAGTGGACTATCAAAATAAAGTGTTACCCTAATTTTTATTTAACATGTTACCTGCCATTTCTTTGTAATTATTGTAACGGAAGATTTTCAAGTAAATCCTTCACCAGATGTTTTATTCTAGTTGTATTTAGCGTAAATTTATGTGTTTAAGTTGAATTATGTCAGGTTTAAAGCTTCAATTGTAAAACATAGTGTGCTTCAATGACGTAAGCTAGCTACAGTATAGCAATAGCTTCAATGCAGCTGTAGTTTTTAAGTAGCTTGTAGCATTTCTAACTACTTTTTCAAGAGTTTTCAAATTAGGCCTGTAACCACCCCCCTTCAAAATAGCTTAAGGCTTCAAAAACAACTATTGTAAAAAGTAAAATGTGTTATTTTATCTAGTTAGCTAACTACTGTATACCAATAGCATCGATGTAGTTATATTTTGTAAGTAGCTTGAAGCATAACTACTTTTCCAAAAGAGTATTTCAAAGCTTGTAGCTAAAATGAGCTAAAAGTACTGTAGCTTCCCTAATACTGCAATGTAGGGCACAGAAAGAGGAAGATTAAGGCATCCTGTAGAAGGGGATTTAATCAAGTGGTGGTCTATCCAGACAGCATGTGTACTGTTAAATTAAGTTAATTAGCTAGCAAAGCTAAAGTAAGGGCTTAATCCCCATTGTGAGCTATTCGACCATGTCTGCAAATGCCCGGTCAGGTCTGTAGGTCTGTTCCATCATTCCTAACTCTGTTTCTGATCAATTTAAGGCAGGAAGTTTGACGAAACATTACATCCAAACACTATGGACATTTGTGAATAACAGCAAATTAGCTATGAGGTAGGGGAATGTGTATATCACACATGATTGAATAAACCATTCCTTTTGGATTGGCTTTCATATCAATAATTGCAGTTTATAAAAGAATAATGAGAATTAAGAATGTCTTCCTTTTTGTTTATTCCCAGAATATATTTTCTCCTCAGGAAGAAGTCTGCAGGCATTTAATATAATAAAGTTTTATTTGAGTCCATAAGGCTAAGCTATGCAACCGTTTTTATTTATTTATTTTATGTATTTTATAATACACTACCGTTCAAAAGTTTGGGGCTTTTTTTAAAAGACAATACTTTTTGTCGTTGTTGTAGTTGATTTTGTTGTTTTATTATCTGCTCACCACAATTGAATTTATTTAGTCAAAAATACAGTGAAAACTGTCAAATTGTAAAATACAATTACAATTTAAAATAAGTGTTTTCTATTTTTATGTTTTATAATGTCATTTTATTCCTATTATGGAAAAACTGAATTTTCAGCAGCCATTAGTTTAGGCCTAGTCTTCACATGATTCTTCAGAAATTATTCTAATATGCTGATTTGGTGCTTAAGAAACATTTCTTCTTATTATCAATGTTAAAACATTTATGGTGCTTAATATTTTTGTTGAACTCATGATCCACATACATTCACAAATATGCCATAATTCGTGATACCTTTAAGTGTCTCTTCCCAAAGGTAATCCAATTTGAATGAGAAACACTCATATGGAGAGTTTGTGTCTCCTATTATCAAAGAAATTTTGGCAACAGACAAACTGGTTGTGGCCGTTTGCCACACGACGCATAGATTCTGTGAGGATGCTGAAAGCCCATGGGCTTGCAACACATTTTTATTTATACGTTAGACAGGGTGTGAGATCAATGCTAACCTTATTCAAGCATCTTGTATAAATGTCACACAAAACCCCCATGGAAGGGCTGCACTGTTTCTATCAGCATAATGATGAAACCGCTGAAGATAAACACACATGTAGGCATGCACATAAACACATATGTTGCACACAATCATGGATACATGCGCAGTTGCACAGACATAAACCAATGCCTTCAAATACACATCAGATGTACATCTATAAACATACTGTAGATCCCAGCATACAATTAACATAAATCAGATGTTCTCAAACTGGGAGGCATAGAGAGGTTGCAAAGAGGTATGTCTACATATATGTTAATATTTCTGGGAGCATAAAACTACGTATTTACATTTTGCCTTCATGGAAAACTGACCCTAAATACAGCGTATCTGAAATGTGTTGGGAATCAATAATCAAATCAATATTTTTCCAAGGCTCTTGACGTCGATGTTTCCTATTGCCTTAATGTTGTTTGGTCAGTCATGGATTTCATCAGAGAAGCAGACACGAGTGTAGAAAGCTTTTTTAACTGTATGGTGGTATGCATCTGTAATATAAACCAGGGGTTTTTTAACTTTTTGATGCCAGGGCCGCCAAAATATGTTGAGACCCTTGAGGGGACCCTCTTGCTGAAACAGAAATGTTACATATTTTCTTGCATAAAACCTATTTATATAGTCATTTATATTTTATACTGTGTGAGATTGCGATATTAAAAATAAAATATCAGAACTTACATATTCTCATGTACAAAAGATTGTGTAAAAAAAAACAAAAAAAAACATGCTATTTTTATTGTATTAAAATTATTTTTATTTATATTTTATACTGTGTGACATTAAGTGTGATAGTAAAAACATATTTGGAAAATACTGACATTTTTACAGATATACTACATATGTTTTTTTCTTTTCTTTTTTCTTACAGTTAAAAACTAGTATTTTCAATAGAATAAAACAAATCACAATTCATCTGATGATTTCTGACCAGTTTTAGAAAGCAGAATGAAACAGTAGTATTAGCCAAATGTATGTACTGCATAGAACACATTACTTTCAATACATTACATTCCCATCTTTTTCAACATTAACTATTAACAATAAACATTAACTGCAGACATTTTTGTGGACTCCCTAGCATCCCCTTGTGGCTCTTTGAGGGTCCCTGGACCCCTGACATAAACAACAAGCAGTCAGACACACAGTTGCGCAAATAAAGCAGAGCATGTGCTGACAGCACAGCATCAGCAATCAATTCCTATTTACATTTGGCCCAGTCTTCTTATTAGGTCCTAGTATGCGACCAGTCTCAAGAGGGATGTTCTTTTCCTCTTGTTAAGAGTCCAACAGCTTAATCCCTCTTCCACTTGCTCTCAGACTATTTCCGATGGATGCCGGCAAGCACAAGACACAGATGAATGGACAACACTATCCCTAAAAGACAGAAATATTGATCGCAGTTATGCAGAGCCATTCAGTGTCAGAGCGCCACACACTCAAATTCAGGATAAGAGTGACCTGTTCACATCGACTACAGACACAAACAATAATACGCAGGTTTATGCACTTAAATGTGTCAATGAATGTTTGACTAACTTGAGAACAAAAAAGCAGCTTCGACATAGACATAGTGCTTCAAACCAGACATGGTCAGAAACACTTATTTTTGCAGTTTTACATGTCTGCCCCGACATCGCCCTTTTAAAAGGCAGATAAAAGCATACACCCCCTGGGAGTACAGAACACAATATTACTGCAAACTGCCCCCAGAGCTCACACGTAATATGGCAAGCCTTTTTGTTGTCAATATTTACAAAAGCTTTGAATTCCAGTCAACATCTTGAGGAACATCTGCTAACAACTGACAAGTAATATGAGAAAGCATGTGACGGTAATAGCTTTTTTGGTAAACTCCATGTTATTTTCCTATGAAAACATTTTAATACATACATTTTGTGATCTTATTATATGCAATACTATAAGGATTTTTAGTGGTGCTTGATAAACCCTAAATCCTAATTATGACACTTCATAATGTAACTTGTCCACAAGTCAGATAAAAATGGGGGGGAAAAATAATAATAATAAAAATAAAGCATTCGGGAACACATTAACAATGTGCTAAAACCACTCAGAGCATGTAAGCAACATGCTAAAAACAATGAGAATGCTACAGCTACCTGCTAAAAGCATGATAAAAACATTAAAATTACATTTTCCTTCCAATTTCATTGACCTTGGAGACAGCTTTGAAGTAGTCAATTTATTCTGAATGTTTTAAACAAAGTTTTCTGTTAAAAGGTTTAAGGTAAGAATAGCTACTGGGTCTTATGCTAACTGGCACATTGTTCATTTTAAAGATTTAATAAGCTGCTCCGTGCATTTCCTCTTTTCCAAAAACCATTGTTATTTGACAGTCACAGTATCATTATCACCATCTCTAGCCAATATTAAAAGGTGTCATAACACATTTTTAAATGCATGAAACATTCAGAGCTAACCATTCATTGAGTTAGCAAATTGACTTAAATTAGCATGTTTTCTTAAAGATGATAATAAAGCTCTGAAACAATATACTGTTACATATCAAGGCACTAAAGAAAATACGAGGCATGCACAAAAGAGAGAATAATCTCTTATCAAAGTGAAAGAGGAAAAGATAACAGAACCTCTCTCACTAGTGGGACTATATGCCCTCAAAGCATCTAAGATAACGGATCTCCCAAGATGCCACTCCACATCCTCATTATGGACTTAAACATTATAGAACCTTCTCTACATGTGGCCGAGGCACTAATAACCATCTCCAACATGCTCCACTACTGGTGATTCCACAGTAGCTATTTTAGTCTCCATCAAGAGGGCATAAACCTCAAAAACCAAGCCTGGGTTCATATTTAGCTTTTGAGCACCTCACATCTCTCACTTGAGTTTTCCTGTGGATTTCCACTCTTAAAAATGAAGGTTCTTTATTGGCATTGGTTGTTCCATGAAGAAACTTTAGCATCTATGGAACATCTAAAGGTTCTTTACAGTGGAAAAAGGTTCTTTGGATGTTCCTCACACACTGACGGTCAGGCTGGAAAACCCCTACATGCATTGAAAGCAGCTACATTATATTTAAATATTGTGAATAATCTTGAGCCAAACTGCCAGAAACTCCACTTCAAAAGGTATTCACAGCAGATGTATCAGTGCAAACACGTGCAGTATCTCCAAACACCTGTGTTTGCTCTATTTGTGAATAATTGATCATTATCATCATAAGAGGTTGCAACGACATGATTAAATAGAGCCTCAAACAGTATCGTAGAACAAATCATAAGATAATTAGTCCTCACCACCCAGCGTAACAGAGCCCAGAGCTACTTAGGCTTTAAAGCAGCAACTGAAGACTGATAGACTGCATAAACAACTTCAGATAATATGTGAGAGGTAAAGTATTTCAATAAAGGTGATGCCAGTATTTCTCATCAGTAACTGCAGAGAAGTGGTAAATCCATCATCTCAGGGCTTCAGGGTAAATCTGGTCATGGTAAACTAATGAATGTATAAACAGATAAGGTGAGGTACATGCAATGTGTGGTGGTGGGAGAATACAGTAGATGAATTCTCTCTTTTTTTTTTTTAAACAAATGCATGCAAAGTTGCTGCTATCATGTAAAGACTCGAACACACACAAGCAAAAAGACATTTTCAACTTGGGGACAAAAACTGACAAAATCTGTTCAAAATCCAGCTGGCATCTACATAGGCAACATCTTAACTGAAATAGAACCTCATAAGTGACTGACATGTATAATGCTCTATATTGGAACCAACCACACAAATAATGTACACTGTACAGTGTGGTTCTCCTGTGGTAACCAGTCTACTAGTGTTTTATAAGGATATAAGTCGTCAAGTTGATTGGCTGATATATATTAAAAATAATAATGAGCCAAGTAAAAAATAATAAAAAAAATAGTGCTGTCAAATAGATTAAACGCATCCAAAATAAAAGTTTGTGTTTACATTATATATGTGTGTATACTGAATACATGACTATATTTAAGAAATATATGTAATATATATTTATATATAATATAAATGATATAAATATGAATATATATACACATGTAAATATTTCTCAACACTGTGTGTGTGTGTGTGCGCGCATTTATTTACATATAAATATACACAGTACACACATATGAAAACACATTTTTTATTTTGGATGCGATTAATCGTGATTAATCACTATTTAAAATATAATTATAAAATAAATTAATAGAATTGTTAAATTAATAATAAAATAAAAAAAATTCTTCTAAAATAAGAAATCATTATAAATAAGAATAAAATTAAAAGAAATAATTATTGATCATAAAAACAAAATTGTTTCTAATATTGAAATAGTGTTCCAGTAGAGTTTGACACAGCATTAATAAATTGATATTTAATAAAAAAGCACAGTGCATTTTTTTTCGCATTGCACGTTAAGTTCTCTAGGTGAAGGTTTTCTCATCCTCATACTCTAGTAAAGACTGTACTTATTGTAATTCCATTCTCTTCTTCCCAGTTTTTGTTATATTATAATATTTATTATATATAATATAAGAGTTATCACAATGCAAAAAGATGCATTGCCAAAAACACTTTCAGCAACCCAATGTTGCTATTGTGCATTTCCTCTTCACAGTGGTCCTGAAAAACCAGGTAACAAGGCATTGGTTAAAGAGTTCTGATTACAGAGCACCATCCTTCTTACACAATCCTGGCACAAAGACATTGTGATTTCAAAGCTTTACAAATCAGCCACGCAAAAAAAAAAAAAAATCAAAGCTTTTCACGTATTGTACCTTACAAACAACTCAAAACCAAAGACATACAAAGCAGTATGGAGTAACAAAGAAGAAATCTTGTCTTATCACACAGTAGATGTCAAATATGATCCTCTCGACTAAAAAAAAAAAAAAAAAAAAAAAAAAACTGTAATTAGCCAGCACGAGATGCTTATCTGAGTGTTGCTCATTAAGGGGCTTATCGCCACATCTTTGGCTGGTTTTGAGAGAGGCTGAATGTCTGATTAAAGCTCGGGATGCTTAAGACATCGCCTTGATTAATATTTCAAGCATGGTGCGGTTTTAAAGGAACGCACACTCTAGAAAGATCCACTTTTCCTCAACTCGAATCTCGTCCAATTCGGGGCCCGTGCATCATTAACGCAGCACATGCTGCTGTATTCATCTGGTTTGTGTTACTTTAAATCAACAGGGAAGTACAGGGGCACTCTCTGCTTATTGGCTGACAGAAAACAGCACCTCCCTCCGAATAGGCTCCCAATAATAGACCCCCCTCAGGCAGCGAGAGTACATTCTGGAACATCGGAGCGACAGCCAAACTTTCGAAAGTTTAGCTAATTGGGGGAACGTTTTCGCCTTGTTCCCTTCACAAACAAACTTCACTTCCCCCAACGTGAGATTCTCTGCAATTAACAGAGCTATTAATACCCCCAGGTCCAGGAAAAAAAAGACGTCCCGGTTGAGAAGTCTCGGTTTTCCGCAGCCTGAGGAAGGTAGAGCGCACTTAAGTATTCGAGGGGTTACCATGAGTCACAGTCCCACACACACAATCCACTCGAGCCGCCCCACTCTTCCAGCTGGAGCCCACGTGCAGACGGACTCCCGCTGTTCTGAGGTCAGGTGGAACCCGCCACAGTTGCTCAACTGAAAGGCCCAGCGGAATAGGGCAGTCCTGTGTGCTTGCCCTCTATTATATGCACTCAAGAAGTGGTTTCTCAAGCAAAACTTGAGGCCGACCTGATTATCACTAGCATTTTAGTTTGGCAAGTGAACAGCGTCGACTTTATGACTACTAAATTCTGGATTTACCCCATCTCGGGCCTCAGTATTATGAAATGCTATATAGTTGAAAATATGTTTTTCTCATTTACTCAGTCTTAGATGGTGATCGAGGCCAAATAAATATTCCAGACGTGCCGTCTAGACCAATACTAAACTATTTCACCACTTTCAGATGAATTGATAGTGTAATGCTAGTGAGAAGTTTGGCCTAGGCTTCAGGAGTTAAATGGGCCTGAGACAGAAACAGAGACAGTCAGGCTGGGCAGAAACAGCTGTTCAGTGACATACGCATCTGCATTCAACCACAATATGAGTCTATCAAATTACAAGGTCTGCGATCTCGCGCATATGAAAACATCATGTCATTATCTTGAGGATTTCAAATGATACTGTTCAAGACTAATGGATAATAGAGATCCACTTATAATCACTGAGCACATCCACTTTATATCATTTTGTTAGGTTAAAGTCCATTCAACAACTATAACCCTGCGGTTGAGTGAAAAATAAATCAATAAATAATGTAGTCATATATTCTCCACTTTCAGTTTGTATTGAGACCAATTAGACAAACCTGGTTTACAGATTCTTTAAAAAAAAAAGGAACACTTTCATCATTTACTCACATTCATGTTTTATTTATGTACTATTACAGTATTTATTAATATTTTGAAATATCTTTTATTTTTATATCTTCAGTTTTTATTTAGTTTTATTTGTTGCGCTTTTGTCATTTTTATTATTTTTTATCTATTTAAGTTTACATTTATTTCAGTTTAGTTTTAGTCATTTCAGTAATTCAACAAACTTAAGTTTAAGTTTACATCTAATCTTCATATTTTATTTTGGCTTTATTTCATTTATTTTTTTTATATATAGTTTTAGTTAACAATAGCAACACTGGTTCCAAACCTACATTATTTTCTTACCTCAGTGTAACTCAAAAGATTTTAAAAAGGTTGTTCTATTCAATGTATGAGGAAACCACTAGTTGAAAGCAAGTTTGTGTTTCACAGAAGAAATCTGTTTGTTTGTACCCACATGAGGATGAGTAAATTATGACAAGTGAATTTCCTGTGCTACACAGGAATCGATTTGGAGGCACACAATGGCATAAGACTGATGTAAAAATACGGACATTGAAGTATGTGTCAGCCCACCTAAGAATGAATGGGCCTGTGTGTGTATTAGTTATTTCTTTGAAGTGTTGGCTGAGGAATGGCACGGGACTGCCTGGTATTTTCTAATGAGGCTGAAGAAAACACAAGCTGATGCAAACTAGGCTGACAGCAGTGCTTTGGTGGCGTTTGACTCACCATAAAGTTCAATACACCACAGGCCCTTGTAATGAGGCTACAAAAGACTTTGAGAGCCCACAGTAAATATAAACACCTCATGCTTAAAACACAACCCAAACATTCCCAGCACAAAAACTCCCAAAATCATCTACATATTAATGAAATAAAACAAACTGGAAAACATGCCAAAACAAGCCAGTCTTACAAAGCTAATATAAGGTAGATATTATATTAAAGCAAAAGTCTAAAAAAAAAAACAGTACAGCCTCAGGTGCTAGCAATTTATCATTAAATTCAGTTTGCAAATCAATTTTCACTTCTGTATTTTGGTTTGGACTATAATATTTCCTTAATAATTTCATCCCTAGCCCACTAAATACACACAATGAAATATTTTCACATCAGTTTTTATATCAGTTTTATTGTGAACTTCATATAATGGCCCTGCTGAAACTGAAAAACTGAAATATACAAGTACTGAAAATAAATACAAATTATAACAACAAAACAAAACCCTGAAAATATAAAAATAAAAAAGCCAATTAGAAAAAAAATAAATAATATTTAAATAATATTAACATAACACTGATCTTCCAATTATCTGAATAAATGACTGATATTACAATTCTATACTATACAAAGAAATGTCAAATGCTACAAATGAACATAAGTTTAAATAAATAATTTAATTAATAAAAATAAATAAATAAATCTAGAACCACTTGTATATACAGTAATATAATTACTGATTGTAAAATAGTATTTTTGTTAATATTTAACTGGCCCAAATGGAGAACTCCATCTGACCAGTAACCCCATCTTATTTCAGTTTGAGATCTTGGCCCCCTTTACACAGAAACTGAGGGAAGTTCTTACAAACCAGGAGAAGCAACTGCTGAACCAACAACTGAACAATGTTCTCTTCGACCCCAGTCTCACTGATCAATCTATTCCTCTCAATGATTTAGACTCGCTTTAGCAACATTTCCTGCTATGATGGCGGCCCATTACTGGACACATGATTGGGTCTAATGTTGTGCTGAACAGCACGGATACAAGAATAGCCCCTTCACATCAACACACATGCATTCAGAGACACAAGCGCACACACAGAGTAAATCAAGGATAGTTAACTGACAGAAATAAGCAGCATAATGATGCATGATGAGCGCCGGTGTGCTGGTGGAGTGGGTATTTTTCATTAACTCTGGAGACTGACAGAGGTCACTGCATTAATCATCTCAACGGCCAGTAAGGAGCTGCTGATGGGAGACTGTGTATCCCTCCTCATGCAAGTCCGTACTCCATCAGGACTACAATAAGCACAGTCATTTACCAATCAGCATGGCACACAACACAAAACACTTAGACTATTAATCTATTTTTACTGTTCAACTCCTGTGACCACAGAATTATTAATTAATCATTTAAATATTTATATCAATGTTACATCCTGAGGATCATTAAAATTAATGGTTTGAATAAAATACCCTTATTCCAGGCCATGATAGACAGTGAAGAGGAGACCTTTTTTTTTTTTTTGCTGTCACAGACATTTGGGTCATGTCAAATGGACCCCAAGGCGATCAGTGAATTTTGGGTTAAATTTTCAATAATAAAATTTCAGCTCCTACAACAAGACATCATTTTCAGTGTGGTTATCACTAACTAAAGCCATTCAAAATCATTTAACACTTGAAAAAAATAAAATATGGAAAACGCATAGAAATGCTGACTTGAATAGAAATAGATTTTAGAAATGTTAACGGCAACTAACTGAAATATCAAATTAAAGTACTAAAAATTAAAATAAAAAAGCTTTCTCTCTCTATACACACACAAATACAAACCAAAAAGCGCTCTGATTTGTTCCCCCGGTAGGTTTCCCTTGTTACCAGAGTAATTGAGGGTTTGCGTCTCTGCTTGTGAAATTATCAGATTTTCGATATTGAAGAATTGATTAAAAGACATCCTGTTGCACATATAATACAAGCAAAAGGAGCAGGACATGTTGTTCTTTAACCCAGACTTCTTTACACGAATTCTTCCAGACGTACAGACATTTACACAGCACATAACATAACCATATACACTCTATTCTGCCATACGAGATGTGAGAGGCATCAGTTGCCAGGGAAAAGGAAAAGTATAAATACTATCCAGGGAAAATATACACAAGACGAGCTGCCCAGACTACTTGAGAGAAGAATCGGCCAAATTTACATAGCATTAATGCCTTCGCTTAAGAAAAACACAGCGCTCGGGACATTCTCTGGCATTATACCTACTGAACAAAATGGTGCTGTCTTTGTTACCACAACAACAAAGTCTGTGATGCATTTAATTAGGGCTCACCAACAGATACATCTGAAATGAAAGGAAAAAACAAAAACAAATTCTGGCATTATTTTCGTCACTTTCATGTCATTCCAAAACTGTATGACTTACTTTCTTCTGCAGAACACATACTGCTTTTGTGCATACAATGAAAGTCAGTGAGGTCCACTAACTGCCATTGCGTGGATACAAACCCCCCCCCAAAAAACCCACATTTTTTTACATATCTTCTTTGAGTGCTAAAAGTGAAATAACATGAGTTTGGGTAATCAATGGTAGAATTTTCATTTTTTTGGTGGATTCAACTTCAACAAAAATAACTTTTTTTTTTTTTTTTTTCTTCAAAAAACATCAAAATGTTACTCACAATATTTGGGCTGCATATCTAAACATGGTGTAATCATGTGACAGGTGCTTAAACTCGGGGCCAACACTTGACCCCATAGACTTTCATTGAATGAAAAAAAAAAAAAAAAAAAAAAGTCAAAAAGTCAAAATATCTTTTTTTTTTAGTTCTAAAAAAGAAATAACATAAGGGTGAGTAAATGATGACAATTTTAATTTAATTTTGGGTGGATTGTCCCATTCAACTTCAACAAATGCAACTCCAAACGGCAGGCATCCAAAACCATTTCATTCACAAAACGCCATCAAAAAACATCAAACTTTTCCTCACAATATTTTGGCTGCATATCTAAAAAAAAAAAAGAAATAATAATAATAATAATAATAATAATAATAATTGACACTATGTTTGGGTGACATACTGTATCTAAATAAGGTTTAGTCGTGTGAGAGGTGCTGCTTTCACTAAAGGGGCCAACATTGGACCCCACTGACTTTCATTGTATGGACCAAAAAAAAATAAAAATTCTAAATCTTTTTTGTTTTCTAAAAGAGAAATAACATGAGGGTGAGTAAACGATGACAGGATTTTCATTTTTGGATGGATTATCTTTTAGCTTCAACAAATGCAACTTCAAAGACTCCATCTGACAGATGTCTAAAGCTAGTTTTATTCATTAAAAAACACAAAATCCTCACAAGTTTTTGGTTGCATATCTAAATATCATATGAGAGGTGCTGCTTTGACTGAGGGGGCCAACATTGGACCCCATACACTTTCATTGTATGGACAAAAAAAAAGAAAAAAAAAAAAAGAGATATTTTATTAATATCTTATTAAAATATATTTTTAGTGTGTTCTAAAAGATAAATAACATAAGGGTGAGTAAATGACCATTTTTAATAAAATTTTGTTCCTATTCATCTTCAACAAATTTCTAAAACCATTTTCATTCACAAAACACCATCAAAAAACAAACTTTTCCTTATATTTGCCTTATAAACATGAGGTTAAGTAAACATTGACAGGATTTTCATTTCTGAATGTATTGCCTTTTCAGCATCAACTTTAACAAATGCAACTCCAAAGACTCGGACATCTAAAACCCTTTTCATTCACAAACGCCATCAAAAAACATCTACTTTCCTCACAATATTTTGGCTGCATGGCTAAATGTGATGGGAGAGGTGCTGCTTTAGACAAAACAAAACACCATAAAAAAGTGTCACAATGTTCCTCAATATTTTGGCTACATATCTAAATATGATTTAGTCGTAGACTTTCACTGTATGAACAAAAAACAGACATTTTTCAAAATATCTTTTTTCGTTTTCTAAAAGAGAAATAATTATGAGGGTGAGTTTTCAATTTGCGTGGATTGTCCCATTCAGCATCAACTTCAACAAATGTAACTTGCAAAGATGTCTAAAGCCAGTTTCATTCGCAAAACGGCATCCAAAAAACATCAATGTTCCTGGCGATGTTTTGGCTGCATATCTAAAAGTGGTGTAGTCATGTGAGAGGTACTGCTTTGACTGAGGAGGCCACAGTGCTCATTTATGCCTCACTGGGGCTGTCTACAGTAATAGCAGCAGCAGATGTGTGGAGTGTTAAAATCCTTGCACTCCTCTAATAAGCACCTCTTCTCCCTCTATCATCATTTTGGGCTGCTCTGACTCGTTCCTCTCTGCCCTACTTTCCGCCTCCGTTCTATTCTTCTTCCCCACCGCCTCGTCTCCTCTTTCTTCTTCCAAGTTTTCGACTTTTGTACAATATTTATGAGGTGAGGTCTAGGGACGAGAGGAAGCCGTTTCAAACCGCAATGTGCCTTTCTCTGAATGAAATAAGCTATTTGCAGAATGCATCGTAAGGCTGTTTTCTGACCTTTAAGCGCTGACCACTTAAGAAGAGAATGAGCTGAAAAGATCAAGTGAAGAGTGAGAGATTTCGCTTTAATAGTTCATAACGTTGAAAGATCTGAAGGTGATACAAATGGCCCCATAACTGCAGAGTTCTCCTCGACAACACCAGTATCAAATCCACAAAGGAGGCGCAATAAAGCTCATCACCAACAGTTAAACATCAATCTGCTTTAAGTTATTACCCAGCCGGTGGGCACAGGTATAGCTAAAGGGCACACGTGCTTAAAAGCAAGCAACGATTCCTCAAAGGTACCAAACCTCAAGTACACTAATGAGACCAGACAGGAGCGTACAGTATAAAAAGCAAATGATAACTTTCCTGAGATTGCAAATATAATTAAAACCATGTGCATTGCAAATGAAATCAAAGGCAAATTCAAGTATATTCAGTCAGTCAGCATATTAAAATCAGAAAAACTCTGATTCTACATTCTACACTCATAATGTGATTCATCCACTGTGGGCTTGGGGACGGTTTGTTCTTTTGGAATGATATTCAAGAATTTATCATCGCCATGCAGAAAACCACCTACCACTTCTATTGTTTAACCATTTGTCCTCCTTCTCGCTCAGTGGTGTTACTAGAATCCCATCCTGGGATGGGCAAACTACAGGTAAGGGAATATTGACGGAATTCAAATTGAAATTAAATTTTGGAAATATTTTTGTTATTTTAAATGCAGAAACACTACCGAACAAGAGTTATACAGATGACAAATAGTGTCCAAAGTAAAGAAAATGTAATGTCTTAATCTAGTTTAAAATGTGTGTGCCAATTTCTTAGAAATACTCTTTGTATGCACTATAAAAAAATAAATAAAAAAAACTTGAGCCAGCTTAAAAGTTTAAGGCAACCTGCTTCAGCAGATTTTTTGAGTTCTCTCAACTTATTTTTTAGGAAATTTCTCAACTTGTATAAACGTAAAACAAGTTGAGAAAACTCAAAAATCTGCTGAAGCTGGTTGCCTTAAACTTTTATGTTTGTCCAACTTTTTCTTTTTTTTTTTTTTTTACAGTGTGGTGGTTGTTTTAGTACGGTTTTGAAAAACCTTTATTTAATTTTCTACAAAATGTTTAAATTTACTGACATAAAATGCTATAGTGTAAGAAATAAAATTGTTATTTTTCCATGTAAAAATTATTTTTGTACAAACATCATGAATTATTCATTCATAAATATTCACAATATTCACATGAGGCTTTCCAATCTTAACAAACCTTGCCTTATAATTATCTAAAGATTTACTGAGTTTAACAGACATCATAAGAGTCTCTATAATATCATTTGTTTTTTATGCTGCATGTTTTTGCCTACTCAAATTCATTGATTTTGAATGTCCAACAAAATAATAAAAAAATAAAAAACAAAAATAAAAAAATCTTTTTTTTTTTTTTTTTTTTTTTAAATGGCATGATAACTTACAAAATGACAACAAAATGTATTGCAGTCCCTCCTAAGCATGCACACTACAGTTTGGGGTCAATACGTTTATTATTACTAGTAGCCGTAGTATTTATTTTTTATTTGTATTTTTTTTTTTTCCATTCAGCATTAAACAAAAGTGACAGTAAAGAATTTTACAGTTACAAAAACAACAACAAAAACTAAATCTAGTTCAAATAAATGCTGTTCTTTTGAACTTTCCATTCATCAAAGTATCCTGGAAATAATCTATCGCCATTTCCACAAACATATTAAGCAGCACGACTGTTTTCAACTGTGAAAATAATAAGAAATGTTAATATTAAGAACCAAGTCAGCATATTAGATTTCTGAAGGATCATGTGACGCTGACAACTCAAGTAACAGCTGCTGAAAATTCTAATTTAAAATATATTAAAACAGAAAACTGTTAAATTATTTCACAACTTCACCTTTTTACTGTATTTTTGATCAAATAAATGCAGCCTGTGTGGGCATAAGAGACTTCCTTCAAAAACAAAAACAAATCTTACCGACCCCAAACTTTTGAACAATAGTGTATACTCTGTATAAATCTGCCAAGCAAAAGATAGAGATGAAGTGCAGAAGCCCTGTTGAGTGGGCACAGGTCAACCCCTCGACCACACCCCAGCTGTCTCTCAGTACTCGGGGATACACTCAGCCAGCATTTCTGCCAAAGATGTTTGATCTAAGAATGCAGAACAGCCCAGAATGTTCGCCCAGAGCATCCACTTAGATTCTGATGCAAGAAAAGAATGGGATGTGAGCGATATGTGATAAACAACTCGCAACTCTATTTCTTGTCTGCCCAAACCACTCAGCCTCTAAATCACACCAAAACAAATAGTGGCATGTTGCTGGTCTAAACACTACGAGAAACACTCCGATGTTGGCAAAGGTTTAGCTACATCTGTGCAACTTAGCTGGTTAGAGGCGAGAGATCTACGCCAGACTCATTACATCCCTCGCATTAAGAACACCACTGGGGGCTTCTTTTATGCCAGACATCTTAATATTAGTTCAATCATGTTTTGCTGAATATCTCAGTATGAGAAACTGTCATCTCACCATCACTGCAGACTAAGCAACCGGTCATTCCACTGGCGAGGTAGTGTTTATTTCTGCAGCAAAGTCCGTCAGCGGTTTCCACATGTTTTGTTTAAGCATGACTCGTCGGAGGACGTTTAGGGTGAATCCTGAGAGGGAATGAGGTAACATCTCGAAGAATTCCTTTCTAGACTTTGTGGCTCCATAAGTGAAATGATCCTGACAAACAACGAGTGCGTTGGTGCAGGAAATAACATTCAGTGGCTTTGCTGTTCTGGCAAGCAACCTCTATGACTTTTCAGTTAAGTTAATTCGCTCTGCATGCCTGGATTAACCTTTTTATTCAGCGGGGATCGAAAAACGAAAGAAAATTCCTAGGTTCCGACTCCATTCTGAGATATGTAAGGTCGCTTCCTCCGACATCCTCTGATGCAGTGAAAGGTACTAATCAAGTCTTCCATATGTGATTTTAAACACTTCCTCACCCACACATCCTCCTCACTTCAGCTTCCTACATCTACCTACCTAGGAGGAAGAGGCTCTTCTGTCAAAGTCGTGAGAAACCTCCTTAAAATACCCCCAACCATCTAGCACTGTGGCACTGGCAGCCTATTCATAAAATATACCATAAGCATATATGATTTATCATTTGACCCTAAATTCAAAGAACCAGGCGTGTAATCATTACTCAAATCAGAGATAAGCATATGACGACAGCTGCTTTCAGTTTTCTGCATGCATTTCATATTAAACAGAAGAGAAAGGTTATTGTAGCTGACAGTTGAAAATAATTGCACTAGTACTGAACTAGTTGGCTGAATTTGTCAGAATTTGTTATTTTGGTGTGTGTTTTTTTCTCCATGCAAGGATGGAGGCGGTATAATCGTACTGACTGAGAAAATCCAATATAATTTTTTTCAGTGGAACCTCATTGCCTTCCAGCAAATTAGTGCACATCTCACTTAGGGGAGCCTGTAATACACAGCGCGCAAAAGCGGCTCTGCTGTAAACTTGGTTATATTCCATAAGAAACGCATGAGAGCATTACGTGTTTAAACTCTGGATCTGTTCTCTCATGCAGCATGAGCAATTAAAACGAAGAACCACATCATAAACTGTTTAAATTAAAGTTTAAATTAAAAAAGTCAAGAAATAAATATCTGCAAGACTGAGAGGTCCATATGGCATGGCGTGGGGAAACAATAGACTCTTTAATTAGATTAAAAATTCAGGATCAGCTCCTTTAGTCTTAAAATGACTATTTTTTGAGCTGTTATTTGAACAACTCACCGAAGAGCCACTGATTGTTTGCAAGAACAAAGGCAAAGAAAATGATGGCAAAGAGATGTCTTCAAACAGCGAAAGACTGTGGAAAGAGATAGAATGCAGGTTTGCATAATGTCACAAAGACATAAGAGGGGGAACGCAGCACATTTTTTAAAGATTCTCACAAAAATAGGGGGGGGGGGGGGGGTTAATGGTTCATCCTCAAGTCATTTCAAACATGCTTGAATATCATTCTTTCTTGGAACACAAAAGAGATATTTAGCAGAATGTTCATGTGTTTCATTCAAGAATGATCAGTGTTGTATAAGTTTTATAAAATCATATGATTTGGTTTTTGCGGAAGTTGCAGAAAGATGATGTTCACGTTCGCATATGTGACCTTGGACCACAAAACCAGTCTTTATACATCATCTGAATACCGAATAAATAAGCTTTCCATTAATGCATGGTTTGACAATATTTGGCCGAGATATAACTATTTGAAAATCTCTAATGTGAGGGTGCAAAATAAATACAAATATTGAGAAAATAGCCTTTAAAGTTGTCCAAATTAAGCTCTTAGCAATGCATATTACTAATCAAAAATGAAGTTTTGATATATTTATGGTAAGAAATGTACAAAATATCTTCATGGAACATGATCTTTGCGTAATATCCTAATGATTTTTGGCATAAAAGAAAAATCGATCATTTTGATCCATACAATGTATTTTTGGCTATTGCTACAAACATACCCATGTGACTTAAGACTGGTTTTGTGGTCCAGGGGCACATATATTAAAGTTTAGGAAGTCAAAACATGCAAATTGCACAACTATGAGTTTTAAGGTGTCTTTTTGTTGTTTTTGAAGCTTGACAGCCCCTGGTCATCATTCACTTTCATTGTATGGAAAAGAACAGCATGAACATTCCACATAACATCTCCTTTTGTAACCTATAACAAAGTCATACAGGTTTAGAATGACACAAGGGTGGGAATATGTATTGACAATGTTGAAGACAAAAACTATTTATTACTGGAACTAATTAGAAACATTGTTAAACATTATACATTAGCATGGGTGGTATTTGGGGCTGAGAAACAATAGTAAAATAATACATTTTAACAGTGCACAATGACTATACATGAGAAATAAACAAATGTAAAAAAAAAATTAAATAGAAACAAAAGAGATAATTATTTTTAAATTGACTAACCCTGCATGGTGGAATATTATTCCCTTAACTTTCACTGAGATAACGTTTATTGGCAGAAACTCATTACCGCAGTGAAAGGGGAACCTGCGAAGACTGAAAAAAAATCAATGTACCTCAGGTAACCTCAGCTGAAGAACAAGACGAACAGAAATATGGTCACTGGTGGTTTTTGGAAAACAACCGCGAGCATGCACTTGCTACAGGGCTTATAATGAGCTACCTGCACCTGGGTTCCTCTGAAGAAGAGAGGAAACCACAGCAACCATTTTACAAAATAAAAAATAGGACAACATGTAAACGAGGGTTGGGAGCGCCGCAGCTCCAGCAGCTCTCAAACCAGAGACCACTGAAAGACAAAGCACATATTATCACTCTTTAATGAGACACCAGCAAAGCTACAGTCAGCTGCTCATTAGCTATTCAAAACACAGCCAAATTAGCCCACACTGATTTATATTTATGTTGATTTGAAAGCCTTTCACAAAAGAATAACGGCCACTACAAACCGATGGACTACAACCAGTTAAATTCAATATCAGATCTGTCTTCCAAGAAATTCTCACTGCAAAAAGCCAAGTTGCTGGGTATAGCACGTTTGGTGTGCATGGAGAAACTGTGGCAATTAAGCGGGTCCATGACTCATACAAACACACACACACACACACACACGTTAGCAAACAGACAGCCTTCCTACCCCCTTTAAAATAATCATGAGTGTTCCAAAGAGAAGAACAAGCGGAATTTTAAATGTCACTGTTGTTTTATTGAGACTCTCATTAATCGGTCTAAAGCAAATACATTCAGTGGCCAACACACAATTTTCACAATAATAAATGGAGCCTGAAATCAGCGTATAACTGAGTTAAATAAGTCACAATTACCTGCCCAACATCCCTTCCAACAAAGTATGTGGTGGCGCCAAGGTACAATACCATGGTAATTTGAAAAGTACCATGATAGTGAATGATAGAGTAGGGGAGCACTCAGTCTCCTTGACTCAGTCTCAGAAAACTACAAATACAATGTCCATCTTTTAGTATTAAAAAAATAGATGTGCAAAAAAAACCTGTATTATTAATAGAGCATATAATGAAAAAGCACACCTCAAAGTAATATCGTTATTAATAATACTGAATAATTTTCACCTTTACATGGTACTAATCCATTTAGCTGTCAGGAACAATGGGTGTTCAAAGCAAAAAATGTACACATCAAATTACTATCAAAACTACTAAAATGATCAAAAACTAGAAAATTTGATGAGAAATTCTCTTTATGCAATTATTATTTTTTTTATTATTATTTTTTAATGTAGCAAACAGAATGTTGTCAGGGACTGTCAAATTTTAACCAAAAACCAATAAAACAAGGTAAATTCAATAAAAAAAATTTAGCAGATGAATCAAAATCAGACATCCATTTTATTATTATTATTATTTATTTATTTATTTACTTACTTGACAGGGACATTGTACATTAATAAAACATTCCTGTAAATGTACCAGAATTATCCAAAGGCTATTTTTCATCCGTAGTCCCTGGACAAGATGTTACAAGTCACCCTAAAGAAAATGTAATTAAAAATACATACTAGAAAATTTAAAAAATTACACAATACAAATCATACAGTAGTCTATTGAAAACAATATAGGATCAATTAAAAAACAATGCAAACAAAGATTCCAGTGTTGACAAATCAACATGATCATATTCTACATCCCTAATATTACCCAATACCTAAACTTAACTACCTTACTAACTATTAATAAGCAGAAAATTAATAGTTTGAGGCAAAATTCATAGTTAATTGTTTATTAATAGCAAGAATTGGACCTTAAAATAAAGTGTGACCAGTTATTTTAATGAATTTCATAGCACATGTCCAAAAACTATGGTAATATCACAGCACGAGTTCTCTTCCTGTAGCTTTTCTTCACAGAGCAAATCAGTCAGCCAATACACTGATGGGTTTTCTTTGTTTTAAAAGCAGATCAGACAACAGGGAAAAGATCAGACTTGTCTAACTAGGCACAAGACCCTACAGCTCCATACAAGAATCAAAACATGTATACCAGTTAGTCATTCATCACTCACGATAAAACAACCACTGAAGATAAACAGCTGAGACTGGAGTCAGAACCACCGAAACAATGGTTGGTGCCAAAACGGGGACGCCTTAGAAAGCAGCAATGTGCTCTACTAAGATTTACAGCTGCTCTTCAAACATTCATGAAGGCAGTCATAACTACACAAACTATAAACAAGACTGCCTTACAGAGCTCCTGTCACTTCATCTTCTGGACAACCTTGAATATCTGGGTATTGAAATTAAAAAAAGGGCCCGATTAAAAAGCAAGCACCTGGGTATATAGATCAAGTAAGAGTTGAGATGACAATAACTGTATGACAAATGACTATAAACTATTAAACTAATATGCATGAGCAAAGTTAGTCCACATCCGTATGGATTTGGCAATAGGGCACATATATGAATCCACCTAAATCCTAAAATGAGAAACAGGACACCCTATGGTCTCACTGATGTGCAAACAAACACCATGGGACTTTAAGTCCACATCAAGTGCACTATTTTGGAAAATGCCTTTATGTATGACTTAAAGAGAGTACTGCAGTGAATGAATCCTTATCACAGGATGTCAGTGACTGGTCCAGTATCTGAGGAGGAGCAGCTTGTGTTCCCAGCAGCCCTTTTTCACATCCTCCAACATTTGAGGAGAAAAGAAGCACTGTGACTCAGGGGAAGCAAACAGAGGAATGAGGAGAGGAGGAATGAGGAGAGGAGAACAGGGCAAAATGAAAGCAAGGGGGCAGAGGGGAAGAGTGCCAAAGCGTACTAACTTCTTTGATCTGCAACTGGGAGATCTCAGAGCTCCAGCTCTAAACGCAGGGAGTCAGGCTTGAATTTCTGTATGATTATTTCAGTGGTTGGACAAACATCTTGGCTCTGATACGATGGTGGTAGACAATATGATGTAAGTGCAAGAAAGATATTAAGAAAAAAAAAAAAAAAAAAAAAAACACCCACTGATTAACATTAGCATTTGCTATGACGTTAACTATGGTGAGTTGCAATTTTCTAAAATTGGTTTCTAAACAAGGTCACAAACCAACTTAAAGGGGTAGTTCACCCAAAAATGAAAATTCTGTCAATTACTCATTCTCATGTCGTTCCAAACCCGTAAGACGTTTGTTCTTCTTCAGAACACAAATCAAGATATTTTTGATGAAATCTGAGAGCTTTCTGACCCTGCATAGACAGCAACATAACTGACACGTCAAGGCCCAGAAAGGTAGCAAGAACATTATTAAAATAGTCCACGTGACCTTAATTTTATGAAGCTACAAGAATAATTTTTGTGCAAAGAAAAAAAATAATGACTTCATTCTACAATTTCTTCTCTTCTTTTTTCTACTCCCCCCCCCAAGTTTTGAACAGAAATAAACACCACAAAACAGCTTGTAGAAGATTGTTTAGATCTTCTGTTCTTGGCCTCCAAACATTTCATAAAACAACTTAACTTATTGGAACCTAAAACTAGTCCACATATTTATTTGGGCACATTTTATCTAGCTATTTTAAGCTAACTTGAGGACAATAGGGAGAGGCAGCGAGCGCGTGAAATTGTTATGACAACCAGAGACACTGCAAAATGAAGAAAGATGTTCTAGAATGAAAGTATCACCAAATCAACTTGCAGTGGTATAGAAACAGCTTTCTTTTTCTGCAACAGCATCTTACTGAGAATCTCAAACAATGGTAGCTACCTTTAAATGGACATGAAGTACAGCTCACACAGAAGTCACTTTCAAACCAAGCAGTTTCCGGCTGGGCAAATTGTGCAAATTTATGACCTCATGAATTCAGGTAGTACATTTAAAAGGTAGTACAATCAATGATAGTACATTTGCTGAAAAATGCTAAACGTGACCACGCTTTGAGTTGTAAAGCTGAAACAGAGACATATCATTTTTAGTGAATTTGAGACACCAGTTGTGACAAAGTCTTTCATACAGACACAAAAGGCTATGCCTACTGGCAAACACTGATGGCAATAACATTCATAAAGAATAAGGAAGCTTTAGACTTTAGCGTGTCCATAAATTTGAAAGAATTACATCATCTTGGCCACAAAATTACTAATGCTAATGGTCCTGTGCTGAAGAGAATTAACATCCAGGAGAAGCAGACCACAGGATTAGAAAAGCAATGTTCTTAGGCAGACAGATTTCATCAAGACATCTCCTCTGTGAGAAATCATGCTATTACAAATGACTCACTGATTGGATCAAAAAGAGCATTAACAATTACACAGCTTACAAACTCTTTACACAGTCTTTGAGTGCCAGTGGCAATAATGCAGTACCTGGTGATTGAGAAATAGTCAGGAAACATTTACTGCAGTTAATACAGATCTGAGCACTGCTACAAATAGCAGTTAAAATGGGTCTAATTTAGATATAGTGAAGGTGAACATAATCACTGTAATATGACGTCATGTAATTGAGGTGTAAATGTCACCTTAAACTGTAGATGCCATTACATCACCGACTGCATATTTGGTGAATGCATATAATGTTTAACCTTGGCAGAAACCTAAGTGCTCTATGTGAGCTTATAACTAAAGCATGTGAAAGGTAAATCAGCAGAGCTATATACAAACATATATATACACATATATATATATACACATACATACATATATATACATACATATATATATATATATATATATATACACAAACAGATGCCTAGCTTGGAGATGACACTTCATCATACTGTCCACCTCACGCAGGACTCCCCTTCAATAACTAGAACAGCGCCGTAGAGTGTTTACATTATTGCTGAGTCATCTAGAATTAGTCTGTCCTCTGTCATATGCTGAAGCATTGTCCACACTGGATAACGCAGGATGATCTATAAAGCTCAGTAGATGTTATTTCCAGACTGCTTGGTTGCTTAAAAAGAATGGTTGACTCATAAAAAGGTCCTTTTTCCCCTCATGCTATTAAAATTACACTGCAACACTGCTTCCATTCATATACCTATTTAATTTATAAAAAAAAGTGTATGCATTTAAACATATGTTGTTTTCCCCCTATATATGTATGCATGTATGAATGCAAGTATATACACTGGTAAAACTTTACAATAAGGTTCATTAGTTAACATGAACTAAGAATGAACAATACTTCTACAGCATTTATTAATCTTAGTTAATGTTAATTTCAGCATTTACTAATGCATTATTAAAATCACAAGTTGTATTTGTTAACATTACTTGATTCTACTTTAAGTCCCCCTCATTCTTAAAAAAAATAAAAATTACATTAAAAATTACAAATGAAAATAAAATGTCATTAAGTTTTTTTTTTTTTCAACATCCGATAAACAGGAGGTGACTGTTTTGTGTGTTCAACAGCTGCAGCTCTTACAAAGAAAAAATCAAACCGTTACAATTTCCATTTGAATAAATGCATCAACTGTGTTAAAAAACAGTGTTAAACATTTCATTGTGTGTTAACTTGTTAAATTTGACAGCCCAATAAAATACTTTGGGGAAAAAAGGGGGACTTCAATGACATCCCTTATTGGAAGGTGCTCTATGTACAGGAGATTTAGTGCTGTCTCAGTTTCACTCCAGACACAAACATCAGAAGACCACCTGGAATTGAGACGACTAGCATTCCACCTCATTAATTCATAATGATGAGGTCACCTTAACACAGTCAATGGATTCCCCATCCAGTCAATATAGCGCATTGGGTTCAGCAAAATGCCATGAAACTTTATAGGTAGCAAACTTATATCAAAACTGGATATGGACCAAGCTTGTACAGTACAATAACTTAAAATGTAGCACAGAAAACTTACAATAAATTATATGTGCTTTAGATTATATATTATTTTTGATTCCCTAGGGGGGAACATGGTTCCCTCTGCTGAAAACAGCAATTTAGACTTAGGAAACTAAGGTTGGTGTTGTTTAACTGGTTTAGTTGGTCAGCCAGTTGGTTTCCCAGCCCGACCAGATCTCAAGTACGCAAAACCACTCTAAAACTATCAAAATAGACTAGCTTGGCCAGAACGAGAGACTGGCTATCTAGAGGGCCCTAGACTGGCCTCAGCAGGGTCATTTGCTTAGATAACATAGCATTGCATGTCATATATACCTTCTCCTTCAAGTCGTTCCTTTCCTTCCCTCTCCACTGTAGGTCTGTGAGAGACATTAAACTCCTCAGCTTCTATACTGTGCTATTAAGCCAAAACTTCAGACGGACTCCTAAACCAGAGCATATGTAGTGTGTTTGTGGTATGCTGTCAGACTGCTTCAAGCAATTAAAGTCATCCCCTGTGGCATCCATTACCCAATCATCTCTCTTGGCTTTGATGCTGTCATATGATCTGAAAAATCCCAAGGCAGTATTCTATGCTGTAATCACATTCCAGCGACCACAATATCACTGAGAAAGAATTCCTTGAAATTATCATATCATAACCATCTATACCAACCTCAGTCCTCCCTTCCCCTTCTTGTTGAGTTCAATGTAATTCAATTTTTCTGGGCTGTTTGTTTCTTTTTCCCCCCAATATGATTTGTTATGTTTTTGAACTGTAGTGGTGAGCTTGAACTAAGTTGTTCAAAGCCTACAGCTACTGTAGGCCGCCATCTTCCCCTCCTCAGCAAACTCCTTAAGGCTTTCTTTGAATCTTGTTTACAACTTACGCCTGGCGGTTCAAAAATCATGCATCAAATCATCATTGCAGTCCAAATCTTTCTTAATTCAAAACATGATAACCACTTGATGAAAATAGCAACAGCTGCAACGACAAGAAGGAAACAGACATAATATGTTTGGGAAGATTAAAAAAAAAAAGTCCTTGCATTCTTGCTCGTGCCCCACGTTGTGCGTCAGGTCACTGGTGGGCCGGAGGATGTCTCCGAAGGCCAGTGACATTCAGAACTTACAGCAGCAGATTTCAACCCACTGCTCAATCGAACATCGCACTTTTTTTTTACAAGGGACCTCAACCCGAGACCCCTTGAGTGCCAAGGTTACTGTATGAGAGACATCGAGAACCAGACACCACTGAAGTACTTAGCCCAGGCAGCCTGTTGTCTGACAAACTGACATCCAGTGCCAACTAAGGGCTGAGGAAGCAGAAAGGGATTTGACATTAACCCCGCTTAGCTCAAACTCTTATACCCCTCTCATGACATGGTAATCCGACAGTGACCACAGAATTTTGAAGATGCTGAACATGCTGAAAACAACATGCTGATATCTCTCCAAATGCAAAGATCTTATTAGAATTACAACCTGAGTTCGGGTGTTGGGGGGGCGCGAGTGAAATTAGACAAACTTGGGGGGGCGCATGTCCTAAAAGGTTGAAAACCCCTGCTCTAAATGATCATTCCTGAGTCACTCCTCAACCTGTTGTGGTTTATATAGGCTTAACTACAGTACGCCAATGTTTTGCTGTTTTGCAGCTGTAAACACGAAACGAGGATGGCAAAAGTTTAACCTAGGGCTGCACAATTAATCGAATTTCTAATTGCGATTACGATTATGGATGCCATGATTACATAATCGTTCAAAGCCGTGATAACAAAAATAAACAAACAATTAAAAATGCCCACTTGCATTATTCTGTGCGCTTAAGAGGTGTTTGCAGCTCGGGGTTTAACAAACTCAAGCACACTGGATAAAAGACATTTTGTCTAACTGATAGTCGTTGTCACTCTGTTGTGCATGATAGATATAAACGCCAAACGTGTCAAAATCCGATTTTTTGGACGACATGCTTACATTTCTTGCATTACCCGTATCCGATGTGTGCATTTTACAATGCACTTTGATGAAACAAGCCAAAAATAGCATATGACATCACAAATCAATTTGAATAGTAGGCTACATTGAATTTAAATTTATTGGCATGGAATTCATATAGAAACATTTTTAATGCAATAGTTACATCTATACATCAAAATAATTATATAGCCTAATACAAATTCTTCGGGACAGTGATGTACTCAGCTCCACTGAAAGCTTGCGAGTGGAATAATACTCAGTGGTAGATACTGTTAAGCATGTCATATCACATTGTCTGTGTTTTTTTAATAATTAAAACCAAATGCGTTCATCAGTGATTGTATATCAAAAAAGGCAGGGACATGTTTGTGTGCATTTTATTTTGTGGTTTGGTTTCAATGGAACGAACGGGACTGATGCGCTCGTTTGTGCACAAGCCGTCGTCACTAATAACAGCAGCAACAAGCACTCAACGTGATTTCAAAAGCAGCAGATTTCAGCATCAGATCGCCTTTTAACACAAGCAAACAAAATTAATACTCTGCTACTCAACTAGAGATGTTTCATTTGTTACAGGTATGTCTGTACCGTGAAATGTTTAAAAAAAAAAAAAACTCACTTTTCAATGACGTAGGAGTCAGGGGAAGATCCGATCTGACCGCTTACACGGCAGGCGCAAATGCACGCATCCGATTCATATCTGATTTATTTCCACATATGAATGAGGCCTGAAACTGATCGGAGAATATCGGAATCCATGCGATTTTTTCCTGCTTACACGGTCGTGGGTCATATCCGATCTGTGCCACATGGGAGGAAAAAAAAAAATCGGAATTGAGTCACTTGAACCATGCAGTGTAAACGCGGCCGTAGAGTGACCAGTCGAGATAACGCACTAAACAACGCTGTGAAATCCAGTAAGAAGCACTCAAGTTCAGCGCAGAGTTCTCCAGTACAAACCATGTCTCTTTAATTTAAACTAGTTTAAAGCCAAATAAATCGGAGCTGTTATTCTCATCAACACTGATACAGAAACAGTGCAACAATGATCCAGTTAGAAGACGTTTTAATCCACAAATCACCCACATTTACCATAGTTTTACTGTAGTAACACTAAAGGTAACAATGGTACGGTGGCAGAAAAGTAGGATATTCATATTGAGTATTATTATATTATTAATATACTAAATATGTTAAAGGAGTAATGGAATATAATTACATTATTTTGTTAATTATTCTATCAGTTGATGTGGATTTGTTATTGACAATGTCTTTAGGCTACTGTTTTTCAATGCAAACACCATAGAAACCATATAGTTATATTTTTTTACCATGGTAATGAGGTGCTGTACTTTGGTTATGTATAAAAGATGAGGCTGTTACAGTTTTCACAATGGTACCATCAAATGTACATCTGCATCCCAACCCAAGCTCCTGCTACTCTGAACTCAAGCTCCTGTTCTAATGTGCATTTCTAAAGACACAAAACTTGTAATATTACATGTTCAGTGCTACCAAATCAGGTGCTGGTGCCACTGCTCTCAAATGTTAGTCTGGAGCCCTGATAATATAAATTGTACTGTAAAATGTTACTGTAATTTTAAATTGTGTCTGTTTAATTGTAAATGAAATATATAGCTTAAATATATATATATTTTTTTTTATTTATTTATTTATTTTTTTTTTCATTTAGCTTTAGTGTAACATAATTGTACCAAACCAAACCAATGTATAGCTGACATTTGAGGCTCAATGCTATAGAAAAGCAATAAAAGTTCAGGAAGAGTGTTTTCAGCCTTATATATATATATATAGATTTTTTTTTTTTTATATGGCATGCAGCTTCAAATAATGGCATAAATCTGTTCAAAATAATCGTTATTAATAATCGCAATTACAATCTCAAGGGAATAATGGACAATTATGATTTTTGTCATAATTGTGCAGCCCTAGCTTAACCTGTCTGGCAGTAGCTGTATTTGACCAAAGCAATATTACTGAATTATGTACATGGTATATTTCTGTAAACCATCATCACTTGTGAAGTTGTAAAGGCAGTTGTCTTACCCATAAATAACAAACTGGGTCAAACCTGTGTGACATAAACACAGACAATGAATACAGGAAGAGAAAAAACAAGAGGGCAGAAGAGGCAGTGAGGGGCAGATCAGGATGAGAGTTTGATTAAGTGATCCTGGGACAGTGAACCATCTCTGCTGTTTGGGTGGTTGCTGGGGGGCTGACTTATATGGAAAAGTTTTGGATATGCTGAGAATCCTCTAGAGAGCAGTTAAACAGCGACCTCTGACCTTACAAAGATGTTACAGTACCAGACGAAAGCGTTTTAGCAACAGTGACGTCAGCTTGTTTTTTCAGCTGACCGCTGTGTGCAAAAGGACTGAGACGCAAATGTTCTTAAAGGGAGAGTTCAGTATTTGCTCTTTGAAGGCATAGAACACTCAAAAGAGAAAAATTGTGTCACTTATTCAGCCTCATGTTGTTATAAACATTTATGCCTTTGTTTTTTTCCATAGAAAGAAGATATTAGGCAGAATGACAGTCTTTCACTGTTTGGGAAAAAGAGATGCAATGAAAGTGAATGGTGACTGAGACTGTCCATCCCAAACATTCTGCACAACAACTTTTCTGTTATACTGAGGAAAAAACGTCATGAAGGTTTGGAACGTCATTTGGGTAAACAAATGATGACAAAATAATAAGTTTAGGGTGAACTAACTCTTTAGTGGAAATCTCATTAATTACTTTGTCGAAGTCTCACATTATGATGAATAAAAATTGACACAAATTAGTCAATAATTGACATTCAGTAAGAGTATAGAGAAATAAAAATGAATGTGGATAACACCACTCAGATTATTTGGTCTTGGAAGAATGGGAAATATTTGAGTTCATATTGACATCTCTAACTGCTAATTGCAAACCTTCACGTCTTGGCAAATCACAAAATTAATGAGACTTTATTTTCCTAAAAAGAAACATTTGAGAAACAAAAACTTCAGCAAAACACACTATTTAGTTTCACTGTTGTATAGAATAAGCAACTGAGACATTCTTGCAAGAAATTTATTAAATTCAAATTCTGGCCGACAGTGATTAACCAATTATTTTAATTTTTTACAGCTGATATTATAATTCAATACTACAATTTACAAGTGATATATACAGTATGAACACTGGATGTTCATTTTAAAATTAGCTAAAGATTACATTTTACAGTGTTATGAATAAATTACTAGTGTTTTTACAGATTACCTTTAAGTGAGTGTTAAATGACAAAGGTCATCTAAAAGTAAAAAAAAAAAGAGCATGAACAATTACATATCCAATATCAAAGGATAAGTAAGAATAAATAAATAAATGATAAACCTCTAAAATTGGCCAACAACCAATATGGTACTAATATATCATACATCTCTTGGGCCTTCATCATCCACACCATAATCCTAACCATCCTACACTTAGATTTGCTTTTCAAAAGGAAGACAGAAGTGCATAAATAGATAAATAAAAGAAAAATGGTCACAGTCCCACAGTGGTAGAGAGATAGCAATGAAGGCCGCATACCGGACAAGCCCCCTGGGGGCAAAGAAACAGGATCGTTATATAGCCGATCTCCAGAGAGCGCAGCCTGGGACTGTTCTCATGGCTACCACCATACAACATCATGGACGTCAATAAAAAACAAGGAAATAAGACGCTGCACTCTTCCAGTGTGTACAAACAGCAGCTCTTAAACACTCATTTCTCTCTATTGGCTTTCTATAAACAGTATTAGACCAAAAAGACCTATTCCATTTTCTGCTAACCGAGATGAAGCTAAAAGAGGACTGTGTCAGTCAATAAAGCATGATCTTATCCATCATTTTCTACTCTTAGGCTACCCGACTGAGGGAGGCATTACCATCTATACTGACATACAAAAACAAACAATAATTTACAGGCTTCCCTGCCTGGTTCCCATGCCTCTGCCGTAGAACCGGGAGCGGAAAAGCCTGGGAGAGAGAGTGAGACAGCAAGTCATAGCATAAATGTGTAATAAAACAAAAACAAACTAGGAAACCGGCAAAAGAAAAAAAAAGAAAAATAGGAAAGACAGGGCTTACAGTGAAGCAATAGGCAGCACATTGATCTTTTCCAAAGTGCGAAAGTGGGACACATCAATAGGATAGTGCAGAGGCAGTGTGAGTGCCACTGTGCTGCTCGCTCGCGGTCCCTCATGACTGACTGCTAGAGCAATCGATTGGTGGGAGGAAAGCTGGGTGAAATTCCAGCTCCACACACGGCACACTGGGGGTTCACCGCACCGCCTGCCAGAGGAAGCTTCCTATTGAACCTTACTTTGACTAAAAACACTGAAACTGCACACAATGACTGACATTTAGAGACTATGAGCATTTTGGCATTTTGTGCCAATCACAGAATTCTAACCAATCACCAACTGGAGCTTTCAAGCTTCAAAAAAGAAAATAAAAGCACCATAAAACTATAATAAGTCCATATGACTAACGCTTTATATTCCAAGTATTATGTAGTCATACAATAGTTGTATGAGACTGAAATTTAAAGTTGTTATTCACTAGCGAGTTCATAAGAGAAGTAGTGATAAATGATGAATGAATGATTTTTTTGAGTATGATCTTTCACTCAGTTAGCTGAATTAGTTCACAAAACTGATCAGCAGTATGTTTCTGGTACAACATTGTAACTTACTGCTTAACTACCATTCTACAACACATTTTGGAAGAAATCAGCTAGCTATTCACAACGGTTTCCTGAAACCATAGTAACTTGGACGCAAATCCATCGTTCAAACCATGTTGGTTCAACAATATGTAACTGTTATTAATGTTACCCAAGTGATGGGGTAATTGACCTTATTCTCCGGCGAAACAAGTGAGCCACTGTCTTTAGAATATTGTCTTTGAACTTCCGTTTGTGTGGTAGCTCTGTATATTTCTATGAGATCGCTGTCTTGTATTGTAGAGTCAACAAAAGTCATCGTGAGCATTGTAATGTTTAAAACAAATGTCTTAAATGCCAGTAGACCAGTAAGACTTTAAAACGAGCAGTTCATTCATAAATTAGTGAGATCTCTGTTGAAATACAACCGTAAGACAACAAACGCAGCGCTAAAAAGGGGCGAGGCTACATAAGGTCAATAACATCTGCTAATTAATTGGTTTGAGATCAAATTAATTGTTAATTTATAATACTTTATAGATTTTTTTATCGAAAATTCATTGATTTTGCTAAAGAAATCGCTAAACTCATTCATTGATTCTCAAGTTTAACTCACCAAATTATTTGGTGATAGCTCACTGAAGGTGGAAGATTATCAGTAAATAGCTTAAATTTGAGTGTTTCTCACACAAAGCTGTCAGAAAACTAAATAAACTTCATGAGACATATATACTATTTTTATGGTATTTTCACATCCTTTTTGATGCCTGAAAGCCTCTGTCAATGTAGTTGCTCTTTTCCATGTAGTTCCAGCTTTTAGTTTCTCTTTTTGTGTTCCACTGAGGAAAAACGAGTCATAAACATTACAAAGCTTCTTTGAACTAGTCATTTAAATTACGCATATTTAAATATTGCTTCCTTTGAAAATCAGCTCAACTTTTTAAATCCATCAGCCAAGGCGTATTAAAGACAAACAAGTCTGACCCTACAGGGAAATAAAGGTTTTGAACAAACCATTCATGCGCGATGAGAGGATGTCCATTCAACAGTCAAAAGAGGATGTTGATGTTTACAAGAAAAGCTCAACCTCTACCCTTGAAGAGAAGAGGATCTCCTCTTTGCACACCACCTGGGTCAACAGCTAGATAAAACAGTTAAGTAGTGGATTTTATTGTCCATTGGTGGGAAGAGAGCATTGATTCATAGAGATTAAACAAGTTTGATGCTCAATACAAATTTCCTGCAGTGCACATAAATGCTAAATGATGGGTTTATTGGCAACTTCATCATATACGACGCACAGATGAATATCCATTTCCTAACTGCATGGAAGTCGGGGAATTTCAAGCCTCGTGTGAATTTTATTGCACAGATTAGGTACCTGGCAATAAAAACACAACAGCAGAGACATACTCTATAATTTTTCACATTTTCAAAGCAACTCACGCTTCACATGAACTTTGATTAAAAGCTAAACGGTAGTATTGCCAGTGTTCTCAAGGAGGTTTTTTTGTGCTTTTTGCACATGTTGTAGTTTTGCAAGAGCAGTCAACACCAAGAATGACGCCATTTCTCTTCGAGTGTAGAGAGGTTGGTCATCGAAACGGGACTGATTAGTGATCTGAGTGATTAGATCCTGTTACTTTGCTTTTGACCTCCGGCCAAGGAAACACCAAAATGAGCTGTTGTTCTTGCACCAAGGCCAAAAGTTAGTTCAGTGTTACTTATTTAAATTTCGGTTCAGCATCCAATCAGATTGCAGCTCTTTTTTTTCAGATCAGTGCTTTTATCAGGGGAATGTTCTGGTCGCCATTCTAGCAGAATGTATTTCCTCATATCAAAACCTGATCTCAGAACGTTTTGGCAGCTATGGTAGGGAGCTGGGAGGAAAAACAAGGGTCCTAAAATACTCCAAAACATGATCTGTGGCTAATCTCATTAATCACATGTGTCTTTCATCCAAAACAAATGCAAAAAGCCTGCATTGTCCAAATATCATCCTGTCCATGGCCACAGTGGTGAACAATGTGTATTTGTAATAACTAACAGATCCGCAAATGTGTTCGTTTTGACCCAGTTGTGATACTGGCCCGTAATCTATAAAGGAAATCACTGATCTGAGTGTGCCTAGAGTACTAAAAAAGTTCTGCTTCCTGAAATGGCTCCAAATTCTAGACAAAAGGATCACTAACAAAAAAAATATATAGGCCCATAATAGAAGCTAGTCTGTGAGCTCAACATGTGGATTCGAATGATAATAGTAACACTGCATAAATTCTGCTCTTCTATTTGTTACTTGAAATGTAGGAGCTGCAGTAGTGTAGATCTGTGTGCAAAAGACAGAGGAAACAATTGAATCCTGCTCGGAAGGAATAAATAGAAGAGAAAGTGCAGTGAGAGAAGAGAAAGTAAATGTCTCCGGAGAGGTGCAGGCAAAAGATCAGACTCGCCAGACATTTGCGACTCCCCTTGGAGTCCAAAATTTCACTTATTCTTTTGTTTATTGTTTGGAGGCGGTATTGAGGCTACCAGTCACTGCTCTCTCATGCCAGAGATATGCCAGAAAGTACTTACTGGACATACAGCCAAGTAAAGGCCGATTTTAACATTTAACTCCCTTGTCTTCTCACCAAAGCACGGATTATGGGAGCAACATTAAAAATGTGTTCCAAATGCTCACTGATGCTTCTCCTTAATCTCCAATTAATATTAATAATTTAACAGTTTTTCAGAGTTTGGGTAAGCTCTAAATAATCATCAAAATGTACATAAAATGAAATGAGTGCTTTTCATTTAAATAAAAAAAAACTATTAAAACTGTTAAATTATAAAATATATATCTGATGCTGCACGTTCTTGTTACCTACATTAAAAGTCAGCATGAAATCAAAACTGACACAATGTAAAAGAATAATCGGGTTAAAGCAAAAAAAAAACTTTTTTCCGGGGGCAGGGCAAGGGCAGCACATGCAAAGCATGCAATGACTGAGGCAACTTTAACATTTGAAAGGACCTGAAGAATGAAAGCTATATCATACACTTGGAAAATGATGAGCTATATCCCTGCTTATCGACACTAGAGGTGTGACAATAGACTTAACTCATGAGATGAAACAAAATACAGATACTTCGTTCTCTAGAACAAGACAATATTTTATGTCTTAAACTTTTATTTTGAAATCGCGATGTACAATAAATGGCATATTTAGAAATTGGTTGATGTATTCTCGTGTTTATAAATGATTTACTTTACAAATCTACTGTGATTATGCACACTGTTTTCCCAGATGAATGTTAAGCAATTCAAATTCACAGCATATGCAGAGGAAGAATTTAGCCCCTTTCACACATACAAGCCCAGTTTCACAGACATGTCTTAGACTAAACCAGGATTAAGCCATAGTTCAATTAGGACAGTTAAGCATTTTTTATTAACATGCCTTAGAAAAAACATTACTGGTGTGCATCTTGAGACAAAAAGGCACTGATATATTTTAAGATCAATCAGTGCAAGTTTCTTTCAGTTAACAATAGCTCAGAATTACACTTTAGTCTGGGACTAGTCTTAAGCCTGGTCTGTGAAACCGGGGGACAGTCTTTACTGGTAGGTAAAGAGATCATGTGTGAACAGGACCTTTTCACAAATCCTGGTAAAATTTGTTCTGGCAATCATATAGTTTTTATGGAGATGACATGATTACTCTGAGCTTTTTACAAAGCTCCGCTGCTTTTTAATTCGTTTTTCTATGTAAATATGCGCTAGATGGACATCTTTGACCACTGCGCCTCGCAGCTTTTTCAACGTGTCGGGCTTCTCCGATTCATCAGGGCTGCAACTCTGCAATTGGATACTATTATACGCGTCTTGTGTTTATAAAAGCAAAAAATTCTGATTGCCTAGTAATGTTAGTTTGGTTGAGAGTGAAAGCTGTGCTCCTCTTATACCACTGAGAGATGAACTCATGGACTCGAAAGTGATAAACAAGGTTTTTTTAAATGTAGGATTATTTATTTTTTTGTGCAGCCAAACACTGTACGCCGGAAATCCGGCACGATGCCAGAGAACTTTAAGCCCTGAATAATTCACCCAAAAATGCAAATGTAATAACTCCGGTCCATCACATAACATCTTGAAGCAAAAATATGCATGTTTGAAATAGACAAATCCATCAAGACACTTTTATCTTCAAACTGTTTGGCTAAAATACGAGTCCTCTTTCCATAATGTTGCTTCCTCCAGTGAAAAAGTCATCTGAATCAGGAGAGAAATATGCACACATTAAGCACCGTTTACAAGTGAAATGGTCCGAAACAGTTCTACACAAATATGTTGGTGGATTTTGACATGAAAGAAGAACAGGGGATGGACTTTTACCACTGCTTTTTTTGTATTTTTCACAAAGTGCAGTTTTTCACTTCACAAGACATTAATTAATTGACTTGAGTCCATCAGATGTTTGGACTCTCAGAGGATCCACTGGTGAGCAAGTAACGTAATGCTAAATTTCTCCAGATCTGTTCAGATGAAGAAACAAAAGTCATCTACATCTTGGATGGCCTGAGGATGTGTGAATTTTAAACATATTTTCATTTTTTGGGGGGTGAATTATTCCTTTAACAAAATAAAACAAAAATGTACAGTAATAACTTGCGCTTCCTCTAAAACTAGCTTCATTTTCTGATGATATCATCTAGGCCGAGCAGGCTATTGGACAATAAAAATCAATAACTCCATAGCTACCACCCACCTTTCACAATCCAATCAAATACCAATTCATAAAATCTGCACTAACTTTTTCCCCACTGAACCGGGGGTGGTGATGGCGCAGTGGATAAGACACATGCCTTTGGTGTGAGAGACCCGGGTTCGAATCTACTGTGAGACACCAATGTGTCCCTGAGCAAGACCTTCAACCCCCTAGTTGCTCCAGAGGCGTGCGACCTCTGACATATATAGCAATTGTAAGTCAGCTAAATGAATAAATGTAAATGTAAATAAATGTGAACTTCCTATTTCACTAGGATATGTCAAATTACAGTTCAAGTACAGTGTGTTGCAATCGGCAATTCTCGCTGACTTTAAAGAGCTGAAGACTCTCAAAACTCGACAGAACGTGCACCTCTAGATGTCCTCCCTCTTAAAAGCAACATTAGTGGCAGTGAATAGAGTAAACAAACCTGACACTTAAAGAAACACACTTTCTCTGCCCTCAGCAAACTTGCACAGGGGTCTGACTCGTCCTACACAAGCAATCAAGCGGTGAAAGTACAGAGATGAACCCAGTAAGAAGCATAAAGAGAGGAGGAGACGCTGTCCCACTTTCATAAGCCTGAATGATGAATAGCGTTGTCGCTTCTCTTTTGCTGAATCCAGAAATTCCCAACATCTGCGGGTGGCTGAGAATCGTAGGTTAGTCGGGCTCAACAGCTTGTGCATACATCTTCCCTGATGGTGGTGTATGTCAGGGCGCATGAAAGCAAAGTGTGGAGATCCCCCAATCCCAGCGGCCTACTTAGTGAACCAAAGTGCTTCTACATACATACTCCATTATATCAGACAGAAATGGCTCACCTAGGACAGCCAACATATTTCTTCATTATTTAAAAAAATAATTACAGGTGACCAAAGGACCCCAGACAATAATGCACCAGGGAAAAGCACAATAATAAATGACATTAACTAAGATGCACAGCTTACCAGAGTATATAGTCATTCTTTATTTATACAGATGAATTATACAAGGGGCACTGCTGGTGTAGAAAAGCTCTCATGTGGCAAGATAGATACTGTGCATTCAGCGAGATGGGAGGGTTTAACAAACTTTAAATGAAAAGGGCATGATGGTGTAAACACTCGGACCATTCGGGGCTTTCAAGGGACACAAGATGGAGACGTGGTATAAACTCTAAATATAAAAGCCAAACACACTGTCAGTGCTCCCTTTGTGTTGCTGTTACTTGCACACACTAACATACACAGACATTACTCTGCTAGATAACAGCGCTAGAGTTTTGGCCCCAGGCTAAAAACACCAGCTTCTCCCCTCAGAATGAAAAAGCTGAGAACTGCTGAGATGGATTTCTATGGATACCCCAGACTGTCAAAAAAATAAAGAGGTAACTGTGACTTGCACCTTTATATCTCACAACTGCGACTTAAAGTCTCAATTTGGTCAAATGAACAACTTTCACAATTGCAATTGAAAACCAAATTGTGAGAGATAAAGTGTCAGCTATGAAAGATTATTTAATCAGTGACTTTATATCTCTTATTGGTGACTTTATATTTCATCAAAGTGTCATTTTTTCATATTTGAGACTTTACCCTTCACAGTTGTAATTAATTTCTTAAACTTTTTCACAAATACTTATTTAATTTTTTACTCTAAAGGTGGAATAGGCATCAGACAGCAGATTTCAGACCGTGCCTTCATCATTTTATAATAAGGTTGTGACTTTTGAGCATTTGAAATTTCCACAAAATACTTTGCCTCAAGTATGTGTTTATTAAATATTTTGGTGACTTATCTTTTCAGCTATTGATAAGATTGCAGTGCTTTCAGTTTAATTGAACGCATTTCTACGGTGTTAATTTTAACACATTTTTCCATTTTACCACCAGCATAATGACAAATTTGCATGAAAAAAAAATCCATCTGTGCTTATTTATACAGGATCGTATTCTGCTTTTGAAGAGATAAATTCTTTGATGAAAAAAAGCAGGAAAGAGCACATCCGCGACGTGATCCTGCATACATTACCAATTGTCAATGAGAAATGTTTGTTGTTTTTAAACTGTTCAATCTATTTTGAGTCTATTATCCATGCAAATTACTATAGGAAACTGCTGTGCATTTATTCATCCTTCTCTCTTAAACATGTATCTCCTCCTGAGAGCTTTAATCTTTTCTTCTTCAGAGTGAAATTTATGCTGAGGCATCTGCTGCCACAACCGTTATTGTCACTGCTCCCATTCAATAAATGGGAGAGGGAAAAGTACGAACACACACAGCTTTTCATCTTCCATTGCACTGGGGTTCTGGCACATTTAACTGCGTGTACACATGTCGATGAGAACTGAAACCTCTCCACCATGGACTCGCAAAAACACGTTGATCTAGGCTCTCTCCATTAAAAGCACATAAGCTCTTTATGAAAGAAGGAAACCTTAACTTCACATGGACACATGCACCTGACTTCCTGTCAGACTGGATAATAGTGCTTTGAGGTGTGTCTGTGTGGTATTGTCTTCACCCGTCATCATCTCACAGTCTCATAGGTCACATTAGCACCTGTCCGTGCTCTCAGACTTAACGTGTCACAGAAGCAAAGGAAGTCAAAGACTAGTCCGCCATTCATTGGGAAAAGTCATTCTGCATAGATTTCAAAGAAAAGATATGCTGCATCAATTTCAGCCCTTGATTTTCTCAAGGTTTCAAAATGAACAAGAGAGAAGTAAATCGGAGAGCTCCTGAAAAGAAGTCAACCTTTTCTTTTTCCGTTTATTATGCACAGGTCCTCGAGCGTATGAGAGATACTGGATTGGGAATGCAGCTAAAGATCCTTTCGCTTGAGTCACGTCAACACTGCACTGAATTACGAATGAAGTGTCATCTATGGGTGCTCAAAGTTTGAAAAGTCTCAACTTTCACGTTGCTGACCATTAAAGAACAGTCAGAAAATACCAGGTAATTTGTATGGCATAAACGATATCTGTCTTTGCAGCTTAAGTTTGGTTGTCATTTTCACATAACTAAAAATTATGTATTTAACGGACAAACCAACATTTTAACACATACATATACACACACACACAATATATATATACATATATAGTGTGTGTGTGTATATGTATATATATATATATATATTGTGTGTGTGTGTGTGTATGTATATAATATATACACATATGCATACAGATGTACATGCATGTATTTATATATATATATATATATATATATATATATATATATATATATATATATATATATATATATATATATATATATATACACACACACACACACACACACACAATATATACATACATATACACACACTAGGGCCGGGACTCGATTAAAAAAAATAATCTAATTAATTAGAGGCTTTGTAATTAATTAATCGAAATTAATCGCATTTTAATCGCATATAAATATTTGACCTGAGAACAGTGAGAAGTAAGTTTTTTCATATGGATTTTTAAATTTCCCATCCACAGGGCCAACCAAAGCGGTCTCATCAGCTTCTTTGTCCATGTTCACTGTGGTTTGTTTTAGTCTGAACGCTAGTTGGTGCTCCAGTATAATCGGTCCGCCGAAACTCATCCAGTGAGAAACGCTCCGCGGTGCAAAAATAAGTGTGATTAAAATGCGTTAAATTTTAACGCGTTATTTTTGTGTAATTAATTAATCTAAATTAACGCGTTAAAGTCCCGGCCCTAATATATACATATATATACAGTGGGTACGGAAAGTATTCAGACCCCCTTAAATTTTTCACTCTTTGTTATATTGCAGCCATTTGCTAAAATCATTTAAGTTCATTTTTTTCCTCAATGTACACACAGCACCTCATATTGACAGAAAAACACAGAATTGTTGACATTTTTGGAGATTTATTAAAAAAGAAAAACTGAAATATCACATGGTCCTAAGTATTCAGACCCTTTGCTGTGACACTCATATATTTAACTCAGGTGCTGTCCATTTCTTCTGATCATCCTTGAGATAGTTCTACACCTTCATTTGAGTCCAGTTGTGTTTGATTATACTGACTGGACTTAATTAGGAAAGCACACACACACACACACACACACATATAACTATAAACCTACTGATATACATTTAACCACATAACAAGATTTATGGAAATATTATACATTTTAAAATTATCAATTTAGTGTGCTGCTTCAAAGTGCTGCTCAATGTTTTTGTCAAATCAGTAACTTTTTATTTCTTTGTTTAATTTTTTCAGGATTCCTTGATGAATAATTTATTATAAAAATAATAATTAAAATAAAATATTTTTCACTTTTGATCATTTAATGCACCCTTCCTAAATAAAAGTATTAATTTTAAAAATAAAAATTTCTTTTTTCACAGACATATGCGAATACAATCTTGTAGAGAAATGAAAGAGAAAAGGGAAAAAAAGGAAAACCTTACCAAAAGTCAAGTAACTGAACATCTGAAACAAAGAATAAGCAGAATACTGTATAGGCTTTAAATGCTATAAATGTCTTGAGAGTGAAACAGTCCAGAGCTATACATGATCGTTATTTGTACCAATTGCTCAAGCCAAGATTCTTTCCTGTTGTTTTCTCAAACTGAGATTGTCAATAGAGATGTCAGGCTGATTGACAGCACAATGAAAACTAAAGGCATGGGCGGGCTTACACACCTCAACTACACTCTGTGAGGGAAACCATGGCAACCACCGCACAGAGGAGCGAAATCATGAAAGGTAGAAAAAAGGCAAAGAAAGCAAAGCAAGAGAGAGAGAGAAAATAAAACCAGAGGTAAGAAGCAGTTTAAAAAAAAAAAAAAAAAAAAAAAAAAAAAAAAAGTAAAATAGATCTCCATGACAACTCTGGCTGGGAAACATAAGAGCATACCACAAGGTTTTAAAAACTCTGTAAAAACAAGAGAGAGGGAGGTGGAACTGAGGAAATTGAGCAAGAACTGAATGAGAATGATGTTTAGTTAATATACACATAATAGCCACTGCCACTGACCAACCAGCTGAGCTGTTTTTATCCAAAATCTATCCATTGTAGTTGTGCAGTCACGGTCTCAGATGGCACGCCCATAGAGCGCCTATGGTCTGTTCACTGACGGTCTTATGCATATTGAACAAAACCGAAAAGCACTTGTTTAAAATTGCAAGCTCCAATCAGTCTTTCCTACTGCAAAGCTACTTCAGTGGAGTCTGGGTGCATAGCTTTAATCAGGCTGTCGGGAAACAAAATCATGTTTAAAACGTTACTGCACGGATTTTATGAGTGTTCCTACTTTTAATTTTGAGGCACTAACTTTTACAGAAAAAAAAACAAAAAAAAAAACTTTTTCTCAAAAGGACAACATTCGTCAATCATAAACACCAACACTACAGTATTTCTTCTAGGTGCCCTTTGCTGTCCACAGCCTGACTGGTCAGAGTGGCTTAATTCATAAATACAGATAGTGAAAGAGAAAGAAAAGAGATAAAGAGGGAAGAGCTGGAATTCTAGGCAGCTGATGCATAGTAATTGGCAGCCGTTCAGGAGGACATTCTCCTCTGAAAGCTGGGATCTTTTGTGAGCACTTATCATTACATAAATGACTTCCCATCAGGTCAGATGAGCTCACAGTCAGTGTGGGGGTGGATATGAAGATGAGGGGTTTTAATAACATTTAAAAAAAAAAAAACTGATTTAATATAAAATTAATAACACATTTAAAAAAATAAAATACATTTAAAACCCCTCCCCTCCCACTTTTAAAAAGAAAGATGCAAATACTTAAATTAAAAAGTAAACAATTCAAATTAAATATTAAACATTTAAAGTAAATTCAAAACACATTAAATTAAATATTAATTGAAATAATAAAAAAAATTAACTGAATAAGTTTAAAACCCTTCCCCCAAACTTCCTTCACCCTGCTAAAACAGTAGCATTTGAATAAAATTAAAAAATAAATTAAAATTTAAAATTAACTGAAACATTTAACACAAAACATGGTATTTTTAAAAACAGTTCAAATTTTAAATAAAATGTCATCTTAAAACCGCTCCCCCATGTTTCATCCCACAAAAAAAATAAAAAAAATAAATAAAATAAACACCATATGCCTAATGCAGTGTCTAAGGATGCTGCCAAGTGCACAATCTACTGCCCTGCTCATTGTGTGTCCAGATCTTCTAAAGGAAACTGGTTATTAGCTAAATAATTCACAAGCATGCTTTGTACAAGCACTTGTTCTTCACTGCACTTTCAGTAAGTAATTAACTGTGCACTTTGTCAACTATCATGTACAAAGAAAAAACAGTGGAGATAGGTGATATGATTATTGTTTACCACGATGTTGCCCACGACTATTAAGAGTAGGCCTCCTATGAGCCATCATTATTCTGGAAAGCCCACGGCACCTCCTAACCACTAAACACAATGAGAGTAGCAATTAAATGGTAGTAATGAGCACTAAAGAGAAAATGATTTATTTAGCGAGTCATCTTAAGCTCTATACACTTGAAAAACTGCTCAGCCATCCATTTGTCTTTGTGGGATTTATATGGCTGGAGAGGGAGTGTGTCACATGGTCTCAATCTGAATTGAAGATTTTATCTCTTATGTGCATAACATGTTGGAAGGCATACATTTGATAACTGATCATGAAAGTAATTGATAATTCCATGAGCAATTAATCAGGTCGATTAGTTGAATATTGAGTACACTCTATAATCTCCATTACATTTTTTACATCAGTACATGTGGTCATCCCCTTAAAAAGTGCAGTACATATAGGTATAGGGGGCGATTCCAGAGTACATGGTTATTTAGCATCCATATAAATGTAAAAATATATATTACAAAAAAGGAATATCCTTACTTGTTTTTCAATTAGTCTTTGCTTCAATTAGTATTAGCTTAGCATAGTGCAAACTAGTGTTGTCAAAAATATCGATATTTCGATAAATATCGATACTGAAATATCTGAACGGTACCAATATTAATTTCCCGAAGTATCGATACACCGATACTAGCCGAGCTGTCACTTTTACTTCTCTCCAAAGGCGCGTGGACAAGCACCACACGTGACCGCACTCGTCTCCTTCGCTCTGGTTAAATAGCACAAGTGAAGTGAATAGAAAGATGACTGCTCTGGTTGTTAAAGAACACAGCAGGAGCGCTATCTGTAGGGATCTATGATCTCCGCGATGCAGAGAACGCGCACGGAATCCAGTCATAAACACGGAATTTACAGTTTAACGCGGAATGTCACGGAATTTGTCAAAGTTTGGATGAATTAATCAAAAGTAGGTCATTACACTTAAATCAAATCGCGATATGGACTAGTATCTGTAAATATTACGCTGCAAAGGTCGATTTAAATACGAATCCTGCATGTTCTGCGCGTCTCTGTGTGAATGTGCTGCACGTGCGTTTGTGTTTACTAATGTGGCGCTCGCGGTGATTTCAGCGTCTGCCGTCTCAATGAGGACATAAATACATCAACAATATCTCCAGAACTGATCTGAAAGGCACTTTACGAGCATTTTACCATTTAATTTGAGTAAAACTAGCCTCATATCATACACACACAGAACTTTAGAAGTATTCACGGCAACCCTTCAAAATAAAAGTACTGTTTAACTTAGCTTATTAAAGACCGTGTGCCAGAAATAGACTATATTACTATTATTTAGTAGAATGTACATAATACTACTACTTACTACTGCTGTTAATTGTTTTTAAAGAAATAATCACAAAATATTTTAATTTTAATAGTAAATCCCCTTCATTTGCCAAAAATGTAAAGGTTTAATTTTCATTCATTCAAATATAAATGAATTAAAATTGTTTTATGCCTTCATCTGATATCCAGCAAAATTTAAATACACAACACAGAATTTCTGAGGGGGAAAACACATTTCATAAGGCTACTGTAAGAATAAATAAAAATTGTTTGTATGCATTCAAATAATAGACATGCTAAAACACAGAATTTGGTAACAATAAAGCATAAGGTGAGAAAAAAAAAAACATAAAAAAAAAAATAAGACTGTCATTTTTGTTACACTTTTAATAAATTAAATGTTAAATTGTATAATTTTCATGATTTTAATGAATTAGACGTGCTTTTAGATTAATATCATTTAATTTGACCATTAAAAAAAAAAAAGAGTCCAGAAAAATTCAAACGGAAAAAAAAACGGAATCCAGAAAAATAAAAAATTGAATGTAGAAAAAAATAAAACGGAAATTGGGGAAAAATAAAACGGATTTCATAGGGCCCTATATCTGGAAATATTTTGGTTATGAAGCAAATGAGAATATCAACAAATAGAACTTTGGATTTTAATTAGTACATGTATTAGTAAACGTTAGTTTCAATTAACATTTAACTAAGATTAATAAATAAATCAACAAATGCAGTACCTCAAGACATTTTTTTGTTCATGTAAAATATACCGCATGTTCTCGACTTGTTACATTTATCTTTAAATTAAAAAAATTACCCCCTTAATATTGTGGCAGTTTTTTTCACCGTGGTATCGAAAATCGATATTTTTCAAGGTATCGTATCGAAGTTAGAAATTCCAGTATTGTGACAACACTAGTGCAAACTAGTGAAAAAAAGGAACTTTGTTAGCTATAGAACAAAATATCATGATAACACTACATTTTTCATCAGGCACTACAAGCAGCTACCTAATCCAGAACAGCATATATAAATACATTATTTTAGTATTATTTATTTACTATTATAGTATTTATTCATATTTTAAATTAGCATTTATTTTTATATTCTCAGTTTTCATTTAAATTGTTTTTAGTTTTTGGAATTTTGCTATGTGCTTTTGTCATTTTTCAATTTCATTATTCTGTTGTTGGAAAAATTTAAACTTTAATCAGAATATGCAGTTACTTTTGAATGACTGTCAATTTTGGAAACATTGGGACATGCCTTTTTCTAGCATCACAGTGTAAATATGGAATGTACAGACAAATTATCTGATCATCAAATTAGTTACAGCACAGTATGGGGTGTCAACTGCCAAACTTTGGTAATTTGACCGATCAGACGGCCACAATGCCTCTGCTCTCTTCCAGGTCAGTGTATCCACCAGCGAGGACAGCTACGAGGCAGGAGCCCCCCTGGGGTGTTCCCCGGACACAAACCGCCCGAGCGACTGCGCAGCACTCCGATGATTACACTCCACAGGACAAGATAAATGATGTTGTGTGAGCGAGTCTGAAGCCAAGGCGCTCATTTGCTACCCCTGAGACAGTGTGTACAACACTCCAAGACTGTGGCCTTTTTCGTCTCCTCTGACAGGCTGCTTGCTTGTTTTAAAGTACCAAAACCGCTCCCCACACATGCGTGATTTAGCACTCAAAATATTGAAGATGTCACTGTACATCTCAGTAGCTGTAACCTCTGACGGCCTCGATGTTATGGATGATTCTCAAGGATAAGGATGTAAGAGGACACATATCAAGTTAATATCATTAGGAGAGGTCGAGTTCGATGGCGGCTGTAAAATACGATACCCTCTAAAGGCTCTTCTGTACCTCAACCAACCCCCTCAATAACACGACTGACACAACCTCAGCCTGTGTTTCAACACACTGCCCACTTGTCACTTTAGCGTTGCCCTGTTCCACGCTGTCCTCTTAATTATTCACGCTCAAGTCCTCTGGACATTCACAAACTCCTCGGTAGTCTCTTACACTCCTCCACATTCAAACCAATCAGCTTTCTGTTGGTCCACGCCACAAATCCATGTGACCTGTAGCTAAATCTGCGTGGGGAAATCTTTCACTCTCACGTCAAATTCCCAAATGCATGGATTTCATTTTGAAATGACTAGAGTTCGCCTGCAAAAATTCACCAAACAACAGTAAATATGACCATATCTTCACACCTTATCCATCGATCATCTAGTAGATTGTGCACTAAGAAAGCCATTACTAAATTATTAAATATAAATCACAGACCTGTCAGATATTATTGTTATGAATAGTCAGTTTTCTCTGAGTGTTTTAGGTAAAATGTAGTCCTGTGCAATGGCGTTATTGATAAGTAAAACTATTAAAAATCATTTTGATAACTTAAAGCTTAAATAAAATAAAATATTAAAAACTTAAAAATTTTACTAAAATGATCAATTTTGCCTGAAATAACAGAAAAGTTCTACTAAATGTTGTACAAAAAAAAAAAAATGCATACAAATAAATGTAATCTAAAAACAAAATTAAAACAAAAACATTAAAAATAAAAACACAATAGTATACAAATAATTCAAACATAAACCTGGTATGGTAGTATATGAACAATGAACTACTCTGAAATGCCAGTGCATTTAATAATATAATATATATAAAATAGTTGATAAAAATAAATAAATCTGAAAATAAAGTTTAAAATAAAAGACATTTACAAAGACAGCTCCAGAAACATTGATGCCTCCATAATTTAAATATGAAGAATTTATTTTGCTTTGTATTCTCCCTGCATTCGGATTCTGTATTCGCTATCTGCTTTAAAAATAAAGGAGGACTTTAGGACCCAGAGGACTCTAGTGTATTGCTCCTTGCATTTAAATTAAAAGCAGATTTCTCTTTTTCTTTTTTCTGTCTTTTTGTCTTCTGAGAGAGGGAGGGAGCAAGTGGGAGATGTGGAGGGGGTCTGGAACTGTTTTTGTAGCCACATCTTGTAGGAAATCCTGAACAAAAAATGAAAAAATGTTAACAAGAGACACGAAAACCACGAGGGCTGTGTCTCCCCCACTCCCCCGACTCAGTGTGACAGCAACACGTACACACAAGACAGCTCTATCAGGAAAAACACACACAGGCAATATCTATATCTGTATCTCCTGCCTAATGTAAAGAACCGAACATTAAGACACGCTTCCAAGGTCCAAAACAACTCCAACTAACAAAATTACAACCCCACAATGAATTTCCAATAAAACACTCAGAGAGGCTCAGAGAGGGCAAAGGGATGTAGAAAAATGAAACCGTATAAAAAGTCAAACGTTTCGTGGGGGAAGCCTGACTGCGATGCCTAATCTAGGCCAGATTACAGACGGCCTTGTTCACTTTCTGCGTGCAAAGCCTTAAGGGAAGATGATTGCTTAAGATATTCTCAAACACATCAAAACCCAAAAAATCTGAACCGAATAAACTATAAAATGAATATTCCACGCAAGTGCAAATGAGCTGTTTTGAAATCCCAACCAAAGATGACGAACAGCAAGCAGCCTGGTTCTTTGTGACAGCCACACAGAGACAACAGGCCACCTCCGTTTTGTCTTGTCATAATCGCCAAATCTCCAGGACTAACATCCTCCCGTTCGCAGCAGTAAAAGGTTAAAGTTTCCTTTTTATAGCTCTCCCTCTGCTGCTCGCAATGCTGCACGGGCCTGTTCAGGTGATAGCATGACATTCAAACGTAACGTAGTAGCTCCCGTATTCGTTTGGCTTATTTGTTGCCGGTGTGGACGCCGTCACCCACAGCTATTAGGCTATAATGGTTTGGAAGCTGTAAATGTCACTGTGGCTTTTCATCAACTACAGGAAGCGGCAGCAGTGGGGCTGAGAGACACCAAGACTTCCCCCAGATAAGTTGTCTTATTGTTAGCGACGGCAAGGGCAAGATGGATCCCAATAAAAGCCAATGAAGCTTTACACTGTAATTACTGTACAACGCTGGAATTCTGGGAAGGCTTCCCCAGGCTTCCACCCCCTTCACTCACTTTTCAGGTCTTGGCAGCATTACAGCGAGAGAATATTGAGGTGTGCCACTAGGAAGCCATTTTTAATTAGACATGCTGCAGGGGATTGCTTGGACAAGTTCAGGACAATAATTATTAGAGCATAGGGGTTCCTTTTAACCAAGTCACATCAGTTTCACTGGACTGGATGGTAGGAAAAGCGGTTTTGCTTTCTTTAGTTCTTTTCTTTTGGGTCAAATGTGCATTAAAAAAACATAAGCAGATGTTTTTAATCTCTCACAAGGGAGAAATTCAAAACATGGCAGAAACTACATAATGTGCCAGCCTTATATAACGTAGCTTTCTGCTTTAAAGAGATATTTACAGTGGTGTGAAAAAGTGTTGGCCCCCATCCTGATTTTTTATTTTTTTGCATGTTTGTCACACTTTAATGTTTCAGATCAAACAAATTTAAATATTAATCAAAGATAACAAGTAAACACAACATGCAGTTTTTAAATGAAGGGTTTTTTATGAATGGAAAACAAAATCCAAACCCACATGGCCCGGTGTGAAAAAGTGTTTAGACTTTGGAGTGGCCTAGTCAAAGTCCTGACCTGAATCCTATTGAGATGCTGTGGCATGACCTTAAAAAGGCGGTTCATGCTCGAAAACCCTCCAATGTGGCTGAATTACAACAATTCTGCCAAGATGAGTGGGCCAAACTTCCTCCACAGAGCTGTAACAGACTCATCGCAAGTTATCGCAAACGCTTGATTGCAGTTGTTGCTGCCAAGGGTGGCCCAACCAGTTATTAGGTTTAGGGGGCAAGCACTTTTTCACACAGGGCCACGTGGGTTTGGATTTTTTCACTTCATAATAAAAAACTTCATTCAAAAACTGCATGTTGTGTTTACTTGTGTTATCTTTGGTTAATGTTTAAATTTGTTTGATGATCTGAAACATTAAAGTGTGACAAACATGCAAAAAAAATCAGGAAGGGGGCCAACACTTTTTCACACCACTGTATAACCTAAGAGGTTTTTATCTCCAGTAAGAAATCTCTTTTTTCTTTGCCCAGACACTGGGTTGAGCATCGTGTCTGGAACTGTGATGACACTGGGTGGGTTGAAGGGCCTCTAAGTGTGGCGATGAGGGGAGGATGCTGCTGATAAAGGTGCGGGTCAGTCCTGGGGTCTGTCACTGCCACCTGCGACACAGCCGAGCATGTCCAAAAAAGGGGATTCTCACTGCCAGTCGGACATCCCAGCATTGAACAACAAAATGAATCACGCCTCACCTCCTGACAAGACACATAGCACAAATACCTTCACACACATAAACATGGGGTGGTATCTGCCATTTTATCAACTTTAAATTAAACATCCAATCAGAAACAAAAGTCAAAATGATTTGCTTTATAATAATAATTTTACTGAATTAATTAAAATTAATTAAAAGTAATGGCTGTCAAGGAATTATCTTTTATGTCTTCATATCTTTTCTTAATTTCACGTTATGGCCAATTTTAAAATTCTATACTATTCAAATACATTTTATAAACATATACACACACACACACACACACACACAAAACATCTCTAAAATCTGATTGGCTGAGATGTCTTTCTGAGCATTACATATTCACCCAATATTGCCACAGGAACCACTGCATTTCTAACTTAAATGGGTAGTAATTTAAATGTTTTGTCATGGCACTCTTGTGAATGTGCGCCAACTGACATGGAAGAAAGTTGTTATTTTTGTTTTCTTTGTGCACAAATGTATTCTTGTAGCTTCATAATATTGAAAAGGTTGAACCACTAATGTCACGTGGACTATTTTAATGATGTCCTTACCATCTGGCCTTGAACGTGTCAGTTGTGTTGCTGTCTATGCAGGGTCAGAAAGCTCTCAGATTTCATCAAAAATATCTTAATTTGTGTTCCGAAGATGAATGAAGGTCTTACAGGTTTGGAACGACATGAGGGTAAATAATTAATGACAGAATTTGTATTTTTGGGTGATCTATCCTTTAATTCACTGATTTAAAATATCACATAAAAAGACCATTACTACATGTTACTTATTGCATAAACACTATTACTTTTATTTTATTATTTACCTTTTTTTCCAGAAAAAAAAAATAATGCTATATAAAATTTCTCATACCATAGTACCAGATTTTGGACATACCACCCACCTCTACAAAACGCACATGTGAAGACTAACCCACACCATCAAACATGTCGCTCTAGTGAAAAACACTGAGCTAAAGGAACAAGTCTGCCTTCTGGATCAAAAATATTTAAGCCCATGTTGGATACTGTAGGTGTAAAACTGCTCAACCAAATGTACCTCAATAAAGCAATAAAGATCACATTTTTTTTTCATGACAAATGAAGCAGCAGAAATAAATATAATGTGCTAAGTTTTAACGTGCAGAAGAAGGGGGGGGGGGGGGGGGGTGAGAGTTAAAGGAAAGGCTATATCTTACTGGTAATAAGACTAAAAAAGTAAACACGTGTTAGAGGTAATGAGCTTCAGAGGCCGTATGGGAATTCGGTTAGGTGGGCCAACATACATCTCACCCCTACTTTCCCCAGTTTCCCCCTCTCTCTCTCTCTCTCTCTCTCTCTCTCCCTCCCCCACCTCTCCTGCCTCATGCCATTCCCCTCAACTTCTCCAGTCTCCTCCAATTCTCTAATGAGAAAAAGCTGGTAGGAAAATCCTGGACTGATTCCTATATAAACTTACAGACATCTCACGGAACAGCCCAGGGAGAAAGAGAGAGGTGGATACAGTGTTGAGAGTTTGAAGACTGGCAGGGGGCGGCCAAGCAAGAACAGTGACAAAAGGTAATATAGAAGAGAAATATATACACACACATTCAAAGAAGAACACAAAAGACAGAAAGCTTTCCAAGAGTCTGACATTTTGATAATAATGGGTGTTTGTCAAACAACCAATTCAGCTTGATTCATTCCTTCTCCTTTCTTTTTTTCCAGTGTGAATTCAGGTCAAATATACGGACAATTATGATGAGTAAATATTCCAAATGAAGCAGTCGGATATACTGATTGAGGAAGAAACTGCCCACTTAGAAACCCACCAGGGTAAACAAGCTTATTTTTTGGACACACTTTATACACAAAAATACTATTTTACCATCTACATAAGTTACAGCCAATTTTATGATGACAAATGTGGTGTTTTTTTAATCAAAATTCCAACCAATTCATTACCAAGACCAGCAAATTAACATACAGATGATATTCTACATATGAAAATGTCTAAAACATGCATGTATTGAATGAACAATTACAATTTAGCTTAGTGGTGGACTGATTTACCGCCAAGGCAAATATGTGACCCTGGACCACGAAATCAGTCTTAAGTCACATGGGTATATTTGTAGCAATAGCCAACAATACATTGTATGGGTCAAAATTACCAATTTTTCTTTTATGCCAAAAATCATTAGGATATTGAGTACGATATTTATCATGTTACATGAAGATATTTTGTAAATTTCCAACCGTAAATATCAAAACCTAATTTTTGATTACTAATATGTATTGCTAAGGACTTAATGTGGACAACTTTAAAGGCCATTTTCTCAATATTTCGATTTTTTTTTTTTTGCACCCTCAGGGTGTATTCACACCATGAAAGTCTGCTAGTTCGCTTGCTTTGATCCAGACTAAATACAATGTTGATTAGACAATGTCATACAATGTTGTAATTACGACTTGCCAAAAATAAAATCTATAGATACAAAATACTTAAGCATATCACAATGTTAGTTTAAACATTTAACCTAGATAAGTGTGCCCTATTAGGCGCATATCCAATGGTTTGTTCAGAGAGTAAAAACTGACATCAGTGAAAAATTAAATATGCCGCGATTTTTGCTTATAAAAAGGTAAGAATAATAAATCGTTCGGAACTGTAAAAGGTCTATTTTAATTTGTGTGCACTCACAATATCAACAAAACGTTATGCTTTTGTTAAATAAAGAAAACAAATAGGAAGTGCTTGGCGTCTCGGTCTTGAACAGCAGCACTTCACAAAAATGCACTGAAACTCAGCGAATATTTTCCTTACAGACATGATGAATATAGTCCTATCTATAGAAAGCTTTAAATGACTACAAAATGAAATGGTTAAAATCCATAACAAAAAATGATGTAATCAGTAAAGATGCATTTCTTTCTAAAAGCACGTCCAGTGATGTGATGGCGAGTCAGGCTCATCAACTTCATCTTTGCCACATTGACTCATAAAACACTAGTTTATTAATAAATAATTCAAATATCTCATTACTATTTCCCCACAACATATTTATGGTAATTTTTGCGACAAGCTTTAGCTTATTTAGCGCGCTCACATCACGTTGCTGTGCGCCTTGGTCACGAAAACTCATGCATCTCAACCGCTAATTTAGCTTGCATAAATGCACATAAAAATACAAATGTTAGCGCAGCAATGCAAACAAATACAAATGCACTGACTGCTCGGTGACGGACAACGCAAATAAACCAGTCATCCTGTATTACCACATACAGTAAAATAGAACAAATCAATTTGGTTTTTATTTTAAAATGTTATGACTTTTCCTACAAGGTCATTTATGAGATCAAATATCCGACTTCGTATCTATTTGGAAGCTAATGTTTAAATTTATTTTCCAAACAAAAAACAGCACCTATTGTATGGGCAAACAAAAGTGTTCTGTATTGAGGCCATTAGATACAGCACAGCACACAGCACCAGTGGCTCTCAGCTGATAGTAAGACATGTAATAGAGGACTAATTTAAAGGACAGACTAGTCTGGCTGTAATTATAACTTCCCTTCTTGTTCAAATTGAGGGCTTATAGATGTCTGGCTTTGACAGGACCCTGTAATGAGCCACTGTACCTTAATTCACAGACTTGGCATATATGGGATTCAGCTTGAAATGTGTTATAGGACGGAGGCCTTAAAAAAAAAGGAATAGATGGAATTATGAAATATTGAACAAAGTAATGACCATTTTCTGCATGGCAAAATTTTCTTCATCTCTCCAGCTTAAGCAGCTTTTTATGTTTATGCTCAATTTCTGGTTGTCAAATGAAAGAATCGTGGCCTAAATTGTGATTAATTGACAATGGTTAGTGCAATGATTGCCTCCAGAATCAAAATCTGTCTTCATAAATCAACAGTATGAGCATTTGGCAACAAAACCACCAATTATAGCAGGAGTAACAATGCATAAGTAAAAGAATGCTGCCAAGCCAAGCACATTGGCAATATTATAAAAGTACATAACAGACAGTAGCAGGATGTGCCAGTAACACAAACCATTTTGAAAAAAAAAAAAAAAAGTGAGAGAGTAACTCTTAGAATGGGATCATTTCCTAATGAACAGCATTTTTGCATGCTCTCTTCCACATCCTAAAACATATAGCTGATGTAAATCGTATACTTGGCTCACAAGCAATGTAGATTTGTGACAACACGCAGGAGTTCTTTGGTAACTAATGAGCAGCTACAGCAGGTGAAAAGGATGCACGTGGCATGTTATTCACCTTATGTTTCCAGGTCTGGGAGTTCTGGCTGTGCTCAGCGGTAGAGAATAGTGTCGCGTGTGACACCGCGGAGAGGAATATTACCATAGAGCTGATGGCATCATTTATTTTCAAGATCAACAAAATCTCATATTTCAAAGGTTTGATTTGAAAAAGCAATATTAATATCTCATACGCTGGTCTGGATAGTTCCCCCATTTTCTGCTGATTAAATAAGCGCTCACTTCATGTTCAAGAAAGAAAGAAAGAAAGAAAGAGCATGTTATCATCACACGCTTATCTTCTGACCTTGTTTTTTAGGGTCTGAAACGGTCTTGAGACTGAAATAGCTACAGTACTGTTGTGTGTTTGCAGTGTCATCACAGATAGTGGAGCATGTTGGAGATAGCTGACAGAGTTTTGGCCACGTGCAAAAAATGTTCTGTGATGTTTAAGGTAGGTAAGGCAGAAGGTAGTTTAGATACAATGTGAATGCAAAGAGAACTGTTTTTTTCTATTCTAATAAACATTTTCTATTGCTTTAAATCAAAGATGGAGAAAAACAAACAATGAAAAACAAGTTCACATTGCACTTGGACAAGTGGATTCAGATCCCTTTATGCTCACTAAACTTGTGAAAGTGTCTCTTTTTACAATCTCTACTTTTTACAATGGTTTTAGTGTTATTTATTGCATTTAAAGTTATTAGGCCTGTCAAATGATTAATTGTAATTAAATCGCATCCATAATATATGTGTGTACTGTGTATATTTATTATGTATATATAAATACACACATACATGTATACATTTCAAAAATTTTTATTTATATACATAATAAATATACACAGTACGAACATATTATGGATGCGATTAATCGCAATTAATCGTTTGACAGCCCTATTATTTATTATTAAGGTGCAATTTCTATTAAACAAAAGTAAAAGTCAATGCAGTAATGTTTTAATGCGCACACAAACTGTTAAGTGTGCAACACATGCAGACTATATAATATTTATATAATTAAATCACTTAAAAGTTTGATAATTAATCGTTTATATATTTAATTCAGTTTAATAATTGAACTACACCATCTCACGGTTTCAATTTCAAAGCAATTATCTGTGCAGTCCAACATTCGAAAGAGGACTTTCAAATGGAAGTATACTTCTGAGTCACCCAAACTCTCTCTCTCGCTCGCTCTTACACAAGCTTTCTTAAGTGCACACACACAAACACTCCCAAAATGCCGAAGCTACAGATAATATGCTGGAGGTTCCAGAGAAAACCCCATGACGAAGGACAAGTCAAAGGTTCAATAAACTATAGTAACACTCAAGAGAGAAAAGATCTAATGACTGACAGGATACAAACACAGAATGATGAATCACAAAGACTGCAGAATCGTTTCCTAATGGCAACCAGACGCACATGGACGTAAACTCTTTCATTACTTGCGAATCAATAATACAAAGAGACATTTTTGATGAACTGATTGAGCGATCAACTGATGCACATGCCAAATTGCAAATGAGATTGTCAGCCGTTGCAACACACAAATTCGAAATTCTAGTTTTACATCCCAAGAGTGGAAAAAGTACGAAAATGAGCTCGTCCAAAGAATCTCAAATAGGACAAACACTCTTACATGCTTCCAATGGGATGAACGGAGGATCGATCTGAGATACTTTACAAACTATTAAAAAACAGTGACCTTTATCTAATGGCTACAGAGATGTATTAAAGGTCATCTATGAAGACTATACATATAAATAAAAGCTCCCCGCTAATAATGAGTCCCAGAGATTCAAACCCCACTCCACACCACAACAATGATCTAAAAACAGAAATTGCTGCACAAGGAATCATTACATGAGATGGCAGCATAAGAGATGACACATAAATCTGCAAGACGATGCACAGAGGACACTCCCATTTATGCAAATTCCACTGTACGCTATGATTTGTCCCTGTACTGTGGACTCTATATCACGTTTGACTGTATTACTGTTACTTTTCTTTAACCACCTTTTCATAGCTGTTTAAAATAAAAATAAAAAGCCAGCCCATTCATTGGTCTCGACTGGACGGTGAACAGATTGTGTGTGCAGCTGTGCAGCATGATGATTCAAGGAGAGGGAATTCCACATCTTTTTCTTGACCACAGTTAATAGGATCCCCTTTGGCTCAGTCCTTTCCTAAGCGCATGAGCACACCGGACCGACGGGAACACGGCAGAAACAGTGGCATTTAAGAATATGGAAATGCGATGGCAAAAGCGTACTTTATCCCCTCTGAGGAATACCAGACCATCGGGCCCAGAGAACCACGAGGCCCGCTCACACCCAGTGGCACTGTGTTTCATAAGCAAAGCTTATTTTTTTTAGGGATGTGGGCTCTTCTAATGGGGGAAGAGCGTGAGGAGGTTGAGAAACAAGAATGGGGGAAAGATGAGTGTGTTTGATTGGGCAGCCTTTCAGAGCCCACAAGTCTCATCATATTTCCTACTGAAGAAAAACAAAGCATTTGAACCCAGACATCACAATCACGTCCAGCCAGCTCGTTCGATCCAAAAGAGCATTCTTTCCTTCAGCGAGGCTGCTGCGAGTCCGTCGAAAACCAAACAGATCACCTACACCCAGAATCAGTCATACTGCAAGTGCACACCTCTGACTCACACAAGCAAACCGCATCCCTTCCTCACACGCTCGCAATCAGGTCCGTTTTCTCCTCTTTCTGCGAAAGGACTGGCAGCTAGACAAGGAGTCCTCTTAAGGTACAAAATTAAATCATCTTGCTGCTGCGGGGATGAGAGCTTTAACAACACCCTAAAAATTATAGTCATTAGGACTAGAAAGATGTGACTAATCTAAACCACTTGTTAGACACTCCTACTGAAAGCCAAGTGAGGATTGATTGGTTTTCCACTTAAATAATTAACTAATCACAAAGTTGGGAATTCAGGAATTCAATGTGGCTATTGATTTCTTCTCAAATTAATCTCAAAGGGAGTCATTTGAACCCTGCATCTGATTTTATAGAAAGTAAAAAGCAATGGACTTATTGCCATGAACATATAGGCCCAATGCAATTTGGGCTGAATTTTAGGCACTGCCAACACAATTTCATGGTAATTATTAACTATTTTATGTTTTGCCAAATTAGTGGCTAATTTGTACAATCTGCGTACGCCCCATTGATGGTTAGGTTTAGAGCTGGATCTTCATGCTTTTTTCTAAAAAAAAATACATTTTCATATGAATCACATCGTAAAAGGCCACCTTGTAAAACACTATTCATGTTTTCTCATGAGAACAGAACTGCCATGTGATAAATCGTTAACCAATGCATAGACATTGCTTTATACAATGACTTTGCAAATTTTGATGAAAAAAAGCCAAAGGCACTTTGTGTACACCGTTCTTAGCTCTAGAAATTCAAGACACTAAACAAATAACTTAACTCATCAGTGCTAATAAATGAGGTAATGTTATAAAGTGCCTCAGAGCGATGCCTTGTTGGCCAGTTAATGGAATATAATGACTTTCCTCAGTTGTTTGTCATACAAACGCACAAAATTGTGTTAAAACGGTTATGAGCCTGTTGACTCATAAATTCTGATATTCTGCAGGAACTATCGTGTTGTCTTCAAGAGCACTAGCGGAATTAAAGCCCTTTAATTTGTTGCTATCGAGCTATCAGTACAATGGGGACTTCAAAATATTATTTTTTGTGAGTGTGTTTGGGAGTTGTTTTCGCGATTTACCTCATTTCCAAAGAGGACAACTTAATAAAGCCAGAATTATTTACTAATATTGTGTCGAATTCGTTGTTTTCAAACCTATGACAGCGCCCTGCGGCGTTCGCCGTAGCGCGTCCTACCTGAACAGGTGAATGCCATCCAGGTGAGGCAAATTACTTGCATTTGAGTTTGAAAGGATATGGATTGCAAACCATTTTCAGACACCAACTCCTTGGGCGCGTGGTCTGCTTCAGATAGAAAAACACAACGGGTGCCAAAGTCGGATAGGGCAAGGGTTCCCCGCCGCAAGCGGACGCCTCCTCCGCCGCTGCTCCGGCTGCGCTCTCCCGCCTTTCGCCTCCATCAGTCTCAAGCTCACTGCGCTCCCCGCCACCGGACAGGTCGTTAAGTCGTATAAAAGTCCTTGGAAGAGAGGAGCTACCCTCTGCTTCCCTCAACTGATGGTCCTCGGAGATATTTCCTCCATCTTCGGCCATCATTCACCCCCTTGAGGAGAGAAAACGCATGCATTACCAGCTGTACAATAGAAAAAAGAAATCTGATTTTACGCAATTATGAAATGTATTTAAAAAACATGAGTAATTAAAAGCAATGTTAGAAGAGCGTGCATGTCTATTTACACGTTTGTAAATAAAATGATACTTAATGAAATGTATTAAGAATAAATGTATCTTGAATTTATTATTTATTAACGTCGGTGAATTTGAACAAAGAAGAGCCTATATATAAAGGCAGGACTTTTGAGTCTATTAAAAATTTACAGACTGGTATTCAGTAATGAATTGATGGAACTGTACTAAGAAAAAAAACAATAAGTCACACAAACAATAGGCTACGTTATGGCACTTTGGTGTCCTATCATTAAATAAATAAATCCTTGATTTAAAAAAAAATAATAATTCTACATTTTAAATAATTGCCAATTATGACTTACTTTTGAACTTGGTACTACATTTTAATATGATTACACAACATATACTGATCAATGAGCGTGGTTATGTTTGACAATAATTCTGTCAAATATTATAAATGTTGATTTCTTACCTGTAATGCTTTTCTTTATGCCCAAATCGAGCTTACTCATCGCATGATCATTTCAGTTGCAAAAGCAGTCCAAATGATTGTATTAAACAGGATCAGTTGAGTTTCCGGGTGGCAGTTACAGCACAAGCAGGTTTATGGGCATCTCAGTGACTTGGACATCACGCCTTAAGATTTCAACATTGTATTTCGATGACCAACAACCAGATCAAAACAAAGCAGATCCTGCAAAACTGCTTCCCAATCCTCAATTGTGCGCTTCGCTCGTTTTCTCCGTGTGCGCGCACTTAAAAGTAATGATCAAAGATTACAATTGAATGTTTTTTCTTTTCTATTAGATCACCGTAAGATCTACTGCTCAAAAGTATTCGCAACAGTGACAATTATAGATCCTTAGACAATTAGTGAAATCCTTCAGGATCTTTTCTAAAGGTGCAAGCAGTGATTTTCTGTCTGCATATGAAAAGGAAAAGCTTAAGCTCGTGCTGAAAGGATGCGCAAGAGAGCTCTCTATGCTGAAGTCTTGTCTATTATTGCGAAAATACACAAGTCTCCAATGATTCTCCCAGTCGGCAAAACGGTCTATAGAACGAATCCGCTCATGCGAACCAATTCACAGCTGGATTCGGATTCAACTTCCAACCCCCGCCCCTTGAAGGCGCGTCAACCAATCAGAGACGACAATAACTCTGCCTCTCTTTTGATTGCATTAAAGAAATGTCAATCAACACTGTACTAACATGTCTGGTGAAACAGCTGGAACCTTATTGTTTACACTGAACCAATAAAACTAGGAAGAGTTTGGGACCTGACCAAACAGACTAGGCTATATGATTCGAACATGTTTGTTATGCATGGACATTTTATGTCAAGGAACAGAAAGGAAACGATATATATGTGATGAGAACGACCAGTGCAGGAGTTTTCAAACTTGTTGACGTCAATGTCTCCTTCCTAAAATGTAGGTAGCTGTACATTTCAATGAATAAAGACCTATAGTGTGAGGGGGGAATTTTATTTTTTTTAATGATAAAAGCACATTAATAAAACATTGTCTGGAAAATATGTAATTTGTTTAAAGTTGATTGAAGTAGCCAAATGTACCACAACAGAAACATTTTCTGTTGAATATAATAACATGATTTCTGAAAGCAAATTTGTACAAAATAGCCTTAAAAAGCCCTAATGAAATATAAATGTAAGAAATAATGTGTTAAACATAATTAAGCCTAATTAATATTGTGAGTTAGTATATGTTAACTTTGACAGCCCTAAAAAATGGCTTTTGTAAAGTCTCTAAAATTTTCAGCACACCCCCTTGTGTCCCCTTAAGGACCCCCTGCCATTGTAAATTATTACTGGCTATCCTGCAACAGGAATTTTAATGTCCCTTTCTTAGATTGGTACTTTTCATAAAATGTTTAACACATTTTTCACCACTCTGAACAATATTCAAACAGGATTTTAAATATTATTCAGTATAGTGTATTTTAAAAGTTCATTATTACACACAGACAACCTAAAAACTCATGAAGAGTCTTTGTACACTGTTAAAAAATCAAAAATAAATAAAAATATCATCATATAATACCATATCAATACTGTCATACCATCATATGTTTTTTCATTTTTTAACTCAACAGATTTATTCATTAATTGTTTTTTAATTACAAGATTACCCTCAATTTGTTCCAAATCTGTATCAGTTTCTTTCTTTGGTCGAACACAAAAGAAGATATTTTGAAGAAAATGTTGGTAACCAAATAGTTTCTGTTGCCTGTTGACTTTCAAAGTATTTTTTCGTAAGTCAGCAGAGACCAGCAAGTGTTTAGTTACAAGTGTTTAGGGTGAGTAAATGATGACAGAATTTTCATTTTTGGGTGAACTATCCCTTTAAGGCAGTTGAATGTAATTTGAGTTGAAATGACTTTTACAGCCAATTTGATTCCAATAAAAAATTTAAGGCAAATTTTTAAGTAAGTGGAAATGTTCAAGTCTACATGGCCAGAGGTTTTTAAAACAGTTAGATTAAAGCACAGAGGTGATGACCCAAAAGCATTTCTCATTAGCTGAAGTCGAATTCTCATTAAAAAAATATATTTTCCTTGATTACAATGTACTTGATACTATATGATTTAATAAGATGAAAAGCTGGAATGGAGGAACAAATGAAAAGTTACAGTACTTTAAAGTGCAAAACTTTAAAGTGCAATAGCATGTAAGAGTGGGTAAACATCAAGTTTCCCTTCACTGCCACCTATAGTAAAACAATAAAAACACATCAAGGAGCTCACAGAGAAAAAAGTAATTGAGCAAATACAATTTTGATGCAATACAGTTTCAACAGCTGCAATAGAAATGAGATGTATTGTAAAACATGATTTAAATGTAAAAGAAAACAATATTACAGCAGAAACATGACTGTTGTGGCAGCAGCACTTATAGAAAATAATTTACACAAAGAAGGTATGCTGTATTACCACAGAAATATTAATTAATCCCTAGGTTTCTTCACAAATGAGCAACAAGAAAAAAATAATATTAAAACCTTCTTATTGTGAAAAAAAAATATTCTAATATAAATTTCAGAATGGCTATCTGTCAATTTTATTTTATATTTTATTTATTTTTGGTCAGAATATATTCTATCCTATAAAATAAAGCAAGATTAAACCTTAATTGTAACAATTTAGAATATAGCAATTAACCAATTTAAACCAATTTGCTGAACATAAGAAAACTGACACAGAAAACCTGTAATGAACTTTTGTCTGTCTGTAAAAACAAGTCAATAATCTGCTTCCCCAACTGAATTTTCAATCAAATTACGTAATTAAACCCTTCGATTCCAATGACCAGTTACTAGATTATGCTAAAGTCATTTCATTGCACTCTGTCCAGCAAAGGTAATTATATATTGATTAATGGATTACAGCATTCAATGGTGAAAGCCTGGCATATCTGGAATAGAGTATGCCATTGAGACGATATAATGTTCATGCTTTTGTGTAGCATTTGAATTTATAGCTGGTGAAAGCTTATGAACTCCAGACAGCCTAATTCTAACCCTTTTTACTATTTTTTTTTTTTTTTTTGGTGTTTACAGACACTTCTGTCAAGATAGTGGACAAACTACACCTGTCAGATTCATGAAATGCACAGAAAGTAACATTACAATTAAATGATTGCAAATATTTAATAAGGAAAATATGTTTTGTATTTTATGGGATTTATTTTCTATATATTCCAAAATATAATCAATAAATAAACTAATGAATAAAGTGTCAAAATGATTAGAGACTGAAATGGAAGGTCTTTATGCAATATGTAATTATTAATGCATCACCTTGGAAACTACTTTCTCTTTTATTGTTGAATTTTTGTGTTAAGATATCCTTGATATAAAGCATTTTTGTTGCACAGAAATAGGTGTAAGAGCCCTCAAAGCACTTTCTTTCATCTTCCTCTTTGAGTTTCCTCCAGACGTCATTAGTAGAAGATCTTGGCTGTAATGGGCTGTGCAGTCGGCGTTCCCCTCTGGAAGAACTCGTCCTGCCAGCAACTTTCCTAAAGTTCCGCCCTGATCCACTGGGGGCGAGGAGAGAGTCATCATGGGCTCTGAGATTAGAGGTCAGTATCTAAAACTGGTCACCTTTTTTTTTTAAGAATATTAAATAAAAATGTATTTTTGTAATCTGTTAAAAACTTAATTCTACACTTGACCTTCTGCCTTCTGGCAGAACAAAAATATTGAAATACACCTCACTCTATTCAAACAGTCTCCATTAAATCTTTGTCATTTCAAATTCACTCAAAACACATGGAAAAGCGAGTTTTTTTCATAAACTCATTTGATTGTAATGACAGAATATATTTTTGTTTGACAATTTTTCCATATTATGTCTCAAATATTTGGCTCGCATTAAAGGTGAATCAAATATATAAACCATATGCTTTGGCAAGACCAGGACAAAATGGAAAATATTTAATTTCAGAGTTTTGTGTATCTTTGTGGAAGGTTACCCACTATGAATGCTATATTTTACTTAGTTAATTAGTTAGTTATTCGTTCATTCACTGATAGTCATCATACCTTATGTATTAAAGATTTATATTTATAGAAATATACCCACCTTACAGTTTGGCCATTATTGTAGCCTATAGCTTGTCAATTGATTTATTTCTCCTTGTCAAAAATGTCAAATCTGTCTCATCAGTTTTTTTCCTCCAAATCCAATTTGAGATTTAGATGATGAGTCTGGTAACCCTAGTGAGAAACGCAGAGCTATCTATGACAGCGAGAGCACAGGAATGAGCAGGGGAAATCTCAAGCGGAGCTTCTCACCAAGAGGGCTCAGCTGGACTTTATAAATAAGAGCAGAAAGGTCACAACCTGCCTCCATCTGACAGCCCTTACACCTACTTTGATAGGACTGGGTAAAATAAAGCTGACCTGCTGGTTTTCATCAAGGAGAAAGGAGGCCATCCATTCTGATGCTTACAAACATCATCTCAAGATCTGTTGTATAGATTGTATTTATAGCAGTCATTAAATCACTTTTGTCATTACAGTAAAATAAACCCTGACAGGAACAAGCCTGCTTTCACTACAATCGATATGAGATTTAAGTTGATTCCAGTTGTATGAAACAGAGAGAGTCCCACAGTGTGAGCAACATGAAAGAAGTGCCCGTTTCAATCTCAATCTAAATTCAGCATATGCTGGTTATGTATGTCTTGAAGCATGACTGCTGGTTTGAACTGGTTTAAGCTGGTTCTTAGCTGGTCATGTGTTGGTAGTAACTAGCTCCTGCTCAGGACCAGCTTAGGACCAGCTAAGGACCATCTTAAACCAGCTCATTACCAGCTAAGGACCAGCTTAAACCAGCTCAATCCAGCAGCCATGCCTCAAAACATACCTAACCAGCATATGCTGTTTTTTTCAGCAGGGTTGTGCTTTGTTCCTCGATGATTCAGTGTTTCTGAACAAAATAAGTGGAGTAAATCACTCAGTGACTCATTTAAAATGACAGTTACAGATGAATGAGTTAATGATTCACCAATAAGGACAGTCTCTTGGTCCCCATTACTGGTGGAACTATGGAACCTAAAGAGTCGCTAAAAATCCCCACCAATAATTCCAGTAAAGCATGTAAACACTAACAAGCAAAGTGATTAAACCGTAAAGTCCCAATTATGTTAGAGACCATTGACACAAAACACATTTTTGTGTTTAAAAATGCCAGATGCATGGCAGTGGAATAAAATCACAATATAGACGATGCAAAAGATGCAAGACATGAGCACAACAATCTAAAACAACAGAAAAAACAGTGTTTTGTGCAGGTGGTGTTTTGTGTCAATGATTAGGGACTTTAAGCAACATTTACTGACGGAACGACAATGGTGACTGGAAGTAAACTGTTAAAGGGATAGTTCACCCAAAAATGAAAATTCTGTCATCATTTACTCACCCACAAATTGTTCTAAACATCTATGAATTTCTTCATTCTGCTGAGCGCAAATAACAATATTTTGAAGAATGTGGTTAACTAAACAGTTTCTGTACACCATTGACTTCAATAGTATATTTTTCCATTCTTATAGAAGTCAGGGGGGACCAGCAACTGTTTGGTTACTAATATTCTTCAAAATATTTTATGTTCAGCTAAAGAAAGAAAGGTTCATAGCAACTTGACTGTGAGTGAATTTTCATTTTTGGGTGAACTATTCCCTTAACTGACTTAAACACTAACAAGCTCAGTGACCTCGCTGCTCCAGGTGTACCTGGATGGGTTAAATGCAGAGAACGTCCCTTTCCCCCTTCCCCTTTAAAAAAAAGTCGTGGCCTAATGGTTAGAGAGTTGGACTCGTGATCCAAAGGTTGCGGGTTCGAGTCTCCGGCCGGCAGGAATTGTAGGTGGGGGGAGTGAATGTCCAGCGCTCTCTCCACCCTCAATACCACGACTGAGGTGCCCTTGAGCAAGGCACCGAACCCCCAACTGCTCCCCGGGCGCCGCAGCATAAATGGCTGCCCACTGCTCCAGGTGTGTGTTCACGGTGTGTGTGTGTTCACTGCTGTGTGTGTGCACGTTGGATGGGTTAAATGCAGAGCACGAATTCCGAGTATGGGTCACCATACTTGGCTTAATGTCACTTCGCTTCACTTAATCACTAAACAACTATAGAGAGGACTGTGCAATGGAGCATTAAATTATTATTATATTATTATAAGCAAGAGAAGGTTTGCTATGGACATTAAACGATAACTTACTATGACCACACCTCATACCATAAAACAGTATAACCTAATTTGTAACCTAAATTAATTATTCTCCCATAGACTGTTACAATACAATGTCCTTATTATATCAACACTCTTAAGAATGCTGCTTGATTGTTTGTATCTGGTTGCTGAATTCCACAATTAGCCAATCAGAATCAAGTATATCAGAGAGCCCTGTAGCTTAATAAGCACATTCATCATATCAAAAGCCATTAAATGCATTTAATTCTTGAGATTGGAAGTTTGATTATTCCCATTCACGTTCCAATTTTATTAAACAAACAAAAATATATTGTATGTATTTGGACACATAGGCCTGTGTTGACCTAAATGAAGATTGAATAAATGGTCTCAGTGCAGGTGCACAGAATAAAATCAATCAATTTAATTTCAGTAATAAAGGAGCATGTGCTGGATATTTTTCCACATAAATATCAAGGGCAGAGAACCATTAGAACTGAGAGTGTGTATACGTGTTCACCAACGTTTTTAATGTGTGTTTTATTTTTTCATGTCAATTCAATGTGTTTTCAGTGCTTTTTGTCTTTATTTATAAGGTAGCATGTTGTAAGTGTCAAGGGGACAAGAGCGTTTGAGTGGTAGACTGGTAGATCTATTATGCCAAGATTGTGAGTTTGATTCCCAGGGATCACATATACAAACATGAATAATAAATATATCTCGAATGCATTATAAGTTATGATTTATTAAAATGCTGCCTCTGCAGGTTTTGAAACAGTATATATCTGTCCGTGGTCATTTTCCTGCTGTCTTGAGCTTAACCTCAGTCACCATCGTGTGACTCCTTGAGCCCGGGCATGGGGCTGCCTTTATGTACATCACTCTATGATTTATCAAAGTTGAGTGATAGAAATCACCAGACAGGAATGTAAATTGGAAGCAGATCAGAGAGTCAGGGCAGGCTGAGCAGATGTTATAGGTACAATATAATCTATATCTCTCACACACACACTCCACAGCTCTGAGATACATATGTATGATTTGGTGTTATTGCACATAACAGACAAATCTTGAACAGAAAATCTTTGAGGCCTCCTACCCATTGCTTTTTAAACATTTTATTGGCCTGTAGAATGTGTGGGAATGTATGGGAATATTTATAGTGGCATAAAATGATTGAGTTTTGAATAAACCTAAAATGAAGTATAGGAAGTCAATTTTGTGGTAAAATGATTTTTAATGTGGTCAAAGTATTGCACAAGGCACTCGTACTTCTAAACAAAAGCCATATTATGATACTTTTGTTGTGGTTGATGATTTGACGTTGATGTTGAGACTTTTGAGCACTAATGATAAAAAACACGCAGAAGCCAAAAAAAAAAAAAAAGACAAAGGATTAACGCTATTTTGTAGTCAATCTCATCATGTGGAAAAAAAAAAAAGACTCACCAGCTGGTGCATTCATGGGGGATCTCTATAGGTGAAGGTGATTATTTACGCAAAACAAGAGATTTAAAAATAGAAAGATGGTCTATATTTTAAATATAGATCTCAGGGTCCTGATTATTGCCTTATAAAATGAAACTTTTAGGAGCTAAAACAACCTTTTAGTTGACTCTCTTTATGATAAACATTAAACAAATAGTTGATCATATATCATGTTTTCATTAGAACAACCAGTCAGACTGATGTAAATTTCACAAGTATACACATACAAAGGTATAGGCCTAGGTCCAATTAAATAAAAAAAGATTCATAATTTAGTAAGTGGGTCATTTGTGATCTAAGAAATGGTTAAGAATGATTCACTGACTGAGTTAGGGTCAAAAGGCACAAGTATAAGATTGTTTGGTGAATCTTTTTAACATTTTGAACCAATTCATTTGTTTGTAAGTCAGATATAATGAGTCACATTCGTTGCTGCCAGTTGTGAGCATTTTTTATGACTATATCAGATGAAATATTTATTTATTTAAATGCTCATTTACAAACATAAAGGTTTCCCAGTTGTTTAAATATTTTATTGATTGATTGATTGATTGACATTTGCTACCATTTTAGTCATAGTTTGGAGTCCTGCATTTTTATTTTATTTCATTTAGCTTTTTGCAAAATTACATTTTAACAAAAATTCAACACGAGAACTATGGAAGCTTGTTTATTCAAACAGGATAAAATATAGTTAATTGCAATCTTTATCACAATTCTGAGTTTACATCTCTTAATTCTAACTTTTTCAGAATTGCGAGATAAAAACTAGGAAATGTGAGTCATAATCAAAAAAGTCATAATCATCTTTTTTATTTTTATTCCAGCGCAGAACTCAAAAATTCAGAATTTAAAAAACTTGTGAGGTTAGAATTCTGAGGAAAGAATTCAGAATTGTGTAAACCCACATTTACGAGATTAAAACTTGCACATTGTGAGACAAATGGAGCATAGAGGTAGTTCTGGCAGGCCATGTTAGTTAAGCTTGCATCAGCTGACACTCAGCTGATCCACGTCTACCTATAGGATCACGACACCAATCATAATCCCTTCATAAAGTCCCTTCAGTCATTATTCAGCAGCTATCGTTTCCCTTCGGAACTAATCACCCACCTCCATCCCCAGCTCCTCCTCTCGCCCAGTCAGGACTTGTCAGTGAATATATCGAGTCAGACCACTGAATCATGTTGTTAAAATAATCACGTAGAACATTAATGGCATCTGCTACATTTATCATTGATGTTGGTTCTGTTCTGTTACCCTGGGGGATAACAGGGATTCTGCTTTGGTTTGGAGTGCCCAGAACAGAACCATTCCCCCAACCTAAAATGTATGCTAATCGTAAGTTATATTGATGATAGTGGTCCCGACAGAAGTGCAATTATGAGAAAAAGTCCGAATTTTGAGATACAAACTCAACTCATTGTCATCAGAATTATCAGAAAAAAGGCACAATTACCTTTATTACATGGCGGACACAAGCTTCATTTGAAAACAAAACCAAGTAGGTATTTACAGAATTATTATTATTATTTTTATTTTTTTTCTGTGTTTTTAAAAAAAATTAATAATGTTAATGTTTTATAATGTTTTAAATCTTTTTATTTATTGATTACTTTTTTCAATAAATCAATTAATTAATTTATTTATTTTTGAGTTGAAGTGTTGATAATAGTAAAAGTAAGTCCAAAGCATCTAAGAATCTGGAGCTCTGCATTTTACCGCACATGTTTTCTCATGTATTCGCTTTAAACAAATGTAGGCTACCGTATCTGCATGGAAATGCAATAAAATCCCACTGCCCTGCTATCAAGCCCTCAGAAACAGGCTACAAGCGAAATATAGCAAAAGCGTGATCTATGACTCTATCCCTGCCTTATCACTGAAGGTATATTCTCTCATTGCATGTAAGTTGGTATGAAAGCAGGGAAGCAATGATTCGGTCAGAGGAGATATGGAGAGAGGAAGTCTTGCCAAAAGAAGTGATTTTCTCCTGGAGATCCCTGCGTTCATTTAGCAGAGTCATTTCAACCATATCTTCAAATCTTCACTCAAGGACAAGCCAACACTCTGGGGAGCTGAAATGTGCATGCATTTCTGTCGCACATCGAACAAGCTCGACTGAGTCATAATATTTGCCAACGACGATAAGAGGGTCTAGATAAAATTCTTAAAAATAATTTCCTCCATATTTGTACAAAGGGTATCGGCTGGTTTTAATTGCTACGATATAATGTCCAAGCGAGCACATCAGGAAAGAATGCTGGCTGCCTGCGTAGTGATGTCGTTGAGCTAGCATGAGTTCATGAAAAGCTTTTGAGAGTGCTCTGTATTTCTCTTGAAATTTAGATGTAGAGGAAGTGTTTAGAATAGACAGGAAATATTTCATTCAGAAGAACTGCAAAACTAGCCAATATGGAAGCCGATTTACATAAATAATTGAGACTTTGGATTTCACAATAGTGACTTTATTCCTTAGAATTTAGAAATTTTGAATTTTTATGTATACAATATATACAATATCATTTGGAAAACCATTTAAATTTTGAGGGGGTTTTTTTAAGAAGATTTTTTTATACCATTATTTATTTATTTATTTATTTATTAAAAACTGTGTTGTAAATTATCGTCATTTTAATAATAAAAATGCTGTTATAAATATATTTAAGCAGTGTGTGTGTGTGCACGTTTTTGTGACATATGAGGACACATAGGTATTACAAGGAGAAGGTGACTTAAGAGGACATTACCCCATGTCCCTATATTTGAAAAGGCTTATAAATCATATAGAATGGGTTTTTTGAGAAAGTAAAAATGCTCTAGTTTCCTGTAAGGGGTAGGTTTAGGTGTAGGGCTGGTGTAGGGCGATGGAAAATACAGTATAAAAACCATTACACCTATGGAATGTTCCCACAGTTCACAAAAGCAAGCGTGTATTTGTGTGTGTGTGTGCATTATATATATATACAGTGCCCTCCAAAAGTATTGGAACACTAAAGACAAAATTGCTCTGTTGGCTGTGGAGACATTTGCAAATATGATTAAAAGATGAATATGAGACAAAACTACAGAATGTCACATTTTATTATTAGCCGTTTCAACACATACACGTTTGACCAAATAAAAAGAACAGCACTTTTAGAGTTCATCCCACTCATTGATGTGAGCATAAGTATTGGGACAGTTGAACATAAGGCAGATATAAAAGATTAAAAGCTATTATTTAGTTGCAGATCCCTTGCACACAATCACAGCAGTGAGTCTGTGACCCATAGACATCACCAGACTCTTGGTCTCATCTTTTGAAATACTTTTCCCAGCCTTTAATGCAGCCAATTCCAATTGTTGCTTGTTTTGGGGAGTTTCTGCCTTTACTCTCCCCTTCAGCTGGTGAAATTCATGTTCAGTCAGATTTAAATCTGGAGATTGACTTTGGCAATCTAAGACTTTCCATTTCTTTGCCCTTCTAAATTCTTTGACTGAACTGGCAGGGTGTTTTGGGTCTGATGCAATATGAAGCACTTCCCAATGAATCTGGTGGCATTTTCTTCAATACTTGTAGGCAAGATGGTTTTGTACCCTTCCAAATTCATTCCTACGATCATCATACATTAAGTCATCAGTAAAGTTGAGAGGGCCTGTTCCAGAGACAGCCATGCATGCTCATTCCATGACACCACCTCCACCATGCTTTACAGATGAGGCTGTATGCTTGGGATCATTTGCAGTTCCCTTTTTATCTCCAGATTTTTGCTTTCCCATCACTTAGATAAAGGTCCAGCTTTGTCTCATCGGTCCATAAACACAGTTCCAAAACTCTTCCGGCTCACCTTTGTGCTTTTTTGCAAACTCTAATCTTGCCTTTCTATTTTTGGTGCTGGTCAGAGGTTTGCATCTTTCTGTGTAGCATCAGTAATTCTGTGTCAAAGTCTCCTGAGGACAGTAGATTATCAGAGCATCACCCCAGCTTTCTGGAAGTTGTTGGTGATTTTATAGACATGTCTTTTAGGGTTCATTTTCATGGTTTTTATGATTTGTCTGTCATCAACTACTGTTGTTTTCTCAGCCGATCAGGTAGTTGTTGGTTGCTGGTGTCGCTGGTGGTTTCCAAACTGTTGATTTCTCCATGCCCTTTGTTTTTGCTATAGCTCTAATTAACTTCCTCTTTTCTTTTAGCAGCCAAATTGCTTACTTTTCTCTCAAAGTCAGCTCCCTCATCTTCACCCTGGTTTGTGTGTGTCATCATCGAATGCAAGATTCAGAGTACAGAAGTAATGGATATAACTGATACGACACATTCCCTGCTTTTAATATCTGAAGAATTAATGCAACAGGACACAGCTGATCACTTAGAAAGACCTGTGAGGCAACTGTTACAATACTTATACTTCTTAGCTGGTAAAACATCTCTGAGTTGAATTGCCCAATAATAAAATGTGACATTCTGTAGTTTTGTCTCATATTCATCTTTTAATCATATTTGTAAATGTCTTGACTCCACAGCCAACAGAGCCATTTTGTCTTTACTGTTCCAATACTTTTGGAGGGCACTGTGTACACACACACACACACACACACACATAAACACACAAATATGAAGCAGCACAGCTGTTATCCACATTTATAATAAGAAATGTTTTTGAAAATTCAGCTTTGCCATCACAGGAATTAATTGCTTTTTAAAACAGAAAACTTTGTCATTTTGAATTGCAATAACATTTGACATTATGTATTTTTGATCAGATAAAGGAACGCCTTGCGGAACATAAGAGACTAAAACATTCAAAAATCCTACAAACCCCAAACCTATGATTGGCATTTCATCTAAAAATCCTGATTTAATTTTTTTCACCACTGTGACTTTTTTGACATTTTTTTTCTCACAATTTACGATTTATATCTTTCACTCTAAGAGAAGTATGTAAAAAAATGGGCTCAATGTACAGTTAATATGAAGGATTTTTTGTATTGATTTTTTTCCGCATTGATTATTGATTTTTTTCAGCATTTTACTTATATTGAATCATTGTGTTGCATGTCTGTAAACTTAACGAATGATTGAATGATAACGAATAACAGATTTTTGCTTACAGTGCACAATGTAACTTTATATCACAAAATTATGACTTTCTTATTTTAAATTTAATCTCAATTGAATTTTCTTCAAAAGACAGAGGAGGTTTTGTCCTTTAAATAGGAAAACCTGCTCAAAAATGAGATTTGGTGACACCAGCAGCACCAAAACATTGTCCACTTTACGTTTAACTTCGGTCTTGACATGTGCAGTCACCCATCATTGACAACAGCACAGCAGCTGTACCTCATGCAGTTAACCTCCGTGACCGAGAGGGTACAAATGGCACTGCCTGTTGACAGTAGCGCATCAATATTCCCGGCTAGTTTTGATTAACTCCTCTTTCCCTGTCTACATGTGTTCAGAAATGTCAACAAATGTCAAGGAAATGTCAAGGGCTGGTTTTTCCAGGCCACACTTCTGGTCGAGCACTGGCCTGCTCTCATCATCGCAGTTTTTTCAAGTGTCCTGGGACCCTCAACAGCCCTGAGGATGACAGTATCAGACTCAGCTCATCTGAGGTATCAGAATCTCTCTATGTTGAATAAAATCATCCTGAATGCAAAGGCCTTTGGTTAACCTCATCTAATCAATAAAACAGTGAAACATCATGCTTCGTGGCAGATATATAACTAGTCAGAGTTTTTAAAACAAGACATAACTCACATGAGCTATATTCAAATAAGCTGATGTAAGCCAGGAACAATCACCCCAGTGAACAGTTCTGGAGAAAATGAGCTGGAGCGTTTGCTAAATATGACATATATATGAGTAAGTAAGAAACGGGGTCATGCTCAACATGTGCCTCGTGGTCATTTGTATCATTAGGGCAGAATATGTAAGAGGAGGGCAGTGGCAAGATTGATTTTCCTGCCGCATCTGTCTGCTTCAGGTAACTAGGCTAACATGATAAACTAGTCTCTCTATTTTCCCACTAGCCCCTATTGCTCTAGTTAGCATGAATCCCACATGCAACAACATTCTGGTCAAACCCAATAAATCTTACAAGTGCGAGAGAAGAGAGCTCCTGGCTGTATCTGTGGATGATTTAACCTGGAGGTTTGCTTACTGAACTTTATCTTCTGTAAAGTATAATTCACTAATATATTTAATAAATCCATTTTTTTTTATTGATGAGCACATAAATAGGGCCCAGAGGGATCTACAAAGAGTAAACTTGAAATAATTAGGAATTAATTTGATCATAAATGTATTATAACACTGTGTCTATTCCTGAATGATAATTGTCTGACTGTTTTCAGTGATCTTAATCTTAAAGGGTTTTGCCTACAAAAACATACTCGCATGGCTCATTTAAAAACTGCAAACCTAGATTAAACAGATCCAACGACAACACTGGGCCCATGGGAACATCACTGATACTACCCTGTGGACACATTCGCATATGTAAAGGATGACAGATATGTTATAAAACCCAGAAATACTATCATAATTACATTTAATTTTTCATTCATTTGTTAAATGATATTCTCACCAAGATTGGTACAAGATTATTTTTTCATAACTTTTATATTTTGTTGCTGATATTTCAAGATGAACACTTACTGGACTGAAGCAACTTAAGTTTACTTAATTATCCATACCGCATTTTTGTTTTTTTTAGAAACTTCATGTTAAAATGTATAAAATACGATATATCAGGCTTTTGAGAAATGTTGACGTATTCATCTCTCAATCATCATTGTATTACATTATGTTTTCTTCCCTCCACACAATAAAAACCACAGAGCTTTGATCATACACCTAAGCATTTAAATAAATCATATTATTAAGAGCTACAGAGTGACAACTGATATTTATATGCATTTTATTTAAGTGGTATAGCTACTACTATGCTATACTTTTGTATACATATATAAACATCTCATTGATTTACATTCAATCTATTTAAATTTCATTTAATATTTAGTGATATAAATACCAGCAGACTTCCTCGTGTGTGAGCTCCTATATCATAATATATGAGTTATAAAAGCATGATGTATCATATTGTGTATATGAAACTCAATTATAAAAGGATTAAGTTCAATAAACTGATCAACTGTTCCATTTCAAAACATTGCATTTTCTCAGGCTTTCAGATATTGCGCACACAGCTGATAATAAGAAATGTTTGAGCACCAAATCAGCATATTAGAATGATTTCTGAATGAAACTGAAGACTGGAATAATGGCTGCTGAAAAATCAGCTGTCAACATAGAATTACATTTTAAATATATTAAAACAGAATTGTAATATTTCACACTATAAGTGTTTTCATTGCCATAAAAAAATAAATAAATAAATCTTCCCGACTTTAACATTTTACGATAATGAGTTCACCCAAAAATGAAAATTCTTGTCGTTCCAAACCTGTAAGTCCTTCGTTCATCTTCGGAACACAAATTAAGATATTTTTTAAGAACGAGAATACTTTTTGTGCACAAAGAAAATTAAAATAATGACTTTATTCAACAATTTCTTGGTACTGTCATGAACGCGCTTCGAAGAATGACATCGAAGAGAAAAAATTGTTGAAAAAAGCATTATTTTTGGTTAAATTTGAAAAATTTAAAATTATTTTGGTTTTCTCGTAGCTTCATAAAATTGCATTAGAACCCCTGATGTCACATGGACTATTTTAACAATGTCCTTACTACCTTTCTGGGCCTTGAACTCTCGAGTTTCATCAAAAATATCTTAATTTGTGTTCCGAAGATGAACAAAGGTCTTACGGATTTGGAATGACATGAGAGTGAGTAATGACAGAATTTTCATTTTTGGGTGAACTTTATTTCATTGGTATGGAAAGGGAAAGGGAAGTGGTGTGTGGCCAAGTATGGTGACCTATACTCGGAATTTGTGCTCTGCATTTAACCCATCCAAGTGTACACAGTAGTGAACATGCACCTGGCGCAGTGGGCAGCCAATGCAGCGAGGCCCGGGGAGCAGTTGGGGGTTCGGTGCCTTGCTCAAGGGTCTCACCTCAGTCGTGGTATTGAGGGTGGAGAGAGTGTTGGTTATTCACTCCCCCACCTACAATCCCTGCCGGACCTGAGACTCGAACGCACGACCTTCGGGTTACAAGTCCAACTCTCTATCCATTAGGCCACGACTGCCCCTAATGGATTATGGTCCCCCCCCCCCCCATACCTGGCACCCGTACAATAGAACCCAAGCAGAAAATAAAGTGATGCAACACATTTGGTCTCTTATTTTCTTGTACCCCGCAGGACTGAATTCTGGGAAGGTGTCACCTTGTAGGACTGGATCTTCCGGATCAAGAATACAGATATGTAATAGCCGGAACCGATCAGAAACAGAGCCAGGAACAGGGGACAGAGAGAGCCTTGACTGCATTTGATTTATGTAATGGTTTGAAAGAATGGACAGGAAACAGAGAGGGCCTCTAAATGCTGAAGGGATGTGGTGCGACAGTAGGAATCTTCTGGCATGAGCTCACTGACCTCACTTGACCACATCAGCTCCTTTGCGTCTTCCTGTATATCATTACCCAATTGCGACGCAACAAAAATGACAGACCTCTCCTTCCCCGCCCGCCGCTCTCTGTGTGTACACTATGAAATGTCACGTCTATCGCCGACCGCCGCGGCGCACTGGAGTGAATTTACTGCCTCAACATGGTCCCTTGTGTTTGTGTTCTTCCTCTCTTCCCTGACCTTCTTCACTGATGAATATGTATGGCCAGGTCCGTTCCTCAACAACAGCTCGTGCGCCGGGCACTGGGGCAACGAAGAATACTAAAATCAGATCAATCACCAGCAGTGTCAGCGCAAACCCACCACACACTCCATCTATTCGGTCTAGCTGGAAACGTTGGAAAAGAGAAAGTACATTACATGCTGAAAAACCAGCTGATGACACAAGGAGTCACATTGTTGCCGCTATACGGTAACAATTTTCCAATTGGATGACACGCACTGCTGGTCAGGGAGTGTGTACTGTATGTGAGCATGTGGCAGAAGGATGGCTAATTGTCTCCTCTGGGAAGAGCAGACCAGGGCAGAAATGCTCCACTGTGAAGACGGGCCAGCTAGCTTTGATGCGCTTGAAAAAAGGGCCTAGAAATTGAAAGAGAAAACAACCAATCAGTCAGCAAGGGGAAAAAAAAAAATATATAGAAAATGTTGTTGGACAAGACAATTATATTAACTTTAGTAAAAGGTTTTTTCTGTGCCCTAAAGAGATTGCAAAAACAATAACTTTTATAATAGATACCCAAACAATCAAACTGTCTTCTATTTTTCAGAAAACATTATGCACAGTGTTATTATATGTAGTGAAAACTAAAAAAATAACTAAATGAAAACAGTGGCACTAAACAAGTAAACACATAGGTGCGAAAAACAAACTAAAATGACTCCAAAACCAACTGAAATGTAATAAAATATCCACCCACTGATTTTTTTTTTTTTTTTTGTGTGTGGTTATGTGGTATATTAGAAAAACGTTAAAGTTTTTCAACCTGACTGCATTAAATTAAAATGCGACTAGATACCAATAACACTACACTGAGAAATTTACAAAGTTGTATATGATACCTGTTTGAAAATTAACTTTGTTCCATAGTTATGAACTACTTATTGTCTCTGCACAGGATAGGAAAAAAATATTTTAGCATAGAAAAAAAGTTCAGGCTAAACTACTGAAATCTTCAAATCCGCATTAGAAATAATGTGACATGAATGTTGAAAACGTGTTAATCTTCAACAAGTGCTAAATTACTATTGGTCTTGCAATCTTTTGTGAATTTTTGTCACAAAAGATTTGTCACTTTATGATGTTGAGGTCATACAATGTAAGTATTGGGAGCGGTTGTTTGTGTGAATGTGGAGTTGCATTCAGCGGCGATGAGGTCCATAATCAATCAGCTGTGAGCGGCTAGTTCCTCTCTCTGGGGCAGGTATCCTACCAGCCAATAAGACAAGGACTCACACAGAGCAGAATCAATACACACACACTCATACACTCAGCAGCTGAAGAGCCATTCGCCCCAGTCTGCTCTGATGAGGACTCCGAGCCACTGGAAGCTGCTTAAAGAAGCCTGCTTTTAAAAGATGGGACTGCTGGAAACAGATGGACAGGCTGATAAAGAGAGCTCATTAAAGTCAAGTAAGGGTTGTCAATAAAAGCATTTGAGATGATGAATTTGTTCTTCACACAATGTTGTTAGCAGTGTACAGCATGTCTCATGAGGAAATTCAAGAAAAACTTCATTTTCAGTCAGTGTTTATTTCTTTTTCATGCCAGACTTGAATCTATGGTTAGAGCAGTATTGTTTTTAATTAAACCTAAATTAATTGTAAAAATAAATAAATTATATATATATATATATATATATATATATATATATATATATATATATATATATGATTAAAAATGGCTTTTGGTAATTCAGATAAAGCTAAACTAAAATGGAAAAGAAAAATAAATAAATCTATATAAAATATTAACAAACAAACAAACAAGAACAAAACAAAAGAACTTTAAAAAACAGAAAAACAAAACAGTGAAAAGGGGCGCCGCTTACTGTTGTGGTCTGGTCTTGTGTCACGGTGCACACAGCAGGGATGAATGAGGAACACGAGACGAGGAGTAAACTCAAATAACAGTCTTTTATGAATCCAAACAAGGCAGGGCCAGGCTGACACAGACAGGAACACCGGGGAGTAACGAGTAGACCAGACCAAATCAAACTGAACAAACAGGACTATAAATACACAGGATAATCATAGATGAGACAAACACAGCTGGACAGAATTAACTAATAATCAGACTAAACAAGGACAGGAAACAAACCAAATATGGACACAAGAGGCAGGAACACATGACACACATGACAGAGGGCTGACACACACACACACACACACACACACACAGACACAGACACAGACAGAAAAATCTTTATAAAAATACTATCAATATTTAAATCTATATTTGAATATCTTCCAATTACAACTCTAACTCCTCTCAGTTTATTCAATGAATAATAATACAACTAATATTTTATTTCTTACTATAATTTCATACTTTGTAATTCTAGTAGGTTCAGTCTACCAGGCTGGCTCATGGACTGTGGGCACGGTGAGCCTCCTGTGGCCTTATTACTCAGCTATCTTGCGACGGTAAGGAGGGTTTGGAGATGCTCACAAATCTTATGCAGTAATGATCTCCAAAGGGACTTTGCTCTTAAGAGTCCCGGCCCTTAAGCTACACGGCAGCTATTCTTTCAAAACGGGCTTAAACTAGAGAGATCTGTACATGGAGGACTCCTTCTAATGTGACAGGAGTGGAGGTTCTTGCAACAGGTATCCTGCCACTGAATACCTGTAAACAAAATAGTGATTGCTGGAGGGATCGCAGACACAACAAAAGATGTCCTATCATGATGTTACCAAACTGAGGTTCCATAGGTCCCTGAATAAGCAGATACTGTGCTTCCAAAGAGCTCTTCATCACCCTGAGCTGGTTGAAGGAATGAGAAAAAACGATAAGACAGATGAAAGCATGGTTGTACAAACTCCTGACAAGTCACAAAGACAGGACTCGACATAACTGGAGCAGAGCCCCCTCTTCACCTTCCTCCTCCACGAAAAAAATCTGCACTCGTCTGCACACAAACACTGGGAAACGTAGCTCCCGGCAAATCTACACGAGGAGAACAGGCAGCCAAAATCAGCACGTATTGACAGTAGATATGTCTGCATTAGCCTGCTTAGCATGGCCAGGGCAGATTTTCTCCCTTTTTCTCACACAAGAGATTGGATCGTGGTGAGTTTTTTCTTTTGTTGTCTAGTTTTCCTAGCACTGGGCTCTAATAGTAATCCATGTCACAGCTATACGCCATCTGTAAAATGCAGTGCTCATGCCGACATCAAAGGAAAGATTCGGCACACTCAAACCTGAGGATTTTTCACAATGGACTGGTACTGTAGCTCTGCAGATGGGTTAATTTTGTCTTTCTGTGTCACCCACGGCTGGTAAAGTCGCGGGGGCGGAAGAGGAAGGAGCTGTCTCGCTGAAACAGACACATCTCAAGAAAGCTCTCAAGAAATCCTACCAACTTAAATAGTGGTGTTCCCTCTCCACATATCTGAACGTCCTTATAATTAGACACATTTGCTCAGCATGAATGCAATGCCACATTTTTTTAATCTTTTTTTTCGTGGCACTTTTGCATTAGATGTTTACACTGCACTGATCCCTGTAAGTCTGCCGGTGTTGTACGAGATCCCGTCATCCCGCAGAGATTGCCCATTGCCTGAGAACTTGGACATTTTTTATAGCTATACACTTTTTTACTATTTGGTGCCTGATTAGAAAATATTCTTAATCATAAGATTGGTTAAAAGTGGCTTTTCAATTACATATTGCATACTATTACCAAAGCTAAACATTAATCATTTTCCTTTGTGTTTTCAGTTTACCTTCATTTAACAAACTAACAGCTTAGCTGACTACCTCTAAGTGGTTAAGAAACTTTCTTGTGGTGAGCTAAAATAAGATATTACGATGGCACATTTTTGATCAGGCATGGGAACAGGATTTGCAACTTTACACTCTTTTCAATAAAAACTGCAATTACTCGTGTCTGCAATTTACTGAGTGTTAACCAATGAATTTAGATTGGTAAATCACTAGATACAAAGGTTTTGCACTTCACTGAAAGATTAGAAATAAAATGTTTATATACATTGTTTATTGAAGAAGGTTTATGCAAGTGGTCAAACCACAAAATCACAAACTTGTTATTGAAAAACTGCATAATCTTTTATCTTACTTGGGGGAAGTCGTGGCCTAATGGTTAGAGAGTCAGACTCGTAATCCAAAGGTTGCGGGTTCGAGTCTCAGGCCGGCAGGGATTGTAGGTGGGGGGAGTGAATGTCCAGCGCTCTCTCCACCCTCAATACCACGACTGAGGTGCCCTTGAGCAAGGCACCGAACCCCCAACTGCTCCCCGGGCGCCGCAGCATAAATGGCTGCTCACTGCTCCGGGTGTGTGTTCACGGTGTGTGTGTGTTCACTGCTGTGTGTGTGTGCGCACGATGGATGGGTTAAATGCAGAGCACGAATTCCGAGTATGGGTCACCATACGTGGCAGTATGTCACTTCACTTCATTATGTACTCTACCATTCAAAAGTCAACAATGGGGTCAATAAGTTTAAAAAGACATTTTAAATTAGTAAAGGGAGCATTAAATTGATCAAAAGTGATGTAAGTGATAGATACGTCAGAACGCCAGCTCCTGCATCAGCAGCATCACACACATGCGTCATATACTCTTTATGAATGCGCGTCATAGGCTTACACAAGAGAACAATTGGTGAATAAAGTTATTTTTGTTTTCTTTGTGCACAAAACGTATTCTCACAGCTTCATCAAATTAAAGTTGAACCACTTATGTCGCGTGGACTATTTTAACAATGTCCTTACTACCTTTCTGGGCCATGAACGTGGTAGTTGCGTTGTTGTCTATGGAGAATCAGGGAGCTCTCAGATTTCATCAAAAATATCTTAATTTGTGTTCAGAAGATGAACAAAGGTTTTACGGCTTTGGAAAGACATAAGGGTGAGTAATTAAAGGGATACTTCACCCAAAAATGAAAATTTGATGTTTATCCAAGATGTAGGTGACTTTGTTTCTTCAGTAGAACACAAACGAAGATTTTTAACTCAAACCGTTGCAGTCTGTCAGTCATATAATGGCAGTCAACCCATGGCTTTGAGAGCCAAAAAAACATACACAGACAAAACCAAATTAAACCCGGCTCATGACGATACATTGAGGTCTTAAGACACAAAACAATCGATCTGTGCAAGAAACTGAACAGTATTTATATAATTTTTTACCTCTGATCCACCGCAATGTCCAACTGTCCTGAGCGCGTTCACACTCATTGTTTAGATCGCTTCCGCGCATGCGTCTTCTATGCCAGAGCACGTTGACGCATCACGCGCCGGATGTTGTGAACGTGCTCAGGACAGTTGGACATTGACTGCTATTATATGACTGACAGACTGCAATGGTTTGAGTTAAAAATCTGTTTGTGTTCAACTGAAGAAACAAAGTCAACTACATCTTGACCTGGGGGTAAGCAGATAAAAATCTAATTTTCATTTTTGGGTGAACTATTCCTTTAAAATAGAAAACTGTTATTTTACATTTTAGTAATATTCCACTGTAATAATTGTTTTTACTGTCTTTGAATCAAATAAATGTACAGTAGCCTTGGTAAGCATAAGAGACTACTTTTACAAACATAAACAAATTTTGGACCCTAAACTTTTTCAACGGCAGTGTATATACCTAATAAGTTTTGGTCAGACTAAATTAAAAAATATGATGCATAATTTTGAGCAGCCTTTAAATTCACATCTGGGCACCATCAATGGAAATAAAACAACGGTGAAGATACACATACGTTCATAGAAACAATAGTTTCACATTTTAGTGTGACAGCCCCTAGGTAGTACATTAAAGGAATGAACAGATTTAACAGATCCCAAAAGGTTACTCAGTGCGTATTTATTATATTCCACCAAGTCTATTATACATACATTGTATGTGTCATTCCACTGTACATCTAGTGTGTTCATCAGCATGTTGCTTATTCAGGGCTGATCAGCTGCACTGCATAGAAAGGTTGCGGGGAAACATGCTTGATCGTTTAGAAAGCAGGTTGACACAGATCAACTGAGCCCATGAGGCAAACCTATGAAAGGTTTAATCTCAGCATTCCTCCTCACATTACGATGTCATTGTATTTTCATCTCCCAAGACTACCATCTTGTATAATATATTTAAAATTATGCAGAACATCACAACTAGGGCAACCCCTAGAGGTTTGCCTTGCCACTGTATAATGTCTTCCAGTGCTTTTCATTTACGACAGTTTTTTGATGACTGCAGTTTGCTACTTGCGTAATAATCTGAGATATCTAGCGGTCCGACTATGGAGAGATCCCGCAGTGATGTTTGTGTGCTGTGACGGCAGCTCTCACTCCAGCAGCAGTCTCCTCAGTTCCTGCGGGCAGGTGACTGGGAGGGCACAGGCGAAGTTCTCACACACGTACGCAGTGGCTTTGCAGTCCTGAGGAACCAGGCTGGAGAGAACAGGCAGCCTCTGATAAAGGAAACCCTCTGTGTTACCATCTGCCAACATCAGGACCTGAATAAGAGAAAGATAGGGGAAAAAAGAGGGGGAAGGAATGAAAAAAATACTGTCATCATGATGACAATTAGGTGAGATGGTGGGAGCAGGAGAGCACAAGTCATATACCTTTATTCTAATACAAAATTTATGACCCAAAGGGCTCCATATGCTTTCTTGGCTAGTAATAACCCACAATAACAATAACAAGTACAGGGCAGGGCGATTATGGTGACAGTCTCATCAATGGTTCATTTCTACAGTCTTTGTTTATATCTGGGACCTCTATTTCCTTGGGGGTTACAGCAAGCCATGGGCAAAGTAGCTTGCATGGGATGAGATGACCCTGACCTGTCCTTGGTCACATTCGCACCTTCAACTCATCAACATAACAAAAAATCAAACCCCTTCAACTGCTATCACAATATTACACCCCTGTGTGGAGCAGTCGCTGACCAGGTAATAATCTCAGAAACATCAGGCACCTGAGCACTGTGTGACGAAATTTTATTGCCATGTTAAAATAAAAATACAGTCTAAGTTTGAGAATGAAACGTTAATGTTTTAAAATGAAATGTGTAGTGATCTGAAAATTCAGCAAAATGCCAAAAGTTGTATTTTTTGAGAATGTAAACAGAATGTTACACAAATAGTTACAATGTTTTGAGAATTAAATTGTAACAAGAATATTTATGTATAAATATTGTTGTAACAACTAAGTAATGTTTTGAAATTCATTATGATCAGAGAATTAAGTCGTAAGGTTACAAGAAAAAGGTCCTAATGTTTTGAGAAATAAGCTTTAATGTTACAAGAATAAAGATACAATGTTTTGAAATAAACATAATGGTCTGAGAATGAAAAAAAAAACTGTTAATAAATAAGTTTGTTAGTAATGTTTCGAAAAAGTCAATGTTATGAGAATCAAGTTGTAATGAGAATATCAATGATACAAAAATAAAGACATAAAGCTAGGATATTAGAGGCATGGAAATAAAGTATAAGAAATATTTTGAGATCATTATAATGCAAAAAATCATAATGATAAACAAGTTTGTTAGTAAGGCTTTGAAAAATAAGTCATAATGTTGTGAGTATGAAGTTGTAATATTTTTTAGAATACAGTCAGTATTCCAAGAATAAAATCATAAAATTAAGAGATTAAAGGCGTGTGAATAAAGTTTAAATAATGTTAAGTATAAAGTTTGTTGTAATATTTAAAAATAAAGTCATAATGAGAATGAAGTTGCAATGTTTTGACAATACAGTCATAATAATGGATGGATTTAGATAAATCATACTTTTTGACAAAAAAACATTATATAATAATGCTACAAATACATTTTCTTAATTTGGACTTTAATCTCAAAATATTAAGACTTTGATTTCATAATATTAAAAGGCCTGTTACAACATTATTCTCAAAAAAGCACATGACTGTATTTTTATAATTTTAATTTTTTAAATATAAAATAAAAAGCATTAAAAAGCCATTGTAGCTCTGTGCAATAAAGCTTGCGCCTTAATAATTCAATTCAATTGATCCATGCACACTGTAGCATCACACCACTTCCGCTCCTTCACCTCTCTCACAGGGGGGAAAGTCTGAAATAACTCAATCAGGGCCATGTCCAGTCAGGGGGGCTGACTGGCACAGCAGCAGGGGAGGACACTGTGGTAGCTACACTAGATTCTGCTTCCTGTAGAAGAGAAGAAAAAACCTTTAACTGAACAATACCACAGCAGGATGGGAGACAGCGAAGAGAGAAAAGCAATAGGCTGAGCTGCCCAGTGGCCAAGAGTTACCGAAGGGGAAAGGATGAACGAGTAAATCTACTTTTCCTCAGTGAGACGATTTTACTGCCAAGCCCAAAGCTCAGTGAAATCCAGGAGGAGGGCACGGGAAAGGACTCGTGAATGTGACAGAGGTTAAGTCTTAGGACAGATCTCGAGGCTCAGTTTAGAGCCAACTTTTTGGAAGGTATTCCAGGAGAGCCAGACGTTCTCTCCACTTTCTGGTTTTGACACTCTTGTGTGATTTTTTTGACGGGCATGGTTAACAACTCAACTCTGCGAAACCTGTCCCTGGACTTCTAAGCACAATATATTGTTACTGTCTGTTTGCGAGGATCTTCCCTTTATTGCATCTCAGGGGCCGAGACAATTCCGCATCATTACTTTCCCACTAGCAGCCTGGCAAGGCTTTCTGTCATATTTGTCGTGACCTCATGCGCGCTGTCTCCACACTGACTCAAAGAACTTTGACAGTCCACTGAGGCAACATATAAAAAATGACAAGCAGACAAAACATAAACTGAAAAGATGCATGAGGCCTGGGGTTAAGCAAAGACTGGACTTTCTCACAGTTCATTTGTGAAGTTTGTTGTAATACTGCAGAGTGTTTCAAACCAGCCTCAAGAATTCTCAGTTTAAAACTCCCAGCATTTTTGTGCCTAGCTACAATACAATTTAGAGAATAAAGTTCCATCATTCTGAAGTCAATAGTTGTTGTTGTTTTTTGCTTAAAGGGCACCTATTATGCAAAATCCACTTTTGCATGGTGTTTGGACATAAATGTGTGTTGGCAGTGCGTGAACACAACCAACCTAAAATGTTAAAAAATCCACCCACTCCTTATTTTTAATCCTCATTAAACCAAATCAGTCTCACTAGGCATGCCATTTTGATTCTCTAAGCAATGTGACATCACACTGCTTAGGCCCCGCCCATGACAGCTGACTGACAGTCATAGCTTCTGCCCTCAGTGGACTAAAAGTTTATTGCTGTAGGTGTGCAAAGCAGAGATGTATACGCCACGCCTCTTCTGCAGATGTAGCGGGAATATGTAGCTCATTTGCATTTAAAGTGGCACACACCAAAGCAGCTCTTTGGAGGACACGCCCCAAAAATGAAATTTTCAGATAAATGATCTGTGGGGTATTTTAAGCTGAACCTTAATGGACACATTCTAGGGACACCAATGTCAATGTCCTGAAGAGTTTAGCCCCATTCTGTCCCATACCTGCCTAGAAGATTCTAGTTACTTGATTGGCTGGTTCAAGTGTGTTTGGAGCTAAACTCTGAAGGACAATGGCCCTTCCAGGAGCAGAATTGGACAACCCTGGCCTAAAATAATGTCTGTGGTTAACACAAGCTCAGTATATTTTCTTGTTTTATTCTACAACACAAAATACATCAGTAATACCCCCTTTTACTTTTCCTGAAAAAGGTGGTTGCTAGCAAGTGGCTAAAAGGGACTACAGAGATAGTTGGGGACATCAGTGGGAAAATATAGTGTGAGACTTGTTTTGTCCATCGGGAATGAATTGGATCGTTTGTTGTTTTCTGTTAATCAGTTGTTGCTGTTTGCTAATTGCTACAATCTCATGTGAGTGACAAACTGCTGGAGGGGAGACTCTATTGCCCAGCCCTCGCACCGGTGCATGGAATGGTCAATTTTGATTTAGTGACTTCAAGGTTGAACAATCTGCATCAAACGTTGAGATGCTGGTGACTAAAGTGATGTTCCTTTGGTTATTCTGAAGTGAGGCATAATAATTCCATGTTCTGGAAAGCTTTGAGTGAATTTGCGCATCTTAAATGAACCTAATGAAGGCCCTATTTAAACATGGTTTTAAGATGTGTTTTGGTTGACTGGATCACAAATAGTGAAGTGTGAGTGAAGTGACATACTGCCAAGTATGGTGACCCATACTCTGAATTCGTGCTCTGCATTTAACCCATCCAACGTGCAGACACACAGCAGTGAACACACACACCGTGAACACACACCCGGAGCAGTGGGCAGCCATTTATGCTGCGGCGCCCAGGGAGCAGTTGGGGGTTACTCAAGGGCACCTCAGTCATGGTATTGAGGGTGGAGAGAGCGCTGGACATTCACTCCCCCCACCTACAATCCCTGCCGGCCCGAGACTCGAACCCGCAACCTTTGGATTACGAGTCCAACTCTCTAACCGTTAGGCCACGACGGTTAGAGAGGTAGACACATTCCCATTTCCACCTAGTGTTTTAATCCATCCCTTTTGTCTGCTTTTGCCCAACTTTTCTGTAGCTCAAATAGTAGAGCATGGCGCTAGCAACACCAAGGTCATGGGTTCGATTCCCAGGGAAAGCAAGAGAGCTGATAAAATGTAAAAACTGTAACATGAATGCAATGTAAGTCGCTTTGGATAAAAGTGTCTGCTAAATGCATAAATGTAAATGTAAATGTAAACTTCTGTCCTCATTTTTTCAACGGGAGGGTCTATGGACAGGTGAGGGTCTACAAATCTTTCAGATCTTTTGATGTAATGGATGAAATATGTTTGTGCATTTTACATACGAACGCAAAATGAGATGAAGGGAAAAAAAATAAAGAGAGCAGCAGCTTTCATTTGTGTTCTGATAGCCGCAAAAACACTGTGGATGCATATTATAAGTCAGGTCTGGTGGAGAACATTGTGCTTGCTACGTTTTTTTTTTTGTCTCCAAACCAAGCATACCAAACAGAGAGAATCTGCAGATTTTATATTACATTTACATTGTTTATAATATACAATATATACGCTGATATAGTGCCACTTTTTTGGAAGTACTGCCTGTTTCCTGACAGCAATATTTATGTTGTTTATCTTGTTATCTGATGTCTAGTCTGAACCCCTATTTTAGTCAGTAGTCTCACGTCTTTGGATTAGTCTGGTAGTGTTTTGTTCTACAGCCGCTGGCTCTGCTGGTGTTGCTTGGATTACATCTCAGCTTCTGCATTTTGTGATTTTGCTACAAACCCTACCGCTCATGAATCCATCTCTTACTCCTCTGTTTTTCTGATTCACAAATTCCCATGAGCTAAGCCATGATTCCATCCCAGCTAGCATGCACTGATATCCTTCTTCCAGACTGGCAGCTCCTACCTACTCTCACCTAAACACACACACAAAATCAGGCACAAACACTCACACACACAAACAGTTGATTAGTCTGGGGAATTTCATCAGCTTCTTCTCCTGGCAGGATGGAGCCTCTCTGGAGAGCTTGAGGCTGTCAGCGCGCACAAGTGGAGCACACAGCCATTAGTCATTTAATTATCTGCCGTAAATTTATTTCTTGGTGGGAGAGGAATGGAGCATCATGACCTCATTGATTCTGGTGTCTTTGTCTACTTCCCTCAAAGGTAAAGGCCACTGTACAGAATAAGTAGGTGGAGTGTAATGCATTGTAAGCGTTTCTGCGACAGATACAATGATAAAACATCAATGAGAGTTTTTCATGTTTTGATTAAACATAAATTATCATATAATGTATCTGAATAATATAAAGAAAGAAAGAAAGAAAGAAAGAAAGAAAGAAAGAAAGAAAGAAAGAAAGAAAGAAAGAAAGAAAGAAAGAAAGAAAGAAAACACTGATATAGAGAATATAATTTATTTATTTTTTAAATTAAAATAAAAATGCTAATGCAATATTGACCATTTATTATTATTATTTTTAATATTTTTATAAAAATTATAAAACAAAAATAACAATACTAATATGGGAGAGATAAAAAAAACTGTAAAATAAATAAATAAATAAATAAATTAAATAAATGATATATGAAATATTGAAAAATGTAGAATTTGACCAAAAATATTAAAACAAAAATAACTACTAATTTGAGAGATATCAAAACAAAAACTGTAAAAAGTAATTAATTAAAAATGAAAATTAAATATTGACAAAAAAAAAATTTTTTCAAAAAGAATATATAAAAAAAAAAAGAAAAAAAAATGAAAATGAAATATTGACTAAATTTTGAATCTTTGATCAAAAATATTTTTAAACAGTAAAACAAAAATAACAATACCAATGTGGGAGAGATAAAACAGAAAAAAGTAAACAAAAGAAAATAAATTTTAATACATTTAAAAGATATTTTGGTCAAAAATGACAAAAAAACACATAAAAATGAAATAAATAGAAATAAAATAAATGAATATGGCATGATGAAATGCTGACTAAATTTAGGATATTGAAAGAAAAAAAAAAAGGTTAAACCTGTTTTCAGATAAATATGTGGACAAGGCCTAAGACCTGCTTCACCTCACAACCACAATCAGCAAAGTTACACTCAACAGATAAGGAAGCAATGTGACAGGGAGAAGCTTCTATTTCCAGCATGCCCACAACTCAAAGTGAGCAAAAAAGTGTGAAAAGGGCAACCACCTAAGCAGAGAACATTTTCTTCTTTTCTATTTCATCTGATCTACTGCATGACCTCTGCAGACTCTGCTCTTCTGGTCTGAGTGCCTGTGATCCTGTGGAGGATTTAATGATGTTAAGGGTTGACTATTCCTGCAAGGTTGATGCATAGGTCGGTCTACGCATACATCAAGATCAACTCGTGAGATGGTCAAAACATCTCTGACCCTGACTCACAAGGTGTCCAGATCCCAAATGGGCAATACACAGGGCGAGCATAAATCAGACTGCACCATTTTTAAAAATGGCTAAGCTAGCTGAACATGAAGAATGTTGGCTTGTCCGTCTAAAACCCATTTCCTATTAAAGCACTCAGTTCTCTCTTGGGTTGCTCATTAAAGCTTGTCAGGGATTCATCCGGTGGCAAAGAAACTCTAAAGTGACAATTTCCCATGAGGTGGAGTACCTGCGGAAATACTCTCATAAGGAGGATAAAAGACTTGCAAGGTATTTTAATTGTCTGACTGTAGGCTTAGGCTAAAAGTCTCTCTCTGAGGTTTTTCCAGGGTGATTTCAGGTAATCGTATCATTAAGCTCTCAACTTAGTTTAGGAAAGTGAACCGAAATGGAAGTCTCTTGCACTGTGGACAATAATATTATACAATTCCCTCCAGAAGGTGCATATTATCAAGTCTTTCACTAAAGCATGTTAAGTTAAAAGGATTGATTTGAAAAGCGATATACAAAAAAAACGATTTTCCTCTACTTTTTCTATGCTTTCGGAGGAAGTAACAGTACCAAATGAATTTGATTAATTACATGTAAAAACAAAAAACAGCTTCTGAGAAAACAAGACTAAAGTAAATAATTTCTCATCATGATGCTGATTAACACAGACAAAGACCTTGTTTAATCTGAGTGCAGTTGATTTAAGGAAGATAGACAAAGACACAGCTAGACTATAACATCACATTCCCTCAGGGGCCATCTCTCTTATGGCTGGCCACAAGGTTACTTCATAAGCTCGTGTTGTCTAGTGTGTTAAATGCAGAGAGCTGGTGACGTATGACAGCTGCTGACAAGCTGAGCCACTACACTGCTCCGAGATCAGGACAAAAAAACACTGAACACAGCCTGTAACTGCTAAATGTGCATAATGTGCATAATGTGCAATAAGATTTTGAAAACAACCTAGAATTGTTCCCTTTGCTTAAATTTGGCACGAAACAACACATGTATTTTATAATAAGTATAGTTCAAATCTATTAACATATTAACAGACATATCACTCAAGACCTACTGATATAAAAATGATAATTAAACTTTATTTGGAGTACTACTTGTGCACAATGCACATTTCTTAAAGAGGACATCAGATGCAAAATTTATATTTACATTTGAACAGAAATGTGTGTTGGCAATGTGTGCACACAACCACCATATATTGATACAAATCCACCCAATGCTTTTTTTTTTTTAAATCCCCATAAATAATAAGCTCTTTCTCAGATCAAGCTGTTCACAGATTCTTGTCAGTGTGACATAGTTTTGGCAGGCCCCCCCTATGATTGTTGATTGACACTGGTGTTTTATCACAGATCCTCCCCGAGTGAGCTGTAAACAGTCCGCCATTGTTTCGCTGCCGGAGCAGGTGTTGACAAGAATGTTTCCGAAGCAGTTGAGGTGTTTCATAGATGTAATAATGAACATAGCAGTTGTCATTTACTCTCAACTCCTAACCCCCCCACCTCCCATCCCCCAACCGACCTACCTCAATGCATTTATGTTGACGCAAATCATTCGTGATCCAGCTTCACCTACAGAAGAAGTGAGTATACGTTTTTTTTTTATGAATCTTTGCAAATCAGCTTTCCTAATAATGTGCTAGTTAGCAAGTACCACAACGAATGCAGCTAAAGTTAACAGTCTTATGAGAACGGCTCGTCACCCCACAGAAGAGAGGGGCTCATTGGCATTTAAATGGACATGCACTGAAATGGGTTGCTGTGTACAGAGCTGTTTTGACAAGGTAAAAAGGGTGTTGCTTAACACTACCATTGAGAAATGTGACCCTGGACCACAAAACCAGTCTTAAGTCGCTGGGGTATATTTGTATCAAAAAATACATTGTAATCGTTAAAATTATAGATTTTTCTTTTATGCCAAAAATCATTAGGACATTAAGTCCCATGAAGATATTTTGTAAATGTCCTACTGTAAATATATCACAATTTAATTTTTGATTAGTAATCTGCATTGCTAAGAACTTTATTTAGATCACTTTAAGGGCGATTTTCTCAATAATTAGATTTTTTTGCAACCTCAGAATCCAGATTTTCAAATAGTTGTATCTCAGCCAAATATTTTCCTATCATAACAAGCTTTCAGATTATGTATACATCTCAATTTCCAAAAATGTACCCTTATGACTGGTTTTGTGGTCCAGGGTCACAAATTAAAAAAAGCATGTTATAAAATTTTCACAAATACCCTAAAGCAGGGGTGTCAAACTCAGCCCTGCAGAGTTTAGATTCAACCCTAATTAAATACACCTGATCCAACTAATCAAGTCCTTCAGGCTTATTTGAAAACTACATTGTATGTGTACTGGAGCAGGGTTGGAATTAAATTCTGCAGGGCTGCGGCCCTCCAGGAACTGAGTTTGACACCCCTGCCCTAAAGAATCATTCCAACTTGTGGAAAATGGGTATCTGATGTCCCCTTTAATATTGAGCCTAAAATGTGTTTTAATGTCTCTACTGATGAGCACTGCATGATTTTTAAACGCTATTTAAATGTGAGATATTTAAAGTGTACTTGAAGTATACTTGCAGTAGTTCCACTTCAGCACAATCAAATATACCAAATATACTTAAGTATATCTTTAGTTGGACTTCAGCACACAAAATTAGTTGATCCAATTTAGCAGACATTAAGTATACCAATTTAGTGTACTAAAAGTACAATTGCATGGTAAGCAGATAAATATGCAAATGTATTTGTAGTATACTTAGCAAGAAATAAATGTATTTCAAGTACATTTTAGTATATTTATTTTTCACTACAGAAGTATAGTTTATACATGAACAACATCCAATCATGCTTTAGCTCAAGGGTTTTAATTGTTTAAATGCCCAGAACCCCAAAATATGGTGACCTCCTTGCAAAATATTTCACCAAATAAACAAATAAATATAAATGTAAATACATAAAACAACTGAATCTATCTATCTATACAATTTTAATGCTCTGTGAGATATTACAATTTGGTTACAAGTAAATAACTGTCATTATATTGAATATTATACATATATGAACAATTATCTTTTATTTCTTACCATTTTTAACTGTCAAAAGAACACAATGGAACAATATTAATAATAACAAATTCTCTAAATGTGTTTAAATTAGAAAAAAAATTCTATAATCAATAAAAAATGGCTTTTCTCATGTTACAAGCTAAATTACCGGAATATTGCTTTCAGGAAGTGTTTCTAAACACATGTGCGTGGGTGTATTTTACCATCTCCCCTGAAGAAGAAGATGCAAAGTTAGATTGTCCAGTAGACATGAGTGATGATGATGATGTGTGACCTGACTTTGGGAATATGAGACAGGAGATTAGCTGACATTAATTATTATTATTATAATTATAAAGACAAGGCAAAGAGAAATCAGAGACTCTTCCAGAAATGTGACGTTTTAAAACAATGTGCTGGTACGGTGTGTAACTGCTCCACAATGAAGTTTTCTAAGATCTACTATAATCCACCATTGTGCTGTTTCAGAGTTTCTAAGGCTTTTTGAAACCTTTGCTTTGTACTCATTCGTTCTCGCTGGATTGCCTCGGGACCTCTCTGGCTCTTGTGATATCTCAGCGGCCTTGTTAGGGATTCAGGACCATTTGTCTCAGTAATCAGACGAAGTCTAGAACTCTTTGCGGTGCAAAGGTCCATGCTCTACTGTACTGCTGAAATCCCATTTCAGATGAACACCACAAAAATTAGCACTGAAAAGTTTCCAGTCTCCTCTGTACTTAAATAAATAATTGTATGAAAAGCACATCCCTGGATTGCAGTTATACTTAAATGAACTTTTAAACTGTTGGGCAACAGTACAACTGGACAGCTTTAATATATGCTTATGCATTTGGATGGACTAAATTGATCTCAGAACAGACTTTCTTTGAGCATGAGGAAATCATATGACTGAAGTGAGCAGCTGGTTGCCATCATCAGGGATATGGAGTGGCTGTTCTAATGCCTCGTATTCTACTGTAACAAGCCCCATGAGGATCTGCAGCCCTACCGTACCACCTTTATAATCAACACAGGTTTTAGCCTAAAGTATGGATAAATTTATTCCAACAATTTTAATCATGCCTGCCGATCGCAACGGGTGGGATTAATTGATTTTGAAAAGTGTGTTGAATTCAAGTGTCCCTCTAGCAAATTTGAATTAAATAAGTAAGAACAGATGAGACTGCAAAAGCAGGAGAATCTTATACAGCGCATTCCCCACAATTAAACTCTGCGCCCCAAAATGAAGGAACAGATTATACAATAATTGGATTTAAATTAAAAAGGATTTTCTAGTCTGGTTGGCTAATGTATTGTGAAAAATGCACTTTCGGTATGGTCCTCGCAACGCACTCTCATGCTTCTTTAGGTCTGTCTTCATAAACCTTTAATATACTTTGCATCAAATGCTCAATGAGGTTGAACACGCCATTATCACATCAAAGGCATGGCGATCAGGGGACACCCGATATGTACAGTGGAACGGGAATATTTCATTTTGTATAACTAACTGAAGCGTGTAGTAAGGTCTCAGGTCACAAACAGAGAACTAGTTGCGTTTCTCAGATCACTGCAGGGCCGCACATGTTCATAAGCTGATTCAATTTACATAAACTAGCATCCGCCATTTTAAATATTAGAGTTGTGCACCATTAAGAACAAAAATTGAGAATGACATTTAAATTTCAGTGCAATTCCTGAATTTAAATTGATGTGGCAAACTGTGTGAATACTTGCAATTTGTATTTATTAATTATAATTACATAAAAAAAAAGAAGCTTTTTCAAGATGCACTTTAAACTGCTTGACAAACGTTTGTTTGAAAACTTTAAACAAAAACACTAAGCCTAGAACAATAAGATGGATGGACAAATGGGTGGTTAGAGTAAATGATAGAGCAAACTAGACAGACAGAACGACAGACAGACAGACAGACAGACAGACAGAACGACAGACAGACAGACAGACAGACAGACAGACAGAACGACAGACAGACAGACAGACAGACAGACAGACAGACAGAACGACAGACAGACAGACAGACAGACAGACAGACAGAACGACAGACAGACAGACAGACAGACAGACAGACAGACAGACAGACAGACAGAACGACAGACAGACAGACAGACAGACAGACAGACAGACAGAACGACAGACAGAACGACAGACAGACAGACAGACAGACAGACAGAACGACAGACAGACAGACAGACAGAACGACAGACAGACAGACAGACAGACAGACAGACAGAACGACAGACAGACAGACAGACAGACAGACAGACAGACAGACAGATAGAATGACAAATTTGATGGATGGATGGATGGATGATAAAGCGATCGTTAGAACGATATATAGATAGACTGATAGACAGAACGATCAAATGATAGAATAGAATGACAGAAGAATAGATAGAATGATCGAATGATAACGATAGATCGATGGATGAATGGACAGATTTTCAGTGAAGATAAACAAACAGGTTTGATAATAGATAATAGAAGGAGTGCTTACTATAAAGTGCACACAAAAGGCAGCCTCTTACAGAAGACAGGCGACCCAGACAGTGCAACTTTAAATGATAATACTGTTTTGATAGGTTAAATCTATCACAGCTATATCTACACAAACACGCAAGGTGAGCCAGTGCCACACGGACGCTCTCGGTTAGAGTGAGAAGCAGAGCTCAGCACCGCTCAAAACGCTCTCGCACTGTACGAGCAGGAAATCTCATCAGCTCCATAGTCTCCAGGTCTCAGATTGAATTTCACATATTTCACACAGGAAACCAGATCGTGCCTTTAATATTTGGAAGTAATATGTATGTGTGTGTGTGTGTGTGTTTGAGGAACACTGATGCATGATCTTTCCATTGCCAGGATTTATATGACTATAATGAGTTAGAGCAAGCTCTGTTTTTCTTTGTTTATAAAGAATACCCAGTGCCATGGAGACAAAGCGCTGGTTCTGGCTGATTCAGTGACTTAAGATGATGGCTCTCATTACTTTAATTCATGTCCTTAATCTGCAGGTGAGAACCATTTATCCCTCTCTAATTACGTGTCTCTCTTGTTACAAATGAAAAACACAGATTAGGAAAAGAGAGAGAAATGTAGCTTAATCTTTCCATGTAACTGAAAGCAGACATGTCAGCCCACCATACATGAAAGCATCCTCTCTCTGTTCATATCAGTGCAAGAATTTTCTTGACACAATTGAAAAAAGTTACATTTCAGTCATACTACAGCAATAATTGAATTTTTTTTGTAAACTCTTTAGTCAGACTACAACCATATCAGTCTGATTTTTGCAAGTTGAACATCTACACAACCGTGAAAAGTGTGAAGTCGGTAAGATATTTTTATGTTTTTGAAAGAAGTCTCTTATGCTCACCAAGACTTTATTTATTTAATCAAAAACATTTCTTATTACTATCAATGTTGAAAACAGGATTCCTTGAATAGAAAGTTCAAAAGAACAGCATATATTAGAAATATAAATCTTTTGAAACATTACAAATGCCTTTACTTTACCTTTACACACTTTTGATCATTTTAATGCAGCCTTGCTACATAAGAGTATGAATTTCTATCAAAGAATTAAACAAATTTATTATTTATTTAATATATTATTTATTGACCGCAAGCTTTTGAACATATAGATAAAGTGATTGTTTCTCTGCTTCAACTATCATGTACTGTATGCGCATTAATTGGACAATAACTGGCCTAAGTGTTGTGTTTGAAGAACCAAAAGAAAAAACGAAAAATTAGGTTTCCATATTGTCTTGCTTTTGAGAAACTGGCTAATAATAGCTGACTACTTTAGTTTGGTTTTGCATGCGAATATGCCACAAAAGACTAATATTATGCAATGATTCAACTATGTGAAATCCTGCTGTGTTATAAATGTCTGCTCATGTACTGTACCCAGAACCAACATAAACCATCTTGAACCATGCTAGTCCAAGCTAGTCTCTAAGCAGAATATGACATGCTAAAGCAGTAGTTTATTAATTTGTCTATGAATAGTGATACTCCAGGGATTTAAGGCAGGGATGATGATTTGACTGCTGGTTCAACTCAATAACACAGAGTCATCTATTTTTCAGTACGCCCTTCCGACTTTGCAATCAACGGCCTGATGCAGGCGGATCTTTCGATCATGTCCAAGTCAATTAAACAAACAATTCAGACCAGGGTCCATCTGAGGCTTAGTCACAGTCAGGCAAAGAGAAGCGTGTGTGTGTGTGTGTGAGAGCAGTTCCTTTATCAGCCCCTGACCAGATGAAATTCTGTGCTGTTTTTTTTTTGGCTTCACTAACACTAACTCATTACTTGCAGCCTCTTCTGGTTGTCGTCTTGCTGTGCCTAGGCAACAGGGCCAAGTTCTTCTCTCCTTGCATCAAATCCAAGAGATATGTGAGCCCTGTTTAACATGTGAATTGAACTCATGAGCACATATGATTGAATTTAGATTAAAAATGAAAACGGGACTGGGCTGCTGAGTTTCCAGAGACTGTACAATTTATGCTTTTAGCAGATGCTCTTGCTCCAAAATGACAAAATGATTGTATTCAGGAACTGCATTTGAAGGTATAGTGAAAGACAGGGAGCTCTCAGAGGCCTTCAGTGCAGTGTTTCTTTCCTCGTGTATGTCATTATGATGGATTTGTTTGAGCTCAAATGTTCCGGGAACGAATGAGTGAGACAGCATTCACTTAGCTGGCCAAGGCGATTCACCTGTCCTGATGTTTACTTTAATTCTATGAGATTTTATATCACTGAATGACGCATAAAAAAGGCACACCCAATGTAACAGATATATAGTACACCCAAAAATGAAAATACTGGCATTATTAACTTGCTATCATTTAATTTAGTATCCAAATGGCTTTCTTTCTTTTGCAGGACATACTTTATGAGGTGAATTTTTGAAGAATATCTTGACCACTTTTGAAATATAATGGAAGTGAGTGAGGACTGGGGCTATAACGTACTCATAAGCACTCCGTATGACTTATGCAATATATTCCAAGTCCTCCGAAGCCATACAATAGCTGTGTGTGACGAACAGGCTGAAATTGAAGTCATTATTCACTACAGATCACTAAACCTTTGGGTTGAACCCAAGAAATGAATACAGTGCTTTTTTGTCATTTTTGGAGTTTGATAGCCCTGATGATCAAGGTGCTATTGTTATCAGAGCATCCAGATCACTTCTGTACCCCACAGCTGTCATATGTGGTTGATATGACATGAATTTGAGCAAATAGATGTTCATTATTGGGTGAACTATGCTTTTAAATTCCCATAGTTAAGCAACAGTAAATGTGCTTTATCGTGACCAGACTGGCAGAGATGGATTTGCACAAATCGTTGACAGAAGCAGGATTACTCTGCATCGGGGGACACACACTCACACACTCCAGTATCTCCGAAACACAGAAAGAAAACCATGCTGTATATTGTGCATATGGCAAGAAGGGATCATAAATAAACCAGCTAAATATTACATCTGGCCAGGAGCAAGAGACATTACATTTCCCAAATCTATTAGGCTACTATGAATAAAGCCCAAAAGACCAAAATATACAGATTTCAGATATGAAACAGCCTAGAACAACATTCACAATGCAATTAACTTCTATAATGTGACATTTCTGAAATGGGAAATATACAAAGGGAAACAACGTAGAACAAGACTTGATTTTTCAATCTGGATTTGATTGAATTGGTTTAATATTAATATTTTTATACTGCTCATTTTCCCTACCTACACAGATTTGGTTTATGTCAGCAGAAAAATAGTTTTAGAAGCAAAGAAAGTTATTAAATCCTTACGAAAGATTATGAAAACCTAAAAACATGCACAATAAGAAGATATTAAAGTGAATAAATCTTTAAATTAAGTCTTCAAATAAAATACAAACAAAAACAAACCTCTAGGTCATGGAGCCGACAGATTGAATGAATGTGACGTGACCTTATATTTCTCACTCATTGTCGCTATCATTAAGATTACATAAGTGTAGGTATAATGAGAAAGAAGATGAATGTGCCAAAGCCTTTGCCCCACCAGGGAGGAACAATGTTAATAAATGATGCACCGTAAGGAGATCAAACTCAGTCTTTGACACGAGATGTGACATTCAAAGTTCACTGATGGAGTGTAAGGTCACATGCTTACATCCTCCCAACACCATCCAACAGAGCCACCTACTGTAACAACAGAAATAGAGAGAAACGGGACGGCCCAAGCCTATTTTCCATTCACAACCATTCTCAACTCAATATTCCAGCCTTAAGGAAAGGGAGGGTTACCTCTCTAGGGGTTTTCACATACAATAAAAGATGTTAGACTACCATGATAAATGGCAAAAGGTTAGACCCCGGTGTGTATTCTGTTGTGCTTGCTATTGGTATTTCACACTTAAAACCTGTAAGGCCAGGTGTGCCGAGCATGTGTGTGTTTGCTCTTTCTGTCGTCGTGTGAGAGAAGAGAGCAGTCACAGAAGCGCTGGGGAAAAGGGCAGGAAGAGTGCAAATGCTATCCTGAGCTATGACCTTTAGCCAAAGAAAAAAATACCCACAAAGCCAAGCCTAAGGCTAACGTCTACAGAAAACTCTTAACTATTTACTAATTATTCCGAAATTTAAAATGTGGTGTGTTGGGTGGCCATTGTCCCAACCCTTTGCCTCGCAGTGTGTGCATCAGCATCCATAGGTTAAAAATCTGACAACTTGACCTTTCGCTGGAGATTACTTTAGTGAACTCATTAGCATGACTGTGCTCCAATGCACATGGCATTCTGTGTAAACCAATGAATGTGTCATGTACGAGGAAAAAAAATTCTACATACAGTGCAGGGGCACTGAAATCTGAAAAAAAGGTCAAATGTTAAATCAGCCAGTGTTGATCCAAATTAATCTATTATTATATATAATGTCTATTGTGACAGATTAAAAAAGACCATTTCAATTCTTGGCATATTTGTAGACATAAATTTACAAGAAATTAAAGCTAAGATTAAAAAAAATATACATATGATTTTTTAAATGCTGTTTCTTCAATGTGGATTTTTCTTTTTATTAAAATTCATTAAAAGGGATTTTCACATACAATAAAAGATGTTAGACTACCATGATAAATGGCAAAAGGTTAGAGCCCGGTGTGTATTCTGTTGTGCTTGCTATTGGTATTTCACACTTAAAACCTGTAAGGCCAGAAAAGAGCAAACAGAAAGAGCAAACATGTGTGTGTTTGCTCTTTCTGTCGTCGTGTGAGAGAAGAGAGCAGTCACAGAAGCTCTGAAATGGTTTGTTTAGTGAAATAAACAAACCATTTCAATATTTATTGTGTAAAAACATAAATGTCCACCACAATGAACACATTTGCCACTAATAACGTTACCAAGGAGAAAACATAAAAAAAGCATGTGATGTTTGAAAAAAAATAAATATTTAAAAGTTACTTGTTGGCAGAAAATTACAATGTAGTAACAATATTTATGATTTCAGCAAATAAACTGGTAAGACTGTGTAATTTTTGTTTTAATGTTTTGTTTCTGAATGAATAAAAGAGTTTATTAAATTTCACAGCTATGTTTTTTTTATTATAACTGCATACAATTTATTGTTTTACTTTGTTTTCAAGGTTATTAGAAAATATATTCAAAAACATTTTCTGCTGCTATTAGTTTTCATATCAGTGCTATTTTAGTACCACTGAGATACTATTATAGTTTTTATTAATATTTTGAATCAATTTTTATATTTTCACATTTTCTGTTTTTATGCGATTTTTAGTATTTTTAAAAATCGTTAGGGCTGTAAAACGATTAATCATTATTAATCGCATTCAAATAAATGTTTTTGTATATGTATGTGTACCATGTATATTTATTATGTATATATAAATACACACATATGTATATATTTTTAAAAAATATGTACAGTGGGGGAAAAAAATATTTGATCCCCTGCTGTTTTTGTACGTTTGCCCACTGACACAGAAATGATCAGTCTATAATTTTAATGGTAGGTTTTTATTTGAACAGTGAGAGACAGAATAACAACAAAAAAATCCAGTAAAACGCATTTCAAAAAAGTTATAAATTGATTTGCATTTTAATGAGTCAAATAAGTATTTGATCCCCTATCAATCAGCAAGATTTCTGGCTCCCAGGTGTCTTTTATACAGGTAAGGAGCTGAGATTAGGAGCACTCTCTTAAAGGGAGTCTTATTCTCAATTTGTTACCTGAATAAAAGGCACCTGTCCACAGAAGCAATCAATCAATCAATCAGATTCCAAACTCTCCACCATGGCCAGGACCAAAGAGCTGTCCAAGGATGTCAGGGACAAGATTGTAGACCTACACAAGGCTGGAATGGGCTACAAGACCATCGGCAAGCAGCTTGGTTAAAAGGTGACAACAGTTGGTATGATTATTCGCAAATGGAAGAAACACAAATTAACTGTCAATCTCCCTCGGCCTGGGGCTCCATGACAGATCTCACCTCGTGGAGTTTCTATGATCATGAGAACTGTGAGGAATCAGCCTAGAACTACAATCTTATCAATGATCTCAAGGCAGCTGGGACCATAGTCACCAAGTAAGCAATTGGTAACACAATACGCTGTGAAGGACTGAAATCCTGCAGAGCCAAAGGTCCCCCTGCTCAAGAAAGCACATGTACAGGCCCGTCTGAAGTTTGCCAATGAACATCTGAATGATTCAGAGGAGAAGCTCTTTGACATCAACTCAACTCGCCGTGTTTGGAGGAAGAGGAATACTGCCTATGACCCCAAGAACACCATCCCCACAGTCAAACATGGAGGTGGAAACATTATGCTTTGGAGTGTTTTTCTGCTAAAGGGACAGGACAACTGCACCGCATCAAAGGGACAAGGAACGGGGCCATGTACCGTCAGGGCCAGGGAATTGAAGCCAAATAGGGCATTGAAAATGGGTCGTGGAAGGGTATTTTAGCATGACAATGACCCAAAACACATGGCCAAGGCAACAAAGGAGTGGCTCAAGATGAAGCACATTAAGGTCCTGGAGTGGCCTAGCCAGTCTCCAGATGTTAATAGAAAATCTGTGGAGGGAGCTGCAGGTTTGAGTTGCCAAACGTCAACCTCGAAACCTTAATGACTTGGAGAGGATCTGCAAAGAGGAGTAGGACAAAATCTCTCCTGAGATGTGTGCAAACCTGGTGGCCAACTACAAGAAAAGTCTGACCTCTATGATTGCCAACAAAGGTTTTGCCACCAAGTACTAAGTCATGTTTTGCAAAGGGGTCAAATACTTATTTGAGTCAATAAAATGCAAACCAATTTATAACTTTTTTGAAATGCGTTTTCTGGATTTTTTTGTTGTTATTCTATGTCTCACTGTTAAAATAAACCTACCATTAAAATTATAGACTGATCATTTCTTTGTCAGTGAGCAAACATACAAAATCAGCAGGGGATCAAATAACCCCCCCCCCCCCATATATATATATATATATATATATACTTGTATATAATTTATATTATAATTATAAATATAAATATTTTATATATAACTCTAACATATTTTTCCTTATTACATACATGTGTGTGTATTTATATATACATAACAAATATACACAGTACACACACATATAGTATGTAAAAATACATTTTTATTTTGAATGTGATTAATCGTGATTAATCGTTTTGCAGCCCTAAATTTTTTATGTTTATGTTAGTTTTAGTTAATTTAGTACACCAAGTTAAACTAATTCAAATGAGAATTGTTGGTAATGGCAACTATCTGCTTCAGTTATCGGTATTTTATTTCAAGTAACTTTTTTTATGGTTTTAGTCTCAGTTTTAGTTTTAGCTAACTATAATAACCCAACCTCATATAGTATTTCAAAGTTCAAATGGACTGATTGAAACCCAATTAGAGTGACCTTAACAGTCCTAACAATGCTCTTCTGCAGAGAGTAAAGCACACTTACCTTATGGGGCAGAAATAGGGAGTTGACACAGGAAATCAAATCTGCAGTGTCCTCAGCATCAGGCTGGCCACAGATAACAATCTACAAGAAAAATAAGAGACTGTTACACAGCACAGAACAACAAACTTGTGAGCAAAAGAAGCTGTATGAACCACCAAATGAACAAATGTGAAAAGAATGACACAGAAGAAGAAAGTGTCAGGACTGCGTGTATAGTGCTGTAATGAGGTGGGCAGGTGTGATATGGAGCGGGCTGCCCTTAGCAGGACCTCCAGCTTGTTATTCCTCCTACTCTGATGACTTCTCCGCCGGTGGTGAGCTCTGATGGCCATGACACATGTTCACATCTCATACAATTGTCCGGGAGCATGAGGAAACTTTGGAAAAATGCCCTGACAGGGAAAACTTTTATCCAGCAGTATCATTCTAGTTGATATGTGACAGATCCAAACGCTAACGGTCCTCATAGTGAGGACTGATGAGCTGGCTATCAATCCTACTGTATGCACCTTTATACCAGAAGCAGCAAGGGTCATACTGATATCCCAAAAAAGCTTAGGAATCATGGATCAGACATACAGGTACCTTTCAAAAGTTTGGGGTCAATAAGAGTCTTTCTTTCTTTTAAACAATACTTTTACTTTTACACAATAATATTATATAGCACAGCTGTTTTCAACATTGATAGTAATAAGAAATGTTACTTAAATAACAAATCAGTACATTAAAATCATTTCTGAAGGATCATGTGACACTAAAGACTGGAGTAATGGTTGCTGAAAATTCAGCTTTGCCATCACAGGAATAAAATACATCGTAAAAATATGATAAAATAGTAAACTGTTATTTTAAATTGTAATATTTAACAATATTACTAATAATTTTATGTATTTGTGATCAAATAAGTCCAGAGCATAAAACACTTCTTTCAAAAACATTAAAAAGAAAACTTTAAACTGACCCCAAACGTTTGAAATATTGTGCATACATACAGTATAGACACAATTTTTTTTTATATCTGAGCTCCTAACATTATTTGTTTATTACAGCATTAAACCTGGATGGAAATATCAATGAATACAAAAACCAACCAATGACCAGATGAATCCAAAACGTGATGCAAGGTACTTATTTCCAGTTATGTGACATAAGAACATATGGCAAGTCTGAGCAAAATCGTTCAGCGTGGCAAACACACTCAATCTACTCAGCATTTCCTGAAGGCTGATGCATTCAGAAGTGACAGTCCCCACCAGAGAGAAGTTCACTTCCAGGTTTCTAGAGCATGAAGTGAAGAGGTTCTTCAGTGGGACTTTATTACATCCAGCCATGGTTTGTCACCAGCATATGTTGTGTCTCGCTTGCTGATTTGTTGTTTTCCCCACCAGACTTTTGTGGTCAACCAGCTTCACTGGCTGGTTTTGACACCTCTATGATCAGTAGGGCCTTTAACTGAATCTTCCAGAAGGCTTAGTGTGGGCCAAACATGCCTAGGGAAGTTCAGGATGGCTCTCCAGATGCTGAGATCATTAAACTTGCGTGCACAATTGAGAGCTTCCTGTCAGGCTGTATTACTGTCCGGTACAGTAGCAGCAAAACATTGGACCGCAAGGACATGCAGAGGGTGGTGCGGTCAGCTGGATATAACACCGCGGGTGTATCAGTCCACCTGCAGGACATCTACACCAGATGGAACAGGAAAATCATTGAGAACTGAGTCTCTTGATCAATGGTCCATCCTCATCTCAGCTCTAACTGGAGTCTGCCTAATTTTAATTTAAAGCAAAAAGCATTGTTCACTAATTATTTACTACACTTCTAGATAATAAAAATAAATGAATCAATAATTTGTAAAAAAAAAAAAAAAAAAAAAAGTATAATAATGTGTTAATACATATTTAAATATAATAATAATAATAATAAATAATAAATATTTAAATAATATATAATAATAAATATATTAATATCAATATTAAAAATATGTAAAACAATACATAAATAAAAAGTAATTAATTAATTAGAACAATATGAAATTATAAATGAAAAATAATAATTATATTTAACATAATATTTAATATTTAATTTATATGTATTATTGTCAGTCCTCTGTCGTGTGTCATGTGTTCCCGTCTGATGTTTCCATTTTTGGTTTGTTTCCTGTCCTTGTTATATGTGATTATTAGTTCATTCTTGTCCAGCCGTGTTTGTCTAATTATCTATGATTATCCTGTGTATTTATAGTCCTGTCTGTTCAGTTTGATTTCGTCTGGTCTACTCGTTACTCCCCGGTGTTCCTGTCTGTGTCAGCCTTGCCTTGTCTTGCCCTGCCTTGATGTCTTCATTAAAGACTATTATTTTAAGTTACATCCTCATCTGCGTGTTCCTCGTTCCTCCCTGCTGTGTGCACCGTGACAATTATATTGAATTGTAAAATAGAAAATAAATAATTAATTATAAATTTATTATAAAATAAATAAATACTTGATTTAGAGCATTAATAAGTTTTACTTAAATCAAAAGAATTGAAAATGCTTAAAATATAAATCTTAGAAAGGGTTTATAAAACTAATCAGGAGCATATAGTGCAAAACTGTCAAGATTTGACTAAGAGCAAAGACTTGAAACCTGGCTTTGAGAGACTTGAGATTGAAATCTGACACTACCTTAGGGACTTGAGAACTAATTATTTCCTACACTTCTGGATAATAAAAAAAATAAACGAATAAATAATTTGAAAACAATATTTAATAATTATAATTATTATTAGTAGTAGTATATTATGTTTTATATATATATATATATATATATATATATATATATATATATATATATATATACATACACACATACATATTCACATCAACATAAATAAATACATAGGGTTAAAACAAACAAATACTTGATTTACAGCATTAGTAAGTTTTACTTAAATCATAAATATTGAAAACTAATCAGGAGCATACAGTGAAAAACTGTCAAGACTTGACTTGGACCAATAACAGGACTCGAAACCTGGCCTTGAGAGACTTGAGATTGGAATCTGACTCTACCTTAGGGATTTGTGAACATGTCCGTCTTATTGTAGTATTCACAGTCAAGGAGGCTTGAAAAAAAAAACATTTCATTGCCATTGCATCAGTTGGACATGATGTGACAAGTGAAACCGAACTTTTAAGCTTCATACTCAGTAGCTCTGGACCAGACTGCAGTTACCTGTTTGAGGGTGTAATGTTGGGCCATGACACTGCGGACCATATCTGGCAGGGCGATTGGCACCTTAATCAGTCTATCAGAGAAGGCAGTCAGTAATTGCTGTGAACGCTGTATCCAGTCCTGCCGGCCTGTGAGGTGGGAGAGTCGCTGCAAGTTCATGGCCGAGACAGAGTTCGCACTGGGTTCGGCACCGTCCTGATCTGAAAAAAAAAAGAAAAAGCAAAAAGACACAATGCCATTCCCATCAGATAACCAGTCCAGCGTAGCAGCCACATGTTTTCAAACACATTGATGTAAACAGTCTGGCTTCTAGAAAAAATGGCAACATAACATTGATGGTTCCAATATCAATTTAACTGGAGCACATTTATCAGGTTAAGCAGAGCTATAAGTGCCTGATATCACAAGTGAAGTGGCTCTAGAGCTGTGAGTTGATTTACTTTATCTGTTCTTTGTTTGTGTGTGTGCAAAGGGGGTGTTGGGAGTGGGTTCCCGTGCCTCGTGTCACAATTTAATGAGCAGATTGCATCTGGGAGCTGAGAGGGACGGAAGCGATGACTGATGAATAGCAGCAATGCCGTCCCAACTAAACTCATGCAGATGATATCAAGTAGCTTGCTCCTTAGAAGACACATGCACCACACATGGCCATTTACTGCATGCAAGTCATGTCCGAATGATTGTATTTACAAGCTGATCGCTCATGAACGGCACCACAAATCTGGATTTTCTTAAAGCTTGACAAGTTGGGAGTGTATTAGTTTACGAATTATGGTGGAAGAAAATAAGATTATGAAGGTTGGTGGTAAAATTGGTTTGTATAGCTTGTGTGTAGAGTGATAAAGCTTGCCAGAAAATACTACTAATTTATCTGGTTTATGAGGAGACCGAATATTGCGACCAAATTATATTTCCCAATGTTCCTTTTCTTGCAGCAAAATCATATATAAAGCATCAACTGCATCTGTAATGTGCATCCTTTGTGGTTTATTTTGTTGCATTTACTTTGCAGCTTCCCATAACTTTCTAAAACTTTCTGAAACTTTCTAACAATACACTATGTTAGAAAGTTTAGGGTCAATTACATATACATAATTATTTTTTTATTTATTTTTTACATTACATGATGAAAACTGTAGTTAGTAATGTAATCTAGGTTATTAATTTTAGGCAATGTATTCTGACTACTTTTTATCTAACTTGTTTTGTTTCCCAAACTAGGCTTAATTTTAGAATTGCAGTAGGTTTGTGAGTTGATAAAATGCTAATAATTAAACACTAAAAACAGGAATATTTAACTTGTTTACCTGCATGGCAATGTCACCATTAAACAACAACAAACTGTAAATATGCAAATGTCTAGTTAAATTATTGAAACATTAACTTCCTCAGAGATATTTCAATAAAATATTTAATGTCCAAGTGTTTTAGGCTAACAAAAATGTTTGGGAATCCATTTAAAAGAAGAATAAGGAGAATCAGTAAATTATCAATGATAAGTATCTGTGTGAATAAAATGTAATCATGTAATCCATGAAAAGTAACTGTAATCTAATTATGAGCATTATAAAATGTAATATACACTAATTAAGAGTACTTAATCTTTTAAACCTGATTACGTAATCTAGATTACATGTAATCAGTTACTACCCAGCTCTGGCAAGGATGCATTAAATTAATAACATATTAGCATAATGATATTTATATTATTAGATTTCTATTTAATAAAAAATGCTGTGCTTTTGAATTTTCTATTCATCAAAGAATCCAGAAAAAAAAGTATCACAGTTTCCACAAATATACTAAGCAACTGCTAGCAACAATTAAATTGATTTCTGAAGGATCATGTGACACTGAAGACTGGGGTAATGGCTGCTAATAAGTCAGCTTTATATATTAAAATACTAAATATTTACTGTAATAAAATTTCACAATATTATAGTTTTTACTGTGTTTTGATCACATAAATTCAGCCTTGATGAGCAGTCTTTCGGACTTCATTCAAAACATTAAAAAATCTTACCGAAGCCAAACTTTTGAATGGTAATGCAGCTTTTTAAAATGCCTCCCATCTTCATGTGGAAGTGAAAAAGCTAAATAAATTATTACTATGATCATTATCAAGATTTTCAAACTCATAATGTAGAAATTCCCAGGAGGACTTGAACACAGCTTTATAGGAGGTCAGTATGGAAAACAGGCTTTCTATGAAATAGAAAATACAAAACAAAAATCTTTGAAGGACTCGAGCCCAAAATAAAGAAACCCAATAGCTTTATTTTCAAAAAATCTAGTTGACTATACTGCTTGTGGTTCTTACAAAATGGCAAAGCTGACTCGTTTTGGTTTTGTCTACTTTGGGCAAGGCGTAAAATGTAGAGTGGCAGATGCTTTGGGAGGCAATCCGTCTTCCACCGACAGAGAGAGGTGAGGGGACTCGGTTCTGACACGTGACGGCACCGCATGGCTCCTAATGGAGCCAACTCTGCACGCTTGGCTCACTATATAATGGCCCAGTCACTCAGAAAAGATGAAAAATCTGTCTTATGTCCATTTTAATTTATCAGAAGCAACAACAAAAACATAACAGTTAGCTTTCTCGGCCCTCATCCATATCTCATTGGTGTCAGTGCCATTTTCACAGTGTCATCAGTCACGGCCCAGGCACGCTTGGTGCGACTATTCGCTCACATCAGCTCGCACTTCCAATTCCTGCGGAGAAAATATGAAGCCAAGCCATTCGGGACATTAAGCCCTGGCACTTATACACTTCAAAAGTATGTGTGCAGATCTTTTTCTTTTTTGTATTGTCGTGGGAGACAAAAAAAGAATGAAAAATCACTCTCTCATACCACTTCCATAGCAATGTCACGCGGAAGGTGATGAATGATGCACAGCATGAAATAAAAGGGATGTGGTGTTACTTCAAGGAAATATCAGTTGCTTTAACAAAGCAGGCTTTGATGTACTGAATCAGTCTTCTATATTGGTCAAGTTCTACCCAGAAACACGGAGATATTGGAATTCATCAGAAGACGGACTGGAAAAGAGATGGCGAGAAAAAGGCAGTGTGTTTGGACATTACAGCATAATAAAAGACAGTGACGAGGTTACGTAAGGACAGAATGGGGCGTTTTCAGCTGGGTATATCTGGCTGAAACAGAGTTACCCAGGCGAGGGTCCATAAGAGCGCAGTGTGGTGGTGCTATCAGCAGTGGAGTGATGCAGAATGTAGACTGACAGCTACAGATCTTCATCATCCTTTCCATGACTCATAGCCACCCACACATTCCCAAAGCAAAAAGCCTAGATCCATAGGCTTTCCACACCCTGAATACAGGGTACTCTTACACATGATGTCACATTTCTGCTCCTCACCCTGTTTGAGAGCTAACAGCAGCGTCGGATCCAAGGGGTCGCTGCAGAAGTAGCCGCTGCCCTGGGAATCCCAGAAGAGCTGATCCTGCCTCAGCTGGAGTTCTTCAGCCCACTGCAGCCAGCGGACCCTTTGCGTGGCCTCAAACAGGTCCAGCAGCCCACACACCACAAAGGCGTAGTCATCCAGAAAGCCTGCGATGGGAGATGCACTGGAGAAAACATTATAGAGAACATTAGCAGCAAAGGTCAAGAACTTATGTTTTTACACAAATAAAAATTCAATTTCTTATTAATGCTGGGTTGACCTGCGTAATAATAATGTCAGGTTAACCTACGCTGGGTTGATCGACGTAACTCTGGCATGCTGCCAATTTACCACAGAAATAATTTAAACTCCGAAAGAGCGGAAAACACATTTACATTGATACAAGTATCAATGAAAGCCTTTTATAGAAAAGATGAAGTGGGTTCACAGCAGGAAATCGAAACTCATAAACTCTATGGATAACCTGTATTCACTAAAAGCTACTTCCTGTGAATGAGTGAGACTTCCGATTCATTAGCCAGTGTAGGTAAACAACTACAAGAATAGCTGAATTGCTTACAACACAGTAATGCTTTAAATGTTATGGTTATGTTTCCGAATTGTGACTTTATTTACGTGTGTTATAGGTGCGTTATGTACGTAGGTATATTACTGAAGTGTGTAATTTCAGTGCAACTAGTCATATTACAGAATTGCAAAAATAACAACCTGGAAGGTTGAGCTATGAATTTTTTATTAAAAATTACATATATGTGACCCTGGACCACAAAACTAGTCATAAGGGTCAATTTTTTTAAATGAGCTGAGCTGAATAAATAAGCTGTCATTGATGTATGGTTTGTTAGAATAGGACCATATTTGGCTGAGATACAACTATTTGAAAATCTGGAATCTGAGTCTGCAAAAAAAATATTTTGTGTCTTATGTTTTGTCTTATATGGTAAAAGTCATTAGCATATTACTAATCAACAACTAATCTAATTTCTAAAAAAAATAATTTTAATATATTTACAGTAGGAAATTTACAAAATAACTTCATGGAACATGTTCTTTACTTAATATCCTAATGACTTTTGGCATAAAATAAAAATTTATAATTTTGACCCATACAATGTATTGTTGGCTATTGCTACAAACATACCCCAGCGACTTAAGACTTGTTTTGTGGTCCAGGGTCACATATATGGATGAATCACTCACAATAAGATCAATAAAATGCATGGATAGGGTGAAGTTCCGTCATACCAAGTTAATTAATTGCTGAACAAGCAGGGATTATTGACGCCATGCCACAAATGCAATCTATAGAGAGATGCCTTTGACCTGAAATACTTTATTACCCCAACACAGACTCAGGATGTACACTGAAATTAAAAAGTAAAAAGATTAATCTGAATGAGCTTCAGTGATATTTCAATCATGACATTCTATGGATGGATGTAAGCTTTAAGTCCTTTGAAAACCAAAGGAAGTCGTTTTTTTCCCTGAAGTTCTCCTAAACTTACTTGTCTAATAAAATAAGAAAGTGGGGGCAGAGCAGTCTCTGTTTACTGAAAGTGAATCATCTTCCTCACCGAAGCACAGTGCGAACACAAAATAGCCCGATGGAAAAAATACACATCACACACACTCACAGGGTAGTTACATCATGAATTACAGGCTATTTCAGTCTATTACAATTGCACATGTCCACATGGTAATTTTTTCTTATTTCACTGAGCTTCATGTTGATTTGCTGCCAGAATTGGCTGTTGCAATCCATGATATGAAATCGGAGGGAAATGTCAGGCCCCGTTGGCTTTGTCTGTCGCTCCACTTCTATTATTAAAAGGAAAGAAAAAAAAATATTTCCTTACAATGAAAGTGATAGTTCCGCTTATATTGTATGGAAAAAGGGAAGTTTGGAATTATATAAATGAAGAAAAAAAAAGACATTTTTTTCATGAAGATTCAGAAGATTAAACAGTCAGTAAGTATGACATGCTCTACCAAAATTAGTGGGGCGCCACCTTAAGATGCAAAAGCTAAGCTCTGTGCATTGACTGAAATGCATACAAAGACATTTAGCAGGACCTTTGTGTTATAAAAGCCATTTGAAATTCCTTTTGAGGTGATAGTCACCCAATAAGATTGTAAAAGTCTTTGAAGTTTAAAATAAATTTGATTCAGATCGCATCAAGGCCCTTCAACCCTTGTCCTCAGACCTTTGAACAGAGGTGGCACTGTGGCCAGATGAGTGTGAGGAAACAGATAGTGACAGGTCTGAAGATACCACAGTGTCCGCAGCAGGACGGACAAGACGGATCTAACGCTGGGAACTTAACCTCTATAGTTCTTAGTTCAAACAACTGACATTCCAATAGATAAAAAAATATCATGAGGTGCCTGTGAGAAGAGTGCCCTCAACATCTGACCCCTACCATGTCATTGCCTCAAGCTGTCAGATCTAATGCACTATTCAAATGTCATGTACAATAAGTGCCAGGTGAATATGGATACAAACCTGGTGACTAGGTACTAAACATTTGTTTGAACCCAAGTAGGTCTATAATTCTTGGAGAAGTCTGTCATGTCAGTGACAGTATCTCAGATGGAAATGTGAGCACAAAATGGTAAAATGGGTCTAGATGGTTATGACATCTAAGTGAAGTAAGTGAAGTGACATACGGTGACCCATACTCGGAATTCGTGCTCTGCATTTAACCCATCCAACGTGCACACACACACCGTGAACACAGAGCAGTGGGCAGCCATTTATGCTGCGGCGCCCAGGGAGCAGTTGGGGGTTCGGTGCCTTGCTCAAGGGCACCTCAGTCGTGGTATTGAGGGTGGAGAGAGCGCTGGACATTCACTCCCCCCACCTACAATCCCTGCCGGCCCGAGACTCGAACCTTTGGATTACGAGTCCGACTCTCTACCCATTAGGCCACGACTTCCCCTCTAGCAGCAGGAGCTAAACGGTCCATGCTAACTAGACCTTCATTGGACCATGAGGCAAGTTTCTTTTCAGGTATTCTTCACCCACAGCTGGGTTTATGGGTTCAGAGAGAAATATGACTCCTCTGTTTAGGTTTCTTCTCAGTAAGACAACAAAACAAATCAGCCTGCCAGTCAATTTTTAATGAACAGCTCTCCCTGGATTTTTCCATTCCCTCCTTCTCGTTCTCTGTATTCTCAACAGGTGATACAGTCTCTTCAAAGTGCAACAAAACCACATCATAACTTCCACACAAACCTGTCAGAAGACTGAAGCTATAAAAAAGACCCTAACTTCTATCTATCTCAGGAGCCAGAAGGCTTCTTGTTCCAAACTGATAGATCTGCTCACAATGTAGTGTGATTTTTATACAGCTGAACAAGATTTGGACCATTTGCCACATTCTTTGGAATAACAGCACAGCCACTGAATGGTTCATGAATAATTCACCTGGCACTGCATTTTTACCTGGCCAAGATACTATAGCATATTTCTTCTATTACAATAAAAGACCCTTAATTCCATTTGAGAGCTACAACAGTCAGGTAACCTGTCTCGTTCTTATCAAACATTCATGCCAGATTTCTCTCTAAATGTTTTCACTGCATGGCACAGGGCTCTTAGTTAAAGGATTAGTCCACCCCAAAATGAACATTCTGTCATAATTGACTCACCTTCATGTCGGTCCAAACCCACATGACTTTCTTTCTTCCGCAGAAGACAAAAGCAAAGGCTGTTTTCCATGCTCTTTTCCAAGCAATTACAATTAACAGGGTCTAAAGATTTCAAGCTCTAAAAAGCACCGTAAAAGTATAATAAAAGTGGTCCATATGACTCACACTCTATATTCCAAATCATACGATAGCCTTGAGAGATGAAAAGGTAATATTAAGAAAATCTTGAACTCACCAAGGATTGTTGTCATGATAGAAGTAGCTGATGTCTGATTTGTGAATGAAACCTTCTTTTGTATTGAATCGATTCATTTGGTTCACATAAACAGTCTGAACGATTAACTGGAAGGGAACATTATCTGTGAATACTGTAAATTTAAGACTATTTCTATTTAAATCTATTATGGTGCTTTTGTGTCCTTTACTGAAGCTTGAAAGCTTTAACCCCGATTCACTTTAACTGCACGTAAGTACAGTTTTTTTTAGAATTTCTGACAAAATCTTAAACGGCTTGAGGATGAGTAAATAATGAAATGTTCATTTTCTTAGAACTGTCCCTGTGGATGGATGTGGAACATTAAAAATAAGGAACAAAACAAGATAGTAGTTCCTCTTGAATGGATGAAATCAGGTGGCCAGAAACAACTAATTCCCTAGTAATTCATCTTCTTGCTGAGATGCTTGGTAAATTATTCCCTATGAGGGAAATCCTCCAAAGGAAATTAAAAATAAACCGATGCAGATTTTTTTCAACTCCCTTATGCAAACAGACCGGAGCAGAACTGCAAGAGAAGAAACATCCTACGCTAAATTCAAAGCATAAAGGCCAATCAGATGATTACAGAGGAAGTGCTCCTGATTAAACATTATGTGATGTGACAACATGACAAAGCTATTTCTTCATTATGCCATTGCGGAACACTCAATGAAAAACGTCTGAAAACAGCCAATTGAAATCAGTTATAAATGGTGTGTAGGTTAACTCATAAAAATGATCAGCGTGACCTGAGAAGCATACTCAGCAGTGTGGGATGGCCGATGTGTTGACACAGTGTGTTAATGAGAGGTACAAATGAGAGGTTACCCCAAGAATGAGGCCAGTGAATCTGTGGTCGATTTCATACGTGAAAAGCTTTGTATTGTGCAGATTCTGGGTCATTTCTACATCGGCAGGATATGTGCCAAGGCAATTAAGACCTGGATGCAAGACAGAATGTGTGCTAGTTTTCTTGGCCTACTGTAAAGGCACATACACCCTCATTATTATCAATGTTATTTTAGTAGCATTTACAAACTATTATAGAATTTATTAAGATGTTAATTAGTTTTTCAGTTTTCATTTGAATGTTAGCTAGTTTCAGCAATTTTGTTATGGCCTTGTAATTTTTATTATTATTTTTATATTTCTATTTAAGTGTCATTTATTTTTATTTCAGTTTTACAAATTTTAGTACTTCAACTTAAACCTAATTAAGTTAGTTAGTAGCCAAAACAGCATTTCTAATTTTCATTTAAATTTAAGATTTGAATAGTTTTAAGCTTAATTAACAGCATCCCTGAATGATAATAAGTTAAAACATCCCCAATCACCCTTTCTATATTCTCCAATGACAAACTTGGCAAATTAACATCACAATTAAAATTGCCATTTTAAATAGTCTTTTCCCTTCATAATGATGGGAAATTAGACTGAAGCTAACAAACTAGCTGTTTATAAACTGTAACTGTTCTTATATAAGCCTCTCTGCTTTTGCAGGCTAAATACATATTTTGGAAAAGCAGAAAATGTTCCTTACACTTGCTCCACCTCCATATTATTTCCACGATAACAGGAATGGAGAATCCTCTGGCCCTCTTCGTCCCACAGGTGTTCTTGGAGAAAACAAGCTGCCCGCTCAGCTCTTTCCAGCAGAGCCTTGTCGCCCAGCACGGCTCCGACACGTGCAAACCCGGACAGCATCAGCCCTGACCAAGCATATAAATGGAAGTGGACACAGATTACAAGCTTTGGAAAACCGGACCGTGTTCAATTTAGAAAACAAGTTTCTTGGAATGACGAAGCCATTTTCTGTCTGTGGTTTCTCCAGCAAAAGTACTTGGGCAAACAACCTGCTTATGTAAAACTTTCGGGAAGAGTTCTACCTCTGAGATAATGAAACTCCCCCAACAAGAGCAAAAAACATTTTGATAAAGTTGAAATAGGTGCCAGCCAAGCTTTGAAAGGAGACATTAAGACTATAAGATCTAAAGTACAATGTGTTCGGAGGGCCGGGGATCACTAACAATAGTTCTGTCAGCCCTGACATGTCTCACGGTTATGCAAGTGGGCCTATCAGGTTTGATTAATGCGAAGGGTTACTCTGCAGGTAGCAATATCCAGTCTGTATGAATTAAGAATGTAATGGAGCGTAGCTCTGGAAGGAACAGTTTCATTAAACAATGTCTCAGGCTTTCTTTAATTAAGATATCAGCTCATTAGTCACTATTCTTCGAGCGCTTTTGTCAGCCAGAGCTCCAAAGGGGCCTTGGCACCCTACGAAGGCTTTGATATCCTTTCATTAAAGACAACGAGGGCAAAGACCACAACCCAAAGGTCCCCTCTGTGGGCTTTTAAAGGCTTGGCACCACATCTAAGCACCCCATGAAAGAACTCCAACATTATAGTGCTGCTATTAAAGCAAACTCAGTCAGGAAAAAAAAAATAAAAAATTTAAGGAGCTTGTTGAACACTGGACCTTGTTCGCAAAACGAAATCAATAAAATCGCAAGGATAGGAAGGGGGTACATATAGCTTGGGGGGATGCAAGCATTATGAATTTTTTTCATGCCTCAGCCTCTCATTGATTAATTGATGGCTGTTTCCATTTCAAAACACTCTATGAAAAGCAATTAACTCTAATTAGAGTCTTTTCCTGGTTCAGTGCTCTGGGATTTCCAGTAGTATATTACTGGCTGACAAATTTACTTTTTTTCCAATCAGGATGCGGGAAACTTACCGTTCCAGGAAGCTAGCATTTTGGTGTCCAGGTGAGGAGGTGGGCGTGCTTTTCGCACCTCGGCCAGCTTGGCCCTCGCATCGGACAGCAGCTCGGACAGTCTGTCCACACTGATGCCAAAGTGAGTAGCGGTCAACTCCACTGAGTAACGCACAATCAGCACATTTTGACCCTGCAGCTCTCCATGGGGGTCCTACAAAAACACAAATCAGTAACAAAGTAACAAATCAGTAAATGCACATAAAAATAAATTGGCATTATAAAACCTGCTTTGTTCACAAATTAGGTGTTGTATACATTAAATGCTAACCAATGAATTTCATTCATTCTACTAGAACGTACTTTTTCGACATTAGTGAAGTAAGTATCAGCGCAGTACCAAGCTACTAGACAAAACTGCGAATTGGAAATTAAACCTAATTTGTGTTATGGTTTGTGAAACATTATTAACTGGCTGTTCATTCGACAATGTGCAGTTAAAGATATTTGCAAAGCTCTTCTTTTGTAATAATATTATAATAATTATTTTAGTAGTTAAAGGGTTACTCCACTCCAAAATGAAAATTTTGTCATTAATCACTTATCCCCATGTCGTTCCAAACCAGTAAAACTTTGTTTGTCTTCAGAACAAAATTTAAGATATTTTGGATGAAAACCGGGAGGCTTTTAACTGTCCCATTGACTGCCAAATAAATAGCACTGTCGAAGTATGAAAGACATCACCAAAATAGTCCATCTGCCATCAGTGGTTCAATCTGAACGTTATGAAGCGACGAGAATACATTTTACACAAAGAAAATAAAAATAATGACTTTATTCAACAATTTGTCTAATCTGTCAGCCGTGCCACACGAATACGCTGTTTTCGTTCAAATCAAAGTGTAAAGAAACGTAGAAGACATATCCGTACAGAACAGAACAGCGTACACAGTTTGTGTCCAGCGGATATTCTCCAAAATGGCGCTACGGTGATGCAGATGAGACAAATTGTTGAATAAAGTTGTCATTTTTATTTTCTTTGCATACAAAAAGTATTCTCGTCGCTTCATAACGTTCAGATTGAACCACTGATGGCAGATGGACAATTTTGGCGATGTCTTTGATACTTTTCTGGGCCTCAACAGTGCTTTTTATTTGGTAGTCAATAGGACAGTCAAAAGCCTCCTGGTTTTCATCCAAAATATCTTTAATTGTGTTCCGAAGACGAATGAAGCTTTTACTGGTTTGGAACGACATGGGGGTAAGTGATTAATGACAAAATGTTCATTTTGGGGTGGAGTAACCCTTTAAACTCTATATTTGCAAATAATTTTTTAGAATTATTTGAGACATTAGTTTATTTTTGTATATATCTTTTTTTCATTACAGCAAGGGAAAAACAAAACATTTTGTAAAGTAATGGAAGAAACGGGTAGCTACACATAAAGACAATTTTATACGCATACTTAGAAAATTAATCCAACTTAATATAATCAACTTAATTTTTTGATACGTAAACATTTTTTTCAATGTTGTAGCCAAGAATCTTTCTAACATGATTATAAAGGTTCTGGCTCTCATAAAAACCTCATATTCCCAAACCTGAGCGGGTTCCACGTTGCCTTGCTCTTTCACACCATAATGATGCATGAAGATATCCGCCTGTGTTGTGCCTCCTGCGGCGCCTTCCACGATGTCAGGAAGCAGCTCTCTGATCTCTCCTGCTGTCCACACACAAAACGCTCCCTCTCTCTTCTCAGTGGATTCCACCGTAGGAAAGGAATCTGCATCCTCAGCGCTATAGAAGCCGCCAGACTGCAGAGGGCAGCACAATGCTCATAATCAAATGTGGTTTATTTATTTTTTTGCCACTTGTAAGCTGTTTTCGAAGGTACATTGTGGTTTCTTGGGGGGATCATTACTTCTTGGCCACAAGTTATCTTGCTAAAACATGTTACTTTACATAACTTCAGCACACAGTGAACCTCTGGTTGTTATTTAAAGAATAATAAGAAGGGGATGATTTATAGTACAGAGAGAATGTGAAGGTTTCAGCTATATTTTGTATGTGTTTGTGGGGAAAACACTGACCTCTAATGTAACTCTCACAACAAAATATGACAGATAAATAAAGGGAAGCATTGTTGGTACCTAATTACTCCATAAATTTGAGGGGGTTTAAATTGTGTGTGTCATCAAACTATTCATCATCACAAGATGGCTGGCACCCTGTGCTGGATAGTGGATGAGGGTTGACCTCAAAAAGTGCTCTGACCTAGGCGATTTTTCAGTGCTTTTGTGGGTTGGTGCTGATTCAGCATGACTGATGCCAAATGTGGGATCTAATGAGAGATTAGATGTGAGACTCAAATGTGGTGAGTCTAAGAAGACTCACCTTGTCACTTAGGTCTCTGGAGACGTAAAGCAACACGTCACGAGCCACATCTGCAAATAGGCGTTCCCCAGACACCTGCAGAGATCAACAGCCATAATAACACCACACCCAGCCAAGCCAATGCCATATATATAACTAGAAGCTTTTAGCTGATTGTTATACAAATCTTAAAATCATCTTAAAAGAACAGTTCACCCAAAACTGAAAAAATGCCAAAAATTTACTCTCAGGCCACCCAAGATGTAGATGAGTTTGTTTCTTTATTAGAACAGATTTGGAGAATAAAAAAATCCCATTACATTACTAGCTCACCAAAGGATCCTATGCGGTGAATGGGTGCCGCATAAATGAGAATTCAAACACCTGATAAAAGCATCACAATTATCCACAAGTACAAAAAAAGTTCATCCACTGTTGTCCTCTCACATCAAAATCCATCCACGTATTTGTCTAGAACTGTTTTATACTGTTTTCTCTTGTAAAGCTTGATCAGTGCACATTTCTCTCCTGATTCAGATGAGAGGACTTTTCACTGGAGAAAGCATATAATATTAAGAATAGAAGACTAGTACTTTAGCCAGAAGCAATGGTTTGAACTTAAAAACATCTTGATGAATGCATTACAAACAAACAGCAAATACAGTTAATTAATGGAGTGGAGTCATGTGGATTATTGTGATGTTTTTATCAGCTTTTTGCACTGTCATTCTGACGGCACCCATTCACTGCAGAGGGTCAATTGATGAGCAAGTAATGTAAAGCTATATTTTTTGATAAAGCAACAAACTCATCTACATCTCGGATGCCCAAGGGTAAGCAAATTTTCTTTTTTTGGGTAAACTATTTCTTTAATTTGAGCATTTGATAGATAACCACAGAATAAGCAACATAACACCAATAAAGTACTTATTTTGTCTACAAACTCCAGAAATACAGAACAGTGTTTCATTATTACTTTCTGGACATAAGCGATTATCAAGAGAGATAAGAAGCACAGAAAATATATCCTATATTAAAACATATTGAACACAAAGAGTACCCCCACATACATATTCCCACCTGGTAAGCAGTGATATAGGCCACAGCAAGCTGGCCTTGGTCATATAACATCTTTTCAAAGTGAGGAACATGCCAGGAGGTGTCTGTGGAGTATCTGTGAAAGCCCTGAAAGAAAGAAGAGAATTGTGTTTGGTTATGCAATTAAAAGGGAAGAACTGATATGGTCGACACAGGTTCTGAATACACAGTTTTTGCATGTCACCTGTGCCACATGGTCATGAATGCCCCCCAATGCCATCATTCGGAGAGTGTGAAGAGCCATTTGCAGTGCTTCTGCTCCCTCAGAGTTGACACGATTTACTGCCCAAAATGACATCAGGAACATCAGGTTCACTGGAGAAAGGAAAAACACAAGGCCATTCTACATTATTAATGCAGATGCATATTTGACAGGTAATTAACTCACACAAGACAGGTGGTCAACAGGATATTGTGTTTACTCGCTTTGTGACTCTGTTCTAATAACAAATGAATGACAGACTGTAAATATTGTACAGGTTTTAGTGATAAATCTTTTCAGTTCATTCCAGTGTTTTGTTTACCTGGTGAAGGGAACTTCGGAGCCTCTCGAAAACCTCCATAGTCTTCCTCATATGAGTGAGCCAGCTGCTGGTAACATCTGTTGGCAACATCTGGACCGGATGGAAGAGTTTCTCCAGGGCTGGCAGAGATTTCTGTCCCCTTCCTGAGGGCTTCCAGTACTCTCTCTCCACTAGACTCCAGGGTTTCTCTGTTGCTCTGCCACTAAAACATACAGTATGAAGGTACTCAGACATCAGAGCACCACAGTACATGGTTTTCAATCTTTGGATGCCATTGTCAATAAAGCTATATATTTTGATGTATAAAGACCCATTTATACTGTGAAAATATATTATGCATACAATATTATTCAAAAGTTTTTGAAGGAAAGTTATGCTTATGCTCAACAATTATTGCTCACTAGGGGGCCTTAGAATACAGGGATTTAAGAAAGTAAAAACAGTAATAATGTTAAACCTTCTTACAACTTACAATAACTTTGTAAATTAACTATATATTCTGTTTTAACATATTTTAAAATTTAAGTTTAAAAGCTGAATTTTCAGCAGCCGTTAGTGCCACATGATCCTTTAGAAATCATTCTAATAAGATGATTTGCTCATGTGCTCCATGAAAACTCCCTTATTATTATTATTATTGTTAATGTTGAAAACAGTTACTGCAGAAACCCTGAATTTATTTTCCAGGATCCTTTGATGAATAAAAAGTTCAAAAGAACAGCATTTATCAGCAACAATGTAAAAGTCTTTACTGTCACTTTTGATCAAGTCAATGCATCCTTGATGAATATTAACTACTTAATTAATTGTTAAGTATTACTTTACTTTTTAAAAACTTTGAACAATACTGTACATATTAACTATTATCTAATAAATATTTACTTTCTATTAATTTGATCTCTTAAGACTACTGTTAGATTTATAAACCTAAAGAAAAACACAAAACTAGACAATTACTAGAATAAAATAATGGTAATAATGTCCAATTTGTTAAATGGTAACTTATTTTGTCTTTATATTATTATTTTTATTATACTTAGCAGCCTCTTGTGGCCACCTGACCACAGTTTTGAAAACTGACTTCCCCTGCTCACTAGGGGGCCTTAGGAGATTTAGGGGAAAAAATAATAAGTAGATAAGTAATCCAAATAATCAATATATAATATACATACAATATATAAATAAAAAAAATCATATTATGTAATATATATATCTTCCTATATCTATCCTTCCATAATAATAATATAGCAATATCTTGAATATATTGATATTAGTATATATATATATATATATATAAAAAATATTGCTATATTATTATTATTATTATGTAATATATAATACAAGGATACATACATGAAGAAGTGTAAAATATTCCAAAATATAAAAAACTTCAATCTTGGCTCCTACTTGTTCTATAATTCTTAAAAGCACAGTTTTCAGTCCAGGTCTTCTTCCACTGTCTCTGGGTGGGAAGTAAGTGCCACCTATGAATGGCTTGAGATCTGGTGTGAGCCACACACTCATTGGCCAGCCACCACCACCACTGGTTGCCTGGGCAGAAATCATTCAGCGTATTTCAATTATACATGACACTTTGTAAGTTATGGCATCGACAACACATGAATTCTACTGGTCCAAACCTGCACAAATGTCATGTAAACTTTGTCCACATCAGGTCTCTCCTCTCTGTCCACCTTTATGCAGACAAAGTTCTCACTGAGGATTTTTCCAATCTCCTCATCTTCAAACGATTCTCTCTCCATCACGTGACACCAGTGGCAGGTGGAATAACCCACTGTAAGCAATAATCAATGGTAAAGACTGAAATATGTAGGCTTGTGCGTTAAACAACATTAACAAAACATGGATCCAACAAGTATTCTTTCAAGTTACCAGAAAGAAAAATGGGCTTGTCTTCACTTTTCGCTTTATCAAAGGCTTCTTGTCCCCAAGCATACCTAGTAAAGAAAAAACACCAGAAAATAATTTTAAAAAAATACATGGTAAAATAAATCACGCATTATCTAAACTTGGTTTGTATTTAAGTCAACACAAATTATAGTATAAAATATTAACGTTTTATTTAAGTGAAAGTGTTGACAAATATTTGACAAGACATCACAGTATAATTTATATGCAATTAAATTTTGTGTAATTCTATTTATATTATTTAAAATTCAATTTCCATGCATTATTAATACACTAATACAGGGTACAGGTATTAATACAAGTTACACTACAGTAATACAGGAGAAATGCAGGGAAGTTATATCAGGAATTGCAAGTTTTACAAAGCATTCACAGAGTGCTTATTGTTGACAGTTTCTAAACTGACTTTGTGTTTACAGTAAGCCTAAAGATCTCAGAGCCCCTCACCAGTCCACAGGGTTGTGTGCATGTTGTAATAGATAGGAAGACTTCTCTTTACTCAGGCGATTGGTGTGTTTAATCTTTAATGTGTCTGGTCCATCACTCCCAGATGCCATGCTGAAGAAAACCACTCCAGAAGACCTAAAACAATCATAGGACATATCTGTGGTGAATGAAATCAATAGAGTGCCACCTTAGTAAACAGGGCCCGAAAAAAAAAAAAAAGAATGGTTTAGAATGGTTTTGGGAACTTTTCAGGGGGTTGTCCAGCTAAGACCAGCTTAAACTGGTCAGAAAACCAGTTTAGGGAAGGATATGCCAGCTTTTATTTGTAAACAAACTTTGGAACAGTTACAACTGAATAATAGCAAGCGTTTTACTGCATATAAACAATGGCGGTGTCTCAAAACGTATTAAGCTACCTGTCTAGACAGCATTTTTGTATGAATTCAACATTCTTATTTGCCCTAGACAGCATTTTGGGCATCAGCTTACTAGGTTTTGAACATATAATCGTTTTGTAATATATAATCAAGGTCTCTGTATTAGCTCCAGTGCTAACGAAGCCTGCATCGTTTTATAATCGGTTGTGCAAGCACGCGATCAGACATGAAGCACTTAGCATGACGGTGTCAGAGGTCAGTGCCTACCTGAAGCTGTCCCAGGACAATCTGGTACTGGCAAGCACTGACTTCTGGCTAAACAGGAGGGCTTGTAGTAGTCCAGAGCACCGGCTGTTATATAAAGTATGACTGTCTTTTCGCAGAAGGGACCTGGTGAAGAGCCTGGCCTGTGCGATGTGTTTGATGCTGGTTGATAATGTAGACCATGCGAAACCCAGTCTCAGCATCATAGATCCGCACCGAGCAGCCCGTGGAGCGGATTCACGCAGTGCACTGTCAGTGGAGTGACCTGAAACTCATGTTTGCGCCACTAGATGTCGCACTAGATCTGCTATAAACAATATCAGCAAAACAAAACTTTGGTCTACCTTTAGCATTTTTACCTAACTGATCTCTCACAGTATAATTATTTATTTAAAATTATATTTAATGGAATTCCAATTAAATTAATTAAATTATAATGATGTATTATCTCCGTGTATTGTGTTTTCTTAAAGCTGTGGAAGAGAAAATAAATAAAGGGCTATTTTATGAATACCATCGTTTATAGTACGCGAGTTTTAAAAAGTATAACAGTTCATTTTGCATTTAATACAGGTTTGGAAATTGGATTTGCCCCCCTTCAGAACAATTTCTCATTTGACCGTTAGAGGACGCTTGTAATGTAACCCGGAAGTAGAAGTTCCTTTCTTCCGGTAAATCAAACAACAACATTGCTGAAGACATGGAAGAGATCGGGGAAGATGAGCTCAAAAAGCTCGAATATTTGTCTTTGGTGTCTAAAGTGTGTACCGAACTTGACAACCATTTAGGAATCAACGATAAAGACCTTGGTAAGTTTATAAATTTGACTTGACCGCGTGTCGTAGTTGGTAGCTGTTTCGTAAATGGCTGGTTAGCCTGTTTCTACATGTGGAATCAGTGTTTGTGTACAAAATTTAACTGGAACAAACCGTTCATTTGTGTTATTAAGTAAAATTCAGTCACCCTGTTATGTTACACCTTTCGTTTATCTATAATCCTCTTATGTCTATATATATATATATATATATATATATATATATATATATATATATATATATATATATATATATATATATAATAGCTGGCTGTTGCCAGTAACGTGGTCGTATTCACTATGTGGTAGAGTTGCATTGCTTGTTGTTTCTTTGAAAAATGTCTTTCTCACTTAGAAATTATTTGAAAGCTGTTAAAAGGTTTTAAAACAATTATTTTAGTAAAAGGTATTTTGGCCAAAACTGTGATTATCAGTAAATTTTGTAAAGGGTCTGGTTAGTAAAGTTATTTACTGATGTAAAAGACAGGCACAGTTTTTGTGTGTATGGAAGTCTGTAGTAACAGTATGTTGGTTTGTGTTTTTCAGCTGAGTTTGTAATCAGTCTTGCTGAGAAAAATCCATCCATTGATGGATTTAAGTCAGTGCTGGTTAAAAATGGAGCCGATTTCACAGTAAGGATTTTTAAAGTCACTTCTGTCAAAAATGTGGTCCTTCAATTTTGTGTGTTGTGATTTTACATTTGGAGTTTTAGAAATATCTAACCCACCATGTCATTTCTGTCCTTTAGGATTCACTTGTCAGCAATTTGCTTCGTCTCATTCAAACCATGCGTCCTCCTGCAAAAGCATCTACCAGCAAAGGTAAGGGCATTCAGGGTCTTATAGAATAGCAGTCAGTTTTGATTGTAACATCTTCAGGTCTAACATCTGTTTTTTTTGTTTTTTTTTCACATCTCTTGAATTTGTTTTTTTTTCTTATGTGATATTTATTGCACAGCCTCTCATGCTGTGGCTAAACCAAAGAGGGAAAAGGACAAGCTGAAAGAGCTGTTTCCAGCTCTGTGCAGACCTGATAATCCTAATACTAGGGTAATTCTATATATACATCTTCTATATAAATAATTATAATGTGTTTTTAATCAACAGTAATCATAAACTATATCTGCTCTTCTAATTAGAGTATGCTGGATGAGGATGATGTGAAAGTTGCTGCTGATGCTATGAAAGAGTTGGAGATGTTTATGCCCAGTGTTAGTTGTACAGAACCTAGCAGCAGTAAACACAGGTGAGGAACTTCTGTAACATAACATAGATGCCATTAAACTTGATGCTGCAGTGATTGCCCCGTTGCATTTTAACGTGTACGTATCATCCGTCTTAGATCTGAAACCAGCAGCAGCAGTAAGAAGAAGCGGAGAAGCAGAAGTCGTAGTCGGAGCAGGGATAGGGACAGAGACAGACGGAGGCGCCATCGCTCTCGATCCCGTTCCAGGTCTCGCTCTAATGAGAGAGACAGAAAGAAGCGCAGGAGCCGCTGGCACTCTCGCAGCAGGTCCAAGAGTCCTGCACGGGGAGACAGAGACAAAGGCTCAGACCGCTGGAAGGACAAACATGTGGACCGGCCCCCTCCAGAGGAGCCATCTGTGGGGGATATTTACAATGGCAAAGTCACCAGTATTATGCAGTTTGGCTGCTTTGTGCAGTTGGAAGGCCTCAGGTGCGGTTTAGATGCAGTAAATCTACTTTTAAGGCTATTGAAATTGATTTGAGCGTGTATGATATGATATTAAACCATTTCTCTTTCATCTTTATTTTATAAAGAAAACGCTGGGAAGGCTTGGTCCATATTTCTGAGCTCAGGAGAGAAGGTCGGGTAGCAAATGTGGCAGATGTGGTCAGCAAAGGTCAAAGGGTCAAAGTCAAGGTGTTGTCCTTCACTGGATCCAAAACAAGTCTCAGTATGAAGGTGAGTTAGCTGTGTCTTAATGAAAGCAATGAGAGAGAACAGACAAAACTGCCAATGGTCCAAAAGTCACCAATTTAGAGAACAGTTAAAAATTGCATATTTCAGTCTGTGCATCTTATTTACAGATTTGTTAAATTTTTAAAAGTAAATCAAAGAATAATAATAATTAAAATTTTCTGCATATTGAGATTCTGCCACTTAACATAAGTAAATATATATTTTTTTATTTATAAATAATTATCACTAGAATTAATATTATAATATTGTTTTTATTGTAGTATTCCATTTTTTTATTGTTATATACACAAATTTAGATGTATATTGAAATTTTAATGATAATAATGGTAGTAATAATTACTATTACCATTATCATAACTTTTATTATTTAATTGCCTTTTGTTGTTGTTGTTGTTTTAAGCACTTTCACCCTGACTCTTATACAACACTTGTATACATTTAATTATTTGACTAGAAATTTTGCTTATATCTTCCATATATGAAAGACATTTTGTGCTCCGCTTGTTTTATATATTGACTGATCACTGTGCATTATATGTGGGCTGATTTTTGTTGGGTTGTCTTTTACAAGGACGTTGACCAGGATACTGGTGAAGACCTGAACCCTAACAGGAGGAGAAATGTGGGTGGAGAAGGTCATGAAGAGTCGGCCATGAGGAATCCTGACAGACCTACAAACCTGAACCTAGGCCATGCTCCAGAGGTAGAAGATGACACATTGGAACGCAAAAGACTCACCAAGATCTCTGATCCGGAGAAGTGGGAAATCAAACAGGTGCATGGCCATCTTTTATGTGAAGTTGAATACATTTCTTGTTGTAACATGTATTACTTATTGTTCATATTTTAACATCTTGATCTGTCTGTTCTTAGATGATTGCTGCCAATGTGTTGTCTAAGGAGGAATTCCCAGACTTTGATGAAGAGACAGGAATTCTCCCTAAAGTAGATGATGAGGAAGGTATGAGTTGGATTATCCTTTAACTCAATATTTTTACCATACCAATAAATCAAATCCAGCTTCCCATCATAAAAAATAGTTTTTGTTGGAACACCTCTAGCTGCCTGAGCAGCCACCTCAAATTTTGTCTGTGTTGTTGTTTGTCTGTCAGATGAGGACTTGGAGATTGAGCTGGTGGAAGAGGAACCTCCATTCCTGAGGGGACACACCAAACAGAGCATGGACATGAGTCCTGTCAAGATTGTCAAGGTAGATCAAACCACCTGTACTCTCACTCTACAGCTCTCCGAGCAACATAGGAAGCAAAGCTATTGATTTCATGAACCTGGACATATTCTGTGATTTTTACACTTGCATATATTCTGTTTTTCTGGCAGAACCCCGATGGATCTCTCTCCCAAGCAGCCATGATGCAGAGTGCCCTGGCCAAAGAGCGACGGGAGGTGAAACAGGCCCAACGGGAGGCTGAAATGGACTCAATCCCCATGGGCCTTAACAAACACTGGGTGGACCCACTTCCTGACGGTAAGACATTCAAACTTCCTCCTAGCTTCATCTGAATAAGGAATGATGTTGCACTCCAATTCAGGAAGTCAAAATGTCTTCCTACCCTGTAAAGTGCAATAGAATGCCACTTCAAGTCACACTTCCTACTCTAATGCAGGTGTAAGATGTCCTGTAAACTTGCCAGCATAGTTGACAATGATAAATATTATTTTGCATCAAGTCAAACATTCACAAATGATTTTATGGTCAGAATTCTGATATGTCAAACAGGAATATCACACATCTGACTTTAATTAGAATACTTTAGAATTTGAAACCTCCATGGAATAGTAGTAACATTTGAAGACTAAAATGAAAACCAGTCTAATTAAGTATATAGTGAAGTAGGATTGTGTGAGAAAACGGAAGTTTTGCAGTCCATGTCCTCCAGTTAAAAAAAAAAGAACAAGCGGTTATGTAATATGAAAGACACTGATAATTCCAGATAAACTTCCTTCCTATTTGTCCATACTGGGGTTTAGGGAGTTCTCTGGTGGGGAGATCTGATTTCCTGAGCTCTGCTATCATGGCAGATGGTGGCTGGTCTGCACATAACAAGCCTATCTCTGACGCTCATATGCCCTCTGGCTTTGTATGAGCTCAAGTCTGTTATCATGTTTGTGCATCTCTAATAAATGCTTTTTTCTGTCTTCACACGCTCACCATCCATACAGCCGACGGCAGGCAGATAGCTGCCAATATGAGGGGCATAGGTATGATGCCCAACGACATCCCAGAATGGAAGAAACACGCCTTTGGTGGCAACAAAGCCTCCTATGGAAAAAAGACTCAGCTTTCTATCCTAGAGCAAAGAGAGAGTCTTCCCATCTACAAGCTGAAAGAGCAGCTCATTCAGGTGTGACTTCAACTGATACGTATTTTCACTCTGAGCTAGTTTTCAGTTTAGTTATGTTCATATATTCAACCGTTGTGTCTTCACAGGCTGTCCATGACAACCAGATCCTAATTGTGATCGGTGAGACGGGCTCAGGAAAGACCACTCAGATCACTCAGTACCTGGCTGAGGCTGGATACACCACACGGGGGAAGATCGGGTGCACACAACCCAGAAGAGTGGCAGCCATGTCTGTGGCTAAAAGAGTGTCAGAGGAGTACGGTTGCTGTTTAGGTCAAGAGGTAGATGCTTGCTTATATTAATTTCCACAACATTGGCAACAATGACCTAACATTTGAGCATAGCAGTTTAAAATGGATCTCTTTCTGTGTCTGTGCAGGTTGGCTACACCATCCGTTTTGAGGACTGCACAAGTCCTGAGACTGTCATTAAGTACATGACGGACGGTATGCTGTTAAGAGAGTGTCTGATTGACCCTGATCTGGGCCAGTATGCCATCATTATGTTGGATGAGGCCCATGAGAGAACAATTCACACAGACGTGCTCTTTGGCCTACTCAAGAAGGTACCGTTCAGAGGCTTTGTTCACACAGTCTGGGTCAATAAAGATTTTATTTTATGTATTCATTTATTTGGAAAAAAATGTTTGAATTTTATATATCTATATGTATGTATACTATTTATATAGTTTTAAATTATAAAATATCTATTATTTAAAAGATTATTACTATTATTAAGAATAATTATTTGTTTTACTTTTTTTCAAATAAAGTAAACAATAAATAACTTTAACTGATAAAGTAAAAATGAGGCATGCAAGATCTATTCTTAAAGAGTTTGAACCTGTTTTAAACACTGTTGCTTTCTACTCTTGAAAAACAGGGCAAAAACTTTTGAAAGTGACAAACTTAGGTGCTTAGATTTGTCCACCTCCTTTGGGTCACATGTAATAGTGTCTTGTTTTTGTATTATTTAGACTGTACAGAAGCGAACTGACATGAAGCTCATTGTGACATCTGCTACTCTGGACGCTGTGAAATTCTCTCAGTACTTTTATGAAGCACCTATTTTTACCATCCCTGGTCGTACATATCCAGTGGAGGTTTTGTACACTAAAGAACCCGAGACTGATTATCTGGATGCAAGTCTGATCACAGTCATGCAGATTCACCTCACTGAGCCTCCAGGTAACTTTTTGCGCACATAGTTGTTGCCACAGAAAAACTTGCCTGTGAAAATGAGCTTCCTGTAATAAAAGTTATTTAATGTGCAGGTGACGTCTTGGTGTTCCTGACGGGTCAGGAGGAGATTGACACTGCCTGTGAGATCCTGTACGAACGAATGAAATCCCTTGGTCCTGATGTCCCAGAGCTGATCATCCTCCCAGTCTACTCTGCCCTGCCCAGTGAAATGCAAACCAGGATCTTTGACCCAGCACCACCTGGAAGTAGAAAGGTACCATCCATTGCTCTCTATGGTCACTTCTGACATATCAGAACATCTCTTCCTGAAAATGTGGATCACTGTATAAACCTTAACAAGTATTCTGCTTCTTTTTTTTTTTAGGTGGTCATTGCTACTAACATTGCAGAGACTTCTTTGACAATTGATGGGATCTACTATGTGGTGGATCCAGGTTTTGTCAAGCAGAAGGTTTATAACTCCAAAACCGGCATTGATCAGCTAGTGGTTACCCCCATCTCCCAGGTAACATCTATTCCTAATGGCCCAAACTATATTCAGTTTACATTTTAAGTCTCCTAAACTGCCTTCTTGTGGTCCGTAGGCCCAGGCTAAGCAGCGAGCGGGCAGAGCAGGTAGAACAGGCCCTGGGAAATGCTACAGACTCTACACAGAACGTGCCTACAGAGATGAGATGCTCACAACCAACGTACCTGAGATTCAGAGAACTAACTTGGCCAGCACTGTACTGTCTCTAAAGGTACAATTCAACAGTTTTAATGTTGAGTCATCTAGGGACAATATAAAAATTCTGGCATGTAAGCTGATAATTTTTCTTTTCCTCCAATCAGGCAATGGGCATCAATGACCTGTTGTCATTTGATTTCATGGATGCTCCGCCCATGGAAACTCTCATCACAGCCATGGAGCAGCTGTACACTCTGGGAGCGTTGGATGATGAAGGCTTGCTTACACGCCTCGGTCGTAGAGTAAGTTTGCATGTGTCCGTTTTCTTACGGTTTTCAACGGATTTGGTTATAGCTGCTCGGTTTTCAAAATGAAGTATTAAGTTTCTTGTCACTGTTCCTATCAGATGGCCGAGTTTCCTCTGGAGCCCATGCTTTGTAAGATGTTGATCATGTCCGTCCATCTTGGCTGCAGCGAAGAGATGCTGACCATTGTGTCAATGCTCTCAGTACAGAATGTCTTCTACAGACCAAAGGTCCTCATTTAGCCCACACGCGTTAACACATCCATGAGTGGTCAAGGAACAGTTACATCATCACATAGAGCTTTAGGTATCCTAGCAGACTGATCCTAAAGATGGTAATCATGATTTCACTCTAAATCTCAGGACAAACAAGCTCTGGCAGACCAGAAGAAGGCTAAGTTTCACCAGCCTGAGGGGGACCACCTGACTTTGTTGGCTGTCTACAACTCCTGGAAGAACAACAAGTTTTCCAACCCCTGGTGCTATGAAAACTTCATCCAGGCGCGATCTCTCAGGCGTGCGCAGGATATCCGCAAACAGATGCTGGGCATCATGGACAGGTGAGGGGTTGAGAATAACAGTAACTTTATACAACTTCCTTAAATTGTATTACACAACCTAAGCCTTAAGGCCTGTTCACACCAAGAGCAATAACTATGAAGATAACTATGTATGAGCTGCGGTTATGTCATCGCTGCTTTGCTGAAGCTCTTTAAAGTTGAGTGGATTCCGATTGGCTAGATGTTTTTATAGGAAAAATTATTCTGGAAGTGATTCCATTGATGTCATTCCTTTGTGTTGATATTGTTATAGTTGTGGTGTGAACTTTCCTTTTCTCATAGAATTAGAATGAATTTTAAAACGTATTACCCTTGGTGTGAACGGCCCTTTACACTCTATCTTCTCTCTTCAGACACAAGTTGGATGTAGTATCATGCGGTAAAGCCACAGTACGTGTACAGAAGGCCATCTGCAGTGGTTTCTTCCGGAACGCAGCCAAAAAGGACCCTCAAGAAGGTTACAGGACCCTCATAGACCAGCAGGTGGTCTACATCCACCCCTCCAGCGCATTGTTCAATCGCCAACCAGAATGGTATGTTTGCAAAAAGCGATTAACAGCAGGACTAGTATCCATGCTGCTTGTACTAAAGCTAGTTTCACTGCGTTCTTCTCCTCAGGGTGGTGTATCATGAGCTTGTGCTGACCACCAAGGAGTACATGAGGGAGGTGACCACCATTGACCCCAGGTGGCTTGTAGAATTTTCTCCAGCTTTCTTCAAAGTTTCTGATCCCACACGCCTCAGCAAACAGAAGAAACAGCAGCGGTTGGAGCCCCTTTACAACCGCTACGAGGAACCAAATGCTTGGAGAATATCCAGAGCCTTCAGACGACGCTAGAACTTTCACACAAGGTTCTCATAGACTGCGAATGTCCCATACTGCTGCTAAACAAAACGTTGAGTCTGTGGTGTTGGCAGAGTGGAGGATAGCATGGACAGAAGCTAAAAATGTGTGTAAAAAAACCTCGAGGTGCCCTATTTTTTTTTTTTTTTTTTTTAAGATGAGCTCCTTTCCACTACTGTGAACAGCACGTTTGAATTTAAAGACATTCCATCAAAAATTAAAGTAAGCCTGATTTTCTGCTTTCCCTTTTTTTTTTTTTGTTATAAGCATTTTATTTATTATTTTAATTTTGGATATGGATGTTATGGATTTATAATTGAAATTATCCCTACATTTGTATTAAAAAAAATACAAAAACCTGAGGGATCAAAATATAAAGTTAAATTATCTGGGTTATTAAACCCTGTGTTGGATGTCAAATCCAGTTAATTTGATGTTTTTTTAACAAGCTATTCCTTTAACATAACAAATCAGTTATTTGCATTTGTATAGTGCAGCTCTTTTTCGTCCAGATTCTCCGGAACGGCCCATTTGTGTTGTAGAATGTGTGGACAGCACATCCGTCTGGTCAGTGGATGTTGATTACTGTGCTGAGAGGGAAAGGGTTTTCATTAATTCAGTTAGTTCCTCTGTGGTGGTCTGGTCATGTATAATTGAACAAGATGTTAAGTCACTTTCAACTATCACACACAGATCTCATCCTTATTTGGGACCTCTCTTCTGTTTTAATGTTTAAATGACCAACTCCGAACAGGATCAGTGCATTGGACCACAGTGGAGATTTTGTATTATAGCTCTTTTATTAGAGGAAGTGATGGGGGATGGAAATGTCCTGCAGTTTTTGATATTGTTACAGCATATGTTCATCATGAAGTCATTTTGACGTCAACTTAAATTAAAATCTGTCTTTTAAAAAGTCCCTATTTTGAGTGGTTTCTTTTTCTTTTTGGTTACCTTAAAGCTTATATTGCAGTTGAACTATATATCTACATTTATTTTTAAAAGAACGGAAGTCCAGAGTGAGAAAGATGAGGTGCTAACTATTTCTCACCTGTCAGCAACGGATTACACCGCCAGAGGAAAAATAAAAACTCAAAAATGTGACGAGACCAAAAATGAGAAGAGAGTGAACATCAGTTTGAGAATGTTAATTCAGGTTTTGTCGCTGGAGGGAGCTCAAAGCTTACTACACTTCTTTTTGACAGGTAAAAATGATTTTGAAAGATGGGACGTGTCTAATTCAGTGGCCTTCTGAGACCTTTCTCACGGAAAGTGTTTTTGCATTTATAAACGCGGGACTCGAGCATTGGAAGTTTAGGGATCAGGGGGTGGAGATGGGTAAGTTTAGGGATTGGGGGTGGAGATGGGTAGGTTTTGGGATATGTAAAGTGGGAGAAGTTGGATCTGGAATTCTGGATCCAATCTCGACCCCTGGATCTCATGTTCTGCTGTCTATCTTACCCACTTAACTTCCTGTCGACCTATACTGTCCTATATAAATAAAGGCATAAAACAAAAAAAGGCAAAAAAAACTACATCAGTGAGTTACAGGTAAACACCGCCTGTTGCATTTTGCGTTTGTTGCAAACATAAGAAACAGAGACTGTTCACATGGTATAGTAGTAATATTGGGTCTTTATTAAGCAATCTCTTGAACCACAGTACTGTGTTTAGATTAGATAGGCCTCAGAAGTGAGAGGAATGCAGAGTCCCTAATGAGATTAATTTAATAAAAAAAAAACAGCCTTATATACAAGTGGATGGGGTAGGCATGTGCAATAGGTGCAGCGGGGAGTAAACTGGGATGGGGAACATGGGAAAATGTTGGTGGCATTAGTACATGTAGCTTTTGGAGTAGGATTGAGGGCCCATGTTGGTGGCAGCTGGTTCGGGAGGATAAGACGCCCCCTCATCAAGGTGAGACAGTGGCACCGTGTCTTCCTCATTGACGTAGCGTTCGAATTCTGCCTTCAGACTTGGACGCTGATTGTCCGGAAAAGCCAAGGATATCAGAGCCTCTGGCTCACATACAAATTTGTAAACATAACGCTCACCCGCCACCTGAAAAAAAAAAAGTGTTAAATATTATTTCACAATCAAAAATTAGAACCCTCATGTTCTGTTTGGGACCCCAGACTTATTTTTAACATCTAAAAAAACATGCTTAACATGGAAGTATCAGGTTGATACATCATGAATTTTGAGATCATGAAAAATGTATTTATAATCTGGCACCGTAGCTATAAAAATGGAAATTAAATGCATATGCAATTAAAAATAAAAATGTATATTGTTTTGTATAATAAATATGTTGAATGGTTTAAATAAATTAATTTATATAAGTTTATAAAATAAAATGCAAATCATTTTCATATGATACACATACATTAGTAGTACACACCTGGATTTAATTTAATTTAGTATTATTGTATTTGAAATGTATTTTGTACTACGTGTTTTTGCTGGTGTCAAATTGAAGCCAGACAGAAACAACATTACTTAGATAAAGTTGACATTTTGGGATTAGGCTATTTATTATTATTATTATTTTAGACAAATTATTCCGGAGTCAATTTTTGGAGTCTCTGGGATCTCAATGGAACATGAGGGTTCAAGTGAAGAGAAAAAAAAATAGCATAGGAGACAAAATAAGTGATAAAATACCTTTTGCATAATTCCCTTCTCATAATAGTAGCGCAAAGAACGACTCAGTTTGTCGTAATTCATGGCTGGACGGTTCTTCTGCATCCCCCAGAGTCTTGCCACCTAGAGTGTCAAAAGTCATAATACAAACCATAAGAGCAGGAAATTACTGTATTGCAGTGACTTAATTTGAACACAAGAGGTCCTTTGTGACTCTAACAACTGAACTTTGAAAAGGAAGGGCGAGTCCCAGCAAAATAATGCAGTTCCCTTTTATATAACCAAATAACCACTAAACGCTGACCAAAACACCACACGGTGCATAGCTCAAACTACTAGTTGTCAAACCTAGAGGAAATACTTATTTATCCTAAACTTCAAGGATCGACTTGAGCCAAGGGCCCTTGAGAAAAAAAAAAAAAAAGTTTTGTTCCATCTTGGGCCAGTAAACGTGTGGGTCTGCTGACATTTGAGGAACAGATTGTTTAGTCTTTGACAGAGCTCTAAGCTTTAATTGTGATAGTAAAACTTTGGCTGTAATGAATGATTCATGCGCACAGTTGAGCAGAACTGATGGATGCATCTCTGCATGATAGCTTGCAGAGTCATGCCATTTAGCCGTCTACTGACCACAGACAATAGGAGGTTAACGCTCTCGTCTCGACCGCTGCTGTGTGCTTAGACTCTGGCAAAATGGAAGGTTGTAATATTTGGTAATGGAGCCATTCTCCATTTTATTTCACTATGCTGTTAAATGGGGTAAATAATGCATGGCAGCTAATGGAAAACTGGCATCGTGTGGATGAGTTCTTAGACCCTGGGGAACTGTGAGCTGATCGCAAGCAAATCTCTGAAACCCATTGTTTATTCTCTCTATAGTTTGTGAAGGCTGAATAAACACTGCATCGAATTGATCTGAACCTCCCAATAATATTGTCATCTTAGTTCTTTGAATGATTAATTGCTATTAATGTTTTCTGGATATAAAAACATGTTTTGGCTTCTGAGAACTCTTAAAAGCCCAACTTTTACCTCCTCTGGCTCAATGAGTTTGAACTCCATGCCACGGCCGGTCCATGCGATGAAGTGCGCATTGCCGGGGTCGTCGAGGAGGGCCACCAAAAACTGCCAGAGCTGCAGTGAACCACGGCGCTGATAGGGGGCGCCCTCACGAAACACACCGCCCCCTTCCTGCTTCACCTCACCTGAGCAAAAGGAAAAGAGATTGTCCATTAATTCACCTATAGATAGCAATCATATCTCAAAACCTTTTATTCAAGACAGATATATAGTAATAAGGACTTGATTTGAAATCATAGAGTGGGGAGACCACATTGAAAAATTTAGATTCAAAATCTAAAATTTTAGGACTTTGAAAAAAATGTAAATGTTGAAAAATTATTTTGCAATCATGCTCGAGAATGCAATAATCAGGTTTTACACAAACTTGTGGAGTTCATTCAGTGTAGGAGAGGCAAGCCAAATACTAAGAAATAACGAGATTTATATTCAATTTTCAATTCAGCTTTCTATTATGATTTTTTATGTTGGTGACAATTTGTAATGGAAAAATGTGTATTAGATTTAAAAAAATAAAATAAACACATTTTCAGTAATGGTCTCAGACTTTTGAGTATTAATTTTGTTTCTCATTTTTTATGTTGTATAGCTTTAATTACAGCACTTCATTTCATTGTGTGAGCTTGGCACTTGAACAGACTATTTGTATTTGGAATTAAACCCTGTCCTATCTGGACAAGAGAGACTTACCTTCAAATTTCTCAGGAACAACACGGGAATCATTTTCAAACATGTAACCTAGTGAGATAGGACAAGGGAATTATTAGAAGTTTAAAGTGGATGCCAAGACAATCCACTTGAGTTATACTGTGCTAATGTATTAATGGTAGTCATTAATAATAACAAGCATTTTCCTGTTTGACTTTTCAAATTGAGATGTATGAATACAGTAACTGTTTTTCCATTGATATTTATGAATTCTTATTATGGGAAACAAGGATACTTGATGATTGTTATTATTTGGTTATGTACACTTAATTTAGGAACTACATTTTCTGTATCTAATGCCTCATTACAGAGATCAACTAACAACTGAAAATACCCAAAATGGTGCGGCAAATGCAGCAAGCGGAGAGAAGGATTATTTTTCTTCACTCCAGGAAAAATACTCGTCTTTTCCAGTAGTAATATTTACCCTGGAATTCTTTAGGCAAGGGAGAAACAAATGTCCATGCCAACAGAAACACAGACCCTCTGGCCTGGTTAGCCAGTGACCGCACAGTATTGGCCAATCCTGCTGTGAGTGTGTGAAATGCACATTCTAGAACTGTACTAGAGCAGCGTGTTCTAGATGGCCGAATCTTACCTTCACTGTTGTGCTGTGGGTTGGGGTAGCCCTCGTGGTGATGATACATGGAGGGGCAACCAGGCACATCTGTAGAGAAAACACAAACAAATGACCCTCAGTGATGGATGCATGCAAATGATCTGATGATCTTATTTATGCTTCCTGTTGGTGAAAAGTCAACTGCTTTGTTCCAAAGCCCATAGTGAGTTTCTAACATAGGGAGCATTTTAAAGTGTGGAGCAAAAGCTAAATGTTATCATTTCGGTTTTGCTCCCTTCTAGCAGGAAGGCAGCATTGCATATATTCTTCAGACACAGTCTAATGCAAAAAGTGAGTATGCATTGCAAAAAGTGAACAAATGTATCCAAGGTGGCAGACAAGCTCAAACAAATGTTGATTTTCACATAAGCACTTTGATGCATACATAAGTCCTTATTTATTTTAATTCTACATTAAAGTTAATAGATTAACTCTTCCTCGCCTCATGAACCCTGTGTAGTTTACTCACAAACACTCTGAATTAGTGTATCGCACCGTTTGCACTATTGAAGCAAATTTCAAGTTGCTCTTCTGTTTGAAGCTCTATTTTTTTGTGTGTTGCTGCCTATTCATAATTATTCCCTTATGAGGTTACGTTGTGGTTAGGATATGCTGCTTATGTAGGTAGTCTGCTGCAAGGCAGCTCACTAGGTTTGAGAACAGAGCTAATCGTTGTTGTTCCTCTTTAGGCACTATTTCTGTAGGGTGTGAGGCTGGTGCATCTGCAGATTTGATAACCTCTGCCACTGAGTGCTGCAAAGACAAAAGGTCCATTTGTTATAAAGTCATTTGTCATAATATAATCTGTCTGCAGCTTTATTTTTAGGCAGTAAAGAGCAGTGGATCTTAAACAGTCACACAGAACTGCAGGAAGCTAGAATCAGCTTTATAACGGTTATACCACTCCTTCTCTCTCTCTTTCTTTCTCTCTCTCTACCTCTCCTTCTATACTGTTTAAATGAGAAATGAGGTGGAGTCATGATTCATGGCTGGAGAATGCAGTGGCAGAGGCCATGATAAGAGGTCACAGGGGAGAAAGAGCTCTGAGGGACTAGAGCACTTTTCTCATACATAGAGCTCATTAATGTAACTGTTGACAGAGCTGTTGGACTGGAACTTTTTTAGTTCCATTTTCAACTGAAACAGTCACAGGATTCCTTATAAAACAAACTGCATGATAGGGGCTGCACGACTGGGGAAATATTTAATTGTTTGTATACATATAATGATGATGGTGATGATGATGATAATTGAAAGTGTATTATTATTATTATTATTATTAAACATAATAAGAATTATTACTAATGTTATATTGTACAAAAAACAAAAACATTTGAATATGACCCAAACTCACAATCACACGCAGATTTTTTTTTTCATTAACTGCAAGCCGCTCGAGGATGCTGAAAACACTGGATCATGAACTGCTCATGTGTAAATAAACATGGTGCCGTACTACAATCTGAAACATGTTGCACATATATTTATTTTCTTAAACTACAGGCTTTGCGATTTAATAATCAAACTAAGCCATTTGTTGCTATCAGTTTTATTTTTATTTAATCATGCAGCCCTACCGCTTGTTGTACAAAATTGTAAGTACGGTTTCTTATTGGTGTTAGTTTGTATTTCTCTCTGTTTTTGTTCTGTAGCAGAGCGGCAGCCACCAGCCTGGGCAGGGATGAATCTACTGATAACATGCTGTACTCCACCTCAGATAGGGCACTCTATCCTCACACAAACATCCTTTTGTTCCAGACCATCTCATCCAAAGTTGCCACATTTCTGCACGTACGAATCTCAGCTAAGCAGCATCAGCTTTATAACAGTGTTATTTTAGTATTATTTTATTTTTATCTTTTCAGTTTTGGTTTTGGTCATTTAAGAGCTTTTATCATTTTTATTAGTTTTCGTTTTTATCTTAGTTCTAGTCATTTTAGTACTTCAACTTATTTTATTTTAGTTAATTACTAAGGCAACATATCTAATTTTTAAGTCTATTTAAGTCTTAATATAATATTTATGTTTATGTGCTTTATTTCAATTATGGAAATGTTAATTAATCATTTTAATAGTTTTAGTTAACAATAACAACACTGGTCATGCAGTACCAACTAGAAGGGAAGGAAAGAACCATGAAAAGGTCATGCTTCCTTTTATTCCATTTAAAAGATTCGGGTGAAATGGTAACTTTGTTTTTAAGCTAATCTATGTGTGTCACGAAACTGGTCCATGCTCTCCCGGTCAACCACCACTAGAGGTCACCCGTTCACCACATTGACTTTTTCACTCACAACACACTGGACTCCATTTCCCACAATCCATTGCACTGACGACACGCACAGCTGTTCACTATCTCGCCCACACCTGATTACCATTTCACTATCACTACCACTCACTATTTAAGCCTGGGACTTGCTCTTGCTCACCGCTGAGTATTGTTAGCATGTCTGCACTACAAAGCGTTCTCGGTTCCTAGTTTTAGAATAATTGTAGGTTATTAGTTTTAATAGTTTTAGAATAATTGTTTTCCTGTGTTCTGATTCTTGCCCGTGTTCCTGGTTTTTTCTTTCTGCCTTGCCCTGTTTGGATATTGTACGCCGATAGTTGACTACGCCTGTTTCCTTGACCACGCTTCTGTCTTGCCCTCTACATACCTGTCTGCTGTTGGTTGACCCTGCCTGTCTTGACCATGTCCTATAATAAAGCTTTGTAAATGGATCCGTACGTCTCGCGTCTCGTCAGCCCTGTAACAATGTGCAATGTTTGTTAGAGCACCGTTGTTTATAGTCTTTCACAGAGCACTGATAAGTTAGACCTGCGCAGGGTGTTGTGTTTCGACCCTGTGTCAGTTGCAAAAGCTGAGTGGGAGGAGATGAGTTCGCCTATGTTGTGAGTATATGGCCTGAGCCCCCCAGCTACAAAACAACCCCCCCCCCCCCCCCACCTCCCACCCGCTTGACCAAGCCAGTGCACGGGCTCGGGTTACCGAGGCTATGCTCATTTTTCCATTATGAGTTCATCTGCCTGCAGAAAAAGGAAGCCGCTGCTGCAACCCTATATCCGCGAGTGCTCCGCTGGGGATTCTAGTCTTTCCAGTGCCCTCCATTTTCTCAATGAAATTCCTATGTCTCCCTCCTTCTCAAAGAACACAGGCAGAAAAGGGAGGGGCGAAGGAGCAGAAGTACAGAAAACACTGTTGAGACCTTTTGTAAAGTGTCAGTGGATGTGGAAGCGGAGAAGAACAAACCGAATCTCTTCGAACAAAAGACTTTCTGGTTTGTTGAGCAGTTTACTGTTCACATTAGTGGCTTAATGTGGTTTGATTTTTCAGGAAAAGAGAGCAGATCAATTCACTTTGCGTCATCAGTCTTTTGACTCACGTACCAGGTTCGTAAGTGTAGTCAGTGGGTTCCTGTTTGATCATCATATGGGCAGGAGGAAACCTCTGATGCTGTGGCCCGGCCATGTGGGCCGCTCGGTCGTACAGAGGGTCCATGTACTCCTGCTTGAAGTTCTGCTGAGGAGGATAAGGCAAGCAGGGATCAGAGTGTTGCCGATGATAACCACCGCCCCCGGTGGCATGGGCAGGATGCATGCGCTGCAAGGCCTGGCCTTGGGAAGCGAATGGTGGGCACATCTCTGCAGAGCCGGAAGGGAACCTGGAACTGGGAGGGAAAATGAGACCTTGATTAACAGACAGGCTCTTAAAAATGTTGTTGCAATGCAACTATGCTTTATCTGTATTAGGGCTGGGCGATATGACGATATAATCGTATATCGACGATGTCTCGTAAGTATCGCGATGTCGATGTCAACAGTCAGGTAACAGACGATTATCGACATTATCAGGAAAAAAAATGACAAATGATAAACCTAGTAGGTTGCAAATACAGTATAATTGTTTAATTAAGCGGAGATATAGCACTATAAATTCTTAATTCATTTGCAACAAAACTATAAAGTTTTGTTGCAAACGGATGAAGACATTATAGGCTCAACATGCACGCGTTCGGAGATTCGGCAGCCCAACACTGAATATTATATTTTGGGCGTTGTATTTTGATTAATAAAATAAAAATGATAAAAACTAAAATACAAAACTAAAATTTAAAATTACCCCTTGTTCTAAATAAATCAGTTATTTTTATTTTGTTAAAAACAGGCCAAAAGAGACCTCCGAACAAGGCTACCAAAAAAAAAAAACTTAATGTTTTTGCTCAGAATTCTTTTTAATCTCTGCATGACTTTAGTCATACATGATAAATATCAAATAACTTATAGCTACAAGTTTAAAAACAGCGCTACAATTATTCTAATAAAGGAAATTAAACTTAGCATCATGAAATTTGTCTAATGCCAAAAAGAAAGAGTACCATCGGAAAACAGGCATATTTATTCAAGACATTACTATATGACACCAACATGCATTTATCATTCTTACAATCACCGCCAGAATGTCCAACTTCACCATGATGAACTTAAAATTGGGTTCTATCATTTTTCCTCAACAGTTCTTCTCACAAAACGAAATTAATTTCAAACACAAATTTGATAAGAACAGAGTGGAAATTATTAGCAACACCAACATAACAGTAAAGCTAATGTTTTCTGTTAGTTTAAGCACAAACTATGAAAAGTAATACCAAACTTTAATGTGGCAATAATTAAGACCAAACTGAATATGGTGCATGTCGGCAATGTTTTCTTAGCGGGGGCGGGGCCTGGTGGAGGTGGGGCTTAGGTAGACGATATTATCGGATATCGCAATATTTTTTAAGGCGATTATCGATAAGATATTTTTGACATATCGCCCAGCCCTAATCTGTATTCTATCATGCATAATTAAATATCCATATGGATTCGCTTGTATTTAAAATGAATGATTTTAGTTTTTCGACTGATAACCATACCGATATATCATGTATCTCTACTCGAAAGTTTACACACCCACACATTCTTTATAATTATTGTTACCTGGGGTTCATGGGGTAACTGTGGCTGTGGCAGGGATGGGATTGGCTGGCTGAGGGTGTATTCATGTACCCTGACTCCGGCCGAGTTCCCACTGTTGGTTTTGGGGAGTAATGCTGCATAGGAGACATGGGTGTCCCTGGACAAGAGCTCTTAGATCCTCCTGCTGTTGCTACCACGGCTGCTCTCTTCTGCTCGTAGGCACTACAGAGCACATAGACACGTTCACAGTCAACAATGCATTTCCTGTTATATATGCACGAGATCTTGTATGGATGTCTCTTCGATTATAAACACTTATGTCTTAGCAGTAGATTTTTGTTAAAATTTTATTAAGATTTTTTTTTCTCTGTTTAAATGAAGATCACATTAAAACCAGAAAAGTATATGTATAGACTTTTTTTTTGCATTTGACCCAGACTTGTATTCTTAAAATATGAGAATGCATAATAAAAATATAATATTAATTATTATATTAATATTTTTTTAAATGGAAACATTTGTAAAATCTAAAAGAGTGGAAAAACTATTTCTATATGAATCTGAACAAAGAGTGGAAAAACTATTTCTATATGAATCTGAACAAAGAGTGGAAAAACTATTTCTGTATGAATCTGAACAAAGAGTGGAAAAACTATTTCTGTATGAATCTGAACAAAGAGTGGAAAAACTATTTCTGTATGAATCTGAACAAAGAGTGGAAAAACTATTTCTATATGAATCTGAACAAAGAGTGGAAAAACTATTTCTGTATGAATCTGAACAAAGAGTGGAAAAACTATTTCTATATGAATCTGAACAAAGAGTGGAAAAACTATTTCTGTATGAATCTGAACAAAGAGTGCAAAAACTATTTCTGTATGAATCTGAACAAAGAGTGGAAAAACTATTTCTGTATGAATCTGAACAAAGAGTGGAAAAACTATTTCTGTATGAATCTGAACAAAGAGTGGAAAAACTATTTCTATATGAATCTGAACAAAGAGTGGAAAAACTATTTCTGTATGAATCTGAACAAAGAGTGGAAAAACTATTTCTATATGAATCTGAACAAAGAGTGGAAAAACTATTTCTGTATGAATCTGAACAAAGAGTGCAAAAACTATTTCTGTATGAATCTGAACAAAGAGTGGAAAAACTATTTCTGTATGAATCTGAACAAAGAGTGGAAAAACTTATCTTATAATGTTTTTACACAAATTCTGACCCTCAAATGGGTTTTCATCTCTTATTATGTGTGACAATATAGTTATATTTAATTAAATAAAATGTGAAATCAGCCTTAAAATATTGTTTCCACCATGGAATTCTACTAATCCCATTGCATCATTTGAGATGTTTTCAAAATTACTTTAAAGCCTGAGACACATTGCACGATTTTCGGCTGTCCCAGACGAAAGATTGGCATCTTGAAACAATTATTATACTTATTATAGCCACTGCCCTGCAGAATTTAGCTCAAGATTAAAATCACCTACTACTAATTTTCTGGTAACTCTGAACACCTTGATTAGCTTGCTCGGGTGTCCTTGATTATGGCCCTGATATACTTCAAGTGAAATTGAAGAACGAATCAGTGTAACATCATTTTGAACAAAATCAGGCCAAAACTCTGCAGGGCAGTGACCTCCCAGGGCTGGATTTAGGTAAGTAGGTAGGTAGCTTTTTATTGTCATTCAACTGTACATACAGTACCCTGCATTATAGTCTGAAATGTGTGTTGTAAGAATCGAATTTCTGTGTCCATAGGGCTAAAGGTGAATGTAGTAAAGCTGTTCACACCATGAAAGTAGGAACAGCATCCGTATTTTGACTGACCTGGCGTAAAGGCATTGCTCTCCATTGGGGTAGCTGAAGCTCTGCTTGTGACTGCAAGACTGGCTGGGGTCTGAGCCGGGACTCTGGGGCTCTTTCTTAATCTTCACAGGTGGGCTGTGGAATGCCACTGCTGCGGTACACAGTGAAACAGGTTTATTAATGAACCACATTCCAGCTAGTCTCAAGAAATTACAGGTCTTTTGTCTGCACTAAAAATACAACAAGAGTAAAGAGATGCACATGTATTCCAAATACTTTAATGGGCTTGGTTTACTTTGCTATAGTGATTGCTATAGCAATAGATCATGCAAACGTGATCATTTAACTCAACCACAGTTGACAGTAAAACTTGCTGTGCCCTGGACTCAGCATTGAAGTAAATCATAAACAACTATAGACATAAACATCCACTAGCATAAAAAAAAAGTTACTTTCATTAATCAATATTGAAAAGTGGACTTAACCATTTTAGATTATTAACGTGCATTAGATTCATAATTCCAATTTCCAGATTTTTTTTTTCTTCAACTCTTTTAAAGGCACAGAAGTGCTAAAAACATTCAATGGCTGTGGTTAAAAGAGTAAGTCTTTTATAAGCACATCAGCAACTGGTCATTTACATAAGAATTTGTGTGTGTTTCTTCAGTTTCTCCAGCCCAGCTTTTAAAGATTTTGGCATTTAGCTGAGGAGTAGCAGAGGAGCCGCCCAGCATGTGTGGGGTCTGGGTCTGAACCACAGTGCTGTTTATTATTGGAGGGGAGCAGCCGGGCTCAAAGACGGCACGGTACAGGATGTTTTTCTGGGCCGCTCAGGGTAAACAGCAGCAGCTGTGCTCTTCCAGCTGAGCGGCAGCTCTGTGTTTATGGCTGTTTATGTGTTGATTGTCGTGGGCGCAGACCTGACAGAACAGGCACTGCTGAAACCCAAGCCCAGGTAATTGCATATTTCATTCACAAAAGCAAGAATAAAATAGGGGGGGCCTTCCAATACTGTAATACTGCAGCACAAGTCCTCTCAAAGGCAATACTCAAATCGAAAGAGTTGAAATATGAAAAGAACAAGTGATTCTTAAACATTCTCCTCTATAACGAGTCTGCTTATGCAAGATTTATAGATTTGACATTTAAAATCCCAAATCAATGCTATGCTTTAATAATGGACCGCTCATTTGATCAATAAGGCTGCAAGTCCTTTTACAAATTCATTACGAATATAGAACCACTAAAACCACTCTATTAAAGTAATTAATCATTTCACTCTGAATACTCTAAAAAGGGACGGAGGCCCAAACGAGGACTTTAGGAGGACACTTCAGGAACATGTAACATTATCAAGACACATCCGTCTGTCGTTAAATCTCCTTGAGTTTACAGATGGCACTCGAGTAAACAGTGATGTGACAAAGGAAGCTCTTGTACTTTATTTAGTGCAATTTGCCCAAAGTTCTAAGTTTCTGCTTTCTGTCTTTACGATTCATGTGAAATTTACATCACTGTTCACTAAAGCAACTCATATTTCTTAGGTTTTGTTTCTTGGAAAAAGGGGTGATGGGTTGTGATCCTAAATGTGTAATGTAACATCTGTGTTTAGATTTTCTTGGTTCTTAAAGTAGTCAGTGATCAGGAAAGAGACTTGGAGCTTGCCAGAGGCCTTATTATTATAATGCCTAATACTAAAGAGGAATTCATCGTTGAATTTTTTTTTTTTAATTTTAGATTTCACTGGAAGGACTCCACGCCTACTTTATCATCTTCAAAGAGTTTAGATCAGAGGAAGGGTAAAAAAAGAAAAGGGGTGGCCTGTGGCTAAGATGCTTTTTAAATGTAAACATTTGGTTTCATGTGATGCATATGTGAACTTGCATCTGTATAATTTACAGCTATCAGCAGCATTTTTTTTAACAAAAATTTAATTCATACACTGTGTGCTCTCTTTTGTTTTATCCTGTTATGAAGGCAGCATAAAGTTTATTCCAGACATTTAAACCTGCAAAAAAAAAAAGGCTGGTCTTTGACCTAAAATGAGTTTGACACCTCTGGTGATCGTAGTCTGCCATGTAAGGCTATAAACCTGGCAAAATATACTGGAGATTTAAATAATGCTGTCCTTACATACAAGTGCATTTACCATTCACACCTCCCTTCAAGCTACATCTAAGTGTGAAAAACCAGGAGCATTGTACCTAAATGACAAGAGTATCTCCATTCAGGATGAGCTTTTAGAGACAGGCTGGGCTAGAGATGGGAGCTGGACTTTACATATGTAAATAGCATGATTCAGTGGGCAGGATAAGGGGTGAAAGGTGATGGTCATGGTTGAGTGCTTTAGGAAGTAGGGGATCATTATGGAGGGCCATTCAGTCAACTCCCACCACAAACAAATCTCAGGACCCCGATACCCCCTGCACTAAACAAAAAAAGATCCACCAGCTGTGACAGATGGAGGTATGGTGGCCTTAGCCGAAAGCTCTGGGGGATCGTCCTAAGAAAGTGTGTTAAAGTACAAATAATCACTAATCAATTTAGTTTGAATAAAAGTACCATTGTTGAAACTGTGAGCCATATTTCAGTCACTGTTATGGCAGGACAGCTTTGTTTTTAGTTAGTTAACCTTAACTTCACTGATCATCTGGACAGTATTGTATTTTCATGTCAGGCTCACATCCTGGAAATTTTCATCTTATGACAGCTACAGTTGAAGCCAACCGTATCAACTCAGCAGGTACAGTGTACCAAAGTTTGAGTAATAATATCTCAAGATTATAAATCTATCATATCTTACCAGAGGAATGTGACTGCTGCGGCCTGTCGTCAGATAAAACACCAATCCTGAACAGAACAAGTCTTTATGCAAAGACTGTTTGATAAAAACACTGGACAAAGGAGTATGGTGTTGTGTTAGTCTGGTGTGATGGGAGAGCTTGATATTTGAGCTGATGTTGTGATAAAATCTGATTTTCGATTATGATAAGTAACGGTCTGCTTGAGAGTGAGTGAAGAGATGCCACCTGGCGTCCCACTGGCCATTTGAGACCAACAGTGACAAATCAATAAGAACAACAAGGATGCCAATTATGTCTGAATGGCTTAAACGTTGAAATGGCTGTATTGATTTTGGGCAGCCCACTTAACACGGCTCTCAAAGCTTGTTTCTTTTTAAGTACAGCCTGTCATAGGATGTACATCAGGTGTTTAATTGAAATAAAAGTGACAGGATTGCAAAACAAAGTCTCTCTTATAATAATCCAATTGGTAATGTCAAAAATTTCTAGTTAAACAACCCTTATTGTAGACATTACAGCAACAATTCCAGCTGATACAGACAAGCCATCCTGATCTCACGGCAATCCGTACATATTTTACAAGGTGGCTAATTCCTACGAATTTGTACGACCTCACTAAAACGTACATTTTACGAGTTGCACAATTCGTATGAATTTGTACAAATTACCTACACCTAACCCCGCCCCTAAACCTACCCGTCACTGGGGTGTAGACAAATAATACAAAATCGTACGAGAGAGGTCACACGAATTTGTATTAATTAGCCACCTCATAAAATACATATGATTTAGTCATGAGATAGTGTTGGATAAGCTGATAATTAATTGTATAGTTAATATTTTATACTATTTTGTGTAATTAAAATCAAAACACTGAAATTACTCGTACAGATTTTTAAAAATGTTTTTCAAAGTCTTAAATGCTCACCATGGCTGCATTGATTTGATTGGAAAATACAGAAATCAATAATACCGTGAAATATTTTTACAATTAAAATATATTTTTTTTAATTTAATGAATTTTAAAATGTAAACCATTCCTGTGATGGCAAAGCTAAATTTGGGAAGTACACTATTATTTTAGACTTGTTTCACATGAGCCCTCGGAAATTACTTAAAATCAAGTAACATTTTAAATTAACAGTTGTGCTGCTTAACGTTTTTGTGGAAACAGTTCAAAAGAACAGCATTTATTTGAACTAGAAAACCTTTGTAACATAAATGTATTTTTACTGACACTATTGAAATTTTAATTTAAGTTTAATGTGTCTTTCTTGAATGAAAGTATAACTGATCCCAATTTTACTGATTTGCGTGTATAATGCCTTGGCGAGCATTACAAAGATAGCTGTTTTTGAGCTGTTTCTTTCATGGCTTTTTGTGGATTTTTTGTTTAAGTAGAAAAGAAGCTAAGAAGGTTTTCTTTCCTGATTTGAGGAGCTTTTGTAAATCCATCATAATTGAAATGATCAGCGGAAAGTCCGGGGAGAGATGTGGATGATAGAAAGGACTGTTCTTTCAACCAGAGTTTTTGCTGAAACAATGCTGTCATCTCAGCACAGTACAGCAACACATGGCGGACATGTGGTGTCCATGTCAACACGATCAGAATGAAAGAGAGAGCAAGCGAGAGAACGCAAACAAAAAAGGAAGTTCTGGCCTCTCTCAGATGGTGAATGGCCAGGGGTTTTCCATAAAAATGGTACTCTGCTTGCTTTGGTTTGACTGTCACTTCTGAGTGTCAGCGACTTCCCCTTTGAGTTTCAGATGGCTATTGCTAGCTCAAAAATTGTTGGCAAACTTGAATGACAAGATAAGTAGAAACCATCAGACAGAGTCTTGTGTGATGCTAAATTTTGCGCTCTCAACACGTCTTTTGTTTTCTAAACACTTTTGGATGCTTAATGTGTTTAGTGTTTTTGTGTACTAAATGTCATTTTGTAATTGGGCGTGGACAATACTGGCTGGAGACTAGGTCTGAATGGGATATGACCAGTTTCTGTTAACCACACTGTATCAGTTCCCTTTATGATTGGATTATTTTTTCTGATGAAACCGCATGACGTTCTTTGCCAGTAAAAGAAATGCACCATGCGTATTTTAAAAATGAATCCTTAAGCTATTTTACATTTATTCATTTAGCTGACGCTTTTATCCAAAGCGACTTACAATTGCTATACATGTCAGAGGTCGCACGCCTCTGGAGCAACTAGGGGTTAAGTGTCTTGCTCAGGGACACATTGGTGTCTCACAGTGGATTCGAGCCCGGGTCTCTCACACCAAAGGCATGTGTCTTATCCACTGTGCCATCACCACCCAACATTTTACCATTACCAAAAGATTAACTTTGGAAAAAATAGACGAAAGTGACCATGCAAAAGGTGGATGACCATCATTTGTTAAACGCAATACAATGTCATCCATTGCAACATGATAGTGTTTTATGCATGCGTGCATGTGGAAAGAGTAATCAAACTCTCAACCTCACATTTGTCAGCCCTCAATATATCGCAGTCCACGGTTAATGTTTAATGCATATATTGATTTCTCTGCTCATTGCAGAAATTGTATAATGAACTCTACTGTAGAGAATGCAGAGATAACACCAGCTCATTGAATTTCTGTCAAGTTGGTGAGAAATACATTTCTACCGAGACTTGTCTCACAGAGTCCCATCTGGGCTGATATCTTAATTATACAGAGAGATAGAGAAACACTCAAGCTTTTTTCTTATGCTGCCTGATGTACTCCTGAGATCACCCTAGATCAATAGATCCATCATTGCCTTTTCAATACAAGACGTGGCCCGTTGCATTTCAGCAGAACTGACGTGAGATTATGCTGAAACAATGGACTGAGCTAAGTGATTTAGACCAGTGATGACTTGCACTATTTAGCTGGAAGAGACTCTGTGTCTCCAAACACTGTCTATCGCAGTGCGCTGGAAGTCTCTGATGTGTGTGGACATGTGTATGTTATGTTACATATGTTCTATGTTATCATTAGCCCCCTCCTCAGTTTCTTTTCTATCTGCAGGAGAAGGGAGGAAAAGAGTCCCTCTTTGAGAGGAGGGAGAAAAGGCAATTTCCTGGCTAGGTTTAGAGTGCTTGCCCCGCTGCGTCTGTCCTCACTGATGCAGTAAAATACACACTGCTGTCCATTCAATGCCTCAGCGCCCATACCTCAGCCTCTAAAGAGGTTGTTCTAACTTCTTCCAACAGCATACCGGAGCACAAGCTTCCAAATTCATGTTTTACATAAGAGTCTGAGCTGCTGTTTACTGGCACTTACAGTCCGGCATGTATCCACCTGCAAAAACATCCTAAAATTTTGCTACTGCCGGTTTCAATATACGTTCCTATTATAATGGTTCAGACTTCAAATTTTCAGAAGAAAGAAAGGTCAGCCTTTCCAACAAGACTATATATGTTAACATTAGTTATCACAATAGTTATGAACAAAAAAAAAAATATTAATCTTAGTTAATCACTTCTTGAAAGAAGTATTTTATGTTCACCAAGGCTGCATTCATTTGATTAAAAATGCCGTAAAAGCAGTAATAATGTGACATATTGTTACAATTTTAAATAACTTTTTTCTATTTTAATTTCTGTATTTATTTTAAAATGTAAATTATTCCGGTGATCCTGAATAGCCATTACTCTAGTCTTTAGTGTCACATGATCCCTCAAAGATCATTTTGCTGCTTTTTTTTTTTTTTTTTAGAAAATGTGGAAAATGTTTTTTAATGATTCTTTATGAATAGACAGTTCAAAAGAACAATATTTGACAAATACAAATCTTTTGTACAAAAAAATTATATCTTTACAGTGACCTTTATATCAAATGAATGCATCCTTGCTGAATAAAAGTAACTTTTTTTTTTTTTTTTTTTTTTATCTTACTGACTCCAAACTTTTGAACAGTTCTGTATATTTAAAAATTAACGAGCTGAGATGAATGTTGCAAAAAAATCTTTATACAATACTTGCAAAAGAGAGCTAAGAAATGAAAAGGAAAGATAAAAAAGAGAGTAAAAAAACAAAAGAGAAAGGAAAAAGAGCAAAAAAAGTGAAAGAAAAAGCAACAAAGATAGGAAAAAGAAACAAAGGAACAGCGAAACAGCAAAAAAAGAGAAAGCAGTTGAAGAAAAAAAAACGGTGAAGTGGTAGAGAAAAACATCTCTGTAAAGGCTGCGGAGCTCTCAGTCAGTCCAAATCATGAATGGAGATTCCGTTTTCTCTTAATGTGCTGCCTCAGCCAGTCCCTCACAACCAGTCCATTCATAAAAAATGTGGGGCTTAAATGTGCGCGTGTGTCGGTGTGTGTGTACGCGTGTGGCTCGTTCCACTGCAAAAAGTTAGTGAAAGAGGAAAGCCTGGCCCCCTCTACGGGGTAGAATGACTGGTCTCTGTACATTTTTGGCACTCTTGAGGATGTTTTTGCAGACTTTGTTGCATAGCAGCTGTATTTTGGAAAGTTGAGAGCTGTAGAGCTGCATATTTTGTTTGAGGAGGGGCGAGGGGGAGAACACGACAGCACGATCCAGTGATATATCAGACACGTCGAGAGAGCGAACGGAAGTGCAAACAGACATGAGACTGTAAATTCCCAAATCCCTTTGCACATCTCGTGTTTTTATCTCTCCTGCTCTTTTTTTCCTTGTAGACTTCTTCTCTTTTCTGGAACTGGATTTATAGCCACAACTTCCTATATAATTACAACAAGGCACAAAACCAAACAATGGCTCTCACAACACAGCATTTGTAGGATTAACTCACATCTTGGAACACTCAGCATTGAGACAGAGAACGGGAGAGAAAAGGCAGCCTAAATTATCACATTTTAGTACAGTGAAGGGGAAACAGGATGGGGGTGGGGTTAAAACCTCCATTCAGAAAAAGGAACCATGAGGGTGGAGTTAGTTCTGCTCTTGGGCATTTTCATGAATGGGAGAAAGAATCCTGTTCTTTGAGTGTCATTAAAAACAAGACTAAATCTCCTTGTACTATTCAATACTGTAAAGAGATTTTAAAAAACAAAAGTGTTTCATTTTTGATGTTCACAATTACTATTTAACCAATACCGTTTTAATTTCTTACCATTTATGGGAAGTTTTGTGTTTGCTCTGTGTTCTCTTGTTCTCATTCATTACCTTTGGCTATTCATTTTCTACAGCACTGTCTAGTTTAAAGTCTCATTTTAAAGAATGTTAATGATTCCCTAACTCGCATTTATATCTCAAGTTCTGAATGATCTGAATGTACCAAAGAGACCAAATTGCTGAGTTCCATCACTAATAATGACAAACAGGTCACAGTTAGGCCAAATGGAGGTTCTCAATGTGGAAAAACGAGAGGGATAGGGATAGATTTGCCAGATGTGCAGGTGTTGCACAACCACATGTCCAGCACCTCCCCCATTTCTTTAATCTGGCATTCCGCTCCGTCCCGGAGCCTTAGACTCACGGTCATGCCCAGACAGGAAACAACTTAACTGGCAAAACAACCGAACACTTGACTCCATGTATCTTGTTTTCCCTCATGTGTTTACAGACAAAAGGCCAAGAGACAGTTATGAAACGTAACATGCTGGCACGATTTAGCAAAACATCTGACTCACCTGAATGTAATGATAATCTTAGTGAGTTTGAACCAAATAGAGAGGAGGCTGTGTTTGGATCTTAGCTGGTGGCATAAACTGACCCACACCATGAGGACCACAAACATGGGAGAATATGTTTGTTTATAGCCGCCCTGTCAACTCGAGGTTTTTTCTCAATGAGCGACCTCAAACGACGACCGATTCGTGAGTTATTACTCCATTACGTCTAAATGAAAGGGCGGGTGTTGCTGTCAGTCAAAGCTTTACGCCACTTAACTAATGTGACGGGCCTGTCAGCCTGAACTCCCATCTCCTCTGTGAGTATTAGGAAAGGCTGTCAATAGCAAAGAGCACTGGTGATTGGTTATGTCCTGATGGGGTTAAGTAGACATGACCCTTTCCTGCCCCAGAGTTCATCTCCACATCCTCCCCCTCATTGATGCACAACAGACGAGAACAATATGTTATGGGGGAGCATCTGTCACTAGAGGTCACATCTAGAATGGGGTACTACAGCGCTGTTTGCACACACGAGTGTACTACACTCTGTCTTTTAGCAAGCCACGGCCCGGTTCGTGTTACTGAAGAAAAACAGATCTATGACTTATTCTATGAACTTTATAACCCTTGAAAAAATGTCACCATAGCAGACTCGCCAACGTGGTAAAGGCCCAACCCAATATGTTGTGAATGGCTGTAACAAAAGGTTAAAGAGGAACTGTTTACAGAGTGCACACCACAAAGCCCGGCATGCCATTGACAAAACGAGAAAAGCAGTTGAAAAGGCGGCCTTTGCGTTGTGCGGTGCAGGAATTTGCTTTCCCATTTACACCTCTGTCAGACACAAAAAGGAAATCTTTGTGCTTGACTGCTGAATGATCTTTTACCGGCTTCCTTAGCTGCTCAATTGAGTCTTTCAAGCACATGCAAATGGAAGGTGCTCTTTAGTATGAACATCCAAATACGTCAGTGTAAGTGCAGTAGGTCATGTATCATGCATTTCTGTTACGCAGAGCCTGAGAGCAGGACTGTTCGTCTGAAAACCTCCACACCTCAGCCTCCAGCGGTTTGTCAATCAGTCACTTTTTGGACAAATAATTGGCGGACAAACCTACTTCCTCTTCTTTATCTTTTTGTTTTTGTCATCTTTCTCACCCTCTCAGGTTTCATGTTCATTAATGCTCATGCATAAGACGTAAATCAAAAGGAATGATGTACTTACAGTTCTCTGAGTGGAAGTCAGGAACAAACTGCTCATCGCTGTCAGGAACTTGAGCTGCAGAGACCACCAAAATGTTAAAATAATCATTCTAAAAATATGTACTAATATATTCACATATGGCGCATGTATAAAAACTATGAGTAAACTAATTATTCTTTTATGAAGTTCCTCTAACCAGGCAGATACTAAAGATTTATCACAAAGCAGAAAAACAATCTTCAGAAATATGACTATATTCTAGAAGCGCTGTTTCTGTTTGGGGTCCATATATAACTACACTCTAAAAATGCTGGGTTTTGTCGTTTCGTGCTGGAAACGCCTTTGCCTTGCATAACATAAAGGGATTTATTTCGTTATAATACTGAGTGTAATTTAATTTGATGTTAAAATATGTTCTCTAATTTCATTACTGTTTGTTTTTGGGCAGGTTTGGAGTCAGTCACACCATCTCTCAGCTACGAGTTAAACGCGAGGCCGTGGTCTAAAGTTCGCAGTTCCACCGCAAACAGCAGCTCTTCACTGGCTCAGATTTTAGCGACACACCGGCACGAGAATTAGTTCCATGGGTGTTCTTGCTTGATAATAAATATTTATCTTTTGATTTTTGCTGTTGCCTATAGTAATTCTGTGTGTGTGTGGGTGGGGGGGGGGGGGGTTGTTTGTTTCTTTTTAAATTTCCAGCCCATTTTAAGCCAGCAATATAATAATTTTTCAATACGATAAATTTAACCCAACCACCTGGGTCAAAGTAACCCAGCATGTGTTCTGTCCACACTGTAAAAAGAAAAGTTGAGCCAGCTTCAGCAGATCTTTGAGTTCTCTCAACTTATTTTTGTAGGAGATTCTCTTTTTGTTGCATAAACTTAAAACAAGTTGAGAAAACTCAAATCTGCTTAAACTGCTTCATTTTAAGCTGGCTCAACTTTTTTTCTTTTTTTTTTACAGTGCAATATTTACCCAGCGTTGGGTTGCCAAATAACCCAAGTTGGGTTGTCTTTAACCCAGCATTTTTTAGAGTGTATAATTTATAATAGCAAATAATAGTGTATAATCATATAGCAAATATTTCTGAAAAAAAGAAAAACATTAAGGGACATGTACATTTGTTTGTAGTCCCTTAAATATGAAATATAACCTGAGGCTTTATTTATCATTATTAATTTATTTATGGGGTCTCTCTCTGACCCCAAAACACCATGAGGGTTAAAATACATTTTGGATTTATGTTTTCCTGTGTTTCCTTCTTTCTGCGCCTGCTGACTCAGAGATCAGACTTAAAATATGTTTTCAAACCAAGTCATTTTTCTTGAGCACACAGTCTCAATGGACACTGTGATTTGATGAAGGGATGGGCTGTCCATTAGCTTAGCCTGTGTGTCTCACTTCATCATCCCAGTGAAACCTGAGTTACTGTCTCTGGACAGCCCGTGACCTTCACCTCCACTTTTCCATGTGCCAGCACTTTTCCACGGGCAGCAGATCAATATCACCACTGAGTGTGTGTGTGCAGATATCTTGATTACTGCTGAATTCCATCAGATGAACAGTAGATGGGCTATTATTACTCTTGTATCAAAATTTGCTCTCTCCTTTTTTTTATGTATTTTTACTTTTTTTTTTTTTTTTTTGCTTGTAACTTTGACTTTGTGTCAGCTTTACTCATATTAATGTTACAGATTTATTTGTTGTTATTTTTATTTCTCATTTTAATTGATTGATTATGTATTTATTTTTTATTTATTTATTTATTTTTGAAAGAGCACCAGTGCTGGTTCTGACATATTAGAGCATATTAGAACGTCCAAATTTGGATGTAAATGGGTGATTTCTGCCACATCGTTACATACATCCTGCAACCTAATTATAAACGATAAAAATGTTGTGTAGAAAATTCAAAATCTGAACATCCGGCACCTCCACACATCTGTATCATATACAGGCCTTATTTAAACATAATAAGGGGTGATCAATGTCAGTCCACAAGAAGTGATGTCCTCCCCCTACCCATCACCAACACTCTAGCTGGATCCTGCTGATGGATTTACAGTCTTTCGAGCTGATGTAGCCAATTACCTCGCTTATCCATCGTAAGCATGTTTCAACAGAATAAGAAACGATTCAGAAGAGAGCAAATGTAGCAGCGTAGCATTCATACAAAATGTATCTTCCTGCGCACATAGAAAAAAAACTGGAGGACATTCTCAGACAATGTTGGTCAGCTCTGCTTGGTGAAGTGTTCTGGAATTCATCACCTGCTTTGAAGTCTTTGAACGCTGACTTTTAAGGTCATGCAATAAGTGTTTGAGAAGAGAAAGGGAGCAAGAGAAAGAATAGAGAAAATAACTAAGGGAAAGTAGAAGAAGAGTGCAGTTTAATGAGCCTCAGTCAACGAAAAGATAGCTTTGATCTTTTTTTCATATGCACACGACCGTAAGATAAATGTTTCTGGTATTACGTACAGTCATTTCTTAGGTGTTTATGGCCAAATTAAATGTGGACAGATTCTGTTGTTTGTCTTTAAAGGTCATGCTGGGTGAAATCTACGGACACAAACACAGGCAATGGATATGTCGACTACATAATGAATGTACAGTAACAATCAATAATGTCCCATAAAGGGTATTAATAATAATAATAGTAATATGTGGATTTGCTGACTTTACTTTTTGTGGATTTGTAAATTTGCAAACTGGTTCAATAATGGAATATGATTCCAAGCACTGCCACTCAAAACAGTTGGACAAAAAGCCTTGATAAGTCATTGTTGTTATGCTGATAAATAAAATAATAAATAAAAGTAGCCACTTTGAGTTGTCCTTGAATTAAGCAGCTAAAATATCCATATCGATGACAGCGGCTTTGTACTTCCTGTCATAGTTACATTGCTTTTTCTTCTTCTAATTATTATTTTCTGGACTAAGTAAGACTTGTTCTCAGATTTATTCCACACCAACATCTCAAAGTTCCATAAAATATTTGCCCTTAAATCCTGGATTTAATGCAAATGTTATGTAAAGTGGTGTCCTTTAGCTAAAAACATAACAATAAAAAATATAACAATAATAATAATAATGGATTAAAACTGAAAGCTTTTTATGGCTCAATAAAAGGCACAAGTAAAAGAAACTTGGGTTCTTCCCCTTTATCCACTGTTCTTTTTTTATTCCGGACATGCAATAGCTCTTAGTCATGCGGGCTGTGTATGACAGTGACACTGGTAACATACTTCTTTTTTTCTTGGGCATATTATCTCTCATTTTTAGCCAGTAGTCCATAAACCAGAACATTGGGAGAATTAATTTCATCTCTTTAACATTAATCTGGCATTTCCTGTGTTTCGGAAACCGTACTGATGCCCCTTTGAGCATGCTCAAAGAAATTACATTAATTTCATAGATGCTGCTCTTATCCTGTTGCTATACTGTAATTATATTAGTTATTGAAAAAAAGTTTTTTTCTTTTCTGCCCCGAGGAGGATTACTAAGGCTGTTTTTATGAGTCAAAGCTGAAGCCAATTTTTGGCCCACCAGATCGAGCAATAAATCATTCAGACATGTTTCAACTTTTTTGAAAAGGAGCGCATGCGATTTTTAGACAGATAAAAAAAAATATCAGTTTATCGTGAGTCCCTCAAGCTTTTTAGAGTTTCCAGGGCTGATTGAAGCCAACTCGATCTCTCTTAGTCTAGTTAGTATGTGTGTGTATGTGAACGCATACATAGTCACATCAGACCGTGTCTGTGAATGTCTGTGGGAGTCTGTGTGTGTGTGTGCATTTGTTTCAAGTCAGTGAGCTTCCAGGAACATCTTGTCAAGGGCTTTGAAATGCAAGTCAGCACAAGACCAAAGTTTGTCTGTGCAAGCATGAAGATATGTTTCCTTTTTCTTTGAGGGAACCTGAATGACTTTTTTTTTTTAGTTCGGCAGATCCTGGGAGGAGTCTGTCTTAAAAAGGAGTCTGTCTTAAAATGTAAAGAATACTCACATGACTGGACAAGCTTTTCTATTAACAACTTTTGGCCTCCTATGTTTTGTCTTTGCCTTTAAAGTGCAAAATCCCTGCAGCAGTGTCTGTTTTAACAATGTGGTGAATTAATCATCATAACCACCTGATTATAAGCCATTACCTCCGAAAAGAAGAAAGAAAAGTTCACAGCCAGGAAAAATGAGGCTGGTTTTAAAGAGCAAGTGTGTGTGAGCAATAAAGTTATTTCTTGCTTTATTTGTTCTCTCAAAACACTAAAATCACTGTTCAAACTTCATAGCTAAAGTGACCACTCCACCTGAGTACTTGTTGTGGAGTCAGGGATGGTTCTCTATTGTTTCTGGTTTATGGTCATTTCCTTCCCTGTCTCCTGACTGATGTGTGAAGTTCACAGTTTGACACTGCATAATAATAGCTGATAGTTCTGAGGATGATGCAATTTATTGAGAACTCTTATTCTGACCATGCACTTTGAAATCCTTAAAATGCCCCATTAACAACATTGAGGGATTCCTGTAAATGTCTTAATATTTAAATCAATTAAATACAAATTTTAAAATTAATATTTAAATAAAAAATCATTTAAGTAATGTTTATAATACTATTGTGTACTTCCCTAATTTATCCTCTGAATTATCTGAAGATAATGCATCTTGTATTTGCCATATGTCATCTTAACTGCATGCAATTACAACCAGGCTGTTTTAATTTCTGATAAAGCATAAGATAAAATTATGCATTAACATTCTTTCTAATACAAGCTAAACGTGGACAAAACTGCTGTTTATCATTTCATTTTTAAAACTGCATTTATATCACCTTCATTTTTAGCTTAAAATACACATAAGGGTTTGCAATGGGACAGATGTATAATTCATTCAAAACAGCGGGGTTCCAGCCACCCGGTCTCATTGAGAGCAGCCTTTGTGTTCTCCACACTCTGACATGTACACATTAAATTGTTTCTGGCATGGTTCATTTCAACTATTTGCCTCCTGACTGTCCAGCTTTGATGCTGTTTGTTTGCTTTGCCTGGGTGTACAGGCTTTAAGAGCCTTTGTCAGGACTTTCCGAATAAAATGTAACCAGCAGCGTTGTGCAATCAAGGCATTTTTGTACAAAAGCAACACATATACGTTGACACAATGATTGTCCTGATGTACAGTTAAAATAATCTTAAATAAAATAAACCTTAAATACTGTATTGGACTATCACACCTATTAAATTTCTAAAATGAAAACATGAGTTATTTCTAACCGCTGTCTTGCTTTATTAAGCCACCTCAGTCTAAATCCTTCTATTGTTTTGTTTTGTAAATCTCACCAAGCAGAGTGAACTTGCTATAGCATGTCCTCCTGTGACATTTCCTTGCTCACTGCCACTAGAGGGACATATTTATTGCAATATAGACACACAATACATGCTTAGAAAAGGCGCATACCTTCGGTGAGCCATGTCTCCTGAAGTAGGCTTAAATCCTGAAAGAGATCTGAAAAGGAACACAAATCCTTATCATGCTGATCCATACAAGCTTCAAATATTTATTTCCTTTTTTTTTGTTTTTTGTTCATCCGTTTACCAGAAAAATTGTTCTGACATAGGCTACAGTTAGATTTTGTTAAAATAGCTTGTAAAATCTGCCTTTTCAAAGATACTGACCTGACAATGTACAGTGTAGATAAAACAATATGACATTTTTAAACTTGCTTGCTACTTTACCTTCGGATTCCTGAGGGGGTAATTCGGTGTCCATGTATTTCCTTTTTGTCGCCATCAACAGTCTATTTAGGGGCCCATTTCCTTGCGACCTCTACAAAACAGAAACTACATTATGTAAGTCCAAAAAAAAAAAAAAAACATACACAAAGAATTAAGAGTGCAACTTCAGAACCACAAGGATGGATATCAATTTTAAAACCCACTATAAATAACCTAAACAATTTTAAAATAAATATTAATAGTGATCATTGTTACTATGACAAGCTACAAAAATACAGGATACTGTCAAGACTAAATACTTTTTGCCAGTGTGAGATTATGCCCATTCAACATTAAAACTAAGTTCACGGCATTGCCTCTACAATAGCAAATACTGACAATTCAAGCATCCTGAAAAGGGGAGTTTTGATTTCCTTTCAAGAATTCAGATTTGAGAAAAGCGTTTGCTGAAAGGATTAAACTTTACCTTTTGAGCGCAACCTACAACACATGGAGAAAACGAATATTTAGTCGACTAGTTGCAACAGTTTCACTTGGTTTCAGCCTAAACTGAAAAGAGTTTTCAACGCAGCAGCGCTTGTTTAAAACAAATCACATGCAACGACGCCAGAGAAACAGCACAACATCCCCGCGTGAAGCGCAACGACTCTTTGAAGTGAATAAAGCCTAAGCAGGTCCAACTCACATTAGTTAAAGTATAAGGCACTTGCTGGTCCAGATATCCATCCATCTTATAATCCATGCCTCAACCGTTTGTGGTCATTTAGGCTGTTTTAATGAGATCCACGCAGACTGAGACGGACAGAGGCAGCAGCAGCAGCAGTCTGTGAATGGAGCGCGAGAAGGCTGCATACGTAATGAGCTCCATTCACAAAAAACACCAGCGTGGGTATAAACACACACTCTGGTCTCCGCTAAATCACAGTCTGGACAGCTCAAGACCTGTTCTTTGCTTCATTTGAGGCAAGACGCTATTGTCTAAAGAGTTTACAAAAGATTTTGTGGGGTGAAGACATTTTATACGTAGAATTTGACAACTTGTGTATAGGCTATGCCACGTCCGCTATCAGATTATTGCTAGTGTAGCGAAAGAGTTATATTCTTCATCACTGGCCTAAAGTGATCGAAATTAAAATTGTATTGTTTTATATTGTTTAAGTTTCAGTGATGATATACAGTGTAAAAACTTATGTGTTTTAATAAATTTAGCTAATTATAATAATTATAAATTGTAATAAATATATAGATTATATAGATTGTCAATTTTATAGCCTATTTCGTGCAGCAATTAAACTTAAGTTTTTTATTTAATTTTTTTATTTTATATCCAAAATTTCAATTGGAAAATGTGTATGTTTGGCATATACAGTAGATGTGTGGACAGATTTTTTTTTTTTTAATCGCTTTTCTTAAATCATACTGCTGACTTTAACTTGCTTTTCTTGCTGTCGGATGTTCGCTTTGTCGGAGGGATTTTGATTGGTGGATTTTCACTTTCGAGCTCAAATTTCTTCTCTTTGTCCTTCCTTATGAATGAAACCTCTCTGCACATTACAACCAATCAGATTCAAGGTTTAGCAACCGAAGGCGGAGCTTACGTTCTTTTAGCCAATCGCGGCTTGAGAATCCCAAGGGCTTTCCCTAGTACGTTTCCAGTTGTTTTTCATTCACAAAAAAGGGGAAAGTCGAGGAAGGAAAAATGCCATTCATAAAAACTTGCCCCAGCAGGAATTTTTTATGGTTGTTTTCAGCGTTTGCTCTATTAACAACAGATACAGTTTGCGAAAACATCACGTGGTAGCTGCTGGGCTCGGAACAGCAGTGAATGGTTGCAATCTCAGAAGTGTCTAAACGAGTGTACACTGGCAGCGAAATGTACAAACAGCGACACATACTTTCCATTATAAACCAGAATAACCTGTGCAAAACAAAGACGTTCTCTAGTGCATTAAACTGCGCATAAACAGCGAGTTACTTACAGTACTGTATTAATGTTTGGCCATTTCATGCGCTGTGCGCGGACATTTTGAAACAGCAGCAGCACAGTGTATGTGCCCCTTTACAAAAATATACCATGCGAAATATATTATCATTAGTTAGGCTAGTATTACTAATGCAAAGCTGTACAAACATGGTATTAGCCGTTACTGTAATCAAAGAAACTACTAGAACGAGAGTTAAACTTATTAACTAGTAAGTAGGCTGGTACTTAGTGTGTGTGTGTGTGTGTGTGTGCTTAGGTAGTTAAGGACACTGCTGGTTTTAATTTCAGAAAACGTTAAAAATATATATTTTAAAATAGCATATTTTTATACAGACTATCAGTATTGTATATAAGTCATATCAGTATATAATTGGCAAAAATGTGGTTTATGACTGATATACCACTTACAGCTGCCTTTGTCTTTTTCTTGCTGTGTGTAAGGCAGCTCTCTGAACCTGAACTGCTGGTCACAGAACCTAGACTGTGTGTGTTTTCGGTTAGTGCCAGTCATCCATGTGATGTGAGAGATGAATGAGAAATATAAGGAGCCAAGGACAGTTGTCCCCCAGCACACACATAAAAACACTCCACCCCATCGAAGAACAAGCCCTCCATTCTTTCTCAGCTCCTTGTCAAGGCAATGTTTACTCATATATGTATGCCTTTGATTAAAAAGAGATTTCCCGAAGGTAACTTGTAACTTAAGTCTAGTAGTTAAAACACTGCTTTGGAATGATATTCTTCAAACGAAATATATAGCATGCACATAAATAGCCTTGTTGAGATTTTCATTATGCTCTTGTGGGGGCTGAAAATATAAAACCCATGACGACATATTAATTATTTTATTTTTATTTTGTAATTATTATTATTTTATTTAAAGATATTTTAAAAGGTTAAAAATATGAAATATAAAAATAAGTAAATAAAATATAAAAAAAAATACATTAGGCATTAAAACATTACAATAACATATAATAATGTGAAGCCATAGCTTACACTGAGTCACACTGTACTTTGACCCCCTGTTGGGTTTTCCATTATCTCCCTTGCCAGGGCTGAGCCATGTGTTCAAACCATGAAACGTATGTTCACGTTTTTCCTGCCAAATATTTATCTTTTCTCTTTACCAGTGTCTCATATTTTACAGTCTATAAAATATATAACATTTGTGTATGTACATACATATTTAAGCATGCATGATACACTATAATAATAATAATAAACTTTATTTTCTATAGCGCCTTTAAAAGTTACATCTCAAAGTGCTTTACCAAGGCATATACAGAAAAAATACATTGAGATTGACAATCAGAGAAACATATCACATATATGCTAATCGGGAAAAATACATTTTAAGAGAAGATTTAAAAACACTAAGGGGTTCAGCCTGTCTAATTTCAGTAGAGAGCGAATTCCAGAGTTTTGGTGCCACAGAAGAGAAGGCCCGGTCACCCATAGAGCGTAAACGAATTACAGGAATAGTTAAAAAGCCAGAATCAGATGAGCGAAGATTACGCCTTGGGGTGTAGACAGTTAAAAGTTCAGTCAGATATTCTGGAGCTAAACCATGCAGGGCCTTGTAGATAAGCATAATAATTTTAAAATCAACGCGAAACCTGACCGGAAGCCAGTGCAAGGACTCCAAGATTGGAGAGATTTGCTCACTTGTCCTGGAACTTGTCAGGATTCTGGCAGCTGCGTTTTGAACATACTGCAATTTGTTTCGAGTAGATTTAGAGACCCCCGCGAGCAGAGCATTACAGTAGTCAAATCGAGAAAAGACAAACGTATTGATCAGTTTTTCAGCCACGGAGAAAGATAACAATGTTTCTGAGGTGAAAAAATTATACTTTAACCGTGTTCTGAACATGAGGATCAAATGTTAAGTTTGAATCAAATATCACCCCCAGATTTTTAAATTTTGTTTGAAACTCCATAACAGAACCATCCATCTTTAAGTTTAAAATGCCAGCTTTTCATATTTGATGGGGTGAACCAATCAGCATAACCTCAGTTTTGTCACTGTTGAGACAAAGAAAATTTTGAGACATCCATATTTTTACCTCCAATACGCAATGTTCAAGAAAGGCAACAGCCGAATTATCACCAGATTTTGAGTGAATATAAATCTGAGTGTCATCTGTGTAAAAATGAAACTTAAGACCAAAGGATCTTAGAAATTGTCCAAGGGGAAAAATGTACATACTAAAAAAGTAAGGGACTCAAAACTGAACCCTGGGGAACACCAAACTGCACTGAACCAATATTGGACCTGCAACCACCCAGAGACACAAACTGCCTACGATCTGATAGATAAGACTTGAACCAATTTAAAGCAGTGTCAGTAACACCAAAAACTTTTTCCGATCGAGAGAGTAAAAGAGAATGGTCTACAGTGTCAAAAGCTGCACTGAGATCGAGTAAAATCAGGATTGACAGAGAGCCAGAGTCAGCAGCAATTAACAGATCATTGGTGACTTTAACCAATGCTGTTTCAGTACTATGCAGTTTGCGGAAGCCAGATTGGAGGGACTCAAAAGTATTGTGTAAAGTAAGGTGAGTATTTAACTGAGAGGCCACAATTCGCTCAAGCACTTTAGCCAAAAAGGGCAAATTGAAGATGGGACGAAAATTATTGATGTTCACCCAGTCTACGTTGGGCTTTTTTGGTACAGCAGTTACAGCAGCGATTTTGAGTGCAGCAGGTACAACACCCGTGTTCAGTATGAGACAAAATCCCACTTTCCAGATCTTAGACAGTAATATGGCTATTGGTGTCCACTGGGGCTTGTAGCATTTAGAGTAAACAGGAAGTTAAGTGTGTGCATAGGCAGGCGCTTGGTAAGGTGCTGACCCTGGGATGTTTACAGTGCACCAAGGGTGTGAGGAAGGGCAGCTCGCCGGGCTGGGCCATGTCAACTGGAAGAAGATTCCCAGTGCAAACAGCACCGTGTGAAACTCGGGAACAGAGTGTGCGGGCAAGGGCGGGGGACAAAATTTTTCTTCGATCCTCTACTTAATAGTACGATTAAAAATAATCCCTACAGACATGCTGGCCGCTGACTTATCTGACATCCTTTTTATGCCAAATCTGCAGCCGGGCTGCTTTGTATCCTGTACAGCAGAAACCAAGGCGCCTGTGTGCACGACCTCTGATTTCCTTCGAGCCGTTTTAGTTGATTTTGAACCCTGCATGTTTATATTTCTGTTTAGGATTGCAAACGTCATCATGGATGCTTGAAACAATTATTGAGGCTGTAAAATTTAGAAGCACCCCATCCATGAAAATAGCAGATATGAATGCTAGCACAGAGGAGAAAAGGAGCGGATCATGCTGTCTGTTGCTCTGTTGGTCTGTTGTAAATCATAATGTGGTGTGATGGCAGACGCTGTGTCAGATTTACACTCTCTGGCACCGGGTCATTGTGTCACACTGTCTTTGCCTGCTGCTCTGTAGTAGCTCACATTAAATGATTTCTTTCTAGCCACAGTGGAATTCTCAACACTGTGAGGTACTACAAAATGAGACGCAGACGAGGATATGTATTTGTACACCGTAAAAAAAAACAACTGCTTTTAGCCACCAAATATAAAATAATTCTGACTTTTTTTCTCACGATTTTGAGTTTCTCTCACAATTCAGACTTTGTTTCTCGCAATTCTGAGAAAAATTGCAACATAGGAATTCAGAATTGCATGATTTAAATTCTGATTTTACAGAGTTTACATTTACAGTTCTGAGTTTCTCTCAAAATTGCAAGAAAAAATGAAATTGTGAGATATAAACTCAAAATTGCAAGAAAAAGTGTGAAATAGAAGGTCACACTTACCTTTTTTAATTTTTATTATTCTGTGACAGAAACAAGCTTCCATACACAACACTAAATAATGCAATAAACATAATTTATTATTTATTAAAAAATCATCAAAAATGAGAACTCCAAGAATGCCATTTTGTTTTTTGTTTTTCATTCTATATTAAGATTGCTTTTCACTTCCAAAACTTTAGATGTTAGATCTATTAAATTAGATCCATTATAATTTTGCACTGTAGAGAGCACCAATTAATCAATTTTTGCCATAGCACATTTACAGTCTTTTACTGTTAAAACTGCAATCATTTTTTACAATGCATCTGTTTGTCTTTGTTTCTGAATGTTTGAGTATCATTATGCCTTTCTACAGCAGAATCACTGTGTGGATGTATTTTTAAATGTTCCTCTGTCTACGTTTTTGAAGGTCTAATGGACATTTATGTGTGCTTAGATACCGGTTCTCGCCTTTTATTCATTCCTGCTTAGTGTTTAGCCGTTGCCAGGATGCCTGCCTATGTCAGAGGCAGGAAATGCCTCCGCTGGCATCCGAGCAGGCAAATGCGGCTCAATCCAAGTATGGCCCAAGCACCTGCAGCCTCAGTCTCCTGCCTCAGACAGAGGCCTGCTTGTTTGTCAACAGGCCCTGTCCCTGTTAAAGTCAGGGTCTCTCCGTAAGCTCAGTGCCATAGAGGATCAATCAGACTGGCACAATAGGCCTGTCCTCCAGTGAGATCTTTCTGATGCCCACACAGCTGCACCAGCCCAGCTGAATGTATACATCAGACACAATGACCTTTCCCTCTTATTCCCTCTGACAGCTTTTCTCTGGCTGCCAGCAGCACATCAGGAGTCCGTGGAGAAGACCGTTTTTTTGTGTGTGTGTTCTAAATCTGGTGGGATCGGGGCAGCGTGAAGACACAGAGGAGTGTTGTTAGCGTCTCTGACAATGTGGCTTTTGTTTACATGCTCAATTGTTGGTTCAGCCAACTAGCTGACATTTCCATTTATATCCCATTTTCCAGGCCATTTCCATGCTAATTTAAGGACAAAACCAAATCACATGTACATCAGCTATAGTGATCCACTTGTGTCTAGTCCACAGAAGGAGCCGTGGGGGTAGGAGTGATATCAAAGTCTTAAAATCTGCCATGCTAAAGCAAATCATATAGTTTCTTTGTTACAATTTATATGTCATATTATCAGTATGCCTGTTATTTTGTCAAAGTCTCAAGGCAGTGGTTCTCAACCTTTCAGACTCTAAAGCGTGTGAACAGATTGAACAGCAATATTCAAAGGCCCCATGAATTTTACAGTTGCACTCTTAAAAATAAAAGCTCTTTATTGACGTCTATGAAGAGCCTTTAACATCTGTGGAACCTTTCCATTGCACAAAATGTTCTTTATTGTGGAAAAAGGTTACTTAGAATCATTTTAAAAAAATTGTTCTTTTAAGAACTGTTCACTGAAAGGTTCTTTGTGGAACCCAAAATGAAACCTTTTTTAATGAGTGTGTTTGTGATTTACTGAATAAGGATTTTTGCCCGCAATTTCTATTAAATAAAATATCATGAGCATGATATAAGTAAAAAAAAAAAAAAAGATTGAGAAATTACACTTTTAAATTTAAACTACTTCATATATCCAGGTTTTCCAAAAAAGTAGGAGCCCTGGATCTTCAAATTGGGAAGGGGTGAATTAAAATAAAAAAATCTTAATGTTTTAAGCCCCCTTAGAAGTTTGCTGAGGCCCCCTGTTTGAGAACCACTGCTTTTGAGCAATTCTGTGGCCATATTGGTAATGAATCCATGAAGTGTGCTTATTTAGCTCAAATAGTGCAAAAGAACACATTTTCTGGCTAGTTTAGCTAATGCTAATAAAAAGCACAAACAAACAGGTTACTGGCACTTTTATTTGTTCATTAGTGTGAAGATTTCTCACATTCTGCCTTTTGTAGTCACAAAGTTAAGATTTGATGCGTGTATAAAGGAATAAATGATGATCTGAGCTTTACATGTGGTCTGTTAATAAGATGTTAAGTGCACAAAACAGTGGGCCTCTGGAGTTTTGGCTCTGTTTATAATCACTGAATAGTAATTTTCATCCATATTCTTTGAGTTTTCTAAAGGGATTACTGTAAAGTCAGTTTAATTTTGAGTTGTAATTAGTCTGCCTTCGTACAAACAGAGCAATATAAACAATGTCTCCAGATTTTCCTCTAAATGAACACAAGCCCATTTGGGAGTGCAAACAAAAAGGTTTGAGTGTTTAGGTTAGGCTTATCCGGTTTTGTGTTGCCTGATAACATTCAGCTTGACCACAGATGTATAACTTGACACCATCTTCCAGCTGGGAAAATATGTGTTTTAGTGGGTTTCATTCGGTTTATCATTTATATCTCATAGCATTTATGTTCATATAAGAAAAATAAGGCTGAAACCATCGACCTATTCAGTGTTGCTGTTGAAGAGGCCTAAAAATACTTGTGTATAGTCTCCTAATCCAATGTGTACTTGTTTTAAGGAGTTGGCATTAACTTTCTCCAAACCCTGTCAATCACAAGAAAGGACATGCATGTGAGGAATGGTGTGAACATTTTACTATGCTAAACGCAGGCTTGCCTTGAGCTCTGGTCATGAAAGGCAGCTGGGATCTGCATGTCTGGCATGTGGGACCTGTGCTCCAGTACAGTGGCATTTGTCTATGGGATGCATTCAAGGCTAAAAATGCTTCCATATTTCTTGAAGTCCTCTGTAATTAAATGTGTCCACATGGAGAGATGGCTCACACTCACTCCAGAAACGGGTGACAGGTCTGCGTTTGACAGGAAAGAGTGCTACATTTTAGAATGAAATCAGCCGAGAAGTGAACTTATAATGCAACTAAACTCTAAAAAATGCTTGGTTAAATACAATCCGGTGCTGGGTGAAATATGGACAAACCCAGCAACTGGGTTGTTTTGACCCAGTGGTTGGGTTAAATGTTTAACCCAACCTTCTAGTTTGATTTGACTCAACTACTGCTTAAAATGAACCCAAAATAGGTTGTAAATTAAAAATCAGACACATAATTACTGGAGCTGTCAGCAATAATCAAAAGGTAAACATTTATTAATAAGCAATTTATTTATTTATTTATTCAACTTATTAATAAATGTTAATTTATTGGACATATTAATTAAAGTTAATTTCCAACCTATTTGGGTTAATTTTAAGTAAGAAACATAGTACTTTTTAAGCAATAGTTGTGATAAATAAAACTACCCAGAAGATTGCGTTAAACATTTGCTTTGTTTGTCCATATCTCACCCACCTCTGGGATGTTTTTAACCCACCATTTTTACTGCAAATTTTATCAAGAATTTGATCACTAATAAGCATCAAGTAAGGATAAACAAGACAAAAAGCCTCTGGGAAAAGACTATTTTGATTTTATTTTTTTATCCTAAAACACTAAAAAGCTATCATGTTAAAAGAAAATCATCATTTTCTTTTAACATTTTCTTATTAACAATTTGGTATGAGAAAAAGGATGGCATTTTTTCTTTAAGGTGGACCTTTAGTCCTGTTGTTCCCTAACAGAAAGCAAAACCTATTGCTATTGCTTCAGCGTAATGCTAAATTAAATAAACATCGCCCTCTGTGCCAGGAGTGCAGCAGGTAGCCTGTGACTGATCTCAGTGCTGTCTAATGTCAGTAAATGAAGTCAGTGGTATTTGAAGGCATGAGCTCATTTTTCCATTCATGCTGCACAGAGGGCCAGTGTAAAAGACACCTCCACTCAGAGTGAGTGAGAGAAGCTCATCTACTTCAATTTAGATCATTAGATGAGTGCACACCATCATGTTTTCTCACCTTCCCGAAACCTCACTCTATAGATATCACCGCTGGCACAGAAAGATGGACGCACACACTAACATACACCCATTTTTTTTATTCATATACAAGTTGATCCACTTATCCATGTAATTTCATTATAATCTGATTGTAATTGAGGGATGCATATCGAATAGTGAGGTATACAACATCAAAACGGTCTCCATCACCCTCTCTTCAACTCCACCTTATCCATCAAGTCATGACATCAGCCCTTGTCTCGGTTACACATCCTCCCCAGTGTCCTGATGGCTGAGATAACGCAGGAAAGTCACTGATTAGCTGGGAATCTTGTTACATGGCGTAAAAAGCAGCGACTAGTTTTCTCTGTGTACATTTTCGAAGAATGGTATCAGATGCTAAACCTTCCTGTGACCCCAGTAGAGCGAGGAACCGAATTCATCTTGGGTTAAATGAGGAACAAAGTGTATGCCATCCAACTTTGATCTCTCTGATGTTCAGAAGGTGATGATTCAGTTGAGTTATAGCAGTGAACAGATGATGTCTGCTGTATTTAGCCATTGAATATTAAACACAGCACCTGCCACATTCACATGCTCTGTCCTATCTGAGCAGCAAATTACTGATAGCCTTACATCAAATCTGGAACACTGAATACAATGTACTTTATTTATGATGCTTCAAAAATAAAATAAAATAAAAAGTTTATATATATATATATATATACATACAGTGCCCTTCAAAAGTATTGGAACGGTAAAGACAAAATTGCTTTGTTGGCTGTGGAGTCAAGACATTTACAAATATGATTAAAAGATGAATATGAGACAAAGCTACAGAATGTCACATTTTATTATTGGGCAATTCAACTCAGAGATGTTTTACCAGCTAAGATCATCAGCACTTTTAGAGTTTCATCCCTCTATCTGATGTGAGCATAAGTATTGGAACAGTTGCCTCACAGGTCTTTCTAAGTGATCAGCTGTGTCCTGTTGCATTAATTCTTCAGATATTAAAAGCAGGGAATGTGTTGTATCAGTTATAGCCATTACTTCTGTACTCTGAATCTTGCATTCGATGATGACACACACAAACCAGGATGAAGATGAGGGAGCTGACTTTGAGAGAAAAGCAAGCAATTTGGCTGCTAAAAGAAAAGAGGAAGTCAGTTATAGCTCTAGCAAAAACAAAGGGCATGGAGAAATCAACAGTTTGGAAACCACCAGCGACACCAGCAACTACCTGATCGGCTGAGAAAACAACAGTAGCTGAAGACAGACAAATCATAAAAACTATGAAAATGAACCCTAAAAGACATGTCTGTAAAATCAGCAACAACTTCCAGAAAACCGGGGTGATGCTCTGACAATTTACTGTCCTCAGGAGACTTTGACACAGAATTACAGATCACAGCAAGATGCAAACCTCTGACCAGCACCAAAAATAGAAAGGCAAGATTAGAGTTTGCAAAAAAGCACAAAGGTGAGCCAGAAGAGTTTTGGAACTGTGTTTATGGACCAATGAGACAAAGATGAACCTTTATCTAAGTGATGGGAAAGCAAAAATGTGGAGAAAAAAAGGGAACTGCAAATGATCCCAAGCATACAGCCTCATCTGTAAAGCATTGTGGAGGTGGTGTCATGGCATGGCTGTCTCTGGAACAGGCCCTCTCAACTTTACTGATGTCTTAATGTATGATGACAGTAGCAGAATGAATTTGGAAGGGTACAAAACCATCTAGCCTACCAATATTCAAGAAAATGCCACCAGATTCATTGGGAAGTGCTTCATATTGCATCAGGACAATGACCCAAAACACCCTGCCAGTTCAGTCAAGGAATTTATAAGGGCAATGAAATGGAAAGTCTTAGATTGCCTTAGAAGTCAATTTAAATCTGATTGAACATGAATTTCACCAGCTGAAGGGGAGAGTAAAGGCAGAAACTCCCCAAAACAAGCAACAATTGGAATTGGCTGCATTAAAGGCTGGGAAAAGTATTTCAAAGGATGAGACCAAGAGTCTGGTGATGTCTATGGGTCACAGACTCACTGCTGTGATTGTGCGCAAGGGATCTGCAACTAAATAATAGCTTTTAATCTTTTATATCTGCCTTATGTTCAACTGTCCCAATACTTATGCTCACATCAATGAGTGGGATGAACTCTAAAAGTGCTGTTCTTTTTATTTGGTCAAACGTGTATGTGTTGAAACGGCTAATAATAAAATGTGACATTTTGTCTCATATTCATCTTTTAATCATATTTGCAAATGTCTTGACTCCACAGCCAACAGAGCAATTTTGTCTTTACTGTTCCACTGTGTGTATATATACGGATGTGTGTGTATATATATATTACTTAAACTAGTTTAAAAGTCTAGTTTAAAACACATGTGCAAGGTCTTGTGTTCATGCTGGTTTTATATGGCTTTGAGAAACATGTTTAAAATGAATGGCTTTAAACATGTCACATGGTGTAACCATCAAGTAAAAAGTCATTTATAAAAAGTTTTATATAAATTTGTCAAGCTTTTTTAAACAAAAGAGCATTTTTTGAGCAGCATAACAAGTATGAGAATACAAATTGCAAAAAAATAAAACATTAATGAAATAAAATTCACAAAATAACGCAAATTATTAGTTTCATTATTAAATCAATACGTTTTTAGGAAGTTTTACAACATGACATTTATAATCTGTAACCTTGTCATAGAAATTCAAATCATCAAACTAATACAAATTTTTAAAATAATATTAAATAAATTATATGAATAAATGCATTTTAAGAGGCCTTTCGGCCTTGATTAATCCATTATCTTTCATTGTTTTGTTTATTTTAGATTTTTATTTTACATTTTTGCATCGATTTTTTTCTGCATGTTGGTTGCACAGACAAACGTCTTCTAAGTATGAATAAGCAGTGAAGCAATTTTGTTATTTGTTGTTTCTAGTATATATATATAATATTAAAAGATTAATATTAAAACAGCTTAATAAGGTTTCCTTTACAAGCCTTTTATTATTTTTCCTTCATCATGATTTACTGTCTTGATTTCATGCCCCCCAATAATACTAAAAACTAATTTCAATGTTAATCATAGAGGAAATGTATGATTTTTAATAATTGATAGATCTAGACAAAAATAAAAGGAGCGTTATGCCATTGGCCCTCCAGCCAAAGATGTTTGTAGTGTGAATGGGTGAGTCTGACCGGCTGCGTGTATATTTAGCTATTCAATTACACTTGCTATTGCATAATCACCGGAGATTCAAAACAAGTCACGTCGCTGCTTGTTATTTAAGCCCTTTGGAGAACCTGTTTGTGTAGAGCATCACAGTCCGTGGGAGAATATCTGTGGTAGGATTCATTTCACCTTCAGGTATTGCTACTGTAACTGCTGGCCCTGTTTCTTGGGACACTCAGATATCACATTCTGTTGCATCTTCACAAATAGGCTTGCAAAATCTTTTGGTCTCATGTGATTTAATGTGTGTGTTTTTTTCAATATTACAGTGTCGTGGGACAAAATACCAAGGTTAATCTCAGCTTTGTTACCCCTGCATGCTCTGAACAGAATAGCTGGGCACATCGTCTTTCATTGAGGTGATCATGTCTCATTCAGCCCAGGGCAATCTGGGAGTTGGGAACATCTCCTGTTACCCATAACTGAGCATCCTGCCACTGCCATGGTGAAAGTCAATACAGCCTCTGTAACGCTCGAAGGTGGCAAAATAGGCTTGTGTCATTGAGCAAACATTGGACAGTTATGTACCCACGTCCTCATCATTCCAGGCCCAAGCGTTCTCACTCTTACAATTATATTTCATTGGATGTCAGTAGGAACAGATGGGGTCATTCAGCAAAAGTGCTCGATAAGGTTTATGGCTCTATCGCTCAGCAACAGAATCCAATGAAATAAATCCAGAAGCCTGTCTGTTGGAGGTAAACATGAGCTCAGCTCTGTGGGTTTTTGGTAAAGCACCTGACTTCCGCTATATACAGTTGAGCTGTGTATATTTATAAAACAGAGAGAAACAAGTCAGTTTCTGTGCATTTGGGGAGGCGGGGATAAAGTTTACTTTATACATCCGTTATGGTTCCTCTCATTAGACTAGTTCAACTAAAGTGAGTGTTTTAATCGCATTATATCGACGTGTTGTTTTTGCTACAAAAGCAATACTATACCTATTAGACTGAGTCAGTTTGCACTGACTGAGATCATTGTAATCTCATACCACTAATGTGAGTGCACTGACCTTTGGGTTTCCAAACACCATAGTTGTGGTAAGATGCGCCACCATGTGGTCTTTGTGAGAACATTCTGTGTCCAGAACTTATCCCAAAATGAGTTCACTTTTACAACTTTTATTTTTCAGTGTTAGTGGGATTACTTATTATACTAAACTGCTACGCATCAGAAATGGCTTCTATTTTCATCTTACTACTGCATCGTTGCTTTAAAGTGTGCTTGTATTATCGCATTAATGGAATAATTCACCCAAAAATAAGAAATTGCTGAAACAGTACTCAACATCAGGCCGTCCAAGATGTAGATACGTTTGTTTCTTCATCAGAACAAATTTGGAGAAATTTTGATGTGAGAGGACAAGGAATTATTTCAATACCGAAAGCGTTCATATGGACTTCTATTTTAGCCAGAAGCGACGGTTTCTTACAAACACGCAGCTTTTCACTTCATAAGATGTTAATTGGTGGACTGTGGATTATTGTTACGTTTTTATCAGCTTTTTGGACTCTTATTCTTAACGGCAGAGGATCCATTGTTAAGCATGTCACATAATGCTATTCTCCAAATCTGTTCCAATCAAGATACACACATCTAGCCTACATCTTGGATTGTCTGAGGGCGAACTATTCTTTTAAGGCTCAGTCGTTTTAAATAGGCCTAGCCTATCTATTTCATGTATAAATATAGCCTATATACTACTTTTTTCTTCTTCTTTAATCAAGTCAATTAGCGAATTTGCTTCTTTTGCTGATATATGCATACATTCTCCAGTAGATGGCAGGACAACATGAGATGGCAGTATATCTCATGAAATGAATATTCTTGTGTTGTAATTTAAATAGGTAAAATGTAAATACGTAAATGTAGCTAGTATATCAGACGGCCAGAAATATGCTCTGGTCAAACTCACGTTAAACTTTATTAATGATAACTTATATTTAGACAGTGTAAGCACCTTAATAGGATGAAAGTACAGAGCTAAAGTTAAGAGCTTACCTAGCTTTTGAGATACTGAACTCAATTCATATACTGTAATTTATCGCTACATACTTGTAAGTGCTTCTGTTTTCCCTCTGAAATAATGTCATTTTCTGGGAGATGATACCATTAAGCTCCTGGCTTTTGTTTGTTAATGTGTTATTGCCAAGTCTAACAGGTTTGAAATTGAAATTGAGGATATCAAAATGAATTAAAAATCATTAATGAATTTAAAGATTTTATTTTAAGTAATTACTTATTTTGGATATTTTATTAAAAGATCTGAAAGAAAAAGTTAAGGTAAAATTAATATGATTTTCAGTTTTTTAAACTGTAGCATTAATTGTTTATCCAATATATTAGGAAAAGAAACTTGTACTATATAGCACACGTATGGAACTCCTTGTCATAATCTGAATATTTACATTTACATTTAGCCATTTAGCAGATGTTTTTATCCAAAGCGACTGACAAATGAGGACAATATGAGCAATCAAAACCAACAAAGAGCAATAATAAGCAAGTGCTATGAATATAATCTAGTTATCATTTAAACATTATTTTTGCTTGAACATCAATGTTGAAAGTATATTTGTGTATTTGAGTGCAATAAGAAGAAAGCATGTTTGCACTAACCTCCTTACATCATATAGCTCAACTAATTTGTACCTGTGATTGGGAGCAATCCATGGAAAACCATGTCTTGTTCTTTCCAGAACTTTCGAAACCAATTAGACTTTAACCTCTGAATGTACACAGAGACATACATCCACGTATACCTTTACTGCATAATAATCCTGTATAAACATTAAAACCAATCTTACTTAAACAGGGAAATTCGATATCTTTAACACATTCACCAGGTTGTAAACATTTAAACCCATCTGTCAGGCCTGTAGATCAGTCATTTGACTTTGAAAACATTTCATTTCTGTGCTCTGTTTCTCCCAGCATGCACCTACACTTATCATCTCCTCCTCTTGCTTTCATTTTCTCCCTCTCCATCTCTTTCACTTGCCCTCTGTTCTTTTCCCCCTTCCTCACCACTTCTCCCCCCCATCCTTGCTGAAATATGGACAGGAAGATGAGTGAAAGCCAGCCTGGAGTGAACCACATGGGCCGAGCGAGAAGCCCGCAAGGTCGGCAGGTAATAATGGCAGCCTTTTTGGAATGGGTCAGGATTTCAGCAGCATTTTATTTTCTGTTGATGAGGAGAAGAGAAGACAGGAGAACATCTGGAAGTGTAGAATAACACCCGTTTGGCTGGACATCTGCAGTGGATGACAGATTCTGTATTTTTTCCTCCGCCTGTTTGCTGATGCGTCTGTGGAACATTCCTGTATTCAAATAAGACTTCAAAATGAGTTTGTTCTGTGAAAGCCATTTTGCAATCACTTCCAAGCATGTTAAAGAACAAGTGGGTACGATCAAACAAATCCCTGAAATAAATAAAACAAGTGAAATATGTGGAGCTGAACTTCTCATTCTTGAAATTCGTCAGATAAATGAGCCTTTCCCACTGAATATCTCTGAAGAAGAGATACATTATTCTGTCAGCGCTTGTGTTTTTTTGTCTTGTTTGTTGTCACAGGTGCAGATGTGGTCTGTTTTTGTTTATATATATATATATATATATATATATATATATATATATATATATATATAAAGTTTTTTTTTTTTTTTTTTTTTTTTGAAGCATCATAAATAAAGTACATTGTATTCAGTGTTCCAGATTTGATGTAAGGCTATCAGTAATTTGTTGCTCAGATTGGACAACTATCTTAATACTGTACAAGTATTAAGTCGGTGACAACTAGTATAAATGAAATGCTCAATAAATGTAACATAAATGATAATGGCACTCTTTGTAGCCTTTTTGAGTAAAAGTTGAATATTAAGTATTATGTTATAGCATTTATTTGTATAAACATAATATTTAGATGGGATACATATTAAAGTTATGATATGTTTATGCTTTTAAATAAGTTTATGTATTTATTATACTTTTATTTATATATACTTTTGGGTTTATTTATTTTCTTTATTTAGAACCCTTTATTTAAAGGGTTTTGTAGTCTGATGTCACAATTAAGACATATAATGCATATAATACATATAATAAATAAATACTACATTAAAATGCAATAAATAAGTGTTACAAAATACAGATTCAAAGGATAACAGTAGCTTATAAGAATGTACGATAACTACCATTAATATATAATGGTGTGACAGATTTATGGTTATATGTATGCTACCATTAAAAAGCTTGGGTAGAGTAAGATTATTTTTTTAAAGAAATTAATATTTTAGCATTAATTGCATTAAATTAATCAAAAGATACAGTATTTCAAATACATGCTGACTGGAAACTGGAGCAATGAATCCTGAAATTCAGCTTTGCCATCACATGAATAAGTTACTTTATAAAATATTTCAAAATATTTTTTTGAAATATTTAAAACAGGTATTTAAAATTGTAATATTATTTCACAATTTTTTCTGTTTTTGTTGTATTTTTGATCAAAGCCTTGGAAGAGACTTCCTTAAAAAAAAATCAATAAAAAAAAATCATACCAACCCCAAAATTTTGAAGTGTAATGTATATTTGTAATAATTCAACAATAACTGGTTGACAAATACATAATAAAAATTAATAAATCATTTTTTCTTGTCATTAAAATATCTAAAATAGCTCATTAGACATATTTTCAGGGCTCACAAAGCTGTCCCGAACAACTCTACAGCAAGTGTTCAGACGTTCCCCCCTGTGGTGAGGACAGACCCCCACTCTCCCCTGCTCCAGCTAACCTGGAGCGTCAGCACCCCCATTGGGTCCTGGCTGTTTATCTCTTCCGAAGCGCCCGTGATTAATGAGGCCCTGAACACATCCTCTTTCCCCTGAACCAGCTGAATAAACAGGCCACGTTATTCCAGCCCAGCCTGGGAGCTCAGCTACAGGTTGCCAAAATCCCCTGGTCGCCCCACACAACTCCCCAAGACCCCCTGGCTCTCTCCTGGGATGGTCCTGTCACGCACAGGGGACAGCAGAGGGCGATGAGGGCTAGGCAGAACAGGAGGAGAGTGCAGAAACTTAGTTGGAACTGAAATTTGAAATTTACTTACCCTCATGTCCAAACCATGACTTCTATTCTGTGGAACACACAAAAGTAATATATATACAGATATTATAAGATATGTTTCATATCTTCCTCTTAGCCAGTTTACAACTATTTGTTAAATTCTCTGCTGATTTCCACATTTATGAATGATTCAGAAGACATAATTTTATGCCTAATCCTAATTCCAGGGTTAGAATTATGACTAATGACAGAAGAAAATGCAAACATGACCCAGATGTTTTCTGCTACATATCTGGGTGTATTACTGCATCCAAAAACTTCTTATTTATTTAAAATATTGTGTTTATGTAAAGTTCTTTCTCATTAAATAAGTATTTTAACATATCTGTCCACTACTGTGCAGAGTATAAGTTAAATTATACATTAATAATTACATTACACACACACACACACACACACAAATATATATATATATATATATATATATATATATGTATCTGTCTTTGTGAATATAGTCAAAGCTGAATGGTATGACAGTAGGAGTTTAGAAAGGAAAATTTAAAAGAGGAAAAAGTTACTTACTTAGGAAAGAGTTATTTACTGCTATTGCATAAATAATATGTAATCATGTAATGTTTTTTAAAATGTAATATCTCCTAATTACAAGAACTTAATTTTTGGAATCTGATTATGTAATCCAAATTACATGTATATATATATATAATTTGAAAGCTCTCCTTATTTCCTTAAAAAATGTACACAATGGAAATTTTTGGGAAAGCTAGTCTGTACCCCTTTCATTTGGCACTGAGCTGGAAGACTGATTACTGCATTTCTGTGTCTCGACATACTGGTGAAGTAGATCAATATCAGAGAACAAAACCACTGCCTTTCCCACTTGATCCAACCACAGACGGCATTCCAGCTGGACCTGGGACTTTGTTTTTCACCCTGTTATTTTTTATTAGTATGGCCTGTTTAGAAAGATAATTTTTAATATACTTTCTCATTTCTCTTATTCTTTTCCTTAAAACGATCTGTTTTCATGAGAATTGTCCAGATGACATAGAGAATCATGTCCACTTGCTCAATAGTTGTTGACTAGCCTACATGAGGCTTTAGTTTATTTGTTTAGGGAGGACTGGGGTGCTAGAAGTTTGTTTCCTATATGCTGCTTCAGTGTCAAAAGTTGTACTCTGCACTTGGCAGGGGGCTTTCCGCAGTGGCGGTACAAGCTTTACGGAGGCCATTCCCTCTCTGTGTTTCACCAGGGTTTTTATGTGTTTCTTGCTCCCTTCACATTTAGGCCATTTGTCCATAAGCATTTCCTTCTCTCTCTGTTTATGTTTCTGCCTGTAGTGTCTGAACTCACACCTCCCAAACTGGAGCTGATCATCGAGTTTAACTGATGACCGGACCTTTACAAGCCTCTTTCACCCAAATGTGTTGAGGAGCGATCGCAAAACCATTACACAAGGCCAATTGTGCTCACTGTTAAGAGCAGTCTGGACTCAAAACAGACAAAAGTTTTACCCACAAAGGTGCACTTTTTATAATGAACAAATGTTGAACTGGGCAGCATCACTTTAACACTTGTGTGGTGGTGTTCAGGTATTTTTGAGTCGACATTGTGTATAGCAATAATCTCTGTTAAGTATATGTACAGGGAGTATGTACAGGGAGTATATGTACAGAAAAACATTGATTTTGAAATGATTACTTTATTATAATAATTAGTATCAATATATGTGGCTATATGCATGTCTATTAGTGTCAAAACTATTTGTTTTCTAATTTATTAAAATTTTTCAAATTTTGTTATAAGCCAAACCCTTATCAAACTAAATGCAGTAATACATTTATATATTTGTATATAATATAAGATTTTATTTGTGTGTTTTTTAGAATTCTATATTTCTCCTACTACTTGGCGAGCCTCAAAATGTATTGTTTTTAAGTTTGTTTAACAGTGAAATACTGTAATAATGAATATTCACACATTTTTATTTTTAAAACTGTTTCTTACAATGCTGACTGGTTTTGTGAAAGTAATTTTGTGAAATATTAATACATTTTAAAATAACTCTATTTCTATTTTAATATATTTGAAAATGCAATTTATTACAGCCATTACTCCAGTCTTCAGAGTCACATGATCTATCAGAAATCATTCTAATATAATCATTTGGTGCTGAAGAAACATTTCTGCTTATTATTAATGTTGAAAACAGTTGTCCTGCTTAATTTTTGTGTGTAAAATTTTTTCAGGATTTTTTGATGAATAAAAAGTTTAAAAAGAACAGCATTTATTTGAAATAGAAATCTGTTCTAAATGTCTTTACTGTTTCTTTTGCTCGGTTTAATGTGTCCTTTTTAATGTAAAAGTATTAATTTATTTATGTATATAACAAAACATATTTCATAAACATACATAATGATCTTTCTTACAGTCCTGATGATCGTTTTATTCATATTCATGATCATGCTAAATGATTTTCAGTACAATATCAGTTAAAACTACATATTTCTAGTTTGGAACTGATGGCAATGTATTTATATCTATATTGCTGGGACTGGAGTTCTCTTATTCTCTTATCTAGTCTATGTTAGTATGTGCTAGCCCGTTTTAATCCAAACACTAAATAAGAGACTGTGAAATCTAGAGGGAGAAATGTTCCAGAAATTCAGTGGTCCTGGTCGGATAGCGATGCCTGACCGAGGCTGGATAGGAGACTTTATCCTGGGTCTGTGTGGTGAGACAGAGAGGGAATGTGTGGAGGTGTGAGCTGAGCGATAGGGAGCAGGGGTGATTACTGTTGACAGGGACTGCAGACATCATCTCAGTGATACAAGCTTCCCTTTCCTCATAACCAGCTCCTCTTTGAGTCAGTACCCATGGGGGACTGAAAGCTGACTGAGAAACATCTGGAGCATGGTGACGCGCACGTTGCGAGATTTTATGTTGAAAATATTCAATGTCTAGGGACAATTGCTGATGTGAAATGGAAACAATATGACATAACCATCAAATCATATAATTTGCGGGGGAAGTGCATTATCCGTATATAAAATGTAGACTTAAATTGGCAAAACTACTGTTTTAGCCCACAAACTCAAGTTTGCACATAGTAACCATGTTTGAGGTCATGTATGGAAACATAACTGTGGTTGAAGTCAAAAAAGAAAGAACCACAATGTATGCTTATTTGATTAAACAAATTGAGTAACATGATAGATTTGTTTTGCATCCCATGATGGAACTTGAGTTCAAAGGTCAAGTTCAAAAAAGTCACATTCTCTGAAAACAATAGAGGAATAGGTTAAAGTAGCAAGTGCTTTTGGAACTGAACGTTTGTATTGTATTCGATTAGAACTTGTGAGTATGTGAGTTTGAGCACTACCTCTGAACTGTCCAGCGGTGTGTGTGTGTGAGGGGTGGAGGTCTATAGGCTGTGGCCTGCATGTCGCCGGTAGGTATTCTCCTGAGGCAACGCACTCATACGTGGAAAAGCGCTTGACGCTCTTCCTCGCTAGAAGTGGAGCAGAGCAGTGGCCGAAGTGGAGCCAACCCAGAAGAACACAAACAGAGGTGCTGCGTGAGCCACAAATCCCTGCTTCCTCTGAAACTTCCAGCCTGCTTTTTTCCTGTCCAAATTCCATAGCCATTAAACTTTTCCTGGCAGCCGTTCAGAAAACAACTGAGCAAACCTCACCCAGAACCCCCTTCCCTCCCCTCAGCTCCGCATCAGCACTTGGGATATCAGAGATCGGCTGTCAAGCTCCTTAAATAAAAGTCTGACTTCATAGTTGTTTTTGCCTTGTATCAGATTTCCTCCAAAGTGTCTACCGGTCTTCAAAAGGGACAAAATGAGGTGTTGCTGAGAGTGTGGCTCCTTTTCCGTCTGTTTGGTCTCCACTGTGTCTGACTGTGTCTCAAAAGTGTGCAGAAATTGTGTAAAACATGGCTAGATTTGATATAATAGATACTATATATTGCTGTTTAAAATTTTAAAGATAGAAATACTTTTTTTCAGCAAAGGATGTATCATATTGATTAAAAGTGACAGTAAAGATATTTCAATTTCAAATAAATAGAGTTTATTTTAACTTAATTATTAATTAACACGGTTTGCACAAACATTTCAAGCTAAAAATGGTTTTACCATCACAGGAATATATTGCATTTTAAAATGTTTTATAATAGAAAACAATTATTTTAAATAAATAATAGTTCACAGTTTTACTGGTTTTACTGTAATTTTGATCAAATAAATAGAGTTTTGGTGAATATATGAGTTTTCTTTAAAAAATATTAAAAAATCTTGAACAGTAACAAATTTAGAACAGTAATATAATATAATATAATACCGCATACATATGAATTTTGATCAAATATCAATTGTGATCCACTATAGATAGATAGACAGACAGACAGACGGATAGATAGATAGATAGATAGATAGATAGATAGATAGATAGATAGATAGATAGATAGATAGATAGATAGATAGATAGATAGATAGATAGATAGATAGATAGATAGATAGATAGATAGATAGATAGATTGTTCCTGACTCTTACCTTGCCTCTTCTTTTACCTCTCCAGAACAATCCCATGAGGACACCAGGACCAGGCCAGCTGCTGTGAGTTGTAAAAGGCAGAGAAAAAATGATTGAGAGGAGAGAGCAGTCTGCGTGGGTCAAGGGTCAGATCTTCACCGCTAAATGAGAACAATCTGGAGTTGCTTGTAAACTGCGAGTCAAACTGTAAGACAGATTACAAGTGGGGTAAAATCACTTCAGGACCAAGTTTAGAAGAAAATACAGAGACAGTGATTTGGTAGATGGAAAGTAGGGTATTACCAAACAGCACATTTGTGGATAAACCCAGAATGCAGTGGGCCAGACCCATAAAGCTTGGATGAAATGAGTGGTGTTCGATTCGAGATGGACTATGTTATAATAACACCAGGGTCTGCTCTGAAAACCAATCCCCTGGCAGGAGCTGGTTAGACTGCTGCTTAGACTTCCTCTTCAGACTCGGACAAATTTCACTGTAATCACTGCAAGGGTAGATTTCCTGTCTTTCGTTCATATGGTTGGGGGAAATGAAAGCAGGTGACTGGGGAGCACAGGCCTGATGGTGTGGTGGATGGAGACAAGTGGAAAAGGGGCTGCAAGACAGCATGTTGGATCTTGTTCCCCTCTACAGCTAATTTATAGCAGTGTTACGAAAATCAAAGGCTGGGTTTGTAGTGTGTCAAAAGGCTGTTCCGTGCGGCAGGATTATGTCCAGCTGTCATGTGCCTTTACTGCTTACTGATCTGACAAAATTTGAATGGGAATAAATACATGTATATACTGTATAAAAGTGAGCAAAACTGTGTTTCTTTATAAGCCTTGCTGCTAATTTACATGAGACTATTGGATTTTAAAGGGATAGTTCACCCAAAAATAAAAAAATCTGTCATTAATTGTGCACCCTAATGCCGTTCCAAACCTGTAAGACCTTTGTTTATCTTCGGAACACAAATTAAGATATTTTTGATGAAATCCGTGAGCTTTCTGACCCTGCATAGAACATGGTACTGTCAAGAATGTCTGTGGAAGACTGACACAGAAGAGAAGAAATAGTTGTTATTTTAGTTTTCTCTGCACACAGAAAGTATTCTCGCTCGTAGCTTCATAAAATTGCGGTTGAACCACTGATGTCACATGGAGTATTTTAACAATGTCCTTACTACCTTTCTGAGTCTTGAATGTGGTAGTGCCGTTCCTGTCAGGTCAGAAAGCTCTCGGATATCATCTAAAATATATTAATTTGTGTTCCAAAGATGAACGAAGGCCTTACAGGTTTGGAACTACATGAGGGTGAGTTTTTACTGACAGAATTTTCACTTTTGGGTGATCTATCTCTTTAAGGGCCGGCTCAGACCAGGAATAATAGCTATAACAATAATTATACTAGCGTCCACATAAGTGGATAATAATATTCTGTTTATTATAAAAACAAGCTACCATTATGTCATCTACTGCTTTAAATTCTTGAACTCTTTCAAATCCAATGAATACTAATTGGCTGTTCATGGTTTTATCCCTCAGCAGCTGGAAAATTTCATTTTTAATGTGATTCTAGTGATATTGTTCCTTGTTACCTCTATAGTTGTGGTTTGGACGTCCCTATTCTCATTGAATTAAGGTGCAAAAATTGTGATGGAATAGGCAAATAGGTCCATCACCTATTGTCAAAAGTGTAGGGATGTATGAAGCCACTTTCGAAACCAAACAGCTTTCTGCTGGTCAACGTGACGGAACAACATGTGAACCCACTGTGAAATCTGAATGGGCAAATCTTTCACTTTGGAGATTTTCATTTGTTTGTATTAAGAACTGCATATGTCAATGGAAAGTCCCAATGAGGTAAACGTGTGTATGTATGTGTACGTCCTCCACGCAGCATGCAGCATTTTCTCAGCGCCCCAGTGGGTTTGATTCGCTTTCCTCTGGCACACAATCCTCAGCGCGACTCATTCAATCCTTGAACTCTGCTCTGACCTCTGCCTGTTGTTTTCCCAAAAGTTCTCAAAGTTCTCAGATATCTCATTTCATACCACAGGAGGCGCTGACCAGAGAACGAGAGTCTCTGACTGATGCCAGAGAAAGCAGCCGACATAGTGAGCTCATGGGACAGGACCAAAGACTAATTCGATTTGTTCAAACGAGTTCCGAATGTTTTTCTCAAAGAGGAGAAATCTGAGGACAGTCCCAGTCCTGTTGTCTTAAGTGAAACTGAGATGGTTGTTGATCTTTTTACAACTTAAAGGCTAATTGTGTTGTCAGGCTTCTGTTGATATTATCACTAATGAGAATCCATGTAGACATTTGCTGTGTGACCTCACAGCTATTATGTCACATTTAAGAAATATCACACAAGTGCTGTTGTACTGAATGTCATCAAGCTTTTATTTATTTTATGCAACAGTTCTATAAACAAGAAGTTAATATTGAGTAACTTATGTTTCAAATTTGGCCAATTAGATTATAAAAAATTTTCTCCACCAATGAAAATGTTTCCAAATGAAGCTAAAACATCAAGCTTGTGATGCCTACGTACAGAGGATGCTCTGTAATGACACCAGTCCAGTCTACTCCACTCCAGGTTTTTCAATTCCCGCTCTGGGTGATCCTGGAGCGAGAGAAAGTATCAATGCCCTTAATTTAAAAAAATCTAACAGCAGGTGTCCACTGGCACAGACTGAGTATTTATGCATTTATGGGGTTGACAGAGGATGGAGGAAAGTGCAAAGTGCTTTCAAAGTTGAGAAATGCTAAATTTTATGCAAATATCCTGTAAAAAATGCCAGTGATGCATTTTAAAATTAGATTGTATTGGAGCTTTTGATGGATTTATTACATAAATCATATTATTATATTTACATATTAATTACACGGTTATGTGATACAATGAAACTTCTGTATAATTATTATTGCTAAAACTTTAGAATAAAGTAATAGCTGAAATGATGATGAACAATACTTTTACTTTCTTAACCATAATTAATGTTAATTTCTGCATATGTAAAAAAAAATTTAATTCAAGTTATTTAAATTAACATTAGGTAATGTAATAACTGACTGTAAAAAAAGTTCTTTGTTCAAAAAAACCCTTGTGCATTAACACGTTTTAATGAATTGAAATTTATTATAAAATGTTGCCATAATTTATACTGTATATGTATGAACACAATTTAGAATTCTTTTTAAAATGCAATTTATTCCTGTGAAAAGGCAAAGCAAAATTTTTAGCAGTCATTACTTCGGTCTTCACTGTCAAACAATCCTTCAGGAATCATTTCAACATGATTTGGTGCTCAAGAAACATTACTTATTATCATTAATATTGAAAAAAGTTGTGATGCTTTATATATTTGTGGAAACCATGACGGGGGGGGGGGGGGGGGGGGGGGGGTTCAGGATTCTTTGATGAATAGAAAGTTCAGAAGAAAAGCATTTATTGAAATAGTAAAGATAATGTCACAAAAGATTTCTGTCACTTTTAATCAATTTAATCCATCCTTGCTGAATAAAAGTAATAATTTCTTTAAAAATAGTAATAATAAATAATATTACATTTGGGTTGAAAAGTAGTGTATATATGCATAGCATGATGCAAATGTTGTTTCAACATTAAAGATAAAGTCTAAATGTCAGCCAAACTAAAATTCTAATGGAATAAAAATGAAAACAAAAACAAATGTAAAGCTAATTAATTCATTCTTAATTCTAGTTGATTCTTTCATAAAAGAACTGGATTGCAGTAGTGGCCAGCTTGTTGGCATGGTCAGTAACTGTTAGGCAGAAGGCCAAGCAGGTCGCCCCCATAGGGACAGTTCCAGCCGCTCGTGTCTGAGACTTGAGCTGTGTTTGTCTGCTCCGTGCAGCTCAGTATCCAACAGACGTGAGCGAGACACACAGGCCTGGCATTACCAGCGCTCACACACTAATCCTGCCCAGACCAAACAGCTTACCCTGGTCAGGGGGGAACATGCTCGTGAAAGCAGGTGTTAATTAGAGCCAGCTCAGTGCGGTGGTGCTGCTGGTGTATGCGCGTCTGGGATTTAGCTTGTGAAGAATGGGTGGGCTCATGTGTTGTGACATCACACCCATACCGTCCCAGTGAGGGAGTGCGAACCGACAGGACTTTCATTGTTCGGTGGGAACGGGATCCATGAATTAGAAATCCTCCTCCCACGTGCCGCAGACACAGACTCGGACTGAAACCGAACTCCGGGCCCAGGAGCACCATGCTGATGAAAGACAGTGTTAAGGCTCCAGAAATCCCAGCCTGTCACGCCACAGCTCAGCCATCGCCACCCCCAGCCCCAGCCCCCGCCCATGGCCTTATGGGAGATGGAGTCTGAGTGTGGGGGTGGTTAGAAGAGGGGAAAACAGGGGAGTGTGTTGAGCAGATGAAGTAGATCATTCACATTCTTTAATACTTCAAAAAGGCTAAAATCTCAGCCAACCCTTGAAAGCAGAAGTGGAAAGCTTTTTGAACAAGATAGCAAGTAACAGTATAGTCTTCATGCAGTCATATAAAGCCTATATTTAAAATCTGTATATTAATGCACCTGCAAAGTCAGTTATAGTATTTTGTTTTAGTAAATTGTTTTAGTATGGATGATTTTTCAATTTAGGGAAATTTTCTTATTGATCTTGAAGAAAGAAAATCGATTAAAAATATATATTAAAAAAAACAATAATTTTAGTTTTAATAGGATATATGCATCTTGTTTCTACATTTCCCTCATATTCTCTAGCGTGTGAGAAGAATGACAGTTGAAGGACATAAATATCGTAAATATTACATTATTATCTGATCTTAGGTGTCATTATGGACAGAATTTCTTTTCATTTTTATACACTGCAAAAAAAAAAGGCTTATCTTATGGTATTTTTGAAAAAAAAAAAAAAAGCTGCTTAAATCAAGCTGCATTTACTAGATTAGCAAAATTACATAAGATTTTTAGTCTTGTTTCCTGAAGAGACAAAATCTAAAATAAGTCTATCTAAAATAAGTCTATCTATCTAAAATCTAAAATGAATTTTGCTAAAAACAAGTACTCACCCTTAGGCCATCCAAGATGTAGATGAGTTTGTTTCTTCATATGAACAGATTTGGAGAAATTTAGCATTACATCACTTGCTCACCAGTGGATCATCTGCAGTGAATGGGTGCCGTCAGAATGAGAGTCCAAATAGCTGATACATGCATCACAATAATCCACAAGACTACAAGTATTTCAATTAAATATTACTTTTGAATGGCCTACAATGGAGAAAGAAGCTTTTTGGAATGGTGTACTTACATCATCTTACCAGCAGGGGTTAATTGGGCCATGCTAACAGGCCAAACCTTGACTTCTTGGTCTGAACTGCATGTGCTCCTGTGGCTTTATTTTTAAATGGAGCTCTTGCATGAAGCTTACTTCCCCTACCCAAACTGTTCCCATGGTTTTAGCGAGCTGAGTGATGTTGAGTGAGCCGACCCTGAACGAGGTCCTCCAGTGCCCATTTACACAGACACACACACTCACATCAGACCCTACACAAGCAGTTCAAGCATTTATCCAAACAAGGGTTTATCCAGTTGCATAAATCAATTGATCTTCCAAGAGATTTTGGATTCCATCTATCTATCTATCTATCTATCTATCTATCTATCTATCTATCTATCTATCTATCTATCTATCTATCTATCTATCTATCTATCTATCTATCTATCTATCTATCTATCTATCTATCTATCTATCTATCTATCTATCTATATATATATAATTGTCATTCATCAATAAAGTTATTAACAGACATTTAAAAATATGTCTAATCTCTTAGATAGATTACAATAAGACAAAAATATAATACATAATATAACACAAATATTTGACATTGAATAAGGAAATATAATAGAATAACAATGTTATTTTATATAAATAATTAATAAAATTTTATTTTTAATAGAAATTTGAGCTGAAAAAAGAATTATTATTTTTTTATATCGATTTGACCTGAATGGATTTGTGAATTCAAAAGCACCAGATGTAAAATAAAATAGCAGTAATTTTAAGGAGGAATCTGGGGAATGTTGAAACACATGTATACCATGTCTCTTAATCTAACAGCCTCTCAAAATATGTACCAGTTGATCCCTCATCTTTTACAGCAGATGATAAAAAAATGAGGTAATAACTTTTATTGATCATATGTCTGCGCTATAGTAAGAGGGTCTATTGTTCGGTGTAGCAGATCCTGGTGGTTGTGGTTCACTGAGTCACGGATCTCACAGGGGCAGCACCTTCAGCTGCCAGGATCAATAGTATTGGGTATTAAACTGCTGTGGCAGATACCGGATCAAATGAAACTATCAGACAAGACTTCTTTTGTTTGGTAATGGCTGTCTGGCGTCTGATACACCTCTGAGAGAGAGAGAGACAGGAGGAGGTAGACTGAAACAGCACAGCTGATGGATAGCTACTGTGGTGCTCCACTGGGCTGCCATGTGAGCACGGTTATTTGTTACTGAAGGATCTTTAAATTTAACTTAAATCAATTTAAATGAATCATTTAAATAAAAAATATAAGTATTTTCTCAACATAGCTTTTTGTATGTAACCTGTAAAAAAAAAAAAAAAAAAGTTAATTTTATTGACAGAGCTTACTTAAATGGTAAGATGGCACTCAGAAATTTTCCTCTTTTAACATAATGGTTTCCCGATTTAACATTTTCTACATATGGGTCAAGCAGTGATTTTCATGTTCTATTTTAGATTATTCATGGGGCGCTGTGGCCAGGTCCTGTCCTATTTCTTTCCTGCTGTGAGGTAAATGGTCAGTCCAAACTACTGACAAACAACAAAAGAGATTATATTTAGTAGATTCAAATAAAATTTCCTTTCTACTTTGGGTTATAAGAGCTGTCAAAGGAACATGGCAGGAAGTCCTGCATAATTTAAAACTGCACTGCATGTCTCTGGCCCATCTTGAATGATTGTGCAATGAAACTGTGAGATTTACTTCTCCTGAGGGTTTCACTAATCATTACAGGGACTTTTGGGGGCGCGGATCTTCGCTGACCACATCCTCTAAATAGAAGCCGTTTCAAAAGATTCTCACACACACATACACACATGTACACACACCTGAACAGGCAATACACATGCATTTTTCTTCCTCTCTAGTGGAAGCACTGTCATGGGAGGATGTGCGGAAGCTATCACACATTTCCGCTCTTTCTTCCTCCCCTCCTTCCCAGCAGTTTCTTCCCGAGACAAGGGAGCAAATATCAGACAGTTCTGTAAAGACAGACACTAGAGTAAATTTGCAGGTTCTCTTAGGGATGATAGTGTAGAGATGGCTGTCAGATAAAAACTGCAGACTAGTTTTATTATGTTACTTCATAGCTCAGTGGTTTGATCCTCTGAGCCTCTGTATTACTATGTAATAAAAACTCATAATATTAAAGACTGATTCCGGTAACTGATCATTACTGGCTGTAAGAGTAGATTGATTGATTGATTCATTGATTCATTCTTTCATTCATTCTTTCATTCAAGACATCCTTTTAATCCTTAATATGTTAGTACATACAAGGAAACCGTAATCATTTTTTTAATTCTAAACAACACACCAAAAAAATTGGGGAAAAAATCTCAGTAATTAATTGGTAAATTTTGCAAACAATTACAAAGAAATGGCAAAACATTAAATATATATATATTTTTTTTAAGTAGAATAACTGAAATAGTATCTTCTTGTAAAACATATTCATGAAGTATGATGACTGATCGACTGAATAGGAATAAATAAATACAAAAAGGTCAGTACAAAATTAATAAAATGGATGAAAGTGTTTAAAATAAAAGCACCTACTATGGAAGAATTTATTAATGTTATGAAAGGCATTTTTATTGAGATTGTCTAATATATGTGATAGCATCATAGCAATAACTGAAATAGAAAAGAAAAGAAGTATACAAGTCATTAAAAATAAAAAGAAGTCTTACGAAAGAATTTATTAATTTCATAATGTAACTTTATAAATGACAATACTTGGCAAAAATATACTTATTATAGTACTGACTTTTATTTTGTAAACCAGAAGTAAACAATATTGTGTAATTTTCACCTAGCGTACTTAGACGTAAGAAAGTATAAGTTTAATGTTATTTGGTTTTGGTGTGGATGTCTTGTTAATGCTAGAATATGCTTATCCCAAAAAAAAAAAAAGTTCCCTGTAAAATAGTGTAGTTATCAAAAATGCAGTTTGGCAAGGCTTGTGGTTGCATAGCTGAGCTGTGTGAAGGGTCATGAAGCTTAGATGTCAGAGTGAAATGTTGCCTCTGTAAACAATAACACCATACAGATGGACCACAGCACTGAAACAAGGCCTGTGAGCCACGCTTTAATTCTGCAGCCGGCTCATAGATCTGACCTGCATACCTCCGGCTATCCATCACACCCAGCCATCACACAAAACACCAAACATCACTAGCCTCTTTATGTGTTCTACCATATTTATTCTATCTGAGCAATATGAAATGCGGTTGTATTGCAGGCTGAATCTCTTGTTGCATAGCCAAACTAATTTATTTTTGTCTCGTTATTTTGCTGGCCACAAAATATCAAACTGAAAAAGCTTACAGTCAAGAGCCACTTTAGAATGTCTCTTACTGAAATGTGCATTTGTCATCAAGAGCTCAGCCACAGAATGATGAAACTGCCTTACTTTGTCTTCTGGTTTCTTTAGTTAGCTGTCAGTCTGAGCTGTGAATGTTCATCCTGTTCAGTAGACCAGACTTCTCTACCATCTGTCTTTCTTTCTCTCGTTTCTTCTCTCCGTTTTACCCAAGAGAATCCTCATCTAAATGAAGTCACCGGGCAAACGAGTACTAGTACTCAAGATCACGTTACTTAACATGTTATTTTTTGGGGGCCAAAATTAAACAAACCGGTACGGTTCTGTTTAAATAGCTTGTATGCGAATGTGTCTTTAAGAATAAGTCCCCTACTGTGTTTATTTTAGTAAATGTCACAGGTGTAAATGGACCAATGTAGTGTGCTTTTATTAGGGGCTCTAATATCATAATTAAGTTTATACGCATGGCTTATTTTCATAGTCATTACTAAAAAAGCAATAATAGTGCATGTAATGGTGGAAAGCAAGCCGAAGCAGCACAAGGTCAGGGTCTTAACCCCATCATGGGTGTGTTTGGAACTATTCCTGCACAGGTCTACCTCACAGGCCACTCACCTCTCCTGTCTTTGTTTGGCCGGCTGGCCAGCCAAAGTATAGGCCCACCATTGTGAGTCCCTGGACCCTGGATGCTTTACCACTGTTTTCTTTGGGAAGCAGGAAATTGGATGACTGGCTACCTGCTACAACAACATCCTGTACTTGAGAAGTCATCTTTTCACTCCTACCCACCTATTATTCTCCACAGCACTACACCAGTGGTCACTCTCCAGACTTCTGGTGCGAATCTCCCCCACGTGGGCCGGTCTAAGTTCTGGTTGAAATCGATTTTCGGGCCGATCCAGATGCTTCCTTCAAAACTTTGGGGCCAAGAGAGGAGTTGATCCCATTGCACTTTCACCAGAGCTTTGAGAGCTTTCTGGAAGATTATTATTATTGCTTAAAGGCATAGTTCACCCAAAAATAAATATTCTGTCTTTATTTACTCTCACTCATGTCATTACAAATCTGTTATACTGTACTTCTTTCTTCTGTGTGAAGAAACAACTTTTTCCTTAAAATGAGTGAGTGGGGTCCACATTGTTATTAGACCTCACAGACTTTTATTTATAGGTGAAAAGAGTTCTTCAAAATATCCTCTTTTGTCTTTTGAGAATAAAAAAAAGTCATGTAACTACATGATGGTGTGTAAATGCTGACAGAAAGTTCATTTTTGGGGGAACTATCCCTTTAATGATAATGAAACAACCCATCTTGGATCATAAATCTATTTTAAATGTATTCATGTCACACAAACCAGTACAATAGTTGTAAATCTCATATAATTGATTGTTGTTGATATTTATGTTACATTTATTAAATGTATGCATGCTTTTGGTGTAATGCTGCCTCCCGCCAGTGGGTGTCAGTATAAAATTGTTCGTATTACAATTCAAATGAGACCGGAAGAAAAAATAATCACAATTAGTTTTTTCTCAGTTTTCAAATATTTATTATTTTTTTCTCATTTTTATGCAACATTTGTGTTTTATTAATTTCATATAAAAAGAGGTACAAAAAAAAGTTCAACAAGGTTTATTCTAAGAGTAACCTGACAACACAATTTAGGGAAAAAATAAAGACGTGATATCGACACTTTGGTGGTTTGGCGTGATCCCGAGACCGTCTAGTTATTCTGTGGACCTTCACAGGTGTTTCTGATCAGGGTTCAGGCACCATCACCACAGTGTGAAAGACCTACATCATGCCGTCACGGCTGGAGGTCAAAGCTATTAAACCAGGGCATGAACAGTTAATATAAATTGTTTTTACACGTGAGTAATTGGGTTTTTATAAGTCTCTGATTTCACTCGATCTGTTTATGAATGAAAGTGAAACATGTGGACTGAAAGTGGATGGTGCTTCCAAGCCGTTGAAGCTCTGTTGATAATTAGTCATCTGAGTGAAAAGAGCAACAGGAAGCACGGACGCTTTTGTCCATGAAGCAGTGCAACGGGATACGTGGAAGGACTAGTGAAAAATTGGACATTGTGTGTATGGCCAGGGTGATTTGGGTGATTGTAAATATGAGCAAATGTCTAGATCAGAGTTTTACTCGGAGCTGGGCGAAGCGGCGGAGTCCATCTCATCTGCTTCAAGGTCATGAGGAGATGCAGGCTGTCCTCCTTTCACTCTCTTCCACTTCATCCGTCTGTTTTGAAACCACACTTTCACCTGTGAATAAAAACAATGATGCATTAAAACTGTCTGGAAATGATTTTGAGAATAAAAGCATCCTCTCTTGAGTGATTCGAAATAATTCTGCAGCCAGCAAATCAAGAGATTTGTGACATTATTTTTGACGACTAAGCTCTGAGGAACGCAAGTCTGTGACCCCTGTGCATCTCTGTGGAAACACAGGAACATGGACCATCTGTTCCCACACTATTTTTACATGCTCCTTCTTGACTGAATTTGTCTGCCACTCATTTTGAAAGCAAAGGGTGGCAGACAGCCAAGATATGTAGGATGCATCGGAAAAAGTGGAGAAAGAGTTGCAAAGGGATTCGGGAGAAGCCCAGAGTTGTGCTGGGATCTGGCATGTGCTTGGGACTCAGGCCTGGGAAAACCATCAAGGACCAAGCTAAGTGTGGTCTGAGCCTAAGAAAAAAAAAGAGCTTAGTCCGAAATCACTGAAGGGCAAAGTCAGGGATTGATGGGATGACGGCACTACTTCAGTATTGTCAATCATATTTCACACAGACTCATTTAGACTTGACGGATGAGTGTTTTCTTCGCTGTTTTCAGCCAAAAATACCACTAGCATGAGCTGAAGTATCTTTTGTACCTGTCTCTCAGTGAGGTCAAGGTTGACAGCGATCTCGTAGCGGCGCAGGCGGGTCAAGTAATTATGGTGGGTGAACTCGGCTTCCAGCTCCCGGAGTTGCTCCTTGGTAAAAGCAGTCCGTTCCTTTCTGGCCTTGCAGTTTGAGTCTGCTTTGAAGCTTGAGTCCTGAATATCTAGAGGATACAAAGGAAAAAGAGACTAGTTTTGTGATCTGAGACAGTTAAATCATATTTTTAAAGCAAACGTTTCTTAAAAAGGTTTATTTAAAAGAACAGTTCACCAAAAAATAAAAAAATACTGCTTGAATTTACTCAGTGGAACACATAAGAAGATATTTTATGGGGTTTGTGGTTCTAATGTAGTTTAGGACCCTATTGACTGTCACTGACAATAGTGTCAAAACATATGTCAAAATGTCTTCTTTTTTGTTCCACAGAAAAAAAGAAAGTTGTGCAGGTTTGGAACGACATGAAGGTGAGCAAATAATGACAGAATTTTCAACTATTCCTTTAAAAAAATAAACTCAAACGCAACACTGAAGTTTAGCTCCCCCAGGAGCGGCGAGTGTTTTCATACATGTTAAGTTTAAAACTCTGTCTGCATTAAAACATGGTTACAAGGCGTTTTGTGGGCCACACAGGGCACACATTTGCACAGGGCTCAGTTCAGATCACAGGGTGTTTGAGCCCCAGTTAAAGCATGCCAGGAGTTTGAGGGTTGTCGGGGGCCACAACTGACCACAGAGGACTCAAGTTAGCGAGGAATGCACCGGAACATTGTTAAATCCACTAACAAAAGAACAAAGGCTCGGATGGGCCTAGCTGAAATCTAAAAGTGTGAATTTGTGCCTTATATATTCCCTGCCACTGAAAAAAATGTTTCCTTCAAAATGCATTCACGTAACACAGTTTGTGTGAGTTTAATTAGTTATTCCAACCTTGTGACCCTTTATACGGCACATATTAGAATCGGTAGCACTGAAAGAAAGCTGATGCAATGCTAAATGACTTTAATTTGTCAATGTGAGAATTCGTGCTTCGTGTTCACCAGATCTTGGCCAGACTGTGAAATGGACTGGACTGCCAGATGTGAGTGGGAAAGTGAGACAAGTACCTTCTCACATATGGCAACCTGTAGCCTCTGTTCCTTTTAGAAGGCACGTTATTATCGTCATTAAAGTCCTGTTCATTTAAATGCACTGCTGAGGGTAATAAATGGAAAGGTGGTGGCAGGTTGGGGGAGAAACACCTGGCACTGTGTGTATGTGCGTGCTCCAAAAAAACAGACTCCAATAAATTTCCCCAGCAAAAGCCCATAAACATTTAGGGAACAACCTTTCCCCCCCGGTGGGGTGTCTGGTGGGCATTTGGCATTTTATGTAGGAAAGCACTAAAGTAATTTGACCAAATGAAGTCAAGATTAATTGACAAGCTTAATTTTACGCCAGTTATTGTCAGACACCAAACAAAAAGGAACAGTCAAAATTACTATCTATAAATCTGTTCAATACATACTAATAATGTCTAAATGACAACTAACAGAAGAGCAGAAGAAATATATTTACACTCACACACACACACACACACACACATACATAATATAATATATACAGTATATTTAAATACATTTATTTTCACTCCAAAATTTGATCAAATTTGCTTCTGTTGTGTCAATTCATGTTATTTAATTATTTTCTATGAAAATGTAGCTTCTCTAAACTGAAATAAACTGCAGACCTATGTTGTAAGAGAAAGGAAAGTGATGAGCACATCCTTCGTGATTCAGAATTCATTTTGGAAGCGAATATCACATCTGTTTACAATTTGATACAATCATTGAGTGTCTGCTTGTCATTTCAGTTAAAAAAAAAAAAAACTGGTGAAAACATAATCACTACCAGATTTGATAATCGTATCCTTGCCAAAATTTTCACACCTTTGTTCTATCATTTACACCAACACCTTCCCTCATATTAATGCACACTTAAACTTCAACCTCGGTGAAGAATATTTTCATGATGGTGAATTTCTCTCCAGTCAAATGGAGAGTATGTTCTGTGGAGATCCTGTTACTGCTTAACGACAGGAAAATGTCAATGGATAAGAATGTAGAAGTGGGATCGCAGGCAAGTTATATTACAGACGTGGTCTGGCTTGTTTCAACCGCAAGTGATGTAGGGTTACATTAAGGTAACTCAGAGAAGGAAAGGGTATATTTATTCCCCACATTAGACTACGAGGCCTAGATGCATTGTTGTAGCAGAAGGCCTGGTGATGGATTTGAGCTAATCATTTTTAAATGCCACTCATAACGAATATTGTCTTGCTGTTTTGGCCAATGCTGTACAAAGCACTAATGGAGAAATGTATTTATCTTCAAGAAATTTTCCCTGAGTGGTCTCAGTTTCCACAGAAAGGCTGAGAGATGAAATTAATGCACCAGATGTGCCACAAACACTGAGGTTCACTTTTCCTCCTCTCAGAATAGCGTGAAATCGGAAATATGAAGAGCATTCATTACAGAATTTATGTAGATATGGACATATTTAGCCAAAAATTGTAAGACTCATCAAAACCTACATTTATTTAGATATGCAAATGGGTGAATATGAACTTTTAGCACAAAACTTTACATTTCGATAGAGAACACTATCGAGTGCTGTAAGGGTAATTTTAATAATAATAATAATAATAATAAACCTTCTATGACTCCATTTCAGTGATGTTACACTTCTGATACTGGACACAAGATGCTGGCTTCATTTTTGAGCATCTTTTCTTTTGGAAGTCCAGTATATTAGACTTGAAGAGATTCATAACACATATATCCACTTATTCATATACAGTCCATGACAATAAAATCCGATTCTTTTGTTGGAATTTCTATTTTACATCTTTCACATCTTTCATTTGAATCAAAATATTTAACAAAGTCAGATCTGGGCTGAGAAAGTGTGACAGATGTTACTGAATGTCAAAACCACCAAACAGATGTTTTGAAAACAATAGCAAACACTGTAAAGTTGAACTTTACCTAAGAGCCTCCAACAATAGAAGGAAACAACTGCAGAATAATATGCACAAAATAATGTGTTATAGGTCATCCTTCATGTGCATGCTTGCTGTGAGGAGTTTTAAATAGAATATCTGGAGTAAAATCTAATATGTCCTTAGTTCAACCGAAAATGAAAATTCTGTAATCGCTCACTCTCTTTTTGTATATATTGCTTTATTCGGCAAAACACAAAAGGAAAAGTGTTTTTGCTCATACAATGAAAGTCAGTCGGTTCGAGTGTTGTTTTGGACCCCACTGACTTTCATTACATAGACAAAAACAGTTGTGATAATTGATCTTTTTTTGTTTGACACAGAAGAAAGAAAGTCATTCAGGTTTAAAATGATGAGAATGTGAGTAAATGATCACAAGAATTGTCATTTTTGGATAAAGACAGACCACTATTGCTATAACCACAGCGACGGTGTGTTTATCAACACAAACAACCCTTACACTGAATTTTGTGCACAACTTATGCTAAGTTAAATGTTTTACATAAAGCGCTACAATTTCTGAGCAGGCAACAAATGAGAAAGTTCACATGAATCACTCCAGCCATTGCCTCATATCTCATTCATTCTTGCCTAAATGACTCACCTGTGATTTCTCTTTTCCGCTTGGAGCTTTTTTTCTCTGTGTCAACTGCTGGCACACTTTGAGGTGAGTATTCTCCCTCTAGACATGCTGTGACTGCTCCAGGCAGCCTGTCTCCCCCTGCACTGTCCAATTCAGCTCCCACCGCTTCTGCCGCCCCCTGGCACGGCTCCTGCCCTCTGCCTCTGGGTTCACAAGGAGAGAACTGCCACTCTGTCCGCTGGTACCCGCCATGCGCCTCCGGATACAGTCTGTCCTCGCGAGGGTAAGCGTGCGGCGCCGACACCAGGGAGAAGTCTGTGTAGGCCAGGAAATCGTGCTTCTGGTGCAGGGCGAATGGGGCCTGCTGGTAGGGCTGCAGCCCAGCTCCGGACCCTCCTGAATGGGGGCTCCTGACGCATCCCCACAGAGCGCTGCCCGTGTGAGGGCTCCGCATGCAACTGCTGGCTGGCTGATCCATGCTGAAGAGCACACAGCACAGAGTAGGTGTCCTCAGAGATGCAGCTTTTTGGGTCTGGTGCAAGTCAACGTGGGAAATATCCACTTCAGCATGTGCACATCAACGCCTCAAAGTCCACCTTTGCAAATCAATAAGCAGATGTTTGAAAGCAGACCACCTTTCTGTTAGTCTGGTGTAAAACATCAGCTCACACACTCTCTCATTCAGCTTTCAGCCTGACCCACTACATCCACTCTCAGCTCTACACGCTCTTTTCACAGTTCTGAGACATTCCTGACAAGCGATCCCTCCTCCTTTTTAAATGCTTAGGTGGGAAAGAGTAGCAAGTTTATGAAGTGTAACGTGAGCTTGCAGAGGAGGAGTCCTGCGGTCCACATGTTGGTACCCCCCAACCCAGTCCTGCCTCATATACTATTAATCATGGGGGATTTTATATGCACATCTAATGGGATTTCCAGGTGTTGGCTTTTAAAGGAACATTGTCTGTAAAATATAAAATGAACACCCACACAGGAAAGTTGACCGGATCCTTTTTAGCTTCTTTTATCCCCAAAACCCCCATTTTCACTCTTCTCTTTTTATGTAATTCACATTTTTGGTGGGAATTTGTACCCCACTCAGTATGGACCATGCTCCATCCTGGTGCTCTGTAGTCTGCGTTAAGGACGTGTGTATTGGCTGTGGACACAGTTAGGGGTTTCTCACACACTGCTGGTGAAAAGGCCTGACTTAAGCATTGATTTCTTCCACACCTCTCGCGTGCACAAGCTATAGTACAACAAACACACAATCATGCTCTCATTAACACCAAATTAGTCTGTAAACTCATTAGCATCTTAATTATCTGAATGATTTGAACTTATAAAAAACATGGCTCAATGAAAATTCTGTTTTTCTACAGTTTTTTTTATTATTTGACCAAAAATACAGTAAAACAGAAATATTGTAAAATATTATTAGATATTCTATTATATTATTATAGTTTTATATTTTAATATGATGTATTTTATTCCTGTGGATTCAGGAGGGCATGCTCCAGTCTTCAGTTTCACATGATCATTTAGAAATCATTCTAATGAGCTGATTTAGTTCTCAATAAACCTTTTTTGGAAACTATGATTTTAGTTTTTAGGATTCTTTGATGGATTTAAATAGAAATCCTTTGTCACGTTATAGTTGTCTTTAATTAATTGAATGTGTCCTCGCTGAGCAATATTAATAATTTCTTTAAAAATAATTGGACTGACCCCAGATTTTTGAACAGTAATGTATATAAACCAATTATTATATTATATTATATTATATGATATGATATTATATTATATTATATGCATCGAATAAATGCTATCAATGTAAACATAACTTACACTTTAAAGATAGCAATACTCATTTGTGTGTTAATTTTTAAAATTCAAGTTTCGGTTTGGAAAAAAATAGTTGTCAGTAATATAGATTTTTAAACAATGGCATGCTTGATTTCATATAAATGAACACTGATAAAGAAGTCCCTGCTATCCATATTTCACATTGTTTGCAATCGTGCAAACAGTGTATCTTCCAAATGTGAGTCATTTCTCCTGTATCCTAGCCATGTGTTTGTTCTGGCAAGTACTCTACTGAGCAGATTTCACTTGACATTTCAATGTGGTTGAGATTGGAATCTCTCATTTTCTCTCTCTTCACAGGCTGTATAACAAGTGATGGAAAGCAAACGTGTTTAGTTGCCTTTATAAGAACTGTGGTTTTTGGTTATTTTTATTGTTGCTTCACTTTGTCCTCTGTGTGATCCTGACCTTTGTGAACAGCACAGCCTTCACCTCGACTAAAGCAGCGTAATGTTTAAAGGCTCTGAGGTAAGACTGCAATCCTTTCCCTTTACCCAGCAAATAGCTGAGCCATGAAGCATCCACCTCTTTACTGGCAACCTGGGCCTTAGCATGACCACAGGGGGCTGGGGTTAGACAGCATTTGCGTTTAGACAGGGCCATCTGTGTGAGAGAGTTTTGCGGGGGTTTTTTCTCTCTGTGTGAGTGTGTGTTAGTCCACGCACATTTTGGGTCTTGAAGTAGTCACCGCTCCATGCTTAAACCTGTTGCCGTCAGTCAGCCAGGGCAGGTTGGGGGCAAAGAGGGTGTTTTTGTGTTTTCATTTGATCCATCTTCATGACACCAGAGAGAATAAGAAGGATGAAAGAGTGTCCTAATGGAGCACCGTTCCAGGCCAGACTCGGGTCAGAGAGCTGTGGGAGAACAGAAGAGATTCAGACCCTGCTGGTGTACACTTCATTTTCTGCTTCCGCCAAACTGCGAGATACACTCTCACACACAACCAAAACACACACATGTGGCGCTTAACTTTTGTTTGAACTGAGATGACCATCAAGTGAAATGAATGACAGTAAAGTTTGAAATAAATTCTCCATTAAATATCAAAACATCTCTATTTTTACCATATTTTTTTTTCCAAATGCAAATAGTCTTAAATTCAATGTGTGTATGTATATAGGCTATATATAAATATATATATATATATATATATATATATATACATATATACACACATATATATATATATATATATATATATATATATACATATATATATACATATATACATATATATATATATATATATATATATATATATATATATATATATATATATATATAATTTTTTTGCAGTTTATTGATTACACTGTTTTTTCCTCCAAATAATTGTGTGTAAAAAATGACTAGTCTGACGTCGTAGTTCAATTTTTCTGACACTTGATGCAACTCATTCAACTGCATAACACTTTGCACAAATTGTTTTGAGTTGAAGGAAAAACTAAATGATGCTGCCCTCTAGTGGTTGAGAAAGACCATGTTATGCTTAAGAGCTGTATCAGAATGTCTTGGACTGCTTATTTCATATCCAGCAATCACCATATAAGTTTTCTTTCGTTAGGCTATATAAACTTTTTATGGCATATTTCCTAATAGATGTAGGTTGTTTTTGTTCTACGTCTTTCTATCAGAATTTTGAATGGTAGGCTACTAATAAGCTTGAAAAACTTCAGCACTTTTGAATTCCAAAAGCAACATATAATTAGGAGTTAATACATTTAATTTTCCATTGCCTCAAAACGTAAAAAGGTGAATAAAAAATTATAAAGGACATTCATTTTTTGAGAATGAGGTTTAATGTGGACATCGCAAATGTATGAGGTGAGTTGGCTATTTTAATACAGATACTTTAAGACAGAAAAATAATCTATATTACTCACTAGGCTATGTCTTGGGAGATTGTCAAATTTAATTTTATATTTGAAACGAAAAAGATCTCTTTTGTGGTAAATAACTTTTGTTAACATCTTTGAACATTCAGATATTTAAAAACACCACTCAGCTTCTGGTTTAACTACAGTAAGCTTTTTTTGTTTGTTTTATTTGTAGTGAAGTTGTAATTTAATTAAAGTTGGGGGCGGGGGGTTCTGCAAAATGTCGATGGTAACAAAATCGTCATGGTGGAACCTCTTAAATTGAAGCAGGAACCCCGCGCGCAGACAACTACGGCTGGCACGCGAGGCTCATTTATTCAAAAATGACTTTTAAGTTAGCATGTTGCTAAGCACTACTCAAAATAAGTATAAAATACACACAAATATTGAGTGAAATTATCCTTTTAAAATTCATTAGGCTATTTTATCGATACTCTGTAGGGCTAAACGAAAAAGCTTATTCTGAATGAACATTAAGTTGCTTCCTTCTCCAAGTCGGATTAATGCGGCCTTCAAGTGGAGTCGGAGACACTAAAAGCAGGTTATTGAGATGTTGGAAAGAGCGGGTTGACGTGAAACATGGCGGCAAACAAGTCTGGTAATGAATGATTTTATATATTTATTTTATTCTGACGTGTACATCAGTAGTATTCAGTCGTTATGTACAAAAGTGCACATCCAATGAACGCTGAGGCTTGACAGTATTACAAATGTAGTGTGTACGGATTACATTCATACTATATAGAGTTTGGTCACAAAGTACCTACTCAGTGAGTGTGCAATTTGGGGACCAGCCTATTTTTTTCCACTGACTATGTTGCAGACTCAGTGTTGCCAATTTAGCAATTTTGTAGCTAGATTTAGCTACTTCCCCACCCCTTTTGAGACTTTTTTTCAAAAGTTTAGGGACAAATATAGCAACTTCTTGGACAACGCTAATCTAAGTTTTTATCTTGCCCACTGATCTATATTCATCTTTATATAGATTAGTGAATTTGACATTATGATGTCATCTAGTGACATTTAGCTACCAGTTTTAGATACTTTCAATTGAAAGCAGTTGGCAACACTGCAGTGCATTCTGGGATTGGCTTCTCTGTGAAACATGCATGCAATACATCTGAATCAGGGTAGCTTCGGGTTTCATTTCTGACAGGAATGAAAATGAGGCTGGGAGGATTGAACTTGTTTAACAGCATACTCTGTTCAGCTGATGAAATGTCCTTGCGAAAAACATTCAGTAGACAAAAACTCCATTAGGAGTTTTGAAAGTTGTGAGCTGTGTGAAAATTATGATCTAGTACCTTTATACAGTGTGTGCCATTGTAAAGACTTTAAGTCTACCCCTCACAACCTTGTTTTCATCTGTGTTAAAATCAATATGGTGTCTAACCTGATTAAAGTCTATGCTGCCTTGGAGTTTGGCTAAGATTGGTTTGCCACCTGAAATAAAACATAAAATAAGAGGAATTTGGCTGAAACTATTAGCATATTAGGATGTTCTATTAGCATAGAACAGATGTGTGGAGTGTGCCTGTTGTGCCCTAAAATGCTGCCTAGGTAGGAAGATTACTACATTTTGTAACTGAGTAAAGAGTCTCAGAACAACATTGTTTTCTATAAGCATCACTTGAACTTTACTGTTCTCAAGGGGCTGTCTCTGAGTTTGCTGGGAAGAGCCGAGACTCCTGCGTGGCATGTTCATGGAATACCTTCCTGTGGATCCTGTCCGGTCCCAAACATCCAAGGGCAGGACTTCCTGCTGTGCAGCTCGGGGCTTTGAAAATGAGGTCCAAACTGCTCTCCAGAGAGTTCTCAGGATCAGGCCTCCACATACTCAACAAGCCAAAAGGGAACAGCCGTGGAAAACACCTCCTGTTACACCAGGCATGCTTCAGTTTACATGACATGCACACTCACACATGCACAAACACGTGAACAAACACCCTAAACTTAGCTCTCTGTCCTATTATTATTATTACTCTTTTGTGTTCACACTCTTACATGTAAATCTGCACACACATTTTTGAGTGATCTTCATGCTGTATTTTTATAGACGCACCTGATTTCCCAGCAGCGTGTGTTTTAGACCTCAAGTGCCTTTTTTGGTAAATTGGTTGATTTAATATAAAAATTGTCCCTTTGCAAAGCGCATTACTCATGATCTGTTTTTCATGGTCTTTAATGCCTCTGTTATGGGAGTCAATAGGGAACATCAACATCAGGTTCTGCTTAGCATTTGATGTACTTTGTCCATGATGATAACTGGTGTGGTTTGTACTAACATTGCAAGTTAAAAGATCACTATAACAAATTTTATAATTTCTGATGTTATTGTGCATAGGTAAAGGACATTTCCCTTTTCTACTTTAAGCAGACTGAATTGTAGAATGTCATAAAGAGTTGGTCTTCAGTCCATTTCTGAAAGTGAAAGTGACGTGACATACGGCCAAGTATGGTGACCCATACTCGGAATTTGTGGTCTGCATTTAACCCATCCAAAGTGCACACACAGAGCAGTGAACACACACCCGGAGCAGTGGGCAGCCATTTATGCTGTGGCGCCCAGGGAGCAGTTGGGGGTTCGGTGTCTTGCTCAAGGGTACCTAAGTCGTGGTAATGAGGGTGGAGAGAGCACTGTACATTCACTCCCCCCACCTACAATTCCTGCCGGACCTGAGACTCGAACTCGCAACCTTGGATTACGAGTCCGACTCTCTAACCATTAGGCCACGACTTTCCCTGATTTGTTGTATAACCGTTTGGCTGATCCTTTGGCACCATTTTTGCTTTTTATCAGAGAGCAGATGTAGTCAGAGTGCTAATGAAGCTGTAGAAACAAGCGACTTTGGCTGCTGATGTGAATCATGAGACCTCTGGAGTGTCATGTTTCATTGTCTGAATGCTGTTGAACAACAGCCACTTACTTTAAGAGAAGAACAAATCTACAAAACGGAGGGCTTTATGGAAGGAAAATAAATGATAGCAGAAATCATTCTTGTAAACTGCGTGCTCCGATACATTCATATATTTAGCACGTTCATGTGTGGAAACTTTATGACTGCACTCGAGGGAACGAAGCATAGAAAGGATCAGTTGTGTAGTGGTGATGACTTATGAAAAGTAGTAAGCAAAAAAGCATAATTCTTTGCTTTTTATGTTCATAATTCTATATTAATTTCTGTCACTGGTTAATGGTTGTTAACTGTTGGTGTTTCCAGCAAGTTCATGCTAAGTTCTATTAACAAGCCACTGTGAAAGTTTCTCTCAAGTAAATGGCATCCTCTTGTGGTTAATAGTGGTAATGAAAACAAAAAGTTTGCTCTAAATTTCTGTAGATCAGAATTATATATTTTCAGGATTCATAATTGTTAGTAATTTATTTATAATATATTATTTTATTATAATTAATACAAGTATTTAGTTTAATTAGTTCTATTATGCATCTCTCTTGAAGACTTTGTTCCGAGTGGTCAGTTATGGCATTCAGTGTACTAGTTTCTTGGCTAGTTTCATATCACACTGCAGATTTGCATCCGTCTTATTTGGTTTGTGTTGAAAATACCCTCGTATGACTTTAGTATTATGACTGTTATGTTGTTTTAGTGTTTTCTAGGCAAAATGTTTTTACATTAAGCTTTAAGATAATATAAATGATGTATTATCAGTATTTTAATTAATTTATCTGGACTACTTGACTTAATTTTATTGGAACTTGTTACAAACCGTTTTTGTGCCATGTTTTATAGGTTGAGGTTCTTTAGGTACAATGCAAATTATCTATGTATATATGTGGGGTCATTTCTGAGAACGGTACTGTTATACGTTCCAGATGAGTAGGTGTTGAAAAGCATGTTTAATGTGATGTTTAACACATTTATTGATTCTCAGGAGAGATCAGTCAGCACTGGTTACTATAAACAAAGCAAGGACCAATGCTAATTGGATAATTGGACAGATTAGCCAGATGGATTGTTGCTGTCATTAACAGTGACATACGTTCATTATAGAATGTTAACACAGGTCAATAGGAGTATATGTTCAGTGTGTCCCTGTGTGTCATAAATGCGTGCTTTTCACAGGCATTTGAACCCAAAAGTATCTGATATTGCCAGTTTCATATGCATTCTGGCTTAACCATTGGGTAATAGATTTATTTGCAATGCTATAAAGCTTCAAGAACAGCAAGGTGCTGGAAAGTATACAGCATGATCATGCTCACTGTTTGACTTTTGTTTTTACTGACCCCACACTCCACCCCACCTTCGTCTAGGGTGACCTAAATTACACCACCCAAGAAATGTTTTCACAAGAACATCTGTCTTCAATTTCATCCAAACCAGCCAAAGCCATCCTGGTCCTTATTCACAGACAATGAATGACCCTTGTATTTTTATGTGACTCTATTACATTACATCATTTTCGTTTATATATCCCTAAGATATACCTATTGATAGACACAGAACATTGTGCAACATTTATACTGGATGCTGGATATTTCTCTCTAATACAGCAAGGAGAAATATATTTTAAATTTCTCCCTTGTCGCTCATTTGTCATGCTGTACTGAATTTCACCACTAGTGGGAACTCTATGACTTTTAGTTCAGTTCATGATTTCTTTCTCTTGTTTTTGTGTAGTATAATTTCATTATACATGGCCAAAATATTAGGCAGTTTTGCAAATAGTTTACATTTGTATGTGTGTGTGAAGCAATACCAGTTTTCCATTTTCTTTTTGCATTTGTTGTGGTAATTTTTTAAATCTTTTTATTAAAAAAAATTAAGTAGACCCTTTAAAAATTAGACCCTTAAGCAGTATTCCTCAAGAGCCGGCATAAAGCCATATGTCCTCTGAAATATAATTCTGTGTAGTACACTGTAGTGTATTTGAGTAGAGTGAGTGGGATAAAGCCCCAGCTGTGAGGTTCCGAGTCTGTAAGCGGTCATGTTTGCGCTCCGGACTCTCCTGAGCATCGTTTCACGCATGTCTGACCACCTTTTCCACCGTGCCAGACTGTCTCAACACCTCCGAGTCTCCTTCCTCCACATGGGAGTGCAGTTTCAAACGTTAGCCACAGCAAACATACATCAGTAAATTAGCTCACAGCCGTGACCGATGCATGGAGGACCTGTTACATAGTTACCTGAGGGAGAATGTTAAAATGTCTGATTGTGTGTGAGCATGTTTGTTACTGTGCATGCTAGCCAGCCAAAAAAGTAGCTTACAGCCACATGGGTATAGGGTGTTATCGTGCAGATATGAGGATGGAGACACACTTCCCATGTCCAAATTTGCATGCTTCCCGACTATTTATTTAAAAACGGTCGAGAAGGGTTTGAATGTGAGTTAGGGTTTTTAAACCAGGTTTTTTTCCACTTTGGAAAATTTAAATTTCAAGTACATTTCCGTATGAATTCTATCACACAAATAATATATTAAAGTGTCATCTAAAACAGTGTAATCGTTAGTATTTTTTTAGATATTTTAATTAATTCCTTACTGTTTTATTACTGGATTATGCTTGAATAAAATTGTGACTAGCATGAAAAAAGTCCAATGGTGTACTTTTGATGTCATTTAAAGTGAAAGTTGACTCCACTTTTAGGCTAAATAAGTGTGACAAATGATTTTTTTTTTTTTTTTCTGTAATTGTCATATAACAAAAAAAGGTGTATTATGGATCATTAATCATTAAAAATCTAAATATTTTTTATTACATTGTGTTAAATTAAAATACTGTCTAAATTAAAGTAATATATGTTGAAATGAAATATTGATTTGAGTTTTGTTTTTTTTATAACATGAATGTAATACATTGTCTGAATATGACCTTATAGCCTGATGATACCAATAACATTTGTTAGTTTTCATTGAGTAAAATTGCTTGAAAGTACCACATACTTACAGTATACTGTAAGTGCTACAATAAGTTTATATTGTTTTATTTCATTTAAATGTTAAATAATATATAAGATCACAAAACACTTAACAGAAGTTTTTCTTGTGTGTGTTTAGTCCACTTCGAAAAATGCTGTAGACACAAATGATACTCTTTTCATAAAATGACTTGTGTGTGTGTATTTAGAGCCTCTAATGAGTTTCCAGGCTGTATCCCAGCGTAGTGTGTATTCAGTAGTAGAGCTCAGCATGAGTTCTCTCTCTTTCTCTCGTCCTCTCTCTCTTTCCCCAGGGTCAACCTCCTTTCACTCAAGCGTGTCTAACAAGGAGGAAAACAGAAGAGACACTGCCCCCATAAGAAAACAGGACATCAACACAGCTCCCACAAATCCTCTTCACTTCCTATTGCTCTCTCTATACATCCTATCCCTCCGTCTTAGCAGTTTCATCTTAATTCTTGCAAAAAAAACATGTTTTCAAGACATCCTTCCATCAATCGTCTTATGTTTTGACATTATCCTCTGTTCTCTTTCCTCGGCATCCTTCATTCAGTGTTTTAAAAATCATGCAACAGGTTTCAGTTGTGTAACACCCTCTTATATTTCCCACATGTCTTCAATACACTAATATAATTTGTGCAGGACATGTTTGTGTTTTCTGAAACATTTTAATCCTCATCAGAGATGACAGTCTGGGGGTGTCGAGGGTATACGACACCTCAATGGCATCCACATGGGTATGTGTGTACGAGCGCATGTTTACATGTTGCTTGTGGGTTGTTACGCTTGTGATAGACAAGACTCCCCTCTGCCTCAACCCACCACACTTTCCACCGCTCCCCCAGAACGTAAACAGTCTGCACCATAGGAATGTTATCCCAAACCCACTAATTTGCCTTGATTACATTAATATTTTTCAACTGAAATTGCCCTTTTCCCCTTCCTATTGCTTGTTTATTTTTTTTCTCTCTCCTCCTCCTCTTCTCCAGCCTGTTCATTACGTTCTCTATTAGGGCTAAATTAGAGGCCATTAGCTGGCAGACGGATGCCCTGCAGTTCCGGTCTGGCTGTGAGCTGGAGCTGGGGGTATTGTGGGCAAGACGGGGTTACTCTCTGGAGATCATTGTTGGCAGGAGTCACACTGGGGTAAAGAGGAAAAAAGAGGGAGTGAGGTAAAGATCAAGAAAACGATAACGAATGAGTCAAGAGTGAGTAATTGCTGCTTTCAGGCATGAACAATTTCTTGTACTTCCTCCATAAGCCGTCATTGTCTTGGTCCATAAGTTAGATGAGGTATCATGAGAAACCACCGCAGTTTGCGAACAAAAGTCTACAGGATATCAGGGTTAAGCACACAATCCATTTTAAAATTCCAGTTCAAGCCCTAATTTCAAATTTCAATTGAGTTTGAAAACATGATGCAGAACTGCAAGGAATGAGACTGAAAATAAATTGGAATTCAAAGAAATGCAAATAACCAACACAATCATATGGTAGTACGTTTTGGCAAATTGGTGGCTAATTCGTATGTCTTCGTTTGATCTCATTTATACATTTTCGTATAGATCTGATGGCGCCCCATTGGCTGTAATGTTTAGGGTTGCGATTATGGGCTGGTCTTCACAATAACTTTTTTCGTAAAGATCACATGTGTTTGTATGTTTCCTGTTGCAAAAAATTCATAAAAAAATTGCCGTCTTGTGAAGTAGTTGTGTTTCCCGTGCATGAGATTGGGTTGATAGCTGTCATTTGTAACTAGAAAACAACATTTCTCAAGACAAACTTTCAGTAAATTCAACTTCCTGACATTCCCATTCAGTTTTCCTTCCTTACTTCCTGTCGCTCACTTTCGAATTGTTTCGCTTATTAACTTTTTTGATTTTGTTGAATTACAATTCAAAGAAATGGGTGCAGTTGGTAAGGCTTTTTTCTAAATTATAAAGATGACAGTTAATTTAAAGTTAGTCTTTTTTCTTATTCATATTTAAATAGTACCTACCATATTATGTAAAAATACAAATAAAACAGCACTTTCGAAATTACTCTTATTCACTTAATTTTGAATTCTAATTTGCTGCTGTAATATAAATTCAATTCAATTTCAGGAATTTAATTGAAGTTTACTAGGCATTATGAATTCATCCCTACATTCAAAGACATTTAGTTTAGCTTCACTGAGCTGAATGCTGTACAGGTTATGTTCAGGGAATATTTCCTCTGGTAGAAGTTCAACAGCAGGTGTTGTTCTGTTTTCTGACTTGAGCGCAGCAGCTGGTCTGGGGTGGATGAGTGTTCTTTCTTCATTTTTACCACAATCGTATTACCATTCAGACCTCATCCATTCCACTGTTTACTGACCACAGGTGGTTCATCCATCCCGACGCTACATATTGATGCTGCAATGTCATTTATCCACTGATGGTGTGTACAGACACTGAATCAGCCACTGAATCTTTCGAAGTCAGGAAGAGCAAGCGGCGTATAAAATGTCAGGCATAATTGTCTTTCTAGGAACAGATGCAGCTTGAATTCTTGAGGCGATTCATTCAAGAGATATCCCAATTTCACAGCGTTTCGCTCTTTGATATCCTGCCAGCTGGTTGGTGAAGGGTTTTACTATCAGTTGAGTTTGTGCTTCAGTGGAGAGGGTCATCTTTCAGTGGCACCTCGAATGTTTCTTTTGACTTGGAGGAAATGGGTCAAATCCAAGATGCAGAGAGGTAGAGAGAGACATTGCAGCACAAGGCAGAGCGCCAAGAGAAATTCTCGCTCTCTATTACCCATCCCCCAGCTTTTTTTTTTTTTTTTTTTTTTTTTTAAAGAGATCTTTCTCTCAGGGACATTCAAAACAAACATACTAAACCCCTTTTATTTGTTTTTGTGTGCAGATGTTTGTGTCTTGGTTGGTCGGGACAAACAAATGATAAACATGGAATTATTCACCTCTGGGTAAAGATACATATTTGAAAAAACAGAATGTGAGTGCTTCCAAACTCCTGCAAAGATTTTAATGGCCATTCCAGAGCAGTGATGGCAAGCATTAGGAGGTTTTAGATGTTGAGTTAGACATTTGAGTTTGGAGTAGCATTAAAAAAAAGGATTCCTGTCTGTAGACCTCAGTGTCATACGGCATTGTGTTGACTCAGATGTTGACATATGAACTAAATATTCCCAACTGAAAAATAAACATGTAGTTGTAATATTAGTTTACCACAAATACAAAACTATCATCGTGTTTGAAACTCCCCTTTGGGCAAATTGATTAGCTTTTCGGCTCAAGTAATTCCCCAAGTCATCTAGTGGTTTAGTGCTGGTTCGGATCAGTCAGGAAGACGTTTGTTTCGTGCGTGTGCTCTGCGTGTGGAGGTGCATTCAGACCGAACTGTGGGGAATTGAACCGCTCGAATCCTGCCACTTTTATCTCTTCCAGCTTCCCCTATCTGCAGTCTGTAATTTCAGACTTCCAATCATGCTGTTTACACACAAGCTGTTTTTTTTTATCATCTTCACCCTCCCTTCCCCTCACGGAGCTTCCACCATCCTAGACCTGATGGGAAAGTCAAGGAGACTGCAGGGCCATTTAGGCTTTGTAAGGATGCTCATGAGCACCCCCTGTGCAAAATAACACCACAAAAGTATCAGAAGGCTGGAGGATTTCGGTATAACAGCAACATGGTGATGACCTGGAAGGACAGTAACACTCACTCAGAAAATAAACATTGCCTCGGATATTTCTGAAGCCTATTTCATGTCTCGAAGTGTTTAGTACTTCTCTAAACATGTAATAGTTCTGGCTTTTGAGGATCACTTTATCCAAACATTGAGTTCTTGAACCTTTCTAGCAGGGTTGTTTACCATTCAGAATTTAATTGAGAATAGATTTTAAATTCCTCTTTCTGTCCTTCTTATACAGTGTTTTGCTCTCAATATCTCTTTATAAGACTATCTTACAGTACTGAATGCAACCCATCAAACCACAGTCAGCTTTTTGTCTGTTTCTGAGCAATTAGACATTTTTTTGACACAACAACTCATTTCCCTGTAGTCCATTTCAAAGAACAGTAATAAGCAAGCCACAAAAGAGCTGTGGTTATCCAGCATTTCACCACCTCAAAGAAGCGAATGCAAGACATCTTGATCTGTTCATCTGAATGGATTACACAATATGATAATGATTGTATTGCACAGTGTGTGAACTCAAACCTGGCATTCTGTGTGCTGCGGTCTTTGGGGTGGCTGGCGGAAACGATATCCCCCTGAAACCAAAGCTGCCAATTACAGACCCTAGAATTAGTCTACCACTAGTCCATGTCTACTGACGTGATGTGAGAGGGTTAAAAGTAAAAGCGTTCAGTCCCAGCTGGTTCTCAGGCTGACGTAGAAGAGCCAGGCTGAGGTTTGCATCACTCTGAAATGGAGTTTGAAGGTGGCCATGGTGGAGATGTGAAATTGGCCTGTGTCATGGAACAGTTGAGCTCATTGCTCACTAAATGATTAGTCAAACTGGAGTGGTCTCAATGTTATAAGCTCTGAGAGTGAGAATGATCTGTAGGGTCTGTCATTTGAAATTAAAGATGAAGTAATATAAGACCCAGCTCCATGGTTTTGGAGCGACAAAACAAATAAACAAACTTGTGAGTGTGTGTTTATCCTTGAATGCCGCTAGTACTGTATGTGTTCACACAATGAGTATGTGCCTGGGACATAGTTAGCAGTTGAATGACCAGCTTATTATGTCATCTGGAGCTTTGATGGGTTTCTTCTACTGAAAGTGCAAGCAAGATAGGGAAGATGTTTTTAGCATTTTAAAACACTACATTTTAATTTCAAGTGCAACCTGCTCATCAAACACCAGAAATTGTGCATGTTTTCAGCTTGTGGTTTAGCACAGAGAGAGTGCGGTCATACTGGGAGTTTTGATCATGTGAGGACAGTTTTACGGGAAGTTAAAGACAATAGGAAACTCTCAGAAGTTATAGTGAGTTGGAATGGCATCTTTGATTCAAAGAAATATCCAGTTCAGTTTTTCTTTAATCCAGTACACACATTCGGTCTCATACACTGTATATTCTGTTTCACACATACACTATATTCCTCGATCATAATTTAATTTGTGGATGAGGATCTTGTTGATGCACAGTCTGTGATTCATAGTGTAGTGTGAGTATCAACACAACAGAGGATGAGTCTTTTAAATGTCTTTTAAATGCGCACAGTTATTTCATACATTTATATACACTACACTAAATTTTGGGGTCAATACAGTATGAAGAAGTTTCATATGCTCACCAAAGCTGCAGTTAAAAAACAGTATAGACAGTAATATTGTAAAATATTATCCAGGAGTTAATTTTATTTACATTAATTTACATTTAGATTAACATAAATAGAAAGTTCAAATGAACTGCATTAATTTGAAATAAACATAATTTAATTTCAAAACATTTCATAATGACACCAAACTTTTGAATAGTTTGATATGTATAAGTGTGTGTTTAAGCAATATTTATAGTAGTATCACAAAATGTTTGAAATATTATGGATTTTTTGACGTATCTATAATGTCTTGCCAAGACCACAGAATCATCAGTCAAAATTTAGGATTCCCCACCTTCAAAATTAAATTTTAACTCCTGGATAATGTCATAATGTTACAAAGTGGGAGTAAACTTACTGCAACACTCTTTTTGTGTGGCCATATGTCAAGAAATCCAAACACCATATTCAATGTATTCATTTATGCATGTTTAGTGTTTATGTTAAAATGGGGACCTGAGAACCTACATTTTCCCTAGATTTTGTCATTGTGGTCTCACGTTTAGCTCATTTGAAAAGCTTGCTTCATCTCACATGGTTTCAATCGGCCTGTCCTGGAGACCTCAGGGGCTGTGGCTGGGGTGCAGACCTGCCCTGTGTGCAGGGGAGCAGATAAATGCATGGAAACCAATACCTGGAGAGAGCTCAGCGTGTAGAAGGAAAGATCAGGGAATGCAGGGAGGGAGAAATGAAAGAGGGAACCTCAGTTAATGAGGTCTAACACACCATTGCTCCCGGCTCCATCAACACTCCCCATCACTCTATTCAAGTTGTTTTCATTAACTCTTGAGAGATGACACATGTTGAATAAGAGAGGAAATGCTTTTTTTCACCACCTTCTTTTTTCTCAACAGTCATCAGGGAGGCGCTGAACTCTTAGGCTCCTCCCCAGCGTTTCCCATGACATTTTATCTCATTCCTCCCTCTCTGATGCAACGTAGCATGATCTTTTCATTCTTATAAAATATTCATCACACAGACAGGAGAAGCAGGAGCCCCGTGTTTGGTCTCTCACTGTGTGTTTCAGCTCTCGGTGGGAAGAGGAAGAGCTGTGCTGGTGGAGAGATGAAACACAAACAATGACAGTCTCTATTCTTTGTCACTGAACGGAACGGTCTGTTTTGTGTAAGGCTGTGATTTCCAGATAAGTAATTTGTGGATGGGCCATTGTAGCTTCTTTGCACCAGAGAAGTTCGCTTTGGGTCAAGGGTCCATGCATATCAGGAGAGGTTGATTTCTGGGTAAAACTCTAAAACACAGTGTGCTTATAGGGGTCCAGTGAGCAGTTCTGTCAACAGAGCCACTTCCCAGATCTAAGATCTTCTGCAAACTTGGATTTACTTCTCCACCTGGATTTACTGTATACTCCATCTAGTGTCCACTTCTCAATTCCCTATGCCATTATTATATTCTTAACAAGCAGTATAGTGAATTTCAGATTTTTACTTTTGAGGAAATTGAGAAGTTGAGGAGGTGAATATGAACATTACTGTGAATGACCGCTCTACCCTCAGTTTTCTCAGCAGGGTTTGTTGCGTGAGGTGGACACATTTCCTGTTGAAAGAAGCTGACAGAGGCTGCCATAAGAACTGAAATCTTTGTAAGCATGATAGATTTCAAAGAACATTATCTTATTCAATGATGTAGTCCATGTAAAAGCCTGCTTCTGCAGAGTAAGAATAATACAAAATTTTACATAATTTGTCTTAATTGTGACTTTTTAACAGTTGTGACTTAATTTCCTGTAATTGTCACTATAACTCACAAATGTGACATTTATATCTCATAGTTTTGAGTTTTTGTAATCTCACAGTTGTGACCTTTTCTCCTCTCAAATCCAGCTGTATTTTTTTACTTCTCACAACTAGCTTTTTTTCTCATAATTTCTCAAATGTTCAGCAGGACTACATTCTGGATTCCCTTAATCAGCTAATTTTTTTTTCATTTTTTTTTCTCAGAGAAAAAACTGCCCAGCCAATAGGATATAAGCTTTCATGTGTCCATGATTATAATTTAATATAGACATTGAGCAGTTCCAACATGCACATACATGGAATATGAAAAAGTGAAAATTACATGACAAGCAATAGGAATGTGTTTAATACAATATATTCCTACAGCGGCAGTGCAGTGCATAAGACACAGGCAGAACAGTGACTTATTAGCATTAGAGGACTGTTTTAAATGTGAGTACCAGCAGTGAATTGGCCCCGTCTGCACTGATACGATCAACAGCAGAGCTGCATTTTATAACAAACAAGAGCTGCGATAAATGACAGGCTATTTGCCCTGCACCGCAGACATAAACAATGGCCCTCATGGCTATAGTCTGCTCATTTAGATAACCGCCATTATTTCAATTAAGGTTCAGTGCCAATGAATCCATGGTTTTCCTGCTTGCCCGAATAGAGAGGGGCTAGACTAATTTCGCACAAGCAGATAACCTACTATGTTTTTTTAATGGAGACGCTGTAATTGGAGAATGATTTGTAATTGTTGAGCAATGGACATAAGAATGCTGCTGCTCATAAAGTGGGTTGCAGAGTTGAGCTGTCAGAGATTTCAAGCACAAGCTCCAAGTCTTCATGCTGTGAGCTGTACTTGGACTCTTTGTTGAGCACACATAAAAGAAATATTTGAACCGAAAAGAGCTCCATCTTATTTAAAAAGTAACTTCCATGTCAGTTTTATAACCTCAGTATTTTAACATCAATAAATTATCTGTGCTTTGAAAGTTTAGTTTTGTTACAAAAATTTTTGTATGCTTGTGTAACACTATTCATTTAGCTTTAACTTTTTGAAATATATATTCACTTTTTGAAATATAAATTTCATCATACTCACAAAAAGCTCCAAGCTAGATCCTTTACTCCTTTCTGTCAGGTGTCATCTAATGCTCTTCCGTGTTTACTGTACTGTGTTTACTCATATGGCGTCTGAGTCTCTAGGCAGTGATGCATGGGAGCATTAAAGGCAGGAGTCAGACCTTGGAGCCACAGAGGCATGCACAGTGCATAATCTCAGCCTTAAAGGAGCCAGTGTCAACTCAACGAAATCCTCAAGGCATCTACCATTAAAGACAAGGACTCGGTGTTGTGTAATTGTGTGTGCAGTGACACATTCATTTCCTTAATCACTTAGACATACATTAATAAGCTTCTGTGAATAAACCACATTCGGTTCCAAGCCTGTGAGTCAATTGAGTACAGAGCAGTGAAACTTCCTTTTTATATGAGGATGTGATGTGATTTTGTTTGGTGAGTGAGTTATTTACCACTTTACATGGCTAAAGTATTTGTAAACATCATAATTTAAATAGGCTGTGGGTTTATGTAATCCCATGTATCAAAGGATATGTAGAGGGGATAATATTAAGTAATAATTAGCAAGTGACTTTGCAGTAAAGCGATTTTCTCACAATTAATGGGCGTTGTTTGGCATACAGATGCAAGTGGAGCAGTAACTTGGCGTATTAATATACAGTAGAATTAAACTGATGTGCAGTTAATATATTGGTTTGATTACAGTGACTTCAGTGTGGCTCATCCAATCAAATTTTAGGGACTGAACTATACTTTTGTAAGCTGTATTTTAGTCCACTTTCCTCATGTCCATTTAGGGCAAGTTCACTCACTGTCCCTATATTTGTAACACTTCTAGGCAACAGTTTCCAGACATGGTAGTACAGCTCATACTTGTATGATGTCTGTTTCTACATGAATTGGAAATAACCAAAATATCAAAAACTGCCGGTCAAGATTACATTAACATTTTAAATCAACCTTATAAACCTTTTTCAAAAACGTTTTTAGTTTTCTCCCTCATATGTTTGAATGGCCCATCTCCAGCTCTTATAATGTTTCTGAATTTCCTCCTCAGACAAACTTTTGCTTAAAGTTGGCATGAAATTAAAATTTTTGAATGAATAAATTCTTATTGTGAACAATTCGTGTATGCATGTTTAATTTAAAAAATTCATATTTGAACCAAAAACTTGAACTTCCAGTGAAATGACAGACATATACCAGACTTTTCCAATCATTTACTCTGCTTAAACCTCACCCCTTTCTTACAATCGACTGTAAGTTTGCATTCAGATCTGCTTCCATCTAATCAACAACCTTTGTAAATTCCCTGCCTTATATTTCACTATTTCGCTCTGTAAATATGTTTTCAGTTCTAAAAGTTACAATTATAATTATTCTGTTTACAGCTTCATCCGTTTAACTCTAAATGTCTGTTCTAGATTCCTCTGTTTTCATAAAGACATTTATTATGGGATGTCATATACAATATATATGAGGAAAAAGGTCATGGTTTGCAAATGTAACAATCACAAAGCCCAAGTGATTCTCTGTGCTCTTAAAGTGAACCGTTTCATCTGTAGAGTTAAATAGCTGGCTTTTTTAGGGGTGCTTTAAGGAGGATAGTCTTTAGGGAGCTGAGGTTAAAGAGCTTAATGCAGGAATGGATGAACATCTCACACACACTCATGTACTAATGCACTTTTCTCTCTCTTCATTGAAAACAGAAGAATCCAGTGTTGTCTTGGTGAATCAACAAATCCACCACCACAAGATGACATTTGCAAATGTTCTCCACCTTTTAAAGGCATTGCAATGTGCAAGATGTCCACACTTACGGTTCAGTTCTCTGTGCGAAAACTGAAGACTTTTATTGTTTAGAACTCCCGCTAAGATGAGCAGCTAATAAAATCCAATACGATGAAGTTGTTTGGTGCCGGCATGTCAACTGGGTTAGTTTTTTCTCATGAACCGGCTAAGTGAGGATGAAGGTCTTGGGTTAGACAAAGGTGAGAAAAGCAAAGAGAAGAAATGTCTGTACGCCACTTGATTTCATGAGGAACATTTAGGCACAGTCCCAACCCAGGCTGAGGCTCTGGGACTGTGAACTATTATTCAAGTTCTACACAGGACCAATTGCACAATGTACATTTGCTTTTGGCCACGCGGACCCTCCAGAGAAAGTGTGATTGATGAGGCCCTGCGTGTGTGTATAATAGTTAGGATGTGCATGTGTGCGTTGGTTCTGACATCCTACGTACGTGTGCCCTTATATTCGTTTGCCTGTCTTTTACGTGTGCTTCTTTGTCTCTCACTGTAATTACAAGGGACTGGACTGAACTTGATCTCAACTTGGTTCTTTCACGATATGTATCTGCTGGCTGGTGTTTGGCCTCCGAACAATTATCAGAACACTGTAAATAGCAGCCGGCAGAGTTGGAACAAGGAAACGGCCTTGACACAATCTGCACCATCGCTCGTTTCACTAATGGTTTCCTAAAATGGCTCAGATCAGTTTCTTTGTGATGCATTGCTGTTTCCGTTCCGAGAATTCCGAACCTCAGATATGATGAATGGCAGGGAGCAAAATATGTTTCTTACGCTGTTAATAAGACAAGTTTTCAGATGGGTCTCGAGAAGCTTGTTGTGTGATGAAGTACAACATGTGAAGAGGCTTTCTATCAGCACTTACGATTTATGTCTGACTCATGTTCTCTGGTTACATCATGCCGCATGTCCCTAGTGATTGAGGATGTAACTGCAAAGGAATTTGCTTATGATAAAAGTGCTTTCAGATGTATTCCCTGTGTTAAGTGCTTTGGCTTTTGTCAATATTATGCTCTTTTAACTGCTTCCAATGGGAAAAGTGCCACTTTTAATTCTACATTTGGCAGAAAAAAAGAATAAAATTAATATAACAATACACAGTACTGGAAAAGTTATGTGGATCTAATTTTGTGGATTATTACATCCATATCTTGCACTTGATTCTCAGCAAAATGTTTAATTATTTGGGAAAATTTCAGTTCAAGGACAACATTTTACACTTATGCATTTGGCAGCAGGGTCACCTTTATTCAGTTTTTATTTCAGTTTCATTGTTTTGTTTTGGGTTTTTTGATAGTTATTTTTAATTATAATTTTTTTAATTATTAGATATCTGTCATTGAGAATCAAGTTTTAGTTGTCCTATTTCAGTTTATTTAGGCTAGTTTTATTTTAGTTGTATTATGTTAGGGCTGCCAAAGTTAATACACTAACTGGTATTATTAAAAATATTCAACAGAGCTAAATTTCCCAGTACATTGTACGGTAAGTGCTATTTAGTGGCATGTTCTTTTTTTATTATATTCAAATTAATTTGAAAAATTAATTATAATTACATTTTAACTTTACATTAATTTTGTTAAAATAATTAAATATTTGTTAATAACCATTTGGTAGATACTTTTATCTGAAGTAAATTTATACTTTTCTTTTTTTAATACATTTTATCAGTCCATGTCCATGAAATTGAACGGCTGACCTTGGTATTGCCAGCGCCATGCTCTACCACCTGAGGATCTGCGCACACAACCATTTTTACTACATTAAACACTAATGTTCTATGCTAGTTAAACAGATCGGTAGAGTTCTGTTCAATCCTGACAGTGTTCCCTCTGTCTCTACCTTTCTGCACTGTGGTGGTCTTATGGTCTGACAGCTCTCAGGAGTACAAAGGAAGCCTTGGCCCTACTGCCAGCCATGGCCACACTGTGGGAAAATGTCAGAATGTTATTGTAAGTACGATGAATTGCTCCTGACACATTTGTTTATAGACTTGCTCGAATAATGGGAACATTAAATATTTGGCCCAAAATAATAATAATCCATTTCCTCCCAGAAAAAAACCTAATCATATGAAAATAAAAAAAGCAAACAGTTCGCTGAATTACTTTATTTGTGAAAGGTTGATAACGATCAGCCGGCACACCACTTTATTTGCAAACATTCTCTCCAGTTTGTATACTGTATGTGGCTCCACTGGTCTCTGGACCTTTTTGGCCACTGTCAGGCTTTACGATTTGCAGATTTGGGCCATAAATATCAAATGAGCAATGCGGTTTTTGGGTGCCAGTGGCACTGTCTGAAATAAAGAGGCTCATTTGCAATGGAACACAATTTGAAAGCCATATTATGTCAGCAGGATCCACGGAGGCCAAAGCTGACACAATAAAGACATAGCTCACCCAAAAAAACCTGCCGTTTTTGTCTACATAGTGAAAGTCAAAACAACATTGGACCTTTTTGACTTTCATTTTTCAAAATGTCATATTATGTGTTCCACAGAAGACCAAGTCTTAAGGTTTGGAAGAACTAAATTACTGGTCGTTTTTAGGTGAACTTTCCCTTTAAATGCTGTCCTTCACTTCTGCTCATCTTGGGTTTCTCCTGTATGCAACATAGATTTCATTTGAGGTCATATGTTCAGACTTCATCTAGCGTTGTACACTAGCGCCTGTCAAATGTAGCAGTTAAATTCCTGTGAGATTTCACACTTGTATAAAGAATGCTCTGTAAATATCACACGCATGTGGAGATCTGCCATGTGTAAAATGCATGCTGACTCTGTGTGAGCGACACATGACAGAGCGGTTTACACGTCGAGATCAAGGTTGTTGACCTTTTTGTTTAGTCTTCGCTGTTGTTTCTGTAGATTTGTGTATCAGGTTGTGCATGTCTGATTGGCAAATAACGGGATGTGTGTGTGTGTGTGTGTGTGTGTGTGTGTGTGTGTGTGTGCATGTGTGTTTAAGAGTAAAAGCAAGGCTCTTTAATTTGAAATCTTGAGGTTTGGCTGGCAGTCTGGTGGATGTCTGATCTTCCAGCTAAGGAGCGTTGATGAAGTCATGTAGTGGGAGGGGTGCAGTGGAATGTCCTGGGCCTGGAGCTGTGAGCACGACTTTCATCACTCCCTTTCACACTCTAAACATACAAACAAACAAACTTCACACATTCCATCTACTTAATGTGTTCTAAAGGAAATTTTAAACTGGCAGTCTTCCATGCAATTTCTCATTTGGAATAGTGAATCAGTCATGATTGGAGTCAGTTAGATTTTTATCATTTTAAAAAAAAAGTCTGTATGCTCACCAAGGCTTTAAAAATATAAAAACAGTAATATTATTGCAATTTAAAATAACTGATTTCTATATTAATATATTTTAAATTATAATTTATTCCTGTGACGCAAAACTGAATTTTCAGCAGCTATGACTCCAGTCTTTAGTGTCACATGATCCTTCAGAAATCATTTTAATATGCTGATCTGGTGCTTGTGTAATATTTCTTATTATTATCAAATGTTAAAACTAGTTTATATAGTTAATATTTGTCACAAATCCGGTTTGTGGCCTTCCGTCCGACTGCCACAAGAGGTCGCCTCTCCATCATATTGACTCTCACACCACACAGACTGTTACATGTCACTCCGGACTACAATTCCCATCATCCATTGCACTGATTACACACACAGCTGCATCCAATCAGACACGCTTTATAAGCTTTGGACTTCCTCTTTCAGATGGCCGAGTATTGTTTAACGTATATCACTCTCTTAGAGATAACTACTCTACGGAGCCAGTTCTTGTTGTCATAGTCTTGCCTTGCCTGTTTTCCCGTGTTCTGATTCTCGCCTGTGTATTTTGATTACTCCTTTCGTCTTGTCATTTGGACTCTGTTTGCTCCTGCCTGGACTATTGCTCGTGTACCTGGAATATCTCTCTTTGTTTTGCCCTATTGGATTACGTTCGACATTGACTGACCCTCACTTGTTTTCCAGACTGGATATGGATCCGCACGTCTCATGTCTCATCTGCCTCGTAACAGAATACTCGGCCACACAAGGATCCAGCAGTTTTTCATGTGGATATTGGCCAGTTGTGGACACTACAAAACTGTTATTAACCCTCAAGCAGGGCTTACGATCACTTGAGGATCACTTTATGTACAAGAGTATTTAGATCTCTTTTTCTGATATGCTGGACTGTGTGCTCATAGACTTCTTTTGTGAGGGCATTAATCAGCCGTTCAAATCACAACTAATCCGTGAGGGTCCCCGTTCATCCCTCAGTCAGTTTATGGACTATGCTTTGTTGACTGTTGGTTCAGCGTTCACTGTGGGTGTCGCAGAGAAAGGCAACACCGCGTCCGCTCGTGTAATCGCGGCCACGGAACAACCTCACAAAATGGCAGAGACGACAAATTTACGGTGTTGACACTACCATTGTTCCTGATCCTAAACATGTCGCGGTTGTTATTTCGGATGGCATTCACACCACGGCTCCCGCATCAGAACCTTCTAACATTGCGGCTGCCGCATCGGAGCATGTGTATGTCTGGTATGACCTGCCAGAGCCTCGCCATGTCACAGCTGATCTTCATGAGTCAAGTCAAGTCACAGTTGATCTTCATTAGTCCAGTCAAGTCACAGCTGATCTTCATGAGTCAAGTCAAGTCACCGCTGATCTTCATGAGTCTCGTCACGTCTCAGCTGTTCGTCCAGAGTCTCGTCACGTCTCAGCTGTTCGTCCAGAGTCTCGTCACGTCTCAGCTGTTCGTCCAGAGTCTCGTCACGTCTCAGCTGTTCGTCCAGAGTCTCGTCACGTCTCAGCTGTTCGTCCAGAGTCTCGTCACGTCTCAGCTGTTCGTCCAGAGTCTCGTCACGTCTCAGCTGATCTCCCAGAGTCTCGTCACGTCTCAGCTGATCTCCCAGAGTCTCGTCACGTCTCAGCTGATCTCCCAGAGTCTCGTCACGTCCTGTCTGTTGCACCCAGATCATCAAGGTCAGTCCTTCAGTATCCCAGTTTGATATCCAGTGTGAGGGATGTACCGCTGGTGTCTGCACGCACAGCTGGTATCTGCACGCACAGCTGGTATCCCCAAACCTGAGTCTTCCAGTTCTTGAACTGATTCCTCTATCGGCAGCATTTCCCATGTGGGGAATTGCTTTATGGTGTGTCTGGGCTGCTCACACTACCGCCGAAACTCCAGAGCCAGTGACATTCATGGAAGGATTGCCAGAGGTGGCGGCTGAGGCTGCAGAACCTCCAGAAATGGCAGTGCTTGCTCCAGATCCTCCAGAGGTGGCAGCTGAGGCTGCAGAACCTCCAGAGGCGGCGGTGCTCATTCCGGATTCTACGGAGGTGGCGGCGTATGCTGCAGAACCTCCTGAGTCTACGTCTTTCACTTCAGCCCTGGTCACGGCTATGGAGGCCATCTATGAACTCCCTGTCTGTCCAGCCACGGCTATTGAGGCGTCTATGAACTCTCTGTCCTGTCACTGCTATGGAGGCCACCTGTGAACTCTCGTCCCGTCATGTCACGGCTATAGAGGCCACCTGTGAACTCTCGTCCTGTCCTGTTACTGCAATGGAAACCGCCTGCGACCTCTCGTCCTGTCCTGTCACGGCTATGGAGGCCGTCTGTGAACTCTCATCCAGTCCTGGTACAGCTATGGAGGCAGTTTATGAACTCTTTTCTCATGTTAAACCAGCCATGGAGTCCAGTCATGAACTTTTGTCAGGTCATGTCACTGGCCATGAACTCTTGCCCTGTCTCAACCTATCTCCAGAGGCTGTTTGTGAACTGTCTGTCCGTCTAGTCTCAACAAATTAATCTGATTTCAAACTGTCTGACTTGTCAGCTTTGGTCAATGATTCTGATTTAGTACTATCTGTCTGCCCAGTATTAGCCCATAAGTTATGTGTCAGTTCAGCTCCAGGCAATGCTCTTGGTTTTGTATAGTCTGTTCACTTTATCTCACCCTATGTTGAGTTGTCTGCTTATCTTATTTCAGTTAACAAGTCTGATTTTGAACCTTCTGCCTGTCCAGTTTCAATCTATGAACCTGTTACTTGCCCCACTAGTCCAGTCACGACCCCAGAAACCTTACCTGAGCTCCCTGTAGGCTCAAATCTCAAAATGAATATAATTTTTTGTAATTTTTAAAAAAAAAATTTAGTGGTTATTTTTCTATTTTTATTTTAGCTTTTTTTTTTTTTTTAGCACAAAATAGTGTAGAATACCATCGGCCAATTATCAGTTATTAGTCATAATATAAAAACTTTATTTCAGGGCATACCTCAAATTTTAATACGGAAATAATTTTGTTCCAGTACTGCTCACTTTTTTGCTGCGAAAAACAACATTATTTAACTTTAATAAAGTTACATTTATTCAATGCTACAACAACCGCCTTAAGGTAAAAAATAAATATGGCACCAGGAGAGCCGACACATGTGAACGTTGTTTTAATGGCCTGTAAAACTGTTTATATCATATGAATTATACTATTAGACCGATAAGTTTTGACATTTTGAGGACAAGTTTGAAATGAATATCCACAATGTAATGAAAAAATAAGCACAGCAAAATGACATTTCATACATTTATGAGATCTGTCTATGAAACAGATGGTTATGAACGGTTTACTTCTCAATAACACTAAAGCTGGACTTAAGTTATAATTATAATAATAAACTCAATCAGTAAGCAACTACAGTCCTGTTTTTTAAAATCATTTTTAATATACTATTTTATGCATAATTTGAGTTATCGATTTCGACTACAAACCACAGTGCCAGTAAAGTTTCAGACCTGTCACTACTCACATTGAACAGATACATCCATGAAATCTCCACGAAATCAAACTTTTGGCTACTAAACGAATAGAAAAATGAAAATCCCAGCTGTGCTGTCAGGTTTTGAATCATCCATATTCATGGTATTGAAAAGCTCTTTGGCTGCCAGTCTAGTTTGGCTCACATTGCATTACCGTAAGTCATTTTTTTCCCTCTCTAACCTGCTCCCTCAGGTGAAAGTGGAGGGTGATAAAGACTTTGTACTCGGTGCCTGTCTCCTCAGGATTGAGAGCTGTATTTAGAGGGTTAGAGTGAGGACATGCAGTAATAATGCATGTTTATGAATAATAGCACTTGGGATTCCAGCTCTACAAGTTCGCCAGCTTTTCCTCAACACTCAGTACTAGATGCGGTCGACGTGAAGTTCTAGGGAGGAAGTGTAGTAAATCATAGACGATTAACTAAGCACCAGCCTCTTGTTGAATGAGTCATTGCATACTAATTTAAGGATGAGGAGAGGGTGTGTTATGTTTCATTTCAGTACCTGTTGCTAAAGAACTGGATGTTGCATAAAACGTTTAAATCCTTTAATGTTTACGTGCGGCCTACAGGATTTTTACCTTTGCAAAGGTGTCATTTAAAAATGTTAAACCTCCGACCACCAACACAATAAAGCTTTCAGCTATTAATTGATGGTCTTTGGGATTTGTTCAACCATGTTTCCTATTTAATTGTAATGATATCCTCTGCACCCATTCGCCTTCTCTCTCTGTGAATGGAGTGCAGGTAAGACCTGGGTGGGTCCTTCCGTTACATGTCATATTTTGAAAGTATGGGCTTTGCTTTGTGTTAAAAGCTATAAAGGAGCACTCGTATACTCTTTCATGCACTTCCTCTAGACGAAACTCAATATGCAGAGTCTTAGCTTGAAGTGTCACACTTGTGTTGTTTTCGAGTTGTTGTGACAACACAAATGTGGGTTAATGTGTGTTCATTAATATTAAGCCTATAAAATTCATAATTTTTTTATTAAAGTTTATTCTTTTTGAATTGACTACATTTTAGTTGCTGCCTCCCTGTTGTGTTGTTTGCATGTTTTTTCACCCCTCAGGGCTGACATACCATCTGATACTGGCCCAGATACATTCGATATTAAATTTAACCATCTGTGTCTTCTGTTTCTCGAACACTGTACACCCTTATTCTTAAAGGGATTACCGTCCAAAGGCAATAAGAAGCTCTGGCTGACTACTTCTTCTTTGTTGGTGCCGTTTATTCAGCTAACAAAAGATGCAGAACACTGGAAGTAAGGTGGATTAAGTGGGTAAGATGCATTGTTGAACTGTTACTCATGGCTTCAGTGGTTTTTACTTTGATTTAATGGCCACAAAAATGATCTGTAAGAACAACAAATATAATAAGTGCTTTTCATTGTGAACATTTTGTATATTTGCGTAACCCTTCGGCAGTGTTATTTTAATCTTAAAATAGCTCGTTAAATAGGACTTGTGTATAAATATTCAAAAGGCCATAAAAGTGAAAGCTTTTATATCTAGGAAAATATAATTAACGTGATTGAATTCCTAAAAAGGTCAAGTTTTTGGGCGCATGTCATTCCTTTTGTTCCAACCGTACTGCTATCTTACATGGAAGAAAGAGAAAGCAAGGAGAGAGCTGTAGGGAATACAAAAACTTCTACTATTTCATTCCATGACATCTTTAATCTTCTCTGAACTTCCCTCTTTGGATGTTGAACTCCTTGGAAGCGACTCTACAGATCCTAACCCCGGACAGAGCAGCTGTGCCGAGGCAATGCACGCCTGAGATCTCTGCTCCCTGTGATAGGGATTCATCACATGTCGGTATTTGCAGATGGAGTTTGAAGATTAATCACATCTGTGTGTATTTGCCTGCAAGACCTTGCTGGGCATTTATATCGTAATTCCATTAATCTGAATGTAATTCTGTCATGAGAAATAAAGGTTTAGGTCCATAAAATAACTCACCTGAATTGTTTCAGGCATGGTTGTGCCAAAGGGTTGCACCAAAGTCCCACATTACTCTGACTTATAAGGTGACATGAGATGGACCTGTTCTCATGTGCTGTCCACATTACTGAAGCTCTTACTGGGAACATGTGCATGATGGTTGGACCTCTTTGGTTTTGAAGCCTGCCTGTCAGGGATGGTTTCCAGTCCAGTAAAGGCTTCATTGCTGCCAGGCCCATCCAGGTATCACAACGGCCTGACAGACATGTTCTCATGGAATGGAATCGATTAAGTGTCCCAAGAGGTTATTACAGTTTTACAATTTGATCCTTTTTTTTTATGTGGATGTATTTCTTTTTAGGTTTTTATTTTCACGTTCCAAAAATATTTAGTCCTGAATTTAAGATGTATGTACAACCCGAATTCCAGAAATGCTGGGACGTTTTTTTAAATTTGAATAAAATGAAAACTAAAAGGCTTTCAAATCACATGAGCCAAAATTTTATTCACAATAGAACATAGAAAACATAAATGTTTAAACAGAGATTTTACACTTTTATCCACTAAATACGCTCCTTTTAAATTTGATACCTGCTACAGGTCTCAAAAAAAGTTGACATGGGGGCAAAAAGGGCTGGAAAAGTAAGTTGACCTTCCAGCGTGTCATTAACGTTCAGTTCAAAAGCCAGCATCTCTGATGGTATGGGGGTGCAAGTGCATGGGCAGCTTGCATGTTTTGGAAGGCACTATGAATGCTGAAAGCTATATAAAGGTTTTAGAGCAACATATGCTACCCTCCAGACAATGTCTATTTCAGGGAAGGTCTTGTGTATTTCAGTAGGACAATGCAAAACCACATACTGCAGCTATTACAACAGCATGGCTTCGTAGTAGAAGAGTCCGGATGCTGAATTGACCTATCGGTAAGCCCCGTCCCCCTTAGTTACTGTTGCTCCCTCGGACAAACAAACGGAGTTGCTCACTGTCTTACAATGACGGCTGCAGTGTGAAAACCTCGTCCCATGATGTTTTTGCACAATTTTGGACACAGAAGGCCACCAAATGGGAATTAAATATTCCATGGATTTATAAAATATTTCAAAATAAATACGGTGGGAAACTCTAAGCGAGGGTTTACAGATCACAATGCAAGTGGGAGAAGGCTCATATTATGGTCAGTCATCACGATCGCGGATGACAACATGCAGGATCAACACTGTTCATGTATGGCAGGGTACGATTAAATGAATGTACATTTAACCAGTTTAATATGGAGAGGCACTGAAATGTAGACCTTCCTTTGTGTTTTTGACCTACACTGTACAAGACGCAAGAACAGTCCACTATTTAGGTTTGTACATTAGCATGGACTCACTAACTAGCTAGTTTTAGCCAGAGATACCTTGCTAAAGCACAAGATAACATTAACGTTCTGCTTGAGCAGATGAAAATTGCAACTTAATGAGTGTATGACAACCAGAAAATGAACGTTTTTGTCTTCATTTGTATTGGGGCTGAATACTTATGGATATTTTGCTCTGTTTTGTTTGGATTCAGGAAATGTAATAAATTATATTGCCCATCCTCTTGGGATACCTGGAATCAGTGTTACAAGAACCTCAGGCACATCGTTTTAACATTTTTGAAGCATAAACTCCATAAAACCAATGCGAGTTTCAGATCTTCCAATGTTTCTCTGACGCTGAAACCTAAAGATGTCTGAGTTCCGCTCCCTGTACAACTGATACTCGACTGCTATTGGCTAGTCTGCGTTCTAGGGGAGGGGCTTACCGATAGGTCAATTGGCCTGCCTGCAGTCCAGATCTTTCACCTATAGAGAACATTTGGCGCATCATTAAACAAAAAATACATCAACGACAACCACGAACTCTTCAGCAGCTGGAAACCTATATCTGGCAAGAATAGGACCAAATTCCAACACCAAAACTCCAGAAACTCATAACCTTGATGTCCAGACATCTTCAAACTGTTTTGAAAAGAAGAGGAGATACTACACCATGGTAAACATGCCCCGTCCCAACTAATCTGAGACCTGTAGCAGGCATCAAATTTGAAATGAGCTCATTTTGTGCATAAAATTTTAAAATTTCTCAGTTTAAACATTTGTTTTCTATGTTCTATTGTGAATAAAACATTGGCTCATATATGATTTTGAAATTCTTTCAGTTTTAATTTTATTAAAATTTAAAAAACGTCCCAACATCTGCGGAATTCAGGTTGTATTTAAATTGCATATGTAATTTCCATACTGTTTTAACATAAACTCGTAAACAATGTCATTCATATTTGTTAGATATACATAAATGTAACATGATTTCTCTAATTGTAGTAATAAACTGACTGTTTGAAATGCACAATCATATTTATATTTTTATCAATAAATATTTATCACTAAATCCAATTTGTTTCAATCTCATACATTTTACCTAACTAAATATTTGTTGTTCTGCAGTTAAAGTAGCTATATTTTATCCATGTTCATACCTTTTAAATGAATAAATGTAATTGTTTTCACAAGGAACAGATTTATGCTGATTCTAAGCAGTCTGAATAAATGTATTTTGAAAATATTATTTAAATAAAATAAAATCGATACCAGTAGTTAAAAATAAACTGTGCCATGATTTTTGTGAGTGCAAAAATCTTACGGTTTCATTTATGACAAATATGAATAACATTAAGTTTATTAGTTTGTTTGTTAAAATTGCATAATTCTAATGGATATAATAAAAAATAAACTTTAACTAGCAAAAAATTATCACAATTAACTATAAGTGAAATTTAAAGCTATATTAAAATTAAAATTACTGAATATAATAAAATATATTGAATATTGTACGGTCAGCCGGTCATTATCACCCAAAGGGGTTTATTTTGCAATAATGTCATTAAACATTCTTTTATTAATATTTTTACTTGAATTTTATTGTTTAATTTGTTTTTTATTATTATTTTATTTCAGTTTAATAATATTTTGGATGCATTTTCATTTAGTTTTAGTTTTTTAGTCTAAATTCATAGTTTTCGTCTTCATTTTAGTTCCGAAAATAACCCTGCTGCGCCCAAGAAAGCAATCGAAATTGAGAAAAAGCACCATCAATGGAACTATCACTTTCTGTCTACTTCTTTCCAGTCCTGTATCGCCACAGATCTCTCTACAAACAACCTGTTACTTGACACAGCTTGGTCGTCAGCCAAAAAAACGGTGTTTCGGTGGAACAATAGGATCATTCACAGAAAATTATATCCATAGTTTGGCGTGTCTTTTATACACCATTACCCGGAGTTCACCGTCTGCTATTGTTGCCCTCACAATGACGGCACACAACCCTTCCTTCACATTATTTGTTGATCCTGTTTCGAGGAACCATTCAGACCTAGTCCATGCGACAGGGCTGCTTCCTCTTCAATGTATCGCTTTCAGGTTATTGATGTCTTGTTTTGTGTTCTTTCTTTATTGCAGAAGGTCAACGGCTTTTGGAACAGACCTTTCGTGTGTGCGTGCGGTTACCGAGACATGGTGGCGATGACTCCTTCCAGCTCTCTCTTTTTTTCGCTCTTTCTTGTCCTCCATCTCAACAGGGTCACATGTCGGCCCCTGGGGAGGAAGCACCTTTAACTGCATCAGCCAGGTAGTGTGAAGGATTAGGCCTGTTTTTCCCCCGCCACAAATAAGCAAGGCGGTGTTTCCCAAGGGATGTTTGGAAGCACGCTGTGGGATGCATGTTTTAGAGTATTGTGTTGCAAGATGGTTTTCATTTGATGCCACAGTAGTTTGTGTGAGGGTAATTCATATTTCACTGTTGCTCAGTGATCTTATCACTAGTCATGCAATGTCAGATAGCTATTGTGGCCTTTAATTGGTTGCAACGCGCTTTGTTGGGACAGATGCTGTGAGGAGACTGTGGCGGGGGTTCGTGGGTATTCACGGCATTCGTCGCTCTCCCAGCAACCCTCCTCTGTGTTTGACCTGCGCTCGGTCTGTGCAGCGAGAGACCATGAGCCTGAGAAATTAAAAGCACCTTCCCATGAGACCACTCACAGGCACCTAATTAAACATCTCACATTCCATCTGTGGGGTGCAAATGTTGAATCCGCACGCACACACACATCTATAACGTGAACTGTCGTGAAATTTTGTTCCCATAGCTTTGATGCTGGGTTGTTCGAGATGACTCTATCTCACCACATCAATAATAAATATCTTGCTTTGAAAGTTGATCAAAGACGAAGTAAAACCACTCTTTTGTCTCAGGCTGGAGGGAGAGTTGTTCATCTGAATTGCTTAATGTTGTGCATTAATCATACAGAATGTGAGGGAGGAAAAGTTTTGTTTTGTGAAAGGACACAATAAAAAACACATCTTGTTTCAACAAGGGCAGAGTAATCCACATTGTTTGGTTTTTACACATTGGCTACTTTTGCATGCACCCTTATAATGCGATTAAGCTGAAGCTATGTAAATAGAGTACTGTGATTTGTTTATGTGATTATCCTCATAATTAGCATAATTGCAGTAAAATACGTGAAGTACTGTGGTTTTAATTGCACAATGCAGGCATGTTTAATCGCATTTAATCACATTTATTCCTCTCAGACTAAAGTGTGCATTTGTTAGGGCTTCAGCTGGATGCACTCGTGCACAAGTTTAAAACATGGTGGAACAGGATATAAACCATTATTGCAAAAGGTGTGTTTATAATGTCTTAACTAACTTAACAAGTGTCTTATAATAAACAACAATACAATGTGGTAACAGTTCATTCATGTACTTTTAATAAATACTGCTGACAAAATGCATATTGTGCATGCTTAACTATGTGTTGACATCTGAACAACTAATCAGTAACAGCACTTAAGTCTTGTATGTGATTAATGAGTTGGCCCTTTTCAGTGAATCAGAGTCATTTGTTCAGGAATCAGATTGCACTGGTCGCTCTGTAGAAAAACAACAAAAAAGTGCATGAATTGGTTTTAGAACAGTATTCATGTTCAAGACTTTTATTTATATACTATTATAGTATTTTGAATCTGCTTTTGTTAATATTTTCAGTTTTCATTAGATTTTTTTTGTGTAATTTTATGTGGTAATTTTGTCACTTTTGTTCTTTTGTTTCTAAATATTCTCATATAGCTTTAATTATCTTTATTGATCAGAATGAAATAAATGTTTAAAATGCATACACACCTGTATCGTATGAAAAAACTAAATTGTGCATTTGAAGCAGGTGCATAAAAACAGTCCACATTACATTTTGTGCTGTGAGTAGGGCTACAAATGAATAGCATCAAAGTAGCTTAGAAACCTAATTTCTTAAAGCGAATAATCAAAATAATGGCAAGCAGCGTGTAAAAGGGATTAAAGAAGTTTGCTCATGTAATATAAACACCTTAATTTGAGCAATTCTTTATTCTGACTAGTGATAATAATCAGACTATTGGTGTGTGTAAATGTAGCCATTGATTTATTTAGTGTTCGCTGGTGCCAAGACTTTCGACATGCCCAATAAGCTCTTTACATTGTGTTGCAATAACGCACCTCTTGCTACAAACAGGAACCAGATTCAAGAAGCCAAATCCATTCCCGGAATTTGTTGTGTTTTTAGTAACATGAGAAATTGCGCTTAAGGTAGTATGGCGGAGAATGAATGGTACTGTTGCTTATTTTGCACATTCAAGTAACAAGACCACCACCAGAGAGTGACCCAATCAAAAAAGTAAACAATTGATACCTGTGACTAACTCTTAAGTTTTTAATTAAAGAAACCTGGAGTTTCTCCAGCATAAATAATATTTTGATAGAAAAATGTATCATGGTTGCTGCACTGCATACGGTTTCAGTGAAAGATCCGCAGCATATGGGTTTGTTTTGGCTTATGTTTGCTCCTAGTTGTGTCTGAGAGTGTCAACTGTAAAACACTTGTTCTGTCTCTTATACCTCATCCTGTTCCCACCACCATGCTGCTAGTTTTTCACTCATGCATTGCCGTTCAAATCAACACCTCATCCTGAGGGATTCACTGCAACCTCCTCCCTGCTACTTTTTCCATAGCTGAAAAACACTGTATTTACCCTCAGGAGGTTTTGTCATGCAGGTGGTACACAGATCTCAACTGAAGTATAGGTTTGCAAATAGATGTGTTTGATACTTTAAACCATATTTTGGTGTAATAAATCTCACTGCTCTGTGAATGTGTATTGATGTCGAGACTGTTTAGCTGATAAATATTTTTTGTTATGGCTAGTAATTGAAAAATTGCAGATATTAAAATGTATTTATAAATATTTATAATTCTAAATTAGAATTTTTTTTATTAAAAATGTGTTTTTAAATGCTAAAAGTGAATTTAGGCATCACATTACAATGTACAAAAAACATTATATTGATATTAAGATTTGCTAAAGATTACATTTAACAGTGTTATGACTGTTTACTACTAATAATAATAAATTCACTGTTAAATATCCAATATTACTGATAAATTAAAGAAAATCTAATATTGACTGATTACAAATGTCTTTACTATTTAGAAAAGCTTATTTCTAGTTACTAAAAAACAAGAGATTTGAAATACCTTCAATGCATTATTAGGAGCATGTTTTCTTAACAGAGGAACATCTTGAACTTTGAATGAGTGGGCACCGGAAATGTCATCTGACCATGACTGTAGATGCAAACCTCTTAAAAACCACTGTACGGCATGGCAAGTTCCTGGAAATCCTGTTTTAAAATCACTGCAAAATTAAACTTCAAAGACTTTTCAAGAATTCCTGGTTCTCACACAAGCCCTGCCGATTTTATACTTCATTCATTTCTAGCTGTCAGCAAGTTTAGCCGACTCAAAAACAGTTCTGCCTTGTTTAAAATGGAGTCAAGTAATGTTGTTTGTGTGCATCTCTGCATGAACCTCTGTCTGGATTATGAGGTGCTGAGTATTCAAATTAATTTCAAGCATGAGGAATCCAGTATTGCTTAGCATTGGAAACCATGCGCACACATCTTCAAAAAAAAAAAAAAAAACTAGTCCAGGGATTAATGGGACCCTTCATTGGCAAATCATTCTGACATCGTAAAGCTCTCTGTGAGTACTGCAGTGTTTACCAAACGTACAAAATACACGTAATACACAACTTCCCCCAATCCTGCAGAACACATCAGGCTTAAATAAATTCCAGCATGTTGTGGTGGTTTCTAAGATGTACTGTAATTGATGTACTGACCAGTAATGCCTGTAAATGCAAACATTTTGATGGTTCAATAGCAGTTCTGCTTGCTCACGTGTGTCCACTGACAGTTGCTGAAGAAGTTCAGATCTGATCAACCAGGTGGTGTTTCTAATTTAGACAGGCATTTCTTTAATTAAACTTCAAAACAAGTGACAACAGACTGGTCCAGAGTTGAGTCATGTTATAATTATTCAGATAAAAGACACTGGTGCTGTTGTGTTACTTATATGATATGCAAGCTCTTGGCTAGCTTTAAATGAAAACACAGCTTGGACTCATTTAAACAGATGCAACTACACCTAGGCTGGGTATCGATACAGGTTTCCTGATTCAATTGAAATCGATTCTGATTTATTTGGTTATTTCAGTTAGAAACTCACTTTTGCTTGTGAATTGGACCACACTGGTTGCATGTATGTTTGAGATTCACTAAAAATAACCGGTTCATAAGAGTCATTTGGTTGTGAATTGGACTACACTGGTGTTGCTGTATATTTTTGATTCTCAAAAAAGAACAGACTGATAAGAGTCATTTGTTCATGAATCAAACTACAGCTGTGATACTGTTTTTGATTCATTAAAAAGAGCCAGTTCAGATGAGTCGTTTTGTTCGAATTGGACTACAATGGCCATGTATGTTTTTGCATGCAGCCTACTAGGACAGCTTAATAGAAATGTCTGATTATTATTTTACAGAACACAGTAGGTCTCATTCACTAAGTGAGCATGCGCACAAATCTGTGTGATATTTACGTATAAATGTTTTAACAAACAAATTATGATTCACCAATAAATTGTGTACTTAAATGTATTCTGAATTTATGAAAAAATGTTCAGAAACTGAAACCATATGTATGCAAAAATCACATAACTCTGGGTGGCCTTATAATTCTGTAAAGTTGAAATGTTTACTTTTTATGCATGAAGTATATTTTTGGGGCTTGTTTTATTCAAATGACTAATTTCAGACACTCTGTCGGTCATTTAGAATAATCCAAATTCATTAACATTAGAACTAGTTTAAAAACAAATTAATGTGGGAAATTATTCATCAGAAGTTCTCCTGTTCATGAAAATATAAATAACCCATGCAATTATTAGTGATTTAGTTTTTTATTGCATCACATTCAATACAGACACCATAGAGTTTGGTTCACAACTGATTTGACATTGAATTGCAGCAGCATCCATTTACAATTGATCGGTTTCTATATTTTCACCCAGCCTTTACCTACACTTGTAAAACCCTCTTCTCCTGTATGAAATATCATAATTACTACATCTGAAAGAGACATGACACTCTATCTCAGTGATGTTCTGCAAGTCCGTATCATGGGCCCCATGGTATTTTAATGGAGGAAAATTTTGTGGCCAATGACTTTGAGCACTGATGTTGAAGAGAGTGAGTTGGGTGAGAAAGCTCCAGGGTTGACATGTCAATTAAACTCATTACTTGAGGAATCTGAGCTGTTTAGCAGCTCATCTATCACTCATCAAAGCACCACATGAACGATGGCCCTCTGGGAAGAAATGCTGGGAAATTGATGGGCAGTATTGGCCCTGCAGTGGTATTGATAGACAGAACTCTTGGCCCTGTTAGTGTGTCATTAATTTAACACATCTCAGGCTAAACTATCACAATGAGTTCCTGGGGAAGGAAGGCGATAAATGCAGGAGGAGACAAAAGGGGAGATGGCATAGCAGATCTTCACATGCTTGAACTGCTTCAGGAGGTGCCGACTTATGGGCCTTCCAGTGGCATTACTCTGGTGTTGGCAGACTGTAAACTGCCTGTGCACTTGGAAAACAAATCATTGAGGAATTTCAGTTCCCTTTATCAGATAAAACCAGTTGCCAGGAATACTTTCCTCGCTCCCCTGAATTACAGACTTGAATATTCCTTTATAGAGAGAGTTTCAACATGCCTATATTTAGGAAAACAGTGCGAGTGTGAGAAAAAGAGAGGGGATGTGAGGAGCTGACAGATAGACAAGGTTTATTGATTTGCCCTTGACCTCCATGTTTCCCGGGTCCTGTGATTCCCACAAGAGGTCAGAGATCAGGCTGTGATAAGGGTTTTATGAGTCTGCCATGCCTACCACCCTCCTTTCACTCTCTTTCTATACAAAGATCAGTAGTGAGATTTTATAGTCCAGGGTGTAGCTGCACCAGTCGTTCATAAGGTCTTAATTAAATCGGAATGTAGCCTAATATTCACACCAGGGGCTTAGTAACTGCTAGCTACGTTAGAACTAACTCTGTACTTCATTTGGTTGCACTATTAGTTCTTAAAGTGAGGCTTAACAATTAGGTCATAAGATCTCTTGAAGTATTTTGTCATTGCGTGATATGGTATTCGTATAATATAACATCTATATAACATCATATTCTTAAATATTCTTTTAGTTGAAATATATATGTCATTAAAACAAGATCAGTCACTTCAAGCAACAATGAATATGATATAAATGCGTATTTTAAAAGTGACAAAATCACTCATATTAAAGATATGCATGATAGAATATAATGAAACCGTTTCATTCTTATAATTCTTATTAAAATTAATAATAGTGCAAATCTTTTTCTTTTTTTTTAAGAAAAAATTTTTGCTATGTGTTTTCTTTTTGGCTATTGTAATTGGAAGCAGTAAAAAAAAAATGAATTCCCAGAATGACACAATATTATTGATGACATCTATTATACTTATACTAATTATCACAAGGGGAAGTTTACAATGGTTCCATGTTTGACAGTTGCTTGAAGTCATATATTCATTTAATATTCTCTCTGTAAACACGTGTAAATGTCAACAACATGACAAATGTCTAAATGATTGTCAAGTAAAACATGATCTAATCAGCATACCATTTATTCTAGTCATTCCTGGTCAGAGGCTTCCATAATCATTAGTCTTACGTAGATGGTGATGTTCTCAGTTTAATTGTGCAACATTCACATATTTAGTAGTGTGCAAGTATCTTAGCACTCATTTTTCCTAGACAGACTGAGTTACTTGTGCACAGCTTGGTGCAGCCAGCCACTGGTGCATATTTGGCACTCACCCTTCACCCTGGGTCAAGTCGTCTGGTCCATGCTGCATTCATGTGCTATCTCCACATTGACCATTACATATTCCCCTGCCTGATTCCAGATTCCCAGACCTGTAGGGGGCCACAGGATCTCAGCGAGCCCACAATCACTACAAGGAGGAATGACTCGATGCATGGTTCATAAGTCTCTGTGATCCACTGTAAATGATTTGGGCTCTTCAAAGGGACCATTTATAATCAAAGGGAAGGATATCCCGTGCAAGTAAGCGTAGCTAAATGTCATCCCTCATAGCATCTCATATTCACATTGAACATGTGATTTTGTTTCCTAGAAAATATTGCAGCAATATGGGGATTAATCACTGCATATCTCCCAAGTTCAGCTATCCTGTTTTATTGTTGTTTTATATTACCATCTCAGACTGTACATATGTTTCCAAGAGTAAAAATGATGATGTTGACAGGTCTTGGTGGACAAAGCGGGACGGGTCTAACTGGATTCATCCTTCACATATGGAGCAGCCCTGCTCATCCCATCCACGCCTTCCACTTCCTACAGTCTCTGTTCTGTCTTTATTAGACTGGGCCCATACCTGCTCTCTTTCCATGCGACACATGAAAGTAGTTAGACCGAGTACGATTAAGATGAAGTACTCCACGGATCTAATCAGAGCTCGGCTGGAACAAAGATCTGAGGCATGCCAACACGCTGGATGTGTCAGTCACGATTAGGGTGTCCCACTCAAAAGAAAACATGACACACGTGCATGCTGCTTTGATATGCCATGATATCACTCATATCCAGCTGATCGCAGTTTTATGGGTGGGCCCATATACGGGATTATCATTCACTCGTGTTTGCACATTTATATTGAGCCATCTTATATCATTTAGCTTTTTATCTGGTTTCGTTTTGCCCTCACCTGGTATTGATTTTAATAAATGATACACCGCCTGGTGAATCAAACAAGTCTAAGAGATCATGTTCAGCCAACTATTCTCATGGGCTCCGTGGCACGCTGCCCCTTTGTGTGAACAAGAGCAGGCATTATGGGCTGAGGTTTCATGGTTTTGTTGAGGGATGTGGAGATCTGCCATTAAGACGAGTGTGGGTCCATCATCTCGCGCATTATGTAATAATAAGCCGCTATGGTTTTATATGCCTGTAAAAGCCTTATTTCACACCCGTATGCCTGTGCAAAAGCCTTGGCCATAAATGGAAGCAGTGGTTTATAATAAATCACATATCTGTCTCCAGTCATGCCGACCATTCTAGACGTATGGTTATGGGAACATGGGCCACTGCCATCTGAATTACCATAATATGCCCTTTTGTAAATACTTCTACTGTCCTGCTTTCCCTCAGAGTCTTTTGAAAGGGCTTATTTGTTCAGAAGTAAACACACTGAGTGTCTTCATGTACATGTCATCGCAGATATTCTTTGGAAGAGCTTTGATGATAGTTTATAATTTGGCCCTGCCAAAGTTAGCAACAGTTTTAGTTTGCTTGAGGCATGTCTTGTTTTTCTAAGATGATAAAAACAAAACAGTTTTAATTGAATCCCATTTTATGACATCTGTATAGTGTTCTGAATATCAAAATTGTAAGAATATTGCATTATAGGTGCAAATGCATGGAAATAAGTCTGGAAAAATGCATAGTGGAAAGCTCATAGGAAAAAGAAACATTGTGCATTACTACATCTTTTTTGGTTTTCAGGCCTGTTCACACCAAAGATGATAACTGTAACAATAACTATAAATGTAAAGATTTAATACATGCACCACAGGTATAACTTTAATGGCTGATATCGTTGGGATCACTTTTAGCATTTTTTGTTTTTCCATCTGGTAAAAACACTGACAGACAATTAGAATCCACTTGACTTTAAAGACCTGAAGCATTTGAAGTGGCAGAAGACAAACCTGCAGCATGTGCTTATAATAAACAGAACGTTATCGTTATAGTTAGTATAGTTATCCTTCGTAGTGTGAATGCGTCTTTACTGTATAATATACTTTTTCACTCTCAGGGGCAAAAAAGCTGAAGTTCCAGCTATCTGTACTTTTACATGAGCTCAATTATGCTGTCTTGTATGTTGGATTGCCAACCATAATTATGTATCTCATTTATCAGTGGTTCAAAGTGAAATCATCTTTCACCTGACACCTAGTATGTGGAGCCAGACCACTTTACTATAATGAAGCCTGGTTTGGAAAGACATAAAATAAAGTTCTTACTGTTTCTGTCACAGAAACATTAAACAGTCATGTTAACAGAAAGTAATTGGGACAGTCTCTTTCTATGAGCTTTGCTATATTACATGAAATGATTCTCTGGTTCTTCATGTGTTCACAGGGAGGAGCCTTGTTCTGTTCACCATCTGCAGTACTAAACAATATAAGATTTTTGATCAGATTTCAGTTCAATTTTGAAACCGCATTACTACTGTAAAATGATACAAGAAGCTCTGTTGAAACAAATTAACGTCTTGGGGACATTAATGTTCCACAGATTAGCTAAAATTTTACTCTTTCTTTTTTGCTCGTAACTTTTAAAAAAGCCTAACAAAATAGTTTTTCTCTGATTTCTCACTCCATGGGTTCAGAAGTTGTTCTTTCAGATATTTGCCTACTAAACTGGCTGCCAACACCTAATGGTAGGAAAATCATAAATATAACTAAAAGCATGATTCTGGTATCTTTAGCTTCCTTGACTTTTTTTTTTTTTTTTTGTCTATTATTAAAAAAAAAAAAAATCAGAATTTTCCACTGGAGTTCCCCCAGATGCTTAATGATGTTCAGTAAGTGTTTGAGAAAGCATGTGTAGGAGTACACTGAATCACACAGACAGTGTGTGGGGAGGATGTCGCACCCTAGAACAGCATGAAGATGTTATAGCAGCATCAAAGGAAAATGATGATTGTTAAAACATACAGAAGCCCATGCATTATTATTTGATCTATTTTTCACCTATTTTGCCTAAAGCTCTCAACAAAAGTTATCTTGAGAAAATGAATTGTTCTGTATTATATAGCCTATGTTTTTGTTGTTGCTTTTTAAGAATTTGTAATTATAGACTTTTTTTTTTAAAGAATAGCACAGTTAATGCTGCATGAGTCTGGGACAAGGGGTGTTGTGAAGAAAAATTAGAGGGAACATTGCTCGAAAGAAACGAGTTTGACCTCTGTACTTTGTCAAAACTGATGTTGTCGTTCTTGTGATAAAAAGCATCTCGCAATATGACATCGCATTTTCCTAACTGAACACAATACTCTTATTCAGTACACTTTTCTGTGTTTTAATTTTCAGATTTCAGATATCACTCTGCACTTTTTTGTACTTAATAGTAAAAACTCTGAGCCGTGACTACTGCTAGCATGGGATACAGTTTTATCTCTGAGAGGAGGTGCTTTAAATGTTCGAGGTTGAGTGACAGGACTTAAAAAGAGGCCCAGGTGAGTACAGCCGTTGTCAGTACGATGCTCTTATGGGATTTATTTTTATAGAACCGCAGCATGACGAGAATGTATCCTTTAGCTGCAATGCATAATTCAGCACCACACATCTGCTGTTGGGAAAATGCAGACACTTTTATTAGGGAGTGGAATACAAAATAGGCAGGAGTAGAGAGGGATGAGAGAAAGAATAGTCTGCAGTCTTTTATAGGACACCTGGACTCAGATGCTGTGCTGTCAGTGAGGTGCTTATACAGTGTTTCATAAACATTACAACAGTCAAATCAATTGTAGTTTAATCAAACTCTTGTTATTCTGTCCCGGTAGACACATCTGTTAAAGAGGCCTTGGATAAACCTGACGTTAAAACAGGAGATAAATTCATACAATTAACTTCATATGTCTTAAATAGCTAAGCATATAGGGGAGACCGGGGCTAGTCGTCACATGGGAAGGCTGTCACAAAGGCTATATGTCTACTGTAAGGTTTTGTGTCAAAAGTTCAGTTGCATAAATATGTGTTTTGTCTTGTATGTTTGTTTCAAATAACAAGTCACATGTATTTTTATTTTGTTTTTATATAATTTAATGTTTAGAATATTTGTTGGACGAAGCAAAGGTTTAGAGGTTTAAAAAAGGTTTTTGTTTAATTGCCTGTAATAAAATATATTATAGTGACAAGTAGCAGTGGGCGATATGACCAAAATCTTCGATATGACCATCACGATATGAGTCATTTTATTTCACAGTAACGATTATATATGCTTTAAATAAGGTCTTTATGATATAAACATTTTTGATACAATATAAATTTCATAATTCTTGTCACCAGTGTCAGTATCGCAAAAAAACTAATACTAGCCTAAATTAAAAAAAGAAAAGAAAGAAAAAAAAACCTCACAGAAGACAAGTAAACTTATTTTAAATGAGTAAATACAGTATAGGACAGAAAACTGCAGTAGAACAAATAAATAAGAAATGTTACATTGTATAAAGTAATTAAATGTAAAGAAACACTGCATATTATTCACTGTATGCGCATATATATATAAATGTACACACATATGTATATAATTTTTTTTATTGTATATATTTTTTTCTTATTGTTAAAGTTACAAAATTGATTTAGTCAAGAGCAATGAGAGATTTTCTCATTGTCATAAAGGGCAGAATTCATTGTTTGGGCACTTCTCCCGGAAGAGTGTGTGCACACATCAACCAGGGGTGTTTTTTCCAAAAGCAACTATGGTCACAAGTTCCATCATTACTAATAGAGTTCAATGGAACTTATCACCATAGTTAGCTAATGATGCTTTTGGGAAACGCACCTCAGAGCGAGAGCACACCCTTCTACGTGCTTCATTCGGGTTACGCAAGTCATCTGCAGTGCTGCACAGGACTTGCTCGATAAGGATTTGTCATTTTGTAAAACATGAAAACAACAATGTCACCAAAGATTAAGAAATGTGTTTTTGATTGTGAGGGAAAGAAAACCTCGTTCAGCTTCCCAAAGATCCCAGTGTTTAGGGAACAGTGGATGATTGTTTCTCCAGGGCAGCAAAGGGGTTGTGCAAGTGTGTTTGTTTGTTCATGGCATCTCGGTGACGAATGTCTTATAAACAGATTAAATTAAATTTAAGTCAATGACGTTTTTGCTCCAGTTTTATTTACGTCGATGTCACAGCTTGCAGATGATCGCCACACAAAAGCTTTGCGTTCTCGTGACTCTTTAGCTCCACTCCAGCACGCCTCAACTGAGAGAAGTGTAAACCTGTATCTTTTATAAATCTGATCAAACTAAAGACTCTTCGGAGATATGAAGGATGCAATACTACTCTATAGGTACTCAAGATTAACATGAGATTGGCAGAAACTGTTTTATGTCCCCTTTAAGAGCTTCCAGGATCCAATGTACTGTTACACATGTTTTCTTTCTCAGCTATTTGTTTTCACTTAAGACCTAAATTACTGTGTTTATGGGGACACTTGCAAAGACGGGCATTTTGACACATACAAGTTTGTGTAACCGTTCAAGGTCTATTAAACTGCAAAAATAACTTCAGTACACGCACGCTCTATGAGCACCGTCTTCATGTGCGCGCTCAGTCTCAGATAGCATGTGCGTATAATGAAATAAATTCTCTTTCACTGCTGATTGCATTTCAACGGCTTAAAATTGCTTGTTTTTAAACCGCATTGCAAACGATAAGTTTTCGTGACCACGTTGCACAGCAACTTCCGTAACAACCGCAATAGAGACCTCCTTGTGTGACAGTTTTGTCTCCAGTATGTGTTCAGTGACTTTTTTTCTAGGAAATAAAGGGGAATATATTCAATAGCATTAAGGTATATGGCTACTCTATACAGAATTTGACTTTCACAGATAAACCTAAACTTGAAGTATGTAAAGAAGTGGAGTAAAGAGTGTGACAACTAGCCCCAGTCTTCTTTATATACAGTAATGTTTATTTGAACTTTGGAAATTTCATAGTTTCACTCTGATCTAAATACTTTGTTTATTGTTTTTAAGTATTATTACTACGAATCTCTGAAAAACATTTTCACCACAATAAAAATGTTCATGTAACTAATTAAATTTGGCGCTAGAAACACAGTCGTGGATTTGTTTCCTGGTGAACATACACCCTGGTAAATATATAACTTGAATGCATTGTAAGTTGCTTTGGATAAAAGTATCTTCCAAATGTGAAAAATGTCAAATTAAAGCACAACTAGTTCACTATGACTGATTTGAGCATTACATTTGGCAGCTTCCACACATCCTCTCCAACAGAGCCAAGACCACGTCCTGGTGGGGGACTCGAAAGTTTAATCTTCCATTACCCATCTTCTCCCTTTCCTTACCTCCATTCTCCTCCTAAGCAAACAGCTCAAAGTATAGTGTTACCGCCTACCAAATCCCCAATAAAAAATAAATTTATATGCTCTTATGCAGTCACTCGTTGGCATGCTGGAGACTTACGTAGGCCGGGATCGGGAGACAGCCGTGGTTAAGGCTCAGGAGTGTTAGATGTCCTTCAAGAGCTGGAAATGCATTTGAATCAGCTTAGCAGAGCTTAAACATAATGGCCATTGAGAACTCGTGACATTATCAAAAGATGTGCATCTCAACATGTGCATACTCACGATATCATTGGGAAAAACACCTGTATCTTCTTTAAACGCCTCAGAAAGAACGTATCAGGTGCACTCTTAAATGACATGTTTTAACTGGCTTAATTTGGATTTTATGTCCTTTTATCAATGAAACATGTTTGCTTAAAGCTCTTTGTGTCCTAAAAACTAATTTGTAATGAACTGCAAAAGCTTTTTTCAGCTGTGTATCATTCTGGATCGCAGTTGTGTTTCTGAAAGCAATCAGCGTTTAAAAAAGCTTTTCATGATTTAGTGAGTGTTGGACGAGTCGTGATCCCTGGACTTAACAAACAGCCAGTGGCAGTAAAACACACTCCCTGAATGCCCCCCCCCCCCCCCCCCCCCCATAATGAAACAATAAAGCAGGCCCGTTCTGACATGAGGAGAACACAGCTGAGAGAGCGGCCTGTTCTAATCGGGTCCCTGGAGAACGGCCCGCAACTAGACACAGACACCGAGACACTTAAAAAGTTCTGAGACTGCAGAGACAGGACAAAGAGTGACCGTGCGAGGCTAATGGGGACCTGCGTAAAGCACAGGTGCAGATGTGTATCCAGGACACGTAGGGTAAGGGGTTACGCACACAAGCCCCCCTCCAGTCCTCCAGGGGCTCCTTGCAGAACGAGTGCGCGAACAGGTTCTGGAAGTTCATTCAGGCTGAACGATCTCTGCATTCGTCATTGACGAGGAGAATGTTTTATCTGAGCAGTCAGTCCCTAAATTCACTGATTTGCCTTTGTCGCAATAGTTGAGATGCTCTTTCTGGCCACAGCGGTTGTTAGGAAGACAGAGTATGTAAATTTTAATGCCGCTTTTCAAAGAGGACAAGTGAACCGGACGTACGAGTGCATGATCCCTCTTAACCACCCACAGAGGTTAAATGATTTATCGCGTTTCATGTGAGCATTCTGGAAAATCAGAACACGCTTTTGGAAAATCTAGCAACAGATGCCGAAGCTTTCCAGATGCGCGATTGCCAACCACAGGTTTAATGGAATGACTCTCTTGATTTTTTTGTTTTGTTTTTCTTTCTCTCTGTCCCTTTTTTTTTCTAGTCATTCAAGGAAAATAAAATCTCTCTTGGCGGCAGATTAAGCATTCGATGGGGTGGGTCAACCTGCTGATGTCTTTTCATCATAATTTATGTACCATCTGTCTGCTCAATCAGCACCTCAGAGACACAGGGCCGTAATTCTCTGCAAGTGCCTTCAATCTTAATGGATATCACAGCACTTAACAATTACTTCCCAGCACTGTTAACAAAGAGCACATAGAAAATTTTAGTGACCTACTGATAGCAGTTTCAAGGAGGATTATCAGGAGACATTTTGTCCTGTGTATTTATAGCTTGCGCTTGTATTTCTCATTTACTTTAGTTTTACTATAGCATCTTGCACAACTCACAAATGACCATTAAAATCAAACCGGTGTACATTTTTGCACCGTTTGTCTTAGTCATAAAAATAACTTTGAATTTGCTCAATATTTTGTCATTTCATATTTATTCATTTTGGCTAGTTGAAATCTGGCTAAAATAGTAACTAATTTTAGTGGACAAAAACAAGATTTGGTTGACAAAAAAGTGAACTCAAAAACGACCAATGAAATTATATCACAAATAACCATCAAATTTAAACTGGTGTTAACTTTTTACTTTTTACATAATTTTTTGTCTCGATATGAGTTTTTGCCTTAAAAAAAAAAAATATATATATATTTAGTCAGTGTTTTGTCATGTCATATTCATTAATTTTAGTTATTTGTAATAATAAATATCTAAAATAATAAAGAGTAAAATAATATCTAATTTTAGTTGATATAAGCGAGATTTAAATGACAAAAAAGTGAACTCACAAATGACTGTTAAAATAAACCAGTGTTAATTTTTACACAATTTTTGTCTTAATCATAGTTTTTAACAGAAATATCATTTAATTGTAATCAATGTATTGTCATGTCATATTCAATAAATTTAGTTAGTTGCCGTTAACTAAAATAGTATCTAATTTAGATGGTTTAGTTGGAAAAAAGGTATATATTTTATATATATTATGTTGTTAAATGTAAATTTAGGACTAATTCAAATTAAGTTTAAGTAAATTTAATTTAATTATGCAAATGTTAGTCTCATCTAGGATCATTTTCGTAGCCATAATTAACACTGAATTCAGTCTTGATTCCTGGATTTAAAAAATTGTAATGTAAAGTCTAATAAAAATACTGTAGTTAAATTTCATGTAAACCATCAATGAACTGCATAATGAGAGAAATGCTACAGAAACAAGCCTGTCTAGTTATCAAATGCATCTCAGCATAAAATATCCAGTTACTCATCCCTGATGGCTGCGTTCTGGCAGTGTATCACAGGAAACTATACGCTATCAGCATGCAAAATAGACATACCAGATATTTAAATAAAAATGTGTGCAAACACTTTTGAAAATCAACAGATGATATCGATGTGTATTCGTTTATCTGCAACAATAACAAAAAAGCTAAAGAACTAGTCTTTATCCTTTTGATTTTGCAATGTTTGATAGCACCGGATGTGTCTCATTGTAAAAACATTGCTTTTGAAAGGCTGATCTCCACCGCGGCCCATAGAGGTGCTCTGAGTGTTTAGATTGGAGGCTATTTTTCCTCTGTCATATGAAGTTCATACAGAATTCATCCACAGTCTGGAGGATTAGGGCTTCCAGGCCTTGTCTCCAGCCAGTGCGTGAAAAAAAAAATATAAGCACAGTACATTTGGAGTTTGGAGTGAGAGTTCAGTAAACTTGAATTTCTCTGAAATGAAAAAGAATGCATGACAAAAATGAACATATGAAACCGTCTTTATCTGCAAGCATGTCTGCTGTATGTGATGAAAGATGACACATCTCTCAATCTCCCTAATAACAAATGAGAACGTTTATGTAACTTGGCAGATGCCTAAATATGGCATTCAGTTTAACATGACGATACCTCTGTCTGGTCTGTTCTCTTTGACTTTCCTTTCATTTGTTGTGACACCTGATATACTTTGAACACCTATTTCATTTAATCATTCTTGAATTGTGTGACACTTCCACGTATGTAAGGCCGGGGCTGCTCGGCTCTGGGGATTGTTACAGTAATGGTCCGCAGGTTGAGTCCAAGTGTGTGGGGGAGATCAAATCCGTCCTGTGAGATAAAGGCTGCGGCTGACGCGGGAGGCACCTGTGGAGGGTAATGAGGCAAGGCAAGTGGGGGCAGGGGCAGTCAAGGGCTTTCCCTTCATTCAGGACTTATTGGTGCTGTCAGAACAGTGGGGCCACAATCGGTCTGTCACATATCCTGATGTATCCCAGGACGAGGGAACCAAATGAGGCTGTCCGTCTCTCAGTCGACCTACCCCCATGAGCTTGGCCAGGTTCAGAAAGATGATTTGTGTGAACTTCAGTTTGTGTCAGCGGGATTTTTTCCTGTACTGGTTGTCTCTTAGAGCATTAGCAGACCTGCTAGTTTAGAGGACTTTGGAGGGGAGAATATGTTTTGGGTGTCCTTAGTTTAACTTGGCCATCTTTTGATTAATTATTTCCATTCTTTGTCTGCTATATTTGGTCAGAACCTTCAGGTATAATAATTCTGAGGTATTTTTAGAGTATATTCTCTCCAAGATTGTTAGCAGACTATACAGACGTTCCAAAAAAACCTGTAATGAACTTCTAAGGCAGCATCTTAACTTGGAACGCTCTGCATAAGCAGAAACTCTTGTATATTGCTCCACACACAGAAGACACAATACTTAAAAAAGATATGTATATATGTTTTTTAAAAATATATTTTTTTATTATTTCATAATGTATGCAGAAGTTTAGGATCAGTAAAAAAAACAAATAGGAAATTAATACTTTTATTCAGCAAGAACTGATCAAAATGTGTCTTTTCTGTTGTTTAAAAAGTATAATTCAAATAAAAGTTGTTCTTTGAACTTTCTGTTCATTAAAGAATCCTGAAAAAAGTGTTTCACAGTTTCCACAAAAATATTAAACAGCACAACTGTTTTTAATGTTGATAACAATAAGAAGCATTTCTTGAGCATCATATCCGTGTATTAGAATAATTTCCGAAGGATCATGTGACACTGAAGACACTGCTTTGCCATCACATGAACACCACTCTCCTGAACTGCACCTTCACTTCCATATTACTTTTCAGACTCTTTATTTTGCCCTTATTTCTCTGTCTCTCACATGACTTTAATACTCAAGATTTAACAAAACTATACTTTCTAAATTGCCTAAATGTCAAAATTAGGTCAATAATAACTACAGCATTACAATATCTTTCTAGAAAAATCCTAATACTGAACATTAGTCATATTTTTCCCTTACAAAATTTAACCATGATTTTATTATAGTAAAAGTACAGTAACTATGTTTTTTGTTTTTTTGTCAGATGGATTACCATTTGTATTTATTTTTACTACAAATTCCACGGTTAAGCTATGGTTAGTGTAGCAAAACCATTTGTGGTTACCATGGTTTAGCAACAGTTACCATTATCTTTGGATTTACAGTAAAACCATCATTAATTTTAATCTTTGTGTTGTTGTCTGCCCTAGCTCCCTCTAAACCTATTATAAAACGATATAATTATTTGTCTGCTAAATTACTGTAACTTTACAACAGATAATAATGATGTTCTTTACTGTACAGTATTTAGAGTTATGAGTAATGGGCTGCTACTGCTTAACTAAGTAAACAAAAACAAAACTACAATCGCCTATTTACAGATGAAACTGACTTGCACTTGAAATCCTGAGCAGAAGTTTTGCTTCTCTGCTCCACCTGGGAGCTTCCACTCTATTCTCAAATCTCTGGCATTGATTACTCTGATCGAAACCATTTGGCGGAGATGCCAGGCACAACTAACCGATTCATGATTTATTAGAGATTTATTAGCAAATGGCGAATTCGGAAATAATTACTTTAGTACATTCGGCACGCAATTATATAATTATTATTTTTATTTTTTTTAAAGCAGTGAATCGGCTACCGGGAATTGTCCCAGTTCTCCTGATGATCAGTCCACGCCTGAAGCTCATATGGGTGATGCTGCTATTTGCTTTGTTGCAGACTAATTTGGAGGTGAATGGTACTAGGAATACTTAAATTGAAATTCTGACTTAAGTGTTACAGTGAACCAAAACATAATGTCTCCAAGTTATTCCAGTGGTTATTTTTAAGCTTTAGTTTTGAGAATTATCTGGAACACACACAGTATTAGAATTTGGCAAAAAGAAGACGCAGCATATGTAAGTTAGCAGAGTTTCAAAACAGCTTTTGTGTCACAATCACACCTACGAAGCTTTAAAACGTTGCCTACAGAGGACGCTCACTTGTTTTTGGAACTGAGCTTGTGATTCCAAACGCAGGATGTTATGCAAGCTTAATAAAATAGAGATGTTTGTTGACCTTCAAAATATTTAGGAATTATGTAATGTTGGTCATGGCGTGTGCAGTTCCACCCTGTGCTTGTGCCCCTCCACTTGCGTGGCAGTGGAGAATGTGAGGTATGTGTGTTGCGGTTTAAAGGGAGTGTAAAAAGCAACCACCTCTTCTGCATATGTGTGCTTCATCCACGCTTTGGCTTTGGGGGAAAGCACCTGCTGAACGATTACTGCTTTGTCTCCACAGCAACTGTGTGTTCACCACTTTCTGGTTTCATTTATCAGGCCCAGGCAAGATGAAACGAGCGTAATCACCGATTTTGGCCATTGGAAATATCAGGGACATTTCTCGACATGTCCTTTTATGGGAAAAATGTGCTTGCCTGCAGATGTATCTTTTATGCTCAGATGATCAGATTTTTCATTAAGTGGTAAGCGATTGCGAGATGGATGGAATTTGCTCCGACCCACACCCTTTGTTTGTTATTTGCACGTCTCTCTGGTCTAGCTGCTGTGGGGTTTATTGTCCAGATGGATGCACTGAAGCCAAGGGAACCTACAACATGCTTCACAGATTTCAACACTTGCGTTCACCCATAAAAGCAGAACGGCTCATTTAGAGAGGTTACCATAGGGGACGCAGGGTAGAATGCTGATGCTTCCCTGTTGACTCCAGACCTAGGTCTTGCGGCTCTCAGGATAATTTACATTCAACAGCACACGTGTACTGTAAGTCTATAGGGTTTACCATTGCTATGGTTTCCAGAGGACTCTAACGTTTCAGTGGGGCCTCAAAATCATTCTGACAGATTGAAGCATTCAAACTATTCACTTTCTGAAAGGAATGACTGATGTCAATAGGACATTTAGGAATATAGCTATTCAAATAATAATAATAATGTTGCATTTTTTATTTTTTATGCTTCCTTTGTAAGTCTGATTGCTTAAAGCTGTTTGAACTTGTCTGTTAATATTGTGAAAATTTCATATGAAGCATTTTATGGCTGAAATGTGATGATAACCCAAGGAAAGTGAGAAAGGAAAACAGGCATTTGACCTTTATTAAAAAACTTGACAAATTGCCTCAGAGAACCCGGGAAAAAAAGGTCTCCCATCACTCATCTGGTGGGATTAAGAGTGATTTCTCCAAGGGTTTGGTGACGATGGGAAGTTTCAAGTCGGAGCGTCATCAGAGAAAGTGAAATTCCGGCTTTACGTATTTCGGATCAGGCTTTCCGAAGATGTTGTGGTATGAGATTTGTGTTTGATACCTGTCCGTCAGGGGCCAAACTGAGCTTTAGCATCACTCCGGATCTAGTGGGATTTAAAACTGTAATTTTAGCCAGTGTCTGGTAAAGTAGTTCACAGATCATACGGCATGATTCACATATATTGACTTAACCATTATCATGTGCTTAACAGATATTGGGAAACAATTGCATGCCATTATGTCATAAAATGTCATTTTACTTCTACGCAAATATTTACATTCAACTAGTTGGCAACTAGAAAAGTATTATTGTGCAATTATAATAATCTCTCTCCCTCCTTCTCCATCTGTCTCCATCGCTAATACGCTCTCTGTCAGAAATCTCAGATGGTCTCAGATTGATAATGTGCTTTGCATATGTTTGAAGGAAAAATATTGAAAACACATAGTTAGGATGCATGTCAGGAGGACATGATGATTTCAACCACATTTATTTTCCCTATGGCTTGATTTTTTTTTTTGAAGAATTCATAAAAAATATTTGGCTAATGTCCATTTTATTCACCGGAAAAAAAAGGTTTAGTGACCTTCAAGTTTAGTTTAGTGGGAGAAAAAAAATGGAGATGCAACCAGATTTCTATACTTAATATAAAGTTTTCGGCTGCAAGTTAATGCATTCCAAGTCTTTTGGAATGGCCTTGGCTGATTTGAGTGGAAATTTTACAGGCCAATTTACACGTTCTTCCTACACAATTCTCTTCTAAACTTTTTTTTAATGGATATGCATCTGCTAAAATCATCCCACTGCATGTCTCCTCCATCTGAGGTTAAAATGGGCTATTCGCCGATCCATCTTCAAATACAAACTCAGTTGAAAGGAAAAATGGAAGTAAATTCAGATATTTCGCTACTTCAAAAGAAATCTATGAGAATCTGAGCTCAGGGGTTTGCCACACCTTTAAGTAGCTTTAAGTCAGACGAGACAAACTCTGAAGAGTCAAATTCTGACCATGTAAATGTCATAATACATGTTTATCAACTTAAAAGCATATTTCTTTGTTGAGTCCTGCTGCATTCTTTATTCGCTATACACTTACAGGGATTTGGAAGTTTTTGAAAGTTTACACACCTCTGTTTGGTATTTCAAGTGAGTGAGCTTGTATGGATATTCCCAAAGGCTGTATGTTATCTGATAAGACTAGAAAGCTGAATTGATCACTGCATTCAAATCCCTCTAAGCTTCAGAGATCCAAAAGATATCTGCTAACCCCCTCTTGGGCTATGCACCATGCCACACGGCTAGGAAACAATTTTCACCGCATTTTTACTGATTGCTTTTTTTCTTTCTTTCTTTTTTAAAGGATTCAAAAGAGACTGATTAATCAGAGCACTCAAAATACCAAAAAATCAAAACAGTTCCCATCTGTAACACAATCAAACAGAGGGCACATGTAACTCACACAATGACATCTTTTTCCCCAAGAAACAGTTGTGCGTTTCTTTAATTTTATGTCACAGGGTTTGATTTTTATATTATTTTATTTTAATTTTATACATTTTGATATTTATTAAATGAAGATCACATTAAAGCTGTGCCCTCATCCATTGTATTTGTATGCTACTTTTTAAAAGCTCTTTTTATAAATTATTACTTGTAAAATCATAAAATATGGTCTAACCGAAGAGTCAAATAAACATAAACCATTTTAATATTTATTGTATACAGTTTTTTTTTTTCTATAATTATTGGTTGTGGCATCATTTCCATTACTACAGTCAATTTATTTTATTTGATTTGATTTATTATTATTATTTGATATTTTTTAAAAGGTAATGTACATTTTTATCAAGGAGGCAACAGTGTCATTGAAGATCATGCTTGAGAATATGATGAAACATGATGAAACCCAAGGTAAATATTTCTTGTGAGCAGCAGATTTTTATTATGCAGCTGTAATTTTGTCAGATTTTGCAAGAAGTGGGAAAATATTATTTCATTTTGACTACTTAGGATACAAAAAATGCCATATACTGTATTGTTTGGCTTTATCTGAAATTAGCTTTAGCAAGACGAATGACAGAGCTCTCTTGTAATCAAGTATATCTGCTGTTGGGCAAATTAAATACAATTGTGAAAAGTGTGAAAAGTGTATTTTAATGCTAAAAGTATTAAAACGTTTAGCACATTTAATACTATTTAATACCAGAATGTGCACCAGAACAGATCTGCTCTTTCAATAAGAAGAAAATTAATCAACTTGGCAATGATGAGGTGATATCTTATATGTGATTCCCAGGTTTCTGCATTTCTTCTTTTTTGGGGATGTTGAAGTAGTGGAGTGGCATTTTTACAGAGACATAGTGAAACCACCATTAGAGCTGTCAGCCCCTGTGTTGAGTGGTGAGGCTACAGAGACATATGAAAGCTTGCGGCAAAAAAAAAATGAAACAGTTCTATCATGATCAAAACCCGCTGTGCTGCACATCTGGGTGATGAGAGGTGGGCGTGACCCGCATGGATTTTCAATGGTTGGTACCATATTTTATATCCACCAGTATGATTGTCCTTTGTCAACAAATGGATAGACATCATGCAGACAATAATTTTTCCTACTTTTTTCAAATCAAATACACGTGTTTGGATGCAAGCAGTAGGTTTTTACTCTTTTTACTTTTACTTAATATCCAACGAGATGTATTTCTTTTTTTCTGCAGAACACAAAAAGGGGTCAAAACAATAGTAGACCCCATTGGATTTCAATGCATTGCCAAACACACACATTTTTCTAAATATCTTTTATTTATAAAATAAACAATATTTGTGTTTCACAAGATGAAAAAGTCAATCAGGTTTGGAACAACATGAAGGTGAGTATATTTATTTTTGGATGAACTGTACATTTAAAGCAGTGCTTCTTAACCATTTTTGATACAATGGCCTTTCACTGTCCAAAACACTATTGAATACATATGTGTGGTATTTCTGCTGTAATTATAAAAATGCTGCTTGTTTTAAAAAACTTTTTTTTTTTATATCTTTTTTTTTTAATGTGTTGATGCATTTAATTAACTAACCATATTTTGTTGAAACTTAAGTAAAAACAATAGCTTTTGAGGGAGGAAAGAATTGTTCATTATTCAATATTCTAGTATAGATCTTAATTTTATGCTTTTTAAGCATTTTAATTAAGTTTAGAGTTAAAATTTAAATTTTAGCTTAAATCATTTAAAGTACTTTTCCCTGAAAGTTTGGTTGAGGACCTCTACTTTAAAGGCCATGTTCTTCTCATAAAAGGCAGCTAAAGCTATTCTGATCATAATTCTACTGAAAAACAAACAAGTGATGATTGTCAATGAGAGAATAGACGATGCTTCATCACATTTTCCTGTCTTTGACAAAAGTTTAAACTGACCCAATTTCAGACATGCCGTTCCAGAATATGTCATGCAAAGATCCAAACATAATGAAGAATATATGAGACTTTCCATAAACATCCGACTGTGCTTATGTTAACTGAATAAGCTGTAGAATTATTATATGTAATCAGTTCAACTTTCTGTATATTGGTAGCCATGATGACATCATATGTTGCTGTCACACGTGCGTATGGTGGCCTTTACCTGGCCTTTCTCCTTCCCCTCTGATGCAAGAATGCATAGCGCTTACACTCACACCATTTGGCATGTGTTTATTGGCAGAGCTGGGTTATGTTCAAGGTGTCTGTTTGACTTGGATGGATTGTAATCTTTTAAACAAACAAACTGCAAACCAGAGCCAAGGCTCGACACCCAGCTGGCAAGGGCTGCGGTTAACACTGATACGAATGTTACCTTGCTTCCCACACAAACACGTTGCGCAGTACCTCAACTTGGTGTGTTTCTACAAGAAGCTTCCAGACTTTCGTCGTATTGGTGACAATTGAAGTACAAAATGTCCACCAATGCATATTTGTTTTGAGGGAGTATTGTAAATGTTTATTGACTATCCGGTTTCCTTTCCCGCCGGGTATCTTTGGCCTACATCGGATGCTGCCACTTGGTTGGGACGGTCAAGGCTCATCAAACGCTGCTGACCCGTGATGCTACCATCCACCCCTGGACACATCCGTTCTTCCCCCCACCCGAATTTCCCACTGAGTCATCCTTCATGGATCATTGATAGGCGGCCCTTTACCACTCTTAGTCCCAGGGTTCGTTCTTTGAATCCAGTGAGCAGTGGACACTTAAAAGCCTTTTTGATGGGGGTGTGACCGAGGACATGCTGAGTGGCTCCAGTCTCTCCTTTCTGCCCTGACCCTGGCCTTTCCCTCAGACGCCCCCGCTGCCACCAGATCCCGCTCTATGTCCTCTCTAACACTTCCCATGTTCCCAGGTCTGTGCCAAGTGCTGCTCTGCTTTGGATATGTTAGAAACTGTTAGTTCGTATGAACTTATAAGGGAGTGGCAGATGGAGAACAAACATCCGTATCCAAATGCATAGCCCACATGTGTTTGACTTTGGAAATTTAATTCTTCTTTGGAAAGCCTTGAATTGAGTTTTAGGCAGACTGACCGGTGTGTTAAACACTTTGAATTAAAGTAATCCCCAGTAATGCGTCCAATAGCATGCATTGCATCCATGCCCTTTTATTTTGATATGCTTTATATTATACTCTTGTTTCCTGTCCTTTGTGCCTTTTTCCATTTGTTTTATTGTTTCCAGGTGTGTTTTGTTAATTTACTTTCTAATTATCGAAGAATCAATAAGCAGCACAATATAATCACAAATATAATAAGCAGCACAACTGTTTTCATCATTGCTAATAATAAGAAATGTTTCTTAAGCACCAAATCAACATTTAGAATGGTTTCTGAATGATCATGTGACACTGAAGACTGGCGTAATGGCTGCTGAAAATTCAGATTTGCCATCACAGGAAAAAATACATTTTAAAATATATTAAAATAGAAAAGTTATTTTAAACTGTAATAACATTTTCACAATTGTACTGTTTTTACTGTATTTTGATCAAATAAATGCAGCCTTGATGAGCATGAGACTTTAAAAAAAAAAAAGAAACTTAAAATCTTACCGACACCAAATTTATGAACAATTGTATATATAATCTATAATATAATCATTTCATATTAATGTAATCTTAAACCCCTCATTTACACTTAATTTAATTTGTTTATTTTCAGATCTTAGACTTTGAATCTCATGGTTTCGTTGTGGCTTCAGACTTTCAGGACGCACTGTTGGGGAATTTTGTTTCTTGTTTCATGCATTTGGGCTCCTGACAAACTTCTGTTCCTTTTGTATAACATTACGCTCAGTAAATATACCCACCCTAGGAAAAACTTGTATAATGGCCCAACTATTGTCGTCAATATCCAAGTCTAGAAGGAAACTTAAGATTAAAACAATTGTGAGAATTTGACCTTTTACTTTTTTTTTTCTTTTTTTTTTTGATTGAGCCAAACCTTACAACATAATCCCAGCTAACAGGGCTATCATCACTGTAAGATATATTACTGAGGTATTTTGGTTTTTGGCAATAACAGAAACCAGCTACTCTAACATAATATGTAAATCAGCTGATCAGATGTTTTATTGGCTTATATTTGGAAGAAGTTACTGACTGATGTCACTAATCTATAGACTCATGCTTCGTCAGCATACATTTATTTAGGTACTATGCAACTTTTTTGGGATTTTATTTGATAATACACAGCAGCTCTGTTACATTTCATTTGCAAAAGCAGTGTCTTTAATTTTGCATGCATGCAGCCTGCCCAAAAGGAAGTGACATTCTGGAGCGGTTCAGTGAGATTTACTTAATCACCATCATGTGTTGGAAGTCCACAGTGTACCACTAAGAAAGGTCAGCCTGTGTGTTTTGAGACACTGGAAGGTAAAGACGTCATCTTAGGTTGAACTATGACTTCAACAATGAATGTCTTTAATACATTATAGTCAAGTCAAGTGGCTAACAGGGTTAAATGACACTTTTAGTGCCTCCTCATTTTCCTAACACTCCTTGTCCTAAATACCCACACCCGCCTGGCCCTTGGATCAAATTCAAGCCAAATTAAAAACTCATTTAAAAACTTCTTGAAATCTTATATATATAATTTTTTTTTTTTTGTGCTTTTGTTTTGCTTTTTTTTTTATATAGATTTTTAAAATAATTAAGTAATAGATTTTTATGTAAGATATCAACTAATATAACAAACAAGATAAAATAAAAGGACAATAGTAGGGTTTAGGAATCCATTTTAAACAACTTCTATGGAGTTCTATAGGAGTTAAGCGTCTAAGCAGAGGTGGGTAGAGTAACCAAAAACTGTACTCAAGTAAAAGTAATGGTCTGAATAGTTACTTGAGTAAGAGTAAAAAAGTATCGGATAAAAAAACTGCTCAAATAGTTAGTTACTAGTTACTTTCGATCATACACTGAATATAGTCTATTTTTATTTAGACAAATAGATATTTTTAGATCATATATATATATATATATATATATATATATATATATATATATATATATATATATATATATATATATATATATATATATACACACATACATATATACACATACATACATATATACATACATAAACACACACACCGCCGTTCAAAAAACTTGTAATGTTTTTTTTTATATAATTTATTTCAGTAATGCAAATCAGAATTTTTATCAGCCTCATTTATTATCAATGCTGTTCTTTTTTAGCTTTCTATTCATAAGAGAATCCTGAACAAAATGTCACAGGTTCCAAAAAATATTAAGCAGCAAAACTGTTTCCTGTTGAAAAAAACAGCATATGCTGGTAAAGTATGTTTTGAATCATGGTAATGCTGATTTGAGCTGATTTAAACTGGTCCTTAGCTGGTTTAAGCTGGTCATGTGCTGGTCCGACCAGCTAAGGTCCAGCTTAAACCAGCAAAGGACCAGCATCCCAGCTTCAAAACATACCTAATCAGCATATGCTGTTTTTTTCAACAACACTGGTAATAAATAAATATATTTGAATGATTTCTGAAGGATCGTATGACTCTGAAAACTCTGAACAGCTGATAAAAATTCTGATTTGCATCACTGAATTAAATTCAATTATATTTTAAAGTTTATTTATGTATTATAACCATAGCCTGAAGAGTGAAAACTCCTCATATGACCGCTACAGAACATTTGAGCATAACGAAACAAAAGCACATTGACGGATCTTCTTCCATCTATTCTGCAAAATGTAAACAAATGTAACCTTTATTTCTGCAAGCGTAAATATTGTGAAAATATCAATATTAATTGTGTCTAAGGAAAGGCATTCGTCCTGGAACTAACGTGGGTTTGGCGGGTGTTCATTTCATACTCTGTGACAGCTTATTTAATGAATAAATTATACATTGTATTTAATGTGTAAGGTGTGAACAACAAACTGGTAATGTCATAGTGGTGTCATGTACTGTAATCGAATGTATACCTGTGGAACCGACAGCACACACGGTGTTCATCTAATAAAGATCTTCACAGCTAACAAACCATAGCCTTTGCAGATTTGCTTTCAATTGACTGTAGAGCCAAAGCCATGTCTTCAACGCTCTTGATGTTCTTAAACTTTCTGTTACAACTCTGAGTGGTCTCCGCTTCAGACAACTGTGAACTGAACAAATCTTTCAAACTGATTCGTGAACCGATTCACTGGTTTGATCAAGCCTTCGAACAGAATTGACTCAAAAGAATGAATCATTCGCGAATGGGCATCGCTCATTGCCCAGGGAAAAGTAGACGGCGTGTTTGGAATAAACTGAAGGATTTTTAACTTGTATTGCATTAAGATAAAGTAACGAGAGGAGCGTCGCCCATAGTAACGAAGTAAAATTACAGTTTTTTTCACTAAAAATGTACTTGAGTAAGAGTAAAAGTACCCATTTTTAAATATACTCTAAAAGTATTAGTTACCCAAGTAAATGTAACTCGTTACTACCCACCTCTGCGTCTAAGCAGCATTGTGGCGTCTGAGATACTGTGAAGCAGGCACAAAAGTGTTAAACACACACTGAGGAGTGAGTCCCAGCTGACCTCTCTCACACACTCCTGCTTTCCCTGTGGCTGTGGAGGTCTGTGCCAGGTCCCTGCCGAGCAACGACTGCAAACAGGGGCTGTAACTCAGGTCAGATGCTTTGTCAGCATCAATTTATTTAGAAACTACTCAAGTGACACGTTCAAGCACTTGTTCTTGAATTACTTGGAAATGCTTCTGCCTGCCTACTTTTGTGCGAAAGCATGGCATATCAGGTGGCCATGAATATGGGACGATCATATTAGAACTGCAGTCAAAGATGTTCTCAATAATGTTTTATTGTAGAACAAGAACTGAAAGTCATTTAGTTTAAGAATGTTTCATCTTTTAGTCACAATATAAGAGTATATAAAACATTTCAAACATACATAAAAAGGAAATTTGTTTGTTTTACAGCATAATGAGTCCATGTAGTTTGTGTACTGAGCAGCCTGGACCCAGTTAGACCAATATAGAGAATTTCATCAGGAGGAAGCACTCAAGTGTGCAACAGACAAGATTAGAAAGACTAAAACAAGTCCGCCAATACACATTTCCTTGTAAATATATGGCTCAGACTCTGCAGGCTTAAACAAACAAACAGATGAATGGAAGCCTGTGGGTTGAGTTCACTATACCGGATAAAAAGAGCTGTTTCTGTTGTGACTGTACTGTTCCTGACTGAGGAGGAGATTCTTTCCTTTTCTCGCCTTTTGTAAAGGTGTCTTAGACATTCCAAAGTGCTACAAAGCCTCTACTTCCTAATTGTGGAATATTGTTTACAGAGGGCTCATTGAGGGACGGATTTAGCATGCGGGCACGGCCCAAGAGGAGAAAGGATCTGTCAAAGCAGTCTGACAAGAATGATAACAAACACACTTCTTTTCACATATATGTTGCTTAACTTTATTCATTTCGTTATGAAATTCACTATAATTACATATAGTACAATAATGGCTATTATTTTCTACAAATGATTGCATAAATAATTTAAATGATGAAATTGAAAAAAAATAAATACACAATTCATTCTTTGTAACAGTCTTTTGGTCGGACAGAGAGTGGAGATCCATTCTTTAGAGGAGGATGCCGCTCAATGAGACCACACAGGTACAGTATGTACAAGTTGCTATTCATGGCAAGTCTGCTTACATTATAAAAATCTCTTCCAGTTGCTATTTCAAATACACAATTGAAAAATAAGCAAGTATTATCAGCACTGATCTGGAAAAAAAAAGGCAGGGAAGTCACGAGCAGAAAATGTTGAACAATTGGCATTCTCTTATCTCTTTATCCTGTGTAAAATCAACATCCACACCACAATTTCAAAGTTTGGTTTGCTTATTTGTCTCTTCTTTTCCGGTCACGAGACAGGAACGATGACATCTTTGCTGAAGACTTCACTAATGAATGTAGGTAACCTGCTAGCGATTGCAGATAGCTAAATATCTCCAAATGGTTTCCATTGAAGAAGGGTGCAGAAAGGTTTTTTGCCCGGGGGGAATTGCTCCAGATTCTTGCACACATGTGGGCCTCTTTTTCGGGTGTTCTAACAAACAGGAATAGAGGAAATGGCTTTTTATGACTCAAATCCTAAACACAGGAATGGAACTATTTGGTAATTAGGACAAGTCACAGGAATATCGTTTGCGGTTCTTGACCTCTGGGGACTTGGACCGCGGAGGGCTGACACAACTTTTCGAACTCTCCATAACTGCCAGTTCTGATCAGTTTCTTGTGGAAATGTGAAGTTGCAGAAACTCACATGGTAACTGGCTCAGCTCCCCAGCCTGTCAAGAGGACTCGTGAGCTGGTCAAATTGACCAAGGTTAAGAATTCTGGGCCTCAGCGATCTGTCAGCAGCGGCGTGTCTTTTGGGCCCGACACGGCTAGACGGTCAAATCATACGCTGCTCCAAGTCCCAGAAGAGGAGGACAAATCTGGTACACAAACATTCACATGAGCGCTTGGTGGATTGGTTGAGTGCTCAGCGAGCTTGCCTGTAGTTAGCTTACCCTTTCAATGAACTTCAAACTCGAAATGAACTGCTTGGGCAGGAATATATGGAGTTATTCCTCCTTCCTCAGAATATCATCATCCCCTGAACTAAACTCACATAACAGCATGTGTCTTTTACTCAAGCGTCCATTAGTCCACTGGCATTCTGTGATCAAACTGGGACTATTTCAGCTCAAGAGCACATACGAACAGTGAGACATCTGAAATACATTGGAAACTTGTTGGCATGCCAACACGTTTGTTAAAAGCTAATGCGTTTATTCCTTCCCTTAGTTGACGATTGCAGTTTCTGAAATATGTGTACATATGCATATAGGTGTATCTGTATGTGTGCAATACAGTTTCTGTATCAGTTCATGTTTTCCCCTCAGTACGAATTGCTGTTGACCGATGGCACTTTGCTACGGTGCTTCTTATTGCGTCGTGGCTTCTTGGAGGACAACTCCTTGACGTCCGATTGGTTGTGATGGCGAGTGTAGCGTTTGCACTTGCAAGATGTGACTACTCGGATTTTGTATGTCCGGTTTGGTCCGTTAGGACACTGGAGCTGTATCCGCTGGGTACGGGAGTGAGCGGGAATGCAGCGGTAATCAGATGAGCTGCTTCTCCACCATTTTCCCCTTAGAATTGAGTTTGGCATCAAGTGAGCTGGAAGGCATTGACCAGAACACACCAGTTCTTTCACAGGTTTGACGCTGCGGCAAGATCCATCGGTTACATAGCGGGTAGAACGCAGCTCCCGGCAGCTTAGTTCAGAGGCTCCTGGGAAAAGAGAGGAGAACTCAAACAAATTAGTTAAATGTTTAGGGATGCATCTTAAATAAAACACAGCTACCAGAACTGGCGTTTATTATAGCCTGTGCATAATGGGTTTTGGATTATTCAAAGCTACAATACACAAAACAGATTTTGTTTTGTTATATCCACAGGCATTAAGTAAATTTCCTAAAGTTGACTTTGTTGAGTGTTTTGTCGAGTTTCCCAGAAAAAAAGTTGTTGTGTGTCCAGCCAGCAAGGAAATGCATGATAAAATCTTTAAATATTGGTACAATGTTTTTTATTAATCTGGTTTGGATTTGGCTAGAGAAGTAATAGATATGCTCTTGATTGAGAGTGGAATTGATGAGAATCCCAATCAATTAGGAACCCACAGACACTAAACATCATACCAGCTTGTTCTGTACCGAAAGGACTGATTGCATGTGAACTGCGATCAGAAGTTTTGCAGTAAGATTGAATTTAACGTTTAAAGCTCAAATTTTTCGCTTTTAATGTGTCAGTTAAAGAGATGAAAGTGAGATTGGAAAGATCTGTTTCCTTCTTCAGCTCCCCTCATGGAGAAGAACAAAGGATTTATGTGTGTGATGAGTTCAGGTTCTGCCTCCCCTGATTCTCAGAAAACCTGATCTGATGTTTTATGAGGAGCGGGACGAGAGCCAGAGGAAGATGAACATATCTCAGCATGACCCCACACTGACCACCAGAGAAACTACACCACACGTCACCCCTTCAAGAGCAGAGTGTGATATCTTTCTCCACCCCCTAATGAGCGAGTATAACGTACGTGCTTGGCTTGATAACTGTTTCCTTATGCTGAAACACAACATCATTTTAGGGGTGTCCATTGACATAATTAGATATTTGAAACTATCCTGTTGACTTTGCGAATTGCTCAGTCCTTAATTATTTTTATTATTTATTGTTATTGTCATAATTTCATTACTCTGTTCATGGAGGTTCGCTGTTTAATTTTTTTGGAAGTAATCTGTGTATTTATTTAGCAATACATTTTGACATTCCAATTTCTCAAACACACTTGCTTTTTTCCAAAGTCTTGATTTGTGTTCTGGAAACAAGCTCTAAGAGATTTTTTCTTAATTCTGACATTAACGTACACAAACACACACACAAAGTGTATATTGTTAGAGGTTTGAATTCACAGTAGTTTTACTTTCCACAGGTGGGAGTCATTCTCTATCAAGGCAATAGCCTGAAGAAATGACCCCTTAGAATAACTTCTCACATTTTCAACTACCCTGAAACCATACTGTTGCAATTAGATGGTTATGGAAAGGCAGACCTTGTCTAATTATGTAAAATTGGAGATACAGGAACAAAAACAAAAAGTGTTATCGAAGTTAGTGCATCACTTATGCTGGTGAAAAGGTGGAACGGCAAGCATTCTTTCTGAACTACTATACAGCTTTTATTTAAAAGCGGCCACATCCATGTAGAGCCAATTCAGGAATATCCAGTTTCACACAAGTAAATGATGATTTTATGTATATACCTTACACTATAAAGAGTGAGTTCTCAAAGTCAGTGGTCGGCAAAAAAATCTGTTGATTTTAAAAATTATTAGAGCATATTACTTTATAGATGGATAAACCCTTATGAACTTTTCAGTTGCAAATGTCCATTTTAGATAACAGATCTATCTAGCAGAAATTGTCTAATTATATTTGACACGAATTCCTTATCATACCTCTTGATTTTTACACACATTTATAAAACACAGTACCCAAATTTTGTTAACTTGCAAACATGCAAACACTTTCTAAAATACACATATTCCTTGAGAGTGTTAAAATGTATTTTACTTCATTTTACTTAAAACAAGCTGTACTAATTTACATAAAATATCAAAACAATAATATAACTTTTTCTTAAGTCGTTGCTTAAAATAGCTTAAAATTCAAAACAACTAAGTAAACTAATGCAATTAGGCTACCTGGTGGGTTATTAATTAAAAATAATAATCTATTGGTAGATTCATTTAATGTGTTGATGTTGATTGATACGGCCCAATTTTAAGGGAAAATACCCCACAAATAATCTTACAAGAAAAGAAAAAAATCAATTTTATATTATTTTAACTAGTACATTTTTGTGTTTGTGCTTTGATGGAGCTCAGTGCTATTAATTAAATTTATTTTTCCTTTTACTTACCATAAGTACGTGAGTTGGCTGATGACCTCCTTCCTCCGTTCTTAGCTCGGTTCATTGTGTTGTTATTGGAAATTTGTATCTGCTCCTCAGGTCTACTCGTGTCCTCCGTGTGTTCTGGTATAATTTCTGTAGCATCGTTTTTTAAAGCTCTCCATCCGTGCGCAGCTGTGAAACATCCCTGTAGCAGCAGCAGCAGCAACAGCCGCGCGCCGCACTGCACGAGCGCTAGAGACACCTGCATACTCGAATAGAGAACGACACGTTCAGGGGGCAAACTCGGACCGGTTTTCTTCTCTTCGTGAGAGGCTTGCCTTTTTAAAGTACCACAGGTTTCGCAAAAAACCCAGATAATTTAGCGCTTACACGAAGTGGGAGGGATTTCGGCAGAGACGCTCATTCAGAAACTGATAGGGAGGAAGGGGCACGCGCAGAAGTGTAAGGTCAACTTGGAGAGAGAAAAGTCAACTATTTTTCACCAGAAATGAGACAGCATGCTGTCTTTATTAAGAAAGATCAAACCAAATACATCCACTCGGAAGTTTGGACACACCTTATCATTCTTTAAAATTAATTATTTTTAATAAAATATTTTTAGAGCCTTTTTTTTTTTTTTTTTTTTTTAGAGACAGTGTGCAAACTATACTACAATGACTTGACTATATGTATTTAAATGAACGTTTTTTAAAGGAAAGTTCTCCTAAAGTATCTTTTAGCAGACGCAATCTTTTGAGAACGTAACGTGTTTTTTGGTAGCGTGTTTAGCGACCGGTTAAATTTGACTTGTAAGTTTAATCATTACTGAAACGTTTGATAATATTTTATATACTTGTATTAACTTTTACTAACCGCGGATCTTTTGTTTTGGCTTCCTTTTTGACTCTGTTTTTGCGCACATATATTAGGGACACATTAGCAGTCTGACAGCATAAATGAAAGATGAATATGAATAAGCAGTGTAACAGGCTCAAGATGCAGATGCTTTATGGCACGTAACTGTCTCATCTGTGTTAAATGCATCGCTTTGTACAAACACTGCCCTCTTGAGGGAGCCCAAACAAACAAATATCTTGAAAGGATATTATTTCTTATTTCTGGCATATTGTAGACATTCTGTTTCTCCTGTCAGTTAAGCTAAGCAAAGGATAGAAAATATCTCAGTATGCATGACACTGGATGAGCAACTACTTCTAACGCTACTCTGATACATTGTGTCCACCAGTTGTTCAAGCTTAGAAACCACTTTGGCTGAGAGAAAAATCGGATCTATTGTGACTCTTCTTTTCGTCCTGTCATCATGAAGATCACAATGTCCACCACAGGCCTAGTCTTGATTGTAGCCTATGTTCTTTCCCTGTCATTCACTGGCTGTTTTTATATCTCTTTGGGTTTGTGCACAGAAAACACAGTCTCCAGGCATGCTTTATCAAGATAGCAGCTTGAGCATAAATAACACTTCGATGTGTTCCAGATTTACAAGGGCTGCCAGCAAAATATATTTTTATAAAGAAGAAAAAAAGGTAACACAATGTCAAAGCCACATAAACAAAGCATTTATCTCATCTGTACTCACAGGACTGAACTCAATATATATGAAATGCAAACATACTGACTTGCAGCTGAGCATTAAAAGTTTTCAGATAAGATGGAACTGGGTCAAAGTTGAGTAGAAATGTTACTCTTGCAAAAACAAAGTGTTCTTGTCCCTGCTAATAATTTTTTGCCCACCGATTCATGGTTATATCTTTAAAAATGTATTATATACAGTAGTTATACAATAATACAGTATATTGTACCTTATGGTTTTATATATATATATATATATATATATATATATATATATATATATATATATACACACACACACACACACACACACTGTATAACAACATCTATTGCTATTGCGTCCATCTACAAATTCTTAAGTGTCCAAATACTTTTTGGTGCCACATTTCCACGTTTATTTAAAATTCCGTACATGTGTAATAATAAAGTGGGAAAATTATCTTGTATCTGCGATAATCAGGGTCATTTTTCACACAGAACTAGAGTCAGCAAACAGATTAGGGGATACTCTGAGGGATGTAGTCATAATAACATTTCACAAAGTCTGCCAAGAGGACACATCCATATAATAAGTGGTAAATGGAGCCGTTTTGCATCAAAACATCAGCGATTTCTTTATTCAAATGTAGATTTACACTATTTTAAGCTGTCCTTGGGACTGATGTCTCATTTAGAAATACAGTCCTTACAAATATTATTATAAATGAGGCATCTGTGCAATGTTACAGAAGAAGAAATAAATGATGGATCCATTTTTATCCATGATTTATAAAGTACAGCTCCCCTGCAGCTCATGAACATATAAGCTTACAGTAATACTTCACTTCTCAATCAGCCAAGACATTTGCATTTGTCATTATTAGCACATTATTCATGCTGAAAAAACAATAGTCTGAAAATTTTACAGAACAAGAAGCACATTAGATGTTTAAATAAACCATGACTAGCTGAATCATACTGAAAGCACTTCCAAGTCTAAATCATGTTTTAAAGAGTTCATTTGAGTTGAAGAGCAGTCAAAACCTCAGCTGTGGTTTCACAGTGCAAACCTTGCTGACCACTGGGTCCATGTGTTAACCGCTCGATGTAGAGTGCTCCCACAAGTGCATTTGTAAACACTGATCACCTAGCATATTATTCAGTCCATTTATGCATTGATGATTCCTATAAGCACACAGGGTGGCAGTGCAGTCGCAGCTAGTATGCTGAGGAAAAAAAGCTTTAGCTATAAGCTATTAAACTCATTCTGATGGGGTTATGAACAAATGAGATTTTTGGGAGAAAGGCTCCAACTTTAGTAGTTATGAGAGAACCTTATTGAGAAATATTGTGCGTCATTGTTCTCCGATTCACTTTGTTACAATCCAGATTGCTTGTTTTTAATCAAATCTGGTCCAGGATTACTGGAAGTGTGATTTTGCAGAACAACAACACGTCTTGAAATTCTCTAATGATTTGGCATTGTAATTTACACTGTGTGATTATTGATACAATGTTTGTTTAATCTTAAAGGAATAGTTCACCCAAAAGAGAAAATGTACTCACCCTCCAGCCATCCAAGATGTAAATGAGTATGAATAGAGTCTATCATTAAGGCATTAAACCATTAAAATATGAGTCCTCTATCCATATAATAGCGCTTCCTCCAGTGAAAAAGTCCATCCCCCGTTTTTCTCTCACATCAAAATCCAACATTTGTTTCGAACTGGTATGGACTGTTTTCGCTTGTAAATGTGCTTGATGGCTGCATATTTCTCTACTGATTCAGATAAGACTTTTTCACTGGAGTGAAAGTTAAAACATCTTAATAATGGAACTTTGTAATTACAAATGGAAGTTGATTTCTGTTCACAAGATGTTAATTGATGGATTGTGGTTGTGTGGATTACTTGTGGATTATTGTGATGTTTTTATCAGCTGTTTGGACTGTCATTCTGATGGCACCCATTCACTGCAGAGGAGCCATTGGTTAGCAAGTGATGTAATGCAACATTTCTCCAAATTGGTTCTGATGAATAAACAAATGCATCTACATGGTTGCCCTGACGGAAAGGAAATTTTCAGCAATAAAATTTCTGCATTTTTAGGCAAACATTGTTTCTTGTGTGCTTTTGTTGCCATAATGAAAGTAGAGCGTGTAAAATTTGATTCCGCAAGATGTTACAATTTAGTGTGTTAAACAAAGAGTCGTACATTTTTGTAAGAGCCGAAAGCAGTTTTCATAGTACATGAATCACTCATTCACTGGGTGTTACTTTTCTTAGTGAAAGTGTCTCTGAGTGTATGTGGAAACACACAATGATGTGCTTTTCCAATAGAGCGTCATCATTTCCCAGAATGCTTGAGAAAGGTGTGTTAACTACCCATGAACATATAAAAAGGCTCAGCTGCTGAGCATGCAGGAATTTATTTGAGTTCTAAGAGAGGGAGGGAAAAAAGGAAGTTATTTCAAGAGCATGTTTCAAAAAGCTCCACAAGTTTGCTTTTTATGGGCTCAATAAAACCAGATAACAAGCATGTGAAAATAATCTTGCTCTCTGGTATCTAATCCAATAAAGACTAATTATAAGCAGGACTAATAAACAGGGTCATGCCACTGGTTGTCATGTGAACGTAGCTGATGATGGAGTAGAAGGAAAGATATTCCCACTGGCCACCCACACTGAAGAAACTGTGCTGAGAAAATAAACCTGCTTTGGGAAGGGACAGGTTTCAGACACCTCACAGTGTGGACTTTCCTTCCGTCTGTTTTTGTCAATGCTGTCGATTTGTTATGGACTGCCAAAGACAACAGACGTGTACGTAAATCCTACTTTGTCCCACTGATATATTGTTACAACCTTCTTCTCTTTGGTTTCCTTTAAGTCAGAGGTCACTCTAAAAGGTCGTTTTTGTTGTCAGCATACCTAGCTTTTTATTTATGCACAAATTGTTATTTCTGAGGAATACATAGTGTTAGACTAAACACATGCCACAGATCCATTTTAGTGTTACTCTGTTTAGAGCTTATTGTGTTGCTTATTTTTGCTACTTTGGATCTCTGGCACCCATATCGAGACTTCAGTGTCATCCAAAACTAGCAAATGGATTAAAACCTGACCTTGCAAATAAGGGTCAACTGTGAAGCCTGTTCTTCATTAACTCATGTTTCTCTTTTGTATCTTAGCTCTGGCTGCATTTGTGCATCAATAACGCAGATGAAGATCCTTTTTCATGTGGTTTTTGTGTCTGTGGCTAATTAGAGATCATTACGGTTGATCTCCCACAATAATGAAGTTGTGCTTTAGATATGTCCAATTTGTTGTTCTACATGACTACGAACAAGTGCCGTGTGCATATTTCACAACTTAAATCAAACAATGCCTTGGGAAAAATAAAAGAAATAGTGCATCCAGCTTTAACTTGCTTCCAAATCAAACACTCCCGCCAGTATCTCACCAGCAATCTGACTTGGACCCTTAGGAGCCATGGAGCCATATTCTGCTGTTCTTTACATGACAGTTCTTTAATAGATATCAGACCCACTTGGCAAGGCCCCGCAGGAACGACACAACAGCAGAGTGCAGGAAGATGAAACGAGCAACATCACTGCGGGCACAAGTGCTTGGAAGAGGATCTGAAGCCCATCCATTCCAAGAATGTTCTCTCCCATATTTCCCAATAATTAGTGCTGCTTCACAGATGTTCCTTTTTTCTGAAGTTTTCATTATGGGAGCACGCAGTGAAATGGGACAAAAAAAGTTGAAAAAGGGAAACATCATATGCTTTTCATTTAAGCCAGTCATTAATGAAGACGACAAAGAAAAGGGGGGATAACCTTCACGAGAAGTGCCATTAATAATGAGATTTCAAAAGAGTCGTTGTTACTAAAATTGAGCTCCTAAATTATCTGGAATTTAGTCAAGCCCAACTGAACAACATTCAACATTCAGGTTTTCATTATTACAAATTCTGTCCTGCAATATTTGTAAAAATATAAAACAATAAATTATTTATTAATTCATATCATACCATATCTATATATAAAAATTACATTTAACATTTTATATTAAAAAATCATGTGTATATATATATATTAGTGCTGTCAAAAGATTAATCAAATCCAAAATAAGTTTTTGTTTACATGATATATGTGTGCTGTGTATATTTATTATGTATATATAAATACACACACATGCATGATATATTTCAGAAAAATATATAAATTATATGAATATAGAAATGTATGAATATGTAAATGCATGTAAATATTTTTTTAAATGTACTATATGTGTGTGTATTTACATATACATAATAAATATACACAGAATACACACATATATTATGCAAACAAAAACTTTTATTTTGTATGCAATTAATCATGATTAATCGTTTGACAGCACTAATATATATGCATGCATGGACCTTAAAAAATAATGTAATTATTTTCATTTAAATTTAAAAATAAACAAACAAACAAAACAATTGTTGGCACTGATAGCTGTTGCTGATGCTTCAAGAAACCTACCTGCAAAGCTATGCTCAAGTGCACCTAGAGCAAAAGCTGCTTTAAAGTGTTGATTTAATTTAGTTTATAGAAGTTAATTGATAAAGAAAATCTATTTATGACATTAGTTTTGACAGCATCCACATATTACAGCATTTTTACACAAGTGCCTAAAACTTTTAACAGCACTGTAGCTTTGCAAGTGGGTCTCTTGAAGCATCTTGGAGACGTTGCCACAGTTCTTCTGGATTTAGTCTGTCTCCAGTTTGTTCTGTTTCTTCATGTCATTCCAGACAGACTGGATGATGATGAGATCAGATCTCTGTGTGGAGCACTGGCTGTTGTCAGACTCCTTGTGCAAACAAAAATCTCACTGGCTTATAACAAATAATGGCTAAATAAATATTTGGAAATGTACACACTACAGCAAAAGATAGAAATAACTGACTTAAAACCATTTATTAGCTGGTGAAAATACTAGTGTTCTGATCATTTTGGCCACCACTGTGATTTAATTACAAACTAGAGAACATCCCAGCCTGCTCTGTGGTCCTGCATGGTTTGTGAGTGTGACAGGGAGGAGCCCCTGGACAGCTCTCTCAAAGGACCCCACAGCTGGGCTTGGGTAATTGCTGTGTGCACATGGTCATGGAAAGAGATATGCCCTAGTGTCAGACCAATTGATTTGAGTGTTTTCAGTGATCCTTGTGGATACATGAAGTCTGAGCTGGTCATCCCAGGTGCACAGAACAAATGCTAAAGGACCTCAAAGACCATTCGCATTTAAAATTGTCCTTTGTGATTCTGTGACGGAGTATTGGATATGAGTGTATTTGTGTTAAAAGAAAGTATGTTAGTGTGCAAGTCATGGTACAAGGAGCACAGGACCCAAGAGGGAGACAGATTTATGGAAGCGTTTGTCTCCATCTGTTGGAGGCAGACTATATACCATAAAGCATCTTTCGGATATGTTTCTAATTTATGAATAAACATAGTGCATAAATAATATACATACATATCCATAACTGCATAAATGTTCACACATGCTGACCCAAAACCTTAACCCTGCTCTCATATTTTATAATGATCTCTTCAACAAATATATAACATGCAGTAAAACATGATGCCATGCACATTAAATCTAGTTGTGGATGTAGTGAAGTCATTCATTTGCTCAGTCTTTGTAGATTTGCTGAGGCAAGTCAAAAAAGTATGTTCACAGCTGAACGTAACCCTACTTATCTCTGTTACCTAACAGGAGTAATTAGGGGCTGTTGTGAGCGCTTTTTCATATGCCCCGTTCTGTTGTAATCAAAGACCGCAGAGGCCCACAGACACGGACTGCTTGCAAAACACAAGGAGAACTAAAAGGGTACTGTCATGCAAACTACCCATGTACATGAGAAATGAGTTCATCTCATGCTCTAGGAGGAAATGCAAAAATAATGTATTATTGCATTGAGTAATATGAAACAATGAAATGCAATATTAAAGTTGTTTTTTCAGGCTTTGGAGTTTGAAAAGGCAATACGAGAAAAAGAATGGAGAAAATAATGTGTTAGCAAGGTTGAGGATACTATTTGATGTTAAAACGTTGTGTGTGTGTGTGTGTACTTGTTTATTGTGTCCCCACAAGGATAGTAAAACCTAAAATTGAAACACAAAATCTTACTGATCCCAAACCTTTGAACAGTAGTGTATATATATACACACACACTCACACACACAAATTGACAATAATATTTTTTAGCATCCTAACTCTTTATATCACCCTTATATTCACCCTAATATTTTATATTAATTTGTCACTTCAGTTTTATGGGTTTAACAATGCATTCACCCAGTTGGGACTCACTTAACTAGAAGAATAAAACTTTAAAGGGAAAAAAAAGCACATTTGAATTTTTGCGATTTATTTTCAGACATCATAAAACAAAAGAACATTTTTCAATGTAAGAAAAATAACTGATTTAATCAAGTGCACTTCAACAAAGTGTCTGTAGAAGCTGTACACCTTGCTTTGTGAAGTGAAGACATGAATCAAAAAGATATAATCCATCTTCAGGATAAGGCTTTAAGGTGGGATGTTTAGACAGCCTGTGTCATGTGAATGCATTCATTTGACCTCCACTTCAAGCAATCTGTAATTCTTTTCCTGATGAAGTCTGATTAAAACGAAACCATAAGTCTGTTGTTTAGTCACATCAAGCAACTCCCGAACTCAAAATGCAAAACATAATTTGAGAGTTTGAACATTTGTGCCAAACCCTCCTGCCAAATTTGCAACTGCTGAGGTTTCCGTGTCCTTTACAACAAACAAGTGGTCAATCATTTACAATATCACATTACAGCAACAACACAAAGCATACAGGAGTTAGAGACGGCACATAGACGATATAGAGTTACATAGTCAGCGTTGTTTGACCAAGTGTGTGTGCACATGAATGCAACTATGTGCTTATACACATGAACAAAACAAAGAAGCAAAAATGCACCACTTTAGACACCTTAGTTTGTGTTATTAAAATAAAAACAAAAATATCACATTGAGACAAATACAAAATGACCAAGCAGCATTGTGATTCATTGTTATACGTATATTATATACTAATGACATCTTTAACCCATATAGTGGTACAACCATTTTCATTTAATCTTCCCTGTATAATTACATTGTTTACAATTGCTATACACTGATACAATTGGATACATATGAATAAAAGGCAATACATAGCAGGCAAGTTTGTGCAAACCACATGGGTTATCAACAGCAGATGGCAGTGTTTCTCCTTCCACAGATCCAGTTCAGAAAAGGGTGTGTTCCTTCATCTTCTGAAGCCTTGCAGCCAACAGAGCCAGCAAACACATCTTTATGTTGAAATTTATAAATATGCGTATTCAAAATGTGTTGTTGTTGCTTTTTGAGGTTAAAAGTTGCTGCTAAAATCTCTGAAAGCACAGGAAGATTTCAGTTCAGTTTTAATGACTGATAAACTCCCATAGGTTGCTTGCCATTGGCACAGACCATCCTCATTGGTTCACGGTTTTTGTGACGGCACACAGGTTTCCAAAAGCTACAGTTGATTAGGTTGTATAAAGCCTAGGTCTCCAGATTATATTAAAGGAATGTTTATAGATTGAATGCTTTCATACATATAGGTATCTGTCAATTTTAAATGTAAGACAAAAAAAAACAAAATTTTTGTTACCTGTGAAAACAGACTTTGATCCTCTAATACAATATAAATGATAAAATAAGCAAAATACACCACTCTCCATCACAGCGAAAAGAAAAACTGGATAATATTGAAACAACTGGGTGTATGAAACTAAACATGGTGTTTTTGTGTAAATGTGCCATGGCATTCAAGGCGTTTCAAAATAAAGTGGATGTTGACTACAATATATTAGATATTTCTATTGGTAATAGATACTGGTCATACACAAATATTATGGACAGATAATACATTCATATATGTCAACGTCTAAATATGTATATACAAGTGTGTGTGTGTATGTATATATCTGGAATATAGAAATATAAAAAAAGAGGCATAATTAGTGCTTTGTGTTATAATCTAGCCTACGATTTGTACTATAGTATTTTCCTTCAGTAATAATAAAATGTAGAGGCCCAGGGGCTATTAATATTAGATCAATCAAATTTGACAAGAGAAATTAGACTAATTCAAAAAGCTACGTGTTTGAAACTTTTGCATGCACTTATTCCAAATGAAGTGATGCTGGTTCTCCTTTAAAGAGGTCATATGAGAAATCTCATTTTTGGGTTAACTTTAAGAAATCAAAATTTCCTCCCCAGTCCAAAAAGCACATTTACATACTGACATTACATACTGAAATTTTTGACGTCAAAAATGTGGATACTTTAACATTCGACCGCCCATATTTAGGGCCCATAAGTAGGAAGGATACTATTATTCCAAAACTGAATAACTAATGATAAGAGTAAAATGTGGGAAAGTTCTGCTGTTAAAGTCTGATCTGAATGGTTTGAACAGTACATTTCAGTGCAGACCTTTTTGTGAATCTGCCGCAATGATGCTGTAACTGAACGATGGACAGCATAAACTATACCGACAACTATCAGTTACTTGTCAATGTAACTTCCTTCCCTTCAAAAAGGATGCTTACATAGAAGTCTTAAAGGCACAGCAGCAATAACGGCCTGCTTAATTGGATTAACGTTATAAGTGGACCTCGGGGGAAATAATTAAATTATAAAAATACATACATATGACCCCTTTAAAACCTGAAACAAGCCAGCAATGCAGCAAAATGAGTCAATTCCAGTGCTAAAGTGATTCTGTTTTAAGGACAAAGCTGAGCCCGAAGTAAACCTAATCTATTTCAACAGCTACCCTTAAAAATCTGATCTACACTCCACAGATGTCACTGACACGCTTCCTGCGGTCTCTGAACTAGCAGTATGAAGGGGCACTGGGCCTCTGGGTAACAAACCTTGTGTAAGGGCACATCATTAGGCAGCTGGCATGGCAGAGGCTCTCCATCTATTGGACGTGTCTCTGGTCAAGGCTGACTGTGATCTTGTGATGGACAAAATGTGGCATGAGACTTGGCAGTGAGATGCAGTGATTCCAGAGTAAAGAGATCTAATGGGGCTGATGCATTATCACTGCTGCATAGAACCGGGTTGAACCAGTTTGTAGTGTCTGTTGAATCCGAGCTACAACATACGGTTGTACCATCCGGTACAAAGTGGAATGTTAATTTAGTGAGCGAATGGAGTGTGTGCTGGTACACAACAGTTTTGTCCTCCTGATTTAAAATGCTGGAAAGCCATCAAAAATCTGGCTGTAGGTCTGTAAATGGGTTAAAAGGTGTATTCGACGTGCTTTTTTTATACCTAAATATCATATTCTACCTCATACAAATAGAAATGGGAAGAGCAATCGCAGTATTTCTGGCAAATCGGAACCCATAGAATGATTGTGCTCTACTTTACAGATGACAATTGGGCTAATATGCTCCAAAAGTTGAATTTGTGAGATATATAAACAGTTGGGTACTGGAATGCTTTAGGTGTACCTAGTGAAAAAACGGAAGCTAATTATCATGGGGAGTGATGCAAAAACAAAACAGTTGTGATGACACATAAAATGCTGCCCTTGCTCTTTCTACAGCCTTAATTACTCAGATATGCCAGTAAATGTCCCTTTACCAGCCAGCTGGAAGCAGGGGTAATTATTCAGGACACTGACAACACCTCGTGTGAGTGTGTATGTGAGAGTGTGTTTGAATACACTTTGTATATCTCCATGCTTATGCTCTGGATGTATGCATACATTCTGTTAATATACTTGGACTGGAAATAGTGCACACCAGTTTGACAATGTGCCTGCGTGGGGGTAGAGCACATTCTATCATTTGGTCTTCAACTTGCCCTCCTTTGCCAGGTTTTCGTTGAGTTGGCACAGCTGGCGCAGGAATCCATCATTCGGACCGATCTCTCTCTTGTGTCTTACTGTAGCCGTTGCAACTCGTACATCCATCTTGTGACGGAGCATGAGGTAAGCGATGACAATAGTGGGCGAACGGCTGTAGCCCTCACGGCAGTGAACGTACACCTTTCCTAGAAGAGTAATAAGAACGGTTAAAAGGCTGGTTTTGGAGTACCTCTGAAGAGCTCATCCTTTGAGGATACAAATGTGGTTTCTGCCGCAACATCAGCTCATCGTGAACCGTCTCAAATCAACCTTCAGACCAATTCCCCTCCAAACATGCAACCACACACATACATTATTGACCAGCCTACTCTCCTGAAGGAATTCACCTTGCAAGCCTCTGCTGTGCTTATTTGGCAGATGCAGCAGAGGATCTGAAACCTGATACCTCCTCCAAACGCTTACTTACGTTTTCCTGTGAGTCTTTGTGCTGTTTATATGTCAAGGAGATAACCTTCATTGATTCTTAAATCTCAGCTCCCTGTAGATCAATGCAGAGCTACGGCTTACGGCTATGCAAAACTACATATTTTTAAGGAAGCAGCTATTTGCACTGTGTAAATAGCATATTTTCTTAGCGATAGATGCTATTTACACTGTTAAAATAGCAGGATTTTCTGCTATTTATACTACTTATTGCAAATAGTGGCAATTATCTGCACCTCAGCATTGTAGTACATTATAAAACAGAATGCAATAATAAAGTATTTGAGTTTAAATTATAATTTTAATTCAAATTATAAATGGATGCCACCTTATTGGGAAATTAAAGCCCTCCCTGCACCTATACCCTAACCTATAGTTGCACCTATAGTTTATTTTCAACTTTTGGATTATTTCCTTCGTTTTTATTGAAAATAAATGCACATGCTTTACCATCAATGCCACTGGAGCTATTATTAGACGATGATCTTTTGTAGTGTTGATTATCCCAATCACACATTGGTGGCCAGAGTTAGTGTAAATTGCTTCTGCCAACAAGGTGGGTTATTTGCACTAATGTAAATAGACACTCCGTATTTTTTAAATCAGCCGGCTAGTTGGTTTCTTACACAATTATACAGGACATCCTTAATGTTTTATGTTCACATAGGATGTTACCATAGCACTTCAGTCTTACATCTTTTGAAGTTCTGTCATGAATTACTCAACTTCTTGTTGCGAACCCATAAGACCTTCGTTCATCTTCGGAACACAAATTAAGATATTTTTGATGAAATCCGAGAGGTTTCTGACCCTGCATAGACAGCAACGCAACTACCATGTTCAAGGCCCAGAAAGGTAGTAAGGACATTTTTAAAATAGTCCATGTGACATTAGTGGTTCAACTGTAATGTTATGAAGCTACGAGAATACTTCTTGTGCACAAAGAAAACAAAAATAACAACTTAATTCTACAATGGTGACACAGGAGCTGGTGTTCTGATGCAGAATTAATGACAAATTTCATTTTTGGATGAACGAACCCTTTAAGCACAAAACCTTAAATTCTGCGTGAATGGCCCCTAAGGATAACGGCTCTCTGAACTTTGGCCTCTCTATCACCATCTTTTTAACATCAAGGATGATGAATGATGTAAACCTGAAACCCCACAAAATTCAAACCAACTACTCGCAATAGTTATTTTAGGTTCACCGTAGTATATATGGGTAAAGCAAGAATACTGATTTTTTTTTTATGTGCTCACGTAACTGAATAGCACATCAATCCTCTGCAATGCACTGTTGCTAGACCTACAGTACACCTTAAAACAAGAACAAATCTAAACCTAGACGACAACTCAGCCATCGAGACCCACCCCTGTGCAGAGCATATTTTTTAAATAGATTCAGTGTGACTCAGAAGCAGCGGGAGCACTCAGACCTTCATCCCTCCCACTGCTCATTGTGATTCAGCCAGCAAATTCACCAGATGACATCAAGCCCACTGTAAGCACGGCTGTCTCAAATGTTACAGCTGAGCTCAGCCGGGCTACGAAGTGGCAGCATATATTCTAGAGGTTTTGTTTCAGCTTAAGCTCTCAGTGAAAAGATTAGTGTCCTCCCTGGACCCAGGTTTGGCGTCTGATTTACCGCCTACTGGGCTCCTGCTGCCAAGATGACTTGCAATTAAGATGCTTTATAATTGCTCCCCTGTGTTAGAGGTGGCATAAAATCCATGCCATAAAAGATGGGTTTGAATGCACCAATTAAAACGACTGGTGTGAGATATCTAGGGATAAAATCTGTGTGTAGGGACTACCAGATCCACTTTGGGATACATTCTTGTCCGTGGATACATATACAGTAACAATTCAATAAATCCACTGTATTTTTCCTTTCATTGTTTTCTGTCCTGACTTTTGTTTGTTGTTTGTGCAAGCTAAGCATTAAAACAAAGTGATGAAAAAAGAACGCATAAGGAAAAAATAAGTAACTTGGTTTGTTAAAGAAAGGTCAAGTTATGAACGCCACAGAATACTTTGCATTCTAACTCCGCAAAGACATCGCTGGCTTCATACTTCATGATTTATCAAGAATCTGTGTCAAATGGACTAAACAACATTTCTGTAATATCATGGGATAGTCTTGTCGGTGAATGGAAAATGTTTTCTTTACAATCAGTTTATGTAGGTCTAAAGTGGGTATTTGATAAGAAACAAAAGCATTTACAAAAAGAGAAGCACGAGCAGCTGACCTTTTCCATGTGCCAGAGCCTTATCAATGAAGTCTGCTGCTTCCTCAAAGAAGGCACTGATGTTGAATTGCTCAGTGTCATTGGCCTGTATGCCATGGTACGTGATCCCAGTTCCTGCGTAGAACTCTGCGTTGGTGTTCACATGCATGAAAGAGTTTCCCTCTGCGACATTCAGTATGTGTGTCACACCCAGCCGCTGCAGACGCATCACATTCTGGGCCACAAACCTGGGGAGCAGAAGCACAGCACGTGTGACACTCACCTGAACCAAACAAACCAATTTTGTTATAACTTAAGGAGACAGTTCACCCAAAAATTTAAATTCTGTTATTTACTCACCCTACACACTTGTTCCAATCCATTTAGCTACCATCAACTGTTTTGATTACTGACATTTTTCAAAATATCTTCTTTCGTGGTCAACAGAAGAAAGAAACTCCTACAGGTTTGGAACAACTTAAAGGTGAGTAGATGATGAAAAGATTTTCATTTTGGGATGAACTGTCCCTTAAAGGCAGTGTTGTAGGCAAGAACAGCTCAAGACTGAGACAGAAGAGTGTTGAGTCGGAGTCAATAAAACCAAGACCATGATAATATGGCCATGTTTCTTGAGTCCAACGCAATATTTGTTTTGGTCTTGGTCTCGTCATAGAACATGTGGACTCGGTCTTAAAGTGCCCCTATTATGGGTAATGAAAGGTTCCTATTTTGGTTTTGGGAGTCTCCAACAACAGGTTGACATGCATGCAGTGTCAAAAAACATTTTCATTGTCTTATAATATGCATTTATTTTTACCTCAACGACTGATTCGCTCAACGATTCATTTTTACAAACCGTTCCTTTGCGTAATGCTAATCTGCGGTGATTGTTATGCCTGATAAAGCAGCGTTTGTGAGCTCAGTGCTGCTTGGTGTACAGCCGTTACTGGGGAAATCGCTATTTTTACCGCTCCAAAATTTTCATTCAGACCAATGCGAAAAGACCAACAAGTGGGCGGGCAATATGCTAATGATTCATGTTGAGGTGAACATGAAACGGCTTGGGATTCATTTTAAAAATGACTCGTTTCAATGATTCAGAGTCGACTCTTTCTTTTGCGAGACAATAACTTTATACACGGTGCATTTTCAGATTTAAAACTTTGCAGGACGTTCTCATTCACTTAGAGCTGTGTTACACACTGCATGAAAGGTCATTTTCAAAAATCCATAATAGGGGCACTTTAAAGGGTTAGTTCACCCAAAAATGAAAATTCTGTCATTAATTACTCACCCTCATGTCGTTGCAATCCCACAAGACCTTCGTTTATCTTCAGAACACAAATTAAGATATTTTTGATGGAATCTGAGAGCTCTCTGATGCTCCATAGACAGCAAGGATATTATAATGATCAACGCACAGAAATGTAGCAAGGACATCAGTACAATAGTCTATGTAACATCAGGGGTTCAACCGTAATTTTACGAAGCTATGAGAATACTTTTTGTGCTCAAAGAAAGCAATAATAAAATTTATTGAAGAATTCTTCTCCTCGAGTTACTGTCTTCCGCCATTTTGGAGAGTACCTAAGAATGTAATCAACGTAAAATCAGCAGTGTTTACGTTCAGTAGACAGCTCGCGCATGGCAGAAGACGGTAACTCAGGGAGAAGAATTGCTGAATAAATTGTTATTTGTTTTTGTTGTGCACAAAAAGTAATATCGTAGCTTCGTAAAATTACGGCTGAACCCCTGATGTCACATGGACTATTTTAGTGATGTCCTTGCTACGTTTCTGTGCGTTGATCGTGGTAATATCGTTGCTGTCTACGGAGGGTCAGAGAGCTCTCAGATTCCATCAAAAATATCTTAATTTATGTTCAGAAGAAGAATGAAGGTCTTAAGGGTTTGGAAAGACATTAGGGTCCCATTAGAGTAATTAATGACAGAATTTTCATTTTTAACCTGAACTCAACTCTCTTCTGGTCTCAAATGAGCTGGTCTCAACTACAACCCTGTCTCAATTGGTGTTTGCTGACAGTGATCTAACAAATCAACCTGAAGTTGTTCATTTTCAGTGATGACCTGTTCGCACATACGGTGATAATTAAAAAAAAAAAATGCATGGTAAACTGTGTCATGGAAATTGTCTGCATTTATTTTTGGCAGCAAGAAATCTCAAAGCAATTAGTAATTATTTTCTATTTTTTTAACAATTCACATCATATGAATTCATAGAAAATATTTAGGCTTTCCCATCAGATTTCAGATTGAGCATTATTCCCAAATAAATTTCTTAGGGTATATTAAAAATTGATGACTTTTCTTGTGTTCTTTTCTCTCACTGCTAAATACCTTGTAATCATTCATTCTTGACAAAATAGTTACATAACCCCTTATGTTGCATTATATAACTGTTTATCAAGAATGTTCAATGCATTTCCAACAAACAGTGACAATCTGCACGCTCTCAGTTTGTAGTTCCAGTAAACCCAAGACCCTGCCAACCCCACCCATAAGCCTCAGCTATGGATCGGTCTGCTGTGTCTAGTTTGAGATTGATTGGAGTGAATTGTGGAGCCGCTTTTAGTTGGCAGAGATGTCGGCCTATGTCAGAGGGTCCCTGGGGACAGCAGTGTTCTAAACCAGAACAGACACACCAAGGAAATCTTGGCTGCTGCCCAGAGGCATACAAAGAGCCATAGGCGTCCAGCATAGTGCCCAAAATAGGACTCTTGAGTCCACAGAGAGAGAAAACAAGAGATGAGCAGAATGCTCTGTCATGTAGTTGCATTGTCTCTATTTTGCTTGAGCACCTAGAACCCTTTCATCTTTGTCTCCTAAAAATCCAGCCTCTTTATGTCTCTCTAGTCCGCTTCTCAGCGTCATCCCTTGTGAGAATGCAGTAGATGAAAGACTGTACATATGGGATGATATATATATATATATATATATATATATATATATATATATATATATAACCTAATATAATTATAATACGTCATTTTCACAGACACTGTATTTACACAGTTTCAAAAGAACCCCCTAAATAAAGATCCCGTCTCCAGGCCTTTTGGTTTATAACTGGAGGATGTAGCAGCCCATCAGTCTCTGTTTCTGCCAGCAGCATAGGCTCTTCAGTGGTGATGAAGTGATGGACTCAGATGCACCGCCCAACACCTATAATTCAAACTCTCCCCCACTGAGATCCTGTCTATATGGAGCCTTTGCAGATTGTGGTCATATTTCTCCCTGTGTTTGTGTATGCATGCGTGTATGCATGTGCATGAGAGAGAGAGAGAGAGAGAGAGTGAGAGTGAGACAGAGAGAGAAAGTGTTTGCTTTGTATCTTGTTCACCTGTCCTGCACTCTGTTCACTGCAGTCCCTTCACATGCATTATTAATGTAAGTCTTACAAAGAGAGGTGTGCTATGAAGAAAGTGGCCCATTGCCCCATACTGCACCTTTACATATGGTAAATGGTCCAAATCAAGTACTAGCAAAATTTTAGGATTTTCTCTTTTATGTATAATCATAATGACTTTGTATTACTAAAGACAGTATCGTTTAGATCATATCCTACAGTCATAACACTAACTGAATTATAATCCCAAAGGTTTGGCACGCTCTAATATCTGCACTTAGTTTATTAATGTGCTCTGTAGTATTGGCAAGAATATGAACAAACAAAACAGTGCAGTGCATGCTGAACACAATGTGGACATTCAATCTTATCTAGATGGGTAATTATGGATGGGATCATCTCATTTCAAACATAATTCTTTTGCAATATCAGTCCTAATATAATCCTTTGTGCAATATAATACAAGTGCATTAAGTACTCTTTTGTGCATAGTGTAAAAAAATTAAAAATAACTTTGGTGTGCAAGGTGTACTTAGATTTAAACAAACTATTTATATACATCTCTATCATATTAGAATTGAATATAAATAAATCTGGAAGCTACATACAGGGCAGATACAGACATTAGCAGCTCAGTGAAAATGTTTTGTCAATATCTACTAAATTCTAAATTCCTGCTGCTCTTAGTAGCACAGATAAGCCAGGCACATCCGGCTGTGGTTTTATGCTCAAATTGATTTGTAGTTACAAAGAGATAATGAGCTTGTTCTATAGTTATCCAATACAACAATGCTTATGTGAGCTGATTTATTAAAGAAATAAATGATACCAGGGAACAGTCACTCATATATAGTCCACTCATATATAGTCATATATATATAAATAGTCCATCTCCAACTGGTGTGTTTATGAAAGTAGAGGGAGATTTGCTGCTTACAAGTTTCAGAAATGAAAATTAAAGCATAACACAATACACCAACAATTCGATGTCAACAGACAGAGTTTCATCATAGAACTAAAGATTATACTCTGAAATTTAATAAATATTTTAAATTGAATATTTACTTGATATCTGCTTAAAATATTTGAAAACCAAAATTGTGCATTATCCACTCAACCGCATGTTTGAAATAACACAATGGGAGATAATACTTCTGTTGATCTGCCAATCAGGCTTTAGCTAATGTTGATAATCTCAAAATGGCCAAATATTGAGCAGTTTACAAACCTTGCTAGTATATTGGTCTATTGCAATTAAAACAAAAACATTTCTCCTTTTTATCATTCATATTAGCCACAAACTACCTGGGAAACAAATATTTTAGAGAACTAAACAGACTGTTGTCATGATGACAGATTTTGTTTCTGAGTATCTTTGATCTTTCTCAAGTTTTTGCAAACCATCTCTGAGAATTGTATTTACTGATTTCACTTATTTAATTTTACTGCACCAAAAACAATTCATATGTAAAAGCAATACCCGTGCGTGTTACTTTACAAATGTAGGCTATTCCAGGAAAAAAATCACTAACTAGCTGTAATCATGAACCTGATGCAAATTTTGAAACATGAAAATAATAGGCTAATGTAATCTGACTGCCTTTATAGACTTTTGGATTAAATAGTGAAGACAGCGAACTTGTCACACTGGGAAGTTGTAAACAAAGGATTCTGAGTAAAAGGTCACAATTACACAATTGCATATTTTTAGCACATAATTTAAGTCATATTTTTAGGAACGGTGCTGTTGAATCGACAGGGATTTTAATCAGCGCATCGTGAAAACAAATGACTGGTTAAACCCCCTTGAGGTCGTCTTCTCTTTGTATGATAGAGGAAATGTGCAATTAATGTGTATTAGTAAGGTTTAATAAAAAGAAACACGTGACTGAGGTCTAACTGAAGCGATTTTGTAACCAGTGATCTCAGAGAGATCAAGATGGCACTGATAGAGGAGAGGAGAAAAGCAGCTTCTCTTGCAGTCTGACTCAATGTTTAAAGGTTAGCAAAATCTCCTGTGGCTTCGTGATTGTTCTCGTTGGCGGAGAGCTGACATGCTCCATTCACAGGTTTGTTGTTTTGCACCTGAACACTGATTGAAAAGATTCAGTCAATATTCACTGACAGGGTTTAGTTATCTATACAGATCAATTGCCTGTGCCACAATCAACACATTTATCCAGCATTTGAAAGCAGCTACCTGTCAGTGTTTTCCTGCCATCAGAAGCACCCAAGTCTCCATAAGATCGCTGAACTTACGCATTGCCGATGTAAATCCTGGGAAAGACCTCGTTGAAATGTTGTGCTGGGAGGCTGTAGAAACCGCTGCCGTTGGACAGCAGCTTGTTGAGTTGTTGTATGGTCGCCTCGGTGTCTGGTACGGTGACTTCCAGTGGTCCCTTCGCGGGGCTGTGATGTTTCTTCATGCTTCAGTCCTCCCCCAAAAGCAAAAAACAACAAGTGTCTAGTGATGAAGATGTCACGGCTTTCGATTCCCTAGCATTTTATTTCCCTCCCAACTCAGTGTTGTTAGCGTGCTCTCCTGAACGCAGGCAGGCAGACACACCCGGGACTCGCCCACCGGCGGTCTGATGTGATGCTCCGGTGAGGTCGGTAACAGAACTGGCAGAAGATGGCGACAACGCACCGATACACAAATCATTGAGAGCTGCTTTAAAGGAAACATCACTCTCTCTCTTTCTCTCTCATCGAATCCATTCACATTTCTGACAGGTTAGACAGCATTTCACGTGTTCATGTTGTGCGTAAACGTGTCTGTAACGCTCATTATATACAAGCAATCCGTTTTGTAACGCTCATTGATCTAGTAACACTAGTGTATTCCCAAACATCAACCCCTCCCTTCATATAAAGCTAGATTTGTGTGTTAATTGATGTTATGACAGGCAGGCTTACTGAAAGTAGTTCTCTCTCGTTTTTTAACCCTTGTATTTTAACTCTGTGATTAGGTGTAATTTGACCCACTTTCAAGCCAATTACAAGAGCTCCCATTAGGAAAATTTGTTATCTGGTCCAAAAAGTGTCACAGAAAGAAAATTAACTGATGGAGTAACAAGACAACTATGAGCATTTAGGAAAGTGGTTGTGGATTCTTGCCAAGTGTGAAAAGTCATAATTGTTTTGTTCGTCAAATTTGGCTTATATTACAAATGGACTAGTTTTTATTTATTAATAGTTAAACAAAAATATTGTTTTTGTTTAGATAGTCAGTGTATATATAGCCTATGTATAATATTTGTTTGCTTTCTATAGTCCCTTGCCATGAAACTGACGTGGTGCTAAGTTATAAACAAACAATCATGGCTCATGGTTTTTCATTTGAATTATAGGCACACAACACAGAGTTCACACATTAAGTTACTTTTATATTGCCCTACATTACATTTTAACTGAGGATTTAAAGGCCTTTTAATAAGACACTTCTAATGCCCTTAGTAGGGCTTTTGAAGAAACGCATGCTTCCTATTGTTTTCAATCTTGTCTTCTTGCCTCTGTAGTAATATTACAGTTTTGCTGTCTGCTCACTAACTACCTCTACCTTGTGTATCAGCTGCCTTAAAATACATAATAATACATTGTTTCATGAAAGCTTGCAAACAAAATATTATACGTCTAATTTGTAATGATCTATATAACCACATGAGGGAGCAAAAGTACATTTATTAGATGGTAAACTGTTTAAGAAAATTTTATGAAAAGGATCAAGGGTCAAAACACAATGAAAATGAAAGAAACTATGTTTGGTCTGCATTCTCAGAGATTAAGCCATTAAACCATGACTGAATGCAGTCAAACAAGTTAAAATAAACATGCCTGACTATGTAGAAAAACTGGTGTTGTTGTTGTTGCTTCTAGAAGACTGATATGACTGGAGTCCTTACATTTTAATGATTTTTTCTCAAAAATGCAATGTATTTCTTTGTGTAAAATTTTATTTACCATAAAATACTGAATGCAGATGTTTTCCTCTAATAAAATAATAATAATAATAAAATATATTAAATAAAACCCTTCAGAATTTCTTGTTTTGTGTAACATTTTCACTAAAAACTGCAAATGAAATCCATAAGTCAAGTGAGCAGTAGTGTCCTTATTCCAGCTGTTTTATGTAAGAGACGAGCATTTCACAGAATCCAGTTGATCAATGAGAGAAGAGTGATTAGAGCTGGTCTTGTGTCCAATAACAGTTGACCTCTGGTGTGACTTCTGTTCCACATTTGCATAAATACAGTCAATCTGATTTGTTAGTCTGTGATTATATTTTGGACCGGCAAGCTTAAAGTTACTGTGGGCACCATTTTTTATTGGTAAATCAAGTCGAAATGTCTTGCATACCCGCTGTGACTTTGCCCTCTGTGGATGACATGCTATTACAATATTTGACACAGAAAAGCAGTCATTGTCTGTTGCCATAGCAATATGAGGAGGTGCCATACAATTCCATAGCAACAAGCCTATCAAAAATATTTTTTTCACTTGTTTACATTTCTTCCTGAGTGCTTGTGAGGATTTCTCTCTCTGAAATGTAGCCAAGGCCATGATTTGAATATTTGGGAAGGCATCTGGGGTTAGATGGACTTGGAGGAGGGACTGCATCAGTTAAATTGTCCTTTTATTGACAACTTGGGACTCTGTATGTCCATCCAATTAATCCAGAAACAAACTAAACCAGACAACATATCAAGCATTCAGTATACATTCAGTAGAACTACTTCTAATAATTTTTTAGTCATTTTGTATATCTGCCATTTTTAAAAGAAAACAAAATACAATTATATTTGTTTACAATATATAATTTATATCATATATATAATTTTGTAAATCTGTCATTTGTTAACAAGAAAACTAAATACTCTTAATAAAGTTAAATATTAATAAATATTAGTTCTTTCAAATATAAAAAATAATTGCATATTATGTACTTACATCATAGCTATACATTTTGCAGTTTCTTTTTGTAAGAAAAATGTTTCTACAAAATTACTCTATTAAAAAAGAACACACACACACACACACTTAAGCGCTGTACATTTGGGTTTCATAGGTCTTTATGTTTGTCAAGGAGGCACAATTCTCATTACCCCAGGGAGCAACATGCCCTCATGCCAAATCAGCATGTTTCTCTAGAGATCCATAGGGAATTTGACTATACAATGTGCATTCTGATTAGTTTGAGCAATGGAGATGTATGCACATATATATAAAACAGTCTGTTTTGAACCAGCTGAGTGATAAAGAAAGTTAAATGTTTCCTCCACAAGTGTATTTGGCCCTTATTTTCTTTGACCTAAAGTGAAAATTCAAAGATTCAGGAAAAATCTTACTGCAGTAGTCAGTATCAATTTTCAACCAGTAGGTGGCACTCAGATCTAGATTTTTGTTTTTAAGAGTACTAAACCACAGACACAGAGGATGTGACCACAGCTGAGGACAAGATCTTAACATGTTATCAGAGCAAATCATGTTTTGATCCATATTACCTGCACAACACAGCGATCGTTCTGATTATGACCTTGGCATTATTACTCTCTACGTTTATTGTCATCATTGCTATCAGATTCTTCTGGAAGAATATTTGACTAATGACCTTCAAGACTACTGCACTATAGGGAGTCATGCATAATCTAACCATCTGCTTGCTGAAGCACCTGAGCAGACTCTAGACATGACAGCAAAAATCAGAGACTGACTTTGCAGAGGTAGAGGTGTTCAGAGACATCAAGAGTTTCAGAGACACTGAGACTGAATACTTGAGGCATGAGGTCATGCCACTCATGTTTGTCATTGAGATCAGGTCATCTGGTCCACAGCAGCTTAGTCTTTTTGTTTAGTCATCTGCATTAGACCTGAGGATCATTGTTTATTTTGAGACAGTGACATTTAGAAAAGATGCATTCAAGTTTCATATTTTCAGATCTTTTTCATGATAGAAACGTTTAACCTGTACCCATCAATGTCTGACTATGCTATCAAAAACAAAACGTTTTTTTATAAAACCACTGTGGAAGATTTAGTGTGTCCCAGTACACGAGGTTACATGATGTTTGGTTTTGTCATTTTAATCTGTGCAGATCTGCACTTTCATTGAACCCCCCCGCATACCCTCTCCTGCTCCACTGGTGCATAACTAAACAGAAGGACATTTTCTAACCTAAATAACAAGACACGACACACAGAATCTTTCCACATCCTAAAAGTCTCACACTGGATCATTCATGGTCACCATTTACAACGATTTCTTCGATTCAACGATTAATTCACAGATATTTCATATAAGATCATCTCCATTTTTTAAACAAACTAACATTTTAACATTAAACTTTATAACATTTTAAGATTTAACATTTTTATTCAGCAAGGATGCATTAATTTGATCAAAATGACGGTAAAAACATTTCTAATGTAAAAGTATTCCAGTTTTCAAATAAATGCTCTTCTTTTGATTTTGATTCATCAAAGAATTCTAGATGAGCTCTTGACTCCCAAAAACTAGTTATGAAAGAGATTCTGGGGTTTTTCTAAGGTATTTGAGCATCTTTCTGTTTGTTTGATTTTTCTTTGATTTCTTCAGTTGTTTGGTCTTCAAGTCAAAGTTTTTATTGCTTTTAATCTTTCCGTGACAGGCATTGTGTTGTGAACTATGGGTTCATTATCCTTTCTGTTTCTGCACTTTTAAGCAACAACATGTTTCATGTTTTCTGCATAAATATTACCAGTGACAAATAATAAGAAATGTTTATTGAGCACCAAATCAGCATCTTAGAATGAATTCTTAAGCAATATGGGACACTGTGAACTGGAGTAATGGCTGCTGAAAATTCAGTTTTGCCATCACAGGAAGAAATTACGTTTGCAAATATTTTAAAACATAAAACTGTTATTATAAATTTTAATAATATTTCACAATATTTGTTTTTACTGTGTTTTTGAGCAAATAAATGCAGCCTTGGTGAGCATAAGCATATTATATATTGTTGAGATGTTATGATATATCTTTTCTACGCTATTTCTAATTTATATATATTGTTGTTGTTTTTTGTTGTTGTTGCCTAATATACATTGCACACAATACTTTTTGCTTATAGGAGTTAGTTACTGCATTATTCAGTACTCTAGGCAGGTGTATTTTATGTTTATCTCATAAGATATGTAAAACATATTTAATAATATTAAATACATTTTGACAACAAGTGAAGTGAAGTGACATACTGCGAAGTATGGTGACCCATACTCGGAATTCGTGCTCTGCATTTAACCCATCCATCGTGCACACACACAGCAGTGAACACACACACACCGTGAACACACACCCAGAGCAGTGGGCAGCCATTTATGCTGCGGCGCCCGGGGAGCAGTTGAGGGTTCGGTGCCTTGCTCAAGGGCACCTCAGTCGTGGTATTGAGGGTGGAGAGAGCGTTGGACATTCACTCCCCCCACCTACAATCCCTGCCGGCCCGAGACTCGAACCCGCAACCTTTGGATTACGAGTCCGTCTCTCTAACCATTAGGCCACGACTTCCCCATATATATATATATATATATATATATATATATATATATATATATATATATATATATATATATATATATATATATATATATATATATATATATATATATATATATATATATATATATATATATATATATATATATATATATATATATATATATATATATATATATATATATATAAAAAAAACATATATTGCTGCTCAGATAAACGAGTGTCTCCAAAATTGACAACGCAATGATATGTTGTAAAGGAAGATGCCATAAGTAGTTGTGGCTTGTTTTGTTTTTTAATAGCTAAAAGACAAAAGCACCAAAAACCAAATCATCATGTTGTAAAACTTTATTTAAAACTCCTTGCACTTTTAATAACATCCGTCCTGTATCAAGTTCAGATACAGGCGTCTTTTCTTGTGTTGTAGTAATTAGAGGTCCAACAAACATGCCAGACCAAATAAGAATGAATACAATAGAGGTCTTGTTGAACACAGAAATAGCTTAGTTTTTCCTTCAAAAACTGTATTAGTTGAATCAAACAAACAGAAAGATTCTGTAGAAGTGTTGTCATCTCTCTCTCTCTTCCTTTTATCATCCGTGCCATGAAACAGTCCCCGTCAGTGCTCAGTAGAGTACTGTTTTCCACATCATGAGTTCAGTATGTAACTGGCCCTGAACACAGGCTGTTCTTCAGAGACCTCTTATGTAATTTGAAGGCTGCACTTGTTTTCATTCTCTGAGAGGACTTTGTTTTTTATGAGCAAATTGTATCTTTGAATCCAAATTGATGACTGTTCTGTCACATGAGGATTCAGTGCTTGTAAGCACAGGGTTGAAATAAGGCTACAATTATCTTATGCGAGTTAAAAACTTGTAAACTGTAATTATACATTGTTTGGTACCAAATAGTAGGTTTCAGAAAATAACTCGCTGCAGTTTTAGAGAAGAGAGAGTCTAGATTTTGTTGCTTTAAATAAAAAGGTTCAAAAGAGCTACAGCTTTTTAGACTGCAAAACCCTTTTGAAAGAAGAACACAGGATGTCACACCTCAGAACGAGGCTAGACTGGTGTAATAGGCCTGTCGGAAAGAGGTTAGGCTTTATTAGGTTAACCAAAGGGGCATATTACCTTATCTAACGTCTCCAAGTGGCTTAGTCTGTCTCAATGGAAGGATTGTTGGCTGGACACAACAACAAATAAATAAAACTAACTCAGACCCCTTGAACTTATTACTCTGAGTCTGGATTTAAGTTCATTCATGGGAGTTCAGCACAAGTTCAGTTCTAAAGCCTTTGCAAATGTAGTGTGTTAAGTTGCCAAAGCCAAGTCCTGTGAAAATGCTACCCAAAATGGACCTAGAGTAATGTGGTGTTTCTCATCATTTAATTCCTTTTTAAACAGTGGTCAGTATGATGGGCCTGTCCAAAACCACAGCTTGGCATACGTACTGTACACGTGACAGTCCGTCTGAGCAGACGTTCATGACACTTGGGGGAAAAAACCTTTTGTGTTCCACAGAAGAAAGAAATTCAAAATTGTGTGTGTGTGTGTGTTTATTTTTATTTTTAGGTTCATATGATCAGACCTGAATAACAAACTTTTTTGTAAAATAGACATGAAGTGGGATATTTTGGTCATAGTTTCTGCCTCTATACATAATTTTTTACATTTACCTTATCTATAATTCATGTAACATAATTGAAAATATGATATAACACTTGAAATCCATAGTTTGAGTTATTTCCTATCTATATCATTCCATAAAAACCATCTGTGAATTTTTTACAAGTAATATCTGATGAATATGTGATTCAGTCAAGAATCTAATTTACAATATACTGAGTTTTACATTAGATATATAGAAGAAAGATCATTATGCATTACTCATGACCCTGAATCAGGGTTATTATAGTTAACTAAAACTAAAATCATTAAAAAATTGTCACTTGAACTAAAATCAACATTAACTGAAATAAAATTTAAAAACTTAAACTTAGCATTTTTTTATTTTAGTTTTTATTTTCAACATTTCTCATTTTCATTTATTCAAACTTGAAAAAACTTAAAATTGATAAAAATCTATATAGATATACTAAAACAAAAACTAAAATGACAAAAACACACAAGATTACTAAAAATTAATTACATGGAAAACACCAAAAAAAAAAGCAAATTCATAATATTAAAAAAACCTACAATAGTATCTCAATGGTAGTGAAGTAACACTGTTCTGAATGTTGAAGGCCATGTGAATTCCAAAGCAAGCATTGCTTATTCCCTCTATCCACTGCATAGGCCTCTCGTCTGTGCTCCTCCCTGCTTGTGCGCATATGTGTATGCGTGGCCCAGTGCATTCACTAACCTTGAGTGTGCCAGGCCTTAGCGTGCCTGGAAGCTCAGATCTATCTTTAGCTATTGCTGGATTGTTTTCCTAGTGGCTTCCTCCTCCTCCTCTTCTTCTACTATCCCTTCTCCTCACTGTTTGCTCCTTCCACTGCACACTGCAACTGTTACTGGGCAGATTAGATGAAACCTAGTTCTGAGAAGCACATGCCACATGTTTTTGTGTGAGAATAAATGACTGTGCACTCAGCTGGCCTTGATCTCAGGCAGAAGGGAGCTGTCAGCTGGAGGCAGTGCACCGACGCCTCTCCACAGCCACAGCCCCCGCACATGCAAGCTATTGTGGAAACACGAGCTCCACTTGAGTGAGATGCTTATGTGTGTTGTGTGTGTGTGTATCTGTATGTGTTGAAAAGGTGAGAGAGTTTATGTGTGTGTGCCTCTGATCTTTAACTGTTAGGGAGAAGCTTAACAAACAGGGGACGTTCTGCTTTAAGTTCAGTGTGCTGTTCTGTCTGTCTGTCTGTCTGTCTGTCTCTCTCTGTCTGTCTGTCTGTCTGTCTTTCTAATCTTGTGAGTTGAACTACTTCCTTATGCCAAAGATTAAAATCTAGACATAGATGAAATCTAGACATACTACATCCATCATGTTAATTTACAGCAATAGTTGCAAACTAATTGGTTGAATGAATGATTCAATGATTAATGAAGACACTTTAAAGAGTCCCAGAATTATACTAACAACTAATACACAGACTGACAATCAGTCAGGAATGCAAAAAAAAAAAAAGACAAACGGAGTGACACAAACTGTTTACTGTATATCAGCTCTGTTGAAACAGAGATGGAAATAAATAGATGGAAAGGGATAATATAATGCATGCTGTTTATAACTGTTAAAATGTTGGTAACAACATTCATTGTGTGAGATTGTTATAGTGAAAACTGACATTTATGTTTGTAACAAACCCCCACCCACCCACACACATACACAGTACAACACCTCCTCCTCCTGTAGGCCGACTGACCGCCCTCACATTACTTGTGGATCCAACACCAGTCCAGAAGAACATTATGTACGTGTGGATTTCTCAATACTTTAGAAGATTGTCTTATTGCATCTCAATTTGTGTTTTTACTTGAAGGGGGCAATGGAGGGATTTTATCTATTAGGAGATTACCATTATCTATTTAGGGTGTATCTCCTCCCTCTAGCATGTGATCGCTTAACCTTTTCAATGGAGGATCAAGTGAGGACATGAAAAGTTTGCTGCTAAAATAGGCCCTGGCATGGTTTCTAACAGCGGTTAGCTTTACTCTGTACTCCACAGTGGGATCCAGAGGACAGATCAGGGTCAGACTTCAGCTATTCAGACAGGTGGACAGTAGAGGTTACCCATCCACAGCAATGTCACACCTGAGTATATCTGTGTGTTACGAGAGAGGTTTAAATGTATGCACTGATTTACATTTACATGCAAATGAGCTCATGTTAATGTATAGATCAGTTCTAACCCCTTAAGTGCACTTTCATCCAGTCAGTATGTGCAAAACAGTGCACAAAATCTCTTTATTTAGGGCTACTGTTTTAAAGAAAAACACCATCCCTGACTCTTTAAATAATTCAGCATAAGAATAATCTTGCTGATCAGTGAGGAGAGAGAAGTGAAGCTTTTTAGAGTTTGTGCAAGTACTGGTGAGTGTGTTTGTGGATGCGCGCACGTATATGTGTGTGTGTGTGTGTGTGTGTGTGTTAACCAACCCCCTACACCACCCTTTTTTTTTCTCTGCAATGCAGTAAAGTGTATGAACCTGCCTGGGGAGCAGAGCTGCAAGCTTCGGTGCTGCTGTTTTGTATCTAGGGATGTAACGGTATGAAAATTTCTAATCACGATTATAGTGACCAAAATTATCACGGTTATCAGTATTATCACGGTATTGTTAAAATGTGCTGGAGATGTTCAAAAAGTACCGAAACATAAATCACTTCACCAAGTTTCATACTTAAAAATCAACAAACAGCAAATAAAATGACTTTTTGTTTGCATAATCACTAAAACAATAACATTACCAGTGAGGTCTGGATTTTAAATGACAATTTGACTGACACCAGTTTAATAGCATGTTCAAATAAATAATGTAAATGTTCAAATAAAGCTTTGAAAAAGTTTAACATAAAGGTAGACCACACATTTCAGCCTTTAAAGAAAAGGGTTAAATTAAAATGATAATTAATAAATGATTATATGTATTTTATCTGCTCCATAAATAATCCTATATAGCATATCTGAATTGTTTAAATGTACATAAGTTTGTTTTTCATCAACCGGTTAAAATTTACAGCAGGTCATGCAAATTTGGTCAATTTTTTGGCCAGACAGAAACTGCACACAGACTGAATGTAAATAAGTGTCTGTAAATCCACTCTCTGACAGCAGGTGGCGCCTTATACGGAAAAGCTGAATTACAGCTAATTCCTGTGAACTCCGCGAACACTTCCTTTAGGTATTACATGGAGCGAAGATGAGAACAAAATGCCATCAAATCGTTTCTGAAGACAGTCAGATCCTTCAGAGGTACATTCATATGATTAATTCATTGATATATTAATTTGTATAATTCCCTAAGCACTCTTTTAAAACCTCCCAGCTTTTCCGCCCTATTTTCACTCAGAACGAAACTACTGTGCTGCTGTGCGCACGTGAGACTGTTACTGAAAACTCTGCTTTATGCCGGACAGTATTTATTTATCGCGAGTTGTTTAAATCACGGTAATCGAATACGGTTTTAATGATAATTAAAATATGAAACGGTAATACTAACCGCGGGGAATTTTATCATGATTTATCGTCAAACCGGTAATCGTTACATCCCTATTTGTATCACATCCATTTTCTCTCTATTCTCCTCTCTTGTGCCATACATCTATGCTTTTTACATCCATAACTCTTCACAGTCCCCATCGTCCTTTACAGTCACCTTTCTGACAGCTTTGTTCCCCTCGACTGCTGCCTTGAAATTGCGAGCTGTCAGGCTTCCCTCACCCAGTCAGCATCACAGTGACTTTGTGTTTGACTGTCCATCTATGCAGCCCATCGCACCTAGATTAACTACATTGAAATGGATGGCTTGTCCTGATTGTACTTTGATAGTCTGAGCTATTTTTTTTCTGTGATCACAGAGTCTTTTCAGGTTCTGTGCTGCACCAATTAGCTCAGGTGCTGCATACATTAATGCTGACCCACATATCGCAAAGTGGGAATTGCGGGACGCGGGAGACAGGGAGTGCAGCGCTCAACACATTCCTTAAACAGTGTGTTGTAATGTTGCATATTACTGTCACGTTGTAATTGCACAATACTTAGGATTAATATTATGGCCACAATGAATGGAAATGCTTTTATGTACTATATTTAGTATACTTAGTATTGTTAACTAAAGATAATCGAATCTATTTCTGCTTAACTTTATTTTCAGTTATATTATTTGTACATTTAGCTTCACTCACTGGAAAACAAAAGTTCCAAATGAGAAATTTTTGCAGTAATACTATGGAAAAAATATTTTGGGTTCCCAAATAATCTTTCAGTGAACAATTCATAATTTTTTTGTATGAAGAACATTTTATTAAAGAGCCTTTTATAGAATGGAAAGGTTCCTTTCTCTGTATTATTTTGCAATCATACATATTTTATACACAATGAATAATTCATAATAAAACTACAAGCAATTATTGTTTCTAACTTAATAATTGGTTCTGTTTTATTGTGAATATAGTATAAAAATATGCTAAAATGCAGTTTATTTTAGATTGCCACTGGGCAAAACTTAAACTCCTCATTTGCAGTACTAGTGAGTTTTCATGGGGGTTTGGTGGGTTTAATGAGACGGAAATGGAATGAGTGCAAACATTAGACCAGAATCAAAGCTTTTGCTGTTTGTTTTAGCAATTACCCACTTGAAAATACTGCAAAACCATTAGCTTATCTCATTATTTGCATCATTTACTGGCTGCGTCCCAGTTCTCCTCTTAGCCATAGTGTTATGGTAGATTAATTGTAGCTCTTGACTTGTGTTTTTAGATGATTGAGAATTGTTTAGAATGTCTAGAGAATTTCTTAGCCTCCATCTCTTAAATAAGACCACATAATGGTCAAATACAAGCAGTTATTCTTCTATTTTTAGTGATCAAAATCACAGTGATTGTTAAATTTGATGAAGGGACCATATTTTCTGTATTATGTATTTTACAGTCTCATTTGTGTGCTTCAAAGTTAGTATGCGTCTCTGCGTCTTCATTGCCTGTGGTTAAACGTTAAACATTCGGATCCTTTCCAAACAAGCCCAAGTGATGTTTATGCAAATGCTGGTTACTTACTTGAGTTAAGTGCTAGTTCCAAGAAGATGAGTGAGTTTGTCCCCAAACATGGTATTAAGCAGTAACAGCAAAGAGTCTGCTGATCTTCAGTGGTAACGTATGAGGCAATGGAAAAGCAATGCTGTCATCTCTGGCTGACTGCTCTTTATAAATCTCCCACAAATTTTTGAGGCCATTTAGCTGTCTGTTATAATTCATGGATCATATGTGAACATATTCATGGGGAATTTAAAGTTATCTCACAGCAACGGATTCATACATTTTTGAAACCCATAAGCACTGAGTGGAATAGAACGATGTCCGTTTACCTTTCTGAACACGAACTGATGACCGCTCTAGAAGAATGGGTTCAGAAAATAATCAACCGAGCAGGCACAAGCCAGAAAATAATTGTCTGGGAAGCTTGCGATGGACTGGGCAGCAACAGGGATAAACAAAAGCCTCTTTATCAAGGTGTTAATTTAGGGGCCGTGGAGTAAATACCCAATCTGCTTTGCATGGGTTCCTCTTAACAATCATGAGAGGAACCGTGCTTGGCTTCCAGCCCTGGGCTCAAAGATGACCCACACACAGCGCATGATTAACAGCTACCTGAACTCTCACCTGCAGAGCCTGCCAGCTGCCAGTATGAAAACTGTTTTCACTGCCACGCACTAGGGGAGAATGGCTTCTTAAATAGGGTAGTTGTTTTCAAAAATAAAGGGTGTGAGTGCCGTGAAAAGTCCAGTTCTAGAAAAAAGGCCTAAATCTTTTAATGAAAGAACAGCGTTGTGGACCTCATATGTGTGTTTGCACAGAAGTCATGGGAGGAAATTTACTAAGAATGTTTTGCATTGTCATTTATTTACACATCCTGTCTGTGTTGTTTAAGCACCTGATTCAATAGGAAGTATTCAAATTAGGTCAAACCCAAAAATGATAAACATTTTAATTATTTAACACTTTGAACAATTGTGTGTTTGCACTGCAAGAATGACAACAAAGAAATTCAATTAAATTTAGATGTGCACAGAACATTTATTATTTAGCTTTAGACACATTTACTGCCTGGTTTAAATAGGTTTATAGCCGATTAAAGAAAAAAAAACTTTTCAGTGAATAAAATGAATTATATAATATTAAAGCAGTAACATTAATAATAATAAAATTTAGGAATGAATAAATGTTGCAAGTGCCACAATTGTTGTGTTCAAAAAAAAAATTAATAATATTATATTAAAGCAATAACGTTAATAATAAAATAATTTGAATGTAAAATGTTATTCATATTAAGAATTAATAAATTAATGAATAAAACACTTTTTGCATGTGCCACAACTATTCAAGTAAAAAAAAATCAATAACATTAATAATAATAAAAACAATATTAATGTAAAATATTGTTTAAATTAATTATTGAACAACTGTTCAGTGAATTTGTTTTGCTTTTTTGGAGTCTGGGAGCTTTTCATATGATCATACTGATGGGATTTCTAATTCTAAATCAGAGATGAGAGTCCTTCTGAGTGAAGAGGACCTCTTTTGTTACCAAGTGAATCGGTTTACTCCATGAGCTCCCACACTCACGTGGGCTTCACTTCACACGTGTGTTCCTTTCTCTCACACCATGACCCCACTCACTATTCTCCATGGCTGGTTGAGCAATAATGGCTCTAGCATACTGTAATGTTGGCTGCTTACTAAACGAGTTAGACAATGGGATGCTGGAGCAATAGGGGTGTCCTGCTGTACAACAAAGGCATCAGCACCAGTGTGCATTCTGCCAAAGGCAGCGCAGGGGAGTGTGAGATCACCCATCCACACTAAAAACTGCTTTACTATCAGAAAACAAATGGTGGGTGGTGAAAGAAGAGCCCTGAGTGTGGGTAGGCAGGCTACTGATGGAGTGATATGATAAAAGATTTTGATCTGTTTCATAAGTAATAGTGTGGTACAAAAAAAACATGAATTTTGCTGCATCTGCAACTGCAATGCAAAATATGCCAGCACAAAGTGTTTTGTCAATCATTTGTGCAATCAAATGTAAAAGCCTGTACAGTAGTAGAACTCAAAAAGTGAAAACTGAAGTAAAACACAAATCGCAAATCACTAGTTTCTAGCTTCTAAACATTTTAGAAACACTATTTTTCAGAGCCCTGCACATGACATGGGAAAAAATAGATAAATAAATCATCACCACAAAGTAAGAATGTGTTTCTGTGGTTTATTAATTTGTTCCCTAATTGCAAGTATATCATGGCCATGCTTTACTAATTAATTTCCACAATTTATCCATTAATTCCCTCATTTTAGTTAAGCCATGACCATGTATTAATTAAGTTGTGGGAGCAAATTCTTAATTTGTGTCCACAATATATTAGATTTTTTCACCATAATGTCATGTCTAGGGCTCTTTATTACATATTTGACATGACTGCTAAAATATAATAAGGGAAAATGATTATCAGGTCAGTGTATGGTAATCTCTATCCTCAGACAAGGATTTATATATTTTACTGGGCCACAGCAGTATTTCAGTGGGGCTTGTGTCCCAGTAAAAAGGGTCTAGAAACATCCTGGGTCACGCTGTGTATTTTTGGATTCCCTAAAAGAACTAGTTCATAAGACTCACTTGTTTGGGAATCTGACTATTCTTATCTCGCTGTGTGACAAGCTTGTTCATAAGAGTAATTTTTCACAAATTTGGTTCTATGTTCTGAATTGGACAAGAATCAAACTAGTCGTATGTTTTTGATTCAGTAAAAGATTCAGCTAATTCATTTGGGACTACACTGGTTACACTATATGTTTTTCATAATAATGGCCTTTGTTTTGGAATCAAACTAAACTGCCCATAATTTATCTTTTGGATTCATTAAAGAACCCGGATGATAAGAGACATTCATTTGGTAATCAAAATACACTGATGACTATATGTTTGGTCTGTAGTAGTTGTGTTGTAATGCCGCTGAATAGTGCTAGAAACTCACTTTTAGTAGTGTTTTGTCAAGAATGCAGGTCTCAGCCCCAACAGAACTGGTACTAAATGTAGGTTTTCTGTCATAACATTGATGGGGAATATTCCTTTTTTCATCATCCTATCCTATTTTCAAAATACATCGAGTTGATGTGTGCTACATTTATTAGTGCTGTGGGATGTTTAAAGCAACACTAGACGATAATGAAGCTACCTGAAGCTTCAGACACGCTGAGTCAGAGAATTTTGCTTTATGTGCTGTTGTCGTCAAAATTGAGTCTCGTACATTAACTTAATGAAAGTAGAAGAACTTATTGACCCTGTCTTGCAGAAGAGGCATAGGTTGTACAATTTGCTACAAATCATGTATGCTTATAAAACCTGCTCTGCATCTGATCTCACGCTCAAATACCTGCACATGTTTGTTCTTACTTTTAAATTCATTTCTAAATCCTAATTGTTCAAGATTCTAAAACTTCCTGTTAATTTCAGTGTTTACATTCCAGGATTGTCAATGTACCAAAACAGAGGTAGATCAATTCTCAATCACTCTCAACAGCCACAACACTGCAAAACATAAATCAGCTGTTGAGTTTAGCAGTGGATCGGATATTGCTGCATTAATCCTCAAGAGCTGTCTGGCCAGATGGGATACTGGGGTAATCCTGGTATAGCATCACTAGACCTCAGAGAAAATACTGTTGATAAACACATAAAAACCTTTTTTTCCTGCCTGAACTTCAGTGAAGGCTGCTTAAAGATCCCAGTGCACCACACCAGCATTACCAAACGTGCTTTTCCAATATTTAGGATTAACATGCCTAGGATTTTACAGTAAAGCAGACACAAAGAGTATCAACACAATGCATTCTTAAAATGGGTAAATCATCTATGTAGAATGATTAAATTCACATTTCATTTCATTTTTTGTTGATCACGGGAGCTAATAATATTGAGGTTTGTATTACAACATTAATGAGGTGTGTTTTGAATGTACAGAGGCCCACTGTTGAATTATGAGAAACCTTTGGCTCAAGCATTTTGGTATTTATGTAAGGCAATAGTTCTAGTGGGGCCTCCTGCCTAATGAATCACACTTACAAAACCATGCTGCATATAAGAACAGAAATATAATTTTCTAGATATTTGGGAACATCACCCATGACATTTTACCCCCGAAAAAGGTGTTTATAAGATTTTACCTTAACAAAGACCCAGTTTTAGTTGTGAAGAGATAGAGACAAGCCACTAAAGTTCCAGTCCATTACATATCACTGTTTCAGAGTGTTTTCTTCAGCCTCCAAAGAGTGAAACTATGTGCTCCCCAGCAAACCTTTTGAGCTGGGGTATAGATTTATGACCCACGCTCTCTTGCCCTGGGACTGTGTTCGGTTCTCGGCAATCCCACTCCCCAGGACACTTTCTCATCTCAGTCCCAGTGGCAGCTTTATGAGCCTGTGGAAAATAGTGCTGGCTAGAGAGGTCCCCGCCTCCTGACAACAACGGTTAAACGATAAACACATTCGTATCCCCCAGTGTGAGAGGCGGTCTTACATTCATACCGCATTGAATCTCTTCCAGACCCGTGAGGTGTCTTCAAGACAATATTACATTTAGCGCAATAAAGAGTTTTTGAGATCTTAAGAGACACAGTAGCCATTAATACTCTATATCCCTTTCTGCCCCCTCTGTCACCCCCACATGAAATACATACCCAGTCACAAAGGCAATTAAAAGTACCTGCGCAGCTCTCTGAGGTCACCCATGGTTACACGCTCACAGTTGCTGAGGTGACAAATAAGAACGTCTGGGCCATTTGATTTGCCAGCTATTCCACAGAAAGAGCTCCCCGAGCACCTATGTGCACTTTTTTTGTGATGTGTGAAATTACAACCAGAATGAGGCCAAAATTGCATCCCAGAATGGCAGCTTTTGATGTTATTGTCCTCTGATCTAGACCAGATTTATTAAAAATAGAGTGCTTTCACAGGTGCACATATTAATGATGCAAACTGTAACTATTGGTGTTGTTTTGTATGTAAATCAAATTTAGAGAGCTATTTCCATTCTAGATTGGAATAAATGGTTGTACAGTGACTGGAAATACTGTGGGGAACGACTCTGTGATGGATGACATATTTGTAGCATACACCTGCCATCTTGTGATTCCCCTTCTTAATCCTTTCATAATCCCAGAGGCTCCCCTGCCTTACTTGGGTCTGCGTCAACACGCCAACGGTTCATTTCACCAACATCCAGATCCTTAGGGCGTTAGACACAAAAGTCACAGAATATGTTTATATAATGTTTTTTCATATTGACAATCTGTTGGACAGATTTGAAAAAAGGGGTTGATTTCAAAGGATCATTCCTTGACATGCTTTATTTCAGAAGCTGTCTAAGCCTCTGTATTTATAGTGCTCCATGTGTAGCGTTAGAGGGGCCAAAACCCCCTAGTTATTTAGTTATTAATAACTGTGGTTTAAAATATTTACTTACAGTACTCTACACCACAGATAGACACTACCATTCAAAGGTTTGGGGGTGGGTAAGATATTTAGCTCACCAAGGCAGTTTAAAAATAAGTAAAATTGTAGAATATTATTAGAATTTAAAATAACTTTTTAATTTTGATATATTTTAAAATGTATTCTTGTGATGGCAAATCTACATTTTCAGCTGCCATAACTCTTTCAGAAATCATAGTAAGCTGATTTGGTGCTCAAGAAACATTTCTTATTATTATCAATGTTGAAAACAGTTGTGCTGCTTAATGTTTTTGTGGAAACCGTGATATTTTTCAGTATTATTTGGCGAATAGAAGGTTCAAAAAACAGATTTTTTTTGTAACAAATTTTTGAGAAATTTTTTGCTAAATCACTGCTAAATAAAAAGTGTTATCTTTTTTAAATAATAGATTAGGAGATATTTCCAATACATTTAAAAATAAAAACATCTACAAGTTGTTGTTTGCTTTTTTTATTACAGGTAAATTTAGGGAAAAAAAAAATTTTTTTTTTTTTTTTTTTTTTTTATGATTTTATTACACATAAGCCACAGCTTAATAACCCTAACAGTGACTCAAGCAGCAGAAGAACATCAGATTGTAATTGGCATCACTGTAAATAAACATCTTTGGGTTTGTTTGTTTGTTTTTCTTGATATGCCTTCTTAGCATTCTCATGTTTTTTTTTCTTCCTAATAATGGGCACTAAGAAGCTTTGGTAATTTTGGTAATTTGAACACTGCTTACAAAGCCTTTGAGTTATCGGCTGCACTGATAAAATTCCATCATGAAGGTCTGGAGCGTATTTACTCAAAAGATAAATGTTGAGCATAAAGTTGAAGGCTTAATAGTTTGGGTGAGGCTGGAAGCGCGAGCATGGAAATACTCCACAGGGCTTGTTTAGTGGTGTACTAGAAGTGCATTATCAATGACTGCTCATCTCACCCAATGTGACATCATGCATGGCTGACTGGAGGGGACATGAACATTTTAGAATGCTTTGGAACAGCTCTTTGTTACATAAGACTTTTTCAGAGCCTTGATGTTTTTTAAGGACATCTTAGCCTAAAAATGCTGTGTTTTTTACAAGCCTCAAATCCACTTCATTGTAGTAAAATATGTAGGCAAACATTTACATAACTAAATCTTGCTTCTCAGAGAGGATTACTGTTTGTCTCCAGCTTAAGGGGGCAGTGCCACTTCTTAATTAACCAGCTCAGCAGGGTGACTTGCCTCATTCTTAAGATAACATTGAGAGAACCAGTTAGGCGAAATGCCACTGAAACCAGGTCTGTCACGACATTTGGCTTCGTCTTCAGAGCTCCACCCATGTGATGATACTCGGGGTGTATTGAAACCAGAGATCGTGGATCAGAAACCTTGACAAGCATCTGCTTTCTGAGGTGGAGGCAGGGTGTAGACCTGAGATCAATAAAATCTTTAACATTTAACTTGGTGGTGTCACTTTCAGCACAACAGATGCATATTAGATATTGATGGATGAATTTCAGTCTGTTTTAGTCCATTGTTTGGAAAAGTAGGCACTGCCACTGAAATGTAACACACATATAATGTTTAGAAAAACACACAATTTATATAGTATAACAAATATTTTAATCCTAAATAAATGATCAAAATGGCAAGTTATGTATCATCCTGTCAGAGGCCTAGAGGTCTTATTAAGTTACCACATTCACTGATCTCATAAATCAGCCCTGTTTCAGTCTCCTCATGCAATAAACTCAGAGCACCAATTAATCCAATCAGAGCAAAGCAGCTGCTTCACTGGGAAGTTGATAGCAAAGTAAATAGATTTGGCTGTGCAATGGTGGGGGTCAGGACATTCAAAAACCATTTGCTCTCTTAAAACAATGCAAACCCCAAAATAATACTAGATTTGCCTCTGCAGCATTAAAAATGATCACCCGCTGTCTGTTTTGTGTCTTTGACACTATTTACATACATCTCACTTTGGTTGTTTAATAAATCTTGTGTATTGTGTCAGCAAATGTGATATAATGTTGCTACCGCCCATTTCTAGACTCAGCTTCCGAATTAGGCTATAACACCAAGTTACATCAAACAAATGTTCTTTCAGCATCGATGCATTTCCTGTGGGATGCTCTCCCTGAACACAGATGACATCATCATGAGCTCTATTAATAGTTTAATAGGGGCTGTTTTGTGTTTCATCACAGCAAATTAAAACCTTGTGTCATATATATTAGTGTGATTTTATGTTTTCAAGGCTAACAGTACATACAGAGCAGGATCAGGTAACATCAAATAAATTATAATTAATATGATTATCATATCAGCAAATACCATTCAGCCTCAAGTATAAATGATATGGCTTCTGAAACACTGACTGTGTCAAAGCAGTCTATAATTTATTAATTCTACAGCATTACAAAAACTATTTACAGCATGTAAAAACAAAACTAAAACGTAGATCTGTGTATAGCAAATCTCAGTGATTCACTTCAGACTTCAGTTTCACAACTAGCATAGCGTGAACATTTATATGGCCTTATATTATATCGGCACTGGCAATCAACTTAACGTTTGTGGAAAAAATTATGTCTGAAGTCTGGTGAAAATGTTCCCAAGCTATAATTCAGTCTCTTTCTTGCTTGAAAAAAGGCAAGGACGTAGGCTTCTATTCTGCTGAAACTACAGCCTATCAATTCTATCACATTTTCCTTGAATACAAAGGGGAGCTGCACAGCAATTACTAGGCATGGAAGAAAGCAGTTCAATACTGTGTGACACATAAAGGTCAAATCTGTTTTCTCCTGACCACTGGGCCATCTGGAGCATTTCCTTCATTCAGGGATTCGATGCAAAATCCTACAACCGAGGAGCTTCACAAATATGCTGTCCCGTTCAGCTCATCTTTTTTTCTTGCTGTGCTTCACCATTTTCTTTCGTTTGAGGATCATTTCATACAGTTTTTCCAAACCCGGCTGTAACCCCTGCCCGTCGACCGCACTGCATCCTTGCACATGGCGCAGGGTGGAGGCACTCAGTTCATGTACAGCCAAAACCTTCTCCACGTCAGAAACAGGCAGTGCGACTGGAAGGTCCTGTTTGTTAGCCAACACCAGCACTGGCACGCCTTGGTTCTCTGACGTGCGTGTGATCTTGTGCAGCTCCACCTTAGCCTCCTCCATGCGCTCCACCTCCGTGGAGTCCACTACAAAGACCATGCCGTCCGTGCGCCGCGTGTAGGACTTCCACAAAGGCCGAAGCTTCTCCTGACCACCCACATCCCACACCTGGAAGGTAATGGCACGGCCATTTCCCACAGGAACTTTAATCTTCTCAGTGTTAAATCCCTTGGTTGGGATAGTTTCAACAAATTCCTTCAGCTTCAGTCTGTAGAGAAGCGAGGTTTTGCCTGCAGAGTCCAAACCAATGACCACAACGTGGAGGGACTGGAAGTTAGGCAGGAATGGTGTATTGGGGGCAATCTCTGTCAACTGGTTTCCCATGGCAACTTGGTTTTCGCACCCTCTTGTAAGAAGTAGATTTGTCTAAGTGTTTGGCATTTGCACCTACTTCAAAGGTACTGCAGACAGACAGATAGAGGTGCTGTAAGATCGGAGGCACCGTGTGGAACCTAATTAAAGAGAAACAAAAGCTGATTATCATCACAGATATGGAAGTTATTTACAACATAACCAGATTTGCCTTACAGCAAAAGCAGATGAAAAGTATTTAGTTCTATATGATAAAAAATCTCTAAATTAAATTAGCAAAAAGGCTTTGGTGTCACATTAACAATAGCTCACTGAAAGACTCAAATTAAAATAAACCAAAAAAAATACAAATAATTTATTTTTAAGTATAGACTGTCTGTAATTGAGAACCTAGAGGTTGCTCTGCATGCTTACTTGCAGCACCAAATCCTCTTAACGGTCTAAGCAGCAATAGATTTAAAAAGAAAGACAATTTTATCTTTGTTATCTTTATTTTACCTGTTAATGAGACCGATGTCAATATTACATGTTGTCTTATCATATAGTTTCTAACAAAACTGAGAGAACCAGATTTGAACATGGCTATTATAATTTTCTGCACTGCAACTGATTTATTACATTTTTACCCATAAAGTTTAAATGGAAATTTTGTGTGTCAACGTCTAAGTAATATTACCACAACTGAGGAAATCTGGTACCTTGGGGCATTTAAAGTTAAAATAGTAACGAACTTTTAAAAAAGCATGAAAAAGATTACAGACTGTAAGTTAAGTTAAAAACAGCTTTGTCGCGTAAATCCAGAAAGAAAACCTCGCCTGATGTGAACATTTAACGTTACATCACTTACCTAATAGGTGTTTATGTTGTAACAGGCATCGTTTCCATTTCTCACTTCAAAAATTTAAGCGACCTGTAATCCAAACGACTCAAAACGATCATTTTTCCAGAGTCGCTCTTGCCTCCGATACCACTGACCTCAGAGATGAAAGTGGAGCTGAGCTCAAGATCCAGAAAAAAACAATCCCCGCATGTGACGTCAGACGAGCCCCTCATTCCCCCCTCGCAACTCCCTCTAGCGTTTGATCGCCCGTACCGTCCTGCACCGCTCTGTACCGCCGAGATATCCCATGTCAGGTCGTGCTTGTTTCCTGCCCGAACAGCACCTCTCTGTGGCGAGCCGGAGGCATCGAAACTCAGTCGGTGTCTTATGTCTGTGCATACAGAGTGCGAAAAAAAGGATGCTTATGGAAGCATCAAAATCAACAAAAGAGCAATGATATGCAACTGCTATAACAAGTCTCAGTTAGCTTAACGCAGTACACCTAACAATGTTGTTTTTCTAATTATATAATAAATAAAAAGAAAAGCTAGTGTGTCAGAAAGTGTTACAGAAGTCAAAAATCACTTTTTTTTATAGATTTAGACAGCACAAAAATATCTTTGGACACTATCAAATCGGAGATACTGTAGCGCTAGCTGCTATATTTTGTCTGTGCCTGCAGAGGGCGTGTTCTTTAACTAACGTTATTTACATATACTTTGTAATGACGTTTTAACGTTTCAGTAACTGCAGTAGTTCGCCACAATGCACTAAAATGCTGTTTGAATCAAAACAAGTAAAAAAATCACGTTTTTAAAGATTTAAACATTACCATACTTTAAAGGCGTTTTGTGTCTGGCGTCAAAGAATTTGACAAAAGGCTGTGAACTAAATGTAAGTCGCGAGGTATTACAGACTTTTCAATCAACTCTGCTAATTTTAAGAGTGTTTTAATGAATGTTTGTTATTTAAAATGCTAATAATAAACAATGGAATGACGTAACATGCGCTACTGTGTTAGGTCAGCACGTTGTGAGCTATTACTGAACGTTGCTTGGAAACCAGCAAAGCCACTCAGAGCTCGGTGTGGATCTGCAGAACATCAGAACTTGGTAAATTGTGTCCACTGCTCTGCAAATGAGCTTTTCTTGGCATTTTGTTAAGAACTTATATTATTTAGTGTAGTTTGTCTTAAATTAGGACAAACTGTTGCATGCTTTTACTTTGCCTGTAATGTTCATGTGTGTTGTAACGGTATCAGGCTTGCACTAGATGAATGGCACAGGACAGGACTAATAAATGTTACACTACAATTCTAAAACTGCAATGTTACATTATGGTTTGTTTACCTTATTGCTTATAGGCTACTGCCAATATAATTCTGACCTGTAATGTCAACATTTATGAGCAGCTAAGAAATCAGTTCAGTGTTTATTTCTTTATGAGTGTCATGACAAAGGAAACATCTCAGCATCTGGGTTTGAATTTCATTAATCAGGAAATGGTCTCAGGTTACCTCACACTGACTTGGTCTCTCTTACAGGCTAGCGGGTGGTGTAACATGTCAGCTATGCACTGGGAGGCCCGTCGCCGTCAGCAGGTGCTGGACCGCAGATTATCTGCTAGAATTATGCAGGTGCCAATGTTAAAAATCCTTATTGTGTGTGTGTGTATACACTATATTACCAAAATATTGAGTCACCCCCTTCTAATGAACATGTTTGACTACTTTAGTCATTTCTATGAGTACAAATCTTAGGCCTGGTTTCACAGACAGGGTTTAGACTAAGCCAGAATTAGGCCATAGTTCAATTAGGACATTTAAGTAATTTTTATAAACATGCTTAGAAAAAACATTACTGGGGTGCATCCTGAGACAAAACAAAGGCACTGATATATTTTGAGATCAGTCAGTGCAAGTTTATTTCAGTTAAAACAGCTCTGACTTACATTTTAGTCTAGGACTAGGTTTAAGCCGTGTCTGTGAAACCGGGAGTTAATGTTTAAGCATATAATGATATTCTAGGGAATTGTGTTTGGTGATGAGTTTTTGGCTCAAGGTCTGCATTTAAAGTCACACCAGAGGTGTTCAGCTGGGATCAGGACTTGGCTTTCTGCAGACCAGTCAAGTTGTTCCACACTGACTGAATGTCTTTTTGAACCGTGCCTTATACACAGAGGCACTGTCATGTTAGAATAGAAAAGGGTCCTGTCCAAACTGATGCTATAAAATTAGAAGCACACAATTCCCTAGAATATCATTATATGCTTAAACATTATGATTTGTACTCATAGAAATTACTAAAGTAGTCAAACATGTTCATTAGAAGGGGGTGACCCAATACTTTTGGCAATATAGTGTGTATATATATATATATATATATATATATATATATATATATATATTATATTATTTTTGTTGTAATATGTTTAATATATTTAACATGGATTTTTATTGCTTTTTTAGGAAGACAACCAAGATAAAAAGAAAGAGTCTACGGTACCTGTGACACCCTGTGAACCTGCAGGGTCCAGTGAGGACCCTCTAGGTAAAGCTGTTCAAAATAACAAGTCATTGCAAATCATTGAGAACACAGAGTCACCACTTCAGAGGTGACTGAAATTGAATGATTAAAAAACAAAATTAACAACAAAATATGGAATCCTAATCAGTGTAAACAATATTTGTGTTCTTTAGAGGCTGTCATTTGCAAGTGTCATGCCAAGATGAACAAAAGATACACAGTAAGTACACCATCATTTTTAGAGAGATTGCAGTGGCTAAATTTAAAGATGTTTAACCCGTTTCTATAATGTATCAGTGAGATTAAACAATTCCAGCGGTGGGCATTATCTATTTAAATATTCACACTCTAGAAAATGCTGGGTTAAATATTGGACAGAACACATGCTGGGTTGTTTTCAACCAACAGTTGGGTTAAATGTTTAAACCAACCTTCTGGGCAGTAACCCAATCGCTGGGTTCGTCCATATTTTACCCAGCACTGGGTTGTATTTACCCCAGCAGTTTTTTAGAGTGTACTATATGGCAATGTATAATATCACAGTGAATAATTAAAGAGCTTATAATGTGGAGACGATCCAGAAAAAGCAGCATCTACATGTGTGCTTCATTTGCTGTAGTCTCTGCAGTATTCCCAGCAATGGTGAAGATGAAGGCCAGACTACTGGATAGCACCAACTCCAATATCAAGGTGTATTTCATCGAAAACAAGACTATATTTTTGGGTTTAATAATCCTAATTAAAACAGAACCAGGTGTCTAACAGTTCTGGTTGGATTTGCTCAAGAATTCTCAACAAATAAAATGCAGGTCATTTAATGTGCAATTTCGTGTTGTGCAATTTTTAAAACACATTTATATCATGTAAACACTAACAAATCAACAAACATGGAAAGTGGTCTACATTAACAATGCACAGTCATTGTTCCAGTGATATTTACATTGTATCATATGTTACTATCATTATAGTCAAAAACCATTTAAATGAACTGTAGTAAACTATAACATAAAATCGCATCTTTTTGAAAGCAGCCTATTCTGATTTTTATAACATCGGCATTCATGGCCATACATTGGCAACGGTTTTGTCTCAAAACAGCGGAAAGTGATGAGGCATAGTTGAATTCACTCCACAGTCAATATACTCATAGGCATCTGTAGACAGCTGCTCTGAATGGGACAGGTAGGAGACTATGATAGTCAGTCTGTGAAGAACACAAACAATTTTACTTTAAATAATCAAAATATAAGCATCAAATTAGCATATTCTAATTATTTCTGAAGGATCATGTGACACTGAAGACTGGAGTATTGGCTTCTGAAATTTCAGCTTTTGCCATCACATGAATAAAATGGACAGGAGTGGTTTTCTACTGACCCCAACTTGAACAGTAGTTTATATATTTTACTACAGGCAAGTACTGTTTTATGGCATGCACTTTATAACCAATAAAAATTTCAATATAAACCAAAGTTCACATGACTGACGGGGGGGGTTACATCTCACTTGATTTAACCATAGTGATCTTTTTTGTGTCATGACCTATGACAAATTTGATTTGGAAGGATTTTTACAAAAACCTCATTATTTCAGCTTAGGCAGCTCCTTGAAACAAAAACTGATCCATGGTACATGAATACAATAACTTGGGCTTGTGGGGTTTAAAACAGCCTCTGCAAATTTCTAGGCTGTTAAGGCCCCCTAGTGGTCTTCAGGCCCCTGCTTGAGATCCAACACTACAAGCACAAGCTAATTGTATGCCAGTCATTATTGCAAGCATGTGTCATGCCAAGATGAACATTCCTGCATATTTCTTTAGACAGACTGCAGTGGCTAAATGTAAACTTGTTTAACCTGTTCCTGTGTCAATAAGATTCAGCAGATCCTAGTGACTAGATATTATCTATTTAAATATTTAACTTTACATGGGAGTATAGACTGTTTAGCTGTAGAAATGTTTTATTTTGTCCAGCCCCTCTATAAGCCAAAGTACAATATCAGTGACTGTTGACAATGGTCAAACATGATTTAACTTTACATGTGGATTAAAATGCAAGACTTTTGTTGAATAAATGCTGATAGTGAATAGCATTAGATACAAGACGTCAACCAATGTTGACCAGTGTTCAGTGATTCAGTCAAATAGCATGCTAACAGAAATCTTAAAATAAAGCTACATACTTTGATAAGATAAAGATGAGTACTTACTGCAAATGCAAGAATAAGGTGTGAATCTGAAAGGAATGTGACTTGCAGTAATTACTATGAAAGGAACAGACATTAAAGACAGTTTTTAAGTATATTGTGTGTATTTGGTAGTTCACATGATGTCATATACATTGAGATTTTAATGGATAACAGTACATGATTAAAAGACCTTATTGATAAGACATAGATATTGATTGAAGTATGACTTACTTAAGGCCAGAGTCATCAATAACAATGTCAGCTATAACTTTAATCTGAAAGGTGAAAGAAAGATGAATGACAACTTATTTTAGATTTGTTTTGATTGTCAGGATTAGAAACTTTAAAGAAAATGTTCTTCCTAGATTTCAGACGCCTTGTGTTACGCATCTGAGAAAATAGAAAAATGCTTTGTTATACAAGTTTGCAAAAAGATTTACCGTTTTCTGTGATCGAGGAGGCAGTATGGCGACATTGGGCAACTTGTTGCTGCCTACCACCGTCTCGAAAAAGAATGATTGCACACTAAGATTCTGAGCTGTGATACTGACAAAGTTTTGGTTGGTAAGGTTCATTTCGTGCTGAAGAATGGATAATATGGACAGAGGATTACAAGTTTTATACAAAAATAAATATACTGCAATTCATCAGACAAATCTTTATACTCACTTACCGTGATCACCATTTTTACTGCATCTGGAGTGAAATAGACCATAGATGACTTTAGTTCTACAGATGACATATCCATACTCCGTGGGAAGAGGAAAAACAGGATCAGGGCGCAAATCAAGAGGCAAAGCCCCACTGATATAAACACATACAGTTTCCTGTGGGACATAAAACCAGGTTGTACATCATTTTGAGAAAACAGACATTATAAAGCTCATTTCATTAATCCCTGCAACTGAAATTTACAGAAGTACAGTCTACTTGTCATAGTGATACTGACGTATGGTGAGGTTTCAGCCTTTGGTCGCTGCAAGGAATGACTGCCACAAGTTGGTTTTCCTGACCTGAGGATGTCAAGATAAAATGGACAGAACAAGGGTGAGTGTGTTTAAAAGCCGAAACTATAAATGAAATGTTATTTGCAACCAATAATAAGAAAATGAGTAAATACAGTTACTTCATGTCAACAGAATCCCTGAAACTTGCCTCTCGGGATGCGTCCTGTGCCCTGGCATGTAGGACAAGGATCCGTCTGTCCTTCACCATTGATGCTGCCATAGTCCAACCATTTGGAAAGCCTCCGCTTCTCTCCATTTATTTTCTGGGACATAATGCTGTATTTCCAGAAGATGAAGGGTCAAAACTAAAGACCTCTACGATAAACAGTAAGACCGTTTCACTAAGAGTTGTCTGTTGTAGGTATGTAATTGCAAAGAAAGTCTTTTACTTAAGGTTAGGGTGAAAGCGATTGTATAGTTCCAGTTATACATTACAGTAATGAACCAAACTGTCTCCAGAACATCCATTGTTGATCACACTGTAAAACTACAGTAAAATGGCCCCAAACTAACAATAAAGCTCTACAACAATAAAACTCCAAAGATCATTATGAATCAAAGTTTCATAATTTGATTAAAGACCGTTTCCGTGACATTAGTGCAGACATTTAGAATTTTTATATATTATACCTATCCCAACGTTACAAACAATAACGCCTATGATAGTTAAAGGTGATGAAATGTTAAACTTATTTACAGTTAGCCAAGTTAATTTCGTCAAGCTGTAAAACTGCAAAACAACTAAGTAATGAAGTGAGCTGTGCTCGCCTAGAAAGCATTTACGACTCCAAACGCGTCTAGATATGCAACATTTATGCGTTAACAAAGTCAAAATATGTAAAACTAACACCATTTTAAGAGAGATACAAATATAATTTACTCACAATGTCAGACCGGTTTGGCTGTTTTAAATCACAAAAGACTGGGCGAATTAATGTCACTTTCCTTCTCGTGTCATAACATTACTAAATGCGTTTGTCAAATCTCCACAAAGCATTTTTCCACCTACCGTGAATTCATCGAAATATTCTTGTTTGATATCTCGATTTCCCGCAGATTAATGTCATTTGTTTCGTGAGTTATTGAAGACAACACACATAACTTTCCTTCAAGAGTCGTGCATGAACTCTGGAGTGCGCAGCTACTTCCCTGTTTGATTCTCTTCAGCTGTTTGGTGTCGCCATCTGCTGCTCATAATCGATTCTGCGTGTTTATGAACAATCGTCAGGGACTACAGCATTTTGCAGGGAATTGCATACATTGGAATTATTATATTGGAATTAGTCTCAAGCCTTTGTAGAGGTTTTCTAAATGTGTTGTGTGAAGACAAAAAATAACCAATTTAAAATATTAAAAGAGAAGTGAAATTTAATAATGTTTTTAGACAAAAGCTCGTAAAGGACTCCTATTAGAGCTGCTTCTTCCATTGCAACATACATAGAGTATGCTGTTACAGTTAGGCTCCGGGAATCAAATTTTTTGGTTATCATTTTACAATCAACAGATACCAAAAACAAAATCTTGGGGGTTGGGGAATCTGTGCTCAGTTCCTGTCTCATAGGAGGAAGCGGACTAAAGAAGTAACGATTTTAACCTTTAGAACATTCTGTTGTTTCAGCATGTCAGATGCGTGTACATTAACCAAACATACGTTTTGCTGATTGGGGTGATTTTTACAATAGCGAGAAGATTCATGCTTATGCAATGCAAAAAACTCAAAACACAGAGAAATGATAATGGAATGTTTTTTTTATTCACCGTGTTGAACACAAAAAGCCATGTTGATAAGCCTTCAGTTCATAGTAATACATTGCACATGAAGATGACAAAGATGTCCAAAATTGGTGCCTAGCAAAAACCCTTGACCAATCAATCACTGGTTGTGTTAAGCATGACTAAAACACTCATTGCACATTCCTATAAGTTTGGCAGCCCAACTCCTTAGTGTGACATGAATTAGTGTGATTTAAAATAAGATATATAAATATAGAGGTCACTGTGACATAACAAAATCAATACAGGCTTTTCTATTTATATCTTTCCTCTGAGAGGCAAAAGTGCTCAAACAAACCAAAACCCTCTGGGCATAGTCTCATTGTCTATGTCTATCCTCTTATCTAATCAAGCAGTACAAAAGATACCTGAAGCCTAGCTAACAACAGTCTATGTGTGTTAGTAGGGCACACACACTGAATAAAGAAAGCATTAAGACTGCCTAATAAACCTTATGTTGTTTCCCCATTCATTTTGTCCTATATAAACATGACACTAAAATTTTACAATCAAGTAATTGCATCATTGCAGCTAAGGTCAGTTATAGCCATAGTTCTCTACAGTTCTCAAAACAACATCAGAGATCATTTCATCATCACCCCACTCCTGATCTGACAGAATGCTGCAACACGATGAAATCATTTACAATTCTTACACTTTATTGAGGTTGCTCGGTGCTTCCTAATGTCGTGAGATGTGCCATTCGCTGTCGGTCAACAGCACCAGCTCGTTGACCACATCAAGCAAATTGTAGTGATGCTTCTTCAGCAACCTTTGATTGAGCGGCTGGTTACTGAAACCCATCTCCTGCAGCACAGTCATCATGGAGGCATCCTCGCAGGCTGGGTCAACAGCAGGCCGCTGAAAGACAACCAAAGTTAGAATGTTAAAGGTCACTCAAATGCAGAAAATCCAAACTAGAGTACACAATGCATGATGCAACTACCATGATTCAGTATCTAAAAGACAGGACCAACTTTTCGCATACTAGAAATATAAATACTACCGTTCAAAAGTTTGGGGTCAGTAACACTTTTCTGAAAGAAGTTAATAGTTTTATTTAGCAAGGATGCAGTAAATTGATCAAAAGTGAAAAAAAAGACATTTATAATGTTACCAAATATTTCTAATTCGAATAAATGCTGTTCTTTGGAACTTTTTTATTCATCAAAGAATCCTGAAAATAAAAACATATCATGGTTTTCCTAAAAATGTTTCTTGAGCACTAAATCTGCATATTAGAATGATTTCTGAAGCGTCATGTGACACTGAAAACTGGAGTAATGGCTGCTGAAAATTCACTGGAATAAATGTAATTATATTTCACAATATTAATGTTTTTCATTAATTTTGGATCAAATAAAGCCTTGGTGAGCATAAAAACCTATTTCAGAAACATCTTGCTGACCCCAATCCCAATGAACAGTAGTGTAATAAAGAGAAAGTCACTATATGGTGGCTGTTTATGTTCTGGTGTAGTGTGTCGTGCACTGATGAGGAAAATATCTCACCTGTGCAGGTGTGCTCTGGCCTGTAAAGAGTGCTTTATAAGCAGAGGCAGCCACAGAGAGAGCTCCCTTCACCAGCCCCTCTGTCAGACCACCGTGACGTGCCCTGCAGAAGAGTAAAAACAGGAACAAAAGGTTGTGTCATAATAGTAGCATGCCAAAAAAAACAGAAGGACTAGAGACATTCATGAAACATAGAACATTCATGAAACCAACATGAAGCAAAACTAGAAGAGAAACAGCTAAGTGAACATCCATAACTCGACCTAACTGTGCTAAATGATGTGCATATTTATAGTTTTTATATTTAAAAAAAGGTGTTATGTTAACCATGCTATGACAACAAAGAAAAAAGCTATGTGGTCAACCACAGGAAACATTGTCTGCAGAGCTACTTCCTCTTTTGCTGCATTCAAGGTTTCAGCTTGAGGAAAAAGGTGCATAAAAAAATACATTTATGTAGATATTCAAAACCTGATCTTTCTTCGTTTCCTGAAATATATGCATCCTGAACTAAATATTATAATGTGATGCCTGTAGTGCATGCAAGCAGAACAATAGCTCAAAAGGATGACCTCACTGTGTTGTTTTACCTGAGATCCTGGGAGCCGCAGGTCTCAAAGGCACTAACAGGGGCCTCTAAATGAACTGATCTGCAACCTAGGGCAAAGAACAGATATGCAATTGTCACACTTTTTTTTTTTTTTTTTTACATAACTAGTTTAGCTCCACAACATTTAGTTAGACTTACTGACTTTTTGAATACAACAAGGTACAAAACTAAAGAAATATATGCCCATCTATAATAATAATAATAATACATATTTAATAATTAAATAATTTTTATATCTCTTTGAATATATTTTAAATTGTATTTATTGCCTTTTCTTGGTGAATTCTTCATACCTCCTCACACTTTAAAAACTTTTAACCTAAAAATGCTTGACACTACTTCCAAAACAATAATTTCACACACGCAGCAAAACAAATGAATAAAAACAATAAATAAATAAAAAGTAATTAGAATGCATGTTTATATTTATTTAGTTATTTAAAAATAAACATTTTCAGACAAAATTATAACATTGTATGATGTTAACAGTTCAATTCAGTCAAGAAACTTTAACCTAAGTTTGATATATACTTTTTTTTTTTTTCCCACACAACTGACAGCACAAGTCTAGCAGACATAGAAACTTACCACTTGAGTCATTGTCAGGTTGACATGAGGTGTTGTCTTCAGAGGCCCCTGGTCCTGACTCAAGATCATGAGATCTCACTGATCTGCAAAAGAATCATGAAGCAATTAAAACAAATGAAAGTTTGTGCATAATAATATATTGCATTCACTCTAAATTGTTAATTAGTTAAAAAATATTTAGTGGATTCTCTGAATATTTTTTAACCTGTGGGTTCGAAGAGATGGCGGTGGGGAAAGAGCTATGGGTGGAGGTACCATCTCTGGAATTAGAGGAGGAGTGTCCAGTATCTGAGAGGTGCAGAGCATCCTATTCAAGCTGTTTTGAAGAGCTGGAGGAGGGATGGGCTCCTCGTTTTCTCCTTCGGCCGTACTCTGGATTTGCGGTACCTCTGGCTCGTTGGCAAGAGGGGCTGCAGGCTGGGACATTGCTGAGCTATACATTGATTCTCCCAGGGGCCTGGAAGTATCAAAGCAGTCAGGCAGGATGACAATGTAGTCCTCTGATGAGGCAGAGGACACCTGGCTGCTCACCTCATCCCACTCTCCTGCTTCTTCCTCTTTTTCTTGATCATTTTCATGTCCCTTTTGTTCCACTTCCTCTTCATTCTCATCCTGTGCAGCTGGGTCGGTATAGAGGTTTTCATTTGAGCCAATCAATGCTTCTGAAAAGACTGTGAAAATAACCAAGAGTAAATTGAAAGAGGGAACAGCTCAAGCAGAAAAGGCATGTTTACTATTAGGAAGCCCAAGCGGAAGGGCACACTGCTTTCATAGTAACTGTTACACTTTCAGTGACGTTAAAAAAAAAAATAACAAACAACAAAGGAAGAACATGCACACCTGGCATGGAAGCTTCCTCTGTTATTACTGGCTTTGGCCCAGGGACTGGAGCCTCGGGCCTGTTTAGGATTGCCAAAGGTCTGTCGTTCTTCACCAGTAATGATCTCTCTTGAAAGCGAGCAGCATCATGAACTGTAAAATAAAGCTAAATTAGCAAAATGATAGTGGCATCTGAAATATCTATTTGATAAATAAAGCACAGAGTTCTGCGAACACTAATACAGCAGACGGAAGCTTACCGTCATGCCTCCTCATGTTGGGCCGAGTCCTGCGTTGAGGCTTGCGCTCTGGTTCCTCCTCAAGAGTGAGAGAGCGAATCACAGTCTCGCACACAAACTGGGTTCCACTAATGTCTTCATCTCCTTCCTCATTGCCGGGAACGTCCAGAAGTTCATTCTGTCTCTGAGGCTGCAACGCTAATAGAGAACAAGCCACATCAGTATCAATAACCTGTCCATGATTCAATCACAAAGGCTTTGATCCATAAAAAGATCATTTTAAATCTGGCTGTAAATTGTAAAAAACTAATTAGAGGTCATTCATCCTCCTGGTACATTGTTTGTGCTACTCTGTGAAGTTTTAGAACAAAAGTGAGTGAGAAAAAAAAAGAAAAAAAAGTGTAGTATCATTTATTGGCAAAAGCACTTCCAAGTTCATTTTGAACTACCATTCAAAAGGTTGGGGTCAAGAAATTAATACTTTAAGGCCCGGTTTCACAGACGGGGTTTAGACTAAGCCAGGATTATATAATAGTTCAATTAAGCCATTTAAGCAATTTTTTTTAAACTAGCTTAGATAAAAAACATTACTAGTGTACATCTGGAGACAAAACAAAGGCACTGATATATTTTAAGATCAGTCAGTGCAAGTTTCTTTCAGTTGAAACAACTCAGACCTACATTTTAGTCTGGGACTAGGCCTTGGCCGTGAAACCGGGGGTAAATTGATCAAAAGCAACAGTTAAGACACTCTTTTGTATTTTAAATAAATACTGTTCTTTTGTACCTTGTATACATCAAATAATTCAGAAAAACTTTTCACATTTTCACAAAAATATTAAAGGGATAATTGACCCAAAAATTAACATTGTCAGTAATTACTCATGCTCATGTCATTCCAAACTTGCAAGACCTTCGTTCATTTTCGGAACACAAATGAAGATTTTTTTTATGAAATCAAAGAGCTTACTGACCCATTCAATTTTCACTGACCCTGCATAGACCGCAACGCAACTGACACGTTCAAGGCCCAGAAAGCTAGTTAAGGACATTGTTAAAATAGTCCATGTGACATCAGTGGTTCAACCTTAATTTTATGAAGCTACGAGAATACTTGAAAAGAAGACAAAGAACAAAGGTCTTACAGGTTTGGAATGACATGAGGGTGATTAATTAATGACAGAGTTTTCGTTTTTGGGTGAACTATCCCTTTAAGCAGCAGTAATATTCTCATCGCTGATAATAAGAAATGTTTCTTGTGCACCAATTAGCATTTTAGAAAGATTTCTGAAGCATTGTGACAATTCAGCTTTGCATTGACATGAATAAATTACATTTTAAAATATACTAAAACAGAAAGCAGTTATTTTAAACACTGTTTTTTTAAAGTAAATGCAGCCATTATGGACTTAAGAGACTTCTTTCAAAAACATTCAAATTTCACTGACCCCAAACTTTTAAACAGTTTATACATCAAATACTGATTTCCAAGTTTATGAATAACAAATGAGTAACTTTAGTGCAGCTTTATAGGAACTATCTTGCTATTTAGACATTATTTAGATATAATCTATATGGGAAGTTAGATGCCACTACAAATCAGTAATTCAAATTCTACATAAGATCCTCTAACCTTGACTTTTTTTCCTGCCTGAATGTCCAGCCTCGACTTTGCTTAACCCCGGTCCATGCTTTCCAAACAAGGGTCCATGATGAGGAAGTGGATATACACAGGGGGTCATATCTGAGGAAATAACACAATTTCTCTAAAAATGAGGCCAGACTAATTATGCACGTGATGTTGAGGATCAGACCCTGAGGAAATATTACATCATTGTGACCAGAATGAGGCCTTACCAGCTGGAGTGTTGGCTGGGACTTTCTCTAATTCTTGCACAATGTTTATATCCAGCAACTCAAAGGACAACAGATCCTGGAAAACAACAAGACTTTGGACATTAGTTAAGCACACGTCATTGAACAAACATAAGGTGGCGTCTTTGTGTCCGACAGCACACTACCTGTGCCGTCAATAAGTCCACTGAGGGGATGTAGTATTCTCTCCGGGAGCTGGTGGAGGCTATACAATCTCTGGTGCCTGACAAGAACATGCCATCTTTCCTCATTAGACAAAGATCGGTTCTCTATAAAAGAAAATATTACATTTTTTGATCTCAGGAACTACATACTGTAGTATTATTAACCCGCTAACCCTTAAAATAGCAATATTTGAAAACATTAAGGTAAAAATTGACTCACCAGTGATTTGCTGCAATGGGTGGGTTTCTGCTCAGCACTTGGCACCACCACAATGCTACACCACACTCTAGGCCCAAACTGCACCCCGCAGTGTGCCAGGCGCCAGTGAGATGTGTAGGTGCCCTCCAGCAGGGGAGCCACAAACGCCACGCTCACCACACCGACCTGACCCGGCTGCAGAAAGGGCACTGCGACTTCTTTTTGCTCCCGTGATCCCAGGGTCAGGTTGCCCCACATAAATTTCAACTACAAAAGACACAACACACATGCAAACGCAGCCCACAGCATGTGTGGAGACACATTCTTTTCAAGCTATGGTGAGTTTCAAAAAGTACCTTGGTATCCGAAGTCCAGCAGATGTTGCCAGTGTTCCTCATCTTCCAGTACTTGATGAACTTGGTGCCTGGCTCCAGACAAGTGCCATCTGGTAGATTCTCATCCAGAAACAAGGCAGTCATTGTGGGCACCAAGGTGGAGCAGGAGACCTTGGGACCCCTGGTTTGAGTGCACAGAGGATCGTCAGAACAGCTTTGTTTAAGCGTCTGTCTTTTCCTTGAAGCTCATATCAAAAAAAGTACAAAAAGGACGTAATACATAAAGGCAGCGGGTGCATTTTGAGGTAGTTCCATCCACTTGCCAGCGATAACTCAACTATAACAGACAATGTGATAATCTTGATAATGATTGTTCTGGGCTGGGTAGGGAGGTCAACCCAGCCCTGACCCCTCTCAGTGTGGCCCTTACTCTGGACTGGATGTTTGAGGGTCTGGGCACAGGGCCGGAGCTGGGGCTGGTCCTGGGCCTAGAGATGTGCCGGGGGCAAGGCCCGAGCTGCTGGTCCCATTGGAGGCTCCACTCCACAGCAGACCTCTCTTCTCCAGCCGCAGCTTCTTCTTGATCTCCTTCACCTCGGCCTTCAGCTGCCTCCGTTCAGCTTTCAGCCGCTGTCTCTCTGCCTTTCGCACCGTCCTGTCACCCCGCCTCAGAAACCTGAGAAGGAGCCAAAATTCATCTAATTCAATTCGCATGTATAATTATCTCTCTTAACACCATTCAGACTAAGTAGAAGATACTAGGGCTGGAATCATTTCTTGATTCTGAGGGGTTGGGAATCAAAATTCAATTCCAAATCGATGGAATTGATTCCATCAAAGGAGACAGATTCCTCTTTAATAGCCTTTTTCATTTTAGATTAGGTGAACACGTTCTTCCCAAACAACAGTGAGGAATCAATTCTAGAGTTGATCCCAGAACCAGAAACTGGAATCAGATTTGTTTCCTAAAATTTGGGATTTGAACAGCCCTAAAAAAAAAAAAACATACAACATTGTGCTGAACACACGTGTTTATTTTGGCTTGCCTGGGTTCCGGAGTAACTCCACGTTCAGGGACAGACAAAGGAGTCCTTGTTCTCTTTAGGTTGTGGCTGGGATCGTGTTTATGACTACATGGCTCACATAAGATGCAAGATGGACAAACACTGCACACAGAAGAAGGAAAATGTTTCATATCAAGCTTTATATTTGACATCCTGTAATAGTTTTTTTCAAATAGTGTCTGCTTATTCAATATTTTTAAAGAGTATCATTTGTAAGACAAGTTTTAGGACATTCTCACCTGCACTGATATCCTCCTCCAGTGGCTGGTCCTTTGCAGCTACTGCAATTTGGAGTTGAGCTAGAGGCCCTTAGTGTGGTAGAGCTCGTAGCTTTCTGAGTGCCAGAGGTGCTTGGCTCCTCTGCAGGTGGATCCAAGGCTCTGTGTGTGCAACACTGACCAGAAAACTCACTACACATCCTGTCCACCACCTCCCTTACCACTTGATCTTTGAACTGCAAAGAAGATTGAGAACAATTTTGTAACAGTTTGGACCAGATTCAACAGAAAGTAATGCTTATTATGAGATACTAGTTTCTTGTTTTCTCAGGTGCGATTTCAATGTTATATGCAAAAATCCAAGCAAAATAATATTTTTAGAATACAGTACCCTGTCCATGTAAGATTTGAACCACGTTGGTACTGCTTCCTCCTCGGTTTTCATCCCTTTGTTTTCTTTGGCCACAGCCTGTTTAAGAAAAAAACAACAGAAACAGGTTTTCTTGGTCTGAAATGATCTCAGCCTGCAATAAGGCCTGTCTATTAATATTCACAACATCTTTTTTAACAAGATATGCCTGAACTAATAAACAGCTAACACTATAAAGATAGCATATACTGTAGTAGTTTAATTACAAGACTGCAAACTGCTTACCGAGTCCCGCTCGGGAGTCACCTGGGTCTCCTTGTCTGCCATCTTGACCCTTGCTCGATACGGCGGAGCTGGTCTAGGATCTATCTTTAGTTCTTTCAGCTCTGCTTTCACTGCACCACCCTCTGCCTGACCCTTCATCTTATAAACATTAATGTGTAGCTGGTTGGCCTGTTTAAATGCACTCTAAATGAAAAAAAATAAATCAGGACAACATTGTGTTAAAAGCCTGGGGATTTTATTTACGCGTTTATTTATTTTGATTTATAATTATAATGATTACAACATGGCTCAGCTTTGGCTTGTGCATCACACAAAAGATAAAAAAAAAAAAGATTGGTGTTCTTACCTTCAGAGCTTCTGTATATTCATCTATGATCATCATAACACACAAAAAAAAATAATATAAACATTAACATTTTATATTCACTATGATATCAATATTTAAACAAGACAGTCAAGTCAGCTTTATTGTCAATTCTTCCACATGTACGGCACATACATACAGAGAATTGAAATTGCATTACTCTCAGACCCTTGGTGCATACAGTTAACGTTAAACACGTTCAGATACAGATAAACCACTTGATTTATCTGTATCTGTAACATATTTACATACAGGTAACATATTTGATGACTGAATGCATTACATACCTTGACAGTTTATGCACACCTGTAAATATAAGAAAACAATATCAATAGAAGTACTTTTGACATTTATATATATAAAATTTCATTATACATTTTTTTTTATAACAATAAATACTCAACCGACTGTTGTCAAACTCATACTTTACAAAATATAATCCATCAATGTAAAACTACAATCACAGATATATTAAATATGATATAAACTCGTTATTAAATTATTATTATTTACCTCCTCGTTGTCCTCGTCAAAATATTTCACTTGAAAATGGCTCAAGCCGAATGTAGTTTTAATCTATAAGTTATAAAAAGGCACTAAGTCAGATAACAATGTAATCAAACACCATAGGAACTGCAGACTTTGTTAAAGACATCGAAGAGTTACAAACAGATAGGAGAGAAAATCGATATTCTCCAACGTTACTCTTTATTTACAAGCTGTCATCTGATTTATGGCCGAACAGAAAGGTCAAGTGCAAATGACAGATATTGTTGCAATTTATATCACTGTATAAAAGACCCAACTGTGATATATGTTAAGACATATCTGCTGTATAATAGGATTAAATGTTTTGACTGAAGGTTAAACGGTTAAGGTTTGTTTATGTAGGCCTCGGCCACGGCCTTCCAGGACCAAGAAATGTAAACGTCCCCACATAAACGCCACCCAGCAAGGCTTAATGACTCCTTACCCAGGCCTCCACAGTCTCCCACTGTGCTTTGTTCGTGTCCAAGACTGGAAATTTCTTCACGTTGCCCCTAAAGTTCACTTTGACAGTGACGGGGAGGTTCATGGCTGTTAGCCAGAGTCAACTAATGCGTTTGATGCGGGGATGCGACGCTCTAAATGCCCGTGGTGGTGGCAACACTGTCAGACTTGTCTTTTGCGTCTTGTTTACATCGCTAGATTCGTACACGCCCCCAACACACGTCAGAGGAAGTGTCTCAGATTTACTTACTAACTAAATATATACATTTTATTATTACAAAATATTAAAATACTTAAAGGCTCGTAAAAGTATTTAACTTGACCTTATGAGTACTTATCTTGAGATTCCATCAAATAATATTTTACAGAGAAAAATATGACGCACGCATGCACATTGCGTCTTTCGAAGTCGTCCCGAACATAGAAGTATAGATAGAGACCGTTTTAGCACGCTAGCTATGCTGATTACAGCGATGCGTCGGTGTGTCCACTATATTGTATTGATTTGGTTTTGCCATGAATGTCAGATGATTCTGCATATTCCAGATGGCATCAAATTCCAAATGAACGAAGAGTAAATATTTCCAGATGTGACAGCTATGTATTTCCATCTAGGGTCGCGAAGCGTTTACGTCATCTAGAAGCGCGCAAGTGCCTTGTGGCTGACAGCAGATAGTGAGCCACACGGTTAGTTGATGCTTTTAGGACAATCCCTTACTTTTCTCATTTATTGAATTAATACGATGTCTTCACTTCTTAAGGTGGATAATGAAATCAAAGCAAAGGTAAATATCTCGTCGCTTCCCTCATATAAATAAAGAGCGCTCAGATGAATTGTTTGTAAATGTTAGCTCGTGGCTAGCCGGCTTGCTCGTGAGTCACCTCGTGAGCGTGTTAGCTAACTTTTACGCGTACATAAGCTTGTGAAATTATTAAAACAGACCAGTACATATTGCAATAAAGTATGTGAGGATTATACATATCAAATCTTCAGGGTGAAGCCAGAGCTCCCACATGCGCGTTAACCGCGAGTGTGTGGATGAAGCGTGTTTTTAGCACAGCAGCATGCCGCTGCGGGAAAAGCACATAGTGGTTTCAGCACGTTTTTGACATTAGTAAGCTAAAAGTATGTTTAAGTCGTTTATTATGTTGGCAAGGGATTACGATGAAGATCGCGAGGCGAAAACGGCTCGATTGCATGGTACATGCTGTAAACATTCAGCGTCTTAAAATAGTCTTAAGGGCCGCCGGTTTTTAGTTTTTTTCTGAAAGTGATTGACTTTCAAAGACACGCCATTATAAATTGTAACAACAAAAATCAGTTTGTGGATTGCATGTCTTGTGGTTTATATTTATGTATGTATATTTCTTGTTTTGCCAGGTTGATGCTTTCAGGGAACGAATTACAGCAGAGGTGAACTACTGCACTTATCCAGATTTTATATATATGAATGTTTCGTGACTTTTGGACGGCTTATCTTTTTTTGTTATTCAAATTTAGGCTGAAGACTTGGTTGCAAACTTTTTCCCGAAGAAACTGTTAGAGCTGGACCAGTTTCTGAAGGTAAGTTTAATAATGAAAAAATTATGCGTTCTTGACATTTTCCACTTGAGATGTGCAAAACACGTGAATTTGATCATGAGTCATTTGATTACATTTTGTTTTTTTAATAGGATCCCACAATTAATATCCGTGAGTTGAAAGAAATTCACTCCGAGATCAATCTGACTGTGCCAGACCCAATTCTTCTTGCAGACATCCACGATGGGCTTGAGGGAGTAAGAAGCCATTTTTAAGTTTCTTCTTCATTCATCAATCAAAAGCAGCACAAGTTGAAAGAGTGATGTAAAGTCTCTGAACAGGATAGGTTTCTGTTGCTTTGTGCAAAAAATTGTCTGTTTGACATGAACCAAAAAGATCAGCAAGTAACCTTGAAATATTTTCTCAATAGCAAAATGCTAAAAAGAGGAAACTCGAAGATGGTGCAGGAGATGACAAAGGTGAGTTTTCCTGGCTAATAAAAAACAGCATCTTGATTTTGGCAAGTGAATAAAATTTGAAACGCATTGATACCCCTTCCCTACATTATTCTGTGGCCCTGTTTACTTCTGGTATTAAGATGTGTTTTGTTAATGCAACACTAAATTATGGAAGCCCGTTTCCACCACTGAATATGTTCTCAGAATTGCAAGTTTATATCTCACAATTATGACTTTTCCTTGCAATTCTGTCATTTTTCTCAGAATTGTGAGATATAAACTCGCAAATGCAAGTTATAAAGTCAGAATTGCAAGATATAAACTCGTAATTCTGAGAAAAAAAGTCAGAATTGTGAGGAGAAAAAAGTCTCAATTACCTTTTTAATTTTTTATTCAGAGGCGGAAACGGGCTTCTATACTAAATGCATGTGTAAACAGGGTTTAAAACTTTTTGAGTTTGTCTATTCTCGACCACTTCCAGGGGCCTGTACCATGAAGCCGGTTTAGCTGGCTAGTGAGTTAAGTTTCAGTTTAGTTTGCGCCAACTCTGGGTTTTAGGTGCCATGAAAGTGGTTTGGCTTTTAGCAGTGTTCATTGCCATGGTAACTTATGCTCCACAGCTAACCTGCTCCAGGGCAGGTTATGTTCTGGTTTAGAGATCTCAAACCGAAATTTGACCAATCAGCTTCAAGCAAAGTGACACATCTCTGACGCAATAAAGCCACTCCTCCAATTTCTCTAACTCCAAATTAGAGGACGCTACAGTAAAACATTTTTAAAGATAAAATCATCTGATTTTTAGAGATGATTATTTTTATAATTATTTTATGCATTACTATACCCTTAATCCATAACACAAACCATCTTAGATTAATTCTAATTATTAAGCTTTTATTTTAAATTAATATAAACCTATAGCTAATATGCAATATAAATAAGTTTTAGAATCAGTAGCTTTAAACATGACTACATATAAGCTTGGATTTTTAAGTGTTTTTATAACTGTACATATTATCAACTCTATAAACTAACTTTACAACTTTTACTTGCACCTACATAGTAAAATATTTGCTTTAAGTATTCCTCTTTCATGGATCCATCATTTCATCTTGCTGGGTAAATGTGTTTAAATTCTTCATATTGTTCAATCTTTTAATCTTTTAAATTGCACTGATTCTCTCACGAGAAGTGAATCACAGTTTAAAGGCATGTGATTGACTACACATTAATGATGTCACACTTTCACGTGCACGCGCTCCATTAACTCATGATCAAGCCTGAGTTGACAGAGAAAGTTGATGATTAGCTTCATGGTACCAACAAAGCCAGATTGGACTGGTTTGGTTTAGTCAACTCAAAACTAATCCTGTAACCCTGAGTTTGTTCAGCCACCGTCATGGTACAGGCCCCAGGTGTAGTTGAAAAGGCATTAGATTAAATGGTAATGTCTCGCCTTTGTTTGTAGTTGGCGGGACCAAGGTCTTTGTCATGCCTGGTGGAATGATGAAAAGCAATGGCAAGCTGGTGGAGCTGATTGAGAAAGTCAAGCCTGAAATCAGAACTCTCATAGAAAAATGCAACACGGTAAGGTCATGTAACCATAATCTCAGACATGCTCTCACTCTTTAAAAGTGTTGTGGATAAATGTCATTTCCTTTGTTTTCTAGGTCAAGATGTGGGTTCAGTTGTTAATCCCAAGAATAGAAGATGGCAACAATTTTGGTGTCTCAATTCAGGTACGGTGTCACCTGTTCTTCACTTGCTACACTGAAAATCTTGTAACAACATGAGCTGCATTTGTTGTAGGCAGATATAAAAGGACAAGCAGTGATTTCTTACAATTTGATGTAATTGTTTTGTTGTTTAAAAAGAAATGATTCCTTCTTTTTGGTCCTGTCTGGGAATGTCAAATGAAAAAGAAATTGTCAGCCATTTAGTTGGAGTTGAGATTGTGTATATCTTCACCATAACAGGAGGAGACTGTGGCTGAACTCAGAACAGTGGAAGGGGAAGCAGCTTCTTACTTAGATCAGATATCCAGGTATGACACATCAATGTTAGTCAAATTAAGAATTATACACTATAGTTTTCCTTCATTTTTTTTTTTTTTTTTTTTTAAATACTTTGTTTTTCAGGTACTATATCACAAGGGCAAAGCTGGTTTCCAAAATAGCAAAATACCCTCATGTTGTAAGTCATATCTAAAGTACACGCATACCTTTTAGATCGAAAATTCAGTAGTTATTTTATTTATGTATAATATTTTGACTCTTATAGGAGGATTATCGTCGCACGGTGACAGAGATTGATGAGAAAGAATACATCAGCCTCAAGATCATAGTGTCAGAACTGAGAAATCAATATGTAAGGATTGCTATAACTGTAATAATTCAAATGATTTTAAAGATTCTTCATTTTGATGTACAGAAAGAAGTCAGTATGTATGTGTTGTCTAGGAGTTGTTGTGATGACTGATTTAATAAAATCTAATTGTCTTGCAGGTAACGTTACATGACATGATCCTGAAGAACATCGAGAAGATCAAGAGGCCGAGGAGCAGCAATACCGATGCTCTGTACTAAGATCTCCCTCCCCTTTCATTCTTGGCCCGTTGTTCCACCATTTGGAGCTAGCTTTAGCCTTCAGGTGGTTTTAGAGCAGTCCTGTCACCCATTATACCTAGGCCAAGAGAAGGACCGCTCAATCAGGCCTGATAAAACATGCCACTTAAGATAGAGATGTAAAATATGGTCACTATTTTAAACACTTTAAAATGAACCCTTTTTGATTTTTCTTCTGTTTCTTAGCGGACAGTATAAATGTATAAAGGCAGAGCCTGAACATGCGTCCCGAGGAAACTGTCTCAGATTTGTTTTTCTTTATTTAATTAAAGAAACGTTTCAACAGTGGACTTCTTTTTTTTTTATCCTTTGCAAAGCCAAATTCCATGTAGTTCTCCATTTCAAATGTTTCTGAGCCTCATTAGGGGTTAAGTGATTATGGATCTATCCATGATGGTCGGTTTCTCTGGTCGAGAAGCAGAGGAGCTCTTATTGATGCTGTATTTCACTGAAGCAGGTTACGTTGTTCACCTGAAATGTACATGTTGGCTGAAGTGGAAGCGAGGCAGTTATTGTGCGAGATTTTATTTGGTGTGTGTGTTGACAGTTATTACGTGATGGAATATTATATTTTCATCTGAAATAACTGATTCATCTAATTCTGGAAGCTTTTATGGTTTCTTTTTGTTCAGTTTTAAGAGTGATACATTTTGCTGAATAAACTATTGTTTTTACAATACATTAAGGCAAGTCATTAACTGCTGTTCTTGTGTTGTGCTTTTTTTTCCTGAATATTTTTTACTCATTTTTATCCATATTATAAACTAATTTCATTTGCAATCCCTGTATGAATACAAGTAAGTTTTACACACACAAAAAACTACACAAGTCCAAAGTGGCAAGGCTTTTTATTTTACTTAAATTGTGGTATGACCGGTTATTTCCATGGAGTTATATTCACTGAAATGGCTAGTAGAACACTGAACTAAACTATTTCAAATACAAAAGCAGAATTAAGAGGAAAACCTTTCAATATACTAAATAACTTATAACAATGGTTCTTTTGTAGTCACGGCCTAAATTATACATTTAAAAAAAATTGTATTCAAAAATGTATGCTGTTGAAATAGAACACTGACTTTTTGTGATAAATGAGAAGTTTGAAAAGAAGTTCACTACAAATGCTTTTCTCATGTACACCATTTGCAGAAATGTGGCTTATGGTTGAACAAATTAGAAAACCGTGACATAGATTTAGACAAGCCCCTTAGTGTACACTATTCATGCAATATATAAAAAGGCTTACATACAAAAAACTGATTTGGTCTCAGGGTTTAGGTTCTAGAAATGGACAAAAATGCCATTTTACTTGAATTTGCATTCTAATCTAATCATTGACCGTTTCCAAACCATGACAGGTGTTGAAGTGTTAACATTCTGGGATCTTCACAAAAAGCAAACCTAGAACAGAAAACCAATATTTTACACCAGTTTTAATAATATACACTATATGTGTGAATCTAAAATAATGCAGCCATATAGCTTTGTAGTTGCAATAATTTCCAGCAGGTGTCAGCATGGAGGAGTTGGATTTAATGAAACAATTTCGAAAACTTTTAAAACTGGTAAAGTTCATTGATAGATACGACATTTAGACAATTTCTCACTCTCAGCTTAAGTCAAGTTACTTTGTTCTTGTTTATATTATAAGCTAAGTAATCATGTAGAATGATTCTGTGAATGTAAGTACCTCACAGAATATAAGCAGGATGTAAAAACTCCTTGGGGACTATGCCAATAGCACCATCCAGCTCTCCGACCCACCATCCATGGATGTTATATTCCTAGTTTAAACAAATAGAAATACAGAGATATATGTGAGGATTTTGTCGATGATCAGAAAACACCTGATTTAGTTGATTTAGAACTGATTTAGTTCAAAGGCAATACATTGGATGAATTTCACTGTTTTATTCATCAGCAAACACATTATAATAGACTCTTTTAAGCAATTTTTGCATATATTGTATCCAAATATGTTTACTCTATATTCATTTTCAGTTTTCTGTCTTATGAACATTAAGCTTAGTCACTTAGGATCTGATGCATGTGTGATGAGGATTTTTATCTCTGGAATCACAGAAAATGAAATGCTGTGGCGAGAGAAGGTACTTATGCTGTTCTTAAGGGTGTTTAGTTGTATGGATCATCAGGGCTTTAAAACTGCACATAAAACAAAGTATCGGGATGTTTACAATAGAACAACATTTTGTGCACCTGCATACACCCATTCAAATGCAGATATAAATGTTAATTCAAATCTTGAAACAGATTTACCAATTTCTATGGTAATTAAAGAAGTGTGTGGTGAATCTGTTGACATAAGTTAGAGACAATGATTGCCGCTAGAGATATTAAGTTTGGGGGCTAGTTTAATAGTGTATGGATAGCACTGGTTCTTGGATGCCTTGAGCGATGCAGAAGAAATGTCTATCCTTTTCTTGAAGCTCCTTGTTTTTCCGCCGTAACATTCTCTTGATTCACTCCTCTCCAAATTCAAATACCTTTAAGAGCTATTCCAGGCCAAAGCTCTTCAGAGTAAGAGTGGAGAGAGCCCCAGATATGGCCTTTAATGAATGAAGACAGATTCAGGTGGACAGGGGTTTATAAATGAGTCAAGTCAAGTCAAGTCACCTTTACTTATATAGCGCTTTTTACAATGCAAATTGTGTCAAAGCACTGCTTTGACATAAATGAGGAGATTAAAGAACACGAGATACACTGAAAGACTGAAGTGTTTTAAGAGCTTTAGTATTCTAGCAGCACACACTGTACATTTAGGCATGATGAGCATGTCATCCATCCGCTGCCTGCTGAGGAGAGTAGGAACTAATTACCTTCCTCTCTTTAAGCACACCCACAGTGCTGAGAGCCTAATGTAGTCCTCAGCCCATGCAGATGAGCCGCTTTAATGATGCTATATGGAATAAAATCCATCTGGATGGTGAGCTCAAAGCCGTTGCGGCATCAACGCCTCGGTATAGCAGTACATCCAAGAACTTGAGCTCTTTGTTTGAGACGCATGCAGCTATGCAGACGGGGATTGTTGGAGGTGTAGATTGATGTTCTCATATGACAGTTCAGTAAACAAGAAGTTAATATTGAATAGCTTACATTTTAGACCCAATATTGGCAGAAAGGACCATTCACAGAGTGTGTTTAGCATTTTAGCGCACAGCTTTTCCATTGTTTTTCTATGCAATAATGTACTAGACAGACATGCTTGACTGTTGTGCTCACATCTTGCCTCTTTTCCAGCGTCTTGTGCATGTCATGTTGTTTTAAAAATGTGGCACTTAAGGCCATTGCACACAGAGTCCAAAGTTTTTGCGCATTGAAAAATAAATACTTCACGTTGTGTCAATCACGTTTACACACTGCCTCCGAAACTTTCATCCATCATAGAAAAAAAAATGGACCCAGGCTCGATTTTCTGCGTTTTCGCATCCGTAGCAAGCGTTTTGACGGATGACGAATATGAAAAGTATGAAAAACGCATACGAAAATTTCAGACTCAGTGTGCAAGGACCTTCAAGTTGAATAAATCATTGTTTTGAAGAAATCGGTTGCGTAAATGATTCAATGGTTTGCTCGTGAAGATGGGCCGTGTCCGAAATCACCCTCTATACCCTTATGCAAGGCACTATTTGAAGGAACAGCTGATGTCCACAAATAATATTATCATGTGCACTCATTTATTCCCATAAGTCGCTTCAGTAATGAGTGTACAAGGAATGCTACTCAACAGAGAGCTGCAATATTAGTGGAGTAAAGTAAGGAATAGTTAATGAGGGTATTGTATGATTTTGCAAGCAGCCAGTCACTTGTTTTGTTCCTAAATGAGTAAATAATTCAATGAATCATAAAGAAATTCACTTGTTTTGTTCAATGGGATAGTAAAGTGTCCATCTTATGCTTATTTTGTCACCTACAATATAGTAAGGATGTATGCTATTTCAGATGCAGCCCTCATTTCAGAACAAACTGACTGAGTAAATGATTCAATGACATACAAATGTGGACCATTTATTGGTTCGAGTGAGTCATTGACTCATTCAATAAACCAATTTGTTCAAAAACACTGATATATTCAGGAACAGACAATTGTGTGTCGCCACCTACTGGTGTAACGAAGTAACTTGTAGAAAGAGTCACTAAAAAATCCCCACCACTAACCCACAGATCGACAGAACTTCTGGCAAAACACAAGTAGAATGCTAAAACAGTGAAAATTACCAGTTTGAATGAACTGTATATCAGCAATCTCTAGAATGGCGAGGACTGGAACAAACTGCTGTATAATACTCCTCGTAATCCCAGGTGCGTTCATGGCTGATCAAGCCATTTCGAACACACTGCACCACCTCCCATCCAACACGCCTCCCTCACCCCCACCCTCCCCAACATGGTGTAACCGTGGGTTCAAACAGAGTACACATGCAGTACAAGAAAGAGAGTCAATACATTCCAGTGCAGTCCGTCCCATTTCGATGACTCGTGTCCTTTTCATTCCTGCCTCATTTTTCCTGCCTCCCAGTATTAGCAATCTGCTTTTCGGCAATGCATCTGTCAGCTAGAGGCATTTGGGAGACATCCAATCTGCGCCTGACCGTAGAAAGGGTTGTTATAGAGATTTACCCGAAAGAACTGCATGGGACAGGGATAATGGGTGGCTTTTCGGGAAGCATCTCTGTAACAGGACAGGGTCAGTTTGGTCTAGGTCTGTTGGGCAGCTGCTGTGAAAGTGAAGTGCGGCGCTGCGATGGCGCTGACCTCCGCACGACCTTCTCCCGAGGAAGGCGGAGTTGGCACAGGGAGCTATCGAGAGTGTGTGTTGCCATGACAACACCTGCAGTGTGCCACTGATATCATTTATTTTGCACTCAGGGGGGCGGCTGGCAATGGTATTCAGATGGGCCCATTGCTCTCCAGCGACCAGGGGACAGATTGACAGCTAATGATGCCTTAAAAAGGAGTGTCTTAACTTGAACAATATCATGACAGGCTCGAAAGTGACTCTTGTCTGTAATAATGCCAGAATACCGATCACCCCTTTCTTCTTCTGCCCCCTATAAATTCCCTCTAAGACGACACACTTTGCATGCACGCCTCCTTCCTCGATCGCATTTTAATCATTTCCCTTATTTACAAACTCTCCCTCGGTGCAAGCGCGCATTCATTTTTTTTGGTTACGAGTAGAAACGCGCACACACCGTGGAGGCAGTAGACATGGTAATAAGAATGAGACATGAGGCCTCTGCCCCTGGCCACCAGCTGACTGAGGTAGGCCTTGGGAGTGATGGAGCGCAGGAAGTCTCTCATTGCCCCGCCGCTGAACCCGGCACTCGGGTGCTACAACCCCCTCCTCCGCTTTTCCTCTCCTGCTTCTCTTTCCTTAACTCGCATCGTAAAGCATCGGCTCCACACGCTCAGTGCTGCACAGGGACTCACTCATCCAGCCATCTTAAAAGACAAACACCAATACGTCACGTTGTTTGCTAGTCCTAAGAAGCAGACACGGCAGGTGGCGAACAGGTATTGATCTGCTGCTCGAGCAAAGACAGGCGTCATTCAATTTATCTCAATCAGTGTATTTCATTTGCATGTCATTTTCATCGTAGCTAGCCATTAAGAACTCGTAATATTAATATTTGTTTGGCGTAGTCAAATAAAGCAAAGCGGGAACGCCGCAGGCCTTTATTTAATCCCAAATCCTGGGCGTTCAAAGGTGTGACATGGAGTAAAAATGTGGATGACCAAATAATCTGCCATCGTAAAAGTACACTTGGGGATTACTGATGGCACTTAAATTTAATAGGCATTTAAAGTGGATTGTGTATGCTGCTGAGAGCCTGTAATGATGGCTGTTTATGTGGCCTCCCATTTATAATAATTATGCAGAGTGTGAGGGGGGCGGCCGAGTGCAGTTCTGGACTATTGGCTTAGGCTGAATAATGACCTACTGTAGTTGACCGCGAGATGACCGTTGCCTTCTGCATGACCCCAGAACCCCAGACTCACCCCCTGATGCCTCTGCTGGTAAATAGAAAGCTCAATATGTCTATACAGCGCCACAAAGAAGGCAGGTCCTTAGATGAGTGTGAGAGAATGAGTTTAAAAAGGATTGTCTATTTCCACTGGATTTTCCTTTTCTTTTATGGCACCTTTTCCTTTTCTTTAGGCATTTTGTAGGAGACTGACCCCCTGGGCGGGAGGCCAACTGGAGCAGTCATCTGTCTGAAGTTTACGAGGATGTGTCCCACAAGGGAGGAGATAACAGTCACAATCACACAGTTTTGTCTGTGAGAACTGCACATTCATATGCAAATTCACTTTATGTCTACCTGTAAAAACCTGCACAGTGGAGCATGAGAAAATTACACATAAACATACATGTTTATCAGATTAAATTGCTGCTTAAAAGCTGTTTGAACAGTTTAAAAGCAGAAAATCATAAAATGCAAAAATAATAAAATAGTTTATAAATATAAAATAATCAATGAATATGAAATAAAACTACATGTGTTTGTTCGTGTGTGTGTGTAAGTGTGTGTGTGAAACACACAAGGAAGCACACAAACTATATATAAACTATACATAAATTAATAAATTAATAAATAATTAATAAATATATTAAGCCAGGTTTTCAATTCAAACCATTAAACATTTGTTTTAAAAACCACTAGATGTGCCACCCGGCTTGAAAAACCGTACAATCTTCAAGCAGAAGGTGGCAGTAGTGTCCACAGCCATACTGATGGAGCATCTGGATGTTAAAAGTAGGTTGGACCTTGTCTAGACTGGCATCTAAGATTCCTGGTTTACAGCCCCTAATAGTGAGAGTGTAAAGCACATGCTGTAGAAAGACCAAGACGAGCTGAAAGAAAGGGATATCGGTGGGCTTGCATGTTAAAAGGGTCCTGGAGGAGTTTGCCTCCATCTTTAGTGCAATAAATCTCTTTGATTCTCATTCCAGGATTTTAAGGGGATTCCAGTGGGAATTCTGGCATGTGTTGGGTCTGACCTTTGGGAGTTATGTACTTTGAATCTAGGGGCATAAATTAAGAGTTTGGAATGCAAAAGGATGGCATGGCTGAAGAAGAAGAAGAAGAAGAAAAAAAAACCTCTCCATGGGCCCCTTCAACTACACATGTAGGGAAAAACTGAACACAGCAAACAAACTATAATGCAAATAACAAAAGTTATAAAAAATAAGACAAATTAAAGTACATTTGTTAGGTAGCGTACATGCAATGTGATTAGAGCAGGAAGAAAAACATCCCCAAATGTCCTGCTGCCGTGATTCTTCAGCCCTGAGGATTGAGTAGGCTGTACAAAGCTGGCAGATGGATGTTAGCCTTAGCCACTATTTCATGTTCAAGTGTTCTGAACTAAGGAGCCATGCGGCATGAGCAGGGAAACAATGGCGGCAAGGGAGGAAACAGCAAGCCGTAGTGCAACCATTATGGTTGCACACAAAATGAACTCTAAATGATTCACCAGTAAAATTGAACAAAAAAAATTGAGATTGTATTGAAATTCAGTGTTGGGTTTTGATAAATTACAAGGCGGTGCAATCCTGAACATTTGATTGTATGGATAAAAAAAAACAAAAAAACATTTTAAAATAAATTGGTTTACAATAACATGAGGGTGAAAATCGTGACAAAATTTTCATTTTGTGATGAACTACCCCATTAAATTTAATTTCCATGTTCCATCTGAGCATTACCAAAATACTCTAATAATAACCACTAATGACGGAAATATTTTGTGCATGTGCTATCACACTCCCAAATGCTCCCACATATTATAGATACGTGTAGTGATTCGTGTAGATGAGCCGAATAGCTGTTTATTCACTGTAAGTGGTGGATCAATAAAGACTGATGAGAGAGCTTTTTTTAATCTGTATGCTCTGCTTACACCAGTGCTGTGACAGTGCTGTCGACCTCTTTGATTTGTGACTTCACAGCGGTCAATCATAGCGCTGCCTCAAAAACCTGTTGGTTAGCGGAATTGATTTAGCACTTTCCACGTCTTTATCACCTTGTAATTACGCTCGGTGTTGACACAAATATACTTGGCCTCCCCTCCATGCCTCTGTGCAGCAGAATTTATGCACTCAGGTTTTATGACCACTGCTTTATGAGTGCGACCACTAGAGTTGGGCTTGAGTTCTAGCCAACGGCCTATATTTCATTCAGTAAGGTCAACGTACCAGGGAAGCACCCGTAAAACAAGAGCAGTCCCACATTGTCTGAGGATGCATCCGAAGAGGTCTACAAGATTTGAGCGATACAAGTGCAGCCATTTCGAAAATACTGCCATCAATAAAAGCTATTTCAATTACACGTCAGTCACAGAGGGATTAAAAGTAAGAGCTGATAAATCTACTTGTCTGAATATAATAACAGCATGATGACAAAATCAAAGACAGGCTCTAGCTATCGGAGATAGTTAGACTCATTGTTTACACGAATTAGAAATACGGCATGAGATTAAATTAAATGACCCATGCATATTCTTACTGTGTTTTGATAACTAACCACAGTGGATATAGCATACACTCACTGTTTTTTAAATAACCGAATCAAACCTGTTTTAGCTCTCCTGTTATTTAATTCTGATTTTAGGGTTCATTAGCTGTCATATCTGTACATTTCATTAGGGATTAATTAATTAATTAATTTGTTTTTATTTGTCACATACACAATTATACAGAGTATAGCCAGCAGTGAAATGTGTGCTCTGCATTTAACCCATCCAAGTGTACACTCAGTAGTAACATACACCCGGAGCAGTGGGCAGCCAACGCTGCGGCGCCCGGGGAGCATTTGGGGGTTCGGTGCCTTGCTCAAGGGTCTCACCTCAGTCATGGTATTGAGGGTGGAGAGAGCGTTGGTTATTCACTCCCCCCACCTACAATCCCTGCCGGACCTGAGACTCGAACCCACAACCTTCGGGTTACAAGTCCAACTCTCTATCCATTAGGCCACGACTGCCCCCTACAAACTAATGAATATCAAGAGTGCTAAAAATAATAGTATAATTCTTTCTTAAAGGGATCAAACAAAATTCAATTTAATTCTGTCATAATTTACTCACATTCCAAGTTCCAAACCTATGTAAGTTTATTGGTAGATCATTTCATCTGTTGAATACAAAAGAAGATATATATATATATATATATATATATATATATATATAGGCAAACAAACAGCTGCTGGTAGCCATTGACTTGCATAGTATGGGAAAAAATACTATAAAAGGCAATGGCTACCGGCAACTGTTTGTTTAACAACATTCTTCAAACTATTTTCTTTTGTGTTTCTTTTTTTCTTTTTCTTTTTTTTGCAGAACATAAAAGATTTTTAAAGAATGTTTTAACTGTTTTTGTCCATGTAATGAAAAAACAACAACATAGGACTGCACTAACTTTCATTGTATGGCCAAAAAACACAGATATTATTTAAAAAAAAAAAAAAAAAGTGTGTTACTAAGAAGAAAGAAGGTCATACTGGCATGCAACGACAATGATGACAGAGTTTTCATTTTGGATGAACTATCCCTTTAAGATAACAGCTCAGTTAAAGACTAAATTAAAACACATCGATTCTTTCAGTGGTGTATCTTTAAGAAACAGCTAAACTATGTGTTCCTGCTAACATCCCATTTGTAGGACACAAAAATATATAGATTAAAGCGAATGCACCAAATAAAGTGGTTTGCTTGGCTGATCACTCAATTTTCCAAGACACAGCTACTGCAATGAATCAACAGCCTATTATTGAGAATGTGCCTGTGTGAACAAAGTATTGCAGTGGTCTACAGACCGCAGATGTACAAGGGGCTTTCTGTTACGTCAATATGACAAGCTGTAAAAACAGATTTAATTTGTAACCTGCAAATCTCTTGGATATATGTAAGAACAGTCATTAGAAATGTAACTGCTTTGTTAAAAAGCCGATGTGTTGCTGATATTCATTTCTTAAATTGTGTGATTGATATAGAATAATTAACAGAAAAAAGCAGTAGAAATAGAAGCCACAAATCCTGATTCATTATATTTTGGCTGAGGCCTTCATTGTAAAATGCTACAATGAGAATGTACTGACTGAGTGAAGACCGTCGCAGCTTTGTCATTTAGAATACAGTAAATGAATAGCCGCGAAGAGAAAGTCAGTGAGTATTGACCAATATGACTCATCTTATGGCCAGCTGCGTATTATTCATCATTAGTGAGGAGATGGATAGAGCGAGATAAGAGAAAAGAAAATCAAAATACATGCAGAGTGCTTCAACTAACAAATCAGCCAAGGACACAGCCAACAGTGCTGAACTAAAAGTCTGACCTTGTGTGTGTGTGTGTTTTTATGTAAGAGTTTGAGGGAACAAACACAGACCTTGCTAAGGATGTAGATGAGATCTCCTCTCTGGAAGGCCAACTCATCTGGTCCATCAGCTTCACAGTCCCACAAGCCTTGGTAATAATTTGCATAATCTGAAGTCCCTTTATTTAAAACACAGAAGTAAAAAATAAACATTTATGGTCAATTTCTAGCACCTCTCTATCAATGCACACAATCTACTTACCAGACTTTTCAGTCCACTCTTCAGCATTGTCAGTATTTTCATCATCTGAAAAATACAGAGGGTCAGAGGTTACAGAAATACAGAACAAGTACATACATTAATCTTTTGGCATCGGTCTACAGCAGCTAATAATGCTAAATTTTCCTTGCAAGTTCAACTTCTGGATCAACTTTGTGTACACGTCTGAACTCTTTCATAAGTATATTAAACAATATGTGCGGTGCTGGCAGAACAGCCAGCTCGTGTTTGATTTATAGGGGAGGTGCCAGGCTGGGTTAGATGGCTAGTGTGTTTCAGGCAGACAGGCATTGATTCTGGGCGTGGCACCTCTAGGTCTATGAGGTGACAGTGATAGCCCAGCTTTCCGTCTCCCACATCCATCCTCACGCTGTCAGCCTGCCGATAAAACCACCGTCCAGCAACCCTATACTTCCCACAGCACAAGCTTGCCCTGAGCTTCCAGGAACAGCATGGGGAAAAAAACCTGTAAAGCTAAAGTAGCCCTTTACCATATGCGCAAGTGCGAAATATACATCTAAAACGTGTGTTGGAATCTGTTGCATGAGGCTTAATTGGGAAAAAAAAGAAATGAGATTTCAACATTAGCATTGTCAAAATGTAAAATGATGAGTGAATTCTGAATCTCAAAAAATTTCCAGTGAAAATCAAATTTTTTAGATTAATTTCCAGGATAGTGCTGAAGTGTTAATGAATTATATATATATATATATATATATATATATATATATATATATATATATATATATATATATATATATATTCTACCATTTAAAAGTTTGTGATAAAAATGTTTTTAAAAGAAGTGTCTTATGCTCACCAAGCCTGCATTTATTTGATCAGAAATATAAGAAAAGAGCAATATTGTGAAATATCATTACAATTTATAATAACTTAACTATTTTAAAATATTTTTAAATATAATTCATTCCTGTGATGGCAAAGCTAAATTTTCAGCAGCTATTACTTTAGTCTTTAGCGTCACATGATCCTTTAGAAATCCTTCCAATATGCTGATTTGGTGCTCAAGAAATATTTGGTTACTTTAATGTGTCCTTGTTACAGTGTAATTATACATTTAATTACTGCATAATATTAATTAACTACATGTACTTACTATATGGTTAGGGTTAGGATTTGGGTTAGGGTTACTTGCATGTAATTAAGCATCATTTATTGTTATTATAATAGTAAGTACATGTAACGTGTAACAAGGATACCTTCAAATAAAGTGTTACCAAATATTTCTTATTATTATCAACACTAAAAACAGTTTAATATTTTTGTGGAAACCATGATAAAAAAAATTCAGAATTATTTGATGAACAGAAAGTTTAAAAGCACAGAATCTATTCATATAAATGTCTTTACTGTAACTTTTGATCAATTTAACGCATCCTTGGTGAATAAAAGTATTAATTTCTTAAAAATATCTTACTGACCCCAAAAGTTTGAATGGTATGATAAATGAGATTAGTTTATATATCAGCACACTACATTCAGCACTTTTTAGACAATGTCATAAAAGACCTGCTCAGCACTTTTCCAAACTGAAAATCTGAGAGGCGTAAGAAGATGAGAGAGAGATGAATGAAGGACAGAAAAGTGAGAGAGGTGGTCACTCGATCCGCCATCTGTGGCCAGCTCAGCTGCCCAGCACACATGGCAAAGTAAGGTGAAAATGACAGCACTCCAGAGTGATGTATTTCTCCTCAGAGATCTCAGTAGGTCCTCTGAGGGTCCTGCTATCACTCTGGGTGACCAGATCTTGATGTATATGCTCTTATTGATGGTGTTCAACACAGTAGCGTTGATGGTTACAACCTCACTTACTTTGTTCCAAAATCCCCTCAAAAACTAATGTCAGTATTTTTTAGTATTTTAGTAGTTTTTTGAGGATAATCCAATATTAAGCCCTGTTTTGTTAAAAGGGCCAATCAATGAGATACATTGTTTTTTTTCCTGTACCTGGAAGCACTTCATAAATGTCCTCTTCATCCTCTTCATCATCTTCATCTTCTTGAGTTCCTCTTTGGTCCTTCCATTCCTCACGGCTGCTTTGGGGGGTTTGTCCCAGATTCGGGGTTATAACCGGTGCAGATGCTGGCCCAGGACGTGGTGGTGGAGGTGTGGTAGCTCCTTCAATGTCATCATATGTCTCTTCCTCTTCTTCCACCTCCTCTTCCTCATCATCATCAAAGGGGATGAAGTTAGAGCTCAGATCTTGGAGAAAAGCCATAAAAATCATTAACGCCTAAATAATGAAAATAAGAGCAGACAAATAAGACAAATTCCTGGTGGCAGTGAATCTCATTCTAATTATGTTAACCAGTCTACATGTAGTGGTGTGAAGCACGTAGTGAAAAGTAGTCGTAGTCTATTTTAATCAAAAATACGGTAATTTTGTGAAATATTATTATATTTTCCTACAGTCTCACATGTCACTCTCCAAATATTGGAGAGAAGCCATAAAAGCAAACATTAACACCAAAATAATGAAAATGACAGCAGACAAATAATATCTACACTTAGTGGGGTCCCAAAAGTCTGAGGCCACCAGTGACTATTTAGCAATTTCCTAATTTAATGTTTTTTATTTCAAATTACATTTAATTAGATTAATTTAATTTGAGTGAAAACCTAAACTAATAACATGAATTTTATGTCTTCATTGTCTTTTCTTCTTGACAGTTGGACTCCAGACAGATTAACTCTACAAGTTTGCACTGATGATCATGTGATCCACAATTTGGACACAATTTCAAAAATTTGCTTTGTCAATAACTAGTACATAAATAGTTCATAAAATGTAACATTTAAATAATTAAACTCATTGAATTTTTGGTTTAAATCCAACTTTGAATGATTGTCAGAGTGTTCTCACATTTTTGGAACTCAGTGTAGCTTTGGAGAATTAATTAAAAAAAATATCAGAAATTTAACACTGTGCAGCAATCTGGAGAAGAAAAAGTGTTATATTTGACATTTATTACAGTGCTAAAACTAAACGATGCTTGTGCCATTTGGCTGTATGTACATGTGCGAAGGGGGTGGGGAGGGAGAAAACTATCTCAGGAGTGTCCATTACTTCCCGCAAATCAGAGGGCCGCATTGAGCCCATTTTAGAGTGGCGAGGGTGCCTCAGATCTGTCTCAGATGAAGTGAGGGCCTGATTGCAGGTGACTGAGCTCTGTAACACAGGCTATTGTATCCTCACTGCCTGGATGCCAAGCAGGACCAGATCGATGCCCCTAAAGGATGACCAGGCAAATCCCAATCAATTTCCTGTAAAGAGCGCTGTGCTACGGGGAAGAGGAGGCAGCCTGAAGCACGTTGGACTCAGAAGCTCAGTGACGTGCTGCATGAGGAGGTCTAGAGACTATCTTATTGGCTGAGCCAGGAGGAAAGTTATATGCCTTTTTTTTATTTATTTTTTTTATAAAAATGCCCTTTTCACCTCACGATGATCACCTTGGTATTTGGATCAAGTCAGATGCATTCAGCATAATATAATACACGTTATGCATTCTAATAAAAATGTATTTCATATCTCACATACCCTTAAGAACAAAATTGATCTGGTCCACCCATTCCCTGGCCTCACGGGGACTGCTGGCAGTGAACTGCAGAGAAAAACTATCATTGTTGATTTGGAGGCTATTCTCATTCTTCATTGTAATGACAGCAAGATGACTGAATACAGCTACAGCAGTGAGCAATGTGAGTGTGTTTGTGTGTGTTGAACCTGGTAAGAACGTCTTCCAGGGGCGCTCAACTCGAAGCACGAATTCTTCTTGGAGTCTTTCCGTAAACTGGGCACCAGCTCTGCACTGTAGCCGTTAATATAAAATGAGCCCTTCTGCTGCTTGTCTGAATTCAGAAGACAAAATCCAAGATTCTCAATATTTCTGTCTTTGATGTTCATGAAAAGACTTGTATACCTTATTAAACAGGGCAAAACATACCTTTGTCACTCCCGAAGTAATAAAATATGGTGTTGTTTAGCACACACCATCGCTTTTGCCATTCCATGCTGAAGAAACTGTGATCTGAAAAAAGAAAAAGATTAGAAATGCTTGTGGATGCTGTGATTTGTGATGCTTTGATTTGAAAGATTCCTACCACGTCTCTTCTTCTCCAGGTAGCCTTGCTTTAGGATGTTGCTCAGGTCCTGTGCAGCCACCAGAGGGATCTCTTCAAAAACTATCAATCAGAAATCAAGGGAAATAATGTTGTGAAATAATGTGGTATGATATAAAATGAATGAAAAACACACTTACTCAAACATGAAATAGAACACGTATGCTTATTGTTTATACAATGGAAATAATTATTTATAAAAAAACATAAGATTTTTTTATACTTTCGACAGAAGTCTCTTGGGCTCACCAAGGCTGAATTTATTTGAAAAATACAGAACAAGCAGTACTTTTGTGAAATATTATTACAGTTATAAATAACTGTTTTCTATTTTAATATATTTGAGAATGCAATTAATTCCTGTGATGGCAAAGCTGAATTTTCAGCAGCCTTCTGTGTCGCATGATCCTTCAGAAATCCTTTGAATATGCAGATTTGGTGCTTTAGAAAGTAAAAAATAAATAAATAAATTTATTAGAAATAGAATGTTATTTAACAAATTATGTATTTACTGTCATACTATCACCTCTAGTCAATTTAATGTGTCCTTGTTGAACAAAATAATAAATTTCTTTAAAAATGAAATAAATTGTGTGTATATATATATATATATATATATATATATATATATACACAATTTAAAATTACCATTTTTGACTGTCATCTTAAGGTGGTATAACCTCTAGGTTTAGGGAAGCATTTATATATATATAGCATTTATATATATACTATATATATATATATATATATATATATATATATATATATATATATATATATATATATAGTATATATATAAATGCTGTCAAAATAAATGTAAATGCATCCAACATAAAAGTTTTGTTTACATATGTATGTTCTGTGTATATTTATTGTGTATATATAAATACACACACATGCATATATTTCACAAAAATAGGTTATGTTTATATATTAAATGTATTTATTTATAATATAAATTATATGAATATAAATATAGACACGTAAATATTTTCAAAATATATACTGTATGTGTGTATTTATATATACATAATAAATATACACAGAACACACAAATATGTTATTCAAAGTAAAACCTTAGTTTGGATGCGACTTACTTAACCATACATCAATGGAAAGCTTCTTTATTTGGCTTTCAGGTGATGTATAAATCTCAATTTCACAAAATTGACCCTTATGACTGGTTTTGTGGTCCAGGGTTACACACACACACACACACACACACACACACACACTCACATGTCTGGTCAGCTATCCTTGTAGAGACTCTCCATAGGCGTAATGGTTTTTATACTGTACAAACCGTATTTTCTATTGCCCTACACCTAAACCTACCCCTTACAGGAAACTTGAGCATTTTTACTTTCTAAAATAAAAAAACTCACTCTGTATGATTTATAAGCTTTTGTACCCATGGGGACCTCAATTTAGGTCCCCACCGTAACCCGACTCCCCATTAGTCTGTGATTATTCAGGTTTAAGTCCCCACCAGAATATATAAACCTGTACACACACACAGAGAGATATTTATAAATATAGCAGTTAATATAAATTATATATATATATATATATATATATATATATATATATATATATATATATATATATATATATATATATGTATAGGTGTAGATGATGTACAAAGGTGTCCCATTAAGCTTTTGCACCCCTAAAATTACCATTTTTGACTGTCATCTTAAGGTGGTATAACCTCTAGGTTTAGGGAAGAGGGGGCTTGGCCCGGTCCCCTGATTGCACTGCTAATATGATGACAACTGTAATAAGAATATATCAAAATTTCGTGCAGGGCTCGCTGCACTTTAATCTGCACCCATGTGCCTATTTTTAGCATGTTTTCTAGGGCATATGAGAGTGGCAGCGCAGGCGAACAATTTGCTGCAAACAGGGAAACAAGACACAAATCCTCACCCTCGCGATCCGGCTTTCATCAACTTCAAACCTCAAGAGCTAAAAGAGAGCGTAGGCGACAGGTGGGCCTCTGGGCACGCTACCAGACTTATTTAAAACTCATTTAGACACGAGCAGATGCTTCCTTCCCTGCACACTAATGTCGAAGTAATCTCTGTGGCATCTCTTCTCTTTGAGCTAAGGATGCCATTCAATGCAGACAGCGTTATGCAGTCAACTGTGCAGAGGTCTTGAACTTGTCACTGTAAAAAAAAGTCAAAAGAACAACAATAAGCGCAACTGTGATGTGAGTGGTGGATATAACAGCTTGGAGAATCTAATGTCTCTATAAATAAGACTCAGCTCATCAAACGCACCCAGTCTGCGTGACATCAGCATCGAGCACTGTAGCCTGCCATGTTGTGTGTCCAGTTTATCAGACAGATGACCATCTCGCAGAGGAGCCCTTTGACCCTCACTCACATTCATGAACACACATGAGCCTTTTCTGTACACACGGTCACATCTACGTCGTGATAAATACAACTGTTTGTCAAGGGTAAGTTGATGTATCATCGAAAAAAACAGAGGCCTCGGTCCAGCCACTTCTCTGTTCATTTTTCTCTTTGTGCGCTTTCGTCCAGACACCTTTTACTCCCCTCATCCATCCACATCCCCCTCTGTTCATTTATCTAAAAGGTCAAGCCCCGGTAATAGTTCAGAAGAAACAGAATAAACAGAAGAAATGTGAGAATGGCGTAGAATTAACAGTCTCTCTAATCTTCACACACCTACTGACAACCTTCTTCCTCAGGCCTTGCTGTCTGACCCCATGGTGCGGTCAGAGACTTAAGCAATGGCAAAATGAATGGCGAATTTGTGTTCAGTCATTCTTCACAACCTAGGACCTGCCTTCCCGAGGAAACCAAACAGTGGGCGTGTTTCTGGCCAGTCACTATATTCGTGATTCTTCCACAGGGTAGCAGTGTAACCAAACATTTCACCTACAGAAAAAAATGGCATGTTTTTCTATTCTGAACTGTCTCCAAGGAAACCCAAGTTTCTGATTGGCCAAACAGACACAACATTTAACTTCAGTCATTTCCTTCAAACCAATCAGAGCTTGATATATTTAAAGCCACAGAGGACAAAAAGCAGCCAAAAAGGCAGTGGAAAAAAAATCAAGAGCTTGAACTACATTACATGTCTGCCTGTTTCTTACATTGTGTCAGTTTCCTTAGAGTCTACATGTTTTTATAAACATGCACATTTGAAACCATCATAAATAAAATCATTTACCTCTGTAGAACTATTAAAGTGACATAAAAAATGCACGTGGCAACGGTCTTGAGGATTTTCATTTCCACTATAAATTGCATTTTTAATTATTCAGAGCGGTGAGGTTTCTTAACTCTCACCCCTTGCATTCTCCCTCCTTAATTAGCAACAGGCCAATCATTTCCATTTAAACGTGCTGTGGATGTTTATGAATATTTCAGAGTGTTACATCACCATTGTTCTCAGAGGCTTTGTGCTGTTAGGCCTTTTCCAACTTCATTTATTTTGTTTTCTCATGTTGTTCTTTACCAACATCAATCATTCTGAAGTATTCAAAGACGAAAACGGAGCATCAAAATGTATCAAAAACCATTCATCAGAGGACTTATTTAGTTTTCGCTAAGCAGACGTTCAATTCCAAGCTTGATTTTGTCAGTAACTCATGACAAGAGGCACACAAATACGTGGAAATGTGGGGAGAGGAGAAAGGGAGCGACACAAAGCTAATGACTTTCCTCCAGGCGCTCTCCGCGGCTGCTAGACGCTTTGTGGTGATGCATGGCATGGCCTCTGCGATGTGGCAGGGCGAGATTGGTGGAGTGAGGCATTGAGCGTGCCACGCAGAGGGACGTTCATCAGTGCCACAGCAGCAGGAGAGCGGGGACTGATGCCACGAGAGGAGCTCGGCGGGATACGGGAGAACCAAGAGATGGCCAGCCCAGCCTCCCTCCCCCTCCTTCTGCAACATGGAGGTAGGCACAGCTCCAGGTCACGCTACTCCTATCTCTGCCTGCCACCACCAATGGGCTGCTGTGTTTACTCCTCACAGACTCGTTCGGCAGAAAACACTTTTGTAACAATGACATCGAAAAAATTTGACAGCGAGAGCAGCAGGTCTCAAATGAGTGGCGAACAAACAACCTCATATACTATTTAATTAATTACCGTTCGTCATAAGCTCATTTCAGGTGTTCATATTGGATAATAAAGCTGGGCTCTGTGCGCATTTAACATCCTCACCAACATGCATAATACTGGCTCCCAGGTGATGTTATGAGCACAGCAGGTGATTCGGCTATAAAAGTCTGATTGATGCTGTAATGATCCGAGGAAGTTAATGTAAAACACCATTAAATAGCATCACAGTTGAGTGACTATAAGTCAATGACAGGGCACAGTCAGCACTGACAGATGCAAAGGCCTGTCAAAGACATAAATGCGGCAAAATGTAGATTTATTTATACATTTAAGTTTGTTTTCGTTCAATGTTTTAAATGCCTGACAAAGGTCAGATGATCAAAATGTTACATTAAATATTTTATATTTTTGGCAATGTGCGTGATTTCTCTTCTCTGTTTGTCTCTTTATGACATTTGTAATTATCAAAATGCACATAATTGATCAAATTATTAAATATCTAGGGAAGATTGCATGTCTGCATTTCAGGTGTAGCCACCTCAATGTTTCCGAATGCGACCATCGACACAATACAATGATTTACTGTGGACACAAAAGTCAAGACCACTAACATGAAAGATTACTAACCGATCATGTGATCACATTTGCATACTGAAGCATTCCGTTATAATGCACCAAATTTTACAAATAGAGATACACTGAATTCTCAATACAGATAAGCTGCTAATTATTTTCATGTTATGGCTGATATCTGATAAATGGCTGATTTTAAAATTCTATTCTAATTTGTCTAAATAAATTTAAAAATAAAACACTACAGTCTTAATTAATCATTTTAATGCTACAACTGAATTTTGTCATTAAAATAATATATATGAAAATGAATATTAATTTTGAGGACGTTTAAGAGTTTTATTAAATTACTGTAATGTATATTTAACCTATATACACACACAACACTGATAAATGAAAAAAATATATATCAAGCAATAAGCCAAAAAGACAAGAAGATGCCTGTATATACAGTATATAAACAGTGCAAGAAATCTGCATCAGATCGATGCCCTATCCATGTCTTCCAGTTACGCACCGTGTGCACGGGACGCACGGGCCTGTGGCTGACCTCGGCGTGAACCTCAGAGATGAGGTGAAACAGAAGGCACGAGGGTCCCTGGGGGGCTGAGGGGAGAGGCAGGGGAGGAATGCTGATCAGGGAGCGATGGAGAGACCAGAATTACTACGCTCTCCTGTACAGCACTTGATTAGAAAAAAGGAGCACTCCGAGCATCCTTAACCCCCCTGTACTGCACACCAATACGCAAACTGCACACAGAGAACAGCAAATTGACACATTTTTCCTCATTAAAGGCAAAGGCAGTGGCCTCTGTGCAATGCCTGCGCATAGCAAACATTAGGAGGCTGAGAAAAAAGAGGGAAAGGCATTAGGGAGGGGGAGCGAATGACTGAGAGAGAGAGATCCCTAGGTGAACGGCTCAATTGAACATCACCTCTCTAAATTGTCCTTAACAAGAACTGATTCGATTTGAATGAAAAGGATCTGTTATTCACAACATGAGACCTGAAATCATGCAGCCCCTGAACAGTTGTGCTGTATTACTTATTATTTACAAGATTCCAGGATGGACCTTTAGCCGGCCTCTGTTTAAAGGCGCAATTGTGGGCTTCACACATGATGTGGGAAACCATTTACCATGCTTTAGTGCCACAACATTGTTCCTTTACTGACGAGCCGCACCATACAAGAGGAAAATTTATAGTCTGGCAATGAGCAAGGAAAGCAAAGGGGGTCCTCCGTTGAGAGACCAGAGCTCTATAAATTTTACCCCCATATATTATGACATCCAAAAGTTTAACTGCAAATACTATAATCCTGAGATGGCAGAGAGGTGGACTGGGGTGCGACAGCCAGAGGAGATATGACTCGAAAGCAGTGTCATCATCACACACTGCTGCAAAGAAAAATGAGTTCGGCGAGATGTGGAAATATACTTAAACTAGTGGAGCTGAGGCATGAGAAAGCTTGGAAATCGGTGCTGTCGGTTATAGCCAATTCACAAAGAAAAATGAACTAACTAAACATCAATATACAATAAAAATGAGTGTGTGTTTATTTCAACCAGAATTATGAGCAGGTTTTTAATAAAAGCTACAAAAAGAGGAAAAAATATAAAAGGAAGCCCAGTTCATTAATTTCACACAAGAAGGTAAAAGTGACTGCATATACAGATCTTCATCTATTACCTTTGTATTTAACAAAATCAAGATAAAAACACAGATGCAATGTTTTAAATAAACTACCTACATTAGACAATATAATATAATTCAGGCATTTATTTAATTATTTTTAAACATAGCATTGCATTGCTGCTGCTGTTTCGATTAGCCGTTCAATATCATTTTGGATCCATGTACAAGACACTCTATCACAAGCAAATGTTTTGAATGTGGGGAGAAATTGAGACATTCCTATAAGAGAAGAAAAAAAGGGTTGAGACGGGGAGTGTTGTATTTCGGAATGAATTGTAAAAACATCAGTTTAACCAATTAGAAAGTAACTACAGTGCTAAATTATATACCACCACCCTTCTGAGGTGACAGTGCAAGTTGTAAGTCTTTACAAATATAAGGGATTTCCAGGACAAAAAAGAGGTAAGCATGTATAATTTCTTCTGCCTTATAACTGCATTGGATCATGTTGATGGATGCTAAACAACTGTTATCATCTAATAAGCAGTTAATTTTGTTTAATTTAAAATATAACATCACACACACAGCTTTTCATCTGGGTGTTTAAAAAATAGGCCTATATATAAAAATATATAAATATCATGGCTAACCAGACAGGTTCGTAACAGTCTGTTTCAACTGGACCCACAGAATGGCCAACAGACTACATTTAACACACACTGCCTGTTTTGTTAGAGCTGCTCATCTGTTTTTTCTACATCCCAAATGTACATGTGAAATGGCCTAATATTGAAATATTATTTGTGTAGCATAACAATAATAATATCAAATAGAATAAAAATCCATGTTTTCTTGTAGGCTACTAATGTTGAAACAAAATATATTATAGTCCTAGTCCTCCTATTGCAGATATCGATTTAATTAATTTAAATTATATGAGAGCAGATGCACTTCGACGGTAAATATGCTATAGGGCTATAGCCTAGAGACTATTAAAAAAAAAAAACATAAAGGTAAAGGAATACTATTGGACGATTCCGTAGTTTTACATCTGCTTTAAAGCTGTTAGGTCTTCTTTGAACAGTTTTGATAATATTCCAGCGGACACGTGTCGACAGTCTGCGGACGGCAAATCAAGATTCATGATATCGAGCATCGATCACATGAGGAAGTTTGACGTGTTTGTTAACGCTCACACATGTGTGCCACACAGGTATTTATGACCGTCTGACAAACTCCAGAAAACTGCTATTGTGGATCTGTTTTATTTAACTGAGAATTAGTGAGTGAAAATAATCAGATTTCCAATTCAGAAAAAAAACATGAAATTCGATAGTACTAAGTAATGGCCTAAAAGTGTCGTTTAGTTTATATAAAACGTGTAAATATCAGTAGGATTGCTTTAGTTTGAGGAAAACGGTAAAAGCTAAATAAAAAAAGTCCACCAGAGGGCGCGTGTTAAGTGAAAGTGAACTTTGACAACACTGACTGTAAAATAATTCAGTAGGCCTATAGCATATAATACATACATAAAACTTAAAAAACAGAATCTAACATCTAACAGAACATGACGACGAATAAACATTTAAAATTAGGCTATTTAAATGACATCCTAATGAAAGTTGTCTCTATTTCTCACAAATATTTATTTTTAGTGTGTAGACTTGTAGGATAGGCTATATCTCGATTTTTTTCCGATTTTAACAAATAGGCCTACCTGCTTGAATTGATTTCTAGTAGGCCTATATGCTAACTATTATAGCCTAGACACCGTTCACATTTAAACCCATTTTTCATTTATTCATTCATTCTACCATAAATAATCAATACATTTTGTTAACTCAATGAGATCGTGATTTTTCAATTCAATCACCGGGAATGTTTCGACCTATGAAAAAATAAAACATCACAAAATATAGGCTAATTTTATTTCAGTAGGCTAACAGTAAATTGGATTAGGCATAAACAATACATTTATAAACAGCTACATATATCCAAAATTAAGCTATACATTATAGATTTTATAAATTATATTATTACTATAAATTGAAATATAATTATATTGAAATATTCAGAATAGTTCGTTTTAATGCTAAAAAAAATCCATCAGTGGCGTTATTTAGCTGGGCTTACTGCATTGCTTTTTACATCCTAACTAGCTATTATTCTGTTAAACTAGTTTCGTTTCCAAATAATAATAATAAAACATTTAGCCTACTTCACCTTTGTCGAGTGTTAGCCTATAGACTATTTTTTACATGAGTTCCGGATTCTCTTATTTTTGAGAAATTCGTTTAGAGCTAAATAAGCTAGGCCCGTATAGCCTACATATATCAGAACAATATTCAATAACCAAAACGAACAATTCTCATTCGAAATACTTTCTAAATACCTTTATAGTAATTTGCCTAAAAAATACCGTCTTTGTGGAGCAGCACGCGCAGTTGGCCTATAGGTCTACAGTGCAGGAGAACCGCGCGTGTCTTTGAGTAAATAAATAGAATGTTCAAAGGCTTCAAACGTTAAAAAATAGAACTACAAGAGCCAGCAGTTAACATCTGTAATCTTAATCCAGCCATGTATGAGCAATGTCCTCTTTATAAAAATAAAACTTGTGCTTTATTTTAAATAATTTATTATATACACAACACAAATCTGGAGACAATTTTCCATCTTATGCTACTCTATAAAATTTAGGAGAGCAGGATAAGTTAACTTGAAGTGTTTTTATTGGCTCAAGGTGCTTATGGACTGCAGCCAGGCATTGTTGTAACAAAAAAATCACTTCATGGAAAATCCTCATCTTGTGATAACATCAAGAGGATTTTTTCTGTTGTACATTGGAATCTGTCATATCATGGCCCTGCCAGTCATCATGAAAATGATTTGGTTCAGTGGTTACCGATGGTTGTGTTTTATCACACACACTGCAGTAATGTGCATTCAGGCCAGAAATCTCCCAAACTTAAATATAGCCTCTCACTCATGAAGCTCCTTACTCAAATTCAGAACCATGTGGGGGAAAAACCCTTTTATGATTATTACATGTTTCAACACTCAATTTAAAACATATGGTAAATTAGGCAATTAGCATAATATTTTCCATTTTTTGACAGATAAATGATACCTACACATGCTGACAAATCATAGGGTGGAAAGACATTTCATGGAAAAACAGTTCGTCTGGTCAGTTTAAAGATGTGAAAACATTCCAAAATGCTGCTGTAGAACAGACCTCAAAGAGTCAGAAACGTCAAATGGATTATGTCAGCAAATACAAACAAAAAAGAATCTGTGAATGTTCGTTTCTAGCATAAAAACATTGCACAAATGCCCTTGCAAAACACAAGCATTTGTAAATATTAAGAATGCAACAGACTGGCTGCCGAGAGCAAATCTGCATTTAGCTAAAACTAAAAAAGACACATAGAAGACATTTGAACAGCACTCCCTCCCTGTGGGTGCACAGGCGAACACACCTACACACGCTTTCATTTGTTTCCCAATGAAAGCATCAGGCCACCTGGGCCTTGCATCGAAACTTCATCAATCTCCAGAAATGGAATCCAGTGGAGAGAAAAATCAAATTCTCATTTGCAAGATGGGTAAGGGGGAGAGGAGAGAGAGAAAGAGAGAAAGAAAGAGCTGGAGGTACCTGGGAAGGCTAACCTCTAGCTGAACCCACAGCATTGAATCGTTTTGCCATTTGTCTGCGATACTGACAGGCCGCAAAGAAGATTAGACACTCAAGGTTGTGACTTCCTATTCTGCTTATTTCATCCCTTGCAAATCATGAAAGACTTCCTCTCCTCACCCACGGTAACTTTTACTAGACCGAGACATATTATATCGAACACAGAAGCAATATTTTCCTAACCAATGAAAGAAAATGCATGATGAATATAGTAATGTACGCTCTGTTGACTCATCATTGCAAAATGAATAGAGCGACTGACAATGATATGACATTAACAGTTGAAAATCTCTTCCGAATGATCACTATACTGGGCTGGAGGAAAAGTGAGAGCGTGTTTGGGTGAAACAGTGAAATTACAAATGAGCGAGAGACAGAGCGAGAGCAAATATCAGCATTTTCTGCAGCATCGTAGCCTTCTGAGAGTGAAGTGAACTTTTGAACCCGTATGGCAGAGGCAGCGATGCACTGAGGATGCTCGGGTCTAATATGTGTCTATTTCAATTAATTAATGCGAAGGGAAACAGAGGGTGGGAAAACAACAGCGCAGAGGAAAGATGGTGTCATCTTTGCCGAAGTCATTTAACGTGCCCTATGAAGCCTGCCAATGCCTCATACTTTACTCTTTCACAAAACCGCAGCAGAATATTAATCGCGATTGGAGGAAATTAATGGATGATTACTAGAACGGATGGATGGACGCTTTTGGAAAAAAAAAAAAAAAAAACATGATCCAAATCTTGTCCCAGCCAGTGAAACTTTATTTGAACTGTGCTGTTGCTATGGCAGCTGAGGTCAATAATGTAGACTCAGTTGCACTAGACAGAGTTCAGACAGGTCACGAATTGACCAGAACAAGACCCAGGGGTCAAAAGTTTACTGTAGGGAGGAAGAAACACTCAAAGTGTGAGCACTCACAGTAAATGTATGGAGTTAAGAGGCATGGATGGGTACCAGCTGACGACGACTCAAACATCGAGGTCATGTAAGGTGTTTGTGATCATATGGCTTCACCTCCTCATGCCATTGCATTAGGATAAATATGACAATCTGAGGCTGCAGGACAGAGCTCTGCCGAAACTTCTTGACAGTAACTGTGATGATGACGAAAATAAGATTTGGTCACTTTAGTTTGCTAAGGGTCGCTTAATTGCCAGGGTAAAATGTCTTTTTCATTGATGCAAGCTCTTTTTGGACTCTCCAGAGATCCATTACAATCAATTTCACAACCATTAATTTAGAGGCTCTAAGATATTGAGAAAAAAATTAAATTTACATCTTGATGATCTAATTTGTGATAAAGAAACAACTTAACTCTGAATCCTTGGCCTTTCTGATTGGCTTCTCCAGCTTTGCCTGTAAAGCTGTGGTGGGGTAAGATAACAGGAACGAGAGGGCTTTTGTTTCTGGACATAAATCAAGTCAGTGCACACAAAGAGCCCAGAGCATGTGCAGCCTTTGATAGGACATGCATTGATATTAGCCTCTTAAACACACAAACTCCTGTCAGACTGACAAACCATACACCTTTTCTGCTCTACTTGTTATTACTGAAATGATTGGTGGATTGGAGTCTTGTGTGCGATTTTATTTTTATTTATTTTTTAATAATTTTAGCAATCATTCCAAGCAAATATCTACTACTCAAACCATTCAGAGCGATAAGAATGTTTCTTTTTTCTACAACTTTTGCATTTCCTAAACTTGACCTGGCAAAATATCCACCCCACTGTGAGGCTCCTCCTGCCCTGGGCTTCCCATCCTCGGCTGCAGGGCTGCTGTCATCCAGACGAGGCTGCAGGCATGGTGGGGTCAACCGTGCGGTCTGCGGGTGAAACTCAGTTCACATTACCATACAGACAGGGGCCCTGACAATAGAGTGCCCATCTGTTCCTGTCAGCTATAACAAATCTAGTGTCAAACCTCCCTCTGGAGACAGGGAGGCAGCGCTGGCTAAATGAAATAACACTGACTCCTCCCATCGACGAGTCAACTGCAGCCTCGTCCTCCAGTCAGGTTAGAGCACAAGCAGACACAGTCAATTTCCCTTCCTCACACAGGCGAGCATGTGACATCACGGAGCGAGTAACGGTGCAAGAATTGAATGCCTGAACTATATTTACCCTCCGCTACAATAGGGTAAATTTGAAAATATCAGCATGCAAGGACACCAGCTCATTCATATCACATATGCATTTTGTTTTTCATTCACTTGAGCTAAGCAAAAAAGGGCTCTCAGCATGGAGCGTTCTTATTGAATAAAAGGCAAATGAGAAACCAAACTAAATCTGAATTGCTGAAAAAGGTGCACATTTGAATCTTAATCTTCATGATTATATTCCTCTCTCTATTTCATATGCAGCGAAATGCTCTCCCGCTCGAATTCCAAATGTCCTCTCGTAGGGTTTGATGTGAGATTCCCAACTGGTGAACTAAACATGAACCCTGAACTGCACTTGCCCTTGCTGGTCATTATCTTTATTGAAAGAGCGACATGATGCGAATCTTCTTCGAGTTACTTCTCTTTGACTTATATGCCTTTTCCGGCAAAGAAGCGAATCAAAGGAGCACATCCAGGTTTGACCCCTTTTGTTGCTAAATTACAAACAACATATAAAATAAATGGGACGATGCAGTATTCATTTTTACCAGGGTGGTGAGAAGTTTCGTGTCAGTGAACGAGAAGGCGTATTCAAGATAAAAACAATAATTTATGGTTTTCACAAATGGCAATTGTGTAGCCTGACATTTTTTTCTGTTCTGTATCTGGAAAACGGTTAAGAGACGAAAATAGTTCTATGAGGTAAAAATCTAACAGAAAGAAAGAGAGAGATTCTGATTTCTCTTTGCCTTTTATTGGATAGCATCATTTCTGAGCTATAGAGATCAATGCTATTGACTTGAATGTCCCTTAATTCTTTTCTTTTTGCTTATTTCTGCAAAGCTGCAGGCTTTTGATCCCTCTGAGAAAAATGTCAGTTGTATGATGAGTGATAAAGAAGAGAAAATGGATAAAACGCCTCTCAGGTACAGGGTTGAGTTTCAAGACCAGCTGCTTACAGAGGAGCTGGGGATGATCAGTCATAGATCATGGCCCGAAGCAACAGCAAACTGCCCACATTAGTTTGAAAAAAAACAATCAGCAAACACAAAACACAGATTTTGACGGGCCATTTTCAATCTGCAGTACATCCTGTTTTTCTCTCTTTAAACTTTGAATTACATTCCAGTTTGCGTTTTCCAAATTGTAGTAGGCTACATAAGTGTAAATATATTTGTTGTCAGAAGGACAAGAAAGCTAACATTTTGACACTATTGTTAAACACAGTCAAACATGCCACAGCTTAACCCCAATGACCTAACCTCAGGACCAAACATCCCGCTTGCCTGCCACTAGAGGGAGAGCTTAATCTCTTTTGTATGGAGGGTAAAGACCACCCTCCCATTCCCCCTCCACACACTCCTCAATGCCAACAGCAGAGTTGTGGGAATCCACTAGAGGGTGATCTGTTACCAAACACCTCCACTGGGGTATTTCATCACTACCAGTGAAACCCCCACAACAAGAAATGTTCTAAAGATGCTTTAGACTAGTTTCCTGTCTCAACTTATCACAGCTTACATGCATTAGACATTCGAGTAAACACACTCATGTGCACAAAGAGTGGCTTGAACTCACGTTCAGAAGCACCTTCCTCCTGGTAGTCAGAGGCCACTGACATATCATCTGAGGGTGCAGAGCGTCCCAAACTGGAGCTGCGGTTGTCATCTGAACTGTCTTCAAGATTGGATTCAACTAGGATAAAAAATTTAAAGTAAAATAAAAAATCAAGAACTTCATATAAGTCGAAACTCTGTTGAGTTAATTCGACAGACATAGGCCTACATAAAATGAAAATGCTGTGGGAGGGAAATCGAATCATTTGTTTCTATAGAACCATTGTTCCAGGAAAGACAGAATCTGAACGGAAATCTCGGTGAGCAATTAATTAGAATCATGAAACATCTGTTCACTTACATCTGTGGGGGAATTCTTGTGGGTGTCTGCAAAAGAGGATTTAAAAATGCTTTTAGAGAAGAACGTATTGTAAAGGATAAAATAACCTTCTAAACAAATGGACTTCACAATGTTCAGAAATTGTAATGGTTTGTATTCTTCCACTATCTTTCTTAGTCTAGATAAACATTTCAGATCTGCAATGAGAGCCGTACGACAAATTCTCAAAGAATCGAAGTAGGCGTTAGATTGATAGCAGGATGACTATCTGTAGAAACACATGCATCTGTAAAACAGTGCATTGCAGCGTTTGCAAATGATGCATTGACAGCTAAGTATTCATGTAAGCCAGTGCTGAAGAAAAAAAAAGTACGCTTGTTCTCCTTGCAAACACCTTGTTTCAGCACAGCAAACCACAAAACCACTCCAGCGGGTAAGCGCTGTAATTGTACTCCTTGCTTGTGAAAAGATAACAATAGAAGAACTGTGTCATTTGCTTCCTGTCTGTTTAACTGTTGTGTTTCATTTGTAGCTCAATTGGGAGCACAGATTCTCAAGCTGCAAATTATTTGCCTCTATAAATTTACTTTTTGTGGTTTTCAATGTGCTGTACAAACAACGAGGAACAAGTATGTGTCAGCTCTAATTGCTACGCATGAATAAAACATATTGTGACATATCTCACCTCTTTTGGATGACATTAAAATTTCGTAGGAGAATTTCCCTGGCCTCTTGAGCAGGAATACTAAGATTCTCATCCTGGAGTATATCAAAAACAAACAGCTCACAGTCTGGAAAAAATAAAAAGAGAGAAAACAACCTCAGTATAAGCTATGCTACATTAGTCTGTTTGTAAGATACAAAAACAATAAAATGTAAATAAAAACTAACAGTAAAATGTAAAAACTTTTACTTTGTATTTTTAACATGTGGAAAGAGAAAAATCTGACCAGAAACTCATGTGGTATTACTACTCAATAAAGCATATATGTTTTGAAATATGCAAAGGACTGTTCTATTCAGGCAAATGCCACAGAGGCCAGGATGTTCAGATGACAATAGTCATCCTGTCTGTGTGTCAGAACAGATAACATCATTCATGTGTACCATTTTGTACAAAATGTTTTACTGTAAAGTAAACACAGCAAAGCAGGATAATTAAAAGAGAAAATAAAACTAATTAAATCATAAAATAGTCTGTAATCATGGTTTAAGAGCATAATCCACAGTATGTTTACAATGAAGTGGAAAACCTACTCTAACTTGTAAAAACTCATCAACTGCAGCTAAACACTCACACTATTTTTTTATTTGATTTAAAAATTATTTAGCATACAAAAAGCAATCTTTAAAGCTACCTTCAAAAGTTACATAAAAAAACTAATAGGCTAATACAAAATTAAGTAGCCTACATATATATTCTATGCATATTGAAAGAGCACAAAATTCAATTAACAGTAACACAATGGAGAATACCTCTTAATAGTTGCCTGAAGTCATCAACAACCGTCCCCATCTCTTACTCTCGGAGTAAGACTTCAACAGAAATAAAGGCTAATAAAATATGCTGATGTCAACGATTGAAGGTCAAAGAAATTCTGAATGAACTTGTTGGTCACTTGTCATCCCACAGCATGAATTCACAGTATGAAATACAAAGGAATTGAAAGAGATATCCACACACACACGAATCGGTTCGCGGAGAGAAGATGAAGAGGAAGTGCAAAGCACATTGTTGTGAAAATGAAACGTGCCCAAAGAGATGTAGGCGAACTACTTTGTGACAGTGTCTTGAGTCTGAAATTAATGTCAAATTAATACAAAAAAGCCTATTACTGCTGAATGTACCTTTGCCACCATATTTTAATTTTTACACCATCCACCCGGTTAAAATAGCCTAGTAGAGTAACCTACGCCGTTTTCAATTTGCTGTCATCGCTTCAAGTGTTTTCGTTTGCAACGATTCAACAGCGGCGGGCCGAGATCAAACCCGCTGCACCTCGTTTTTAATCTCATTGTTTGCCCTAACCACTTTCTCATATCGAGACCATCGATCATGACTACACTATCAGCGGTCTAATGTGCGAGTAGTGTCAAAATGTTTACAGAAGGTAAAGGCCTATGATCAATTTGCTCAAATGATCGTTGTGTTGTGCGGGTTGGTGAGCCTATTGATATATTAGCATTTTATGCTAATGTTTACGACTTTACTTTTCATATTACTTTTCCTAAAGTTAACGTAAACAACATAAAACCAACCAAATTTCAATATTTAATTGTTCGCGTTTCTGAAACAATATATTGAACACCAGAATTGTAACCTTCCCAAAAACAGATTAAGCAGAGAGTTTGGGTAAAATTAAATAAAAACTTAATAAGAATGAAAAAAATAAATGTCACTAGTGCTGTCAAACAATTAATCGTGATTAATCGCATCCAAAATAAAGATTTTTGTTTACGTAATATATGTGTGTGCACTGTGTATATTTATGATACATATATACGCACACATGCATGTATATATTTAAGAGATATTTGTTATGTTTATATATTAAATATATTTATATATAATATAAATTACATGAATATAAACATACATGTAAATATTTTCAAAATATATACTGTACTATATGTGAGTATTTATACATAAATATACTCAGTACACACACAAATATTATGTAAACAAAAAGTTAAAACGATTAAAACTGAAAGGAATAAGCTTTTTAGTCAAAAGATTCTTGGCATGGTAGCTTTTCTGTCAAACAGGCCATTAGGGACTACAGGTGGAAAGATATAAATAAACTACAAACAATATGTATATATATGATAAACTAAACCACTTGCATGTCATATTAAAATACTTTATTATAGAATAGTTTATACTTTAGAGGTTTAACGTAACTTCAGTGCCTTATAGTGAGGTAAGTTAAAATGATGGCTCAAATTACCCCACAGCATTTGGCTCACTCTGCCCCATAGCTACCATTTATTTATTTATTTTTTTTTTTTTTGGGGGGGGGGGGGGCTAGCTAGCTTATTAATTCAGGCTAATATTGAGCTAAATGTTTTGCATGGTTTTATATGTTGCTAAATCACCTATATGCATCATAAATATTTTTAGTCCTTGTTAAATTTTCTTTGATGTAAGTTTTACTTTAAAAAGCTAAAAACATTTCCACAGTAAATGGGTGCCTTTCACTCCTCCCACGTGTTTCTTCTTTTCACAGTCTGGCAGAAATGATGGGTGGTTCCCAAATACATAGTCACAAGACGTGTATACAGTTGCCAAGATATAGGGGTTGGGTCAACTTAACCCACTTTCTCCTACATTTCAAATTTTGCATGATTTTACTGCGATAATCAGATTTAGCCTGTAGCTCATTTTTTATGAGCTACAGGGTATGAGCTACATTTTTTATCATCTACACTTCCTCAGTCGAATGACTCTTGTTCATTTATGCAGTCTCTCTGATTCATTTGCATCATATCACAAAGCTTTTGCTTACCTTTCACAATTGTTTGCAAAATTCTGAATCAGCAGTTTGATGCTGAGAGAGCACTTAATGCATGTGAAAGACAAAGGACTGCATCACATAGGGGCAGCACAATCTTTACATTAAAGTTATTACATTAATAACGGAATTTAATCAGAGCAAGGACAATTTATTTTTATTAAGTTTAGGTTAATATATAGGCTATTATATTTAGGCTAATATATATACACACACACACACATAATATGTGTTAGAAAAAAAAATAAAATAAAGAGAAAAAGAATTATAAAAAGATAGAAGAAAATTATTTTTTAAATATTTTTTTTAAGTCACTTTTTAAGAAGGCCTCTTTAACATGGTGGCTTTTAGCCCAAATATAAAAATCATAAACAGTCTTTTTGGCTCAAAATATATATGGTAATTTGAGGAATTCTCATTATCTAAACAATTGTGCAATCAAAAAATGATTACATATTAGATCTAATTTAATCAAAATCATCATGGCACGGGATGACTTTATGGTTCATTTTGCAGTGCATAGCGACAAACAAGTGTTTAGGAAAGTATTATGGTGCATTTTCTTGCTATTTAATGTATTCTGAGAAAAAAACAAATCAAATGAATCTTTTACCCTAGAGACCTTTATACATTGCACATACACTAACATAAGCCTTGCCTTGAAGACCAAATGTAATAGCCTACTAGGTTTTTTTAAAATGATGATTGCCTATGCAAAAGTTGTTGCCACGATGGTAGTGCATTGTGGTTCATTTCCAGTTCATTGTGTTTTCTGTGGCATTGCTTGATGGTCGCTTTCTGGCCAGTTGAAAAGAGCTCACTTGAGTCTCTATAATATCATGCAGTATTCTAATCGAGGCGATCCTTTAGTATAAGATTATTTTTCTCGCCTTTTATCATCCATCCAGCACTTTGGAAAAGTTAAGTTTTACTAACAAATACAAACAAGCCACACAATTTATGGTATAATTTTTTGGCAGTAGCACACGCAGGAGAGTTTTGTATTTAATACTTTGGAGTTTGTTCAAAGCAAATTCTGCTGTACAATGTCACTGATAATATAGAGAAAAAAGATTTACTTCGGCGTGGCTCTAAATATTAGACCTCATATTCAGTATTTTGTGATTTTTTACCAGTTTGTTAGGTGTAAGGCGTTGTCCACAGGTACAGGGTGAAGGGAGATCATGAAAGGAAAACAGCTCCCCCTGGAAAAGGGGGAGCAGAATTCCAAGGAGAGGACATGACCGAATGACCCCTTCGTCACTGTCCCTGCAGCTATGGCCCCGTTGTGAAGGTAGATAGAGGAATGAGCATGGCCCTCCACTCCAGCATGAGCACTGCCTCCTGCCTGCTGGGCACAGCCATGAAAGGATCTTGCCTTTGTAATCCGCCCGGGATTACACCTCCCAACAATGCACAGTTGAAAGAGCGACAAAGACCCAGTATCAAACACAGGCCTGGGCTGATGAGAGGAACCTGCTATGATCTCCTACCACCAACACTGCCATAAGCGCCTCTCATCTCCCCAAGAGAGCTCTTTTAGCATTCGCCTACTCCTTTCTTCTGTCCCCTTATCTGGGAACACAGGCTTTTTTATCTCTGCATTCCTTTTCATTTGCGTTTCACTTGGGGGAGGGGCAGAACTCTGTCATCTGATAGTCCCCCCTCAACCACCCCGACCTGACAGAACTCACACTCTAGCATGGTCACACACCCCTCGAGAGACCAGGGGTCAATATGAAGGCACTGGAACAGTTTCAGAGTTTGTCGTCTTTCCCATTATGAGATTCAATTACTATCAATCGGTTTATAATGTGTTTCCTGTTAAATGGTATGAAAACATTTCGGCCCGTTCAAAGCCTTGGGCTCATTTCCGTCGCTGGTTTGACCCTTTGAACTTAGTTCTGCTCCTTGCTGCTAATTAAACTCCCCACACATGCATATGACACTTCAGGCACTTACAGGCAGCACTCTAGAAGATGTTTGTGTGGGTGTTTAAGGGCCCGTGTGGTAGATATTTCCAAAGTAGATGGGGGTATGATAGTTTGTCAAAAGGATTTCCAAGGTATAAGTGTATGTCAACACCCACAAATCAATCATGCTGAACTTAGAGGAATGGTTTTCACTACATCTTAGTAGAATAAATTCAGTTCTCAGTTTTCTCATACGCAAATGGCTAAATTGTATAGAACTATTTAAAAACCACTGAAATGGTTCTGGGAACGTCTGAGCCGAAAAAAGTTAGAAAATGAGAATTTTTCAGATAACTTCTCAGAGAAACACCTATTCTTAAAGGGATAGTTCACCCCCCAAAAATGTCATCCTCGTGTTATTCCAAACCTGTATGCATTTCTTTTTTTCTGAGGAATTCAAGAAGATATTTTGAAAAAAATTCAGGGTTGTTTGCACTGAATGTCAGTGGGGTCCGATGCTGTTTTGGACCCCCATTGACTTTCCATGTATGGCCAAAAACAGTTTTAAAAACAGAATAAATAGTCATATATGTTTGGAACAACATGAAGATGAGTAAATATTGACAGAACTGTCATTTTTATATAATTCCTTTTAAACATAATAACAGTTAATATTTTCCTCATGAAGCTACAAACAATTATTTTTCAAATTGTTGAACTGATTTATAGTGTGTTTATGTAATTGTTTGTATATAATATTAAGTTTTCTATGACACTGAATTGTGGAAAGGAAAAATATGAATCAAAAAGTACTATCATGCTAATTTTATTACTGGAATCTGATACTTCTTTGGTTTTGTAGCTTCAGAGTGTCATGCTGTAACTCATATTCTGCTGGCTGGAATATAAAGCCTTTGGGATCCAGAAGGGGGCGGTTGGTTGTATCAGTAGCCACTAATATTCAACCTTCACAGCCTTCTAAAAGAGACCAGGGAGGCAGTTCATGAGATCAACGATCTGTCACTGATAAAATGAACTGTCAGCTTTCATTTGTCTCCCTCTGGCGCGCACTACTCGCCTCTCTAAATCATATGAGTGACGGAGCACCGGTTACACTTTGCCAAGCTTTAAGATCCCTACAAACAAAACCACATGCAGGAAATTTGTCAATTTAATTATGACAAAAACACTGTAGTGTTGGTTTTGAGAACAACTGCCAATTTTCCAAATCACCTTTTCTGAGCAGGTGCAATAACTTCACTTCTCTCTCTCATAATCTAATCAGTGTTATACTATAAAAAATCTTGCACATGTTTGTTTTTACACTGCCAAAGCCCATATCAGTTGGTTGCTTACTGGCAGCATCCCAGCCCGTGTGCTGCAGGGTCTTTGAAGCTTGTCCCTCTCGGTTACTCAGCTAATAAGGCGGTGGACTGATTAAATCGTCTTGCGCGGACATGAATACATTTGAGCGAGAGGGGGATGGTCATATGGGTCTGTGTGGAGAGCGCAAGAGGAAGGCTTCCTGTTCTTCCTGTTTTCACCGAGAGGAGGAGGCTATCTGCATGTGGCCACTGTCTTAGCTGTTGACTGTATGTCTGTGAAAGACAAGAAGACATATAAAATGACCCCCTGACCCCTGTTTCAAGCCCATGAATAGTTTATACAGTATTCTTTTTATCTCTTTGAGGTCATGCACCCCAGTGGAGTGACATGCTTCAGAGGGACTTGAACAAGACTCAGGAAGTCAAGCCAGGCATTTGATTTGTAAAAGACCCTCTGACAAGCACACCCAGCAGGGAGAGTATATACACTGCAAGCCTCAGATCTGCCCTAAACGTCACCTTAAAAGTGACCTGACAGCAAAGGCGGTGTACCTGTCAATATGATTTTTGTCACTGAGTTTTTAACAGGAAAATTCTCTATTTTTCCCATTGCATTTTATTATATACAGGAGGTAACGTTTTGTTGTTTGTTTAGTTTTAATGTTTTCCAAAATATAATTTATTCATGTGATGGCAGCACTCAATTTTCAGCAACCATTACTGCCGTCTTCACTGTCACATGATTGTTCAGAAATCATTCTAATACGCTGATTTTGTGCTCAAGAAACATTTTGCATTATTAACAGTGTTCAAAACAGTTGTGCTGAATTTTTTTCAGGATTTTTTGATGGATGGAAAATTTATTTGAAATAGACATCATTATATGTAAATGTCTTCAGCAATTTATTGCATCCTTGCTGAATAAAAGTATTAATGTCTTTCAAAAAAAAAAAAAAACATCTTACTGACCCCAAACGTTTGAATGGTAGTATATATCAGAATACATTGTCCTTGTGAGGAGATTTAAATATATTTTTCCACAAAATTATCAAATCTATGAAGTAAATTTTGCCAGCAAAATGATATGCAATAATGCAGCATCATCTATCAGTATATACAGTGCATCTTTTTTGAAATATTTGCCAATCTTACCTGGTAATTTTAAGAACAGCCTCTCCACTATTTCACAAAATTACTGACTCTCAGATGACTATTGCTGACTGCCTCTTTCATAGATGCACATTTTCTTTCTCTCTCCCTGCCTTCCCACACATAGCCTACTTCTTTAATACATATTAAGGATGCTATTTTTATCGTCTCCTAATTCTCCGGTATCTGTGGACTGCTCCTCTTGCCCCACATTCTGCAGTGTGAGCCTTTTCTGCACACTGACAACCTGGTGAAAAACAGCCTTCTCCTCGTCCTCCAGGCTGACTGAACATCTGTCTCTGCAGCACTGTAGCTTTTCTACTGATGCCCACAGATGGGAGACCCAGTAGGAGCCCAGAGCCACACTACCCAAAAGGTCAAGCAACAAACATATTTAATAAATTAAAGTAAACATGTTACATTGTAGCTTTTTCCCCTTCTGGCTGACCAACTAATATATTTGTAGGGATTTTCCAAACAAATTTTCATTTGCATGGTCATTTCAACATAGATGCTTATTTATTAACTTTCATAAATGGAACTAATCAGCATCATGTCTGTCATGTTTCGGGATGGATTTAATTAAAACTGGGCATACCACAATGTAGCTTCCATTAAGTGTAAAAGTACAAATTAAACTTATGCTGCTTTTTTGTCATGATTTCACCTTTCTATTTATGTGAAATTGCTTAGTGAAAATTCTCAATTTAACTAATATCAAATATTCAGCAGCCTGGAATCAAGTCACATCTAAATCTCAATAGCAGTTACCTTATAGCAGCATTTTATTAATTTACTTAAAATGAATTTTATTGTCTATTTATATTAGGCTAGAGATTTGATTTTCAGTTTATAGCAGATAATTAATTTTGGAGAGAGATAACACTCTGCTTGACCTTTGGGAAGACACCCTTCTCATCCCCCTGCTGGACAGGCCCATGGCTTTTGTCAATTAATTTAGGCCTGAACTCTGAGTGAACCTGGTCAGTGGAGAGGGTGCTGACAGTGCGTGGCTGCTGGGGCAAATACTGTGCAAACCCTACACCCTGAGTAAATATTGGACCAGTCCATCAGATGATCAGGGAAATGAAACAGGGCTGTCAAGTCCCTGAAAACTTTCTAGAAGAATTGAGGCAAATGGAGATAGTATCTAAGGTTAAACTTTTTTCTCTCTGTAATTGCTCACCTCTTTGATTACATTCTCAATCTGATTTCCCCCCAAAACATTAAACGGAATAAAGACACAGATTTACAGTACAGTTTATGCAAACAAAGGCCATTTGTTTTATTTCCAAGTACATTTAATCTACAAAATCTTATCATTCTTATTAATAGCCTTATAAATGAGATGCCAAAAGGGGTCTTCTGACTTGGAGTAAGAAAGGGTCTTACTCGGCTAAAAGTCCTAACCTGCAATATCTGTGCCAAGTTGGATTGAAACATCAAATCTAGTCAGTGAGTATTATAGTGAGCACCAAGGAGTGTTTACATGTTTAGAGAGCCTGTAGGCACAAAAAGGTGAAAAGGTCATAGGAAGCCACCTGGTGTGTAATGCAACATTCCTCTTGTCAAACTATACAGACTAGAGAAACACTGATTTAAATTCTCCATTGAATTGCAACATCCTCTGACAAAGGACACAATCATGCCAACATCATGAAGAGCCTTTTAATTAAAAGAAAATCAATAAATTGATTTAAATCGGATTAAATCCACAAACATGTTTCAGAAAAATAAAATTTATTTATTTATTTATCAGAACATCGTCAGATTGTTTTCTAAATACATAAACATGTCAGTCTTTACTACATTTTTTTCAACAGAGGAATGAATCAGTAGTGCAAAAAAGGATATCAACCTGATGACAGAAAAAAGCACATTTAAATTTCTTGCTTTGGACTATTAAGCATACACCCTGTTAATGCATTTTGAACCACGAATTCAGTAGCTCTAATGCAGCAAAACTGATTATTTTGCGTTATATATAAAACACGCATGCACACACTAGCGCATATTTAATGCTTTGTCTAAGACAGCAGAATAAGTTAAATAGTTTTCCACAGCACAATGATGAAACATGAGTTCGTTTGCCACAAAGGCAGGTAATCATCAAATAGCAGTGGAAGAGTCTGAAGTGGGAGAAGCACCCGGGGATGAACTGTTTGAGTTGTCTGCGCTTTGACCAGAAGAGCAAAGAGTTGCACGTTTAATTACCGGGACTGTTCCTTCCTTCTCGCGCTTCTTCTGTTTCATTCTGCGATTCTGAAACCAAATTTTAACCTGCGTTTCGTTCAGTTCGAGGGTGGCGGCCACTTCTACTCTGCGCGCTCTGGTCAGGTACTTGTTGAAGTGGAACTCCTTCTCAAGTTCAGTGAGCTGTTTGGTGGTGAAATTGGTGCGTATTATATTCTGCTGGCCGTGGATCCCATATTCATCGACTTTAACTGAAAGAGACAAACAAAAAAAAGACAAATTAGAAGCCACATTTGACATTATTTTTATACTACGTACATTAACCTTACAGTAGCCATTGTAAGCCTCAACTCACCTGTTTTAGGGGGGTTTCTCTTGACTTTCATCCAGTCAAACGTTGGCGCTTGTTTGATGTTCGCCTTGGAGTCGCTGTCACTGTCAGTGGAGACCTGGTACTTGCTAAACGAACCATAGCCGTGTGGGTCATGTTCTCCATAGGGATAGGACTGATAATGGCTTGCGGAGACCGAGCCAGGCCTAGATTCACTGTATGTTCCAATGTTGGCTCCCATGTTCACGACAGAAAAAGCAGGGGACTGAAGACGCATGTGGTCATCTGCTTGCGTGAGAACATGTTGATGTCCATAGTCCGACTGAGGAGGTCGGGTTTGCTTGCAAAAATTAGTGTGTCCATTTTTCCCCATTTCCATATTCATGTGGTATTGCTGCGAATGAAGTTGTGCATAAGATGTGCCATGAGTTTCATGCGTAGCCGTTGTTAAAGTGTTCCCCCCGACTGACCGTCCCTCGGGAATGTAACTATTAGTACTTGTACAAGCACTTGGTAAGTATTCCTGCTCTATAGGAAAACATCCAACCTTCGAACTATAAGTGTTAGCACCACGGTTATAAATCGTATAATCTAAGTAGGAATTCATTGTTGACTGCCCAAGCAAAATTGATTAAGCAGGGTCAATATAGGCTGATGTGTGGTCCCAGTGCCCCTACAACCTCTAAGCAGTATGTCAAATCCCACAAAGTTCTATCCGAGCTCATATCAGTTAAGTGACACATCATGTGACTAATTTTGCACCAATAGTGTGCGACCTGCGGTAGGACTCTGGGCGTTGCAGGTGTCCATCAAACGATTCGTATTTACATGACAAACACATCAATCGAATCCACCCATCAATCTGATAAACTCACAATGTAGGTCTAATGTGAAATAAAGCGAGCGCCGCAGTTACAGCAAATTTATATTGTAGCCTATTCGTGACGGCGAGGACAACTGGAGATGTAGCAAGCTATAAATAAACAGGCCCTACAAATTCGTTATAGGCTACACAACAACTTTCACCATTGACTTAAAATAGACTGGTCAGCCTTCAATTTTTATATATATATATAGTTTCTTGTGCTATTTTCAAATCTAAGCTCTGAATTTAACTGGAATGAATACCCCCCCCCCCCCCCCCCCCCCCCCCCCCCACATACATCAATGGCCCATACTGAGATTGGTGTTAGCCTATCTCTCTCTCTCAAGATAGAGTGGGCCACCCTGCTTTTTAAGATAGTTCTTAAGATATAATCTGCCATTGAAATAGGCTAAAGTTATGTGACGCTATAATATTTTGCTCCGAGGAACTTAGAAAACGTGTTTTTGATTCCTAAAGATACAAGGCTAGTTCGACTTTTTAGATAAACCTAAAACCATAATTTTTAATACAAGTCACATACTCCATTCGAATACAGCAAATTATTAATAAGAGTTGTAAATTGTCAGAGATAAATTGGTTGGATTATTTCAAATTAACATCGCGAGAAGCAATAAATAGCTTGCACGAAAAATGTCAAATTCATGGAACTATTCATTTTCACACAATAATTTGACTGATTTACTCAGAGTAACGTTATTAAATCAATCAAGTAGGCTGCATTAGCTACTATAATCCTTATTTACCATTTTTGGAAATATTACATGAAAGTGACATTCAATCATTTAAATGGGGACTTTATTATTGGCGCTCTAGGGAACATGACAGAATAGTTTTATGTAAATTGTCCAGAAGAGACAGAGAATGCCATTAATGCATACTGGATAAGCATACCCACGTATAGCCTACTTCTCTTGTCATATTTGCGGAAGGACGTTTCACCTGAGGCACTGTAGATGCTATGCATAAATAAATCTCTTGAGGCTTCACTCAAGACGGTGGTAGTGGGTTGTTGATCAGATGGTCCAGCTTTTTTGTCTCATCCTCCAATTCTGAAACCAGATTTTTATTTTCTTCTCAGTAAGTCTGAGTAAACTGGCCATTTCCACAGGTCTCCGCCTGCACAAATGCAGGCTGAAGTGGAACTTCTCAGGCTCTGGCTGGTCACTTGTATAAAGCAGTACGTGCTCTTTTTGAGGCAATGAATCCCACCCAGCGGGGGGTTCTTGTCGCTCCTGCGCTGTTGAAGAGCATATGAAATTTTTACATTAGGATAAAATTTGCATCAACAATATTTATACTAATACATATTTTACACATTTATATGATTTTAGCTAACATTTATTATGCCAAAATGATAATTTTGTATAGTTATTTATGTTGCTGGTAAATAATTTAATTTGGATTTCTAAACTGTTACTCACCATGAAGCCGCGCTCCTCTTTGTGGCGTTTGCTTGAATTCTGTCAACCAAGAAAATATGGGTTGGTAATAGGCTATAACAGTAAACTTTTTGATTCTTTCAGTTATCTCCGGTAGTTTGCAGGAAGAAGCACTGATGAGTTACAGTCTTGACTGAGGATGATGTACATTTCCCCCCTTGTTTTAACGTCCCCTTTTTTCTCGTTCATTATTCCATTTCACTGTGCAAGTTGGTCTTTTGCGGTCGCTGACCCAAAATGTTTGGGATGACGAATTTTGTCATTATGTTCAAACGCATAACGACTTTGTTACAAATAAATCCGCGAAGTTGTCAGACACGTTCTTGTTGTTGTTCGTTATCTGCATTTACTGGACGGCTTTCATCAGTTATGTCGGTCCTTTCTGGGGGTTTAGCAAAACTCTGGCCTCTCGTGTCATGTGACAGTATGGTTCTGGAGGCCCGCTGGAAGATGACCTGCAGGGTCAGAGCAACACGGTGTGAGTCAGAGAACATGAATCCATCATCGCAACTAAAAGGAAAAAAGATATGAATAGCGGAGTACGCACTGCCAGAAACTAGATCTTACTGTGCTACTGACAAAAAAGGCTTCTTCTTCATGACATAGCCTATAAGCTGCATAATATTATTTAAAATTAGGCTATCCAGTGAACAAAAAGAAGCTAAATGCGATATAAAAATGTATTTTAAACAATTTTAGCTGATATTCGGCCATAGAAATATGACAAAATGTAAATACATGGACTATTCAAAAATATCAAACTATTCATGAGAAAACTTATAAAATGTAATTTAAATATTGAGAACATATTTTCCTTTTATTTATTTATTTTTTTAGGTAGGCTACACCAAGGTAAAACAAATTGAATTCAGGGTGTCGAAATAATTCTACACATTTAGCCTATGTATTAAAATTAAAAGAGCCATTAAAAACGGGAAGACTTCATTCATCTAGAAAAAAAAACTACTTTTGGTGAAGAAAAGTTAATCACGAATCAGGGCAAAACAACAATGCTCTTGAATTATTATTATTTTTTCCCGATTGTACAGCAAGATCCCCATTTAAAATCATTTAAAGAATATAAACTGATATTTTCGTCAATGGAAAATAAAAGCTAAAGCATTTCAATTAAGAAAATTGTGGGTTTTTGAAATTATAAACGGCATTACACTGTATTTTTTAATTGTAACTGGGATGATAAAAACTAAAATAAATAAGAAAGAGACTAGTTGGAAAAAACTATGGGAAGGGGAGTGTGCAGTGGTACAGAAAAACGCACAAAGCCCAGTGAACTCGTCTTGAACCTTAGCCAAAGTAGAGCGATTAATCACCCAGACAGATCCTCCTCCATTCACAAACTGTGAGCTTATTCTTCAGCAGCCTGGAATCAAGTCACAAATCAGAGGAACATTTACTAATAAATATATTTTCTGTAAGCGCACAGGCTAATTCACTCTAATCAACAATATTTTAAAATAAAATAATGATGAATAAACTATAATAAATGCTAATGACAGCCACTGATCATTGTATATTTTCAGCTCTACTCCGAAGTATACTGTGTTATGTCTTCTTTATATGTAGAATATAAATCAAAATATTTACTTCTCCATGATTTAACGATAAAAGCGCAAAATAAGCTTACCTATAAGTGATACAAGCCAAAGGATCGAGTGAATCAAATTTACGGGTAAAAACTGCAGAAGATCTCGGTGCAATTAGATAATATGACCCAACACTAATCAGACACACTTTAGTAAAAACAAGAACACGTCATAACGAAACAAAACTACACTATATTAGGCAATGCATATTCTTTTTAAACCAACGATATCAGACTGCTGAAAGGAAAACTTCCTCTTCTGGTAAAGGATTACAGATCTCTTGAATGTAAAAGCTGATGGAGGCAAAGAAGGATCTCTCTTGGAGTTAGCAATCGATATAAATTGAACTGCGAAACAAACAAAAATTAAGCAAGATCAGGATGTTGCTCTGAAGCGGTATTGACGTGCTACAAACGATCAAGAGCGTTTACCACAAACCAAGAATGACAGGATGTGTGCTCTTTTCAATTAAATAAGTTGATACTGTTTTGTGTAAATTGGATGTGTAGGCTATAATACAGATGCTGCTATAGGCTATATGTTTTTTTTTATTAGGCTACAACATATAGTTTACATATACAAGAGAAAGAGAGAGACTAGACTATATTTATGACAACTGAGACGTTTTCTCTGCAGAAAGACAATGAGTCCTGAAACTGGTTGGAAGGTAGGCTAGCTTTGCAACCAAATTCACAAAGAACCATAAAATATTTTAGGTGCCTTAATATGTCAGCTAACATCTTTACCATAAAACAGTTTTAAACGCTTGTAAAGGGGACATCTGTTTCGAATTATTCGTGCATGATATTGTAATTAGTGATGTTGAAGATGAGAGAGTGCCGCTGTCTTGGGACGGTCCTGCGATCAATTCCCCAAAGGTCCAGGAGCCTTTGATCTCTCAAGTTGATCTCTAGTGTTCCATTACTTTGCTCATGTCACTGTAGCAGGGTTCGTCATAGACGGCCTAAACTGGGTATAATCACCACCAGGCCCATCTAAGAATCCAAACTTAAACATTTGACCATATTACCAGTCCTTGACGCAGTGATATAGCCTATTGCCTACAACATTATAATTTAATGTAACGGCAATGTCATTGTATTAATCATCTAGATGGACTAATTATTTATATGGGCGTAGTCTGTTGTACATATAATAAACGTAAAGAAAATGTCACAAAACAATTTATTCTGCAACTTTTTTCGCAGTGAACAAATAGAGGGACACGAGTTCCGTATAGGCTACATTTGTAATCTAGTTGTAATAACAGGCTGAATAATTAGTGTTTTATACAACTGATTAATTTTTATTCATAATAGAGCAGTGAAAAAAATAATACGCATCTCAGTTTTGGCCTTTATATGTTTTCTTCGAGTCTGGAGACAAGACCGTTCCCAGCAACTACAGTATAGTATCCACAAGGTTTAGATCTAAAGATAAGCTTACTCACAATGTGTGGTGCTTATGCTGCGCGGTTGCTCCTACATTCTCCCTCTGAGGATAGCGTCTTGCGAAGGAAAAGCCTCAAGAAATTTCTCCCAAACTCAAACAAGTTAGCTCGGCGAAAAGCCAGTCTTGACGAATTGGCTGCGTTGCCTTTCTGCTCTGCAGCTTCTTCATTAATTATTTAATGAATCACGTGATATGGCAAATAAGGGATGCGGAACCAGTATCTTTTCACTTATTTCATCCACTTCTTTACTATTCGTCGTAATTTAGCTATACCTTTTGTATCAACGAAAGAGTGAAATAAAGAAGGCTATTTAATTAATTTAATTCAGGCTATTTAATTTCATGCTATATCCATCAAAAATAGTAACCACACCGATAGACTGACTCTTTTATGCATTATAATTTAAAAACAAAAGTAAAATCCGGTTGACATCTGACAGTATTTCCTGATGTGAAAATTACCTGTTTCTTGTCATGTTCCTCCTTCTGATTGGCTGCAGGCTGTCCGTTTGATGAATGACACGTGGAAAACGTGTCCTCAAAGGGACACATGTAGCCTTATTGGGATACACTTGTTGCTAGAAAAATAAAAAGAAAGTAAAAAACATTATATAAAAAGCAAAACACTTTGTCAAACGACAGAAACATCACATCCTCTAGAATATTGTCGTTTTTTATTATTCTTGAATTGTTAGGCTATATTTTTTTTCAGAAATGTTTCTGAGCATGCGTTATGAGGGATTCAACATTTTTATCGTCTGCCTCTGAAAACATGGAAAAATATAATTTCGATCGTTTTACAAAATGGTGAACACAACGTTTACGTGAATGATCCTGCAGAATTATTGAATTGGAGTAGCTTATATTTCGCACGTTGTCGATGGACAACATTTGTCACCGTATGACGAATGATGTAGCGCCATCAGGTGTCTAATTTTCAAGACCATCAAATGTTTTTTTTTTTTTTAAAGCATGTCTCCAATAAGATGGATAGATGGATAGATGGATAGATGGATAGATAGATAGATAGATAGATAGATAGATGGATGGATGGATGGATGGATGGATGGATGGATAGGGGACAAAAAAGTGCATCCACAATTCCACGTTGGGTTTATGTCAACTACATATTCCCCAAGACACGAATTTGCGAATATCTATTCACACAAATTCGGATCTACAGGGTATATATAGATGACAGACATCATCGGTATTGTTAAGCTTTGTTAAGAAAACAAACGTTAGTTTTTACTGTGAATTCGTGGAAAACAACTGTTACTTTAGCATTTCATATTTTCACCCAGTATCACCAGACATCATTGTGCATCATTCCCACTTCAGTTATTTGCTATTTACTTTCCCATTTACTTCAATATTTCTAATCCAACTTCTTTAGCTCTGGATTATTAAACTGTGCATTATTAAACTATGCCCTACCAATAAGATATATCTTTGTTGTATTAATAATAGCTGTCAAAAACAAAAGCAAAGGCTATCCTGCAAATCTTATTCATTGCTTGTAGTTGGATGAAATCCTAAAATCATGTAAAGAGATAGGTAAACTTACTACATGCCTCACTGTTTTGCACAAACGGTGGTCCCCATCTTGTTTCACGTTGTCTCTACATTTTCTTTGCCTCCAGTAAACATACTTTCACATTTTAAATCCATTTATAACATTTTACGTATTGAGCATATGGCTTTTTTTCTTTCGGACTTTCATTTCGTGTGTGTCTCTGCAGGACTAGCCTTCCAACAGCTTCACTGGACACATCACACAACCTTTTGGGCGCATAGCGATCGATTAAAGATGAAAAATTCAAGATAACCTTAAGCGAAATATCGTTTATCAACTTCATTAGGCATCCTGCTGCTGCACATTTCGATTAGTGCTTCCTGAACGTGGGATCGCACACTATCGAGTACAAACAGACCTCTGAAACAGACCCCTAATTAAATATTCACCCAGAATCCTTTTTAGTTCAGTTCAAATAAACAAATAAATAAATATGTTTTTAAATGGCAAAATTAGCAGTATGGTTATTTATATATTTTATTTTCGAACAAAAATAGCATTTTAAATAGTACATCATACAAGAATTTTATATCTGAGATTTCAGTCAATGCTTTCGACTTTTTATTTATGTTTTGCCAACAAAAGCTGAGAATGGTGCCAGCAATCACAGAACATATATAGTGACCTCAGCATGAACTCAGATTCTTCACCATGCCACGCACTGTCACGGTATGTTTTCTGTTTTAATATTCTAATAGCGTTGATATTTGAACATTTCCACTGTTAGTATTTATACCATGCTGTTGGGTTTTTTCTCACTAGTTCTCATGGCTATTTTATGATTACACCCTTCCTCGTAGTTTATTGAATAGGCTATTTTAACAATATTGTTTATAAACTTGGATCACACACCAAACTCAAGAAACGAAAACAGAACATTTTGAACTGCCCCACTGAAAAAGCTGTCCATTTTGCGGCTTTTTCTCCCTGAATTTTGTTTTCATGAAAAACCTGAAGCATCCGAATGTCCAGCTGCACAGCACGAGTAAGAACAGACCGGGAGCTCGGTGTGAGGCGGGCCCTGCTGGTGATGAAGCAACATTGCATCCATCTTACTAGCAACAAAATTAGCCGTTCACAGACATTGTTTTATTTATGATTCAAGCAAAATGGTATTCATAATAGCAGAACTTTTAAAATAATCTAATCTTTTTAGCGTTGCCTCGACTAATCAATTTACTTGCTCGTACAAATCTTCCAACAAAGTCTGTCTCTCCCAAAGATGTCGCAGTAGGGTACAAAAATGCCTTTAGGAGAATTAGACAGTACTGACTGTTGATCGAAAATGTATTCCAGAACTGCGTAGGTTTACCAGCTCGTCGGATTGGCATGCACCCTGTGCTTCTCTGGGAAGGCATGTGTGCCACTCTCGTCTCCTGACCTCGGAGTGATCCCTTCCCAATGAATAATTGATGAGAACAGCGCCCAGATTACCCCTATCAATATGCAAAACACATTATAGGGGTAAAATGTGACTTTAATAGTTATGAATCGAGGAACCGTTTCTATCACGAGCAAATTGTAGTTACATCCTTACATCCACCCTATCTTCTTTTTTTTAAATACAAATCAAATTCTCTTATCTCCAAACTGTTAGACTTATCCAGACAGGTCCAGACATACAATAATAGGCAAACACACCAAACTGGGTAGAACAAAAATGATCTGTAGCCTAATTTTTCAGATTGAATTTGATTGATACATTACACAATTTACCACGGAATCCCGCTGGAGTACCAACACAATCTACATGTGACACCTCTCTGCCTGTATTATCAGAGAAAAATGATACTAGGCCTATTCTTAATTTTTGGACATCTGTGAAGAATATTTTGAATGTTGTAAAACTAACAGAATTTTTAAATCCATTTCTGCCGGTATTCATGAAAGTATAAGGACATATATTCCATAATCCAGGCAAAAAACAAACAAACAAACAAACAAAAAAAGCTTAGCAAATACAAAATTCAACCGGTCCAATCATGCACATATTGGTTAAAAAATATGCAGCAACACAACGTTTTTTTGTTGTTTTCATTTTTAACCGAGTCAAAATCCATCGAAGTTTACAAATGTATTTTTATCATTGAATAACAGGCTTACGTAAATCTAACAAGTCGGCGATGTCTAACACTTGTAAATCTTTGAACGAAATTGTACATTGGCTAAAATGCGTGATCCTCTTTTGAAAACAATTAATTAAATGACCATCTGTAGCCAAGGAAGAAACTTACTTGAGAACTACAGAGAAGACTTCTTATCGTTTCACATCCAGCAAAAATATTATTGAAATGATTGTTGACAGCCAAGTCAGCATGGGATATTACGACTGTCCAGTTTGAGAAGACTCCGCATGCTGCCCACAACCTTTAGAATCCCGCTGAAGCAGTAAAACAGTCAGTTACATTCAAGAATGTGAATTATGTAGCACATTGTCAACCCCCCTAAAACCATAAAACTAACTTTATGGACCTCACGTGACTTTTTTAGAGCTACCAAGAGCGACATGTTGGTGTTATGGACTGGACTTCAGAAGAAAATAGTCGGGGTTGATGATTTGTATGTTGTTTGATACAAATAATGCTGATTGTTAAAATAGCCTGTAAAGATATCGTTTTGTTCATCCACTTTGAGCACTGCGAGGTAAGTTGAGGGGTTGAGTTATTGTTGTGATGTGACACACAAGAGCTGAGTTTGAATATTGCCATATAAGCCATACCGAGATCCAAAATGTCCTCGCAGAACGCAGCAAAAATTGAATGGACTATTATTTGTTTTATTAGTCATATGCAATAGAACACATGAACACCAATAGCTTTCATTTAAGAGCAAAATATTTATTTGAAGTGTAAAATACTGGTGGGTAAAATGAGAACAATTGCCGATCACTAACCAAACAGGCCTACAGACAAACAGAGACTTTCATGTATGACTGGGAGAAAAGTTTATTTTTCTTTTTGGATCAACTCATTTTCAGTTTAGACACAAATACAAAAAAATGGCAGAGATACCATCAACATGTCAATGACAAAGCATTTTTCTCCAACTTTTAACACAGAACGTCCATAACTCACGTTGTGCACTACAAATAACATATTGGTCACTACTGTATAAAGACATTCTTCAAAGGACATCTTACGAGCCCAAAGTAATCTTGTGCTGCAGCCTAAGTACACAAATGTAAGTGCGAAAAGATTATTTTTCTCGCAGAAGAAACCATCTACGAGAAATCAAAAAAGCCCGGCACATAACAAGAATATAGCATGTTGCGTGAATAATACATGACGTTTCAATACAAGTTCAAGGATACAACAAAAGTTTCGTTTCTCTTTTTTTTTTACACTATCACTTAGGATAGTTAGGTAGTGCGAGTTGTACTGTACATACTTCTTGTAACAGGTCTAGAATACGTTGCACGAATAGCTCACATGGAACATGCTTTCCTCCACGAATGTATAAACTTGACACACTTGACATTCACACTCATTTTATGGCGATTGTAACTACTTTAGCATATGTGATAACAATATTCAAAAGCTGACAATTTTGAGTTGCACGGGGGAACCACACGTCGTCAGGTGATATCAACAAGCTGAAAGGTGCAGCGCTGTAACAGTAGTCGAATTTTCCAATTATTGTGACGTGATTTGATCAATTTTGAAATGCGCTCCCAGCCGTGGCGAGACTCATACTTTTCAGTTTATTGTCCTTCTTCCATTTCATCCTGCGATTTTGGAACCAGATTTTAATTTGCCTCTCTGAGAGGCAGAGAGCGTGCGCTATCTCTATTCTCCTCCTGCGCGTGAGATATCTATTGAAATGGAACTCTTTCTCCAGCTCGAGCGTCTGGTAGCGAGTGTAAGCTGTTCGAGCCCGTTTTCCATCTGGTCCAGTCATATCTGGCATAAGCAAGGGCAAAGAGATAATAAGCAAACATCACCAAGCCATCAAACGGAAATGGACTTAAATGTCCGTCACATTTTAGATGTAGGACTGCTGGCTGATTCTAGACTATATTCAAGGCGACGTGCAGTTTGATAGGCTACCATTGCATTTTATGGCTTTACTGCTGCACAATAATTCTACATGCAGTCACCTCCCAGAGAGTGCTTATTCTCAATTTAACCTATACTTAGGTGAAAGTAATGGTCCGTCTAAGCATTACTGTTTTTGTTAGACAAACATTAGCAGGCTACTAAACAATTATGAAAATCTGAAGAGTAAAACGTGCATTCAAACCACGCATAACCTAAACTTACTTCATGAACTGTTAACATCAAAATAATTTCACTTTATCATGTCTAAATAAGACACAATAGAGATGTGTATACCATGGCTAATGTGCAGCTTCCTCATCCATGGGAATATCTGTGGAGTTTGACCGTCGTTAGGTGTTGTAGTCGAGCTCGCCACAGATTCTTGCTTCTGCGTACGTGTGGTGGTGGTGGTCTGTGCTCCTTCCTCGGTCTCGGACGAGACATTGGTCTCGTCTGTGTCCGCAAAATGTGTGCTGTTGCTGCTGGTGAGATTGTTGCTGTTGGTGAGTCTGTTGTTGCCGGTTGGTGTGCTCTGATCAGATGGAGGAGAGGAACCCTTCAATTCCAGAGACTCGCTGGTGGCACAAGACAGGGGATCTGGAGACGAGAGCGAGCAGCTCGACTGTCTGTACCGGGTCTCCTGACCCGGATTTTGGAAAGCGCGAGAATCATCTCCAACTGCTCCGAAATGGCCATTGTTGGGACGATTTACACTAAGGTCTATTCCATTGTAGTTGTAACCGAAAGACCCGGAATGCATGCTGGTGGAGTCCCTGTAAGAAGCGTTCATAGCGCCGTTAGTACCATAATTTAGTAACTGATAGTCAGACCCATTTGGATAGCGCCCTGAGAACGAGTTTAGAAAATAAGAGCTCATTTGGATGTTTTAAAATGTCTTGATTTGTAGATCTTGGTCGTTAAAATCCAGCGCCGCACAATTTATGATGTAATAATGAATTATAGCAATGCACTGTACTTCGTTTTTGCCATGTATGCGGCCAAATATGGGAGAGCGTTAGGGCATCACGTGCCTTTGTTGACCAGTCGTAAATTCTCTCTGATGACTTCAAGAGGTAATTCATGCTCTATGGTTACAAATGATGACGAAATGATGATCGTTAGATTCAACTCAATGGTGCCTCCCCATCGCGCGCCACATCCCACGTTAGCGGAGGGCGTCACCTACTGGGAGAACTGTAAAATGACCAAACACCTGCCCATTTCGTGAAGCCTTTTTACTGCATAAATTTGTAACACTGCTTTTTTCTGTATAGAACTAGGTTGTATATGCAAACAAATTTACGATAAATTAAGGCAAAGTGTAAATGAAAAATATTTCACGTCGTTTGAAAAATTATTAAGACTCAAAGCAATCTTGGGTGTTTCAGCGACTTTATGCTGTCATTCAGTGATGTGAATATGTGTTTTACTTGACATAGGTTAGTCAACCTAGTTTTAAACGCCAACCCCAGATTTAGATTTACAAAAGAAAAGAAGAGGGCTACAACTGGCGAGATTCTTATACTATCAAACTGGCCCGTTTTACCAGCACAGCTAGCTTCACAGAGCACTTAAGAGATGGAAATTAATATATATATATTTATATGATAGGCTATAGCAGATGTCTATCAGATCAAATATTTTATGTCTTGAAGAGTGCCTTATACCAACGCATAAGGCTGATAATATAATGTCTCTGGCTCAGTATATCAGATGTCCATGTACACAAAGAAAAATAAACCACATTATTTGTTAAACAATCATTTTATTGACAAAATGACATTGCTAACAAAGTATGATAACGTATTATTCTTAGTGCATTCACATACACACACAAAAGTGACGACCCAATAAATTAAGCATCAAAATGTCCCATTTTCTTCTTTTTAGCACACAACGGACTGAACTAGCTACATATTCATTGTAAAACCTTTAATCCCAAAGTTTTTAACTTTGGACTTATGTTTTCTTTCAAATGATAAGCATTAGAATGTTCAAACAGCAAGAAAACATTTGTCTTATTAGTTTAAATAGGCCAAATACCGCAAAATATATAACAGTGGTAAAAGCACCTCCCATATATCTTTTACCGTCTTTACAGAGGTGATTCAGACGCCTGTTTTAATGAAAAAAAAGTCTTCTCTTGAAGCTTTGTTATGTCAACATAAAACTTATTAGGTAGTTTTTTTTCCCTTGTTGGACAGACCAGTACTTATTAATTAAACCTACAGGCTACATGATATGTACAGTGTTTCTAGAGCTTCGTTATGAGCTCCTTTTTAACATTTATTCCGCCTTTCCACCATCCTCCTCTTCGCTGACCTTAGCAGAGTTCAGCACTTTATTCTCCTTTTTCCATTTCATTCTACGGTTCTGGAACCATATCTTTATCTGTCGTTCCGTCAAACACAGAGCGTGCGATATTTCAATTCTTCGTCTTCTGGTCAAATATCTGTTAAAGTGGAACTCCTTTTCCAGTTCAAGAGTCTGAAACCGAGTGTAGGTTTGACGACCCCTGCGACCAGTGCTGCCAGGCATTCCTGTCAGAAAAAACAAACACACTAGATGAACATCCAGTAGTCTATATACAAACATGCCAGCGTAAATAATAAAAGAACATTGCAACAATTTTTCACCATTATCATTAAGACCATTATTACTGCAGTGACATCATATTTGACATCTGAATTTAATTCACATGTCAGGGTGAAATGTTTTAAGAAATTCTATTAAAGATCATCGATAAACGTCACCGAGTGGAGTTTATTTTATCTAAAAACGTGGAAGAATTTACGCATCGGGTTGCTAAAAAAGCCCAATATTCAGGATGCAGCTTACTGCATCCATTGGCAGTTTGTTTTGCCTGGGTATAACTTTTTCTAAAGACTGCAGACTATGCCTCTTCATTATATATATATCATCTCTTCTTTTTATGTGTTGATAGAGTCGTAGGCTATAGTGGGAAGTAATGTAAATTGCGCCCCTACATCTATGACATGCAAAACTGCGAAATCGCAAATGTGTCTTACCATTACATGAGTTCATCCTTTGCATCCACGGGTAAACCGGTGTACACGGTTTGTCTTCACTGTTAAAATATCTCTCTGCACCCTGTTCAGTGCAGTCCGTCTTGCACTGGTCTTGGGTTAGGACCAGCGAGTCTTCCAGACCTCCGATTGCGCACGAGCGGTCCGCGGTTCGGTAAATGTTGGGTGTTGTGTAGTCACAAGCACTGGTGGATCCGCTTCTCCCAAAAACGCCCCCAGCTGCTTGCTGGTAATACGAGGAGGTGTAAACCTTGTCCTGGACATTGGTAGCTCCGAACGTAGCGCTTGGATAATGTCTTAAAGGATCTGTATATCCAGAGGAATATAGCGGTATCTGACCCAAGAAAGACTCCTGTCCTCCGGGTAGAGACACGGGAAAAGTTGAGTTGACGAAATAGGAACTCATGGGGTGGCCAGTGTTATTGTCCGACTGTTATGATTTGTTGTGTTTTATAGTCCAAGTGGTTTTTGCCATTACTTTATCGGAGATTTGGTTTTAGCCGAAGGGGGGTGGCGAGGTGCCAATCTGAGACCGCAGGGAAACGGACCAGCTGATCAGTGCCTGACCAATCCTGTGCACTTCTGACTACAGGATAACGTGTAAGGTGGGGGCCCTCTTGTTGCACAGAATGGAATCCCCAGGGCATATCAAAACACTCAGACGCAAGTGTTTTTCACCATTTTCCGAAAAAAACCCAACAACAACATATAGAAACATAATGCAATAATATTAATAAATTATTATTTTATAGGAATATGAGGTCAATAAGTAATTTTCCCTCCACATTTTCAAATTTTTCTCAATCGAAATATGATGCAAACCTCATTTTCAAATGCACGTCATTTTCATTTCGACTTTGTATTCATTCAAAAATGTCTATTGCTGAAAATGTGCAAAATCCGTATGCAGACATAATTGGCTCAATTCATGTGCACAAGAGAATTTCAGAGACGCATAGACGGACTTTTACTCTTCAACACGAAGTTGTACTGACCTTTACCCTCTTTTTGTATTAAATAATGCCATAAACGCTACCGTTGTTGAGACCTTCAGCACATTTTCTAAATAAATAAATAAATTTAGACAACTGCAATTTACAAAGAAGACTTCATAACTTGCATATTTTGAATAGGCCCTGAAAATCATTCTAAACAATTAAAATCTTTTATCGTAAATGGCTTTCACGTTGTTTCAATACAGTGCAATTTTTCTCCAGAGGCGCAGCATAGACTGAAATCACCATGAATGCTACAGCAATACATTACCACACTGGACATAAAAAAGTAGGCAAATTTTTCTATGTCGATAAAAAAATAATGCAAGAATAGTAAACATGTAGAAGATACATACAAACTCAACATTAATCCAAGATTAAACCATAGCCAACAACAACGCCATCACTAATATTTTAAATTCAGCCCGGGCCATATTGTTTTTGTTGCCATCTCGCTTGAAACAGACGAGTGTCTAATGTCAACGAAATACCAGATTAATAGCCTAAAAACAATAAAATTAAACATTCTCTGAATTTAAATATTTAAGTAGCCTATTAAGTTAAGCCTTTAGTTAAGACAAAGGGAACCTTCTCAGAAAAAGCTAACATTAATCACCATTCTGTTTTGTAAATTAATAAAAGTTGATCTTGGATTATTGAATATCTATAGGCTGCAGCTATAAGTAAGCTACACGATGACATTATTGTTGTGAGTTTACCCCTTGGGTCATCCTCATATTCTTAACACTGCAGCGATTCTTTTGTCGTCATAATAATAATAATAATAATAATAAATGTCTGATTAAGCAAATACTATGTATTATTTTATTTTTCCTTACTCTCTAGACTAAGTGAATACAAAACAGCTCGTTCTTTCCGTTTGATATGGTGTTGTATTAGCTATGTTGATTAACCCAAAAGATAGAAAGTCTATTAACAAGGACATCACAGTTTCAGTGCAAGGTCAATAAGATCAGAGAAAAAAAAAAAAAAGACCGCATAAAATTAGTTAGGCTATATAACACCCAAAACATGAACAATTCACAGACTTGCATTTGTCATTACTTGCTCATTGTAGACACACTCTGGCTGAACACAGTATCTATGGATGCTAGAGGTCTTTGAGTCAGTCAGATCACATGCAGAGAACACACAATTTCTCCACAGTTACCAAATCTCGTCACTAGATGACATCACAGAGCAAGAATTGGGAAAAGGTGTGCTTCTTCGGGGATACACCAGAACAATTTCCCATTTTATTGTAGGCTAATTCCAAATGAAACATTATTTTGATTATTCAGATTCTGAATGACCAAATTAGGAAATGTAAAAAATAAAGCTACAAACTAGCTACAGAATTTGTGTTTCCCCAAAACAAACATTAGAAAGCTATTGATGCTTTAGAGGCATAAACGTCCTCACAAATGTCAAAACATCACTGATAAACGGAAAATGTCATGGGTTTAAGCAAATTTCGAGAAACATCATCCAAATAACACCAAATAAGAATGGATAGAAATAACAACATCCATCTTTTTAATAAAAAATGCAGAATTCATGTGCTATAAAGCAGATTACAGACATGAGGCATGGCTTTGCTATTCAGAAACTCAGTAATGCTGATTTGTACACTCAAAGTTCATGTAAATCTCATATAATCATTTGAATGCAGCGGCCATCTTGTAACTCTGTAAATATTACTCCCTTTTAAGTATATATTTTTCAGCATTTTCATTGTAATCATACAATTTGGCCTAGCCTATTTGCGTTACACATCATGTCGATCTTTTTAGGGACGGGTAGGGACGACCCCTATACGTCTTACTTCTACTTTCATGCCAGTTCTTATCTACTTGGCTACTCCAACTTTAATCTGTTTGTCTGGTTATACAAAAGACATGCTCAAAAAAATGTTATTGTGAAAGTAAATCTGTGTGCATCATGACATCGCTGGAATAAGTAGAGTACAGAAGCCTATAGGTCTAGTCCTACCTTTTCCTTTCCCGTCCATCATCGCTTCACTGGAATGATCCAAAACAATCACGCAGATTCGTCGATTAATCAGGATCTCGCGTCGTATTATTGGATGTACTAGTAAGACAGACAGAGCTAAAACTTGAAAAATTACACAAGAATGAACTAAGGTCCTCAGTGAATTTTGACCCTTGCACTCTTAGCTGATGTGAAAATCTAAAGACGCTTCGTCCAAGCGTGACGTCGAGCTTTCCATCCATATTAACGCACACCATTCGCCCAGCTCAGGAGAATTTTTCTTTCCCCTCTGCTTTAACAGAACGTAAAAACATAAAGGACAGAGGTGCTACTGACTGCGCCCTGACCAAAAGAATGCTGCATTATAGCCACTTGGGAAATCATAAAAAGTTCATGTTCACAGAGAGCTGGTCACGTGACCTCTGTCAGCCAATCCACTGGCAGAACCACACATAAAGTTCTATCACAAAGTTGTAAATTTTCATAAACAGCTGTGAGTTTATTGCTTTGCTTCAGCAGCAACTCGGTCGCCGCCATCTTTATTCGTTAAAAGAGAAAAAAGCACGACTCCATTAACAACCACAGAAATATAGGCTATTGCATTATTTTTTTACTCGAAGTAGTAGTAGCTATATTATAGGCTACTAGAATTTTAGATTTCGATTTTAGACATAGTTCATAGTCAAGCTGCACAAAGTTTAGCCTAATTAAACACATTTAAAATGTGTAATATATAAAAACGAACCATTTACAGATATAGAGGCCCTTTTGACCAATTTGTGGCTAAAACTGAAATAATTAGGCTACCCTAATTTAAAAGAGCACCATTCCCATTTTCTCAATGGTTTGCGTTCTTTTGTAGGGTGACTTTAAGAGAAGAATAGACAAATGGAACGTGAAAGCTTTTTACAGCACTAAACATGCGTGGAGGAAAGAATTGCTTCCTGTATCTACGAACAAACACTTATTTCCGACATTTATTGGGGCAATAAAACAGTATAACCCAAAAGTGACCGAGCATGGTCTGTGGGTTATACCCTCGAGAAGGAAATGCTCTTGAAGCTCACCAGTGCATGTTGTCCAGAAAGGCCCTAAAAGCAGCATACGAGGTATACATTCAGAATTATTTCTTTCTTAACAGCTTAGCTGTTAATATGTTTTGCTTAACTAAATTAAAATAGAGTGTAATATAGCCTAATGTGTTTTTTTTACGTCGCACTCCCTCTATATTCGTTTAAATTGAATTCGTTTTCATTGGGATACAACTCATACATTTTAATTTGTAGGCTATAGAAAGCTACAGTTTTGTTTAATAGACGGCTACTGATACATAGCCTTTATATAACCCAGTGCATTAGCCTATTTTTTATTTATTTATTCATTTTTAGTTATGCATTGTTCATTTAGCGTTGGACGAACTGCAAAGTATTTTTTTCGTTATTATATTCTTAAAACTTTCTTAAAACTTAAACTCATCTTCATAAGGATCTCTATTTTATTTTGAAATGAGCGATTTCATTACACTTAGTCCTTAAATTTGCCTTACACAAATAAGAGAAAATGAAAATCAGATGGAATAGATAGAATTAAATGGAATATAGCCTAAATATAGCCTAATAAAATGACGTTTTGCTTTCATAAACGATTTTATATTTACTCGTAGCCTATTCGTTAGCTGTATATCTTAAATAGAAAAATATTTTAATAAAAATATTTAAAACTCTTTTTATGTATCTATAGGCTTTCAAAAGTGTTATGGTCATTAATAGCATTCAAAAGACGCAAATGAGACGCCGAGGTTTGCCCACTCTTACGAGCTGTGGTATAACAGGCCTATCTTGGAATTATTTCACTTTTCTATTCATTTAGGATTAGCCTACATTACAACTAAAAAAAGTAGGCCAATATATAGGCTATATTTCGTTGTTCGCACGAGATTGTTTTAGATTATGATCTAATCTCAGAAACGTAAAGAAATATGCTTCTCGTAATGGATGAAAACGTCAGAAAATATCTGATAGAATTATAATATTTGGAATGGTTCAGTTTTTGAAAAATCTATAAACAATGTGTCGTGCTAATTAGGACTGTCTGAGCCCACGCCCAGCCTAAAGGAAATGCTAACTTCTGCAGGCCTCAATATCCGTTTTATATTTTTTCTTAAAAAATTAAAAATAAATGGTTTTAAATGTGTGATTTTAATATTTTTTATGCCCTGATCATTAAAACAACAACGAAAAAAATACATACATTTAATTATACATTATAAACATACATTAACATTATAAAAAAAATCTAAAATGTATAACTTAACAAAGAGCCCTTCCAACGGATTCGAACTAGTAGCCCTTTGTTCACATCAAGATGAGTTTCATATTTTGTGGACATATTTGTGGAAAATAGCTAAAGTTTGAAACATTAATGGTTCCCTTTTATTTAGAACCATTTTTGTTCTGTGAGGTTCTTAGGTTGCAGGAAATTGGAAAAAAATGTATATATATATTTTTTTGCAACATTATATTACTCTAAAACGCCAGTGAACCTAATTGTTAGCGTGTACAGTTCAATAAAATTATGTCTTTTAGGCTACTCGTTGCCAGAGCATACATAGTTGTTTTCATATTAAAATAATGCTAATTGTTATATGCTATATTCCTACATTTTACATGAAACTTTTGTTAATGTTCTGATGTTTTGACAAATAACATGCAACATTCATATTCCAATGATTTAATCAGCCTATCTCTCTGGCACAGGTTTAATAATCCGGCCTATAGGCCGCAGTCTCTGTTTTTGAAGATATTCTTCTGGTTGGTCGTGCATGTGCATTTTTTATCCAAATACAAACACAGCTCAAATATACGATTTTGCAAAAATAATGAAATTTAGTGTTGCTACAGCAAAACGATCATATTAATATAATAGGTCTACAATGTAATAAAATATCTCGGCTTGCATTTAGTTTAATTAGACATATAAATTTACCTTTACATTTAATTAATTAATTTATTTGTTTTGTTTTTTTTTTTGGGGGGGGGGGGGGGGGGGGGGCTTTAAAATACTTTTGCAACGCGCTGAGTCTTTTCTTTAGAATGGCAACTTTGAATTTTATGGAAATTATATGGTAATTAATATTAATTTTAGGTCCCTTTTTAGGTCATATCGAGAGAAAGGAAACAATCGCTTGGGTGATCTTTTTATTTCAACAGTTTTGTTATGATACAACGAATATATTTTCAAATCACACTATACACCAGAGTCAATTATACACCACATTTATAGACCAGAGTGTACACAGAGGAGAGCTCCGAGTAGTTCAGTATCTTCAAATATTTAATCTCAGACAATGAATATCCTACAGACTGAAGACAGCCAAAAGCGTTGAAAGAAAGGTACCGCAATTAAGAGGCATCTGGCACTTGCTGTTCATAAACGACGAGACAGAGATTGAGACCAGACTGCTCGGGAATCCAACCAGAGTAATAAAAGCCTGTAAACTGCCTACATGAAACGAAGTGCTCATATTGAACTTTTGGCTTGAGGTCAAATGGTTTCGGTCGACACTTTGTTGTGTGTTACGTAAATTTTAAAAGTATAGCTGTTCGATATTTGTTCATTAATATTATTGCGTGCTTATGGTGCTTAATGTGCTTTAAGCATAATTCACCATTATCCTTTTAGGTAGGCTACTATAGGCCTAGTTCCAGATGCTTGAAATAGTTAGAAACTTTTTACCAGACGACATGGGGAACATAGACCACCCATGTTTATTGCAATGCATCTCATATGAGAGACTATGAAAGATAAGGCCCTTTTTTAATATGTGGAATTTATATGATATGAACGTGATATTCTTTTTCTTTTTTTTACTTAATTTATATAATCTACTTAATGTTCATGATTCATTTAAATTAACTTTTTATGCTATTACTTAATTTCCTGATTCATTTTCAATTCACGTAATTCTATTTGAGGATTAGATGGGAAAACTATCTCCAACTGAAATACATTCGACTATACGTGCAATCGAGGCTTTTATTTTGGTTCACTTTGGTTGTAAAGTGTGATAATAATTTGGGTATTTGTGTTGGAAACAAGAGACAATCCAGTGAAAGGAAAAAGAACAAAGGCGAAGGGATTCTTTTCTTAAATTTTATTGTGGCTTCTTTAAGGAACCACTTCCAGTTAAAGACAATATAAAATACAATAGAACAGTGCTTCACGGAACTGCAATATCAAATATTTACACAGCATTTTTTTAAGAATAACATTGTGCGTTTGAACCATCCCTCTCAGGAAAGCATATAACGCATGGATACACTGACAAATTGATTGACGCAATGACCCATATATTAGGTAGTTCGGTTGAAGATCTGTAAACCTGAATAATAATTTCTGAACAGTAATTAATCACAAAAGTGCATTTTCTTACAGTAAGAGATACAGTAATGCACTCACTTATGTTGATTTCTCACCCCATTTTATAGGCTATAACAGTTACTGAAGGGGTCTGGATTGTGACTCCCACTAATTTGGATATGAAGCTGACGCCATGCAGACCATATAGCCTTCGCCTCAGATGCCCTCACTGCAACAGCAACCTCAAGAGTAATCTACTCGAGGACAGACACACCAGTGAAACCTTACAAAACATAATAAGCGGAAATAATCACCGTTCGGAAACAGAAACGCCTTATAAGTTTGCAATAAATGGAATATATGATTGGCTTTGTATTTGATAGCCTTTGCGTGTTCACAGACGACATTTTGAACCTCAGACTTTTATTTAAATTGCAGTTGATCGATTGCAGTGATGTTTTTCTTTTTTAATAGTCAACAGACTATTTAGAATTACTTGAAGTCTCCGAGTCCTCTTCTCCTGATGTGTGTTTTTCTAATACCTGGCCCCCCTCTTCTCTCTCAATTTGCTCTTGTTCCGCTTTGCTGCTGGGAAACTTGTCTTTGTTGTGTTCTTTTTTCCACTTCATGCGCCTGTTTTGAAACCAGATCTTCACCTGCCTCTCAGTGAGGGCCAGCGCGTGAGACACTTCGATGCGCCGCTTGCGGGTCAGGTAAGGATTGAACAGGAACTCCTTCTCCAGCTCCAGCGTCTGGTAGCGGCTGTAGGTCTGCCTGCCCCTTCTCCGGCCGGTAGCTGTGGGGGGGTGGGGGGAGCGTTATTTCCGGTGACATAGTGTTTGATTTCTCATATATCTATTTGTGTAAATAAAACAAAGTCATAAAACCCTCACAGTTTCTAGACACTGCATACCATTACGTAGCAATCTGGATTTTTTTTTTTTTTTTAAAGGGTGCTAATTCCTCAGTAATCTATAGGTGCCATAAAGCGGTTAATTGGGGGTAATAAGTAGGCCCACCATTGTCTATAGCCTTTTATGTGGGACTATAACAGAGGTGTTTCTCTCCACTCATCTCACCTTGTGGTCTCATCCACGGGAAGAGCTGCGCTGTACACGGTTCTGCACTTTCCAGATCATCCCTGATACTGCTGACCTTTACATCCCCAAACTGCGTAAAATCCGCATCTGGTGCGCCGAAGAACGTCTGTCTCTGTAAACTGTCCTGGCCCAAGATGTTTCCTGTGGCATCTCCAGGATAAGCTACCGCGCACGGGTTCTGTTGGTAAGACGCGTGGGAGAAGGATGATGTACCGTGGTGGTAGAAGTCCGGGAATTGAGCCGCGTGCTGAAACGCAGTCCCAGAGTTGTGACCGTACAGCACAGATGGTCTGCCTCCAAGATCCGGCGCGTACCCTGAGCAGTCATAGTAGTTGGAGCGCAGAGAATCGCCTCCTTTAAATTTAGTAAAGAGGGAATTGACGAAGTAAGAACTCATTGCCTGCAAGATCAACTCCCCGACGAATGAACTTTGACAGCTGTATTGAGATCAGGCAGTCTCTTGATGAATAATGTTAATTGAGCAAATGCAGGCCTGTTGTTACAATAAAAATGAATTCATCCAGGTGGAAATTATACGCGTAAAATGTCGTAAATATTCATGCAAACAAATGTATCCGTAGCTGCACCCACATGACTCCTTAGTGATGATCCCCGAGCAAGAAATAGTTTTCCGTTTTTACTCTCTTTGATAGTGAGTTGCATTTCATATGGGCGTTAGTTATTGATTCCTTATATCATTGGATGGGCTCGACATCTCCAAACAGACAAAGCGCGATCTTGTGATAGGAAGAGCAGGAGAGACTGAAAAAGAGAGATGAAAAAGGGAAGAGAGGGAGTTCTTGGGGAGGTAAAGGGGGAGGCGGAGTAGGACTGTTATTGGTAAACCATTTCGGTGCCAAGAGCACATATAGCCTATACACAGGACAAACGAAATGTTTCCAGTGGGCCAACAAAAATAGATTTGTTCAGGTCCATCGTATGATGAAATATACCATATTTGTCATCACATTCATTTTTATGGTTTGATGATATTCGCATAAGTCTAATGGAAATACTATATAGCCTTCTTCATTTAGAAAACACTATCAAGTACAATACAAGTGACTGGATCATTCAAGATGGAAAGGATTTTTATCAGTCAATCCAGAGAAACTAAGAACAGACCACCCATTGTGTTTAGGCTATAGCTATTACACTTGCACTTCACATCAGAAAAATATAAAAGAGAGGGGTCCTTTTGATATTCGGAATTTTATGTAATAATTTTAGGCCTTTACCGTTCACATGTATATGAAAAAGAAAAAAAAAAAAGAAAAAAAAAAGCTACATTGATTTTTTTGACAAAACGAGTGAAGCGTGTGTATCTCTCTTCAGGTTAGACTGGGGATAGGCGCGCTGTCCTGTCTGCTTTTAGACTGGAGTAACACCGCCATCGTGTGGTGAACATCGCAAGTTCATTCGAATTCATTCACGACAAAGAATCTGTCTAGAACAGGACAATGCTCTTAACGAATCCATGAGCACAAAAACATTCAACCAATAACATTTTTTGCTTTTAAATGTAATTTTTTCTTGGACTATCGAAAAGCAAAAAATATTTAGAATGTAAGTTACTTTGAGTGTTTTTTTTCTCTCTCTCTGTTTGCAGCATGGGTGAGAAAGGGGAGTAAAACGGAGTAATGTTCTGCAGAAAATGAAAAGGCAAACCACGCGGTACTGAACAGCTGCAAGATATTTTCATACAACAGTTGCTTTCATTTTCCGCATTTACTTTACGACCAGAGGAACAACTAATTAGATTTTACTGCCTTCATTTTATGCACTATTACATCGAGCCACGCGAAATTAAGCGCAGGCCTCCCCGGTCTCAAAAAGACCGTCTCTGCCTCTGCATTTACACCGCATTTCTCTGTAAAACATACACTTATTTATTATTATTGTTGTTGTTAAAAGAACCGGTTTACTTTTGTTTGTAAAATAATATATTTTTAATATTCTTAAATATATTGCTATTATTAATAATTATTAATACATTCATTTGCAAAAGTATACATATATTATATTGCAATAGTATGTTTTTCTGGTGCGTATAGGCTATCAGATTACACCGAATCTGGTGTAAAAATTAAAACTAATCTGGCATAGATCGTTGAAACCAAATGAAGCCAACTGTTCATATCGGAATAATTCTAAGCGTACATCCTACAGAACAGAACATTTCAATTGAAATATTTAAAAATAAGGTTATAGTGTTGCAAAATTATTCATGAGTGTTCAGCGATGAGATGAAATTACACACTGATGTTTTCTGCAACCAGTTTGCTTTTGCCTGCGATTAAGGAAATTAATGCGATTAATTTCATTAGATTTTTATTATTTGTTTTTACATTTTTGATGGATTGCAATAAAAGTTGTAAAATGTTTTTGCTTGATATTTTAATTGAACAAGTGTGCTCATCTGAAGCAAGGTCTCCAATAGTTCAAACTAAAGCACCTTTGACCCTTACCCATAATTCTATATGATTGCCTTCTTAATATGTTTGTATATTTACAACCATATAAATTCAACATGACTGACTAAATTTAGCCTATACACTAGCTCTGTACAGAGGGGATATTTACCATCATGTTTACTGAAATATGTTTAAAACTGTTTAAAAATCTATTAATTTAGAGAAAAAAATACCACATAAAAATAATACATTATAAGGTTTTAATACTATACAAAGGTTTTAATACTATAAAAGCCCTCCCCCCACTTTGGATAACAATTTTGGGAAACATAGTGGAGATCAAGTACAATTTACCTGCTGATAAAACTCTACTTTAGCTAAATTTCCTTCTTCCTCATTTTTTTGTATTTATTTAGAAAGTGTGATGTATAATAATCAAATCTATCAAATCAGTTTAGCAGCACACACTTAAGTGTTAGGAATTGCACTAATGAACTAATAAACAAAATACTACATTTTTTATTGAAATGTTTATTTATATTGGCTCAGTATGACATGAAAAGTCATGAAAATAGCTTACAAAGGCTGTGTAAAATAAACTATGTTCACATTCATTTGTATTAAAATCATTCTCTTATGGCTTCTTCCAAACTAAGAATGTACAGTAAGAAAAAACATGAAAGGCTACAGTAGTCACCAGCCTACTTCATTGTCAAGTTGTAAAGTTTCCTGACTAATTGTAACCAAATTACAGAACTAAAGTTGACAAAACAGAGAAATGGCTTTCTATTGAAAACAGCAAAGAGAGAAGTTTCACATTTTCAGTACGGAAGACAGTTGAATGCAGACCTTCTCACCTTCTATTCCTGATTTTTTACTGACAACTTAATACGTTTCCTTAGTCTGTATTCTTCATACTAATTTTATTGAATTACTTGGTTATGTTGAGCTTGTACACGTCTCTGCGAGGGGCCTTTCGAAGGCCGTGGGAGATGTGTGGCCTGGGGACAAGAGGAGCAGGGGTGGAAATGACATAGAGAGATTTGGGGTCACGGAACACCGTGGCACCCTGTGACCGTCCTAGAACGAGGGGAGGCACTCCTAGCATTGACGCTCTCGCTCTCGACTCAGCCAAAGAGGAACTCATGCTGCCACGACGCCAATCGAAAGACCCATTTACTGTGAAGCAGAGAAAGAATATAGGTGTATTATTTTCTATTAATAATTGCTTTTCTAGTTTTATGATATAAGAGCCAAAAAACGATTCAAAAAGTTCATCACTTGTCAAAGGTATCTGCTGAGCACTACTAGCTTTCATTAGAGGAGCAGAAGCCTGCTGCTCTGCATTCGACGCTGCCATATCTTCCACCTCACGGTGTTTCAGACCTCCCGGTTCAGTCTGGACTGGCTGTAGCAGACCGTGTTCTAGAGAGGGCCATGGCTTTCGGCTTTGCAGCGGCTGGGAATGTATAGACTGCATGCAGGGCTTGGCTTTTGTAGACACCTGCTGATGCATCATACTGCAGAGGTTCTTCTGCCTCCAAGAAAGCTCTGCAATGGAGTCCAGCTGGATAGAGAAAGTAGGAACATTTTATATTAAGGCAGTTTAAAATATTGTCCAGTAAGTGAGGAGAATCTGCTTACTTTTTTTCTGCAAAACACAAAATATTTTGAAGAATGTTTTAGCTGTTTTTGTGTATACAATAAAAGTCAATGAGGTCAAAAACAACACCGGACCAGTGTTGTTACTGTTAACTAAATCTAAAACCATTAAAATTGTGTTAGGTAATTGAAATAAAAAATATATAATTAGGAAAAAAAATAAAAAATTCATTGAAATAATAAAGTTTAAGTAGTAAAATGACCAAAACTAAAAAAGCTAAATAGAAAAATCTGGGGAAAAAAACTAAATCTGATAAAAAAGACAAAAGCACATTAAAAATGACTAAAACCTGAGCTAAAATTAAATTGAAGACAGAAAAAAAATAAAGTTAAAATTACTTTAAAATATTAATAAAATTCTGTATATAAATAATAATTAAATAACACTGCACTGGACTCTACTGACATTCATTTGACCAAAAAAAAAAAGAAAGATTTTTTTGCTCATACTTTGTGATCGTGTCTGCAGTGTGAGGGAAAGCTGGTCTGTTCACGCGAGTGGTTGATAAGTTCAGTAAGATGATTGGCACTTTGAAGTAACTGGCGCACTTGGTTCACCACACCCATGTTTAGCAGCAGAGTCTCACGCTGGTGAAGTTCACGGACTCTCTCTGCCTCCTCTTCCTCGATTAGGTCAAGAGCAACAGGTGTCTCTCCCCTCAAGGTGGTCTGCTCTAGCATAGCTGGCAGCTAAAGAAACAGATCCCACCACATGGCATTCATTAGTTATTCATGAGTTCAAATATAGACACCAGGGTCCCTCTAGTGGTAGGTCAACGGAACTGAATGTTTAGTCAACTAAGGAAACTTTTATAAGTGCATATATAAATGCAAGATTAAAGAGAATGACTTACTGAATTGGGGTTTTGGTGCGGGGGCTGAATTCTTCTTGGTTTTGCTCTTTCTCCTACAGATTCACCTTGAAGATCCTGCTTACGTGATCCCTTCTTTTCCTGATCTTTCTGCTCCTGCTTCAGACGCAACTCCTGGAGCTGCTGCCTACAAATGCACACGTTTTGAATCAAATATTTTCTTCTGCTGTTGTTTGAAATTAGCTTGAAGTATTTCTGCAAAACATCAAGCAGTATTATTTGCACACCTGGCACACTCCTCCCTGGCTTTGGAGGCTGCAGTCTCCTGGAAGAGAGAGCTGCTGTGTTGAAAATACTTTTGATATTTCTCTCCTCCTTCCCGAGGGAAGATCCGCCGGAATCCACCCATATGTTTTGCTTCATATTTCTCCATCTGCTCCACACTAGCGGCCTGTGACTGACGAAGCTCCTCATTCCTCGTGAGGCGAAACACATTTTTTCACAGTTCGGAGATTATACCTCACAATTTTAAGTTAACATCTCACAGTGTAAATGTTTTTTTCTGAGTTGTGGGTTTATATATAAACAATTATATAAGCAATTTGGACATTTTCTTGGAATTCTGAATTTATATCTTACTATTCTGTACCAAAACTTTTCTTGAATGAATTCTGCATTTTGTGATACAGACAGATTCTTTCATACATGAAGCCCTTTTAAAGACATATGAACTCAAAATTCAAAGGAAAAAAGTACTGCGAGAAGACAACTCAATATTCTGAGAAAAAAGTCAGAATTACGAGATATAAACTTGAAATTAAGAAAAAAGTTTGAATTGCAAGACTCATCCATTCTCCAAATTCTCTAAGGTTAAATTATGAGATGTTAAGTTTTAAAAAAAATTAAGTTGCTTAACTCTGAATTGTGAGAAGTTCAGAATTGTGTTATAAACTTTTAGATACATTTTTAGTTCCGTGGTGGAAATGAGCTTTCATAAACTAGTGCAGCTGTGGTTTTTGTGGTACCTGGCCTCTCTAGAGCGGTTCTGCTGGAGTCTCTCCTTTACCCGGCGCTTCTCCTCCTCTGTGATCTTCCTGCGGTCACAAGCCCCCAGGTTAATCAGCACCAAAGTGTCATACAGCAGGCTGTCCTTCACCTCCCGGTCCAAACGGGAGTCTGTGGTGAAGCTGGGGGAGTGGTTGACCTAAACACAGTTTAAAATGTTGCATACAGCTAGAATGAAAGCAATTCACATAGCTTTTGTTACAACAAAAAGTCTCAAAAATGGTGATCTAAGCCTCAAAATTAATGCACACCTCAAGAAGCCAAGGTTTAAGTCGACGGTCCAGTAAAACATCAAATCCCAAGATCTCAAAGCAGGCACTTCCAGATGCATGATTGGGGAAGCAGGTGTGGTAGTTGTGTTTGAGAATAGGGTGGGCTGATATTAGTGTCTTAATGATGACATCCTCAATATCTGTCCACATCTTCTCAGTATCACAGCTCATGGCTTCCATGTGCTTCTTGAAGCTGGAGAGTTTCCTATGAGGACGTAATGGAAAAATGTTTTTCTGTGCAGTTTTAAAGAAAAATATCTGAAAATCATAATCTGCGAGAACATATAGATTACCGTTTGCTGCCGGTATCTTCATCACGTATAAAGTTTTCGCTATGCTTGTTGATGGCATAGTTAGTTAAGTGCATGCAAACATCCTCCTGTAGAGTTGCATAAAGAAATGTAAATTAAAGAATCAAATATTTGAAAGTCAATATTTCATTACAAGCAATTTTCATAGATTTTGTTTGTTTTAAACAATATTAATTACTACTAAAACGCAACTTTTGCAAGTTTGTACATTAACTGTTTTTAGAGCCCCTCACCAAATTGCTGCCGGTGGGCTCAGTATATTGAGTGGTGCAGAAACGGGCTAGTCCCTCATTGTGCATGAAGATACGGAAGGGGTCACAGCTGGTCACTAATACATAAATGCGCAGATCGAACTTGAACCCATCGATGATAAACGGCTGCAGAAACAAAGATGAACTAAAATAAAATAAATAAAGACATTTTATCTTTGATTATTTTTTTATTTAGTTTGAATCTACTTGGATATTAGAATTATGACACCAGTGCTTCCTGTTGTAGCTGTGACATGGCTTTCTGAATATTGTGTTACCTTGGATATGTACACCTGGCAAATCATGTGTTCTCCTGGCCGAATATCTTTATTGGACTTGGTAAGACAGATACCACGACCTTGGCAACCTGAGTCTGGCTTGCAGATATACGTTTTGTGCTTTTTGGCTCTGGTGTAGGCTTGGAAGTCACTATAACTAAAGGGCATTGAAAAGGTAAAAAGATTAAAACTTTCTTTTTACGCTCATTAAAAATTGTAACTAGATTTTCTGATTGAACTTGAATCGACTCACTCTGCGGGGAGGCACCATGTGCGAGGAAAGATGTTGTACTCCTTCGGGAAGAGTTTCAGCATACGGTTCATATTGCGTGCGAGCAAGTCCTTCCTGCAGATTTCATTCATGCCAGGAAAATGGTTGATTTTCTGTGAGGGGGAAATTTAAGCATCTTGTTAACCAAGGGGGAACGAGTGAAACTGAACAGGATGCTAAACAAGAGAAGAATGACTTCTGGCAGCAAAGACCTGGTAACGTTTCATATCCATGACCCTGTCTAGTGAGACCGAGCAGTCAGTCCAAAACAGGGTCCAGTCTTCACCTTCTGCAGCCTCTCGTAGTCCATATCTGTTAGCAGCACGACGCACTTAAAAAAAACACAACATGCCATCGCATTAACAATGTTTAATAAAAGCTTTAATATAACGGTTAATTTTGAGACGATATCCACAAACGTTTGGAGTTAAAAATCGCAAAAACATACCACTCTCATATTTGCAGTTGGTGAGATTTATCCACAGTCATCTGAAAAAGAGGAAGAGGACAAAGAGACAGACCTGCGCATTGTTCTGGAGTTGTAAAAGCTCTCGTTATCCTCTACACAACATTTTTTGTTCAATGGAAACAATTCTGTACCTTTTAATTCATCGAACTTTATCAAACCGATGATTTCTAGTGTATTTATTCATTTACTTATTAATCCGAGAACATTTTTACTTTATTAATGTAAATTAATTTATTAAACTGCTACTGTTCATCGTTAATATTTGTTTATCATTACACATTATTGATTGATTCATTCCGAGTCACGGTCATTATACTTTTGCCAATGCTATTTTATACAACTTGAAAGTATTGTTCATTATTATTTCATGATAATTATTGTATTAACTAATGTTAATGAATTGAGCCTTATTGTGACATTACAGAAATATTTTATATTCACCACTGTTCAAACATTTTCCCCCCAACAACACATTAAATGGATCAAAAACGACAGTAAAGATGATCCGTATATATTGAATTACTAAAGGATTTCAATTTCAGATAAATTAAATGCAATTTTTAAACTTTCTATTCATCAAAAAATTGTGAAATGTTTTTTTTTTATAATAATAATAATATAAAAGTTTTCAACATTTACAATAATAAGAAATGTTTCTGGAGTACCAAATCAGCATATTAGAAGGCATATTCTGAAGGATCATGTGACTGGCTCCTGAAAATTCAGCTTTTTCATCACAGGAATTACATTTTTAAATATACTGAAATAGAAAACAGTTATATTAAACTGTAATAATTTTCCACAGTATTACTATTTTTACTGTATTTTTGATAAAATATGCAAAAATGCAACCTTGATGAGCATAAGAGACAAATTTCACAAATATTTTCCAAATTTTACAGCCCACAAACCTTTGAACGGTTGTGTATATGAATATCATAACATAGAAATGGCTTACTTCTTCTTTCTCTTTTTCTTCTTGTTGGCTGCAGGCAGAGGAACTGGTGTGTTACAGGGCTCTGCATGAGAGTCACTTCCCCAGCCTTCTCCCTCCACCGCTGGATCAGGCTCAGACCTGCATGTTTCACTCACTGAGTGCTCCGCCGGTGTCCCCATTCTGAGAACAAACATAAAAGTTTGATGAGGACTGAGCGAGGGCTGAGAAACTTCTAGATTTAGTGAAACACCTATGAAATAACTTATGAGCTGAAAGATATGTGATTTCACATCCCTAATTTGAAACGCAATCAACCCTATCTGTAGTATGTGCATGTAAAGGGCAAAATGCTAAGGCTTAGCATCATGTTTCTGTCCCTATTTCTCTCCACAGATGAGTACCCCACCTGTCAACAACACGATTGAGGTTGTCACTTAATACTTCAACTAACCCATATTTTTAGTATGTAACCATTTCAATGGGTCAAATAATTTGATAGCATTTATAAGGAACACCACTGACAAGCATCTTGCACAAACAACATCACTGAGGTCCAAATCAGGTCGTAGGTGCTTTTGCAAGTGCCAATTAGAAGAGAGACTCCTGAGAGACCTTCATGATGTAACTGTGTTCTGATCTAGTGAACTAGATCATCCTGACCATGACCTCTTGGCCTTGAGCTCAAATTAAATGGCTTGGAATCCTTATTAGGTAGGTAACATTAGCACAGCGAGAAGGAAAAATAAATAAATACATTTTAAAGGAGAACCATTTCCCTGTTATCTGTTAAAGATTACAAGAAAAATACACAGTGACTGTTTGATTAAATGTAACATGTAAAACCATCAATTTATGTACACATTTTATAACCGTTTCACCACTTACAGTAAGCCGTGATCTCTTCAGAAGGAGGGCAGCAGTGCTGGCAAGATAGAAAATTATCCTGTCCACACCACTTAGCTTTATCTGTCCAGTGGAAGACTATCATCCTCCCCACAGCGAGCTGTCGTCTGGGTTCTGGCACGTAATACCTGACAAAAAGGAACAAATTCGCCTCTTCTGTGATGGGTGGCCCAACTTGGATATACTTACATACTGACATACTGAAACCTCAAGATCAAGTGACCTATTAGAAACACAGGAGACCTAAACCTGATACATGAACATGAAAATGAAGGCCCGGAGGCGAGCAAGAATCAGAGAAGAAAGACAATCCCTACTTGTCAAACGTGATGAGAAAAGTGGTTGGTTGGTGGAACAAACAAGCATATAAGCTATATAAAGAAGTTGTTAGTAACACTACACTGGGATCTGCAACAATGCAATAAGATGAAATAAGCCAATTCAAACTCTTCATAATTATAACAGTTTCTTAAATATATCAAAATACTCAATCATTACTCAACCAAACAAAGCAGATAATATAAAAAATGTGGATTATCAGATGAAAACAAACTTCTTTTTCCAGTCCACTCTAAAATATCCTGTGACATTGAAGTAACACTCACATTGTAATTATAGTGTAACTAAAACAAATTATAGATATTTTTGGAACATGTTTTATTCTTTGGATAATTATAACTACTCATAACATGTTTTTGGAGCTACCTTTTCGCAGTGTTGAAATCCAGGCTAAACCAAAATAATGGCGCACTTGAGTCAGTGCACGACTTTCCCTGTACAATTGCCATGGCAACACAACGCGTTTCAGAAGCAGGTTAGCCCGCTAGCTGGCTAATCCGAAATAAATCCAGCGAATAAAATCAACGTGTCCAGTTGAATTAATGTACACACCTGTTGCGGTCCTTGTCAAGAAAAATACAGTGGTTTCAGCAGGATCACGGATTTTCACGGCTGATTAGGAGGAAATGTCAGCGGATTTTCTCATGCTTACAATGTTGCCAAGTGCTCCGAAAACGAAATGAGAGCACGAGGTCAGGAGAACACAGCCGTCCAATCTCACTTCACGCTCGCAAATGCTTGATCTCTTATTGGTTCTCACTCTGGTAATGCCAATCTGTTTTTTTGGATCATCAATCCTGTGCTAGTCTTGTTAATACTGAATGAACCGTTACTATATAAACGGATAAAAGATAAATTTTAAAAGGTTTGAATAGGAACTAGTACATTATCTACCGAGGTAATTCTGCACTTTTACAAGCACAACAAGAGACACAAACTATTTTACATGTATTGCAAAAGACCCATTCAATGTTGATCAAGAAATTCGTGCTTCAAATACTTTACAATTTGAATAAGTACGATGACATCAACAAGGACGAGTGTATTTTTGGTCTTTTTATTCAACTTACATTTTTGTTTCAATCTTTCAAGTAAAACAATGTGGAATTACAAGGGAACATAAGGAATGTAACAAATTAGAAGAGACAAATCAAAATGAAAATAAGACCATCACCATATTCTACTAAATACCCACCCACCCCACCCACACACATCTTTCTGTCCAAAAAGGGCAAAGAAAGCACTTACAACTTACTTGACTGCTAATGTTCAGCAAAAAAATAAGATTTTTTTTCTTAAGTTCTTTCAGGTGTTTCCTACCCACCCAGCATCAGTCCACTCATAAAAAGGACCAATACTCCAGAAATAAAAAATAGCTGACAGTAGCAAATTTCACTGGAGATTTCAGTTTTGGTTGCACAAACAGAAATGGTGTTGTTACAATGAAGGGTGGAAGAGCTTATTACACTCGAAGCACTATAGATGACCAAACTTCTATACTTTAACATGGATCCTTGTATGGATCAACAGGCACTCTCATTTTATCAAACTCATTTAGATTCTGTTTGTGAATACAATTTAATGTGTAAAGATGATCACAATGACTAACACTTTGGGAAAGAGAGAAGAAAAATAGCAAGATGTTGTCTCCCATTTCTGTACTGCTATAAAGCAAATGACAAGCAAATTTCAAAATTCATCACAAGCTCAAGAGATACACTTACTTTAGAGCTTACAAAAATGCAGTGAGGTACCAGTAAAGATGTACTGACAAGTCGATGTTCTGAAGAAGAAAAAAAATCCTAAACCACAATGCAGTCCTCCAATGTCTGGGACATTTCAGATGTGCAAATGGGGAGAAGCAGGCAGCAGCAGAATTTTAAAGTAATGGACTGAAACATTACACAAGACAGGTGATCTAAGCAAATAGTAACTCCAGCATAGTGCAGAGAAAAAAAAAAAAAGGGGAAAAAAAAAAAAAAAAAAAAAAAGGAAAAAAAAAAAATCATTTTTTTTTTTTTTTTAGACCTGCCCTCTTCTTCATACCCTGGAAGATATAGAAGATATTTTCGTAATTTATCAACTGACTTGAAACAAACAATAGTCAAAACAGCTGACAAACATTATCCAGAATGCAACAGTCTAAAAACTTTACAATTGTACAATCCCCACTAAATCATTTCAATGTAGCATTAATGAATTTCTTCCTCATCAATACCATTTGCAGCACTAGTAAACTCTGTAAAAAGTGTACAATCTATGCGACCAATCTTTTAACACGTACTTCACATAGTATTTCCAGTCTTTCAGTCTTTATGATTACAGTACATAGTGTGAACAAATAATAAATCTTGCCTCTTGCCCAGCTACTTTGAAGTTCCAAAGTCTTTGTGGAAGGGTAAAATATTTTCCAGGTTTTAACTCAAATTATTAGGACATTTTTAAATAGGTGACCAAATCTTCATCATTGTCCTTTATCTATAGACCCTTTCCACATTATAAATGGCTTGACTTAAGATAGCTGAGAGGCAAAGGCGAGGTCAGATCTAATCACAATGTGCAACAGATCTCTCTTCTCTCGTCTTCTCTCATACAGCTAAACCATGGCCTTTAAATGAAACCGATGCACTTTCTTCCAAAAAAATCTGCATTCGCTCCTCGCTGAAGTTATCTGACTCCTTGTTGAAACCTAAAGATAACTTCTCTGCTCCCTATCACGTCTTGGAGTGCCGATTTTGGGTGGACGAAGAACGTGTGTTGCTAGCTGGAGTGCGCGCCTGAGCGGCTGCCAATGCAGCTACACTCCTAAGAACCCTGTCTGGAGTCCCGTCGCTGGATCCAGCACTCAATTCAGGTCTGTCCTGCTTCTGGGACCTTTTCTCTTTCCTGCTCTCCCTGCCTCCACCTCCATCACGCTTACGCCGAATACTTTTGCCTCTCTCTGTATCACTACCAGAGGACGCTGCCCTGGAACGGGAGCGGGTGGGCTCTGTACTCTGCGAGCTCAAACTGTGGGTGCGCTGGCTGCTGTTGCTGCTACTCCGACTTCTACTGCTGCCTGCTCCTCTTTCGCTGCTTATACTACTGCAGGCACTACGACCTCTTGAAGACCTGGTCTCTCTGTTTTCATCATCACCTTCTTCCTTCTGATCAGCCTTTTTCTTTTCTTCTTTTTTAACCCTTTCTGTTTCCAAGGGGGGAACAAGGCTGCCCGGTCGCTGCCGAGTGGATCGAGCAGAAGAGGAGGACTGTGATGATTCAGTTGACTGATTCGGGGTTTGCCTGCCACTCCCTGCTTTACTGTTAGACATCTTGGGAGAGTCCTGTCCTGTTTTCCCCTTGGGTTTACTGCTTTTTTCAGAGAACAGCGGTTTGCTTTGTTGTGCTGCTGTCTTACTTCTGGGGCTGGGTGTGTCTGGTCCTCTTCCCCTCATTGCCAAGAGCTTAGCAGCAGCATTAAGGGCTGAGCAGCGTTTGCCCAGTACCTCAGGTTCAGGGGAGGCTAAAGTATTGGGTTGTGGGCCTGCAGATTTCCGGGTTACTCTTGAACACGTTTCTCCACTGGACTCCCCTTCTGCGGTATTGGTGGTTTTACCTTTCTTGTCGGACATCCCCCTTTGTCTCTTACTGCCCTCATCATTTTTAGCAATCATGCCATCTTTCTCCAACTTCTTTTGAGCCGATCTCGTCAAACATCTTGTTATGCTATTAGAGTCCTCAGAGTCTGAAGATGAGGAAGAGTTGGACTGGTGCTTTTTGTCATACTCTTCTTCAGTTTTCTCTTTTTCAGACCTTATATCTTCCCGTTTCTTTTTTGTAGGCCTCCTACTCTCACCAGCCTTTTTGGACTGGGACGATCTTGTACCACAGGAAGATACAGAAGATGGGGAAGAGGAACGGACTGACTCCTGGCTACTTTGCCTACTGATGCTTCGTTTTTTGGCAGAAGTTCTGGTCTCTCTCTCCTCTCTTGACTCCTCTTCTGATGGCTTATCAGGTCCATCAGTCTTAGGGTCATCATGGGAATCGATATCTGAATTTGATGAGGCAACTCCCGAAGCATCAGGTGTCTGTTCCTTTGGCAAACTACCCAATTTCCTTCTTTTTAGCTGAGATAAGATGCTGTCTTTTTCTATTCCATTATCCTCCGCAAGACGGTCTATTTCCATTTTCTCTGTCTCCTCAGTCACAACCTCTTCCTCAGTTACAACCTCCTCCTTGGGTGAATGTTGGCCTTCATGATTATCAGCCATGGTCTCCACTGGCATATTTTTGGACTGAGAAGAATCTGCATCTGTATTGGATGTGGACAAAGAATCTGTTGTCATCTGATCAGTGGTGGACGGAGATTTTGAAGACACAGAAGAAATTTTGTGAGATACAAGTGCTGAATCTGTTGCTTCTTCGATGTCTGTAGTTTGAGTTTGTGAGGGATGAACAGAAGTTTGATCAGACATAGGTGTGGATTGTTGGAATGTTGACACAGTCGGTGTCACAGAAGGTTCTGGTACCTCCGATTTAGATAAAGATGATTCTTGCTTAATCCCAGAAGTCAAAGCAGGTGAAGGAGAAGGCTGGGTGGACGACTGGTGAGTGGGAGTAAGAGATGTAGCTATATTGCAAGTGTGTTCTACAGAGGTTTGTGGAGAGTCTTCAGTTGTACTGGTTCTTTGTAAGGGTTGTGAAGTGACTTGAGTTAATGTATTTGAGTACTGCAAATGATCTTTTTCTGTGAGTGAATCTTCCTTGGTTTCTACAGCAGTCACTGAGACATTTGAAGGTTCTGAAGATGGTGTGATTTCACTGGTCTCAAAAGGAAAAGGTTTGTAGGGAAGTTCCTCTTCATAGATGGAGACATTACAAATGGAAGGCTCTCTGATAGGACTTGGAGGATGTAGTGTAGGGGAAGAAGCTGTACAAGTCTGAGAGAGTGCTGCTGCAGAAGTGTTGTGAGATAAAGTTTGAAGTGTATTGGTGTCAGAGTCAATGCATGCAATTAGGGGGTTCAGACTGGTGTGAGTTTCACCATGTGAGTCACCAAGTTCTGATGTAGACAATGACATATTTTGAGAGTCTGTATGCATAGAGGACAGTAAAACAGATGTAGTTTTTTTATTTGTTTCAGAATCTGGTTTAGGAGATGACGATACTTCAGCAGCATTTGAGGGTGAAGTGGGGTTGAGTGGAGAGCTTATTGGTGAAGTATTACTGACAGCAGGCAAAGTCACAGGCATAACATTGGACCTTGACAAATTAGGCTCATGGGAGGGAGGAGCACATGTAGAAGGAGAAGACGGGGATGAGCTGGTAGTTGTGGTGGAATCTTTACGGGGACGACCTCTTTTCCGTTTTGGTGAGTGAGAGGGACTCCGCTCAGGACTTGTTTTCTGGGTTACTGGTGTCTTGTCTTCTGGCAGCTCTAGTGCCCGTGGGGGTGTTTTAGGCGGTCTGCCCCTCTTGCGCTTCATTGAGTCATTTGGTGCAGCACTATCCTTGTCTGAATTCGATTCTGGTTTCTTTGGTGATAAAGCAGATCTCCGATCCACCCCTCTACCTCTTCCTACAAATTGCTCTCCTAACTGTGCAGCCATTCGAGACTCTGTCTCGAGCCTTCGGCGTACTGGTAAGTTTCGTAGCACAGGCATATCTGGTGAATGGTGTGTTGGGGAACAGAGGTGGTGCCCTCTCCCTGGGCTACTATGTAATGGAGAGGAGGTCTGATCCTGCTCTTGTGTTGGTGGTGGTGGGGAAGAAGCTAAGTATGTGGGTACTGATTTGGGAGGAGAGTCTTTAAGAGTTTGACTTCCTCCATCAGACAGTTGAGAGCCTGGATCTGGAACTGGCTCAGCGTGTTCAGTTTCCTCTGATGAGCCCTCAGTGTGTGCTCCTCCACTTCCACTTAAGCCCCTCCGTCTGCGTTTGGGCTCCTTCTCCTCCACCACTGTGACCAGACGACCTGGAAGCTTTCGAAGGACCTTGGCTGATGGAGAATCTTCTGGAAGCCCTTTGAGGATTTCCCTTTCAGCTGACTGCCGCTTTCGTGGTGAGCGAGAGTTATGTGATGCCAGAGTAGAAGAAAGAGGGAGCTGACCATCCTGTTCAGAGTGATGTTCAGGAGAACAGATGGAGTCTGATGACGCAGAGGTTCTTCCATCTCTCCTGCTACACTGTACGGTTTCAGACAATGCCTCTCCCCCCTGCTCTTCACCGTCCTCTCTGCATGCAGTAGAGGAGGAGGACTGATGGCCACTAGAGTTTTTGTCCATTGTGGGAGATGCAGCAGCTGAAGGCACAGAGCTTGATGGGGACATGGGCTGGTGGTGAGGGGATGGCACATATCTAATTTTTGGGTCTGAGGCCTGCATAGCAGGGGACAAAGTTGTTGAATCTGAGAGCTGTGGGTTGGTTTGACTTGTCTGGGTTTCTGATGATGTGAGGGACACCGATTCTTTGGTTGTCCCTCGCCCTTTCGGACCACTGCGAAGCTTCTCAGGCACTTCTCTGTGTTGGGGCGACTTTTGTGCTGACCCAGGGTTTTGGCTCATACTGCGTTCAGAGTTCATCCATGCCCCCCGCCTGCCTCTCTCTGGGGATCGCTGGGTTAGGGATATATCGTCAGCAGGTGTCCCTCTGAGCCTGCCACTGACCCTTGTAGAAGGAGCACCTTTCTCTTTGTGTTTGCGAGGGCGATGGGTTAGAGTAGGTTCCTCAGTATTGGGAGGTATGGAATCCTCTTCGTCACTATCGGATGACTGATGCAGTTTCAAACCTTCTTCCTTTGCCTGATCCAACCCTTTCCTTGCAGCCTCAACCTGCTCCTGCAAAGTCATAAGAGATGTTGTGGGTATAACTGATAAAGTTTTATTCTACCGGAAAGTAATCAAAGCTTTACCTCTGCCTGCTTCAGCTCCTCTTTGCAAATATCTTCAAGGGAAGCCTCAAGGAAATTCATAGCGTATCTCTCTATGGGAGTGAGCTGTTAAGAACAGGGACAATTAAAATGTAGTGAAAAATGGTACATTATGATTAAAAAAAAAGTTTAAGTGATGCATTGACTGAAAATAACATTCTATAAAAAGACAAGCATAAATATCATGACTACCTGTTCAACTAGGGCAGCAATTTCCTGCTCTGCTTTAGAGAGCTCTTCCTCTTCCTGGTCTCTGCTGTCACCATCATCCAGAGGGATGTTTTCATTAAACTCTGCAAGCTCAGCCACCTGCTCAGCCTTGGCTTGAGATGCAGCCACTATATCCTCTTCATCCTCAGCACGACACAGGGCCTAGTTAAGAACACAATGAAATCAAATTTTCAACAGTTTGTAACAAATGGAACCAATTCATTGCAAACAAATGGACACATGCAATCCTCCAAATGGATGCATTCAAAATTACCTGTTCCAAAATAGTGGTTTGTTGTTTATTTATGGACTCATCATCATCTGACTGAGGTGCACTCAATTCAGCCTCTTTCTTCTCTCCCTCTGACACCTCAAACAACTCCCTTATAGTTTGCTGTTGGAACGAAACAATGGAGGAATCAATCCTTCCATAATTTAATCCAGGCTAAGATTTTACAATGAATTTTTTTTCAAAACAAGCCATACCTGCTTGAAAAAGGCAGTGGTGAAGTTTCCACCTTCAATTGCCATATCTCCCAACATCCTCTTTTGATTGGCTTTTTTCAAAATATTTTCTTCAACAGTGCGTTCGCTGATTAGCCTAAACAAATATTTTAAATGTCAATGTGCTCCCATTATCTGTACAAATGTCAAGCATTTATTTAAAAAAGTAACAAAAATTTGTCCTAAATGAAAAAAAAAAAAAAAAAAAGGTTTAATTTTCTTTTTACCTATAGATGTGAACATCTCTAGTCTGTCCAATTCTGTGGCACCGGTCCTGAGCTTGGGCATCCATGGTTGGATTCCAATCACTGTCATAGAACACCACTGTATCAGCCCCAGTCAGGTTTACACCAACACCTCCACTGCGGGTGGAGAGGATGAAGCAGAATATGCGACGGTCTGCATTGAATCGCTCCATCAGAGCCTGAAAAGTAGACAAACATTCCAATAATGTCACATCTGAGAGACAAAAACATTTTTACTGGATTTCACTAGAGTACTCGGACTAGTATTTCACCTGTCTTTGTTCTACACGTGTACTTCCATCCAACCGCAGGTAGATGTGCCCATGGTAGTTGAGGAACTGCTCAAGTATATCCAGCATACGTGTCATCTGAGTGAAAATGAGGACTCTGTGCGTTTCTGCCTTCAACTTTCTAAGCAGGAGGTGGAGTGTCTGCAGCTTACCTGCACACAGATAAACAGCCATAAAATAGTCTCTTCTATTTATTATTTAGTATTTTTGGTACTACATAATTGTTTATGTTGTGTAAACATGGTAAATCTAACAAGAATGAAATCCCCAGATGCACACTGCACTGGAATTACAGTACTTACCACAGTCATACTGAATAAGCCTCAAGTCAGGGAAATGTGTCCTCATGTTACACTGGATGCGATGGAGCATGTGTGTATCCGGGGAGAGATGGGAAGACAGAACGGAGGATAAATGGCCTTGCTGGTGTCTGAGGGAGGGAGGTGGATGGCAGGTGTGCATGGTGATAGGCTTTGCTTCCACTGGAGGAAGGACAAAAGTGAACCTGTGGAACGAGAGCATGCATTTGAGTGTGACAATATTATTTTCAGCTGCAATTTTAATATTCAATTCTAAATTAAAGTTTAAGCTTCACCGTTCTATGACATCAGAGAGAAGTTGAAGCCTCTCCTCTGAGTTGTGGATGGCTTCCTTCAGGGCATGGCTCTTTTCAAGGAAGCTACTGGTATGGTGTGATTGAGCAGTGAGGCAGGAGCTATAACCTGAGTAACTCCAGTTGTTTATAACAGGATGTGGCGGAGACGAACAAGGGCCTGGGAGGAAGGTTAGAAAGTCCAGCACCTCACGGCCATAGACAGGCTTTGCACTGCAGTGTAGCTCATTGATGCGCATGATTTGAGAGATTCGGCTGTCTCGCTGACCCTTTCGGCTGTCTGCAAGCCATGACTGTCAAAACCAAATGATCAAACATGTGAATGGTAGATACAGACAAACCTAATAGGTCATGAGGAATTTATATACTAAAAATAGGAGTTAAAATACTGTGCAAATACGTAGTTTCCTCTGACGTAAATGCACTATGATGAAGTTACTTATTCTTACATTAATGGGCATGTATGTTTGCGAAGTGTTACACCCTCTGATGTAGGTTGTCAGAAGATTAAACTGAGATTTAATGTGACAGTGTTACGTATACCTTTGAGTTTAAGAATGAATAAAAATCAATATAAGATTAACACTCCATTTTTTACCATGTAGAAGGGGGAACGTGGTGGAGGTGGCGGCTGAACACGGGGACGCTGAGATGTTGACCCACTGCTCTGAGATGCGGATGCAGATTTAGGAGTGCTCATGCGCAAAGTAATCACATCATTACCACTGTCCTTGCGCACTGATGATGAATTTGCCCTTGTTACTGAAAAGTACAAAGTATTGAATGCATGATTATCCTACTTGATATTCTTTTTAATATTTTGCTTGAACTTCTGTCATGTAAACTCTCAAAACCACATCTGGGCTCAACTTACCTGGTGGTTCTGGGGCTGGTGGTGGTGGTCCCTGTACTACTCTCAATACAGGGCGAGTAGGTGGAGTCTGTGAGGAAGCAACAGTTCGGGGTGGAGCAGCATAAACCGGAGGCCGTTGTAGAGGCTGTGAAGCAGTGGGCCCTCTAAGAACAGGGCTTGCAGTGCCATGTGGGTGAAGGGTGACTGATTGAGGAGGAGCAGGACGAGGAGAAGGAGGCACAGCCAGAGTCGGGATTGACCCTCCTTCTTTACTTGGTGCCTGGCGTACAACAATCTTTACAATTCCAGGCCCACTTACCATGGATGTTGGGACTGGAATTATAAACAAAGAGGTGTTTAGAAACTACACAAGTATTTCACCTGGAAAGAAAGTTCAGTTAGACTGGGCACCAGACTATGGATTACAGTAGCAGAGCTATCAATAAAAGGTCCAGCACTATTAAATACACTACCGTTTAAATGTTTGGGGCTAGTAAGGTTTTTATTTTTTACAATGGGCACTATCGTCTCTAATACATTAGAAGCTGTTGCCCCCCTCAAATTGAAAAACGTACTGCGCCATGGTACAGCAGTTATACCCATTCTCTCAAGGAAGAAAATCGTAATCTTGAGCGCAAATGGAGAAAAACGAACTTCGAAGTTTTTAGAATTGCGTGGAAAAACAGTATGTCCAGCTATAGACAGGCTCTAAAAGCTGCCAGGGCAGAGCATATCCGCAAAATCATAGATAATAACCAAAACAATCCAAGGTTCTTATTTAGCACAGTGGCTAACAAATAAACAGACGCCACCCGATCTAAATATTCCCTCACAGTTTAATAGTAATGACTTTATGAATTTCTTTACTGATAAAATAGATAACATCAGAAATACAATATCAAATGTAGATTCTACTACGTCTAGTATTTCAGCTTCATTCATCGCACCCAAAGAAAAACTGCAGTGCTTTACAACTATAGGACAGGAAGAGCTAAATAAACTTATCAGTGCATCTAAACCAACAACATGTTTATTAGATCCTGTACCCACTAAACTACTGAAAGAGTTGTTACCTGTAGCAGAAGAACCGCTTCTCAATATTATTAACTCATCGTTATCTTTAGGTCACGTCCCAAAACCATTCCAGTTGGCAGTTATTAAGCCTCTTATTAAGAAACCACAACTAGATTCAAATGAACTGGCAAATTACGGACCCATTTCAAATCTTCCGTTTATGTCTAAAATTTTAGAAAACGTTGTGTCTGCTCAATTGTGCTCCTTCTTGCAATAAAATTCACTCTATGAAGAATTTCAGTCAGGTTTCAGGCCTCATCATAGTACAGAAACTGCACTTGTTAAAATTACAAATGACTTGCTTCTTGCTTCAGACCAAGGCTGCATCTCATTGCTAGTATTACTTGATCTTAGTGCTGCGTTCGACACTATAGACAATGACATACTCATAGATCAATTACAAAACTATACTGGTATTCAAGGGCAGGCTTTAAGATGGTTCAGATCCTACCTGTCCGATCGCTACCATTTTGTTCATTTAAATGGGGAGTCATCTCAATTATCACCAGTAAAGTATGGAGTACCACAAGGATCTGTCCTAGGTCCTCTGCTATTTTCAATATACATATTGCCTCTTGGTAATATTATTAGAAAATACAGGATTAGTTTTCATTGTTATGCTGATGATACTCAACTATATATCTCAACAAGACCAGATGAAACTTCTAAACTAAGCTAATAGATTGTGTAAAAAATATAAAAGATTGGATGACCAATAATTTCCTCCTATTAAATTCCGATAAGACAGAGATATTACTTATTGGACCAAAAAAAAAAAAAAAAAAAAAAGTACACAATCTCTTGGATTGCAATTTGCAACTAGACGGATGCACTGTTACGTCCTCTAAAGTCAAAAATCTGGGTGTTATATTAGACAGCAACTTGTCCTTTGAAAATCATATTTCCCATGTTACAAAAACAGCATTCTTCCATCTTAGAAACATTGCCAAGCTTCGAAACATGCTACCCGTTTCTGATGCAGAAAAGCTAGTTCATGCATTCATGACCTCTAGACTGGACTATTGTAATGCACTGCTAGCTGGTTGTCCTGCATCTTCAATAAACAAGCTACAGATAGTCCAAAATGCAGCGGCTAGAGTTCTTACCAGGTCAAGAAAATATGATCATATTACCCCAATTTTACAGTCTCTGCACTGGCTACCTATTAAGTTCTGTATCATTTACAAAATATTATTACTTGCCTATAAGGCCCTAAATGGTTTAGCTCCTGCGTACCTAACTTGTCTTCTACCACGCTACAATCCAACCCGCTCCCTAAGGTCGCAAAACTTTTTTTTTTTTGGACTTTTGGTAGTACCTAGGATAGCAAAGTCCACTAAAGGAGGTAGAGCTTTTTCATATTTGGCTCCCAAACTCAGGAATAGCCTTCCTGATAACGTTCAGGGTTCAGACACACTCCCTCTGTTTAAATCTAGATTAAGGACACATCTCTTTAGCCAAGCATTCACATAATGCATTTTATAATCTTGTACTGCAGTTATATCTGATCAAATGTACATTATTATTATTCTTTAACTTGGGTTGAACAAATCATTTTTGCTTAGATGCAACAGCAGCTACGCTAATTATATCTCTATTTGTTTCTCTGTTTCTGCAACTAGGTAACTAGGAATTACAGAAGCTTCAGTCTGGATCCAACCCTTAAATGAGATGACCGAACACCTGAGAAAATATAATGCCAACCCCTCAGAGTATGCCAACGCTCAGACAACATACAGAATTACCAAATTTTGCCATAAATTAAATATATTAAGGTTCTGCAATATATAAATATATTGTGGAAACTTAATTTCCTGTAGAGCTGCTTTGCAACGATTTGTATCGTAAAAAGCACTATACAAATAAACTTGAACTTGAACAATGTTTTTGAAAGAAGCCTCTTATGCTAAAAAAAAAAGCTACATTTATTTAAAGGGGTCATATGACATTGCTAAAGAGAACATTATCTTGTGTATTTAGAGTAATGCAATGCGTTTACGTGGTTTAAGGTTCAAACCTTATTGTTGCTCCACTCTACTCTGCCGTTCTGAAACATGTTGATTTTTACAAAGCTCGTCATTCTGAAAAGCGTGGTGTGCACTGATTGGCCAGCTATCCATTGGCTGAATACCTCAAGCGTGTGACAAAATGTTAAACCCCTTACCATATTTGGAATATCAGCTTCATGGCAGCGGCAGCAACAATACTACAGTGAGAATAAAAGTTACACTTTTCTTTGTGTATACATTTGGGTGGTGTTATGCAAATCTTCCCACACAGTGATGTATATTTGTGGGGGGGTGTTTTAATGAGGTGCTTTAGAAAGGTGTGGATGAGTTAACTTTTACAAAAGAACATTTCTTAATGTTTGCGATTTAACAGATCTTATATATGCATGAAACAGCTTGTAACACTCCAAAGACAAAGGAAAACAATCGCGTCATATGACCCCTTTAATAAAATTAATGGAAAATATTAATAATATTTAAAATAATTTTAAAAGATTAATTAATTTTAATAAATAAATATTAATTTTGAAATGCAATTTATTCATTTGATGGCAAAGCAGCCATTACTCCAGTCTTCTCATGAGATCCTTAAGAAATCATCAAATGTCAGAATGGCCAAGCAGTCTAAGGCACCAGATTCAAGTTCTGGTCTCTGAATGGAGGTGCAAGTGGGGGGCAGTCATGGCCTAACCCCAGATAGACCCCCAGATAGGCGGACGTGGCCTAACCCCATTAGAGAGTCGGACTCGTAACCCAAAGGTTACGAGTTCAAGTCTCAGGTCTGGCAGGAATTGTAGGTGGGGGGAAAGAATGTACAGTGCTCTCTTCCACCTTCAATACCATGACTGAGGTGCCCTTGAGCAATGCACTGAACCCCCAACTGCTCCCCGGGCGCTGCAGCATTGGCTGCCCACTGCTCCAAGTGTGTGTTCACGGTGTGTGTGTACTTTGGATGGGTTAAATGCAGAGCACAAATTCCGAGTATGGGTCGCCATACTTGGCCATGTCACGTCACTTTCTCACTTTCACCATTTTATGCATACTTTCTGAATAAAAAGGTTTATTTCTTACAAAAAAAACTATCCCCAAACCTTTTAAATGGTAGAGCAATTATTTAGTCTCTTAACTCTGGAGAAACATGGACAATTACAACTTCACAAATTTAACCTGCATACATTAGACTTAAAAGAACAGAATAAAACAGAAAACGAGTAAAGGAAAAAATTCTGAAATGACAACACTGCTTACTCCACTCACTTCATGAAATAATGAACTAAGTAATTAAAATGAAAAACAAACCCAACCATATCAAACCTCATGTGCCTCCAACATTTGACTTAAAATGTGCAGTGGTGTTTGCATGTATCTTAATACATTCATTCAACAGGACCCATTCAGTTAGTAGCCAATATATCTGAATAAGCGGTCACATGCAGTTAGAAAAAAAAAAATTGCCTGTGCCAGAATACCATGCACGTGCTCTGCTGAGTAACAGGTAGTTTGGTACCCAGGATACAGGCTGTACCCGAACAAGGATGAACTCAAGGACAGCACCAGTACCTTGAGCAGCGGTGAAAGGTACTGCTAGTCCAGAGCAGGTTGGGATTGTGCTGGTTGGGTGGGGATTTGCTGAGCTGCTACCTGACTGACTAACTGTGTGAAGAACTGCCACCTGAGCTGGCTGACTAATAAGGTGGTGTTGCCCACTACTGGAAACCAGATGCATTACATTTCCTAAAGGGCACAACCATAGAAGAAAGTGTTAGGCCATAGACCACACCAAACACTCAAAGAAAGACTGAAGGCGTGCAGGAAAAGGCGAAACCTGTCCATAGCAGGTAGTGCGATTATTTACACAAGCAGATTATTCATCTATTAACGTGGAAGGCAGTGGATACCTTGGATGGGTCGTGGCTGAGGAACAGGAACCTGGTGCAAGGGAGTCCCAGAGAGTGTGAGCTTGTTGCCCTGTAGCTGGAAGGTGACTGGTTTACTGCCCTGAGAGGACGACACTGGTCGACCAGCCAGGGAGGCAAGCTGAGCGATACTCACAACTTCACCGGCTGTGACAAATGAAAGAAAATAATTTTACTTAATTGTAATCTTAACTGTTTATCGCTATGAAACAATGAAGTGTGATGAAATGAACTTACATGGCAATCGAGCCTGCATATCTGGGCTGAGCAGGACCCTCTGAGTCATAATGTTGCTTGGTGGTTGAGGGGGAGCGGACACAGTTGTGACGCTGGACGGTCCTGAGGGGCGTACAGTCACTGGTTGGGGGGCTGGAGGCCTGGCTGCAGGTGCAGAAGGGACACTGCTAGGAGCCACTGGAGCTCTTGGAGCAGCGACAGGAGTAACAGGACAAACTGAAATTAGAGTAAAAAGGTTTTTCTCTTTCTGTCATCATCACATGAGTGACACTTGCTGATTAGGATGTTAGACTTGGCCCCCTGAACTGACCTTGAGGTGCCGGCTGTGAGGGAGGAGGGGGAGGGGTGACCTCTGTAATTAAAGGCTTTGGAGTCTGAACAGCTGTGGTGGTAGGACACGCAGGGCGAGGACTGTTCACTGAGGAACGGCCATCAGATTTAGGAAGGGGCTGAAGCATCCTGCAGAGAAACAAGCACATTCCAAAACTTTATTTTAAGACAAATTTTGGTCATATCTTGAATTAATTCAATACAGCATACATCACAATTATGTGTTTGATTATTTCGAACAACAAACCTGTTGACTTTCATGCGAACAGGCTTCGGTCTGGGAGGAGGATCAGGGGACTCCACGACCTCCTGAATAAGCTGATGTGTCACTTTCCTTTGAGGCAAGAAAACATCTGCCTGGTATCTAGTCACACGCTGCTCCAGGCCAACCAGGTCAAACATGGACATGTCACAGCGCTTTGGGAGGAAAAAAAAAAAAAAAGACACTTTTGTATTAACCTTAACTGAGGGTCCAGAAAAGAATAACAGATTTGAACAAACAAAACATTTGAAACTCCCTGATAACAGAACTGTAAAAAAAAAAAAAAAAGTGTATCAATCAATAGATATTTCACCATTTATATCATTTTACAGGGCTCCAGACTAATTTTTCCCCACTAATCGGACGAGCACATGATTGTCACTTTTTTTTTTTTGCACTACAATATGGGATTAATCAATGCATGCTGATGAAGTTTTATCATATTTATATGGAAAAAAAAAAGTGGTTAACATTCAACCCGTTCTTTTTCATCAGCAGTATTATTTGCAAGGCTCGACAATAAGGACCGCCCAATGGCCCGGGGCCAGCGTGAAAGACGTTTGGGACAGTAGACGGATTTGTCACCTGCCCAATCGGGCCACTGCAGCGTCATCACGATATTTTATCATTTGCATGTGTTAATTAAAGCCTTGTTAATTTAAAAATTCAAGCGATTAAAAAGCATTTCTGAGTGAAAGACAACTCCATTCAGTAGTACTCGCTCGCGGTGATCTGTTCTGTATGAACAACGCGCGCACAGACAGCCGCGTCTCTGACACGCGCGAGCGGCCTGAATGGGCAAATACATACAAATGAATGTCAAAATACCCATCTTGGCAAGTAACTTTGTAGCTTTAACAATAATTAGTCTAATTTATACACTGGAGTACAGATGTACCGATCGACCGGACATATTTTGTTTTACTTCAGACCATCTCTGTCCCGTGTTTGCACACAAATTGCACTGCAATCATTTTCCCAAATGCTATTTGTGTGGAAATGTTACGTTATTATTATAATTAATCTGTAAACGTCTGTTAACAGAGGCCAGAGACGCTGAAGATGAACGCAAAGAGGAAACAACTACTGTAGCAGTCAAATCAAGATCACTTCACACGATGCGTGAAATATAGGAAGAAAATCCAAATGTTGAATTTTATACGAATGTTTCTGAGGGGAACTCGCTGTTTTTAGAGATGGCATTTTCTTTTAATTTTGTCTCCGTATAATGCATTTAAAGTGTTAATACATGCTGCGCTGTGTTTACGGTGGTAACCAAGGAGTTGCTGTATAAGCGCCACCTGCTGGCAGAGTGAAATTGCGTGTCATTCAGCCCACCTGCCGTTTGTGTGTCATGCATGCAGATGTTTTATGTGGCATAATTTCACAAGGCTAAAGTCAGGTCATTCTGTTTTTGCTTCAGATTTAGAAATTATACAGTCTAATATAAATAATTTTATGATCAATTCATGATTAAAATTAATATGCCTGCCTCTAATTTCAAATGGCTATGAAAAAAATCAAGGTGCAACAAAGAGTGAAGAATATGCAAATGTTATTAAATGTGATTTTTCAATTTCTGTACCCGAACATCTACAAACATAAGAATAATTTCATTTCTATATTTGTGCTATAGGCCTATGTTTATTTGTGCTATTACTTGTTCTATACACTTTTAATAATATTTAAACTTTATATTTATGTTTATTTCTGGCTAGTGATTTTTTTCTGTGGTATCGAAATTGAGAATTGTAAAGAGATTTGTAAAAATTTCCAAATTTATTTGATACCTAAAATATTGGTGTCATATACGCTTATTTATTATAATAGAGATAAAAACAATGATGATAGCAACTTTGTGTGTGTGTGTGTCAGGGCCAGTGAAAATGTTGGCAGGGCAAGTAAAAATTTGAACCACTTGGCCAGTAGAAAAAATCTTTAGCGTTGATCCCTGATTTGTGATTTGAATTTTGTGACCAGGGGCCTGTACCATGAAGCCGGTTTAGCTGGCTAGCCAGGTAAGTTTCAGTTTAGTTTGCACCAATCCTGGGTTTTAGGTACCATGAAATTGGCTTGGCTTTTAGCTGCGTTTATCGCCATAGTAACTTACACTGAACAGCTAACCTGCTCTGGGGCAGGTTATGTTCTGGGATAGAGATCTCAAACTGAAATTGGACCAATCAGATGTGAGCAAAGTGACATGTCTGACACACAAAAAAAGTAACTCCTCCAGTTTCTCTTCCTACAAATTAAAGGTCACTATGAAGTACCTTAAATAAACAAATAAATAAAAAATACAACAAAATTGTCTGGCTTTAATGATAATTACAATTTACATATGATTTATATTATTATTACTCCATTACACACAAGCATTTTTAGTTTAACAATTAGCATTATATTATATTATTTAGCATTATAAAGCATTTATTTTAAATGAATATTAATATATACAGATCATAGGTAATATAAGTGGTAGAATCAACAGATAACACTTTAAAAATGGCTTCATACAGGATGACCTTACATGTTTGAGTCTCTATCACTATATATTATCAACTATATAAACTAACTTCACAAGATTCACTTGTGACTGCACTGATAGAGCAAGATAATTTCCTTTATTTGTCCTCTTTTATGGACAAGTACTTCAGTGGAAATGCGTTTAAATTCCTCATTCTTTAATCTCTTAACCTTTAACAAAAGCGTTTTGAATCTCGCTGGCTCTCTCGCGAGAAGTGAATAACACTTGCTCTGTGTTATGATTGGCTGTTCGCTGCTGATGTCACACATTCATGTGCACACGCTCCATTAACTCGGGATCAAGCCTGAGTTGACAGAGAAAGTTGATGATCACCTTCATGGTACCAACAAAGCCAGATTAGAGTGGTTTGGTTTTGTCAACTCAAAACCTATCCTATTACTCTGAATTTGTTCATCTACCATCATGGTACAGGCCCCAGGAGTTCCTCTTTTGCTATGATATAAGCCAGGCTTCGGGTGCTTTCACTTTTAAATTCCAATCTTGTCACATTTTACAAGAAAAGATAACTGTCTGTTTTGCATACATACATCTATACACCTTTCATTTCACAAAAGCTGGATTCAGTGCTATTCTTGATTAAAAAGCACAACAACATCTCGATTCATACATAAATGCGATCTCATTTCTAAATGACGGCGATTCACTTCCGTGTATTTCCCTGCATTCAGATCACGCTGCATTCATGCGTTATTGGTCATACTCACACAGTAACAAAACACTATTAATTCACCAATCAATCATAAATCTCGATCACTTTTCTCCTCTCCCTCATTGGCCACGTTCCGCTGTCACTCACGTGACGTGTAACAAGGCGACAGACCTAAACGGAATCAATAGGCGCGTTCGCAGAATGATCACCGTATGACATCAAAGTACCACGAGAGTGGTAAGAAAGCAGTCGGATCCTATGCATTCAAATCGCTCTTGCGGTACTTTGATGTCATACGGTGATCATTCTGCGCAGCGCTGCTTCAACGGAGTGTGAGCATCAACGCTTGACGGAGGGCGTGTCTGAAGCTTGGTGCTGACCAGAGCTGTTGAGAAACAGAGTTGCGACACGCTTTGATCTTGCCGCCGCGCGGTCACGTGGTTCATGGAGCTCTCAATAGTTCCAAACAGCTCCGCGCTGTCCATGGGTTTGAATGGGATTAATCGGGTCAGACAACAACAAAGTAACAACGTTTGTCTGTGGAGTTTAATGGAAATAATATTAATGGGTTTTTCTTGTTTAACTATGGAGGAGTAAAAACATAGTATAATGCAACACAGGATAAGGCGGTTACATTTCTTTGTATGCAAAGTATAAATAGTGTAAACTGCTTAATAAAGGACTTGAGGCATGACTTTGTGTGTTTTTGTGTTACACTTATTCCTGTGGATGTGCAGACTAATGATGAAATAAATTATGCTTATTTAAAGAGTATAAGAAATCTAATTAGTATGTAAAATGTGTTATTAATATACATTTCTTCATCTATGTTCATCTATTATTCACATTTTAATACAGTTATGATAACCAGTTTAGTTATTGTAGCTAGTGTATCTATAATAATATAATAAAAATCTAATAGTCTCACTATTATCGCTATTATCTAACGATAAACATTATTAAACCTGACGACATGAAAATACCACTATTAATTACTATTCAAGAATAGGTCAGCTAAGGCGTTAAAATATTTTGAAAAGCAGTTATTTCATCAACTTACCAGTGAAAATGCTCCAAAGATACTGAAATAAATGGGGTTAATTCAACTTCCTTCAGGGAGAGAAAGATTACAGAAAGATGTAAAACAACTAGCATCTGGTTATGATCGCTATTAAGGTGTTTCTCACGTTATCTAACTGCAAATATAGCATATACTGCCTATTATCTAAAAATAAACATGAACTATAACGCGTTTCATAAAATACAACTACTGGTCAGATTTCCGAGAGATAAACTAAATGCGTTAAAATGGCAAAAAAGACTTAATTTCCTAAAATTTCTGGCGACTGAAATTAATAGGCTTCAATGCTGAAACTATCGGTTGTTTGGAACTATTGGCTGCTCCATGACACGCTTTACTTCCGCATTCCTAAGTTCCTATGGAAGCGTCTCAACTCTGTTTCTCAATGGCTCTGGTGTCGACCATGGTGTTGACGCGCCGTCATAGTGATAACAGCCAATCACATACTTTTCTGGTGCTGCATGAACGGGATTGGCTAGCGTCTCGCTAGGGTATTTGCATAAGGGGATCTGATTGGCTGACGCCTGCGTTGGCGCTTGAAAAGTTTTCAACTTCTGCCACGTGCAATGCCAGTGAAGCGACGCGAGGGACCCACAATTCAGTTCGGCAACGCTTGACGTCACTCCATTCAAAGTAAACGAGAGGCGTTGACGCCCCGTGTGAATGTGAATATTTTTATTTATTATTGTTAATGTTCTCTTATGTTCAACAACTTAAAGCTTTAAAATTATTCACTTTAGGGGCTCTAAAATAAAGAAAAGAGACAAGTTTTTGTTACTCCAGCACTTTATTATACTGAATGTCCTGTGGGGTTTTTTTTTGTGTGTGTGTGTGGGGGGGTGTGTGTGGGGGGGGGGGGGGGGTTGTACTTGAGTGCAATACATTTTGGTTGAAAAAATTAGAATTGTGTAAGAGAATCGTGATCTCAATTCCCATGGAGAAAAATCGTGATTCACATTTTAGCAAGAATCGTGCAGCCCTACTAGCTTACAAAACGTTTATCAAGGAACTTTGCTGCCGTACCATGGGTGCAGCAGGGGGCAGTGATATTAAACCGGAATGAGAGTATAGTTCCTAGCCATATCAGCCTACAAAATTGCAACTTTTAATTTTCCATCGGTCTTAATACACGATGTAACTAAGAAGAGTCAAGCTTTAAATAGGAAAATTATCGAAACTCTTTGGTCATTTTTGAGCGAGATGCTTATGGTCTAATCAGATTCAATGATCTATGCTAAACTAAGCTAAAAGTGCTACCGCCAGACCCGGTGATAGGCTGAATGGATTCAAAAACTGTAAAATTCAACTGTTTAACTCAAGGGGAGTTGTAAAATGAGCCTATTTCCAAAAAAAGTAGAGTGTTCCTTTAACAAAAACGAATAAGATGAGGCACGGCACTCACCACATGCTGTATTATATGCCAACTAATAAATTACAGAATGTTCATAATCGCAGATGAATCGCCTGCGATTATGAGCGCGATATTGCGCAGCTTGTCAGTGAACTATGGCTCTGTGTATTAAATGCCATTCCATCTGAAAGCACGTGAAGGAGATTTACTACTAAATCACAGAACCGGCTTTAGTGACGAGATGCGAATGACAATCGCATGCAATTAATTGACCTATCGGTAAGCCCCGCCCCCCTTAGTTACTGTTGCTCCCTCAGACAAACAAACGGAGTTGCTCACTGTCTAACAATGACCTTGTCCCACGATGTTTTTGCACAATTTTGGACACAGAAGGCCACCAAATGGGAATTAAATATTCAATGGAGGGATTTATAAAATATTTCAAAATAAATACGGTGGGTAACTAAGCAAGGGTTTACAGACCACAATGCAAGTGGGAGAAGTCTCATATTATGGTCAGTCATCACAATCGCGGATGACAACATGCATCCTGTTCATGTATGGCAGGGTACAATTAAATTAATGTACATTTAACTGGTTTAATATGGAGAGGCACTGAAATGTAGACCTTTGTTTGTGTGTTTTTGACCTACACTGTACAAGACAGTAGATCAGTATGCTATTTAGGTTTGTACATCAGCATGGACTCACTAACTTTAACGTTAGCTAGTTTTAGACAAAGATACCTTGCTAAAGCACAAGATAACATTAATGTTCTGCTTGAGCAGATGAAAATTGTAACTGAATGAGTGTATGACAACCAGAAAATTAATGTTTTTGAGGTTGAATACGTTTTGAGAGACATTTTGCTCTGTTTTGTTTGGATTCAGGAGATGTAATAAAATAAATGATATTGTTCATCCTCTCGGGATACCTGAAATCAGTGTTACAAGTACCCCAGGCACATGGTTTTTCCATTTTTGAAGCATAAACCCCATAAAACCGATGCGAGCTTCACATCTTCCAATGTTTCTCTATGGCGCTGAAACCTAAAGATATCCGAGCTCCCCGTTCAACTGATACTGGACTGCCATTGGCTAGTCTGCGTTTGAGGGGAGGGGCTTACCGATAGGTCAATTGCACAGCCCTAATAGCTTTTTTTTTTTTTTTTTTTCATACACTCATTGTATACAAACATTGTGCATTGTGGGATTGAATGAGTGCACTCCATAATGTCCACTACCATTTCAGACACCACCATATACAGTGGGGAAAAAAATATTTGATATTGTATATTTGCCCACTGACAAAGAAATGTCTAATTTTAATGGTAGGTTTATTTGAACAGTGAAAGACAGAATAACAACAATAAAAAACGCATTTCAAAAAAAGCTAGAAATTGATTTGCATTTTAAAGAGTCAAATAAGTATTTGATTCCCTATCAATCAGCAAGATTTCTGGCTCCCAGGTGTCTTTTAGGAGCACTCTCTTAAAGGAAGTCTTAATCTCAGTTTGTTACCTGAATAAAAGACACCTGTCCACAGAAGCAATCAATCAATCAGATTCCAAATCTCCACCATGGCCAGGACCAAAGAGCTGTCCAAGGATGTCAGGTACAAGATTGTAGACCTACACAAGGCTGGAATGAGCTACAAGACCATCGCCAAGCAGCTTGGTGAGAAGGTGACAACAGTTGGTGCGATTATTCGCAAATGGAATAAACAAAATAACTGTCAATCTTCCTCAGACTGGGGCTCCATGCAAGATCTCACCTCGTGGAGTTTCAATGATCATGAGAACGATGAGGAATCAGCCCAGAACTACACGGGAGGATTTTGTCAATGATCTCAAGGCAGCTGGGACCATAGTCACCAAGAAAACACACTACGCCGTGAAGGACTGAAATCCTGCAGCGCCCGCAAGGTCCCCCTGCTCAAGAAAGCACATGTACAGGCCCATCTGAATTTGACAATGATTCAGAGGAGAACTGGGTGAAAGTGTTGTGGTCAGAGGAGACCAAAATCGAGCTCTTTGTCATCAACTCAACTCGCCATGTTTGGAGGAGGAGGAATGCTGCCTATGACCCTAAGAACACCATCCCCACTGTCAAAAATGGAGGTGGAAACATTATGCTTTGGGGGTGTTTTTCTGCTAAGGGACAGGACAACTGCACTGCATCAAAGGGACGATGGACGGGGCCATGTACCGTCAGGACCAGGGAAAATGGGCCAAGGAATGGTATTCCAGCATGACAATCAGGGTTCCCACTCTAAGTCAAATGTCAAATTCCCTGACTTTTCCCTGACTTTCACTGACTATAAAGCTGAATTTCCATGACCTATAATTAATGGAAAAACAGGCCGCTGTTGTGCTGAGCCTTATTTTTGTTGTTGTTGCTTTTTTACCATTAAATGCTCTTTGAAATTTTTTACACTTTTTTTTTTTAAACTCAGTCTTTGAAGAGGTCATTTTGTAGCCAAAGCTACAGTGGCCGAGAGAGCTCAACGCGCTGCAACTTCAGAAAACACATGCAAATAGAAAAAGCACCAGCAAATCAAGAAAACATCTTCATCAGTTTGACAGCAGGTGGTGCAAATGCTCACAACACAAACAAATAAATTTTATATGCAGTGCGTTTCTTTGTTTGGTTGTGTTGTGAGCATTTGCAGCGTGTGTGTTGTCAAATTGACGAAAGATGTTTTCTTAATTTGCAGGCGGTTTTTTTCTATTTGCAGTGCGTTTCTTTCTTTTTTTTTGGTTGTGTTGTGAGCATTTGCAGCGTGTGCGTTGTAAAATTGAGGAAGTTGTTTTCTTAATTTGCAGGTGTTTTTTCTATTTGCAATGCATTGAGATCTCTCGGTCACCGTACAAGGCTCCCAAAAATTTTCATTTTCTGGCATATTTGCCTTTGTTAACCGGTACAGCCTAGTGGCCTGGTGACTGCATTTGACATAGTGATAGCCAGTTGACGAGCGGGAAGGGAATAAGATGGCGCTGAAAAAATAGCCCAGGGCTCAATGCTAAGGATTTTTTCAGTGGTTAAAATTATTACTTGCCCTGTTAATATTTTCACTAGCCTTGCCACAAAATTAAATAACTTTGATTTTTGTATTCTAATAAATAAACTTATGACACCAATAAGTTCAGTATCTAATATAAAGTTCAAACATCATTAAAGATAAATAAGAACAAATGAACAAATTGCAAGTAATAGCTAAATTAAATATATAGCACAAAGACAGAAATGAAATTTTGCTTAAGTTTTTATGTTTGTAGGTGTTCAGGTACAGAAATTGAATAATTACTTATAAAATAACATTTGCATATTCTTCACTCTGTGTTGCAACTTGATTTTGCATTGCCATTTGATTTTAGTGGCAAGGCAACCACTGCATTTTAATCATGAATCAATCCCAAAAAAAAAAAAAAAAAAAAAAAAAAAAGCAATGTTTTCATTTATTTTAGACTGCATAATTTCAAAATCTGAAGAAACAGAATGGTGTGACTTTAGCTTTGTGAAATTATGCTACGTGAAACAGAAACAGCAGACGGGCTGAATGAGACAATTTCACTCTTTGACAGCAGGTGGCGCTTATGGAACAGTGATAAAGCATTTCCTTGGTTACCACTATAAACACAGCAGTGCTGAGCGTATTAACACTCATTTAAATGCATCATACAGAGGCAAGATGAAAAGAAAACGCTGTCAACTTGTGTAAACTTTTCTGAAAACAACCAGTTCCCCTCAGAAACACATTCAAATAAAATTCAATGTTTAGGATTCCTATATTTCGCACATTTTGAATCTTGTTCTGCCTGATATGGTATTTTCTCCTCGTTGTGTCCGTCTTCAGAATCTCTGGCCTCTGTTAATGGCTGTTTACAGACTATTTAAATATAGATTAATCATTGTTAAAGCTACAAAGTTACTTGCCAAGACGGGCATTTTTATACTTTTGTATATATATTTGTCCATTCAGGCGCAAGAAAGACGCTGTGAGAAACTCAATTCAGGGCTCGCGCGTGTCCGAGACGCTGCTGTCTGTACACGCTGTTTACACAGGTCACAGCGCGCAAGTACTGAATGGAGTTGACGAACAAAAATCCCTGATATTCCATGACTTGGACAAAAAATATATACAATTCCCTGACTTTCAATGTCTGGAATAGACCTTTTAAAATTCCATGATATTCCAGAAATTCAATGACCGTGGGAACCCTGGACAATGACCCAAAACAAATGGCCAAGGCAACAAAGGAGTGGCTCAAGAAGAAGCACATTAAGGTCCTGGAGTGGACTAGCCAATCTCCAGACCTTAATCCCATAGAAATTCTGTGGAGGGAGCTGAAGGTTCGAGTTGCCAAACGTCAACCTCGAAACCTTAATGACTTGGAGAGGATCTGCAAAGGTGGGGCAGTGATTGCCAACAAGGGTTTTGCAACCAAGTACTAAGTCATGTTTTGCAAAGGGGTCAAATACTTATTTGACTCAAACTACAAATCAATTTATAACTTTTTTGAAATGTGTTTTTCTGGATTTTTTTGTTATTCTGTCTCTCACTGTTCAAATAAACCTACCATTAAAATTAGAGACTGATCCTTTCTTTGTCAGTGGATAAACATACAAAATCAGCAGGGATCAAATACCCCCCCCCCCCCCCCCCCCCCCCCACTGAATAGCACTAAATAAGGGTATGGGGGCCATTTTGGACAGTATCTAAACACAGCAGGACAACTGCCCTCCAGGAGCAGGATTGAACACTCCGATATAGATAAGCAAGCACACAGGATAGTAAAGTTTTAGGTATTGCTGGTAGTCTTCCCTGTTTACCTCAAAAGGTGAGGTCTCAAGAGCCCGCTGAACCAGTGAAGCAGTAGAATAGATGACGGTCTTTGTGATGAAGGGAGATTGTATGGGCCTTGGATCAAACAGGTTGGGGTGATTACACACTTTCCGCAGCTGCATCAGGATGTTGATCACAGACATGAAATGGCCGCTGGCTAAAGTCTCTCGAGTCCTGGGAGAACATGGTACGGGGCACAAAAAACAAACAATTAGAAAAATAAATAAATCTACCCCAACACCTGAAGTATGAAAAATTATCCAATCAATTATCATCCAAGGCCTGAGTTTGGAAGATAATATCAACACAGGAAAAATGCCTTTTCTGTTTCCGCAACCCCACCCTTGTCTGTTTGCCCTGGTTACTCACGAGGCCTGGGCCATGAAGTCATCATAGAGAAAACGCTGTCTTTTGGAGAGTCGACAGCGCACAACATGTTCATATTTTTTTGGCATTTGTTTCTCCACATCTGCTTTGATTCTTCGCAGCAAAAAGGGTCTTAGCACCTAGAGAGAGAGAGAGAGAGAGAGAGAGAGAGAGAGAGAGAGAGAATGTAGGAAACTTATGTGATGCCAAAAAGCCTAAATACTTTCCTATATCACCACATCTAAACTCAGGCAAAAATCATAAGAGAAACAAGGTAACTATGTTTATGCCACTTTCATAAATGCAATAAATTACATAAAAATGATTCATAAACTGGTACTACCTTGTGAAGCCGTTTGACCAAGCCCTCATTGTACTCTTGGCTCCCTTCAATCATTCCAGTGAGCGGGTTTGAGAACCACTCCTTGAACTCACGATGGGACTGGAAAACGTGTGGCATGAGGAAGTGCATAAGAGACCACAGCTCCATTAGACTGTTCTGGAGAGGGGTACCTGTGAGCAACAATCGCCTCTGGCTGCATGGAAGACAGAATTGAGAGAAAAAATAAAATAAACTCATTACATCCTAATTAAATGGGTTTTTCCACATAAAAACAATGAAACAAAAGTCAGAATGGGACCCATAAATTATCAAGAAATTAATGTACACAAGTACCTGTTGAAATTGAGCAGGCTTTGCCAGCGCTGGGACTTAAAGTTCTTGATGTTCTGGGCTTCATCCAAAATGAGATACCTCCAAGACTTGCGCCTAAAAGCCTGATGATCTTGCAGTACTAGCTTATACGAGGTGATGCAGACATGGAAAGCATTGGGTTTGGTCCAGCCCTAACAAAAACAAAAAGGAAAGTAAAACAATGATAAAATCATGGATTGAAAGGCAAAAAGAATACACAATTGTTTTAAAGATTTTTGTAGAAGTGTTTTTAAAATATCTTTATTTTAATTAAAAAAATATGACTGTATTCATTACTTGTCTCTTGAGTTTGCGCTCCTTCTGGCTACCATAGTAGGTTAGGATTTTGAATCCAGGGCACCAACGTTTCAACTCCATCTCCCAGTTGAGCATTACACTGGTGGGCACAATGATCAGATGTGGACCCCAGTTACCTGTAAAAGCAAAAAGCAAGAAAATGTACTGCACTATATTTTCAAAACACATCATAGGGAAAGGAGTACTTATGTGGACTTATTACCCTTTACACATGCTAGATGAGCTAACAAAGCAATGGTCTGGATGGTTTTGCCAAGCCCCATTTCATCTGCAAGTATGCCATTGAGTTTCTTCTCATTCATGGTGACCAACCAGTCCAGTCCAATGTGCTGGTACTCACGCAAGGTACCGTGAAGCAGGAATGGAATTGGTGTTTTGACCTTGTGTTAAAAAGAAACCACACAAGTGCAGTTAATGATAAACAGAAACAGTGTTCTTCAGCCAGAGTTTCTGAGGGTTTGTGTGTTGCTACCTTTGTTGTTGCCAGTGTATATCCCTTAGGTTGAAGGCTCTCGGCAGTAGCAGCAATGTGGCTGATTTCTTTCTTAGGTCGGGGAGATGTTGGTACAGTAGGACTATGGTCTCCCTCTCTCAACAGAACCTCCATTCCCTCTCCTCCATCATCGTCATCCTCATTAGCACTCTTCTGTACATCCTCGTCTTCTTCATCACTGTCTACAGCCGCTTGGGAATCTGAATATTGAGTACATTGCAGATGATGTGTGATATTTGGTCACTTCATACAATAGTTCATTAAGTTTAAGTGACTATCATCTAGTGTTGTCAAAAGTACAGACTTCGGTACCAGTCGGTACTACAATTTAAAAAAAAATGTCCATTCCCGCTAACATTTGAGCGCTGTTGAGCGGATTCTTAAAGACCGCTGATTGGCCATAGTGTTCATACTCTCAACAAATACGTCTGTGATTGGCGTATATGATCATCGCTTCACGCTCTTCACCGAGCGCTGACACAGAAGCACATAGGAGCGTTTTAAAGCTGCGTCTATCAGCGCGGATCCGTCTATGTGCAGATATATTAGGGATCCACTGATAGATGCGGTTTCCAAATGCTCCCGTGTGAGCGCTCGGTAAAGAGCATGAAGTGTTGATCATTGACACCAGGGGGTATGCCAGAAGGTGCTTGAAGCGTGAATCCGTATTCAGAAAGGCACAGGAAAACAAACAGAAAACAAATAACGATTGCTAACGGTTGCCTGTTACATTATAGTACATAAAATTTCCCTTACTCTGTTTATGTGGTAAGTGAAATTTTATGTCCATGATTTACAGATCCTGAGCACCACTGACAAACATCTAATCTTGTAAAATGTGTGGTAAGTACTGCAGCTCCATAGTATAAACAGAGTAACGCTATGTGCAATAGCGAAAGTGAAACTAAAAATCGATCATGCATTCAAAAGCAGTTTCAATGCCAGGCATAATAGTAGCTCCCTGATGATCACAATATTATATACAGTATAATTACCCAATGATAAAACTGCGAGAGAAAGTATTGAAATATATATTTTCCTCCCATCTCTTATTTATTCCCTTTATGGGTTCCATAGTACACATTTACTTTCCAAACTTTTTGGCCCAAAGCTAGTACTGACTGTTACTTTTGTCAACACTACTAGCATCATAAACTTCAGCACACCTGAGGAGGAGCTACTATCATCAGCACTGTCCTCTCCCTCAGTCTCTTCCTCTGCTTCCTCCTCAGTTCCCTCCGATTCTTCTGAGGAGTCCGGTGACGCTGAGGGCTCCTCAAAATCAGAGGCATATGCACCTCTGTACTTCTCTAAGAGCTCTCCCATGCTCATCTCCCCTGTGAAACAAAGAAACCACAAGTGACAATATGACCTCAGGAAATTACTGTGCAAGTCATATTTAAACACTTCATTATAGCTCAAACATTTGGGGTCATTTTTAAGAAATTAATACTTTTATTAATTTGATAACAGTAAAGGTATTTATTTGTAGGGGCAGTCATGGCCTAGTGGATAGAGAGTTGTCTATCTATCTCAGTGGGGATTTCTTTAAGACTGCAAGGGAAGCTCAGCTTCCCCTATAATGTCAAAACATTAATGGTCAAACATGTACTATTGTGTTAAAATTTTATTGATTAAAAATGCGTTAGAACACGTTCATCTCAAAGACGAGTTTGTTCAGAATCAGCTACATATAGCAGGTGACTCGATTTCCTTCTCATATATTCCCGTAGCATCAGTGTATTTGCCTGTTGAAGCCCAGCGTCCGTTGACTTCAATTGGGCTGCTTTGAACAGTTTTTTTCAGTGCTTCAAAACTAGACGCTCATTGGATAAATGCTGCGATTATGTCCCGCCCCCAGACGCTCAGCGTCTCTGGGGGTGAATGGAGGAGTGGGCGGGGCTGGACTCCGGGCTTCTGCGTGATGATTGGAGGGTTTGTCGAAAGACTGCATCTCCTTTTGATTGACAGCGATTGTGTCCTATAAGAAGTCGCTGATGCTGAAGCTATTCGAGCCAGTGTTGCCAATTTAGCGACTTTTCAGACCACCCTAGTGACTTTTCAGACCACCCTAGCGACCTTTTTCCCCAAAAGTGACTAGCGACAAATCTAGCGACTTCTTTGACCAACCTTAGCGAGTCTCTGTGATCGCTGGTACTGCCGCAACGGCACGAGCGCGCACGCACCTCTTTCTCTGTTCAGTGAGCGGCTGAGAGGAGCAGTGCGTTCAGTTCAAATAGATATTATGTTGCTTCTCTAATTTTACATGCAAATATAGCCGAAATCACAGCACAGGAATTGTCTTATCTTGTGTGTAATATTTGATTTCATCAGACGACGGCTCGATTATAAATTAGGATTTTTGTGCAGACTAACTTCTTGGGAGGGAGAGCTGGTTACGTATTCTTAAAGGGCTGCGTTTCAGTCACTATTTCATATTTATCCCATTGACTGACAACATAAACAGTAAAATATATAAAGGAAAACAGTTTTATTGAGAATTTGGCTGCATTAAAATACAGTATGAGCACAGAGAGACAAACAAATGTAAAAGGCAATATGACGCGATGACGTAATTAATATGCTAATTAGCGCATGGCGTCATCTGGCGACATTTAGCGACTTTTCAAACTGGCTTTAGCTACTTTCCATCGAAAGAAGTTGGCAACACTGATTCGAGCTCAGTCCCATAGTGGACTTTGCAAGTGTAGTCAAAAGACAAACTGCTGCAACCTATTTCTTGATATTTGCTTGGCGAAATTGCTGGCCAATTTTCATTATACATTTCACACAATTATACACCACATTCCTTGTTTCAGTTTAACCTAATTCCCACATTTCCTCCGTCGAGTTTAATGTTTTTTTAGATCGTTTGTTCATTCATTCATTCATACAGTAGGCCAGGCGGTGAACTAGCCAGCTAGCAAACTGCACACGATGGCAGAATTTACGTATAAATAAATGGACAATTTTTATGATGTAGGCCGAAAATGAGCTTCCCCTCTTTGAAAAACCAGCAGCCGCCACTGCTATGCCTAAAAAGAGTTACCCTCTCTAGCAAGGTCATCAAGTTCCTCTGCATGGTCTCCATCTCCTTCAATAACTTCCTGGGCTGCAATGGTGTCTTCTTCATCTTCCGCTGAAGAGAAGAATATAGTAGCATAAGTTGTATATTTCATTCAAATCAGTAGGATTCCAAAGTTAAGTGTTTATCTAAAGAAAAATCTACTAACCATCTTCTTCATTGGCACTGAATTCTTTGTCTTCCTCTTCAACTGTAGAAGATGAAGTATCTGAGGCGGCTTCTTCTGATTCAACGTCCTGTGCAATTAAAAATAAGTCATACTTAAATATGTTACAACTGAAAAAAAAAAAAAACACCGTACTGAAACAAGCTGATATGAACAGTGATGGACCACATTAACTGGATAGTCCAGACAGTAATATAATGGCTGTGTAAAACCAACTGTTTTGTAGTTGATCCTGGAAAATTGCTGTACCTGGGGGATAGTTAAAGTACTGAGCAGCTGGTCTAGAGGCAGAGTGCCCTCCTCCCTTAGTAACTCTATCTCCCGTCTCTGTGTCTCTGCATCATTCCCCTCTTGCTGCTCCTCTACTTCTATGGTCTCTTCATCATCTTCCTCCTCACAAGGTGGCTCAAAGTCTCTATCTGCAGCAGAAAAGGGACAATTTAGAAGTCTAATCTAAGTGAACAAAGTGAAAGAACTTCCTGAATAATTTGTTCAAAAATATATCAAACCCTATTGCCACAGAAACACTAACAAGAGTAGATTATTTGATTCACTAATTTTATTACAGCATCTGCATGTATACAAAATAGCCCCATAGCAGTTGGACATTTAAGTAACACTTTAAAAAAAATCTATGAATACTATTACGTTAGACATCAAACCAAAAAGAACACAAGCTTAATATAATAAGGAAAAACATGTTTGCTAGGTTCTGAATTTAACATTAAAATTAGGAATGCATTTGGACTATCTAGTCCCTGTGGTGAACTGAATTCATCCACTAAACCAATTTTATCTAGCATAATTTATTAGCAGATCCCACTTGGTTTGATATTTTGTTATAGGCTATTTATCAGTGGCATTCATACATTGTGTTGTGTAAGTGTCCAAATACTTTCTGGGGCGTTTGCTCATTCACTTCCAAGATTCTTGATCTGAACAACAACAGTAAAAAAGTCAGTCCTCACCATCATCAACAACAGCATTTAGCTGTGATTGTCTGGAGACAGCTGCAGTGTCGGAACTGTGTACAGGAGCAGCCTGCAGGGACTGACTTAACATGTCTGAGTAACGCTCCGTCTGACCCACAATGAAATCAAGCTGGAGATCTAGAGCCTTCTTCCGCTTCTCTTCCAGTCTGGACTGTTGTTTGTACTGGACTACCTGTGTACAGCAATGGGTGGGAAAGAGTTTAAAGTGTGAAACATGGATAGTTTTTTGGTGTAATAGAGATTATCCAAAAAAAAAAAAAGCACTGAAAGTCACCTTCTCAACACTGCTCCAGAAGGCACGGACCTCCTTGGCAATAGAAGAAGCAACTCTTCTCAGTTTGGCCTGCTCCTCACGTTTCGCTCTCTCTTCCTTCTGTCTCAGCTCCTCATGGTGGCGCATCACCATCCGTACTACCTGAAAATTAGTTCAGATTGGTGAGATGCTCTATTAACCAAACATTTATAAAAAAAAAAAAAAACCCATCATGTTTCAAACAGGACAGTCTGAATGTCATGCTTACCTTTCGTGCCACTCCTCTTTTCCATCGCCTCTCTTGTGCAAAATCTGCAGAAAGCCACTGCATTTCCTCACAGAGGTAATCCCAATGTACTTTGGGCCGTACTGGTTCGGTTATACGAGACAGACGTTTTAGGGACCAGAAACCTTCACGTTTTAGTGCAAGGGTACGATGTTCTATTTCTGCTTCCTGTTTAAAGTATTACAAAAAATTAAAATAACCATCCACTTACAACCATTAAAAATCACACTATTTCTGAAAGTAAAAGATTAAATGTGTCGTCCTCTTACATGTTTTGCCAGTTCTGCCATGTCTGTATGCTTTGGCGTGGATTTCGGGGTGGTTGTTTGCTCTGACTGAGAACAGCCACCAGAACCCTGGGAGGAAGTGGAGGGCATGTTTTTGCCATGAGAGTTGCGTACAGGTGAGGCCCTGCCTGTGTGAGAACGCATCCAGTCACCAGATGAGGGAGATGGAGATGGACATGGAACGGGGGAGGTAGAAGGGGTAGAGCCTGCTGTAACCTTGCCTGCAATCCACTGGCAAACCTTGGGAAAGACAAATAAAACAGTGCATCTGATTGCGTGACTGCACAATATTATTCAGCATGGAGTACAATGGAGAGACAGAGTGCCCAAGAAGAGATAAAAGAGCTTCATAAAAACAGCCTGGTCTACAAGGACATCTTGGTGAGCAAACATCTTATAACCTCTCTCCTAATTTCTAAATAATACATGCTACTCTGAATGATAATAACAGTTTTACACACTCAGCTCTATTTTCCTGTCAGTTTATACTTGAAAGAATTTATTTTTAAGCTAGTGAATTGAAGCAGTGATAGACCGATATATATTCCAGGTCAATAAAGAAGCCATTTTGAGATTTTTGGCATAGACCAAAAACCTTGCTAGCTTGGATGCAACTTTTAGATTCCCCCTTTTGTGAATTCAAATATTGGGTAAATTAAGTGTTCACTTTAATACCCGCATATTTGTTAAAAATAAATTTTCTTTGCCTACATGTCAGGAGTTTATTGCGTACCCCACTTTCTAAATTGGCCATTGCAAAAGCCATATCGGTCAACCACTAGTTGGAAGAAGCAGGATCATCGCATCAGCTTGCAATGATCAGATCTGAAGAATGCCTGACACCTCTTACCTTCAATAACAAGCCTTGTTTGTCTGTCCTGCTCTGCCCACGCTGGAAAACACACATGGCTCAATATACAGCCAAGAAGTGCACTAGCATCAAATTGTGGCTTTGAAACTGTTATGGATAGTGTACACAGGCTCAAAAACATCTAAATTATAAATACACTTTTGCTGACTACCTCTGATGCTTTCATCATGACTATTATATCAGTTACAACAAATTACATATGTAATCACTGCTTTAGCATGGCTGAAGTCATAATAGGCTAGTTAATAGTTTAGTTGCTTTTACCTTGTTCGCTGCTGGACTGGGCGTAGCATTGTTGTTCTCATTCTGGACATCCATAGAGCTGTCAACCTCTGCATCGCTGCTCTCTTCTATAGAAGCATCAAGTGGCTCCAGGATGGAGTTCTGAGCATCTTGCGTTGTTGACAAAAGTTCATCCGGTAACTGCTGCTGCTCCAACTCCAGTTCACCCCCCAAAGTCATTGAATCCTGGCATGGTGTACCACCCGAAGAACGTTTACACTGATTCCCATCTGGGACAACACTGGATACATCTCCAGCAGGAGGAGGAAGGTGACTTTTTGAGTTACGGAGTTGAACTGAAGTTGATAAAGAAGTGCTAGCAGAGGATTCGTTTTGAAGCAACTTGCCAGAACTGTTTGATTTATTTACGTTTCCTTTCACAGAGCTGTTCTGTGAAAGTACATGAGAAGTGGAAACAGTCCGAGAGGACTGAGAGAGAGTGTTTGAGATAGGGCGGTCAGCAGGTAACATAGCATCCTCCTTTATGATGGAGGATGCAGCTGATTCAGTTTTAGGAAGGCACGCTGCAGCTTTATTTAATCCATCACTGGGCGATCCAGCCGGGACAGGTGAGTTCTGCTTGGTTGAGATCCTAGCAGACAGGGAAGAATGTTGCTTAAGGGCAGGGCTGTCACCCTTCTTTAGGATCAGTAGCTTTGGATCAATCGTCCCACAAGACAATGAAATTAATGACACACCTGGTGGGTTTTCCACCATAACAGATTTTTGCTGCTCTTGCACAGACTCAAGTGTTACGTCCATCACTGTGGACGTTAACCCGGTCAATGTGTTTGCAAGATCAGTGTGAGTTGACTCATCATTTTGCTTGACAATTATAGACTCTTCTTTTAGCGTAGAGGCTATGGTAAGTAACTCTTCTGTGGGTTTGAGTGCATCAGGATGAGATGAGGTCTGATTCCCTAGATTACTCTGGGCTTGCGAGTCTTGCGTCAATGTTTCCATTGGTTCCTCCTCTTCTTTGTCAGTTAACAGCAGCTTAACATCACTGTGAAGGGCAGATGATGTAAAGCAGGGCACAGTGCATTCATATACAGCAACAGTTGACTGGGATTCAGGGCACTGCACAAGAGACTCCTCGCTGACCTCCATCTCTGTACGCTCAGACTGCCCGTCTAGCTCACTTACAACCAGCCAGGTATCCTCCATATCTGGCTGCATTAAAATACCTACATCGATCAAATCTTTCACCTCAACAGCATTGAGAGCCTCTGCACTCACTTCCTGCCTCTCTTCCACATTCATGATATCTGGAGTATCATTCAGGCATATCTGAATCTGTGAGAGTTTATGATCAGCTGGAATGGACTCTTGTACATGTTGGACCATACAGTCAGAAAGATTTGGCTTATCTGATTCTAGCCCCTCTAAAGTCACACAGTTCCCTGTGTGCGCAAGCTGTTGGTGATTTGAGGACATGGATAATTCTATTCGATTGGCACTGTCATTCTGCTTCAAAATCACATCAGAAGAGCTGCAAACCATGACTTGAGACCTTTCATTCACAATGGGGACCTGTACATTGTCAGTGCATGTCCATTGCCCAAACAGCTTTGGTTCATCAACAGAAATGTTGCGAAATACTTCTTTAGCAGCCACATTAAAACACAGATCTCCATCTACAGGGACTTTCTCGTTTCCTTGCCCCTCCCTTGCACTAGTTTCCTTACCCAAATGAAACATTTTAGGGGTTTCCCTTAAACGAACATACTGAGAGCTTAGCTCTTGCACACACTGTGCATTCTCAGGCGATGCGGGCATGCCAGGTGTTTTTGTCCTTGGTGTAGCCTTTTGTGTTTTACTGCAGTCCTCTGGGGGATAACAGCTGCCCTTGTCGCAGTCATTTGGCATGCTATTTCCACTGTCGGGGGTAATGTGCTCCCCTCCTTGTTTTGATGTTGAATATCCTGAGCAAAGGGAATTTCCACTATCACCTTGTTTTGTTCCCAAGGTTTGTCTAATTGGACTAACTGCACCTTCTTTGTCTGTTTTAGGCAGATCTTGCATGGCAACTTCCATAGTCGCCTTGGAGTCAAGTTTACAATCCTGCTTTGCTGAATTGGTCGTATTTTGTTTCTGTGGGACGCCAAACGCAGATGAAGTGGCAGTCTGATTTGTCTGAAAAAGGGGAGTTGTTTGGGGCTGCTCCATGCCTTTGTCTGACGTCTTAACTGCACTTGAGACTGCTGGGATGACTTCTGTTGTTGGGACAAAGGGGCTTTCTCCAGGTGTGTGCTTTCCAGACATGTTCTTGTAGTCCAATTTGATTGTCTCTGGAGGCAAGAGTCCCTTTTCTGTCTCAACAGGGGCAGAGACACCCCCTGCATCTCCAGGGTGTTGGCTCCAATCTTGGCAGTGGCCTGTGCTGGATCCTTCCGCCATATCGGTCTCCATGTATGCAAGACTTGTTGGCTCTGTGTTACACCCGTAAAGCAAATCTTGTTTTTGCGTAATGCTATCTGTCCCACTATCAAAAAGTCTGTCTGAGGGAGTCCGACCCTCCAATGTATCTGTAAGTTTTTGTGTGTCTTCAGCAGTAGCTGACACCTGTCCTCTTTGGACAGATGATATCTCCTCTGATTCCTTGGTGCCGCTGTTTCTTTGAACGTGAGAGATGGTCTGCTCTTTACATGCAGCCTTTGATTCTCCTTTCTGCTGCGATGCAGTGGCGACGTCAAGCGATGATGGTGGTAGAGTGGCAGCTGCGACTGGCTGCAGGGCATGCTGGGGTGGCCTGGCCACATTCTGCGCAGCCGCGGAGGTGCCAGCCAGCACAGCCACTGCCGGACGGGTGCGCTGCTGCACCGCCTCTTCCCCAGACTGTCCTGCTTTAGAACCGGAACTGCTACACACTAAATCTGAAAGAATAGAAGGGATATACAGCATGACTAACCCTTTACAAAATGCATAAATTATATGTTGAGATAAACATATAAACAAAAAGATCTGCTGATATTTTTTAAAATTTTCTGTGCTGAATTTTTTTCAGGACGTATTTAAACATCTGAGCTAATACAACAGAACTTTCACTGGCACCTGAAAGCATTACAGAATCAGACAAGCTACTTAAAGGTGGGGTATGTCCTTTTTCAAAAACCGCTTTAGAAAACCGAGTCGGGCCGAGTACCAAAATAAACTTGTAGCCAATCAGCAGTAAGGGGCGTGTCTACTCATGATATGGAGGAGAGAGCGTTCAGTGAACAGCCGAGCCGAGTGACAGAAAGATAGAGATGGCGAATAAAAAACAAAAGAGGAAAACATCTGCGGAACGATAAGGCAAGAAGTACGACCCGTGTAAATATCAGATCAGCTATCCAGCGCTGGAGAAACCTGCGATTGGACACCGAGGTTGCTTTATTTCTTCTGGATAGGCGAGTAAAACCGTGTCTACACCAGACGTGGCGCGCCCAACAGCTGAAGTCTGCCTATACAGGACGCGATAAAGCGACCATTGAAAATCATTTGAAATTTGTGTCAGCATCTCATAAATAGAACGCAGCAGCAGTTTTCTGTCTGGGATTCGTCGTGTCGAGCTGCGCAGCATCCAGTGTAGACAGAATCACTGATTATAATGACTTGCGTAGGCTACGTATGTGTGGGGCAAAGCTATCAAAATAGGGGAGAGACCCTTTTGGGGTAGGGGTGTGTTTGTTTTGGTGATTTCAAATATCAGCATTGGCTTCCAGAAATCGCTTACCCCACCTTTAAGAAATGGACAAGCAAGGGGCGGTCAAACATTCCAATTCTGCAGAAATTGTCTAACTGTACTACAGCCGGAAATTAGGAGTAGGTCTACATATAACTTAAAAGGAACGAACTAAATAAATACCTGTATGTGATGAAGCACCAGTCTCTTCCGTGATTTCCACTTCCAGGATGCTGAGATCAAGGATACCGCTGCATCTGAGGGTCTAAAGATAAACAATTGGTCTGAATTTCATAATCTATTTGTAAAATCAAACTTAAAAGCCTGAAACAGTGAGCGCATAATCCGACATATGAGAGAATAAAAAGTGCTTTCCTAGAACGCAAAGTATAGATTAATAAACTGCAGCAGGACTATGTAATTTCCTCAAAACCCATCTGCTCCACAGAGTTGGTGGTTAAAATGCAAGAGCAGCCTAACAATTCAGAGAAAACATACGTAAAAAGAGCGTTTCTCATTAACTTCATCTACAAAGTTACGGACAAAACTCTCGTTTAGCAATATAAGAAATGCATATGATTGTACAGCTATTACTAATTCCTTCAAACAGCCGGCTTCTATACTACAGGAATATATAGAGCATATACTAAAGGAAATAAAGTGCTGTCATTTTTCACTGTAATATTAACTGCACACAACTTTTAACACACACACGTCAGCTTAACGTTAAATACACAAATGTTGTATACCCGGGAAACAGTCTCATTCAGTACAATAGTGCGGGTGCCTCACGTTCGGCTAGCATTTAGCGATGAGTTACCGCTGATTCATTCATTATTCTCCTATGACTGCTTATGCACTTAAGAAGATAGGATAGCGGTTAACGTTTAATACCAAATACAAACAACAAATGTAGCCGGCAGTTCTGTATGCATGAGGCGGGTGAACACACATGGGCCTTTAGCATGCTAGCAAAGCTAATTCACAGACGTTACAATGGAGCCGACACGATAACGTTTCTTTTTTTGTTGGCGTTTAAATGACAGGGAGCTACAGTCCTAAACTGTTTTGTATAATAGCACATGAGAGGGCGTCTGTTATTATAGTATCTTCTGACTCAGACAAACACATTGAGATATAACTTTATATATATATAAATACACACACCGTCTCGAGCTCTCACGGCTTCCATGAGAAGTTATGCAATGCTCAAAAACAAACTATGATTCATCATAATCCATACCGAGGGGTTTTAAAGACTTGTCACTAAACATAAACGTATTAGTGGTCATTTTCTTATACACCCATTACTGGAACGACCTCTTGACGTCACCGCGCGGGGTCACGCGAAGCCGATTCGCGATCTCTTGAGTCGAATCTTTTCAAACTGAAAGTATACGAAATAGTTGTTCTTTTATATAAAATTATAAACTTTGTAAAACTGACAAGACATATGTAGTGTATTTTAGTACTAATGTATGCTATTTATATTTGGGCTCCAGTTGCCTTGACATTATAAATTAGGCTACATAAAATTACAATAAACTTATTAATGTAAGGTAATTTAGAAAACGTAATAAAAACAGCAATATGTGCCTACATATAGATTTATTACAGAAGATTTAAAGCATGTAATATGTCAAAAAGGAGATTTCACGGACCACCGGATGACAAAGAATCACTGAATCGGTTCTTAAACCGGTTTTTGATCCGAAAGAACCGATTCACATAAATTGGACTTTCAATCACTGCATTCAACAATTATACAGTCTGTTATGTTGTATTGTACTCTAGATTAGTGGAATCGCCAGGATTTTAGTAATAAGTTGGTTTATTTGAAATTCCACTCAATAAGGACAAATTAAACACACTTGAGGATAAAATTATAGGCTAACTTGTTTGTTGTTGCACTTGCAGTGACAGACGACAGTTTCGTCTCAAAAGTGTGCAGTACTAAGAAATCGGAACCCAAGGCTTTTGGTGCAGCTGCATTAAAAGTAGATAACAAACATGAATGCGCTGTTGATCCACTCGAGTCGGCTCAAAAAGGCCGTAGTGCTCATAACGTTACAAAACCGATGAATACTTTAGCACCCGATTGCTTGAAAGTGAACTTGTCCCGCCATGTCCCAATACCTAGTGATCCCCTCCCCCCACTTCCTCCCCAGCACCCCCCTCCTCTCACCACCGCCATCTTAAGTTCCCACCTACCTGAAATTTCCGAGCACTTTTCTTTTACTAAATTCTCGCTGAAGGAGTCGCCATCCGCTTCAAATCGTACTCAATCCGTGTTGAGACTATTCCAAACTGCCTCTCGGTACCCAGTGAGGTACTGGCAGGTTCGTAGGATCAAGTTAAGGACCGCTCCGAGAGAGACTGGGTCCGGAATCGCTGAATCTAGCGGTTGTGGGGAGGAGACTTTCGACGCAGCGAAATGGAGGAACGAGCGACTGCTGACCAAGAACAGACATCTCGCGAGACGTGCTTCAGCGCGCGCGCTGCACACATCTCAACCTTTACTGGAAATTCACCTGGTTTTAGATTTATTAAATGTAAATATGAAAGACTTGTTTGCACGTAACTTTAGATTATGTGTCAATTTTTTTAAAAGAATATCTCTCACTGTGTAACCTAGCTGCCAGCAGTTTGACAAGATACAACTTACTGATATGACATAAATCATTAATTTTAGAACAAATGAGCCGAGATACAATTTTTGATCTCATGGCTTATAGTAACGATTAAGTCTAAGATGTTTGGTGCACATGGAGCACTTAAATTAAAATAAAATAAGCTAAGTCTTGATATAAATCTAGGCAGCTGGCCCTGAAATTAGGCGACAATAACACGCCATTTATATCTACACAATGAATCAATACACTACCACACATGTAAATAACCATTTTTAATAATTAATCTTTGTGGTTTTCTTTTCCATGGGAGAGGGACATATTTAAATGTATAAAAAAAATTTGCTCAAATAATTAATCCAGAATGTCCTGTATCTCAAGAATCTTTCTAATCCTGTAGTTTAGCTGCAGGTACAAGATGTTCACTTCTTTTGTCCAGTTGACAGATGCCTCATTTCGCTCCGTGTTTGGGTGATGGTCGTGGAGACTTCCAAAGGCTTCAACTGTGGAGAACATAGACATAACACACACACCCCTCTCCCAAAGTATGAAGATATACAGTTCTCTGAACCACAGAGGCTGGCTTTGATACATCCTCAGTACACAGGCTTTAACGTAACCAGTATTTTGGAGCAATATCACTGTAGTGCTTTGCTGGACAATAATCATCATGGAGTCATTTCAACAAGTGAGTGCATTTGGTGAGACCTGAAACATGACATTATAACATAAACAGTGAATATATTTATTATGGAAGGTAATTAATGTGTTAACAATAATTATTACAAAAGCAATATCACTATTCTACTATGTTCTGGCCCAGCTCTTGTACAGAGTCAGACTAATGAATGGGAGACAGTTCTTTCCCTTTGAATTTTAAAATATTATCCAACAAGATGTACAATTCATAACTTTTTTTAAAGAATAAAATAAATCTTAAGTTCATTCTGATGATCATGGAAGTTGTCTGATGGATGACTTGAATATATAAAGCGGAATGTGGACCATGTGTTTCTTTTAATTCATACATTTCCCAACAGTGCTGATTCAGACAATGAGAAGTACTCGACTACTTCGGCAAGGGTCCGATTTCTCTTTCCTCAAATGCAAAGCCGAGGACCATACATCTACAGTAGGTTTTCCTTAAGTTCACCAAGACAAAACCAGTTCACAATTTTTGATCCATCACTCTTCAACACAACCTGTCTTCATATTAGTAGTAATGAATAGTCTTTGAACATCCACAGGCCTCTTTGTAAAGAAAACCCTACATAAAAACCAGGGCACAGCAAGAGAGTACTTTAATTGCACCAACTTAACCACAGTGGATAAATATATCAATCAGCCCTGGGAAGTGTCACCCTTCACTCCCCAGGTTGTTTCAACACTTGTGTATGGTCACTGAAGCTTAGCTCTTTTTGAGTGTCCTGCAAAATCCTGCCATTTAAGGAGCAGTTTCTTCAGCACAGCAGTTCTGGAAGCTCCTTGAGCTTTACCTAGTACTATCTGGACTCGCCGTCTTTATGTGTGGTAAAAAGGGCCAAGTCTCCTGCCCCACCAAGTCTGGGCCCACGGGGTGGAGTAGAAGATCTGTTCACAGACGGAATGAGAGGTGGTGGAGCCCCAACAGACAATGCCCCAACTAGACCTGGTGCCTTGGCTAGAATGCCATTAGGTATGTGAGAGTGTGAATGCAGAGGTCCCAGTCTAGAGAAGAGGCCAGGGTGATGTGATGCTTGTGCAGAGGCTGGTTGGAGGTGAGAGTGGGATAGCAGCCCTGTGTGAAGCTGTTCTAGGTGGGCAGCATGAGACGGGCTATGAAGGTGAGGTGCGGATAGGTGCGGATGTGGATGCATAGCAAAGTACCGCGCTCTCTCCAATTCTTCCCGCATTAACTGAGCACGTTGCTCATCATCGAATGTGTGGGACATCAAACCGAACTCTGGCCTGCCTACTGAGGATGAAGCAGAGGACATAGAGGTAGGTGCTTGTGGATGGTGCGGGTTGGTTGCCACAGCTGCCGCTACTGCAGCTCTCTCAGCCTCCAAATAACGCTGTACCTGCTGATGCTGGAGAAGTCTAGAAAAGCGTGGATCAGAGTGAAGTGCAAGGTGGGGATCTGACCTCAAAGCCAATACTTCCCTGCGTTGCTGTTGGTGAGCAGCCATATCCCTCCAATGCTCCCAGGGAAAGCTGTGAGTGGCTTGGGAATGACCTTGTGGAGGACCATGTGGATGTGGTGGGAAACGATCAGCTGCAGCACTTAATACCAGTCCGGCTGAGCTTCCAGCACCACCAAGATAGGGATCAATACCCCGTGGACGATCTAAGAGGGACAGAGGATGGTGTGAAAGGTGCGGAGTTGGTGGAGGAAGAGGCACGCCAGGTGTAGGTGTCAATGAGAGGGTTGAGGAAGGGGTGGATGGATGGTGTGGGTGCCGACTATTAGGCCGTTCAAAGTTGTGTGAAGGCACAGTGGAATGCGGTACGGAGATGGGCACTGGCTCAGGCTCCTCTTTACGCTCTTCTTTGACCTTGACTTGGGGGAGGAGTGACCCAGAGGTTAGACCAAGTGTAGGCTTGGATACCGGAGTTGTGGTACGATCAGGTTTCTTGACTAGAAGCGAACTAGAAGAGGCTGGACCATTGTTCTCTCGTTGCGAAGAATGGCTGGATTCTGTGCTGAGTGTGTGTGGTGGCTGTCGGTGAAACAAATCCAGAGGAGAGGGGGCTAAGGGGACGTTAGAAGGAGAGGTTGTGAGAATAGATGATGTTGAAGATCGAGGTCTGTCTGGTGCTGCGGAGGAAGCTGACACTGGTGCCCTGGAGGCAGAATGTTGTCTCTTGTCTGACTCCCGATCTCTTTCTCTTTCACGCTCTCTGCTTTGGCCATCTGATTGAACTCCACCGCCGCTCAGTGGGCCCAAGCCATTTAGAAGTGAACTGGGGGTGCTGCTGCGATGCTTGAGGGATGGGACACCAGGTGACATTCGCACTGACTGGCGTCCATACAAGAGACTGTCTCTGTGTGAAACAGTATTAGACCAATTAAGTATGTCAAGATGTGAGATGCGATACATAATTCACTTTTGATCTTAAGTCCACTTGAAAACTACCTAAAAACAACAATTTGTTATAATTTCATACCTGTCTTTTTCATCTTTTATCGGAGTAGATTCTCTTCTCTCCACATCCTTTCCTCTATCATCTCTCTTCTCTGGTCCTTTTGCCCAGGACGATCCAGAGGGGAAAGCGGCAGGGGTAACATGCAGATGATTCCATGGATCATGGGGGTTACCCAGTCCTCCAACTGCACTTGCAGAGGGCTCGGTCTTATGTCCAAAAACATTGGCAACTAAAAGAAAATGTATAACATTTGATTATTCTTTGGCTGAGTGTGAATGTGACTGATAAAATACTACTTAACCTCTGCAAAACCTTTTATTAAAATGCTTAGGAAATGTTAGAAAACCAACACATTCAAATTAGGAGCAGTGATTCTCAACTGGGGGCCACTGCAAACTTGGGGCCTGAAGATGAATTAAATGATTTAACAAGACAAATCAACTGAAAATCAAAATATACCGAGATAAAATCAAGGTTTTGAAAAACGTTTTCTTATTGAGAACCAGGAATCCCACCGGAAAAGCCATAAACTTTTTAACTGGAAAAGCCATGTAAATTGATGAAATCTTATAACTCCTTGGACACTTCTATAAATTAATATACATTTTCAAGTTATGTCAAGTTGTGAATAAAATATATATTTTTTTAAATCGTAATCTAGTAAACCACAAAAGTGCCTTAAAGTTGAGAACCTGTGTTAGAGTCATCCGATTAATACATATTCTTAATAAACAAATTAGCATGACAAACCTATCGTGGGGCTGCCTAGGCCTCCAAAGGCACCAGAACTCAAGGCTCCCAAAGAAGAGTAGGGGGATGAACGAACATATGGGTCTGTAACACGAAACCCGGCCATTAGTGATAAAATCAGCTAAACGCAGAGGAAATTATGCTCTACAAAGCTAGCAAATAAAGCAAGCCTGAAGAACAGATCGGCACAGAGCAACAAGAGCATCATGGGTAACATTGGCTTTTGATGCCCCTACTTTTTCAGAGACAGTCTCTTACCCAGATGCGCTGCTGAGGTGAGGAAAGAGGAATGGGGCGTTGATGGAGGCATGAATGGAGTGGAGGACGGATTGACTCCACCTGAGAAGACATGGGTCAACTCAGACAAAAACTCCCATAAATGGACTACCATTGAGTGTTGACATTAAGCCAAGTTTGTGCTTTATATTCTCTTTAAGCCTTTCTAATTTAGAACCCTTGTACAGCAGCACAGTAGTGTTGTAAAAATCCTTCAGTACTGCTGTCAAAGTGTTTTGTACCTGAAAACTGTTATTTAGGTAGAAACAACCCACTTCAATAGCTTTAAAGCAATCATAGCTTAAGAACAACCACAGGCTTATATCACCTGTAGAATTCCTAAATTGGTTGCAGAAATAAGTGTAAGTATAACCCACCAGTGAACAGGCTTCCTGGTCTTGTAAGATCAGGAGTTGCGGCATGGGGACCACCAAGTGGTCCTAGACCTCCTAGTCCGCCAATACCAGGGCCAGGGAGTCGAGGCAACAGGTCATTACGGAAGTCCAGCTTTTTTGGATCAGCATGCATAAGCTAAGTATGACAGCAACAGATAGGTGGTCAACAGGACTGATGCCACTTTAAAAAAAAAAAAAAAAAACATCTCTTAAAAGCAAAAAAAAAACAAAAAAACAAAAACAAAACAACAACAAAAAAAATGAAATATTTCAATCATTTTGTAATTTTTGGAACTTTGTTTAGTTCTAATTTTTTGCATTAGAACTAAAAATAAACACAGATAAACACAAAAACCTTGACTTTGTCTTGATGTCTTAGAATCATCCAAGCAACACGAACATGCATAGCGCACCATTTTCCAGGCTTCTGTAAAGAGATCATCCAAATACAGTTAGAAAAGAATAGTCTGCTAGTGATTTAGAGGTCAAAAACTACAAAAGATTAAAGTACTACAAAAGATTAAACTTACATTACTGACTTTTGGTGGTGGTGCAAATTGGTCTGTTAGCTGTGGACACAAACACCATATATTATTCTTAAGTCTCTATAAAGTTACGATTACTATGCATGATGCAAATATGCTTGATAGGGCATCTTTACCCTTGGAGCTTTAGGTGGAAGGTGGGTCGGTACAACTCCCAAACCAGCAGCCATCTCTGGAGCAGCTCCCTGAAGGGCAACAAGCTGTCAATAACAACAAACTATTCAAACCCACTTCATGGGCTCAAAATATAAATAGGACAAAATGTGACTGGATTGGTGCCAAACACTGGCTTTAACTCCATTAAAGTGGTCATCCTTACAAATCAGATTGTGCTTGAACTTGTGTGAATGAATAACTCTTAACATATTAAAATTTTCTGGCCTTAGAATATCTTGCCCAAAATATAAGCCATAAATTCTTCATGGTTGTGCCATCACAACAAAACACAAACAAGTGTGACCACTCATGAATATTAGCACCTTTAGCCTGTAGTACATATTACTGCTAAAAACAAATAGAAAATACTATTCTCTCCTTTTACCAACCGGAATGAACTTTAAGATAAGACAACAAACATACAATAAGTTTAACTTCATAGATTGGTCATTCATAATTCATTTAAACAGAGTCATTTCAAAGATATAGCTGAAAAATGGCCAATTTAAGAGAGAGTGGAAATTAATTAAAACTAAATTGAGTGGTTATGTCTTTGTTATGAACCACAAGCATTATTTTAATTCTGATGAACCTGAAACCATATGAAATCAATTCCCTATTTTAACATTATTATAAATTTCTTAAACTTCAACCAATTGATTTGTGTGATAGAAAGACTACATTTATAGTGAGGAAAAAATTATTTGATCCCATTTTTGAACATTTTGTACGTTTGCCCACTGACAAAGAAATGATCAGTCTATAATTTTAATGGTAGGTTTATTTAATGGTAGAATTACAAAAAATTCCAGAAAAACGCATTTAATAAACTATATAAATTGATTTGCATTTTAATGAGTTTGACCCCATCGCAAAACATGACTTAGTACTTGGTGGCAAAACCCTTGTTGGCAATCACAGAGGTTAGACGTTTCTTGTAGTTGGCCAACAGGTTTGCACACTTGTCAGGAAGGATTTGGTCCCACTCCTCTTTGCAGATCCTCTCCAAGTCATTAAGGTTTTGAGGCTGACGTTTGGCAACTCGAATCTTCAGCTCCCTCCACAGATTTTCTATGGGATTAAGGTCTGGAGACTGGCTAGGCCACTCCAGGACCTTAATGTGCTTCTTCTTGAGCCATTCTTTTGTTGCCTTGGCTGTGCGTTTTGGGTCATTGTCATGCTGGAATACCATTCCACGACCCATTTTCAATGGCTTTAATGCCCTGGCCCTGACGGTACATGGCCCCGTCCATCGTCCTTTTGATGCAGTGCAGTTGTCCTGTCCCTTAGCAGAAAAACACACCCACAACATAATGTTTCCACCTCCATCTTTGACTGTGGGGATGGTGTTCTTGGGGTCATAGGCAGCATTCCTCCTCCTCCAAACATGGCGAGTTGAGTTGATGCCAAAGAGCTTGATTTTGGTCTCATCTGACTACAAAACTTTCACCCAGTTCTCCTCTGAATCGTTGGCAAACTTCAGACGGGCCTGTACATGTGCTTTCTTGAGCAGTGGGACCTTGCGGGCGCTACAGGATTTCAGTCTTTCATGGCATAGCGTGTTGCCAATTATTTTATTGATGACTATGGTCCCAGCTGCCTTGAAATCATTGACAAGATCCTCCCGTGTAGTTCTGGGTTGATTTCTCACCGTTCTCTTGATCATTGAAACTCCACGAGGTGAGATCTGTCATGGAGCCCCAGGCCGAGGGAGATTGGCAGTTATTTTGTGTTTCTTCCATTTGCGAATAATCGCACCAACTGTTGTCCCCTTCTCACCAAGCTGCTTGGCGATGGTCTTGTAGCCCATTCCAGCCTTCCAGCCGGTCTACAATCTTATACCTGACATCCTTGGACAGCTCTTTGGTCCTGGCCATGGTGGAGAGTTTGGAATCTGATTGATTGATTGCTTCTGTGGACAGGTGCCTTTTATTCAGGTAACAAACTGAGATTAAGACTCCCTTTAAGAGAGTGCTCCTAATCTCAGCTCCTTACCTGTATAAAAGACACCTGGGAGCCAGAAATCTTGCTGATTGATAGGGGATCACTTATTTCACTCATTAAAATGCAAATCAATTTATAACGTTTTTGAAATGTGTTTTTCTGGATTTTTGTTGTTATTCCGTCTCTCACTGTTCAAATAAACCAACCATTAAAATAATTGATTAGACTGATCATTTCTTTGTCAGTGGGCAAACGTACAAAATCAACAGGGGATCAAATAATTTTTTCCCCTCACTGTAAGTACAAAGTCATTTATAATGCAACTTGTATTTCTTTATAATATTCATGGTAACACTTTGCTGTAAAAAGGCTCCTAGGTCGAAAAAAATAGTTATTAAGGTAGATGATAAATTTACATATGGTGTAGGATTAAGGGATCTAGAATATGGTCATGCAGAATAAGGCATTAATATGTGCTTTATAAGTACTACTAAACAGCCAATATGCTAGTAATATGCATGCAATTAAGCAACTATTTAATAGTGAGAATTGGTCCTTAAAATAAAGTGTTACCATACTTATAATTATCATTCATCTGAGTGATGACATGCATGCTAAATATTCATAGCAATGATGTAAGAACAACACTCTCAAACTGAAACTGAAATAACCATACATTACTGTTATTATATTATACTTTTTTACAAGAACACATCAATCTGCTACAGGAGGCCTTTATTCACCCCCAGAGATATTATCTCCCCAGGATCACTAGATATTGTGGTAATATGCAAGCACTCTGCACCTTAATTTAATATTTATACACCAAGTGTTAAGATTTTAATATTCAAAACAATGTCCAAGTAACAAGCAACTCTTACCTTAGGCTGAAAAGCTCCATGCAAAGATCTGAAAGGTCCAGTGGGCGGAAGAACGGGCACTGAGGGTGGGTACGGAGGAAAAAACTTTGTAGGAGAGAAGAAATAAATAAATCACAAACTAGAAGCATTTATGTGTTCCACAGAGACCTGCTATACAGACAGCAAATGTTAAAAAAAAAAAAAAAAAAAAAACTTACTGGGTTTCGAAAGAGACCGTCCATTTTGCTTGAATACTTATCAAACTGAAACACAACAAGCACAAGAGAAATGTCAAAGCGTGAAATTTCATAATCAGCCACTTTTTGAAACTAGCATCCATGAGCTACAGTTGACTCCTCACCAGTGGTGGTGCTGCAGCTGTGGGATGTAAGAAGTGTTGGTGAGTATGAGTGTGCTGGTGCTGGTGATTGTGCTGATGGAACTGGTAGGCCATTGCAGGGATGGACGTTTGGGCCTGGGAGGATCTGTTAGATGTTCCAGAACTCGAGCTTGACACAGATGGTCCTCCAGGTGCAGATCCAGCATTTGAGTCTGTTAGGTCCTGACAGATCAGATCCTGATCTATTAAATCAACGAGAAAAGAAACAACTTCATCTTTCTGAATACAAACATACACATTTCATTTTTATTATTTCATTGTCATTAAATAATGCTGCTAATGCAGTTAAGTTTTTAGCATTTAGTACTAATACATATAATGGCTGGTAAAGTTTGTTTTACCTGTTGAGGTGTGGGGTGACACCTGAAGGAGAGGTGGTGGTGGGGGAAGGTTGGGGGACGGTGTGAAGACAGCACCAGGACTTGGTCGAGAGGACGGTATTACTGTCCCCACACCACCTGGGCCTCGAACAAGAGATGCACTTGTAGCAGGAGTAGGTGGTCTGATTGATGAAGAGGAGGCTGATGAAGATGGAGGCTTGCCTGAGTTACTGCTCCTGATAAAAAAACGAATGCCACATCACATGTTTAGGGAATACAAGCCGTCTTTCATTTTAATAGACACATGCTTTTGCATAATGGCATAAAATGTGATACATATTGCAACTTTTTCTGAGCAAGAAGTGCATGTTAAGCAGAAAAGGAAAAAAAACAGCTTGAATTTGTGAGCGCGTTTAAGAAATAGATAATACCACAATATATTGATTTCAAAATCATTAATTATAAAAGTTAATAAGTCATATAAATTCCTTAAAATCTAAATATTTGCATACATAATTGTAACTACTTAAAATAATTATAATTGTGCTTGTGAGAGGAAAAATATTTATTAAATCTAACTGTGATCAGAATTTATCCATGAAGTTTTATATTTTTTTTAATAGATGTACACCCAAAGGTTTGGGGTTGGTAACATTTTTTTAATGTTTTTAAAGGTCCCATGGCATGAAAATTTCACTTTATGAGGTTTTTTTAACATTAATATGAGTTCCCCTAGCCTGACTATGGTCCCCCAGTGGCTAGAAATGGCGATAGGTGTAAACCGAGCCCTGGGTATCCGGCTTCGCATTTGAGAAAATGAAAGCTCAGATGGCCCAATCTGGAATCTTCCCTTTATGTCGTCATACGGGAAAAGGTTACCTCCCCTTTCTCTGCTTTGACCGCCCATGAGAAAATGAGCTACGACTGTGCGAGGCGAGCGAGAGACATCATGGCTTGCAAATGAGCGAAGCATTGTTTTTTGGCACTTCAGATCTGTTCTACTCTATGAACTGTCACATACTGTAATACAACTGAATGCCCAATAAAGCTGTTCACATTTACATATTTTCTGTTGTCATACATAAAACAAGTATAAATAGTAAACACGACCCATTAATAATACATATTAACCCTGAATCACTCTCACTATACTCCTTAAATCCTGATTTATAAATCGCAACATCGTCTGATAAAATCAATATACATCCAACTTACACTAAAAAGCGACTATATGCAGTGGTTTTGGCTATATTACTGTTTTGCGTCTGAGTAATAAACTGAGCATATTAACAGACAAATTATGTTCATATTTAAAAGTCCAAACAGCCTGTAAGCGACAAGTGCTTGGAAACGCTGTTTTGTAAATGATTTATTGATGAGTCTGCTGCTTTAAGGGTCGTTGCTCAGAACAGACGCCGAGAGAGGCGACACTGCGCCGGGAGAGAGACCTCGCGCTCGCGGGGTAGTACTGGAGATGATCTGAATAAGGTTTAAAGAAAAAAAAAAACAAGTCGCTAGGTTTGTTAATATGTACCCGTTAAATGAAAAAAGCCGCCAAAAAGGTCTGAAAGTTACTAAATATTGTTCTAAAGTCGCGCTCGTGTGTTTGAGACACGGGAGCTGATGGCAGCGGGCGGTGGATATTGTTGCGGCCCGCCCAGGTAAAGTCTGTGTGTGGGAAACACTGACCGTATGCAGACACAATATTTTAAACTAACCATCCGGAGACGGCCTGCTGTAGCCGCTGAGTTGCAACTTCTTCATCTGGTGCTTCTCCATCCGGATCAAGATTCTGGGTCAAACTGAGAAGCTTGAAGGACTGCGTGTCTACGAGCCATTGCGATACATCCACTGTCAACATTAGCGCATGGTACCGTGGCCGCAAGCTGGTTAAAGCCACATACCCACCCTCCACCTTGCCCTGCCTCTCTCCTCATCATTAGCATTTAAAGCTACAGACACAGAAATGGCACGTCCTAAGGAAAGCTCATTGTGGGACTGGCTCATAGTGGCTGAAATTCTGCAGCAAGGCTGAATTTCAGGAACGAGACTTCAGATACAGTACTAGGGACCACTTAGGCCTACATAAAAGCATCCAAAAAACAGCATGTCATGGACCTTTAAAAGAAGCCTTAATTATTTTGTCAAAAATACTGTTTAAAAAAAAAAAAAAAAGGAAAATTGTGAAATATTACTACAATTAAAAACAAGTGTTTTCTATTTTAATATTTTAAAATGTAATTTATTCTTGTGATGGCAAAAAAGCCATTATTCCAGTCTTCAGTGTTACATGCCCCTTCATGAACATTATTCTGTTGTTTTTTCGTGTCAAAATAACTGAGTTCCTTTGGAATTCCTCAGCTTTTAAGAACTGGGGACTTTCTCTGAGAGTGGGTGGAACTAATGTGCAAACGACAATCTCATTGGCTGGCGCTCACATATCATCCCTGTTTTGAATTCCGCAAATCAATTTGCGCGAATGCACACAACCTGATTAATATTCATGAATCCAGCAGCTCATTAATCCTTACTGCGTTTTATATTGTTCTTATTAGTAGAATTCATAGTATTATCTTACCAGTATTATTGTTAGATTTTTTTTCCCCATTTTTTTTTTTTTTTTTTTAGAAACACAGAATGACCAAAAAAAGCACCACCACCAGTCCTAAGTTTAGTTAAAATTACTAATATGCATTCATATATGGTTACCAAGTTTCAGTTCAAATAAAAAGCTGTGCCATTTAACAAACACAGACACACACACACACACACACATACATATATATGTGTGTGTGTGTATGTATATGTATGTGTGTGTGTAAAATAATATAAAATATATATATCATATCTATATAGAATATCAATCTGGCGAGTAAACAAAAAAAATTTACTAGCCAATGGCGATTCAATTGCCAAGGTGTCCATAGAGGGTTGTAAGATGAACCAAATAAAAGCAAAAAAAAAAAAATAGAAAAGTAGTACAGAAATGCTGTTACACTACACTGACCTGTTGTTGCTGTAGATTGGTTGTGACTTCCCAGGGAAAGGGAAAGGCTTGTGTTTGTGCTGTGGTGGGCTAGGATCATGGCGGTGATAGGGACCACCATTTCCATTACGCTGCTCTGGAAGGGAGTTGGAGACCGAGGCAGTGGAATGGGCTGCAAGGCTAGGCAGAGAGGATGAGGTAGAGACTGGCTCAGGGTAAGGCTGCTCCATACTCCTCTCCTGACTCCTCTCCAGGCCAGAGACCCGAGGTGTGACTGACAGAAGGGGTAGCGAGCTATTTGAGGGCAAGAGAGGGCAACCGTTGCCCGCAGCAGCGCTTGCAGAGTTGGAGTTAACTGCTGTGGAAAAAGAGAACCCTACAATGTAATGCATGTAATGCTCTTTTTCATGCTTTACGACAACAAAAATAGTCAAACAGTTTCATATAGGCTTTCACAAAAGCATGAGAAATATCTGAGTGGTATATAAATTAATCTGCATTTTAATTAATGATGAACACCACTGTCCAATTCAAATCCCAAAAACATACAAAAATATCATTATTCCTAGGTAATTCACCATCTACCAAAACAATATATACACCTAGGGCTGGGTGATAAAACGATAACGATATGTATCGCGATAGACACGTGAACGATATCAATAAAAAATGCGTTCGATAAAACGTTCAATATTTTTTATTCTTCGTCGGAAGAAAACAAAGGTTGCGAAGCAAGTTTGGTTGCATTAACAAAGGCATTCGCTCTCTGGTAACCTAGCAACGTAGGGAGTGACACGCTAACAGCCAATCATGTAACAGTATCATGTTTGGTTGCGCCATATCGTTGTCTCGTGTCTAAGTGCGCACGCGCGGCTGAGAGTGCATGTCTGCAGCCAGACCTGGCTGGTCTGCTGGATTCCTCTTCATAAGCAGAAAATGAGTGCCGCAGCAAGCGAGGAAATTGTAAATAAAAGAGAAAGTCAGCTCGCCAGTATGGCAGTTTTTTGGATATTATAAGTCTGACCGTAGTCAGACCAAATGTCGTCTGCAAATTATGCAAGACCGTCATCCCCGCCAAGACTGGTAATACCACGAACTTGATGTACCAACTTAAAAGCAATATCAATAATTATCGATATCGACCCATATGAAACACTGATATCGTGATACAGTTTTCAGCCATATCGCCCAGCCCTATATACACCTGGAACTGCCAGCAGACATTTACCTTCTCTTGTGCAGACGATGAATGCTGGCTCCATATTGTCAGAAGCCTAAACAATGGGGAAAATGTCATTATTGAAATAGTAAAATGCATAAAAATACATAAAGCAAATTCAAGAATAATAAAGATTTTTACCTTATCCCCTGATTCACTCTCTGTATCACACTGTGGATTAAAAATAAAGAGAAAGTTAATGCCTACATTTGTGTGGGGAAAAATGTAATGACAATTTCCCTTGTTTATAATATATCATTTATAATACACAAACAAAAACATACAATACCGTTCAGTTGGGTCAGTAATTTTAATTTTTTTCCCAAGAGAAAATAGTATTTGTTATTCAGCAAAGGATGCATTAAATTGATCATAACGGACAGTAAAGACCTTTACATCGTAACAAAATGTTTCTATTTTTTTTAATAAACGTTGTCAAACTTTTCCTGAATAAATGTATCATGCTTTACACAATACTATTTCAACATTGATAATAAATGAGAAATGTTTCTTGATGACAAAATCAGCATATTAGAATGATTGTGTGTCACCGACGACTATAGCAATGGCTGCTGAATTTAGCTTTGCCACCACACGAATAAGCTACATTTTCAAATATACTAATATAGTTATTATAAATTTTAATATTTTACAATATTATTATAAAATGTATTATTATTTTAAGCAAATAAAAAGCAGCCTTAGTGATAGTAATAACAGACATTCAAAAACATTAAACAATCTTAGCAAAAAAACTTTTAAATGGTAGTGTAAGTGAACAATATACAGTCAGGTCCATAAATATTGGGACATCGACACAATTCTAACATTTTTGGCTCTATACACCACCACGATGGATTTCAAATTAAACGAACAAGTTATGTGCTTTAACTGCAGACTGTCAGCTTTAATTTGAGGGTATTTACATTTACAACAGTTTGCATATGTGCCTCCCACTTGTTAAGGGACCAAAAGTAATGGGACAGAATAATAATCATAAATCAAACTTTCACTTTTTAATACTTGGTTGCAAATCCTTTGCCGTCAACTACAGCCTGAAGTCTGGAACGCATAGACATCACCAGACGCTGGGTTTCATCCCTGGTGATGCTCTGCCAGGCCTCTACTGCAACCGTCTTCAGTTCCTGCTTGTTCTTGGGGCATTTTCCCTTCAGTTTTGTCTTCAGCAAGTGAAATGCCTGCTCAATCGGATTCAGGTCAGGTGATTGACTTGGCGATTGCATAACAGTCCACTTCTTTCCCTTCAAAAACTCTTTGGTTGCTTTTGCAGTATGCTTTGGGTCATAGTCCTCTGCACTGTGAAGCGCCGTCCAGTGAGTTCTGAAGCATTTGGCTGAATATGAGCAGATAATATTGCCCGAAACACTTCAGAATTCATCCTGCTGCTTTTGTCAGCAGTCACATCATCAATAAATACAAGAGAACCAGTTCCACTGGCAGCCATACATGCCCACGCCATGACACTACCACCACCATGCTTCACTGATGAGGTGGTATGCTTAGGATCATGAGCAGTTCCTTTCCTTCTCCTTACTCTTCTCTTCCCATCACTCTGGTACAAGTTGATCTTGGTCTCATCTGTCCATAGGATGTTGAACTGTGAAGGCTTTTTTAGATGTCGTTTGGCAGACTCTAATCTGGCCTTCCTGTTTTTGAGGCTCACCAATGGTTTACATCTTGTGGTGAACCCTCTGTATTCACTCTGGTGAAGTCTTCTCTTGATTGTTGACTTTGACACACATACACCTACCTCCTGGAGAGTGTTCTTGATCTGGCCAACTGTTGTAAAGGGTGTTTTCTTCACCAGGGAAAGAATTCTTCGGTCATCCACCACAGTTGTTTTCCGTGGTCTTCCGGGTCTTTTGGTGTTGCTGAGCTCACCGGTGCGTTCCTTCTTTTTAAGAATGTTCCAAACAGTTGTTTTGGCCACGCCTAATGTTTTTGCTATCTCTCTGATGGGTTTGTTTTGTTTTTTTCAGCCTAATGATGGCTTGCTTCACTGATAGTGACAGCTCTTTGGATCTCATCTTGACAGTTGACAGCAACAGATTCCAAATGCAAATAGCACACTTGAAATGAACTCTGGACCTTTTATCTGCTCATTGTAATTGGGATAATGAGGGAATAACACACACCTGGCCATGGAACAGCTGAGAAGCCAATTGTCCCATTACTTTTGGTCCCTTAACAAGTGGGAGGCACATATGCAAACTATTGTAATTCCTACAAAGTTCACCTGATTTGGATGTAAATACCCTTCAATTAAAGCTGACGGTCTGCAGTTAAAGCACATCTTGTTCGTTTCATTTGAAATCCATTGTGGTGGTGTATAGAGCCAAAAATGTTAGAATTGTGTCGATGTCCCAATATTTATGGACCTGACTGTATGTATGCTTTGAAAGTCTGAACAAATTTCAAAGTCATATTTTTGGACAGCAAAGAAAAACACAAAACCCACTGGAAAGAAAACAACTTACAATATACCCTGTCTCCATTTGATTCCCAGATACCTGAAACAGACATTTGAAAGAGTCAAGCCACGGTGAAAAAAAATACAGAGTAGCAAATATGTAATTACATGAATGCAATAAAAATAAAACATAGATCTACATTTATTTTTGCCTTACATTATAAAGATAATAAAGTAATTAGTTACAGGCAGACATACAGGCAAGGATAAATAATTGGCTGATATTTGGCCATTCTGAGATACTGCATTGGGCGATAACAATGTACACTTTGATTAGCATAAATAGCCTTTCTTTTTAGCATTATTTCTTAAATTTATTAATTGCAATTTCTGTGGCCTTTGAATTCTATAACCACATGTAAATACAATGTAAATGTAAATCAGCCAAAGATTGCCTGGCTCTCCTAGCATCAGTACTGTAAAAAAACTCTTTTGACTGCTGCTAGAACAGCGAGAAGAATATTCACATGTGATGCAAATTTTGTTTAGACCAGTCACTGCATCTAATGTCCCCAACAATAAGGCTTTGACACTTCATGACTGCTCAATATTGAAAACTTATTTTAAAATGATCAATTGATTTATGTCACACTCTCATCCACGCAGGACTATTCTAGAAATGTATGTAGACATGTTTTTCATGGGCGTTTGCACATACAGGAGTTTATTTTTGGTGTTTACAGAACATTAAAGAGTTATGAAACTACGGCACTAACCTTAGCATCTCCCTTTCTCTTCAGTTTAGATTTGATTTTCCTGCGCTGCTCCCAAATGTTGGTGTACGTAGCAGGAGGTCCTTCCTCCGGCTCTGACAGAGGTCCTCCGTTTTCATCCAGGCCTCTCTTCCTTTTGATTCCTCTACCCATGAACAAGCCAGAACGTTCTGGAGTCTTTAGGGAACAGTCCATCTATCAAAGTAACACAGTACAACATGTTAATGCAACAAATATATGAGCTCTATACTGAGACTTTGCAATTTTAATAACTACCAAGTAGATATTCAGCATATTTTATACTGAAATTAAGATGATGCAAAACAGCTCAACTTCAAATATACATATTGTACTTCAGAACTTAATACAAGACTAGTCAAACCTCCAAGGCCTCCAGGCTTATGAAGCTGGCTATTGCGAAACCATCGATGATATCCTCCTCGCAAGACACCGATTCTCGCTTCCTCCGACGCGGAGGCCGGTGTCTGGCCCCGGGGAAGCCGGGTCTGCATTCTCCTCCGCTGGCACGGAGCAGTGAGTCTCCTCTGCAGAGTTCTTGGTCCGAGGCCGAGGATGGCGACGAGGCCCTGCGCTCAGCGAGATCCGCTCTCCTCCGCCGCCGCTCTCGGTCACGCTGCGAGCGGGAGCGACGGCTCTGCCTGAAGCCTCCGCTTCGACTGGGACCGTCCATGTCAATGTCCGACAAAGGCACTTAATAAAAACACACCCTGGTCCGGCCTGGTAGACTTTACAACTAATAAAGAATAAAAACCAGCGCCTCCAGGTCCAGTATTGCGGATCTCAGATGAAAATGTGGTTTAAGGTTCCTGTCTTATAATTTAATCGAGTCCAGTGGAGGCTGTATGGTGTGAGCACACTGCAGTCTGAGTACAGTCATGTCTGGGCATCACCGGGCCAGTTTTATCCAATAACACAGCGGTTATGAAAGCTTCTAGATATTCCACTTATTGTCTTTCTGTCAAGACATTGTCACTTTCATCTGAGGAAGAAAACAGGAGAAACTACCAATCAGTGGCGCAGTCGGGTTTTTAAAGATTCAACATGGCAGGTTAACTAAGAAAATATGTTGCTTTAATGCTGAAAGAGCTTATTTTCTACATATAAAATATAAACAAGCCTAAAATAAACATCACTAAAGTGAGAAAGTATAACTATCACGTTTTAATGCCATAAAGGAGAATAGTGTCTACTTCACAAGTTAGGGCTGAGTTTTCGTTTCTAAACTTTATTAAAAGGAAGATGATCAGCACAAAGTCCAATAGTGAGACAAAAGCAATCCTTTATAGACTAAAATATTTTAAATCAAGTGTTATTTCTGAATCTGAAGCACATAAATCGGTAGAGCGACGAGTTAAATCGCTCTCTCAGCTAGCACTAACGATGTTAGCTTGCTAGTTCGCTAACCTGGTTGGGATCGCGAATTAAAGCACACTCGTTTAAAACCACCAAAATCGTAACATTTTTGTTTACTGTACTATAAATGACATTATGAAAATTACTCGATTGTGATATTGCTAAATATTTAACGGTTATTATATATACAGTGTAAACACAACTAGGCGAGCAAACACTAACGTCACCACCTTATCACATATCAAATGTCATTTTAAAAGATCAATCATTAGTTTTACAGTGGTCTACATCGTTATTTCTCTCCTAAGACATCTGTCGAGGGGCCCATAGCTATTTAATATGACGATAAAACAAGCTAACCATGTAGCCTGTGGTTCGTTGACACCCCATCTTGCACTTCACATTGAAGGAGGAAATTAAACTAATTACTCAGATCAGTACACGAATGAAACCGATGAACGTAACACGACTTGTAACTACTAATAGTTTATTTACTGATTTAAAAACAAACCTGTAAGATGAATCAAGATACTAGCCTATTAACTTAGCTCTCTATGACGAGCAGAGGATAAAAAGGGACACTGTGTGATGGGTTTTAATCTCAACTCAAGTATAAAACAAATTACATTCTTTTTTTTTGCTTAAAACTAACCCGCTCTGTTTGGCTTCACTAACGATGCTCAAAGAAACGAACAAAATGACAACAATATTTCCAATCACACCTACCACTCGCGCTGTAAAGAGGGCCATTTTCCTCTGGCTTCTGCTTTCGTCCGAGCCTCCATTTAAAACGATAATAATATACAACAGGCCCCAAAGCCTCGGGCTGGAGTTGCACCGTCACGGATGTTGAGCGCAGCCCCGTCAGCGCAGGCTGGGCTCCTCCTTCCGCGGCCCGCTGTGTGATCCACTCGGTGCGGTCAAGCTGGAGATTTCGCCGGTGTCCGCAGAAGAAGCTGTTTTTTCCTCAAGCGTAACGTGAAAATGGACTTACGAAAGCTTGCTTTTCGTCCCGATCGTCAAAACGGGAAAAATGGATTTCTTCATTTTATTTGGGAAGCTGAGACATACATGAAGCCTGGGTGGATAACCCGTAGCAGTCAAACTGCATTGTGTGCTTCTGTCGGGTTTTCTTCCTCTGTTGATTCGCTCAAGGCAGGCGGTGCTGGATGCGATGACAATACTGCCATCTACTGCCACTGAAGGGCACGAGCGAGTGTAATAACTTCTCAGCTGTTCTTGCTGCCCTAATGATCATAAAGCACATTTGTTCTCAGCATCCAAAACAAGTGGTTTTAATGTTAACACCGAGATGTTTGTTTAATTTAAATTATATTATCAACTTTGCTTGAAATATATGTATAAATAACCAATGTAAATACCTATTGTATTTGCTTCCGGGAAAAAAGAATATATCAACAGAATATACAGAATATATCAACACTGCATTGTACTATACATCCACACAAAAATACATATCAGTTATTATTATTATTATTATTATACATTTCATTATTGCTTATTTATATATTTTTCGTGCTGCCAAACGATTAATCGTGATTAATCACATCCAAAATAAAAGTTTTTGTTTACATAATATATGTGTGTGTGCTGTGTAAATGTTTTATGCATATTAGCATATATAAATATACACACGTGCATGTATATTTAAAAAAAATTACACACACACACATATATATATATATATATTCATATTAAATTTATATTATATTTCATATATAATTAAAACATTTTTCTTAAATATATACATGCATGTTCACACACATATATTATGTAAACAAACACTTTTATTTTGGATGCGATTATTCGCTTGACAGCACTATTTTATATTTTTATTATTTATTTTTACATTATTTATTTTATTTTAAATCTGAACCTTGAAGGTTACGTATGCAATTTTTTAAATTACAAATATGAAATTTAAATAGCTAACAACATAAATATTTTAACAATAATTTCAAGACATTTACCTATATTAAGATAAAATAATTTATTTCTGTGTAAGATACCAACAATACAGTGCCGAATTCCTATTTTGATAAAAATGCAATAACAATACAGTATTATAATAAAAAAGTAAATGAGTCATAAATGTCCCTGTTGTTCGTGGAGAGTATTGTATGACGCGTATCCTGTGACGTAGACCTATACAAAGGAAGTATTGACATTCATATGCGGAAGAGGTTAGAGTGGGGAAAACAATCGAGTGGATCGACAAACTGTAACTTTAAATAAGGAATAGAAGAAACAAACGACGTTGTGATATTTGGCCTGTTCAGCTAACTGGTATCTGTTGTGGGCGTTTTCTACATAAAGGAAAGGCAAGGTAAAAAACGAGAGCGATATCGGCCTCCGGGGTTTCTTTCTTTTCTTGAGCTAACTTTAGCAACTGATTTCAGTATTATTGTTATTTATGAAGGATATTGGTCATTTTATAAACGAAAAGTCACTTAACATGTTATTTTTCAAAGTTTCAGACTGAATAATCATTGTCCTTTTAAATGTTTCGAGAAAGTTTTAGTGTTTATTGTGCTAAATGGTCATCAATAGCATATAACACACATGGAAGCTGAATAATAGGGTGTGTTCAGATTTTTCTCAATATTAAATTGCGAAGGAATGGAACAATAATGACTATGTTACAGTAGGGGTGATGTCTCTTGATTCATAGCGTGTCAAATATTTTAATTTGCCAATAGCTGCTTGTTCACATGGTCCAATATGACATACCTGCAAACAATGATCTCATGGCATCACGTGGCTGTCATCAAATCGCATGGGGAAATCTGAATTCCTTTTCTGTGACTTAATTGTCTCTTTGTAGTGCCATTTGGGGTTTTAACAGATTATGGAAACCCTTCAAAGTGTCTTTCATACTTCTAACAGTCTGGTCTTTGTTCTCTCTCTCGCTCTTTTGTATTTATTTATGTCAGATGGAGTTCCTGTTTGGAAAAAGAAAGACTCCAGAGGAGATGCTCAGACAGAATCAGAGAGCGTTAAATAGAGCCATGAGAGATCTAGACAAAGAACGTCAGAGACTGGAGCAACAGGAAAAGAAAATAATTGCTGACATTAAGAAAATGGCCAAACAAGGACAGATGGTAAGGAGAGTTTTAAATTGACATTCAGTTGTCACTGCTAGGCATGAAGTCTCACTGACTGGAGTGTAAATAATATTCTTTTTCCGACAGGATGCTGTGAAGATCATGGCTAAGGACTTGGTGCGCACAAGACGATACGTCAAGAAATTCATCATGATGAAAGCCAATATTCAAGCTGTCAGCCTTAAAATCCAAACCCTCAAATCAAACAACAGCATGGCGCAGGCCATGAAAGGAGTCACCAAAGCTATGGCCACCATGAACAGACAGGTATATCTGCTATAGCATTTCAATTTCTGGTTCTGTTGCCAATAGAAAGCTTGTTGATATGCATTAGTAGATGTAAATTCCTTTTCCTCTCAATGCAGTTGAAGTTGCCACAGATTCAGAAGATCATGATGGAGTTTGAGCGCCAAAGTGAAATCATGGACATGAAGGAGGAGATGATGAATGATGCAATTGATGATGCAATGGGCGATGAAGATGACGAAGAGGAGAGGTGAGGAGAAAAAAAGAGAATTAATATAGACGTTTATAATTATAATTTGCATTAGATTTCTATTTGATTTAAATGCTGTTTTTTAACTTTCTGTTACAATTCAGAAAAATATATCATGGTTTCCACAGAAATATTAAGCATAACAACTGTTTTCATCGTTGATAATAATAAATTATCTCCTGACATATGCTCTTTTTGCTTTGAATGCAGTGATGCTGTGGTTTCTCAAGTTCTGGATGAGCTGGGTCTGAATCTTTCTGACGAACTTTCAAGTAAGCAAAAAAGACACCACAGTTACCATGCTATAAAATTACACTCTGAAGTCGTTCTCATATTACCTCTATTATTTAATTCAAACAGGCCTGCCTTCTACTGGAGGAAGCCTTTCGGTTGCGGCTGGGAAGAAAGCTGAACCGCAGGCTACACTGGCAGATGCCGATGCAGACTTGGAGGAGAGGCTGAACAACCTCAGAAGAGACTGAGAATGAAAGGACTTTAAGTAAAGGTTTTGATTCTGAACTGTCTGCGCAAAGCTCGCTTCACTAAAATGTAGACTGCAAAGAAAAGAGGGATGTGAATGCTGTCTGTTTTTTTTTCCTGACATTAGATGCTTTAATGCGTCTTTTTTGTTTTCTGTCTCCTTTTATGACATGTGCTGTATAAATATTACCAAACGAGTAACCCAAATGAAGATGCAATGCATCACACTGATCTCAAGCCTACTGTTTAGACAAATCCTTTTTAAAGGAGATAAAATCAACAAAGAATCTTTTACCCCAAGAATCCAACTTGATCTTTTGAGGAAGCCTTAACACTAAATATTTCATTATTATAAAAACTGGTTTGCCACACATCATCTTTTCATTGTAATAAACACAGATGTTGATACTTTTATATAAATAGTGCAAAATGGAGTCACTCCAGTTTTCAATCTGTTCCTATAAGGGTACATCAGAGGATTACCTTTAAAATACTTGTGCTAGTATACTATCATGATCTTCTATTAATATATTCATCTTGATCTTTTAGTGGTAAATACCTTCGTATAATTGATGTGGTGGTTTATATATATATTTTTTGGCCTGTTCAGTAAACTATAAACCTTCATAAACTCTGAAGTTTGTGCAAGGCAACATCTCACAATAACTTTGGTCATTTAATTATGAGAAAAAAACTTGGAAGCAGTTTTCCAAAGGTTGTTTTATCACAAAATAATCTAAAGAAATATTGTTGAAAATTAGAAATATTAGTGTATTTATCTCATGGTGAATGAAAAGAGGTGATATATTTTTGAAAAAAAAAAAAATGCATTTTTTTTGGTTCAATAAACATTTTTCACACTTACTATGAAATGATCAAATGTGTTCTGTAATATTTGGTGTTCTATTTGTTTTACAATGGCTGCCACACACTGTTGCACACATGGGTAATTCTTACAAACTAGTATCCAAGTTTTGTGACAAATTGACTTTTGGATACAAACAAGATTAAATTGTATTTTTTTGTATAATATTTGAAAAATACTGCATTAAACAAAATAGTTAAATCTTTGAATAAATGTGATCCGTATTCGCAATCTTGGTCAGATCACATCTTTGTAATGCTAAATGCCAAATCAAGTGATTTGGGGACAAAAATACTACAGTAAGAACAAATATGGATACACGAGACATTAAAAACTGAGTGTCAATAAAGAAATCACAGAGTGAGTTTTTATTCCTTTTTTTGAAAAACAAAAAATCTTATTTTGTAAATAATGCTATCAATATAATATCTATGCTGAACAAACAACACTTCTGACATTAAATAAAAAAATAACAGCCATGTTTTCCTTATTTACAGCCAATGTGTGTCAGTAAAGATATTTACAGAGGTCCGGGGGGGGGGGGGGGGGGGGGGGGGGGGGGGGGGTGTGTGTGGTGCTCACAAAATTAACACATTTACACACAAAATCAGGTTATCACCTTTGAGTTAGAACAAGAGTATCTTTAGGAAATATCACAAATGCCCTGAAATAAATCCCATGAGGCACAGAATTTATGCAAAATTAATAATGACAAGCAACACTTCTGGACATGGATAAGGTTTTTAGAAAATGGAAGTGTAAAATATACTGTATTTTCAATAAGAAGGTTGAGGTACATCAAAAACAACATCAACAGACCAACTAACTGATCCAAAAATAACGTTAAGGGCATTGTCCTTAAACCTGCATGGGATTCGGAGCCACCTGAACGGCCATACAAACAATTATTACTTACTCTTTTACATCGGCCATTCATCTTAACATCCTTACTCTAATCCTGACGATTGTTTCTTTCTAAATGACTATGCAATGCTTACAAAAATATGCACAATTTTAGGCATAAAATTCATCAAGACATTCATGCACAATTACATCTGCAAAAACAAAAGCTCTTTAAAGTCATTCTCAACACAAATATTGAGGCATTACATGCAAATGTGCAGCAATACTCCATAACTACAGTTTAGTGCACGTTAAAACAGTATTTGCCGTGGAGCCTGCAATAATCAATATCACTTAGCCTCAGTGAGAGGACACAGAACAGGACTATAAGTAAAGGATTAAATCAAGGCCACACACTGATTGTGAGGGAACTAAAATAGCAGTTAGCTGGGCAGTTGGTGCTTTGTTATCAGGGCACAATAAAATGAAAACAGCTGTAAAATGCTGCCATGTTCTTCTCACCTAAATGGTCTCCGTGTGAGCAGACTGCAGGCACACACAAAACCATAATGATGAGCTAATATTCTGTCCCCTGACTGAACAAACCCTGCTTTGCCTCCTTTAACCCCATGTTATGCCGCTGGACATGAAGGAGCTCTCCTCTGTTCTCTATTTCCGACAGGTCCTGTGGGGAGTTTGTTTCTTTTGGTTTTCAATACGACATCGACTTCTTTCGTCAAGCCAGGGCAGCTCAAAGTTCCTGCAGGATAACAAATGATCGTTATATGACACTTAACTATATTTAAAAGCAGTTATATGTCAATCAGGTGATATTTCAAAAAGGCTCTTACTGTGGAGGCAAATTGGGCAAAGGCCGACCAAATGCCACTACTGGCAGAAAGGGTGTTACCATGATGGCCTCCACTGTACAAGAAGGAGGAAAGGAGAAAAAGAAAATTGGTGAAAATAACGTATATAATCTGATAACAGTTTTTGTTTTGTTCATAAATACAATATTTTGTCAAATGAATCTAAGGGTCTTACCATTGTCCACATCAGGATAAAACGAAGACAATTCTGGCTCGTTCTCCTGAACATTTGACTTTTTCTTCTCCATGCGCTGCTGCAATCTTTGAAGCATACGCTGTTCACGTATTCTCTGAATGTCCCATCTACCAGGAGAAAAAAAAACTTTTAATGACATTTATTCATTTGAAATATTGCTATATTTTGTTGCCAATAAAACTCTCCACAAAATTTTAATCAGCTAAAGGAACTAATTTAACCACTAACCAGAACTGATACCTTCATTATTAAATATGCATATATAGATGGGTATTATATAAGTAAGCAGAATATTGATGAATTTTAGTCTCAAGAAAATAATTAATTTTAATAATTAACTTGATGCCGTTTTCATTAAACAAAATGTGCTTGTATAATTACACATTACATCTACTGTGTTGTAGACATACACTATCCTTTAGTTTAAAGTCCATATTTATTTCAGCAAGGATGCATTAAATTGATCAAAAGTGACAGTAAAACTTTTAAATGGCTACAAAAGATTTCTATTTCAAATAAATGCTTATGAACTTTCTATTTATTAAAGAATCCCAACTGTTGTCAACACTGACAATAAAACAAAATGTTACTTGAGCACCAAATCAGCATATTAGACTGATATCTGAAGGATCATGTGACACTGAAAACTGGAATAATGATCCTGAAAACTCAGCTTTGCGATCACAGAAATTCAGATCATTTTAATTACATTTCAAAATACAATAAAATAGTAAACATCTATTTTAAATTGTAATAATATTTCACAATATTACTGTTTTTACTGTATTTATGATCAAATATACAGAGCCTTGGTGAGTATGAGACTTCAAAACCTTAAAGGGTTAAAAACGGGTTGATGTTGGCGCCGATAGCCTTGTGGCGAAAAGGTCGAAAATGCCCAAAAATAAATCTAAAAAAAATAAATTAATAAATTAAAAAACCTGGGTTGATGCCACAAACACAGACCAGGAAAACAGTCTTCTGGAAATTAAACTCACCTTTTTCGTCTCTTCTCATCCAGTTCTAACTTTGCGTGCCGCTTCAGAAAAACACTGTCATCAAGATTCTAAAGAAAAAGGAAATGGTGGATAAATGACAATGAGCCTAATACCTAAAGGTCAATTCATCCAAAAATGAAAATTCTGTCATAATTTACTCACTCGCAAGATGTTCAAAACATTCTTCAAAATATATTTTTGTGTGTTTAACAGATAAAAAGAAACTCATACACGTTTGGAACAACATGAGAGTGAGTAAATGATGACAAATTTTTGTGTGAACTATCCCTTTAAGAGTCTTGGATTTATGTATAATACATATATGATGCAAATGCTGACTCTTACTTCTGGGATGTCAACAGCATCCTCCTCCTGAAGGGGTTCCATGGTGTTTTCCCTCCATGATGGGACTGAGGAAATATTTTTTTGCATTACAATTTGTAAATCGATGTGTACAACTGCCATTTTGCATTTGAGCCAAGCACATACTTGCAACATCCTCCTCTTTCTTTGGAGACTCATCTAGTAATGGAGAGGCTGGAGGTTGCTGCCAGCAGCATAGGTACATCTCAGTTGTTGTCATGTACGGAAGATCTTTCGTTTCTTTGCTGTCTTCTCCCTCAGACTGAAGGTCTGCCTGTCCAGATGATTTCGCAACATTTGTCTTCTCCGGGGTCTCCTTGTTTCGCAGATCACGCTGACATGGTGATGTCCCTCCTGTCTCTAGTTTTTGGGGGGTCACTCTAGAGGACTTACCTCTTGACCTCTGCATCTTTGTATCTAACAAGTTTAACTTCCTAGGCAGAATATTTACAGGTCACATCAGTCAAGCAGAAGCCACGAGAAGACAGATAACAGGAAAAAGGTTTCTCAGTCTTACCTCTTTTGCACTTTTCCACCTGACTTGGCCTGAGTTTGTGGGCTGTCACCCAAATCTGATTCCCAAAAGTCCTCCGTTTCAGGAACCCATCTCTCCAGTGGCTGGAAGAGCCTCTTGTCACGTGGTTCCTTATTTAACAACTGCAAACGGCGCTCCATCCGCTCTATACGGGCAAGCAACTGTTTCAAGGCAGGACAAATACATTAGAAAAAAATGATAAGCCTGCCGAAGGAGCAAATGGTTTTAAGTATAAACCATAAACCAATTTTACACTGCTAAATCAGGGGGGAAAAAACACAAACTGTAAACTATCGTTCAAAAGTTTTGTGGTTGGAAAGATTTTTAAAATGTTATCTTAAAATGAAAGAAGGGTCTTATGCTCATCAAGGTTAAATTGATCAATAATACAGAAATACTGTGAAATATTATAACAATTTGAAATACCTGTTTTGCATTTTAATATATAATTTACTCCTGTGATGACGAGCTGAATTTTCAGCAATTACTCCAGTCTTCAGAGTGACAGAAATCAGCCTAATATGCTCATATTTCTTACTCATTATGTTGAAAACAGTTGTGCGGTTTATGTATGCATTGTGTAATCTGATACTTTGTATCAAGATGCATTCAGCTTTAATGAATACATTTATTTAAAACAGAAATCTTCTGCAACATTATAAATATCTTCAGTCATTTTCAATCAATTTAATGCATCTGTGCTGACTAAAAAATTCTTACTGACCCCAATGGTTGCATACATACCGTGTCTCTGTCTGATTTGAGTTCATCTATTTCCTTGTCTTTTGTCTGCAGCTGTTGTTGTTGCTGCTCTATCAAGTCCAGCTGAAGCAAAAGCAGTTGTTTAAGGCAAGTGGCTTGTGCATGAGGATGACTAGTGATCTTCCTCATATTTGTCCTTTTGCCCTCCGAGTGTTCATTAGACACCCCCATAGTCTCTAACCCTTTGGTGCTTTTCTCACCCACAGGGTCTCTAGAATTACTATGTGAATTCATGGATACAAACTCTGGCTTGTTATCAATGGTGTTGGTCTGTCCAAGAGGAGTTTTACTTTTTACAGGGGTGCCTTCACCCCCCATTTGTTTAGCTTGAGATGACAGTGTTTCTGTGCCCACAGAGCCAGCCTCTGAAGCAACAGCCAACTCTCTGCCGGGCTTTAAAGGCAGTGAAGTCCGCTCAGCTTTCCCAGTCTTGTCCAAGATCAGATGTTGTCTGGTCCTGTCTGGAGTGTCACCAAGAGGATTTCCAATCTCTCTTCGGACACTAACTGGGTGTCTTGTTTGAGATGGACTTAAGTCACAGTTATTTGAGTACAATCCCACTTTAGAAAAGCATTCGGGTCTCATATTCATGGCGAAGAAAAACCTCTACCCCATGAACCATGGCTCTTATAGAGTTGATATCAACAGGGTGTGTCTGCAGATCTGTACATGAAAAAAAAAAAAATCAATTAGATCAAATCAATATTATAGCAAAGTGACGGATATGTAAATTACAAATCATTGTTTGAGGATCCCATTGAATGCTGGGAAAAAATGAAAATGCAAGGAAGCATATCCTTCCTGTCTAAATATGTAACATAACCTTCTGTATAAAGTTGAAATAAATCTACTGGGTGTAAATAAAACACCAAAACCATTCACATAATAACTTTATGACATTAAGTTGTCGACAGACTAGAAATCAGATGCTTGGTCACAAACAGATCACTGCAGCTCACTACCGGTTGGACTTGGGTGAAGACATGCACACGTCTATTACACTAATACTAAAGCTCCATGTGAATCTGCTAACTAAACGCAACGAAGTATATCGTTCAAGAGGTATGAACCATTTTAACTTGAGCTATTAATAAATAGCCCGCCTCCATTTTGATCCTCACTGCTAGCTAGCTGTTAGCAAACGAGGTGACAGAATATTACATCGTTTTCGCTGCACAATGAGTTTGAATCCATGCCGAATTTCTTACATATTTACTGGTTCGCCCAGGGTAAAATCCTAAAGATCTGAAGAAACGCGTCTTACATAAGCCCTTTACTTTTATTGCTGTTTGTCCCCCATTTTCAGGCTTGAATCTGCACAATGTCCCAACATACGAATGCGTTTGACTCAGTGCGCACTGCGCATGCGCCACGTCAGGACGTGTTTACATTCAGAGCGATGGGTCTTTCGGGCGATATTAAAATATTATGATATTATGCACTAAACCTGAGAACATTTATTTAAGCATAGGTAAATTGGTCAGGATAGTTCTGGTATGGAAACGCTAGATGTCTGCCATTGGGAAAAATCCGTAGATCATACCGTGCACACTTGAGGAGAGGACCTTCCCAACGTCACTTCCTCTGACGGCTTGCGCTCCATCCTGTTTGGTTTATTTCTAACTTTATTTTTCTGGCACTGTTATGCTAAAAAGTTATGGTATGACGTCTCTGTGTTTATCACAGCATTTTGAAAATGTAGTTTTGGATATTTTAATCTTTTGCTATTCATCTATTTATTTTATTAGTTAAGTTTCACATTCATACGTGTACATTTTCTAACAGGAAACCCTGTTTCACAGTGTTTTATAAAGAATTGGAAAGCTATTTTTGTACTATTCAAAGTAGCGCTAATAGAAATGCAATTGTGTTCTGTCTTCAAAATATTTGAGTAATGTAAAGATCATGCATGTTTTTGATTGTATATTTATTTTATTTATTTATCTCTCTCGTTTTAACTTTTCTCGTTCTTTAGCAAATTATTGTTAACTCTTTCCCCTCTTTATTCTGTTGGGCGTATTGTTTTCCCATTTCGTGTCATATACAAAACTGTCAACTCTGTATTTTTTGCATTGATATTAAAAATATACACACACAAGCTTTTAGTTTTATAAAACACAATATCTGTTTTCTTGTGTGTCTGAAATTCGTAAAACGTGTAGGCTCCTAAAAAGTGTCCAAAAGTATTAGTCGAGCTGATAAGGATGAAAAATGAGAAAAGAAACTACATTTAAAATGTCAAATTTCAAAGTTCTTATGTCACCTGCTGGTTTCCCGCGGTAAAGGATTACACGAATCTCCATGTGTTTAACTAGAATCACCAGCAGGGGGAGATATAGTACAAATAATTCCATTTTCCATCTGCCATTCTCTCGTATCTTCAACGAATTCGTAGAAAAGAAAGTTTTAAAAAAGGAAAACAAGATTTCAAAAAGTTTTATCGTTTTATTTAATTATCCATAATCCATGCACAATGTGTTCCAAATGCAATAATATTATCTCATAATTACCTCTAAGGCCACAAAGGAAATGAGTGAACAGAAAGTTGTTTAATTATATTGAGGTTCAGCTCACTCAGCTGCAATAGTCTATATTAGACTGCAAAACTCTTGATCAGAGGGCTTGAGGCTCTCTCTCATTCTCTTTCTGAGAAACTGAGGGAACCCCAAGCTCCTTATTTCACTTGATTTATGCAATCTGTTGATCTAAGGTGAGTAAAAGCCTGAAATGGATCGAATCAATGTGAATGAATGTGTTCACAATCTGTTTGTTCATACTGCAATATTCTATGAAAAATTCTAATGTAGAGAAAGAAACAGTAAGCGATTCTTTACTTATCATGGTTTGCATTAAAATATCAAAGACTAAGATTAAAACATCATGTCAATATGCACAATAGACAGCTACAGGTCTTGTGGCATGAGTCATATTCGTGCCTGCCTAATGTTCAAATGGCTCTCCTCCAGTATGTGTCTGCTTGAGTATTGAATACGCCAGCATGTGCATGATTAATTATTAGATTATGCTGTTCATAATTATAATATCAGTCAATATTTACCCCACCATATGCTGCAGACACACAGGGGTGCCCCTCTCTCATCATCACAATGGCTTTCACACCAGGAGGAGAGAGCAAGCTAACGTTTGGCAGGTATCTCTCTAATGCTCTTAGCCATCTGCCAATCGCCTGGGCTCTCCCCACAAGAACATAATGTTTCTGATTACTGGGTTAATTTCAACACAGTTTGGCACAGTGGAGACTCTGCAATCTCTTGCTGCACAGTTAGCACGTTTGGCCACCAGCCATCATGCTGTCAGCCTCCAGCCCGGTGTTGAATAGGTTCAGGTTTAGCCAAAGGGGCTGATTCAAAACAGTGGATCCTGGTGAATACTATGATGGTCTATATTTTTACATTAACTGATTTCTTCTCTGCCAGATTTAGGACATCACAGATCGCTTTATGTAACAGATCAAAATGATATTTTCAGCCCTTTGTCAATGCTGTTTTTCCATTCATGCTCATGTACACATAACTTATCTTGTTTGTTAGTCTTTTGAACTGGGATCTGTATTGCCCTGCTTTTAGTCTCCATAAGCTGTACTGCTGCTTTCTATTTCCGCAGCTGGCCTTATGAGCGAATGACCTTGGTGGGTGCATGGGGTGCCAAGTGTAGGAGAGGATAACACAGGGGCTCATGCTTTTTGTGATCAGTCCAGCATTTTTTTTTTCTTTGAATATCATATCAAAAGCCAGTTCAACTCAATTCATCCACACTTTCTGTTATATGTATTGAGTTACAGCACATTTTGGAAGTGTTTTTATTTTTTGGAAATAGTTTAAAGAACCTCTGCAGAAAGAAAAAGTAGCCCAAGTATTGTGGGACAAGTACAGAGGAACCAAATAAATCAAGTTTTGCTTATGATATCCTCTTTTTGAGATATGATGTAAGACGTTTCATTTAGACAATTCTGAACAATACAGTTAACGATTCAAAAATTCAGTTTTCTGTTTTTTCTTAATATGATTTTCAGTACACAAGCTTTAGCGCTTATCTCTGTCAAATACAAGTTTTGTAACAAATAATTTAGTTAACACTTGGAATTTGTAAATGTACAAAAATTGTATTTGTCACAGTATGATCTAAAAAGCAATTACAATTCTACAAACAAGATGGCTGTTGTTTACCCCATAAAGCCCAAAATATCACTTCTCTTCAGTTCTTACATGAGGTGAAAATGTCCTATAAAGAACAGCCGATGTACAATATGCAGTTATGATATTGAAACCAGAGGTGCACAATATTATTCGCTGATTATTAATTTAATTTAACAATTCTGTCCAAAGTCTGTATTTCTTTATGTAAGTCTTAATATATAAGCCTTACTGTTGCTAATATATATATATTTTTTCTGTTCAATCATGTAAAAGCTGCATGAAAGAATGCTAAAGAAGTAACAGGTGTGACATTACTGCTGAGATGCTCAACTTACCAAAGAGCAGCTTTGGCAGCTTTGTGGGTCAAATCACTATAGCTTTGGCATTTCTGATTCTCTTTTTCTTTTTGTGTAGTTTCTACATCCCCTTTCTCTGGAAAGGGCTCAAGCACTTTCAGTTTAATGACAAAGAGAGCTACTTCAAAGGGACACCAGCAAAAATGATTTATGGGAGAGAGTTTTGAAGACGTTTTCTTTTTTTCCCAAACTCTATCCTATACATTCTAGTTCACGGTTTTCTTGCTCTTATGTCTTATATTTCAGAGCTGGGTGAGTTACCACAGAATTTTCTGTTCTCATTAGTGAGCATGTTGGATTGTGATTTAATTTCTAGGAGTCATCAACTCATTTGAAGCCTCATGAACTGAAATGTTTCAAAACTAGCAAAAATATTAATTCAGTAAAGGAGAACACTTCTACTTTTTCATATTTATTGCAAAACAACTTATAGTGCATGAATTAAACTCATGACCTCTGCATTGCTACAGCAAGGTTTTTGTATTGTATCTACCCAAACAGCCAAATTTCTGCGGTATCCTGGGCCACTTGAGTGACTGCCATTGAGTTCAGTGGGAATTCTGACAGATAGACTTCTCCAGGTATTATAAACCTCCTTTTGGAAATCCAATTTGTTGAATTCCCTCTTGATTTCAAACTGCCCCAGCTCTTTCCACACCCTCAAGTCATATCTTGCGCATTATCTGTCAACTCTCCCCTAGTGCTTTCTCTAGCATGCTGGTGCCATAACATCCCACCCCATATCCCCAAAACACACATTTGTACACGCATCCCCAGCTTGGACCTATGATACCCATTTAATCACCCCATGCAGTAAATATATGGCATGGTGCGAATCAATGTCTTTTATTAATTACCAAAATGTGTATCTGCTCTGAGGGGAGACAAAGGGGTCAGACGTACCTCTTTGGGCCGACAAGCAAATGGGCGAAAAACAAACAAAAAGGTCTCGTAACCAGGCGGAGGGAGTGACTCAGACACAATCAATTCTCCATGAGCTCTCAGTGGAGCTTCGAAAGTCATGGAAACAAAAACAACACTCCCAACTCAGGTTTACAGCTCAAGGACCCATCCTGTTTATTTTCAACCTCCAAAACCAACCCTATTATTATTCCTGCAGCGGTCTGAGTTGACTTGTAAAATACTCTGTGTGGGAGGGACGGAGAAAGCTTTTTGAGTTCCATCACAACAAAGTTCACTCTAAGGTGACAAAAGTGCGCTTTTTTGCATGCCAACACCTGGCCCTTATCTAATGGCCTAATTAATCTGTAATAAAGGAGACTAATGGGCTCTGTTCATTTAAAATAATGAAGGTGAATCATCTGGCTTTTGGCACCCTATCCCACCCACATTAAGAGTAAATGTTGAGCCCTTCAGTGTAATTATAAATAATAAAAATTCATTTCATGAAGCTTCTGTCAGATATATAATGATTTAAAGTGATGTTAGAATAAACTAAAACAATTTGTAAATTTTTTTGTTTGTTTTAGCCTCTTTTCTCTTGGCTCTCTCTTTCTTTTTCTGTCCTTCTATCTCCTCCTCTGTCCTTTATTCCGATCTCTTCTCCTCTCCTGCAGTGACCGCATGATTTATGCCTCTCTCCTAGTCTGAGAGTACATAAATACATATAAAGGTTGTAAACTCCCACTATCCATAAAAATGATTAAAGCACCTATTTTGGTTAAATCGGTGCCTGCCCACAACTGTGTTTGATTTTCCACCTAAACCAGAGCCATGTGACGTTCTGCTGAAGCTTCCAGGTCTACACACACACTCATACACACCCTTCTCCTAGGGCAGGAAATAAAAGCCAGAACAGGAATGGGAATAAAAAAAATATTTGGATGTCATCTTTTGAAGATGTGTATTTTCTGATATTTAAACCAATAGCTGTCTGGATAGTGCAGGGCTTCCTCTAGCATTAGACTGATTGGAGTGATCTGTTATTGGTTATTAGAGACAGGTCTGTAGCTACAGGCAAGATCTATGAGATTTTTTACCACTGAAACTGCATACAGATGTTCAGGATCAGAGTGTTACCTTTGTGTGTGTTGTATATGCCTTTTTGAAATAGTGGTCATCTCCGTATGTGCGTCTAAATATTTTAACCTGATGCTCTCTAGTCATGCCTCCTTTGGGATGAATGATCAGGCATTTACCAATGAAACCATATACTTCAGTTGGAGCAGATTTGTATAAAGTGCACAAATTAATTAATACATTAATTTGAATGGATAATTGTTAAAGACAATGTATATGTATATTTCAAAGTCAAAGTGCCTTATGAATTTAAACATTCTGGTGCCTCATTAAAGATTATTTCATTTTATTATATGGCTCTCTAAAATACTTTACTTTGATTGGTCATTTGAGCCATCTTGTGGTTTGATATATCCTAAAATCTCCCGTCACCAATGATAGCCTACTGCTGTGACCACTCATCCGGGTAACTGAAACCGGTGCATGAACAATGGACATTACTGTAACATTGACAGATTGATTGTAAAAGACCATTTGTTTCTAAGACAATAATCATAATGTTTACATATTTATTTTTTGATTAATATCCTTGAAATAAATGGGATTATGTTACTACAGTCATCTTCTATTAACTCTATCCTATTGTTTATAATTCAAAGAATTATTAATTATTATTATTATTATTATTAACATATATTTACCTTTACATTTACTTATTTAGCAGACACTTTTATCCAAAGCAACCTACTGTTATGTAATCAAGAGGAGGATTCAGTTGCGGATAAACAACAGTTTATTGAGAGAACAAACAAAGTCACTAGAAAGGTGAAGCTCGTGCACAGCGTGGATGGAACCGGGCGCAGGGACGCAATGGGCAGTCACAACCAGCCGAGGAATCCTCCGAAGACAGGGCAGAGACCAGAAGACAGATCGGGAAGCAGAAACAGGAACACCGAGAAACTCTGAGGATCTGACAATGAGAGGAGCGTGAGTAGATCTTAAATAGACCCAGTAATGATCCACAACTGGGACAGATCAGCCCGTGATCACGAGCTAGGACACACCCACTCACGCCACACACCACAACAGACAAGCAAAGATGAGACAGTGATTCTATGAACCGTGACAGTACCCCTCCCTCTAGAAGCGCCCCCTGGCGCTCCCAGCCAATCTTACCCGTAGATTGTAATCATCAATAAGAAGGGACAGACAGCGGTTGAAGTAACCCCTCTGGGGTTCGATTGGAAGTCTTACAGCGAGCACAGGCTGAGTAGACCAAAACAAAATCCCGAATGTCGCGAGCCATGGCGGGCCACCAGAACCGTTGTTTAACTAGAAACCTAGCGCGTCCAATTCCTGGATGGCAAGCAACATTGGAACCATGACCCCACCGAATAACGTCGGACCGTAACCCCTCCGGCACGAATAACCGATTCGGTGGGCACCCAGGCGGAGGCGTTATCCCCTCTAAGTCTGTGCGAACCTTCGACTCGATCTCCCAAGTGAGCGTAGAGACAAAGAGTCTCTCAGATAATATGCACTCGGGAGACGACGGGCGTTCGGAACGATCAAAAATATGACACAGCGCATCGGGTTTGATGTTCTTGGATCCCGGGCGGTACGACAGTGAAAAATCAAAACGAACGAAAAAAAGTGCCCACCGAGCCTGCCTGGAGTTGAGGCGTTTAGTGGATCTGATGTAATCCAAGTTCTTATGATCGGTCCAGACGATAAAAGGTACCCCCGACCCTTCTAACCAGTGAAGCCATTCCTCCAATGCTAACTTCATCACCAACAACTCTCTGTTATCAATGTCGTAGTTACATTCGTCAGAGGACAATCGATGGGAGAAAAACGTGCAGGGATGCACCTTATTGTCCGAGGAAGCCCGCTGGGACAGCACCGCACCTACCCCCACCTCTGACGCATCGACCTCCAACACAAACTGACGTGTGGGATCAGGGGCGATCAGAATAGGAGCCGAAACAAAGCGGCGTTTCAATTTGGTAAATGCAGCCTCAGCTGCACTGGACCACCTGAACGTCGTTTTGGGGGAGGTCAAGGCCGTCAGAGGAGCGACTAGTTGGCTGAAATTACGAATGAAACGTCGGTAGAAATTGGTGAATCCCAGAAACCTCTGCAGGATCTTATGGGAATCAGGGATTGGCCAATCCACCAAAGCCTTAACTTTATCGGGGTCCATGCGAACTCCCTCGACCGAGACAATGTACCCTAAAAAGGGAACCGACTGTGAATGAAACGCGCACTTCTCCGACTTGACAAAAAGCCCATTCTCAAGCAGCCTCTGGAGCACTCGCCTGACGTGCTGCACATGTTCCTGGAGAGACGAAGAAAATATCAATATGTCATCCAGGTAAACATATATGAACTGATCAACCATGTCTCTCAACACGTCATTGACGAGTGCTTGGAAAACTGCGGGACAGTTGGATAACCCAAACGGCATAACCCGATATTCAAAATGCCCCCTGGGGGTATTAAAAGCAGTTTTCCACTCATCCCCCTTCCTTATGCGAACCAAATGATAGGCGTTACGTAAATCTAATTTGGTGAAGACGGATGCTCCCTGCAACCTCTCGAACGCAGAAGACATCAACGGTAAAGGATAAGTATTCTTTACCGTGATGTTATTCAGACCCCGTTTATCAATACAAGGTCGCAGAGAGCCATCCTTCTTCGCGACAAAGAAAAATCCTGCCCCCGCTGGAGAAGAAGGGCGAATGATCTCAGCTGCTAGAGAATCAGAAATAAATTTCTCCATGGCTCCCCTTTCAGGAATCGAAAGCGAGTATAACCTGCCCTTAGGCGGAGACGTACCTGGAACTAGATCTATGGCACAGTCGTAGGGACGATGGGGAGGAAGAGAAGCAGCCCTGGACTTACTGAACACCTCCTTCAGGTCAAGATACTCCTCGGGCACGTTTGACAGACTCACCACATCATCCTGCAACAAAACAAGACACAGGAGAACAGGCAGACAAAAGACAAGAAGCATAACAGTTCTTGCTCCACGCAGAGACGGAACTCTGGCCCCAATTCACAGTAGGGTTGTGTCGGACGAGCCAGGGATGGTCCAGCACCACTGGGGCCATAGGTGAGTCAGTCAATAAAAACTTGATCGTCTCTGTATGATTACCTGACGTGATGAGCGTAACAGGTATAGTGGAGTGAGTGGTGTCGGGAAGTGATTGTCCATTTAGTGCACTGACTGCGATCTTGTGACGGAGTGAGGTTGTTGGAATATGAAGCCGGTGCGCCAGTTTACGGTCCATAAGGTTTCCCTCAGCCCCCGAATCCAGCAAAGCCGAACCGTCATGTCTTCCGACCGCCCATTGCAGTCTTATTTGGAGGAGCGTGGTGGTTGAGGATTGATTCAATGATACTCCACCCGACAGTAACCTCAATTCTACTGTCGGGCTTGCGCTTTTACTGGGCAATCTGCCAGGAAATGCCCCGACGCACCACAGTATAAGCACAATCCTCTAGCCCGTCGACGCTCTCTCTCCTCCCGAGAAAGCCGAGCTCTACCAACCTGCATGGGTTCGCTGTCAGACAGTTGGTTGACCGTACGTCCAGACTCTACAGGAGAATAATCAGGAAAAACTGGCAACAGCTGATGCTGAGCTCGCTGGTCAAGTTGTTGTAAACGTGAATCTACACAGAGAGCTAAGTCAATCAGTCCATCCAAGCTGGTAGGCAATTCCATGACGAATATTTTCCTCTGGACCCGGTCAGGAACATGTCCCACTGCGCCTCCTCGTTCCACTTGCACTCGGCCGCCAGGGTTCGGAACTCGATGGAGAAGTCCGAGACAGCTTCGCGCCCCACAACCACGCGATCGAAGACCCTCTTCATCTCCTCAGAAAGTGCGTGGAACGAGGAACAGCAGGAATGATGATTCTCCTACACCGCCGTTCCCCATAAAGCCGCCTTCCCCGACAGCAGGGTGAGAACTAACGCCACCTTGGACTCCTCCGTGGCGAAAGTCTGTGGTTGCAGGGAGAAAAACATGGAGCATTTTATCAAAAAAGCTCGACATAGGTTAGGCTCACCGTTGTATGTCTCCGGTGTCGGGAGCCGCGGCTCGCGTTGAGTCACGTGGTTAAGAACGACCGGGGGAACAGGCGGGGGGAGTGGCGCAGCGGGCATCCTCAGATGTTGAAGTTGAGTGGTGAGCTCGGACACCTGCGCTACTAACGCTAGCACGGCTCGTCCCGTCACAAGCAACTGCTCATCCTGACGATCCAATCGCGCGTTGTTACTTTCGAGGCATCCTTGAATGGTTAAGGCTTCCGCTGAATCCATTGCTGGTCAGATCCTTCTGTTATGTAATCAAGAGGAGGATTCAAACTCTGAGGATCTGACAATGAGAGGAGCGTGAGTAGATCTTAAATAGACCCATTAATGATCCACAGCTGGGACAGATCAGCCCGTGATCACGAGCTAGGACACACCCACTCACGCCACACACCACAACAGACAAGCAAAGATGAGACCGTGATTATATGAACCGTGACACCTACAAATGAGGACAATGGAAGCAATCAAATTATATGTAATGTAAATCAAAAAAATAATATAAATAAAATAAATGAGAGTTCTTATAGCTCAAACAGTAGAGCAGAGCAGCCAATGTCAACAATTTTTAAACAACTGAAATATTCCATTGAAAGAGTGTTTAAATTCTCACATTTTAAAAGATTATCATTATCAGAACTTTTGCGTGTAAAACGATGTTACAGAAAATTAAGCATTGCTTAAGAAGGTTCAGTTTTCTCTGGCAAAATCAGATGCATACCTTCTGGTGAAAGAAAAGTGAGAGAACGCAAGTTTTTTTTTGTTCTCTGAGAGAAAAAAACATGAGAGATGGAGAGAGGGGGCTTCAGGTGTAAAAGCAGTGGGGGGCTTTTGCTTGGCTCATGAAGAATGTCAGCTGGAGTCTTGATGTTAATGTAAAAATCCTGGGTGAGTACTTCAGGCACGCCACTTACCTTCCCTGTTGAGGCAGATCACCAAGGTGAAGATTCAGTATGTTTTATTCCACAAAATAAATGGCTATAAGGACAAAAAAACGATAGGCACGTTCACAGACCACTTAAATAACATTGCTGAACTTTTGCTGTCAGTTGTACTTTATGTCCATACTAAAAATACATATACATTTTTTTCTGCTGTAATTCTTCCCTGCTACATATGAAACTAATTAATGCCCATTAGTATCACCGCTCTAAACTATTAGGTTCCCAGATCAACTTTAAGCTGTCACTAAACATGTATGTCTCTTTGTGCTAATATTAGAGAACAGTTAGAGTGGTCACCACACTTCACCCCCTTCTGTATTAATGCCATGGTGGGTAAGGGTTAAACACCGGGATAAGGAGGCCTACTGTTGCTGGCTAACATGCCCAGTTGGAGTTTTTGTGACCTGGGGTGCAAATCTGTCTTAACTAGGTCCTCTCCAGAGAGCCAGAGATGCAGGCTGGCAGATCCATCATTACGGGGGGTTGTGGGTCTGTCCACAGTGCAGGTCATGTTTGAAAAGAAAACCTTAGTGAGAAGAATGTAAACAAAAAGACAAAAAGAAATGAACAACAGAAGTAAGGAAAATTCTGATATTTTTGTATTACATTATTACTATTTCATAATTATTTAATTTTATTTACTATTTTTAGTGGTGAGTCCTCATTGTGAAAATTTACTCAGAATAGTGTGACTATATTGGAGCGTGTTGAACAGGGCTGTGTGACATTCAAAATTGAGTTGAGAATTCTGATTGTAAATTCTAAATTTAAATTCCAATTCAGTTCCTTAATTTGAATTGAACTTGAATTGAGGTTAGCAAACAGGATTGAATCGTGGATTCTAATTTGAATATTAGGAAGTAGAATAGTCTGAAAAATTGTTAATTTATCTTAATTATCTCATATAATTTAACACATTTTTAAACTAGGTTTGATAATCAATTCAATAAGCCATTATCTTTTGAATTTCAGTTCAAATTCCTGTCATTCTTATTCAAACTTCATGCGAGGCATGGGCAATTCAATTCAAAATCGCACTTATGACTGAATAAATAAGAAAGGGAGCAAATTCTTATTCAGAATTTTGCCCATCATTTATGTTGGGGCAAGTTGTCACAAGATATCAATGTGTCTTTAATAAACTATATATTTTTCCTAGGCAATAACAGTGGAAACTGTCCAATATTTTTTGTAGCCAAGATTTTATGGCACGCACCTATCCTAAAAAGTATATTTTGAAGTAAAAACGGTAACAACCAGCTCCGCTCTCCGGTTTATAGTGACAGCTGGTGTTGTATTATATCAATATTGTTAGTACTGGAACGCCTCAGGCCAGGTGAGAGAAAAATTACGTACAGATAAAGTATGAAGGCTAAAACCCGAAACCATCCTTGGCTGTATTCCAGCACTGCAGTGTTTGTATCCCACCATTATAACCCCAACATGTCATCACCATTTCAGAAGCCCAATTTCACAAGCACTTTGAATTAACCATAATTAGAACCTTGACTTTGACCCGTTCGAACACAAGGGATGAGGGTGTGTAAATCAGATTGGTTCTATTGTGATCAGTAACATATGTGAACTGGGAAGATGAATGTGCTCATGCCAGAGTCTACATCAATGAGCTGTGGTTTATGCGGCCTGTGATCCAGGTTTAGTGTTGTGCCAGTGCCAGGCCTGTGATTGATGTGTAAGATATAAACTGATGTGTTGAGAGGCAAGGGATTTTCTTTCATGCTTGTATGTTTCCTGTTAAAGGTGCAAAGCAAGAGCGAAAGCGCTTCCTCCCATTTCCAAGATGATTCCAAACATTTGGTAAGACATTATTTTATGCATCTAGGGATATGTATTTTATGTTGATGTCCCTGAATATATAAAACACAGAAATCTACCAGCCAGCATGATGGGATTTACCTATGCCCTGCATATGAGAGTCTGAAATGAGGATGTGAATGTTTGTATGTGTGTTTGCATGCTGGTAAATGTCATGCTCTTTCTCAGTATGCTCTATCAAAAGGTATGGGACCTCGCATAGCAAAGCACTCAGAAAATGGGAAGGAAAATATCACTCACGCATTTGGCAAACATTAGGTTGCGGTGCTTTTGATCACAAATGTGAATGTCGAGTAAAGCTCAAATAAGAAAAGATTAATTTTCTGAGAAAATGTTTGCTTTCTTTGCAGGGAAATAAGCAATCTACTTTTTTTTAATTATATCCATTTCAGGTGTGTGTGTGTGTGTTTGTCTGCATCAGTTTGCACGAGTAACCATAACAAAATTATTCTCAAACCGGTTTACAAATCACCGTTTAGTAGTTAATATTACAAGCTCAGTTGACAGCATATGTGGCATAGTTTGATTAGCACAAAAAATAATACTAATAATTTTGACTCATCCTTTGTTTTCTTTAACAAAGGGCATTAATCAAGGATATGATGAAGTACTTACAATTGAAATGGGATAATTTTTGGAGGATTTAAAAGCAGAAATGTGAAGCATGTTATTTTATAAAAGCACTTTATTATTGTTCTGTTAAACTTGTGTATTATTTGATCCTTTAAGTCACCATTTTTGTGGTTATTTTAGGATTTTAGACATTATGCAGCAACTAAGATGTAAAATTATATATATTTTTTTTAAAGTCTAAATTATGCCACAAACACACTCAAATATGCTCAACCTGAATTGAACTGGGAATATCCCTCATGTGAAATATCTTTTGCATTTTAAATACGAAAAATGAGCTCTTGAACTGACTTAAACCTGAAAGATTCCTCTGGTAATCTCAAACCTTGAACACTGATTAAGGGTGCCTCCCCTTTTGAAGAAAAACAGAACAGTGGAGTATTTCCATTCTAAGTAGATCATGCCAAATTACAGAAATGTGCTTTCAATTTCACCCTTCTGAAACAATAGATGTTAAACAAGCTAGATTTTTTTGTCTTATTCAAGATTCAAGAGTTTTATTTGTCACATACACAATTATACAGAGTATAACCAGCAGTGAAATGTAGGGACCAGCAGTGAAATTTAGGCAAGTCTTATGCAAGACTGTACAATGCTACTCGATCTCTAAAGTGTTCTGTGTGGCTTTTTAGCTATTTACATGTTAGTAGTATGAATACCCATTATATCCAGGTCCCTACACATCAGTCAGAGTTTTGCCTGTTTTATCATCCATCACATGAAAATCACAAGTCTGAGCACTTAAAAAAAATAAAAATAATAATAGCATCATTTTCCTTAAAATGCCACATGATTTTAGATATCATTCATGTCTGTAGTACTAACAGAGCGGGACTAAAGTTGTCCTGTCTTAGCAACAGGAACATCTTGGGTTATGAATTTTCTGTGTGTGTTGTGTGCATGTGTTTCAGATGATGTCATAGGCTCTGTTCCTTGGTGAGCATTTTACACTTCCCTCTGTCCTCCCTTTTTTTTTTATCAGTATTGGAGTGAAACTAGAGGCCAAATGTCATTCTGTCATGTTTCAGGCTGCTTGTTCATGAAACAGCATGTGTTCTGCATCTCTCAGGAGAGCGATATACATCATAGCAATACAGCAAAGTCAGCACAGAACGCTGCTATAACCTTATAGCTTTACTCCAGTAAGCAGCCCAATGAGATCAATGCTTTGAGTCGCAGTTTAACAAACCAGCTTAGTTAAACCGTTTAGCAGTTTTGGAAATATTTCAGTATTGTGCATAATTTATAGAGCTGGACATGGTTTATGTACACATGATGAAAGCACAGTAATCTTTCTGTTAATGTTTTTCCTAGAGAAACAAATTTGGGCTGGAGATATGGAAAGGCTTGTACCATTTTAACCATGATTTGCTACTAGCTAGTCATTTAATGGTTGCAAGGGGAGGGATACTTTCATCCGAAAGACAAAAATCTGTGTTGTTTAACATGAGTCATCAATATTTTTTGGTCTGTTTAAAGAATAATAAATATTAAATGTGGAAATAAACTAAAAGTTCATTTTGTCAGCATATTGATAGCATCAAAGCTAAAGATGGACTAAAAGATACAAAACCCTTTTTAATGCTGGTCGAGGCTAATCATTAGCTGGTCCAAACTTCAGGCTAGTTCAGGCTGGCCATTATAGGTAGTGTATATTTGATATATATATACATGCACTCACTGGCCACTTTATTAGGTACACCTTGCTAGTACCGGGTTGGACCCCCTTTTGCCTTCAGAACTGCCTTATTTCTTCGTGGCATAGATTCAACAAGGTGTTGGAAACACTCCTCAGAGATTTTGGTCCATATTGACATGATAGCATCACGCAGTTGCTGCAGATTTGTCGGCTGCACATCCATGATGCGAATCTCCCGTTCCACCACATCCCAAAGGTGCTCTATTGGATTGAGATCTGGTGACTGTGGAGGCCACTTGAGTAAAGTGAACTCATTGTCATGTTCAAGAAACCAGTCTGAGATGATTTGAGCTTTGTGACATGGTGCATTATCCTGCTGGAAGTAGCCATCAGAAGATGGGTACACTGTAGTCGTAAAGGGATGGACATGGTCAGCAACAATACTCAGGTAGGCTGTGGTGTTTAAACGATGCTCAATTGGAACTAAGGGGCCCAAAGTGTGCCAAGAAAATATCCCCCACACCATTACACCACCACCACCAGCATGAACCACTGAGACAAGGCAGGATGGATCCATGCTTTCATGTTCATTGCGCCAAATTCTGACCCTACCATTTGAATGTCCCAGCAGAAATCGAGACTCATCAGACCAGGCAACGTTTTTCCAATCTTCTATTGCCCAATTTTGGTGAGCCTGTGCGAATTGCAGCCTCCGTTTCCTGTTATTAGCTGACAGGAGCGGCACCCGGTGTGGTCTTCTGCTGCTGTAGCCCATCTGCCTCAGGGTTCGACGTGTTGTGCGTTCAGAGATGGTATTCTGCATACCTTGGTTGTAACGAGTGGTTATTTAACGAGTTACTGTTGCCTTTCTATCATCTCTAACCAGTCTGCCCATTCTCCTCTGACCTCTGACATCAACAAGGCATTTTTGTCCACACAACTACCGCTCACTGGATATTTTCTCTTTTTCGCACCATTCTCTGTAAACCCTAGAGATAGTTGTGCGTGAAAATCCCAGTTGATCAGCAGTTTTTGAAATACTCAAACCAGCCCATCTGGCACCAACAAACATTCCACGTTCAAAGTCACTTAAATCCCCTTTCTTCCCCATTCTGATGCTCGGTTTGAACTTCAGCAAGTCGTCTTCACCACATCTAGATGCCTAAATGCATTGAGTTGCTGCCATGTGATTGGCTGATTAGCAATTTGTGTTACCAAGCAATTGAACAGGTGTACCTAATAAAGTGTCTGGTGAGAGTATATATGTATAGATAGATATATTTCCTCTTGAAATCACTCCTATGTGGTCTTGAAAGCCTTAAAACAAACTGCACTGATGTTTATATTCTTGTGAATAAGCTCGAAAACTCTCAGTCAGCAAATGTGTTGGAAGGCATTCAGCAAAGAGTAAAAGAAAACACAACCTGCCAAATATCAAAGAAGTGTATGGGTATGCATGCATGTGTGTGTGCTCATTTCCATTTTAGTGGCTATTCAGCAGCACTAGGGGGCCCTGCAGGGCTGTGTTACTGTGATTGCATGATTTGTGTGTGTGTTGCTATGGACCTTACCATGACAGATTTAATGTCAGCCTTGCCATTGACATTGACTGTTGAGAGTTCATCTTCTGTTAAAGTCCTGATACTCTAACATGACATCAAATCCACAGTGACCAATAAGCACAATGTGTTCAGTGTGAAGCTGTTTTCACAGAGACTAAGAAAAGGAAAAAAGAAAAGAAAAGAGGAAAGACAGGTGGACGCAACAGTTGCTGCTGTCCCTCAAAGCAATCTGGCCGAAAGGAGAGCACCTGTCGGATGTGTAACCGCTTCATGAGGAGAAAAAGAGAGAAACTGTCTCTGTGTTGAGTCTCTGTGAGGATGAATAAAATTTAATTATTCCTGCTTAAATGTTGGTGCGCTTTTAGGTGTGAATGATTTGATCTCTGTGTCAGGTACACAGTTATGGGCTAAAATCTTCTACCTCTTCTAACTTTTTAAGAGGAAAATTGAATTGCTCAGATGTTGCTCTTTTGTAGCTCAGGAGATTTAGAGTTTAGACTTAAAGATTTCTTAATAAGGATTCAATGAAATTTGGTTAAATTGGTTATCACTAATTTCTATTTTTATATTTTTTCATTTTTATAATTGGTCGGGAAAAAAGAAAATGTACTCCAGTAATTTTACAGACATTACTGTTAACCCTAAACAATGTAATAAAACGTGATCAAAATACAGGTAAAACACCTGAAAAAAAAATCATTATGGAAAATTCCTTTACATTAATATAGCACATTGTGCCTTATTTTTATAGATTTTTAAAAGTGATATTTAATTGCCCATGTTTATTTAATCTATTTTTACTTTTAGTTTAACTTTGCCATCATCTAAAATATATGCATTCTTTAAACACAAAGAGTTTAATATCCCAGTTAAATGTAATTTTTTGCAAATTTTAGTCATTTTTTTCATACTGTACAATGCCTAAATAATGCCTAAATTCACTTGTAGAATTTTAAAAAGCTGATTTGACTTTTAGAGTCTTATAATATTAGCATTGAATTATATTATTATATTATTAATAAGGCTTATCTGTATTGGGTAGAATTCAAAATAATAAAGACCAGTGGAAAACAAAATATAAAATAAATATAAATAATAATAATAATAAAATAAAACAGACACACACAAAAATTGGTCTTCTAAGAATTTGATGAGAACAGTTTAATGAGTTTAATTTATGAGTTTAATTTAAAATCTCTGACTTCTGATTGCTGACTTTGGTGTCTGTTTCTCAGGAGAAAAAATGAGAATAGAGCAAAATATCTCAATTTAATCTTGTTTGTTTCTCCTATACAGCAAAGAGTGATTTTTCTATCATATGGATTGAGTGTGTGCTGTTATAGTCACTTCTCTCTATTGGTGTGTTAGGTGAGCTGTGCCTTTTGTTTTCCCCATAGCCATGACATTGCTCTGTGTGTGTGTGCATGAGTCTGCTAGACTCATATGAGACATTACAGGATAGCTGAGACTCTCTTATGGGCCACAGCTGCTCATGGCTGTTGTAGTGCCTGTGTGATGTCATCTCTAATGGACATCCATTTCCACTGGGAAACAGGAGGGAGTTGAGATGATCTTCATAAAGCCACCTGCATACTGGTGCATATGTACCACTGTGTACGTGACCTCTGAAAGAGAAGGAAAGGAAAGGGTTGGGATATGAATTGATCAAACTGAACTCCTTGGTGGTTTTGTTTCCAGGAGATGATAGCATTACTGGGGAACAGAAAAATCAATGATTTTTTGGAAATGAATGGGGTGTGTGAGGGTGTGTTAGGGTGTGGTGGTGGGGGTTGCGTTCAGGGTCAGACCCTTTATGCAAACCCTACACCGTCTTGAGTAAAGGAGAGCCCCGTTAGGGACGTAAGGTGAGACACTGGGGCAGATGGAAGGGTGACGGTTGAAGGTATGTGTGTGTGTGTGTGTGTCCGTGGGTTTGTGTGTTGTATCTTCATTTGCTCTGGTGAGTGTATGGAAATAGCAAATAGTTTACTCTTATTTTTGTCTGTCTGTCTATCTATCTATCTATCTATCTATCTATCTATCTATCTATCTATCTATCTATCTATCTGTCTGTCTGTCTGTCTGTCTGTCTGTCTGTCTGTCTGTCTGTCTGTCTATCTGTTTATCTATCTGTCTGACTATCTGTCTAACTTCTGTCTCTATCTATCTATCTATCTATCTATCTATCTATCTATCTATCTATCTATCTATCTATCTATCTATCTATCTATCTATCTATCTATCTATCTGTCTATCTGTCTAACTTCTGTCTGTCTATCTATCTATCTATCTGTCTGTCTGTCTGTCTGTCTGTCTGTCTGTCTGTCTGTCTGTCTGTCTGTCTGTCTGTCTGTCTGTCTGTCTGTCTGTCTGTCTCTATCTATCTATCTATCTATCTATCTATCTATCTATCTATCTATCTGTCTGTCTGTCTGTCTGTCTGTCTGTCTGTCTGTCTGTCTGTCTGTCTGTCTCTATCTATCTATATATCTATCTATCTGTCTAACTTCTGTCTGTCTGTCTCTGTCTATCTATCTGCCTATCTATCTATCTATCTATCTATCTATCTATCTATCTATCTATCTATCTATCTATCTATCTATCTATCTATCTATCTATCTATCTATCTATCTATCTGTCTGTCTGTCTGTCTGTCTGTCTGTCTGTCTGTCTGTCTGTCTGTCTGTCTGTCTATCTATATGAATTACCACTGTGTATGAAATGTGCTATATAAATAAACTTGCCTTGCCTTGCCTATATATCTATCTATCTGTCTGACTATCTGTCTAACTTCTGTCTGTCTGTCTCTGTCTATCTATCTGCCTATCTATCTGTCTGTCTGTCCGTCCGTCCGTCCGTCCGTCCGTCCGTCCGTCTGTCTGTCTCTATCTATCTATATATCTATCTGTCTGTCTGACTATCTGTCTAACTTCTGTCTATCTGTCTGTCTGTCTATCTATCTATCTGTCTCTCTGTCTGTCTACCAAAAGAGCACAGCTCTAAGACTTGAGTGATGGAAAATGGCAGTAGGAGAGCCAACAGTTTCACAGGGAGGACAGAGGGTAAGGAACGAAAAGATAAAAGACTTTGGCGTGTTTTAATTATTAAACTCTACAAAAGTACTAAAGACTTGGGCTAAAGGTATACTGTCAAATGCAGAATAATCACTCTGTTCTCTCTGTTCCTTCTCCACTGGTCTTTTTAATCTTTCCTTTCCCTTTTTTCTCCGCTCTCATTTCCATCTGCCTCTCTTTATAAAAAGGTTACTTTCTTCTTTTCCCCTCTTCATTTCTTCCTCAAACAGAATGATCTCCTTTGCTGTATACGTGAGTACATGTGAGTGTGCAGGTATGTTTCCATGTTTGTAAGCAAACGTAATTCCACCCCCACCCTCTGCCTCATTAGGTTCATTCTGAAGGATTTGATTAAATATTTAAAGTGTGCAGCACTTTCTCTGGCATCAGGTGTAAGCCACCGCTGTAATCATAGATAACACTCTGTAATTACACTGCAGTTAACCGTACAAGTGTGTGCGTCTGTGTGTGTGTGTTTGAAATATGAGCACGCTAAACCCTGTAATTCATGTGTACCATCCCAGTCTCCCACACTATGTTCTCCTTGCTCCTTCTGATACACACACACACCATTTTTTTCTGTTTCGTAATCCTCCCACAATGCCTGCATGTTTCCTTTCTCTTTCTTTGATGCTGGATAGAGAGTGCAAAAGCAGTAGAGAGAGAGACAGAGAAAAAGAAAGATGGAGGGAGGAAGAGATTACACTCATTCTGAATGCAATTATGCACACAGGCGTGAATTTCATAGACATCTGTTTTAATGCTGATATGTGGATGTTTACTTAAGCTTTATGAAAAGAATTTGCTAAATTTCTTTTTGTGTGTGTGTGTGTGTGTATGTGTGTGTGTGTGTGTGCATGTTTATGTGGTTTATGAAGACACAAATTTGTATAATGACATGGGTATGACGGAGGTATTACAATATGAAGGTGGTTTATGAGGACACTGCCTATGTCCCCGTAATTCAAAAGGCTTAAAAAACATACTAAATGGTGTTTTTTTTTTTAATCTAAAAATGCACAAAGTCTCCTGTGAAGGCTAAGTTTAGGTGTAGGGTTGGTGTAGGGCAATAGCACACACAGTTTGTTCAGTATAAAAACCATTACGCCTATGGAGAGTCCCCATAAACCACAAAAACCAACATGTGTGTGTGTGTGTGTGTGTGTGTGTGTGTGTGTGTGTGTATGTATGTATATATACATATATATATATATATATATATATATATATATATATATATATCTCACAAGTAAACAATATATATATAAAATATAATAAAATCTTAGTTTTGACTTTGTTTCAATTCTGATCTGATGATATCCTTGAGTTTCCTGAACAACCAGTGGTTACCACCATGATGACTCCCTATTTCCGTTAGCTTATTTTCCACTGGTCTCAATAAAAATCCTGGTTGAAACTAATCCTATACACGCCACAAACCAGAATCTGTCAGATAAAGTTAAATATGAGCTCGGTTTTTACGTGTGCTGTTCTTGGTTACCACAAATATAAGATGTTTTATTAAATATTTGTGTAGAACATCAACAGATTAGAAAATAATTTAACACTTAAAGTGAAGAAAAAGAAATAAGTGGGCTTGAAGTTTTAAAATTAAAATACTCTCCAAAAAAATTATATGTGTGTTCTTTCAACACATCTATGGGCTTCACAAGCTAAAATTGAAGCAGATATAGACAGCGGAGTAGTTGCCTTAAACAGCATAATTTTAACTCGAGTAGAAATAGCACACAAGAACATTTACCTGTTGTGAAATGTAGGCCTATGTAGTATTATATATGCATATAGATTTATAAAGACACAGATTCTGCAAAAGTGTTTATTTTGTATTTGTATCTACTGGACACAATATCTATGTTTCACGATGGTTTCAAACTTGTCAGTACCCACAACAGTTAGATCATTACAAGTTAGTCAGAATGCGCTAAACAGACACTCCTGATTAGAAATCATGTTCTCCCACAGGAACGCTTCTCGAGCGCGAGCGAATCTGACGATACATTGAAAAAACAGAAATAGATTCATTATTTATCATTTTATTAGATTCATATATCGCAAGTGTTTTACAAAATGTTGGAAAATTCTTTTAGTTGCATTAGGGAGTAGATAGGGAGGGATAACAGATTGTCTCTCGAAAATTACACCGACATAATGTCAACCGCGCTGCAAGTAGTTCATACACAAACAACAGCTTATGAGTCGTGATAATGTAACTGAATTCAGGAAAAGGTGGATAAGATCAGCAGTGGACTTAATGTCTTGAACTGTGAGTATCAAAATAGATGCTTGCGTATACGCCCCAGTTCTACAGCTAATTAGTGTATAGCAAAGAAATTGGTTAAGATGATGTTTATATAACGCTTCCAATTTTGGCCTATATCAGAACTCACATGGAAAAATAGGCTAGCAAGAGTTAGGGGGTGGCTTGTTGCATGGATATGCGTATGTGTTTGTTCACAGGCCTTGAGAAATCTTTTCGCATAACTCTTCAAGGTTACATGACTGACATTTCTTCCTCTACACTTCTTTCTGCTAGTCCTTTATACTGTCATTTTTATTTTTTCTTTCGTCTCCACAGTCCTGAAGCCGAACATGTGTTGCGTGTAATGTTTTCCCAGAGTTAAAGGCATTGCTAGGAGGTTGTGCTTGTACCTTTGGATGATGTGTAGACGAAAAGGTGTTTAAAAGGCTTTGTTTCCTCAGAAACACACACACACACACCCCTGCAGTAAAACCTGATATGGCTCTCGTGATGGAGTCTGTCTTTGGCAGGTGCGGTTTCTTGGCGCTCCTTGTAGCCTGCGGCGATGGGGTTTTTTCGTTGACCGTGCTCTGTCCAAGAGAGCTGGAGAACATTACATCGCACATTATCTCAGAACAATAGGTCATATCCTGAACGTTTTATTCCCTAACACACATGACAACACACTGAAAATGCAGTCTAAGCAAAGCTCTAGAAGTTGTCCTGGTATATCCTGATTAAAATGTTAATGTTTTTTTATGTTTAATGCGATATGAATTACAAGTAAATGCGTAAATAAATCATTTTCAATATTGTATATTATAACTGATGATATAAAAATGTTATAAAAAATAAATAAAAGAAAGCTAAAGTTGGAGCTAATTGCTCCAAAATAAAAACCTCAGTAACTTAACATACGATTTGAGATTATGGGCAAAAGGCAAGCCAGTTCTTACCTCAGTCTTTTATACAGTGTATTGCCACACTGTTCTGGCAAACAGTTTTAACTTCTCCTAATTGGCCCTTTAAAAGCAGCGCTAAGGGTGTAAGCTATAGTAAGCTTGAGCTTTTGGCTTTCTGTGCTCTGTTGAGTTAGAAATATTGATGTGTGATTTCTCTTGCCATTGTCCAAGTAAACAGCAGGTGGAAAGCCTAGAAGAAAAGATCAATTCTCGGTTATCAGAGTCCTGGAGGCATGGCGGTATTGAAAACCACAAGATCTCAGTGATAAATGTATAAAGATACATTATTAAAGTATGCAGTGCTGAGATATAAGCCAATGTGTGACTAGGATATTTGATATATTGATTCTACCAGTCCCATAATAGAACTTGGATGCGACGAGTGACACGTGCGGCCCAGGTACATGTGTGAGGTCAATGAGCTGTATGCAGAACTCAACTGTCTGCTGTTAAAGGCACAGCCAATGCATTAACTTGCTGAAAAAGCTTGTAAATCCACTCAGCCGTTTAATACAGGAATGCTCAGATCTGCTCGCTCTATTCGTTTCTTACTCTTTTTTATTTTCTCTCTTTCTCCCTCCGGTGGCTGCATAACATGGTATTGATTATGGAGACATATGAGAGGTAGGCATTGCATTGACAGCGCTGTTCAGAGCTCTCTCACAAATAAGATGTAAAGAATTTAATGTTCCTTTCCACAACTTGTATTTCATGACCTGTAATCTGGTAACACAGTGAAACTGATGGGTTTCATTGTGCATGGCATTTTGCCTGTTTGAGATCGAATGCAAAAACAAACATCAATGTAATGTGAAAACTCCACATTATGTGTGTTTCAAGCCAGAGAGAAATTCAGTATTGCCGTTTGGAGCGCTTTAGGTAGTTGAACAGAAGAGAAAGAATGAGGCATTTACAGAGTTTGGTTTAACTCTGCCAATGTTTGTGTGCTGTTTCGGCCTGTTTATTTTTCTTTTATGTTTATTTTATGGTTTCTCTGTTACCAAGACAGCCCTCTCCAAAGGAAAATGAATACAAGAGGTTTCTTAAGAAATCTTTTAAACATGCATGCCAAATATTTCAACATTGCAAGTAACTGAGGGATACAGACCTGAACGCTTTTGGATTAGCTCCATGATTAGGCACCAAACTACACAGACCTTAATATAATACTAGAAACAGAATGTTTTCAAGACAAACCTTTATGTTGGCTTGACGAAACCTTGCTGGAAATGTAGTTTAAAATAGTTTCAACTTTAAAGCTAGAAGGTTATTGTCTGAAGACTGATAGGCCTTAAAGAGACAGATCACCCAAAAATGGTCACACTTAAACTTGTATGATTTTTTTTTTTTTTTCAGCAGAATGCATTTCCATCTATCTATGAATGATAATTTTTGGGTGAACAGTCTCTTTAAGGCATGTATAGTCTTCAAACAATAACCTTTGGACTTTAAGCTGAAGCGATATATTGAGATATTTTTCAAGTTACCTTCTTTTGTTTTACATAAAAGTTGAGAGAGATTAGATAGATAGATAGATAGATAGATAGATAGATAGATAGATAGATAGATAGATAGATAGATAGATAGATAGATAGATAGATAGATAGATAGATAGATAGATAGATAGATAGATAGATAGATAGATAGATAGATAGAGAAAATTTTAGGTTCGATTGGTTAAAAAACTGCTGACTGCAGCTTTAAAGCTCTAGGATGAGCTCTGCCTATCTAACAAGAAATAAACAAGGGATTTTAATAAAGCATTTCTGAACTTGTACAAAACATGTATCTTTTTAAAATTTGCATTAACTAATCAGAACAAACTTTTATGATAGCTATTTTGTAAAAAAAACGTCTTTCTTCTCTCACTCTATAACGTGTACTCTCTCCTCTCTCTGTCGCTGTTTCTCCTCCCTCATCTGTCTGGTTATTATTCCTACCTGTCATGCGCTTCCCCAACCCATACATACACCTTTCCCCTCTCTCCATTTTCCTCTCGCTCTGAGAGAATTTATCACCTCTCCGGTGCCCCCTCTAAACCTGTTAAACGCACTGAAAGGAGGAGCATTTTCTCAGGACCTGACAGGGGAGTCTATGCTGCGCCTGCAAAATGTGACTCATGGAAACAGCAGAGAGAGAGACTGGGAGAGAGAGATATGAACGTAATTGATTCTGACCGCCGAGGTGGGATCTAGGTTTCCCGAGGGGGATCATCACAACGAGAAGCCACACTGTAACACTCCATCTGGGAAAGAGGGAGGAAAGAGGGATGGAATATAGCTGGAGGTGATAATGATAAAATGCTTTTCTTAATTGCAAATTGCGAGAACTCATTAGTCCTGCAAACTGGCGTGAAAGTGAAAACAGAGGAAAGGACGACTGGAGTGAAAAATGATCAACTTTAATTGTAATAGTGTATAAGATTCTAGTCTATGCAGCTGTTAATGAAGCGTGATAGAAAAGGGGAGTTGCTTAAAAATACTTGTTGATATAGTTGTAATCTCGCCTAGGTAAATGTAAAGCACTCCTTCATATCGCTTCTGACATTTTCCCGGCATCCAGTGCGACGAATATGCATTAGCTAATTAACCTATCAGATAAGGTTAAGAGAATTTCAGAACATGCCGCAGGTAATTGCCATCAAAGGAGCATCATCAAAGGTTATGTGTGCAACAGTGTGTATGGATGCACACTTTCAAGTTCCTCCATGCATCATGTATGTAGGTACATGGAAGAAGAAATGAGGTGTTATGCATTCAAGTCTTAATGTGTGTAGGTGGCTGGTTTTTGAATATTAGTTAAATAGCGCTTACATGCACATAACATCAACATAATATTCATGAGCATGTCTGCAGGCCTGCGGTATGTCATTAGCCTTATTTGTAGAAAGACGTCGGATTGGGTGAATGTAGGTTATCACTCAGGCAGACCTAATTCCCTTGAGCCCCCCCTTAGATTTCCACTGTCAGGATCCTCCCTGTGGGAAGACATTGGAAGATAGCGGTGGGGCAGGACGGGGGGAGAGAAAATGCTCTACATCCTTTCTTACTTACTCCAGACTGCTCCGGTTAGCCTTCCTGGGTCTCATTAAAAACGGTCAACGGTCAAAACGAGTACTTTCTCACTCCCCTTTCTAGATTAGTAAATATTGCTCTCATTAGGATGCTAAAGTACTGACAACCGAGAGCCAATTATCACTAATCTATTCCGGTGAATGAGTGAGCACTGATTGGCTGAGAATGAAAACAGGAGCGTGTTTAATCAACAAGGGAATATCTAACTAAAAATAAACCAAACAAATGTGTATTTGCCAACAACTTTAGTGACTTGAATAGTGTTTACATAATTACTAAAAGCTCCCAGATTGGCCCTTGGTGGAGTTGGGGCCCCTTTGTTGGGGTGGTAACTCTTTGACCGTTGATGATGAAATCAAGAAGTGTTCTAGATGAGCAGTTTAGTGGCTCTTTTGTCTGTGTGTGTAGTCGTGTGTGTGTGTGTTCCAGGTCAGAGTTGTGTGTGGGTAGTGAGATGTCCTGGGCAGATGGCTACTGTCCCTCTGGGCGGTCTACTAGAGACCCAGTGGAACAGAGTGATTCTGTACCATCTGGACCACACAGCACACAGGAGAGACCAAAAAGCGGCAATGTCACTGACAAGGGCTTTGTATTTACAAGTGTCTCTAGGTGTAGTACAAATATATTGCAATGGGAAGAAACATTCATATTTAGACCTCATAGATCTTTTTACAAGTTTCTAATGAACCACATTGCATAGTATCATCAATATCATGTTCTCTGACCCATAAAAACAAGAAAGATGGGAAGCGTAGGAAGCAAAATTGCATAATATATAAGACTTGCTTTCAGATTATGTTGAATTTAGTTTATTTTTCTTACCCAACTGGCAAATTGTTTTATGCATAAACCTAACTACACTACAGTTCAAAAGTTTGTTGTTTTTAAAGGAAATAACATCATAATTATTTATTCCTGTGATGGCAAAGCTGAATTTACAGCAGCCATTACTTCAGTGTCACATGATCCTTCAGAAATCATTCAAATATGCTAATTTGATGTTCAAGAAATATTTCTTATTATCAATGTTAAATACAGTTCTGCTGCTTAATATTTTTGTGTGATACATTTTTGTTCAGGACTCTTTAATGAATCGAATACAGTGGCCCAGTAGTGTACAACACAACAGAATCTCCACTACACAATGGAAAGAAGCCACAACACAATGAAGTTAGCACAACACAACGGAAAAAACCACAACACAATGGAAACAAGCAGCAACACAATGGAAACAAGCCACAACACAATGGAAACAAGCTACAACACAATGAAGTTAGCACAACACAATGGGAACAAGCCACAACACAATGAAGTTAGCACAACACAATGGAAACAAGCCACAACACAATGGAAACAAGCTACAACACAATGGAGTTAGCACAACACAATGGAAACAAGCCACAACACAATGAAGTTAGCACAACACAATGGAAACAAGTCGCAACACAATGAAGTTAACACAACACAATGGGAACAAGCCACAACACAATGGAAACAAGCCACAACACAATGAAGTTAGCACAACACAATGGAAACAAGCCACAACACAATGAAGTTAGCACAACACAATGGAAACGAGCCACAACACAATGGAAACAAGCAGCAACACAATGAAAACAAGCCACAACACAATGGAAACAAGCCACAACACAATGGAAACAAGCCACAACACAATGAAGTTAGCACAAAACAATGGAAACAAGCCACAACACAATGAAGTTAGCACAACACAATGGAAACAAGCCACAACACAATGGAAACAAGCCACAACACAATGAAGTTAGCACAAAACAATGGAAACAAGCCACAACACAATGAAGTTAGCACAACACAATGGAAACAAGCCACAACACAATGGAAACAAGCTACAACACAATGAAGTTAGCACAACACAATGGAAACAAGCCACAACACAATGAAGTTAGCACAACACAATGGAAACAAGCCACAACACAATGGAAACAAGCTACAACACAATGAAGTTAGCACAACACAATGGAAACAAGCTACAACACAATGAAGTTAGCACAACACAATGGAAACAAGCCACAACACAATGGAAACAAGCAGAAACACAATGGAAACAAGCCACAACACAATGAAGTTAGCACAACACAATGGAAACAAGCCACAACACAATGGAAACAAGCCACAACACAATGAAGTTAGCACAACACAATGGAAACAAGCCACAACACAATGAAGTTAGCACAACACAATGGAAACAAGCTGCAACACAATGGAAACAAGCCACAACACAATGAAGTTAGCACAACACAATGGAAACAAGCTGCAACACAATGTAAACAAGCCGCAACACAATGGAAACAAGCCACAACACAATGGAAACAAGCCGCAACACAATGGAAACAAGCCGTAACACAATGGAAACAAACCGCAACACAATGAAGTTAGCACAACACAATGGAAACAAGCCACAACACAATGAAGTTAGCACAACACAATGGAAACAAGCCACAACACAATGGAAACAAGCTACAACACAATGAAGTTAGCACAACACAATGGAAACAAGCCACAACACAATGGAAACAAGCTACAACACAATGAAGTTAGCACAACACAATGGAAACAAGCCACAACACAATGGAAACAAGCCACAACACAATGGAAACAAGCCACAACACAATGGAAACAAGCTACAACACAATGAAGTTAGCACAACACAATGGAAACAAGCCACAACACAATGAAGTTAGCACAACACAATGGAAACAAGCCACAACACAATGGAAACAAGCTACAACACAATGAAGTTAGCACAACACAATGGAAACAAGCCACAACACAATGGAAACAAGCTACAACACAATGAAGTTAGCACAACACAATGGAAACAAGCCACAAAACAATGGAAACAAGCCACAACACAATGAAGTTAGCACAACACAATGGAAACAAGCCACAACACAATGGAAACAAGCTACAACACAATGAAGTTAGCACAACACAATGGAAACAAGCCACAACACAATGAAGTTAGCACAACACAATGGAAACAAGCCACAACACAATGGAAACAAGCTACAACACAATGAAGTTAGCACAACACATTGGAAACAAGCCACAACACAATGGAAACAAGCTACAACACAATGAAGTTAGCACAACACAATGGAAACAAGCCACAACACAATGGAAACAAGCAGCAACACAATGGAAACAAGCCACAACACAATGAAGTTAGCACAACACAATGGAAACAAGCCACAATACAATGGAAACAAGCCACAACACAATGAAGTTAGCACAACACAATGGAAACAAGCTGCAACACAATGAAGTTAGCACAACACAATGGAAACAAGCTGCAACACAATGTAAACAAGCCGCAAAACAATGGAAACAAGCCACAACACAATGGAAACAAGCCACAACACAATGAAGTTAGCACAACACAATGGAAACAAGCCACAACACAATGAAGTTAGCACAACACAATGGAAACAAGCTGCAACACAATGTAAACAAGCCGCAACACAATGGAAACAAGCCACAACACAATGGAAACAAGCCGCAACACAATGGAAACAAGCCGCAACACAATGAAGTTAGCACAACACAATGGAAACAAGCCACAACACAATGAAGTTAGCACAACACAATGGAAACAAGCCACAACACAATGGAAACAAGCTACAACACAATGAAGTTAGCACAACACAATGGAAACAAGCCACAACACAATGGAAACAAGCTACAACACAATGAAGTTAGCACAACACAATGGAAACAAGCCACAACACAATGGAAACAAGCCACAACACAATGAAGTTAGCACAACACAATGGAAACAAGCCACAACACAATGAAGTTAGCACAACACAATGGAAACAAGCTGCAACACAATGGAAACAAGCCACAACACAATGGAAACAAGCCACAACGCAATGAAGTTAGCACAACACAATGGAAACAAGCTGCAACACAATGGAAACAAGCCACAACACAATGGAAACAAGCCACAACACAATGAAGTTAGCACAACACAATGGAAACAAGCCACAACACAATGGAAACAAGCCACAACACAATGAAGTTAGCACAACACAATGGAAACAAGCCACAACACAATGAAGTTAGCACAACACAATGGAAACAAGCCACAACACAATGGAAACAAGCTGCAACACAATGGAAACAAGCCACAACACAATGGAAACAAGCCACAACACAATGGAAACAAGCCAAAACACAATGGAAACAAGCCACAACACAATGGAAACAAGCCACAACACAATGGAAACAAGCCAAAACACAATGGAAACAAGCCACAACACAATGGAAACAAGCCAAAACACAATGGAAACAAGCCACTACACAATGGAAACAAGCTACAACACAATGAAGTTAGCACAACACAATGAAGTTAGCACAACACAATGGAAACAAGCTGCAACACAATGGAAACAAGCCACAACACAATGAAGTTAGCACAACACAATGGAAACAAGCTGCAACACAATGGAAACAAGCCACAACACAATGGAAAAGAGCTGCAACACAATGAAGTTAGCACAACACAATGGAAACAAGCTGCAACACAATGAAAACAAGCCACAACACAATGGAAACAAGCCACAACACAATGAAGTTAGCACAACACAATGGAAACAAGCCACAACACAATGAAGTTAGCACAACACAATGGAAACAAGCCACAACACAATGGAAACAAGCTGCAACACAATGGAAACAAGCCACAACACAATGGAAACAAGCCACAACACAATGAAGTTAGCACAACACAATGGAAACAAGCTGCAACACAATGAAGTTAGCACAACACAATGGAAACAAGCTGCAACACAATGAAAACAAGACACAACACAATGGAAACAAGCCACAACACAATGGAAACAAGCCGCAACACAATGGAAACAAGCCGCAACACAATGGAAACAAGCAGCAACACAATGAAGTTAGCACAACACAATGGAAACAAGCCACAACACAATGAAGTTAGCACAACACAATGGAAACAAGCCACAACACAATGGAAACAAGCTACAACACAATGAAGTTAGCACAACACAATGGAAACAAGCCACAACACAATGGAAACAAGCTACAACACAATGAAGTTAGCACAACACAATGGAAACAAGCCACAACACAATGGAAACAAGCCACAACACAATGGAAACAAGCCACAACACAATGGAAACAAGCTACAACACAATGAAGTTAGCACAACACAATGGAAACAAGCCACAACACAATGAAGTTAGCACAACACAATGGAAACAAGCCACAACACAATGGAAACAAGCTACAACACAATGAAGTTAGCACAACACAATGGAAACAAGCCACAACACAATGGAAACAAGCTACAACACAATGAAGTTAGCACAACACAATGGAAACAAGCCACAAAACAATGGAAACAAGCCACAAAACAATGAAGTTAGCACAACACAATGGAAACAAGCCACAACACAATGGAAACAAGCTACAACACAATGAAGTTAGCACAACACAATGGAAACAAGCCACAACACAATGAAGTTAGCACAACACAATGGAAACAAGCCACAACACAATGGAAACAAGCTACAACACAATGAAGTTAGCACAACACATTGGAAACAAGCCACAACACAATGGAAACAAGCTACAACACAATGAAGTTAGCACAACACAATGGAAACAAGCCACAACACAATGGAAACAAGCAGCAACACAATGGAAACAAGCCACAACACAATGAAGTTAGCACAACACAATGGAAACAAGCCACAATACAATGGAAACAAGCCACAACACAATGAAGTTAGCACAACACAATGGAAACAAGCTGCAACACAATGAAGTTAGCACAACACAATGGAAACAAGCTGCAACACAATGTAAACAAGCCGCAAAACAATGGAAACAAGCCACAACACAATGGAAACAAGCCACAACACAATGAAGTTAGCACAACACAATGGAAACAAGCCACAACACAATGAAGTTAGCACAACACAATGGAAACAAGCTGCAACACAATGTAAACAAGCCGCAACACAATGGAAACAAGCCACAACACAATGGAAACAAGCCGCAACACAATGGAAACAAGCCGCAACACAATGAAGTTAGCACAACACAATGGAAACAAGCCACAACACAATGAAGTTAGCACAACACAATGGAAACAAGCCACAACACAATGGAAACAAGCTACAACACAATGAAGTTAGCACAACACAATGGAAACAAGCCACAACACAATGGAAACAAGCTACAACACAATGAAGTTAGCACAACACAATGGAAACAAGCCACAACACAATGAAGTTAGCACAACACAATGGAAACAAGCTGCAACACAATGGAAACAAGCCACAACACAATGGAAACAAGCCACAACGCAATGAAGTTAGCACAACACAATGGAAACAAGCTGCAACACAATGGAAACAAGCCACAACACAATGGAAACAAGCCACAACACAATGAAGTGAGCACAACACAATGGAAACAAGCCACAACACAATGGAAACAAGCCACAACACAATGAAGTTAGCACAACACAATGGAAACAAGCCACAACACAATGAAGTTAGCACAACACAATGGAAACAAGCCACAACACAATGGAAACAAGCTGCAACACAATGGAAACAAGCCACAACACAATGGAAACAAGCCACAACACAATGGAAACAAGCCAAAACACAATGGAAACAAGCCACAACACAATGGAAACAAGCCACAACACAATGGAAACAAGCCAAAACACAATGGAAACAAGCCACAACACAATGGAAACAAGCCAAAACACAATGGAAACAAGCCACTACACAATGGAAACAAGCTACAACACAATGAAGTTAGCACAACACAATGGAAACAAGCTGCAACACAATGGAAACAAGCCACAACACAATGAAGTTAGCACAACACAATGGAAACAAGCTGCAACACAATGGAAACAAGCCACAACACAATGGAAAAGAGCTGCAACACAATGAAGTTAGCACAACACAATGGAAACAAGCTGCAACACAATGAAAACAAGCCACAACACAATGGAAACAAGCCACAACACAATGAAGTTAGCACAACACAATGGAAACAAGCCACAACACAATGAAGTTAGCACAACACAATGGAAACAAGCCACAACACAATGGAAACAAGCTGCAACACAATGGAAACAAGCCACAACACAATGGAAACAAGCCACAACACAATGAAGTTAGCACAACACAATGGAAACAAGCTGCAACACAATGAAGTTAGCACAACACAATGGAAACAAGCTGCAACACAATGAAAACAAGACACAACACAATGGAAACAAGCCACAACACAATGGAAACAAGCCGCAACACAATGGAAACAAGCCGCAACACAATGGAAACAAGCAGCAACACAATGAAGTTAGCACAACACAATGGAAACAAGCCACAACACAATGAAGTTAGCACAACACAATGGAAACAAGCCACAACACAATGGAAACAAGCTGCAACACAATGGAAACAAGCCACAACACAATGGAAACAAGCCACAACACAATGAAGTTAGCACAACACAATGGAAACAAGCTGCAACACAATGAAGTTAGCACAACACAATGGAAACAAGCTACAACACAATGAAGATAGCACAACACAATGGAAACAAGCCACAACACAATGAAGTTAGCACAACACAATGGAAACAAGCCACAACACAATGGAAACAAGCCACAACACAATGGAAACAAGCCACAACACAATGGAAACAAGCCACAACACAATGGAAACAAGCCACAACACAATGGAAACAAGCCAAAACACAATGGAAACAAGCCACAACACAATGGAAACAAGCCAAAACACAGTGGAAACAAGCTGCAACACAATGGAAACAAGCCACAACACAATGGAAACAAGCCACAACACAATGAAGTTAGCACAACACAATGGAAACAAGCCACAACACAATGGAAACAAGCCACAACACAATGAAGTTAGCACAACACAATGGAAACAAGCCACAACACAATGGAAACAAGCTGCAACACAATGGAAACAAGCCACAACACAATGGAAACAAGCCACAACACAATGGAAACAAGCCACAGCACAATGAAGTTAGCACAACACAATGGAAACAAGCTGCAACACAATGAAGTTAGCACAACACAATGGAAACAAGCTGCAACACAATGGAAACAAGCTGCAACACAATGGAAACAAGCCACAACACAATGGAAACAAGCCACAACACAATGAAGTTAGCACAACACAATGGAAACAAGCTGCAACACAATGAAGTTAGCACAACACAATGGAAACAAGCTGCAACACAATGAAAACAAGACACAACACAATGGAAACAAGCCACAACACAATGGAAACAAGCCGCAACACAATGGAAACAAGCCGCAACACAATGGAAACAAGCAGCAACACAATGAAGTTAGCACAACACAATGGAAACAAGCCACAACACAATGAAGTTAGCACAACACAATGGAAACAAGCCACAACACAATGGAAACAAGCTGCAACACAATGGAAACAAGCCACAACACAATGGAAACAAGCCACAACACAATGAAGTTAGCACAACACAATGGAAACAAGCTGCAACACAATGAAGTTAGCACAACACAATGGAAACAAGCTACAACACAATGAAGATAGCACAACACAATGGAAACAAGCCACAACACAATGAAGTTAGCACAACACAATGGAAACAAGCCACAACACAATGGAAACAAGCCACAACACAATGGAAACAAGCCACAACACAATGGAAACAAGCCACAACACAATGGAAACAAGCCACAACACAATGGAAACAAGCCAAAACACAATGGAAACAAGCCACAACACAATGGAAACAAGCCAAAACACAGTGGAAACAAGCTGCAACACAATGGAAACAAGCCACAACACAATGGAAACAAGCCACAACACAATGAAGTTAGCACAACACAATGGAAACAAGCCACAACACAATGGAAACAAGCCACAACACAATGAAGTTAGCACAACACAATGGAAACAAGCCACAACACAATGAAGTTAGCACAACACAATGGAAACAAGCCACAACACAATGGAAACAAGCTGCAACACAATGGAAACAAGCCACAACACAATGGAAACAAGCCACAACACAATGGAAACAAGCCAAAACACAATGGAAACAAGCCACAACACAATGGAAACAAGCCACAACACAATGGAAACAAGCCAAAACACAATGGAAACAAGCCACAACACAATGGAAACAAGCCAAAACACAATGGAAACAAGCCACTACACAATGGAAACAAGCTACAACACAATGAAGTTAGCACAACACAATGGAAACAAGCTGCAACACAATGGAAACAAGCCACAACACAATGAAGTTAGCACAACACAATGGAAACAAGCTGCAACACAATGGAAACAAGCCACAACACAATGGAAAAGAGCTGCAACACAATGAAGTTAGCACAACACAATGGAAACAAGCTGCAACACAATGAAAACAAGCCACAACACAATGGAAACAAGCCACAACACAATGAAGTTAGCACAACACAATGGAAACAAGCCACAACACAATGAAGTTAGCACAACACAATGGAAACAAGCCACAACACAATGGAAACAAGCTGCAACACAATGGAAACAAGCCACAACACAATGGAAACAAGCCACAACACAATGAAGTTAGCACAACACAATGGAAACAAGCCACAACACAATGAAGTTAGCACAACACAATGGAAACAAGCCACAACACAATGGAAACAAGCTGCAACACAATGGAAACAAGCCACAACACAATGGAAACAAGCCACAACACAATGAAGTTAGCACAACACAATGGAAACAAGCTGCAACACAATGAAGTTAGCACAACACAATGGAAACAAGCCGCAACACAATGGAAACAAGCCGCAACACAATGGAAACAAGCAGCAACACAATGAAGTTAGCACAACACAATGGAAACAAGCCACAACACAATGAAGTTAGCACAACACAATGGAAACAAGCCACAACACAATGGAAACAAGCTGCAACACAATGGAAACAAGCCACAACACAATGGAAACAAGCCACAACACAATGAAGTTAGCACAACACAATGGAAACAAGCTGCAACACAATGAAGTTAGCACAACACAATGGAAACAAGCTACAACACAATGAAGATAGCACAACACAATGGAAACAAGCCACAACACAATGAAGTTAGCACAACACAATGGAAACAAGCCACAACACAATGGAAACAAGCCACAACACAATGGAAACAAGCCACAACACAATGGAAACAAGCCAAAACACAATGGAAACAAGCCACAACACAATGGAAACAAGCCACAACACAATGAAGTTAGCACAACACAATGGAAACAAGCCACAACACAATGGAAACAAGCCACAACACAATGAAGTTAGCACAACACAATGGAAACAAGCTGCAACACAATGGAAACAAGCCACAACACAATGGAAACAAGCCACAACACAATGGAAACAAGCCACAGCACAATGAAGTTAGCACAACACAATGGAAACAAGCTGCAACACAATGAAGTTAGCACAACACAATGGAAACAAGCTGCAACACAATGGAAACAAGCCACAACACAATGGAAACAATCCACAACACAATGGAAACAAGCAGCAACACAATGGAAACAATCCACAACACAATGGAAACAAGCAGCAACACAATGGAAACAAGCCGCAACACAATGGAAACAAGCAGCAACACAATGAAGTTAGCACAACACAATGGAAACAAGCCACAACACAATGAAGTTAGCATAACACAATGGAAACAAGTTAGCACAACACAATGGAAACAAGCCACAACACAATGGAAACAAGCCACAACACAATGGAAACAAGCCACAACACAATGAAGTTAGCACAACACAATGGAAACAAGCTGCAACACAATGAAGTTAGCACAACACAATGGAAACAAGCCGCAACACAATGGAAACAAGCCGCAACACAATGGAAACAAGCAGCAACACAATGAAGTTAGCACAACACAATGGAAACAAGCCACAACACAATGAAGTTAGCACAACACAATGGAAACAAGCCACAACACAATGGAAACAAGCTGCAACACAATGGAAACAAGCCACAACACAATGGAAACAAGCCACAACACAATGAAGTTAGCACAACACAATGGAAACAAGCTGCAACACAATGAAGTTAGCACAACACAATGGAAACAAGCTACAACACAATGAAGATAGCACAACACAATGGAAACAAGCCACAACACAATGAAGTTAGCACAACACAATGGAAACAAGCCACAACACAATGGAAACAAGCCACAACACAATGGAAACAAGCCACAACACAATGGAAACAAGCCAAAACACAATGGAAACAAGCCACAACACAATGGAAACAAGCCAAAACACAGTGGAAACAAGCTGCAACACAATGGAAACAAGCCACAACACAATGGAAACAAGCCACAACACAATGAAGTTAGCACAACACAATGGAAACAAGCCACAACACAATGGAAACAAGCCACAACACAATGAAGTTAGCACAACACAATGGAAACAAGCCACAACACAATGGAAACAAGCCACAACACAATGAAGTTAGCACAACACAATGGAAACAAGCCACAACACAATGGAAACAAGCTGCAACACAATGGAAACAAGCCACAACACAATGGAAACAAGCCACAACACAATGGAAACAAGCCACAGCACAATGAAGTTAGCACAACACAATGGAAACAAGCTGCAACACAATGAAGTTAGCACAACACAATGGAAACAAGCTGCAACACAATGGAAACAAGCCACAACACAATGGAAACAATCCACAACACAATGGAAACAAGCAGCAACACAATGGAAACAAGCCGCAACACAATGGAAACAAGCAGCAACACAATGAAGTTAGCACAACACAATGGAAACAAGCCACAACACAATGAAGTTAGCATAACACAATGGAAACAAGTTAGCACAACACAATGGAAACAAGCCACAACACAATGGAAACAAGCTGCAACACAATGAAGTTAGCACAACACAATGGAAACAAGCCACAACACAATGAAGTTAGCACAACACAATGGAAACAAGCCACAACACAATGGAAACAAGCTGCAACACAATGGAAACAAGCCGCAACACAATGGAAACAAGCCACAACACAATGGAAACAAGCCACAACACAATGGAAACAAGCCACAACACAATGAAGTTAGCACAACACAATGGAAACAAGCCACAACACAATGGAAACACAACGGCCCAGTAGTCCATTAGTGCACTATTGGGCCACCATAAAGAAAGTAAAAAAAAAATAGCATTTATTTGAGATAGAAAGCTTTTAAAGAGGTCATCGGATGCAAAATTCACTTTATAAGTTGTTTGAACATAAATGTGTGTTGGAAATGTGTGTACACATCCATCCTATTACAAAAATCCACCCAGTGTTCCCTCTCTCAAATCAGGCTGTTCTGAGATTCCTGTCATAATGACTAGTTCTGCACAGACCACTTCCACGATAGTCGGTTGACGAGGCTGTCTTACCTTAGACCCGCCCTGAGTGAGCTGAGAGCTGTCTGCCAGTGTGTCGACTCCGTGCAGGAGAAGACAAGATGTCTCCAATTAAAGATTGAGGTGTTTTGTTGTTGGATGTAATAATGAATATAGCAGTCGTCAGTTACTCCCGACATCTGAGCTGCTGAAGACGCAGAGGATCAAGGGAAATGCTCCAATCCCCAATCTGCCTAAATGCGTTTGTTTGCGCGAATCATTCGTGATCCAGCTTCACCTACAGAAGTGAGTATAAACGTTTTTTATGAATCTTTGCAAATCGCCTTTCCTAAAAATGTGCTAGTTAGCCAGTTTCACGGCTGACTTTACAGTCTGCTCTTCACCCTGCAGAAGAGAGGGGCGGGTTCAGCAGAGCTCATTAGCATTTAAAGCAACATGGACTAAAAACAGCTTGCTGAAAACAGAGCTGAGTTTGACAGGGTAAAAAAGGTTGTTTTTTACACTACCATTGAGAAGTTTTAACCAAAGTATAGACTTTTCATTGAGACCTTAAAGAATCACATCAACTTGTGGAAAATGGGCATCCCTTTTTGACCCCTTTAACATTATGTCTTTACTGTCAGTTTAATGCATGCTTGATGAACCATGCTTCCAAACCTTTGAACAGTAGTGTAGTGTAAATTTAGTCAAGTTTACACATAAAACATGAAAATGTTATTTTCCAATAGGCTAAAATTATTTTACCCAACTTAAATTGATTTTTACATTTCAAACAATTCCTTATGGATCAATACAAGTCTCATTCTACATTTTTAAATCCTCTATAACGTCAAATAAATAGATCATATTGCAGGTTATGAGAGGTAAGATGCTTTGATATGTTTCCTTTCTCTCATAAAGCTTTCAATGTTGCTAAGCTTCTCATTCCAGTGAACGGGTTCATTCAGGTCACATCACACTCTGGCTTCCAGACAGGCCTGTGTCTGTAAATGCAGGTGATGGTTATCTACTTCAGACACACCCTTCCCTTCATTCATTCATCTTCAGCTCAGCATTATCTCTCTATTTCTCCTCCTCCGAGCAAACCGGGACAGATCGATAGAGCTTCTTGCTTCCATTAGTCTCCGTGCAGGTTAATGCTGCATTAAAATGTCTACATGCTCGCTGTATCTCTGCCGCTTCTTTTTTTGGATGGGAGAACTTTTTTTATCATTCTCCATTTTTATATCAGTATCCATTCATCATAGTTCATGAAGAATTCATCCTCATCATGGTCATCTCTGCAAATGAAGTGGATGGTGTGTGCGCACATGTGGTTTCACTGTCAATTCTCCCCATTTCTTTTACAGTCTCTTCTTACATGTTTTATTTTCCCCAGCATCGCGTCTCTGCAATCTCCTACTTCCTTTCTCTCTCCTGCAACCTCCTTTCTGCCTCTCTTTTCTACAGCCCTACATCCTTCATTTACTTTAAAACAGACACTCTCCTCCTTCTAAAGCTCCATCCTCTAATCCTGTTAGAAGGATGGGCTTTGATCTCCTGTGAGTGATCATGTTCCTGGTGTGAAGAGAGAGAGTGGAAGTGAGAAAGCGTGCCACACAGATTAAAGAGGAATATGCATAGGTGTTGACGTTCCTTCACTACCTGCATCTGAAGTGACTGCGCTATTGGGACAGAGAAGTTATGATCATTTAATGCAGGTTATAAATCAGAGCCAGAGCTGCTTGGGAAGCACTGAGGAATACAATATAAAATGCGATAGAAAGACTGTAACTCACAATTATAAGCGATATCAAATACTGGATGTTGCATTAGTGACCAAAATGATCACACTGGGACGGGAAACTGTGCTTTCTAATAGTTGTTTGAAATGTGTATTAATATTACGATATAATGATGACATAGTGATAATTTAATGATGTAAGATATTCAAGCAGACATTATAAAAGCATTAGCACTCCTTCAGTGAATATAGGTTGTTGTATAAATATGAATCCATCATGTGTCCAGCTGAAATTGATTTAATTCTTGCCTTACACGGCTCACTGTTCTGTGCAACCTACAAATGAAGTCTTGCGGTAAATGTCTTTGTAATATGGAATAAGAAAAGCCTTAAGACGCAGCAGCTTATGTATTCGCTTGATGATGGGAGAAATCAAAGTCAGACAGCCAGGAGGTTGTTGCACACAATAAACACACCAACTATTACTGTTGTTAGTTATTTCTTTTTTATTTAGGCACCAATAATCAATAATGCAGGGACGATGCTCTTTCTCGTACAAATGCTATTTAGGGCTTAGTTTATCTAAAGCCACAAACAGACACGTTTAACTATCACAGTGGCGGAAAAACTTCAGAACTGGAAATGCTACCAGACACTTGTGTCATTACTGGCTTGTTAAGTGAAACCGATTCACATATTTTCCATCATTAAACAATCAATTACTTTAAATATATTAAAACCACATTTTAAACAAAATCATTTCTTTTCATTCTCTTTTTAAGGTAATCAGGCTAAAGTCAGGAGCAATCCACCAAAGACAAGTTCTACAACGAAGACACCTGCAGGGTAATTTCAACAAGACAAGCAGCATTTATCTGTTTATTGACTGTTAAGATCAACATTACTGACTTTAGGTTATCTAAAATATGAACTCAACTTTGAAAGACAAATGAAATGGTGCTTTGGGATTTGCTGATCGTTTTGTGTCAAGAATGTAACGTTAGCGAACTTTATCAGTTTGCTTTGTAAAGCACCAGTTAAAGTAGATGACTGTTTACAGAACGAACACCAGTCAAAGGTTTGAACACACTTATTCTTTATCATTAGTAAGGTCTATGTTTTCAGAATATTAAAGTCAACTATGAAAAAAACAAATGGAATTATATAATGACAAAAATATATTTTATTTTAAGGCTGGAATACGCTACAAGACTGAACAGATTCATACACTGGTCGACTAAAACACTTAAAGGATTACTCACTACCAGACTTTGAAGTTGTTCCAAACACAACAAACTGTTTTAAAATCGGCTACAAATATCAAATGTGTCTGATATCCCCCAACTGGAATGAATCATTGTCTGAAGCTAAAAAAAAAAAAGAAGCACCCATTATACACTGTGATTTTCTAAAATTTGTCAACTTCGACCACCCAAAATCGGCAAACTGGCTGTAACTTTTGGAAACTAGAATAGACTCTTCCAGACTGCAAAATGGGGAAAAATCATGTAGTGTATTTCAGCCTTTAAGCAGCCTAGATTCCAGCTCTGGGCAATCTCTCAACAAAGTAATGAAGAATCCACCTGGGAAGTTTTTTTGAATAGTAGTTGCCATGTGTGCTGGGCACTTGTTGGGTGCTATCTTTACTATTCGGTCCCATCATACTTTTTTTTATTTTAATGAAAAGTTTAGTTTAAAAAAAAAAAAGTGTGAAATGTGTGTTATTTACGCAAAGCCTAAAAATGTGTTTTAACATTTAAGCATAGCTTAATCATCAGCCAAAAATTCTGTCAAGTGTGCTCAAACCTTGGACTGGTAATGTAGCTGAAGCTGCAGGTTTAACATTTAAGACACTGTAACAGGTAAATATATTTCATTGTTAATTTTTTAGAACAAAACAGCAGGGGAAGTCTGTGTAAATATATATTCTCAATATACAGCTGTATATAGTATTTTTTAGATATATTTGTAATCTATCTATACAAGTATACATACATAACAATTGAGTTTTTTTTTACATTCCTTTACCCTGACATTTTTTACGAACAGAAATCTGTTTGAATAGACTGTCAATTTAAATAAATCACCACATGTAAATCACCATGTAAAAAAATAATAATAATTAAATACATAACATTTCCATCCAAAAATACAACATAGAATAATACTCAATGAAACACACACACACACACACACACACATTCATACCAAATTTAACAGTTAAAGATTGGCCAAACTGAGTTTATTATTTTCTTGACGATATTTTAAATCCTTACTAGTGGACCTGCTTGTCTTAGACTGAAAAGTCAGCAGAGATTTTCTGGCAGTATTTATTTTAGCTGTGGAGTGAGGACTGAAACTGTGTGATTATGTATGTGTTGGTGGAATGTCACTGATAATTTGTGTTACTTTGAATGTTCTTTGACATGTTATTTCAAGCATGCTAATCATTCCCCATTTGTATTCAGACTATAGCAAATTTTCAATTTGTCTGAGTGGCAATGTGTTTTTGATGAGCCTTTGTTAGTCTGTTTCACCTGATTCACTCAACTGAAGCAGTTACTAACACACTGTGTCCACAAACCTTAAAAATGATAATTATCATCCTTAGGATTTTCTATTTGTGGCAGTTATATTACATCTACACCTGGGCCATGGTTATGACTGAATTTACGGTTTGTGAATTTTATCGATTATTTTCTTCTGCTTTTATGCAGGTTAAAGAAAAAGACCAAACATAAAACATTACAAAAAAATTCAAGCATTACAAAACAACATTTGTGATATTAAAAAACAGTGCAAAACAAAACAACAAGAACAACATAAAAAGTCTATTAGTGGATTTTTTTTTTTGCATTAACGTCACTGCATCCTGCATAAACCACACAGTCGACACATGGAGCAAATAATAAATTACCCATTTGCAGTTAATTTGGCCCATCAGTAAGCTTGCTCTCCCCTTTAAAGTCCAGGACATCCCATAGAAGGGTGGGATTTTCACAGTTGTGCTGTGCCCTCCAATGCTCAATAACGTCCTGTTTCTTATTAAACACCTTACTGCAAAGGATGCAGTTAAAGTGAGACCCCACCCTCAGGGATATACCTTTACTGAGGCCCCTTAATACATCGTCCTCCTTACCCATCATCTCCTCTTTGTCCTCCTCTTCTTGACTCTCTCTAGCTTCTTGATGGTGAGAATGGAGGTGGCGTTTGAACTTGGAAAAGGAGAACTCCTCGTCGCAGGTGCCGCAGTGCACTAGGTTGCGTTTCTCATTGAGCTGCCTCCAGTAATGTGCTGCATGTTTGACCAGTTCATCCTCTGCTTCACGGCCCCCACGCATGGCCCCATCCCTCAGTCGCACCTGGACCTCCTCTCCGTGCACGTACAACAAATGCAGTTTCATGTCAGCAAAGGTAGGGGTGATGGCTTGGCAGCGCCCACACTTAATTTGTAGCTCGACTGGGTCAACACGTTGTTCTGAGGCCTGTTCATCAGCTTCCGAAGACCTGCAAAACAAGGAACGTCTATGTCAAGAACAAGAAGGATTTAGCAAGGGTCAACACTCGAAGTTTATTACTTACTCTCCAACAGACATGTTTTCTTCGTGTTGACTGATGGACGGTTCAACAGTAAGTATTACCCGGTGCACCTCTCTCAAGTGGCTAAAGTAGACACCCACATAACCAAATGACTTCTCACAGAATTCACAACAAAGGCTCTTTCGGGGCCTGCTTTCAGCATGGTGCAGCTTCATATGAGTACTAAGACTGCCTGAGTGAGCGTAGGCCTTCCTGCATACCGGGCAGACGTAAGGCCGCAGGTTACTGTGGCTATTCATGTGGCTCTGCAAGTGATGCTTGAACTGGAAACACCTGTTGCAGGTAGGACATCGATGCAGCGGACGACTTCCCTTGTAAATCACTTGCGAAGACTGTGGAGCACTCGATTGTTTTCCTGATATCTGCTGCCCTAATACAAGCTCCTGATCAAGGTTCTCCGATGTTGACAAGGAAGGGAGCGGAACAAGTTGTGGAATAGTGGTTTCCATTACCAGTACCGGCTTGGGACGAATACTCCGATACTTTTTGGATATGTCAAGCAGCTTCTCTTGAGAGGCAGAATTCGACACACCAGTTGGAGGTTTCTCAGGTACCCTCCTTCTGAAAAACGACAAGGATCTCTTCTTTCGGGCTTCGAAGGCTAGAATATCCTCCATTGTTTTTCTCTTCCTCCCCCGTTTCTTGCCTGGAGGTTTCTTGATTTGGGTGTTGTTGTGGTCTTGGCTTAGGCTTTCACTTTTAACTTTGCTGTCTGTGGACTTGATTTTGTTGTCTGGGAGGCTTTTCAGGCTGCTTTTGGCTCCAGTCTGCTTCTCTGAGAATGGGGTGCTGGCGAGGCTGGCTGGTGCAAGGAGGGAGTTCTTCACCTTGGCATAGGGCAGGATGGGCAGCTTGCCGCTGGGTGGAGATGGAATGATCTGAACAGCTTTGCTAAAGATAGTAGGTGAGAGGACTGTGATGGCACTGCCAGCCGAGGCTTGACCCTCTATTTGGGTTTTAACCGGTGAGATTTTCTTGACAGGGGCAACAAGGGAGGTTCCAGAAGGACAGTGCTGGTTTTTGAGTGGACTGGCATCACTTTTATGTTCCACTTTTCGATCTGTCTGTGAACCTGGGAGCAAGGGTGCAACATTGATTTCGGACGAAGTAGGAGCATCAATCATAACAAGCTGCTCTGATACTGGGTCTGAACTCTGGTCTGATTTCACAGCAGGTGATTGAGCTTGTATGGTTGCAGAAACCTTGGCTGGACTCGACATCTTGCAACTGCCTTTTTCTGGAGTGCTCTTGCTTCGCACCGATTGGTATCTAGGAATAGGCAGCTTAAGGTTCTTCTGGATTGGCTGTTGCTGTTGTGTGTGAGGTAAAGCCACCAAAGAGAAGGTCCCCTCTTGTCCGGCCACCTGCATGAGTGCATAGTTCTGGGCAGGGACAAGGATGGATTTGGGGCTGACAGCCGTGGATGCTTCTGGAAGGGCTGAGGGAGGTTGGCAGGATAGAACTGCAGAGGATGGAACCACTGCTGGGGCTTTGGGGGCAATGCTGCGAAACTGGAGACCCTTCATTTGGGAGTGGGGCCGTGCATCACCTGTCAAAACAAGATAACGCCTTCAACTTTGTTATTTAAGATATAAGATGCAACAATAGTGAACAAAGAAAGAGAGGGTCTAACTCCTTTTTCAATCTCTCTCTCACTCACTCATACACACACACACACACACACACCAATTTACCCTCGGGCAAAGAGTTTGAGCCCTCTTTGATTCAAGCCTGGTGTACTGCTCTTGTTCATGCTGCAGCTCACTAAGTCTTATACCTCCTCATGCTTCCTAATGTACACTGACACACACACACACTTGCAGAAGGAATAAACCGCCTTTAAAGCACAACATCTGCCCAGCAGTAGAATCACTATTGCATGAACAAGAATAAAAGTTAAACAACCATACTCATGACAAGTCACAACCTTGTGGCCTTCTGCCTAACAATTGCTGACGTGAAGAATAACAAATATGAAAGAAAAAAAAACTCTGCAGTGATAAAAAAAGAAAGAAAAAAAAGTAGATTTACATTTATTCATTTGGCAGACATTCATCCACAGTGGCTTACAGGGCATTCAAGATATGCATTTATTAGTCTGTGTTTCTTTTGGAATCAAACCAATGACCTTGTCACTGCTAGTGGCAAGCTTTACCAGTTAAGCAAACTATGTAACAAACTACATAGTTGTCTATAACTTTGACAAAAGAGATGCTTTGGAACAATGTTTGATTAATTAGAAATAAGTATTTAGTAGCAACTAAACTAAAGTCATTAGTCCGAAAAAAAAAAAAAAAAAAAAAAAAGAGTAAAGTGTAGCTCTAAAGATTGCTGATGAGGATAGAAAAAATTTAAATGTTTCAGCACTCAGTTTTTAGAAGCCTGTAAGCACAAAACAGGGTAATTCCTAATCCCATATAGGCCGCTATAGAATTAATTAGGTTAAAAACAGAAACATCATAAAGAGCTGGGCTTTTACCAGACCTAAAAGGGGAAGATGAGAACAGTTGAAGGGGAGGAGAGTACTCTATTTTAGGTGCAAGAAATGGGGACTTATTTTTAGCCACAGTCCCATGAAGAAAAATAAGAGCATCACGGACCAATTAGCAGAATGAAAGGTGAGGAGTTCAAAGGTGGGATCTGGTGTTTATGTTAGGAGAAGGGTTACGATCTGGCCACCACGTATATCTGGATGTAGGTCTGTTTTTCGTTGTGAGTACCAGAATGTGTTTGTGGGAATGAATTTAGTTTGCATATGTGTGTGTTTACTCCTCACTCATGCGTAAAGGAATGCAGGCCAGATGTTGGTCAATAGGTCATGGAGATTTACCTGATAGCCCAACATTACAAAACTGTTATCTAATTTTGAAGTTTAATTCTAAGTGATTATAGGAATGGACACAGGTACCTGGAACTTGGTACTTAGAAGTGACTTTTAAAGTGAATTTCTTTTTCAAACATTTCACAGTGATCTAAATTCAGTAACAGTTACACACAAACATATCAAAAATGGGCCATATTTATTACATTTACATTTATTCATTTAGCTGACGCTTTTATCCAAAGCGACTTACAATTGCTATATATGTCAGAGGTCGCACGCCTCTGGAGCAACTAGGGGTTAAGTGTCTTGCTCAGGGACCCATTGGTGTCTCACAGTGGATTCGAACCCGGGTCATGGCATGTGTCTTATCCACTGCGCCATCACCACCCAGAATATTAATTTTGTGACTGGTTACATTGTCATTTTTGATTCATCAGACAACAATCAGTGGCAATTAAGTGTCAAGATTACATGACGTTCACATTGAACACATTTTTGCATTTAATAGATATGAGATGAATCGAACAGTGTTTTTACCCCCTATTAAACATTAAAAATGTCTGTGTGATGAACATATAAAAAAGTACTCTTGATTTATCTAATCGAATACTACTAAAGCAGACAAAATATTGGTGACTACAACAGTGATTATTCTTAGTTGACCTTAAAAGATGAGCTTCATATTATTATCTCTATACTCACTTTGTGTGTGTGATTTCAGAGGGCTGGAACGATGCTCTTGGGTTTTCATGTCTGCCACACTGTCACTGAAGATCCTGAACAAACAACAAATACAGAGAACAGAACTGAACCTCTGCTGTGTAATTAACACAATAGATGCTTTAAATTACAGTGTTTAGAGGTGTCTGCCTGCGTTCAAATGATGTCTTCTCCCCCCTCTCTCTCTCACTATCTCGATCAAAACCAGAGGACATTCCAGATGTCACACAGGCTCAGATTAGAGTCAATGTAAAGGCAGAAAAACAACAGGAGGGGAAGGATAGAAAGGGAGTGAAAGACTGTTAACCGAGGAGGAGGGGGCACTGAATGAGCCAGGTGAGATGGGAACCAACCCTAATGTGTGTGTGGTAGTGGGACGAGGACAGGGTTGAATGTCATTTGGCCTGTACATGAAGGTCCTCATCTGTTACAGTGAGATAGCAGCCTTGGAGTGTGTGCGTGTGTTGCGGGGGACTATATTTTAGGGAGGGGTTTGTCCAGTACCCTGTAGGTCTGAAAGAAGATGAAAGGAAGGGATCTGCAGGAGATAAGAGAGGTGGACACACACGGCCGTTCTGGCTAGAACGTCCATATCCAGCGGCCATGAGCTCTGACTGCCACAGATACACACACACACACTTACATACACAGCACATCTGTCATATCTCTATGTCTCTACAAACTTCCCGATCTCTAAACACAACACCGGTCTGTCGTACCATATTTTCGCTTGTTTAATCAAGCCTGTGTTGGCTAATTCTCCTGTTGTTCTAGGCAAGCTGTGAAGTCGTTAACACGTGTGAAAATAAACAAAATAGGGAAAAGATGAAGAGACAATAAACTGCACATGCTAAACATTCTCAGCCAAGTTCCTTCAGAAAAGTCAATGAGAATTTTCTGTCTCAGAAGAGAAAGTCCACTGATCTGTTTGATATGACAACTTTAAGAGCGTTATTTTTTTTCACTCTTCCAGTAAAAAATGTGGACACACTTGCTTGTTCTTTACTATTATTATAAAGCATGGAAAAATTGTAGTAATAAAGTCTTTAAAACTGTGAAATAGAAGTATGAGAATTATGCAGTTTTGGTAAAATGATTATATGTATGCACAATTTATATTTGTCTACAAAACTGTCCACTTTGTGTCCATTTAGAATTTTTTGACTGGTAGTGTACAGTGGCCCCAAAACGTATTGGACACTTTTGATATATGCATCTAATTTGATGCAGTCTTTACGTTTAAACTCCACAAGTAAATTCAGAAGTCAACAAGAAATTTAATTCCTAAAAAAGAAAGTCCACTGATCTGTTTGATATGGCAACTTAAAGTGTGTTTTTTCACAAGTTTACTGAGATGATTTAATTTTGAAATCACTGAGACAGATATCTGATGATTTTTTTTTAAGCTCTCCTAATTAAAAAATATTGGACACTTAAAGTAACACTAAAAAATAGGCTCATTTTCCAACTCCCCAAGAGTTAAACAGTTGAGTTTTACCGTTTTCGAATCCATTCAGCCGATCTCCGGATTTGGCGGTAGCACTTTTAGCGTAGCTTAGCATAGATCATTGAATCGGATTAGACCGTTAGCATCTTGCTAAATAATGACCAAAGAGTTTCGATATTTTTCCTATTTAAAACTTGACTCTTCTGTAGTTACATCATGTTCTAAGACTGACAGAAAATGAAAAGTTGTGATTTTTTAGGTCGATATGTTTGGAAAATTAGACTATTTTCTAAAAAAAGAGTGTTCCTTTAAAAAATTTACTTTATACAAGTTTAAAGGGATACTCCACCCCAAAATGAAAATTGTCATTAATCACTTACCTCCATGTCGTTCCAAACTCGTAAAAGCTTTGTTCGTCTTCGGAACACAATTTAAGATATTTTGGATACAAACGCTAGCTTATAGCTTAATCACAAATATAGTGTAATTACATTCCATTACTCCTTTAATACATTCAATACACGTCTACATTAATATAATAAATTTGATATAAATACCCCACATTTCTACTACAATTTAATAAATTTGTCTTAATGTTACTACAGTAAATCCATAGTAAACGATGGCGATTTGTAGATCGAAAAGCCTTCTGACTGTATCGTTGCACACAGTGTTTTTCTGCTGTTTGTCAGCGCTGTTTTATCTGGATTTAAACTAGTTTATATCAGTTGACTGATATCGAGTGATACTAGTTTATACCAGTAATTTGTGTTCTTCACTGAATTCAAGCGCTTCACACTGGATCTCACAGCGCTGTTTAGTGGTTGTGTGATCGGTGAGTAAACGCATCTGCTCTAGTCAGCTCGCTCTGGGCTGCGCCGCTGTTTGAAACGAGCGGATATGGTCCGTGTGGAGGGGTTCAAATGAGTAGCGCTGTTTTGTTTCCGCTTTTGCTGCATAAATATTGAATTGAATGTTTATCGACCTTGTTTTATCAAGGCAAATTATATCACTATAATTATAGTTATCGTTTTATCGTCCAGTCCTACCTCAAAGTACATCTGCTCCCGCGCCCCCGCTGTGAACTCTGGCGCCCCCCAGGTTGGGAACCACTGGTTTAAGGCAACCAGCTTCAGCAGATTTTTGAGTTCTCTCAACTTCTTTAAGGTAATTCAACAAAAAGTTGAGAAATTTCCTAAAAAAATAAGTTGAGAAAACTCAAAAATCTGCTGGTTGCCTTAAACTTTTAAGTTGGCTCAACTTTTCTTTTTTTACAGTGTAGCTGTGGAAAGATTTGATTTAAAAAATAGCATTATAGCTATTAAATATTTATTGTTATGATTTTAAATCAGTGCTTTTTAACCTCTGGAAGATATTAAAGTAAAAAGAGGTGCTAAAGTCTGATTTTGTAGTGGCTATGCTTTTAAATTGTTAAAAATTAAATAGTTATAATCTTAATTCAAGTGATGAAGGATTGTGAAAATCTGACAGTAATCAGTGTTGAGTACTGCTGTAAGGGTAACACTGTCTGCTTTAAATGTTTTAAAATGAATAACAGTTGAAAACATTCATTAGAAATGTAGAAAAGTAATCCAAAAGTAATCAATTGTAATCAGTTACATTACTTTAATAAAGTAATTGAAATAGTTACATTTTAAATAGGGTAACTTGTAATCTGAAACCTATAACATTTCCAAAATAACCTTCCCGACACTGACTGTGATGTACATAGAAGTAAAACAGAATATCAGAAAAGAAAATAAAAGAAAAGAAAATGTAGGGTGGGGACTTTGTTCTATACATCAGCTGTTGATTGGATGGATTCAGATCCGGATGCCTCACACAAAGTAGTAAAACCATCTTAGCGTTGTTGGATGTGTACAAGGGTGTGTGTTTGAGTGAAAGGTCAGTTGTCTCTTTCAGAAGAGGAGACATTTTCAGAGAAAACAGCACTGTTTGCCAACCTGTTTTTTGGGGGGGGTTTTTAGTTCCTTGTTTAGAAGAGACTGTTTTTGCACACTTACACACACACCTGCAGTATCTTATCTTGTGACAGCCAAAGCAACAAAATATTAACCAGAGGAAATGAAAACACAAACATGCCAGTACATCACAATATGCTACATACATGCGTCTGCAAAAAGACCGCAGTCTGCTGGAACAATACAACGGATGTTAAAACATGTCAGTCAACCAGAGCACCGTAACAGAAGAACCATATTAAATAATATCAACTCTGCATAACACACGCACAAACACACTCTTGAGTAATTAGCTGTCACCTGAGCCAATCAATGTGGAAGGGAAAAAATCTATTCCAATTTCAAAACTACAGGCTTGCCTGTACACGCAGATGTGGACTAATCAATAAGAAAAGCATCCCACATTAGAAAGACGAGAGAATAAAGAACCAAAATATTCCCACTGGCTAAACTAGTGTTTCAGTGTAAATCGCTGAATACATTTATAGGAATCTCTCCCATAAATGCTGCTGAAAGATATTTTTTGCAAAATATACTGGCTGCTCATTTTTAAACAATGAAAGTGAATGGAAATTAAAGGACAAACCAAAAAAAAAACCATCAAAAGTACCACATAATCTATATGATTTATGAAGCACGTTCCAAACTTTCTGTAACTTTAATGATATTTTCATGTGAGGATCAGAATGAAATTTAAAGTTCTTCAGTGAAAAATGTAGTAGCTTTCACATTTTTGTGGATCCAAATAGTTTGCATAGGCCGTACTACTTAAATTCGTGATTGGTTGACTGCAAAAATTCAAATATTAAATGGAACGACAAAATAACATTATTAACCAGTTAAAGGCCAATTAAAATTTTTGATTGTTTTCTGTTCAGAACTATTACATTTGATTTTGTTTCTGTTTCTGGTTATATTCCTGTCAAAATTCTGTTTGTTTCCAGTTTTTGTTTTCATTCATTGAGCCCTGATCTTGAGACTTCAGATACAGTGATGTTTGACTGAACTGATTTCAAACCCTGAGAGTCAAATTGTAAATTAAACCACTTTAAGGCATTTTTCATTTTTTTTTTATAAATCTTTTCATTTGCGGAGCTTGTAAAGTGTATGGAAAACACCGTTACACTAAATTATAATTGGTATTATAATTAAATAAAAAACATCAGGCCATAAAATAATAAGCACTAAACAAGTCTGGATGCTTGAGAAAAGGATGGTTGAAAATTTCATGGAACTGTTGCAGGAGTCAGAAGATAACGGTGTCATAATTTCTCTTGGCAGTGTCTTTTTTTCTTGAAGACACTGTGGTGAGGAGCCTCATTTCCGCAGAGCCGACCAGACAGGATGCTGTAAATCAAGGTATTGAACTTTGACCCACGGAATGCAGTCGCCAAGGGCAACTCAGTGTGTGTCACCTCTACGGTGAAGTGTTGGAAAGGAAGTGACTGCAACAGTCAAAATGACTCTCAGCACTTGGGTTGATGTTGCATGAACGTCCACAGTAGGAGGGGGCAAGTGCTGCAATTATCCATTTAGATGGGTAATTGTAGCTTCTAGAATATAGAAGCGAGAAGGCACAGGCATTTGGGAGGATTGGTTTTTGATAATAGCATTCACCCAGATTAAGTGATCAGGCTGAGGCCAAGAAACCGTAATGAATGTGTGAGAACTTGTGGCCAGAGGCTAAGTCTATGTGAGTCACCTTATAGAACCTTTAAATGACCTTTTGCTGTTTGGTGTGACATTTGTATTCATTAAGTAGGTCACACAGTAGAGAAGACTGCATAAACCCTCAGATTCCATCTTCAACCAACTCCCATAACACCATGCTTCCCTAATTTCATCACTATGCCCTCATTTCCAAATTTCTCTCCACTTCCTGCTCTTTGCCTCTCAGTACTAGGGTTGTGAGGTACAATTGTATTAAAGCTTGCTAATGTTACCTTTAATGCTTTCTATTATGTTATGTTTATTTTTACTCTTTTAATAATCCCACAAAGTTTCAAACTCAAAAATTTCACTCGGTCATGTTCACTCATTCGCTGAATTAATCAACAGATTATTTACTAAATGAACTCACAGAATCTGTTAGAGCAGTTACCAAATTAAAACATGCAAATAGCTTTTTTTGTCCTCAAAAAAAGGATTTGTGATGTCAAAGAAGGATAGTTTCTGTTGAAATTATTTCATCATTTACTCACCATATAATTCCAAATCTGTATGATGTTCTGTGGAATGATTTTTTTTATAAATTATATGATGACGTGGAGACAAAGAACCGCCAGACACGAAGCGGAGGGTGGTTGCCTCCGCGAAGTGCATTGAAATCCTTTAATGCAAGGCTAGCCGTTGATTATCCCGCATATTCCTTGGTCATTTGCCAAGTTATATACAAGTTAAAACTAGTATTACTCTTTGCAGCGCAGTAATTGACCGAATGGGTAAAAATGAGAAGTTATTTTCGTCAGTTACTGCACGTTAGAGCAAGCATTCTGACTGCTTCAAATCATACACAGAGATGAATTTTTTAAAGTGCGGTAAGATCACATTTATTTGAATGAATTATAGCATGCATTTCAATTAATTATCGAGAGAGAGAGAGAGAGAGAAAGAGAGAGAGAAGACAGTTGTGTGTGCCTGCGTGCTGCGTCTGTGCATCTCTCTCTACAAACAATTACTTCAAAAACAGCAATTTTACCATCATTGCTGAGGAATATAATGTAGCGATCTAGTATCTAAGCTATTTTAATAATAAAATTGTGGGGAAGCGTTGACAACAAGTTTATGTGTGCGTGCAGCTCAATCTGCCATCTCTCTCTCACTCTCTCCCTGACTGTATGTGTGTGTGTGTGTGTGTGTGTGTGTGTGCGCGCGCGAGAGTGATGTGTGTTGGTTAGTGTGCATTAATTAAAGCAGCGCATTAATACGCAACAGTGATTAAACTGACTTGGAACTACCTGTGCATTAAACGGTTTTACTGCATACCTGCCAGCTAATCAGAATACAGTATTCAGACAGACCATGGAATATTTATTTATTTATAAATGTGTGTATCTTAGTCTTTATCTTGAGACGAAAATGCTTAATAGTCTTAGTCACATTTTAGTCATTTGAGTCTTTCATAGTTTTAGTCTAGTTTTAATCGACGAAAAGTCACTGCATTTTTGTCAACTTTTAGTCAAACTGCAGTTACCAACATTTATTTTGGTAGCTATTTTATATGTAGTATTCAAACAAAAATAGTCATTAATTCTTCTCTCTTTAGACCAAATCAATTAAGCTTAGTTATGAGAAATTTGAATCAAGGATTGAATTTGGAAAAACTGGAATAAATTTTCATTTTTTGGTAGAGATGGTTAAACTCATTTTTCAGATTCAGTAGGTTTACTTAAGTATACATTTATTTAACATCTTTTGTTGGTTAACATTTATGACATAATTAGGAATGCTGTCCATTTAAGACGGAAGGTATGTATGTAATAGCCTACTGACATACATTCAGTTTTCACCCACCTGTTTAAGCTCACTTAAACCATAACGGACTGTATTTACGTGAGATACTCTACATGAGAGACATGTGGACTGCTGTGTGTGTATTTGAGCACTGAGAACTGATCGCGCGCTGTATGAGAACTGAAGAAGTGGAGCGTGCGCGAGAGAGAGCACTTCTATCAGTGCGATTCCGCCTATCGCACCTTCACTAACTTTAAGTTAATCGACAATGAATTGTGACTCCCGGGAAAAACGGGACGTCTGGTCACCCACTCCCTAACCCTTCGGGTGCTGAGGCCATTGTTTCAGATCGCTAGTTCGCGTTTTGGTAGCCTATCCGTCCACCGCGGCAGCCATGCAAACGCACCTTTTCCAATGACAGAGAAGCACATTTTGAAAGACAAGACAGTTAACTTAGCCTATAGGATGTATTTTGAATGTCCGGTAGTCATAGTCCTCAAATAACATTTTAGTACCGTCTCGTCTTGTTAATGAAGATGCGCATACATTTCGTCATAGTTTTTATCATCAGATATTAGTTTTAGCTCGTCGACGTCTCGTCTTAGTCACAGAAAAAAGGTTTGTTGACGAATATTTTTTATCTTCGTCTTCGTCAACGAAATTAACACTGCTCTGGAGGAGTCTGACTGCGCACACTGTGCAGATCTGCCGATGCGCGTGCTGAGGACTCGCCGGAATGTGGCCGTGGATTCCTTGGGGTGAGGCCCACTGCCGCCAGCGAGCCGCTGGTAGGTCCCCACCCAAAGGTGAAAGCGACGGTTTGGCACGAAGCCACCGTTCTCAACGGTCGCCTCGATCGCCAGTCACCTTCTCCGATGATTGTTTCCGTCCCCCTCCGTCTGTCGCAGACTTCGTTTCCTTCGGCCAGGAAGGCGAGGAGGACTCCATGTCCATTTCAGCCTTGGAGGAGGAGGACTGGGCTGATTCGGAGCGGGATCGCTCCGACAGCAAATGACCCGCGGACCTCCAAGAGGAGCTCATAAGGGTCATGAATAAGGCTGTCCAGGAGTTGGAGCTCTCTTGGAATCCTCCAGAGGAGCCGGCCAAGAGCAAGCTAGATTCCTGGTACTTCAGATCCAGCCGCCGCCAAGTGGACTCGAGAACATCGGTGCCGTTCTTTCCCGATGTCCACGATCAGCTCGTCAAAACGTAGTCTGCACCCCAATCGGTGCGTGCCCACTCAGCGACGCAGGCTATATTTTCTCATGTGGATGGGGCAGAAGCCCACGGGTATGTGCGCATGCCCCCCGTCGAGGAAACTGTCGCTGCACATCTGTGCCCTGCGTCGGCCAAAACCCTGGGCTCGGATATCAGCCTGCCTTCCAAGCCATGAAGGATGACAGCCCATCTAGCCAGCAAGGCTTACTCCTCGGCTGGGGAGGAGCCTATGGCGTTGCTTCAAGTGTTCCAGGCCAAGCTCCTGCAGTCCCTGGAGGATGGGGCCATCTCAACGGACACGGTGAACGATTTGCGTGTGGCCACGGACTTCGCGCTGATGGCGACAAAGCGCGCTGCCCAGGCGATTGGCCGAGCCATGGGGTTCATGGTAGTCCAACAGAGGCACCTATGGCTTACTTTAGCTGAACTCGGGGATGCAGACTGCAAGGTACTTTTGAACGCGCCGATCACTCCCTCCAGCCTCTTTGGCGATGCCGTGGAGTCAATCATCGAGCGGTTTTCGGAAGCTCAAAAGTGCGCCAAGGCCATGAGCCATATCATGCCGATGCGCTCGTTCCAGCCACCATCCCGTTCCAGATTGTCATCGGCGCCCCGCCCACCCCAGAGGAGGGAGGAAAGACCCGTAGCAGCTGCCGCGGCCCCTAGACAGGAACCAGACACAAGGAGGTTGGTGTGGCCAGGTGGAGCCTTCATGTGTGGCTGCTTCGGGGATATCAGAGGAGCTGAACTCCTTGCACTCTTGTGTGCTCGACACGCTCTCGGAGGCCTGGACACCCTCTACGAGGCGTTTGTATGCCCTAAAATGGGGAGTGTTTGTGAAATGGTGCTGTCATATTCATATCGACCAGACTACTTGCACCGTGTCGGATGTTCTGCGTTTTCTACAGTACAGACTGGATAGTGGATCTTGACCATCAACACTGAAAGTCTATGTGGCAGCTATTCCTCGTTTCGTTTCCCACTGGGCGGGCAATCGATTGGTAAGCATGCACTGGTGATGAATTTTCTTAAGGGAGCGAGGAGATTGCATCCCCTGCGTCCGCCTTCTGTCCCGCCCTGGGACCTAGAGGTGGTGTTAAGAGCTCTTTCACAGCCACCATTCGAGCCCTTAACATCTGTTGATTTGAAGGAGCTATCTCTCAAAACTGCACTTCTTACCCTCGCTTCGGCTAACGTGCCTAAATCACTATCTACCCCCTTCAGAACGCAGACTGTTTCGTTGTCGAACGAGACATCACGGAAGTCGCTGTGCTCGCTGCTCGAACAGCTAAGCGGTGTTCAGTATCAGATTCTGACGTGATTGTCGTGGGCTCCGCATTTTATAGTGCCTCTCGAGCTCGTCAATATTTGCATGCTTCGCGAAAATTGGCCAGTCAATTGGAATGGCGTGAGCCAATAGGACTTCAGGAAAGGTTGGAGGAGTTCCCATAACGGAGAATTTCTCTGTGATGTCTCGTTCCCGCTCTCAGGGAACCGAGGTTACGATAGTAACTGGAGACGATTTGTATTCAAGCAGATGTTTTAGTCTGCTGAATAAATAAAACATTTCAAGTCTCTCATCTGTAAGCAACTGCTGTCAGTCCCAAACAATAACTGTGAATGCAGCCATAATGTGCATTTCTATTGATTGTATCACTGCCCTGTAATTAATTCTTTCTTTCCTTTTCTTTTTTATTAATTATTTATTGTTATTATTTTCTTTTTCTCTTATTTTTTATTTGTTATTATTTTCTTTCTTTTTTGTTGTTATTATTATTTATTTTTTGTAAAGTATTAATTATGAGAAAACGTTTGAATAAAATTAAATTTGAATAAAGATTAATACACTGTAAAAAATGGAACGGGCTATTTACTTAAAAAAAAATATGGTAACAATATTACACTCAATATTTTTGAGTAGTTTTTAAGGCTTGGTTTTTTAATGTAAAATCTCCTCAATTAATTAATCTGCGACACAATGAATTTAATATAATTAGTGAAATGTGCTCACTTATTTCAAGTTGATTCTCAAAAGTCTGATTAGTTTTTTACAGTGTAGCAGAATTTACTGTTATTATTTATTGATAGTTTAACTAAGGAATTCGTTCGGACGGACGGACGGGTGGGTGGATGGATGGATTTAAATATTAAAATATTAAAAATGTCGTTTTCGTTGAAAATTTTCAGTGAAAATCAATAGAGACCAACATTGAACTCCATTGGCTTTATTGACAGCTGTGTGGAAAAAAGTTCATCGTTTTCTTGGGAATAATGGTCCTACAGATTTGGAATAACATGACAAGTAAATTATGAAACAAATTATGAGATTAACTGCAAATTACTGACATTGAATTATTGATTCTGTTGACAATCCTACAATTATTTAATCAGTTGCCAATCAAGAAGGACAACTAAAATATATAACATTCAATTTATTTTAAGCACACATTTTCTGCTTTACATGCTCAAGATCTTTAAAGTGGACTAAATTCTGAATGGCTGGATTATTAAATTTTCAGTTACACTTATCGTGCTTGGTGTGAACGGGCCTTATCTCACTCAGTACCTGTGTCTTAGGCAAAACAGCTAAAACGGTACTAACAAAGAACAAAAGAGAGGAAAACAAAGCAAGGAAGGCCAACTTAACAGGAACACGGGCAGAAAGACAAAGCCCTGCATCAAGTTTTCCTGAGTGATGGAAGGTGTGGTTAAAGATCTCGGTCTTCAAATCTGTGTATAATATTTGAACCGAGAGGCCAGGGAAAAGAAGCCTGTTATAATATGCACATTTTTAATGTTAGAGAATATGAAACTGAGCATCAAAGCTTATGCAGATACTCCTGCCTCAGTACTTGTTCAGGTTTGGAGACCCTAGGGATTTAAGAGCGAACTCAGGTAGCTTTAAAGAAGTAATAAGAGGAACGGTTGTCTAGATAGGGCAGAACCAAGAAGAAAGCCTGTTTGCACATAAACATGGTTCGTTGTGCGATCAGTGACCAACATTGCGTTTAAATCAACAGACACGAGTATATTCTCACTTTCTGCTCTTGGGGTTAAAGGGATGGATCAGCTAAAAATGAAAATTCAGTCACCTTTTACTCATGTCATTCCAATCCCATATGACTTCTGTGGAACACAAAAGGAGATGTTAGGCAGGATGTTCGCATTCCAAATATAATATAAGGGGCTGGCAGAGTACCAATAAAAAATGACTCGTACAATAGCTTTGTGTGAGGAACAGACTAAAAATTGGAAGTGGAATATAGTACACAAGCCATATAAGAGCTACTTTTATAAGAGTTTGTAATTTCTGGAGCTTGACAGCCCTTTGTCAACATTCACTTACATGGTAAAAGAGCAGCATGAACAATCTGGTGAGTAAATGATGACAGAATTTCCATTTCTGGGTGAACTATCCCTTTAAGCTTCGGCATGCTGTTTTACCCCAGGTCCCTCTGAAATCTCCCGGGAATCACCCACATTGTGTTCTACAAAGGTACCAGTTGTAAATCCAGACTTCAGAGCGCGTGCCATGTGATGGAGGAGCTGTCTCTCTTTTCCCTGCCATAGAGAGGGTCTCTCTGATATAGCAGCTGTTTCTCTGATGAGTTGGAGAATCTGGGAAACATTGTCTGGTGAGATCAAAGAGATGCGGGGCTGTAATTATCACGGTAACCAACGCTAAAGCTGTTAAATTAAGCAGGCTCAACCTTCAGTCTGTTAATGAGAAATTTCTCTCCTGCTCTCATTAGAGGAGGTATTTATGAGGTGAGTCAAAACCGCACACTGGGGTCTGGAGAGTTATTTATTGATTGAGGGCATTTATCATACCTAAACATTCACTAAATAAAGAGTTACGCAGTTACAACGGAACTAATCAGGTCAGAACTACTCCACATACAAGAATGCACTAAAGCCAGATTCAATTAATCATAACAAAAAAATCCCATAACCCAACAGCTTTGCCTGAGAAAGCGATATAATTACATAAACACAAGGTTTGATGGTGAGGTCTGTTTGACAGCTGCCACAATTCCTGATGAGGTTCAAAAGACTGAAAACTTTGAAAGAGCATGAGTTCTGAATTATAATTAAATATCGTGCTTTTTTTTTTTTTTAAATGTTGAAATGGTGGACTTTTCCGCATTTTGTTTTGAAAATTTGACTGAAACAGCTGTCTATTTTCTAGCGAGGTAGCAAAGGGAGTTCTCAGATCTCCTGAGATGCTTCAGTGGGGATTTGTCAAGGCCTTGGTCTCTTGTTGGGTGTAAACACAGGAAATTTACAGCTGGATCCAGCACTTAATATTGTTGACTATGTACAATGTACAGCACTCAAAATACATGACTAGACCTAAATGCAAAACATTCCACTATGTTGCTGTGCTCTAGTTAGGGGTTGCCCCTAAAGTGACAGGCAAGCATCAATGATGCACAAAGAATAAGACTGTATGCTAAGTAATGGCTAGAACAGCTCCCCATTGAGACTTTATAAGGACTGGTAATGAAGAACCATGACTTATCAATAATAGCTTAGCATTATTGCAGTGGGCTGCAGTGCAGGACTGTGGTAACAGCAGTGCTAGCAAATCTGAGCTAAACCCTATCAGTTTAAATAAAGATCAAGTGTGTCACTGTACCACGAGAGAATAAGAATGCTCTAGGAAACAAGGTCAAGTGATTGTTTTACACAATGGGATATAAAATCAAGCTGGCAGCCAAAGACCAACAACTGCAATGGCTTCATTTTGAAGCCATTGCTTCAAAATGTTTTTCCAGTGCTATGGACAATAGTGTTTTTCCAGTGCTATGGATAATAGTCATTTAGTAAAATTTTTCACTAAAGTGACTACACCTTTTAAACTTGAGTGTGAGTCTTCATTTTCCAGTGTTATGGACAATGAAGACTCACACTCAAATTTAAAAGGTGTAGTTACTTTAGTGAAAAATTTCACGAGGAATTTGTGTGACCAACTTGAACCGGTGACTAAATCTGCAAGGGATTTTTTTTTCCCCTCGTGTGAAATTCCAGGTCATGCAGATTACATATGAAATGACTGGGTTTCACATGTGAAAATTTCTTAAATATGACCGCATTCAGTATGATATGGAAATTGCAATCATATTTCTTCTCTATTTGTGATGCATATACAAGTGAAACTGCAAAAAAAAAAAAATATTATTGGCCAGCACTTGATTTTGTCCCTCAGGATATTAAATCATTGGATTGTTGTTGTTTGCTAATTGGTGCAATCTCATGTGATTGACAGGTTTATGGCCCAGCCCTCCAGCCAATGTGCATGTCAGCAAGGAAGAGAAGAATAAAATAATAATAAATTATTCATAATAAACACAGCAAAATTTCATAAAAAAAAAAAAGAATTGTAAATTTTGATTTCATTGACTAATGTAGTAGTACTCTGGCTGGGTATCGTTCAAAAAATTTCGATACAGATAACTTGAGTTTGATACCAATTTTATGAAATCAGTTTTAACAAGATTTCATTATCTCAAAAAAAAAAAAGTTTTTTCAGCTTGTTGACATTTATACAGACTCAAAGCCCCATCTCCTCAGCCACTGCACAAAGGAACAAAATATATCCAACACAATAAATCAGTGCAAATAATTTTAAGAAAGTTCAAATTATTTCCAGTTTACACATCAGTTAGGCTACGTTTACTCTAGTGTGGGTTTGTTTTAAAACGCACAGCTGAGACAAAACCATCATTTCTATTCATTTATTCTAGGTTGTTAAAGACTTCAAGAAATTGAACATCTTTATCCACCCCATAAGTGGGTGTTTTATTTTCTTTCACCATATGTTTTATTGTTATTAATTTATGGTGTACTATGTCTAATTATTTGAATGCATAAAAACAATTTAAGTTTATTCAAATTCATTCTAAAAATAGCCTAATGAAATGTTTTATTTTTCCTCAGAAATTCTGTGTTCTGTATCTGGCTTTCAAATGAAGGCATAAAAAATGCATTTAATTTATCTTTAAATGATTGAAAATCAAAGTTTATTTTGGCAAACAACGGGGGTTTACTATTAAAATTAAAACATGGAAGAAATGTTGTGTGATCATTACTAAAAAATAAAAAGTTTTAATAATTTTAATAGTAGCAGTATGCACTGTCTGCTGAACAATAGTAACTAATATATTTCGGCCGTAGTATTTTGACGGGTTGCCGTAAATACCTTTACAGTTCTGTGTGTATATGATATGACGCTAGATTTACTCAAATCAAATGGTAAAATGCTCATGAACTGACTCTCAGAGCAGTTCTGGAGATGTTGTTCATGTGTTTATGTCCTCATTTAGTGAGATTAACTCCGAAATTTGGTACCAAACGACAAGACATTTTTCGATACTCGGTGGTAGAGGCAATTCGGTCGGTGCCTAAAAAGTATCGAACTCGATACCCAGCCCTAAGTAGCACACTCTTCTTCTGTATGACGTGCAGTAAATACCCAAAGAATCTTCAGTGTCTCTGTCCCAAGATGGCCCACAATCCTCTTCTGCTTCCACAGCCCTCCACTCACCTAAAACAACCACAGAACAAACATTTATACACATTTACACTTAGTCACTTCATGTATTTGAATCGATCGTATTGCTGTCTGATTTGGGTACGCACAATCCATTTATACTTGGCAACATAAATACGTCTCCACATATCAGATATAAATTTCGGCCGAACCCTGTTGTAATCCTGACTCGGAATACCTCTGCCTAAATTTAAGACCTTTTTATCTCCCGAGAGAGTTTGGCAGTATTTTATTGTGTGTAGCGTATATCCCTCCTAACGGCAACGTATCCAGAGCTGCCTCATGTATATCAGACTGTATTCAAAAACAACTACAGCGAACCCCTGGTGCTCCAGTTCTTATCATGGGTGACTTTAACCAGTGTAAACTTGAGTCATTTCTACCAGGCTTCTTCCAGTATGTTAAAAGTGCGACAAGGAACAACAATATTTTGGATAAATGTTATGGTAATATCAGGGAGGCTTACAAGGCCAAAATTAAACCCCCCTTATCAACATCAGACCACAATATAGTTCATTTGATACCAACAAATAAGACTGTTTTGAAAAGGAATAAGCCCTTTAAGGTTAAAATAGTAACCGTATGGAATGAAGAGAACGTGGAAGCATTAAGAGGGTGTTTTTTGTGTACGGATTGGTCAATATTTTATGATGCAGATTTGAACACCGTGACAGAGACGACCACTGATTATATTAGTTTCTGTGTGGATACAATACTTCCTAAAAAGGAAGTTAGGATGTTCCCAAACAACAAGCCTCATATAACAAAAGAAGTGAAAGCCTGCATCAATAAGAAAAAGGCAGCTTTTATGAAGGAGGACTGGGTTGAGTTAAAGGTTGTACAAAAGGAACTGAATAAATTATTATTGGAAGCTAAGAAATGCAAAAGGGACTATATTGAACAAAATTTTTTTATCTATGAATAATAAGAGATTGTGGGAATCTTTGGAATTTCTAATATGGATTCTAAAAAACAATGCTTTGTAACAACTGATGATTTTAAGAAGCTGAATGAGTTTTTCGCACGGTTTGATGATAATGATCTTGTCAGTGAATGTGAAGTGATTTTACGAACTGTTGAATGTGGTACGGAAGTCAGATTATTTGTGAACCCTCATGAAGTTACTACACTTTTTCGTAAAGTTTGTACTAAGAAATCAACTGGGCCGGATGGCATTTCACCACATCTTTTGCGGATGTGTGCAGAGGAGTTAACCCCGGCATGGTGCCCGATTTTTCAACAATCACTTGACAATCATATGGTCCCATTGTTATGGAAAAAGTCCATTGTAACACCTGTTCCCAAAAAATCTGGTGCTTCCGATAATAATAGTTTTAGACCAGTTGCTATAACATCTGTGATTATGAAATGTTTGGAGAAATATGTTGTGTCCAGACTGAAAAGCAATATAAATTTATTGTTGGATCCTTTTCAGTTTGCTTATAAGGAGAGAAGAGGGACTGTTTGATGCTGTCAATACTATTCACTTGACTTTACAACATTTAGAGAACGTTAATGCTTATGCACGTGGACTTTAGTTCAGCTTTTAACACGCTTCAGCCAGAGTTACTCTTGAACAAGCTTGTAAAACTGAACGTTAATCCTTTTATTAAGTGGCTTTTTTCCTTCTTAACAAATCGTACTCAATGTGTTAAAGTAAATGATACACTATCAGATGTTAAATCAATTAGTACAGGTGCCCCTCAAGGTTGCGTATGCTCTCCAATTCTGTTTACTTTATATACAAATGATTATTTTAGTAGAAATAAGAACAACTATTTTATAAAATACTCTGATGACACTGTAATACTAAGTCTTTTAGGAAAGAATCTGGACATAACAGAATATCAGTCTGAAATTAGGACCTTTGTGCAGTGGTGTAATGCAAATCATCTTATTGTCAATGTTGGAAAAACTAAGGAAATGATAGTGGACCCAAAACGTTTGGGTGATTACAGTGCAGTAATTATTCAAGGTAACATTATTGAACAAGTCGATACATTCAAGTATCTTGGGGTGGTCATTGACCGTTCATTGACTTGGAAAGCCCACATTGATTATCTCTGCTCAAGATTCCAGCAAAGACTATATTTTTTAAGGCGGTTTAGGTTGGTCGGAGTAAGTAAAAAAACAATTAGTTGTTTTATCAAGCAGTTTTGGGAAGTTTAGTGAACTATGCAATGCCGGCTTGGTATGGCAATCTTTCAGTTCAATCAAAATTGCAGCTTGTACGTCCTGTCAAAGTTGCCATGAAAGTCATATGTGTAAGAGTATACAGTCCATTTATGAGTCGTTGGTTTTTAAGAATGCGCAAGCAATAGTAAGTGATTCAAGCCATGTTTTAATTATCAACATATCAATTACTTCCATCAGGGAAGCGTTATTGAGCTCCGTTATGTAGAAGTAATTGCTATAAGAATTATTTTATCTATTAGGATTTAAAATAGTAAATTGCATTAACTGTTTTGTTTTTTGTGTGTGGTTGTTGTGTATTGTTGCAGCTTTGAGTCCAAGACAAATTTCCTGTAAAGGACAATAAAGTATAACTCTAACTCTAACATCTACTACTCCCATGCTATATGCAACCAAAGTTTATTTTGATGCTAATGCCAGCCAGTGAAATTTTTCACCTTAGTGTTTGAGATTTGTGGCCACTCTTTCTAGGTTTCATATTGATGACCGCGAGGCTCCTGCACTTCCTTATGCTGTCGTAGTTTATTTTAGGAAGATTAAACGTTATACGTGTAGCCTGAACAACCAGATGCGTTTATACTTGGTCTTTTTATGATCCTGTAACTATGAAAAATGACCAAGTGTAAATACGCCCTCAAATGACCCTTAAACCACATAATCTGTCCAGCACACAGAAAAGACTAAATAAATAATAAGAACGTCCAAGTAAATTATTCACTTTACATTCTTGATCCACACTGACTACCCTTGTTAGAAACTCCCTTGTGAAACAGGACAAAAACGAGATGTGTAAAGAGAGAAAAGTTCATTCACCTGTACGCTAACTCAGACAAAACTACGTCTTCAGCATTTGCGATAATCAGGTCCAACACCTTCTTTGTTTTGAAACAGGGATTTCTAGTGCACAGAAGTGCACAAACATGCTCTCACACACCAATGCAGACGCTGAAAAGTCCACCAACATACATGAAACGAGCCGCCACTGTAAACACGCTTCCACTTTGAATCTTCAGCAGTGAATTATGGATGTTCTGGGTATAACAGTGTGATAGACGAGGGCCCTGGAGTCCCATCAGGGTAAAACACAAAGCTTACAACTCTCACCTTGGATGTGTGTGTGTGTAGAGGTCAAATGGAGTCAGCACCACACAAGGACACAAGCAGATGCTGAAGCACTCGGTCAATAACGTTTAGCCCCAAGACACTGTTGACCTCACCGGGAGGTCCGTATGAAATTGCGCTTTACCGTCTGTATGACTATAATCTGCTCTACAGTCGAGGGAGAAATGATCTCTTTATAAGATGTATTACTGAGGTTTGCTTATTGATTATTCATAATGCTTCACAAAGTGGCTCTCTATGTCTCTGAATAATGTATAAGAGACTCAAATACAAGGTATTAAAATAAAATGAGTCAACTTTAGGGCTTTTATTTGGGAAGTTCTGGAAAGTGGGACATCCTGTGTTTTTGTAATGATTAGTATAATGAGCATAATGAGAGTACGATGTTGGTGTGACGGCGCAAATTCATTAACCATGTTAAATTTGGCTTGCATCGATCATTCATCTAAGTGATAATAAGAGCGTTTAAAAAGAGCTTAACCTGAACTTCATGAGCCAAATGTGATGAGGCCAAATGTTTATCGTGCCGTGTTGGCAGCTGCCATAAAAAAAAAAAAAAAAAAAAAAAAAAAAGAACTCTGCAAAGAGTTTTCACATAGGAGTCTAAAACAAGAATTTATAGTGAAAACATACTTTTTTTTTTTTTTTTGTCATCTGGGCTTGTCATATACATGAGTAATGTAAGTCTATGATACTTTCTCGCCTGTTTTATTGTCCACCAGGTGAAGTATGCTAAATCCTTGCCAAAACATTAGGTCTGCTGCATTTGGGGTATCTCTGTAAAAAATGACAAATAATAAAGAGTCAAAGTCATCATTTAAATGTTTGGGATCAGCAAGTTTTTGAAAGAAGTTCCTCATGTTCCAAGGCTGAAGGCTACAATTATTTGATAAATTCAGTAATATTGAATTTTGAAATACTGAAAATACTGAAATATTATTACAATTTAAAATAAATGTTTACCATTTAAAACTACACATTAAAATGTAATTTATTCCTGTGATGGAAAAGTTGAATTTTCAGCAGCCATTAATTTAGTCTTCAGTGTCACATGATCCTACAGAAATTCACAGCTGTGCATTTAGGTCAATATAATGCACTCTTGCAGAACATTGCTTAAAATCTTTGACTCCAAACTTTTGAACAGTGAATAACGGACCACAAACTTTTTGTATGTGAATAATTCATGTGGTAAATTTATTTATGAATGCTGAAATACATACAGTGTCACCCGAAAACACTTTTGTCCACCCAGCCACAATGAAAGTGTGCAAACTGCATTTAAAATCTGAAGTATGTAAAGTGATTTAAGCACTAAATTCTGTAAAAACTTCAGCATTATCAGCAAAAATGAAAGCTTTGCCTTCACCTTAAAGTAACTAACTAGCTGTTGCCTGGCATTTTTTGACTCTTGACTAACAGCATTTGAACAGCATTTCACCACTGTTTAACATTCTCACCACTCATCTCCACTGTCAATCCTACAATCAAAATGCAAGCCTGCCACTCAGCTCTCAAAGAACAGTAAAAGCACATCCCTCCATTCATTCAGAGCACAAATGGTCTAATGTGCTAATGGGTTTTACCTTAAAACTGAAAACTCTGTCGTCATTTACACACCCTTACAGAACATAAGGGCCAGTTAATAATTACAGGATTTAAATTTTTGGGTCTAGTATTTCTCAAACTCTATCCCCTCTCATGCATGAATGCCCAACAGCAAAAGGCCAAGCCACCTCCAAATGTAAACAATTACTCTTTGATTAAAGCTTTCCACTCCAAACATTGCACAGTGTTTACCCCGATAGAGCCCCCGATAAAATACCAGCAGACAGCCAAATGTGTGCGTGTGTATTTGTGTTGGTCCACCGAAATGGTTTTCAGTGAACACATGATTATCTCAGACACACACACTTTATAAGCAGTCCTGTGCTGTGACCTGGAGTTTGTAATTTCACATATGCTGAACAGTGTGCGAATCCATACTGCATCACTGCTTAGTGTGACTCCAGCCTCCATGATACAGACTTTTTTTTTGTGATTAAAGGCACTCTCTTGTCCAATTCTGATGATGTCAGCACTCAGCACTCGGCTTGACTTGAGTTAAATGTCTTTCTATACAAAGTTCTGCATTTGTTATACTGAAAACTTGAGAGAAAAATCCTTAAATCTACAGTGACATACAATAACATTTAACATTACATGACAAAAAAAACTATTTAGTCTTTCAACAGATAATTACAGTAAAATGTTGCAGCCTTTTCATAGTGTTTAACTGTAATGGAGCCACTAAAGGCTGTCAGCACATCACTGAATAAAACAGCAGCAGGTGTTTTTGTTGTCGTTTAAAAACACTAGTTTAGCAACAGACACAAACAGATTTAACAGGGTATGGTTAGAATTGCACAGCTGTACCCAGGCCTAAATTAGACTGGACTGACTGCATGTCAAAAAGACGAGAAGCAAAATTATAGCTTTCAGCCCTGGACTCTGGTATTAAACTTCGGTTGGTGAGCTTCAATGATGTCATTATTACCAGCCATGTGACCAAAGGGAAGAGGCCCTGTTCCAGTGATGTCTAATGAAAAGCCTTTTAAAAAAGCATGGTACTAAAATATGAATGTTTTTAGGGTCAAATTGTCTTATCATTTGGCCCCAGTCTTTTACAGATGGGGCCATTTTCGAAGGTGAAGTGTGTAGTTTTTGATGTTTAAAATACTTGCCTAAAATATGTTCAAAAATGTCAGTCATAGGTTGACGTCCCAAAGAGTGTATACAGTTTGTCAAACAATGCACTGTAAAAAAAAAAAATTGTTTCAAAAAGTTTTCAACTTAAAATTATTTGTTACACCGCTGACTTCAATTTTTTTTAGTGTAGTCAACTTGAAATTTTAAAGTTACTTAATGTTAATTTAAGTGACAACTGGAATATTTTAGTTCACTAAACTAAAAATTTTAAGTCAGCGGGGGTAACAAATTATTTTAAATTGAAAACTTTTTTTCTTTTTTTACTACAGTGTGGTAACAAAGAGCGACAGAATCGGAAACAATTCTGATTTGGGTCATAGTTGTCACGAACAGGCTAGGAGACACGGAGGAGTAAAGTCAATACAAGGTTTATTGGAATTGGTGCAAGGGTGAATACTGAGTGGAGGAGCGGGGGCAGGATCCAGGAAGGGAAGTCGGCGGTGCGCACTGCCGCGGGGAGGACCAGGACTAGGAAGTGCCAGGAGCGGTGGAGACTTGGAGAGGTGGAGACTTGGAACGGGGGAGATCAGGAGGTCTGCAGGTAAGTAACACAAGGTTAGTAGTCTGGCTAGGTTCGGGTAGTGAACGGTAGACCGGACGAGGAAGGAGTGCTGGCGGTGAGTGGATATAGTGCTGTTCATTAGCAGGTGACAGGTGCGGGGAATCAGTATGCAGGTGATTGAGATCTGGTTAACGACGGTGCAGGTGACTGTGATTCTCTGACAATAGTGGGTCATTACTTTATTAATGTAACTTATTTCCAAGTGGAATTTTTTTTTTTTATTATTTTTTTTTTTATAAAACAATGAAAATAAATTAATTTATAATATTTTTTAATAAAGACAAATGATTTTAATAAAATAATGGTCCCATTTTATATTAGGTGTCTTTAAATACATTTTGCGTAATTGCGTAATTAATAACAGAATTTTCATTTTTGGGTGAACTATCCCTTTAAGGGTAGTAGTAAGGTCAATAGTGTAATTATAGATGTAAATACAGAAATTAATTACAGATGCAATTACTGGACGGTATTTTCAAATATAAGTACAATGTAAAACATGTACACATTGTATTACATTTTTAATTTATAGCAGTTAAAAACCATTAGGCCACGACTTGGGGAAGTCGTGGCCTAATGGTTAGAGAGTCGGACTTGTAATCCAAAGGTTGCGGTTTCGAGTCTCCGGCCGGCAGGGATTGTAGGTGGGGGGAGTGAATGTCCAGCGCTCTCTCCACCCTCAATACCACGACTGAGGTGCCCTTGAGCAAGGCACCGAACCCTCAACTGCTCCCCGGGCGCCGCAACATAAATGGCTGCCCACTGCTCCGGGTGTGTGTGTGTTCACTGCTGTGTGTGTGTGCACGTTGGATGGGTTAAATGCAGAGCACGAATTCCGAGTATGGGTCACCATACTTGGCTGAATGTCACTTCACTTAAAGACACTTAATATAAAGTGGGTCCAAAATACTTTAACTGTACCAATGAATATTTCACAATAAGACAAGAAGAGTGGATTAAGAATGCTTTCATTTCATGTTGACTTTACGAATAAAGTTAAAATGGCAGAAACTTAGGACTGAAGAATAAAGTGACGAAAGAAAGTTAGGACTGGCCCTAGGCTGGATAGACACAAGTTTTGATGTTATTTCAAACCAACCATTTTATATTTAGCATTTCCATCAGAACTCTGCCTGAACTTGTTGAGCTAAATTTGCTCTTGTGTTTTTAAGCAAGAGTGAGTCACTTCTGAAAATGAATCTGAAGATCATTTGCCAGAGGCGAAGGATCGGTTTCACCCCATCATATTAATACTGACTTTGTCTTCTCCTCTGAATGCCAATCAACCCCTATAGTTCTTAAAATAAAATGTAAAAAAAATAATAAATTGAAATATATATTTCAATTTATATGCAATAAAAATAGCTGTTTTAAAGCAGTTCAAATGGCCGCAAGTGGTTATACTCTAGAGCATAAAAAGTAGATAAACCATCCCACTGAATACTGATTTAGATCCAAGTTCTTGATGCCAAAGTAGTGATGCCAATTAAAAAAAAAAAAACTCAGCTGAAAAACCCAGGCCTCAGCAAGACCATTATCGGTTCAAGAGTCAACACTACCCATTGAGCTTATTCACTCAATACAGATACTGTATCTGTCCTTGTTTCTCACACAATGTCTCTACTAGTAGGTCTTTGTAGAGTCACTGGAGATTCATGTCTTGACAAAAGGCCTTCGCTCTGTCCATTTGCTCCGCGAGCGCTAATAGCCGACAGCTTTCATTTCCTCGCTTTTGTGTGAGTGTGTGCATGTGTTTGAAAGAGAGGATCTGCAGAGCTGTATGTGAATAATAGATTCAAGCCCGCGGGTTCCCTTCAGCAAGCTCTGCCTGTTTAAGTGAGAGCAGCCTACGGAGACATCTATTATCCTCCTGTCCATCCCTCCTTCTCACTTGTTCTCAAGCACCACATTAAAAGGCAAAAAAATTATTTCCTTTTTAGTGCAAGACAAGGTCTAACGGAGTACAAAATCAAACATCACATCCCTCAGGGAGTTGAAATGAAAACCTTAAATCCAGTTTTCGAGGCTATCTTGATCATGTTTTTTCACCTACAGAGACGTTTACTATTTAACTGCTGCCAGGAAGTGGCAGACTAGACCAGTGGCGAACAGAGACCCCCAACTGATTGCCCGATTAAAGCCAAGAGCGATCGACCAACCACCAGAGAGCATTTCGCCAAAAGATCAAACTGACACCCAAATACATCTGGCTCTAAACATGCTGCATTCAGCCAACAGAGAAAATGAAGACAGGATAGGAGAAATCAAGGAAGAAAGAGGAACAACAGAGGAGAACAGGGAGGAGAAATCCCTTCAAATTGATCCCACAGAGACCCTCAAGGTTTCATTTAAGAACCTGGATTAAGCCCTCCAACAAATCAGTAAGAGAGAGAAAGAAAAGGGGGGATGTGAATGAGAGATAATATGTCCTCTGGCTCACATGGAAAACCCCAGTGCTGATGGAACACCATCCCGGTGATAGAAACTAGGTTACAACTTCATCAATGTTGAAAATAATCCAACGCTTTGAAAAGTTTAAGATAATATAATGGCTTAAAGTGTTATGCAGAAACTTCTCGGCAAAGTCCAGAAAATTAATATTTAAAAGAGTCTATCTTTTTCCAAATGCATTTGATTAAAATAAGAGCCATGTGTACGTGAACCAGAACCCACTGCAATAAAAATATAGAGCAGAGTACTGAACTTCGAGAGGGATTGTGTCATAGAACGAGGTATAAAGACAACCGCAGGTATGAGTAACTCATCTTCTCCATCCAATTCTTTTAGGAGACTTTTGATGTTCCAGATTTATCTGAGCTCTGAGGAAAAACTAGGGTAGTTATTCCACAGAAGTTCTCAATGCAGCACCATGAGAACTTGTTAACACGTCTTTGTTTCCAGATGGGGCTCCAGTAAAGTGTAGAAGTCAGCCAAATAGATTGGACCAGAAGATTTCAGCCAGATCTGATTATTTTGTGTGAAATACGCATCACACAATCGGTGAATGGTTTGTCTGATGTTTCAAGAACATTCAAATGGCCAAACTACAGATACTCGCCTGCTAAGAACACAAAATGTTAGCAAAAATACATGCACCAGAAGAATGAGAAAAAAGGAGTGTCAGTGTGTGAAAAACATGAGCGAGAGGAGGATAAAAAATAAGTGCTGCTGTCCCTTGTGTGCTTTAAGTCTCTGCTGGAGTTCCTGTTGATGGAGCTCTGCTATGCAGGATCCTCATGATGCTGGGGGTTTTCAGTATAAATTTGTTTGTTTGTCAACCTACAGTTGCTGGGCAAACCCCCTCATATGACTGCAACTATGAAACTATGCCATGTTCTGCCTGTCTAGTTACTGAGCAGCGGTGGTTTCCACAGCATGACGTGCTTCTCAGTGCTCCTCTGGCAGTTAAACGGTGCAGGTTGACTTCCTTCAGCACCGCCATGATGGATGACCTACACTCAACATGAATAACTAAACAGCCTCATAAATTAGCCAATCACTACTAATATCATTACACCCACCCCCACCCTTTGCCAACAACACACCCACTTATCCGGCTGCCCAAGCATTTCTGCTGATGCCTGCCTTGTGCTAAAAAGGAAAATCTGTAATTTTACCTTAACACATTTTATTTATTTAGTATTCTAAGCATTTAATTAAAGCTATATCCTTAAGCATTACTCTTCGTAAACTCAAATGCATAGAAAACAGCAGGTGAAATGATGTTAAGGGAATTCACCATTAGTAAAAGCCACAGGTGACCTCACTATAAAGCCGAGACACATCACATGCTAAGCGTAGTAAATTGATTGTCCCCAGAGCAGCTACATCATTACAGATAATTCTCGGTGCAGATAAAAAGCTGCAGAATGTAAAAATAAAACTCCAATCCAGGCACAATTGAAATATTTTTGGATAGACATTAAAAGATAAAGCCTAATTTTTGTATACATAATATGAAATTCTCATGTTAGCGGAGACATTTTAGATTGTAAAAATATTTCACAATATTACTGATTACTGTATTTTGATCAAATACATTCAGCCTTGGTGAGCAGAAGAGACTTTTCAAAAACTTTTTTTTTTATAATCTTTCATATTTATTGTATAATGCAGTGAACAAAATATTTACTCCGTTGTAAAGCTAATATTATAAAACCGACAGTTTTCAAATCTTGTTAAAGGGATAGTTCACCCAAAAATGAAAATTTTGTCATTAATTACTCACCCTCATGTCGTTCCAAACCCGTAAGACTTTTGTTCATCTTCAGAACACAAATGAAGATATTTTTGATGAAATCCGAGAGATTTCTTACCCTGCATAGACAGCAACACAACTACCATGTTCAAGGCCCAGAAAGGTAGTAAGGACATTGTTAAAATAGTCCATCTTTTCAACCTTGAATGGCAGCAGAGACTGACATGGAAGAGAATAAATTGTTGAATAAAGTCAGTATTTCTGAAAAATATTCTTGTAGCTTCATAAAATTACAGCTGAACGACTGATGTCACATGGGCTATTTTATCAATGTCCTTAGTTTCTGGGCCTTGAATGTGGTAGTTGCGTTGCGGTCTATGCAGAGTCAAAAAGCTCTCCGATTTCATCAAAAATATTATTAAATATTATTTATAATTTGTGTTCCGAAGATGAACAAACGTCTTATGGGTTTGGAACGACATGACTGAGTAATTAATGACAGAATTTTCATTTTTGGGTGAACTATCCCTTTAAATAGTCTGTACACACACAAACACACCTGTGACCACATCTCAACTCAATTCTATATTAATGTGACTCAGGCACAGTAAACAACTACGCAAGCCTAAACATGTAAACAACAAAAGTTTCAACTAAAGGTCCTCATCTTCATATGGCTCTATAGGCCTATAATTGCTAGCTCGTAGCCTATTGACCAATGAGTAGATCAACAAAAAACAGCATTTGTCCCCATGTGAATAAGAAACCGAAAGCTCCATGTAATGATAATCACATCCTCTGTAAAAGAGCTGGTGGGACACAACAGTCTAAGGACTAATGCTGACTCAGGTCTTCCGCTTTCGTACATGCTTCCTTGTTTTGTCATGGTGATTTACTGCAACTTCCGTGTTGAAAGCAGCCAGAGTGGGTATGAAAGAGTCAGTGAGTGAAGCCAATTTGATTTAATTATTATTTGTTATAGTAGACTTGACTTTTCCTAAACTATGCATTATAATTTAGTTTTAATTTGGCTGTATTTTTTAAAGCCTTGAGTAGTTTAGGAAAACAATTCTGGGTAAGGCTAAATATAGTCAAGCTTTGTGAGGTGAATTAAGAGACCCTGTAAGCTCAACCTGATATCTGGAGAGGTAAAATTCACAGATGTTCTCAAGATAGACCTCATTCTTCTTCTTTTAAGAACATAATGTCTAAATTTAACTGAGCATTAGGAAGGAAACTGTCTCATGACTTAATCCTGTGGCTGCTTTTCTGTTCATCATAAAACCAGCATTGACGCTAAAGAGGGCAAATGCTCTTACTCAGTGCCATGTAAAATGACAGGAAGTTTCCAACTACAATGCAGAATGTAAGCATGAACGAGAGAGGAAGACACTCTGTCTTTGTGTCGCGCTCAGATCAAGCAGCAGTGTCATAATCGCACATGCTGAAGCAGCAGAGGGCGAACATCTCTTGCTATCAGCTGCTCTGCGCTATGGCTTTATTTAGCCGTGGGAGTTAGGAGGATATCCGGTGGGTGGCGGCCACTTCCTATGTGAGACCGCAGGTTAAGCTTTGGTCACAGGTTTGTGTAGCTCTGCTCGGAAGCAGGTAGCATGCATAGTATCTCATGTTACTAGGCAAGAGTGCTTTCTACTGATTGCACAAAGATCAAGACAGCCACGGCACTTTACCGCTGGCAGTCTGGGAAATCTTTTTACAATGTGCTACTGTTTCACCCAACAATCTATAAAGGTTGGGAAACCAAGAACTCAAGAGTAAAAAAAAAAAAATTAAAGAAAGAAATAAATATATACACTAGGGTGAAGGGTAAACACTAAATTTTTTTCAGAAATGTTAACCTCTCACCCCCTCGTTTGTTTCTCCACTAGAAGTATGTAATGTATGCAAAATACCATCCAGATAATTTGTCATTTAGGGTATGCTCAAAGAATGTATCTTTTTATCTTTTATGCAGAGCAGAAGTATGCAGAAATGAGTATGGGTTACCATACTTTGGAACATGTCACGACAATTGCAGAACACTCACAACTTTTTCGTTATTCTTCCTAAATGAAGATCCTGGTACCTGGGCGAACAATGCAAGAAAGAGGTGTATCCAAGAGTACAACTGACTCCTCTAAAGGATGGAAGAACAAACGCAGTTCATTATGCAGATTATAAGAAAGCAGTTTCCAGTTTATGCGGTTGAAGCACATGTCGAATTGTTATCACGATCTAGATCGGATCACAATTTTACTAAAATCGGTTATAATCTGCAGCGTTGTAATTTTAAAAAAAACATATATATATATATATATATATGGCTTTTTAAGCCTTTATTTCGATAGGAAGTGGATAGGAAGCAAAGTGGGAGAGAGAGAGGGGGGCGAGATCAGGAAAGAGACTGGGACTCGAACTCGGGACACCAGAAGCACAACGGCGCTACATATCAGCGTGCTGCTATCGGCGCCAACATCATTTAACAAATGTGACCCTGGACCACAAAACCAGTCATAAGTAGCACGGGTATATTTGTAGCTATAGCCAAAAATGCATTGTGTGTGTCAAAATCACAAATTTTTCTTTTATGCCAAAAATCATTAGGATATTAAGTAAAGATCATGTTTCATTAAGATATTTTGTAAATTTCCTAACGTAAATATATCAAAACTTAATTTCTGATTAGTAATATGCGCTGCTAAGAACTTAATTTGGACAGCTTTAAAAGGCGATTTTCTCAATATTTTGATTTTTTTGCACCCTCAGATTCCAGATTTTGAAATGGTTGCATCTCGGCCAAATATTGTCCGATCCTAACAAACCATGCATCAATGGAAAGCTTATTTATCAGATGATGTATAAATCTAAATTTCAAAAACTTGACCCTTATGACAGTTTTTTTTGGTTCAGGGTCACATTTTAAGGCTACAGTCTTTAACGAATTGGAACCAATAAAGTTCTTATGTTTCCCATCACTAATAATCTTAGTGCGAGACTAAAAGGTCCAAAAAGGATTGCCTTGGCCAAAATGCTCTTTAAAATGTTGTTCCTCCGTTTCATTTATTACGCAAGGGTATTCGCTAAAGTTCAAATGCAATGCAACATTAGAAAAATACACAATCCTGATAATATCCTGTTGAGATGAACTCCACCTGTGCAGGCAGGCACCTGAAAACATAGAGAAGCTTCCGGTTTCATCTCTGTACGGATCTGCTCGCTCAGTTCTGCTCATTCTGGTATTTGGCTCCGACACAGCAGGGGGGCAGCAGTGACTTGACTCTCTTTGCAGTTTAAGAGGTTTCAGAGGCTGGGAATGATTACTGCTCACGGGGCAATTAGTTAGTACACCACGGGACTATATTTAGACTGTCTCAGCAGGTCCATCACTGGGTCAGGCCCAAATAACATTTGCTGTTTGTTCCGTTCGGCCCCGTGTTTTGGTCAAAGCGGGGGTGACCGCACATCCAAAGCTCTCTCCCTCTCTCAAGCTCTCTCTCCCCCATCCATCTGTCAGGTGCTCAGAGAGAAAAAGAGTTGGAAGAGAATCCGTGGGAAAAGACAGTGAACGGGACAAAGAGGAGATATGAACATCAGGATTATAAAACATGAACCATACTAGGTGTCTTTTATTGGAAGTGTGCAGTTAAAGCATGCTGATAAGTTTATTTTCTGATCCTACAACTATTTTACTGTTGGGAAAGAGCGAGTAATATAAGAAATAAATATGAACTAGCAGATATGTCTTATTTCTTTTTTCTCCTCTAAACATTCAAAGTGAATCTTCAACAGGATGTATCAAGTGTCATGTGACTATGTTGCGCTAAACCATCTTTATCGCTAAGATTGATCACAGGCCACCTCTGCTGTATCAGAGCCTTTCATCTCTGTTACGGTAACATGAGTGACAGCTCCAAAATCCAATGACAAGCCTTTAAATTCTTCTTCCTTCCTATGAGGTGGACGAAATGCAAAACTGCCTCATGATAATCTGGTTCTAAATTATAGCTTGAAGTACGTGAGAAGACAACATTGCTTACTTGAGCACTAAAACTTGAGTTCCACCAATCAACTTGGCCTTACTCTGAGCCAAATGACTGGTATGGATTTCTCAAATAACTGTTTTCCCATGCCTGCGATCAAGGAAAGCTGAAAAAGAAACCACGTTTCACCACCACCGTTGTCAGGAGGCAAAACGCAGAGATTTTTTATCCTTAAAAGCAGGAGGTTCGCCCACACTCTCACCTGGGATCACTCTTGGCCAGTGTAAGGAAGCCAGGAGGTTATGGGAGCCTGGGAATGTTTAGTATGAAGAAAGTGATCCGAAAGGAGCTGGAGCTGGGGGAATTGGACAGGAAACATGGAAAGTAACCCTTTCCTGTCTTAAGAGTGTGAGAGAGAAGGGGAAAAAATGCTAGAAAAACAAGACATTAAGGATTTGACTTATTTCCACATTAATGCAAGGTTGGAGACCTGTCAGCATAGGTACGGACAGCAGCCGGGAAAGAATAAATGCTGATATTATGAAAAACATGGAAACAGGCCGAGTCAAAAGACTCCATTGTGACCATTACATTTTCCACAAGGTGCAAGACACCAAAACAGTTTATATTTACTTAATTTAGAAGCATGGTGATTCATTACAATCCAAGAAAAAGACCTAGACAAAATTTTCTATGCTGATTTTGGGTGAAAATCTAGATTTAAACATGGAAAAATGTGTTAAACGGAGTTGAATGTACTTTAATTGGTAGCTGAATGCATAATGAAATTAGCCAAAACATAACGACGTAACTTTTTGAATGACACGTGTTCAAATTCTGCAGGTTTCTGAGGGCAGCGATGCCGCGTGGGCCTGTCCATCAATAATCAAACCACATTATTAGTAACTTGCACTTGAATGATAAAATGACCAATGAGATGCAGTACTGTTTCTGAGAGTTATTTAGAGGCAGAGAACTAGTGGAAGAGAATGGTCACAGGGGAGATAAGAAGACAAGTTAAGCGCTGCAGTGTGTTCTTATCGATTTTTATAAATATTTCGAATCAATTCATGTCTTCGCTGCCCAGAGCATTTCTTTTCTTTAACTCTCTGGCCAGAGGACATTTCTGCATGATATTGAACGTGACAAACATTACCTATGACAGCTCAGGAAACAGCTCGGCTTCATAAAGCAGTCAAGGCAATGATCACAATCCTGCACACGCTGTGGTCACATGATCACTTCCTATAAGGGGAAGAGGGCCTATGGTAATAAGTGCAGGCAAAAATGACAAGGAATAGTCTAGTTATTAGTTCTACGCAGGCAGCTAAATATTCTAAAAGGTACTCAAAAAGGAGCAGGAGTCATAATTATTAGTAGATGACGATTATTTCCATAGAACAATGGTTCATAGGGACCATGGCTGTTAAGCTCAAAAATGACAAAAACAAGCATAAAAGTGGTCCGTAGTCAATGGCTACCAAAACAATTTGCCTTACAGCATTCTTCAAAATATCTTCTTCCACAGAAGAAAGTCATACAGGTTTGGAATGACAGGGTTGTTATCAATACTGTTATTGAATCATTAAGTGCAAGTAAGCGAGCTGAACAAATTGTTAAATCAGTTCTATCTGACAGCAGGATAACTGAAAAGAACCAACTCGAAATAATGATTCATGCACTCATCTGATTCTTCTGAAGTAGTTCTTGAGTCAACAGCTCACTAGGGCAAGACTATACTTACATTTTGTTCGGTTTCTCTAAAGACTGCTTAATTTTGTGTTACATAAAAATAGGTTTGGAGCAACACAAGTAAATAATGCCAAAATGTTCATTTTTGACTGAACTATCCCTTTAAATGTAGTCCATCTCATAAAAATTCAGAAACCTATCCAGAATTACACAGCTTTATGACTTAATCACAAAGATAACCTTCCCCACTCAAAATAACATTGAGAACCCAAAATTGGCATGTAGCAGACAAAAATTTTCCCTGGAGAAATACCCATGAAATATCCAAAGAGGAAACAACGTGTGTAGGAGGACAGCGAGGGAGATTAAGTGAGTGGAGGAATGAGAGAAGGAAAGAAAAGAGGTTATTTTGGCAATCGGACCAGGTGATAAAACAGCAGACATGCTCGACGGACAGCATATAAAAAATGTTTGTTATTTATCAGTCAGCTCGAGCGAAATGAAAGAACAGTCTTCCCTGCTTTACGCTGCTCTGTGTATGGGAAACCGATTGAAGCATATCCTTGGGGTGACAATTTATTGAAATAAAATTCAGATGACTTTAAATATGTATAACAAACACATCATGAGCAGGCCTTATCGAGAGTACATTGGGGATTATATGTAGCGTAACGTTGGCGCTCCTTTCAGCAGATGTCCCGAATTACTAAGAAATAAAGCGGCTGAGATAAGAGAGATGATTTGTGCCGTTTTGTGTCACTCAATGTACCCAGTTTAAACATGAGTATAACATTCTGCAATCCCTGGGCAGCTTGAAGAAAATAACTGAGATGACTGAGAGGCTTGCTATCGCCACCTCTGCTGTCGAAGAGGATTGTGGTTCCTTTAACTTGTGCATTTAAATGGCCCATGGAAACTCTGACTCTGTCCAAAAAAAGAGGGAGATATTCAGAAGATTTATGTTTAATCATTTTCCAATGATATGAGTCAAGCTGCGGATACAATATATTTTTTAGCCAGTGCTCTTATGAGCATAACAACAATGTATTCTGCTGACCCGGTCAGGCCAATAATTTTTCCTTGCCCTAGCAACATTTTCACTGACCCCAAAGCAAAAAATTCATAAACAAATGACATAAACCCAATACATCAAAAAAAAAAAACAATATATATATAATAACTAAAAAATAATTAAAATCAATACATAATTAAAGAGGTACAATTAATTTTTATTGCTGTGAAGTATTATTCATGTATTTATACAAGAATAATAAATTGCAGGAACTTAACATTTTCTGTTTGAATATTAAATTAAATCATATTAATCATGCATAATATGTCTGATTGTTGCAGTATAATGCTTTTTTTTTTTTAATTATCAATGTCAAAAGTTAAAAAGAAAAATCATCAGAACACTTAAAATATTTTAAAAAAAATCTGTATCATCTGTCCTAAAAACACAATATGAAAACAATGACAGATATCAAAAATCTCTAGACAGAACTGATGGACTAAATGCAGCTCTAGTCCAACTGTGGAACTGAGACTCATTTATTATTTGCTCAGATACTCATATCTTGTCCTGTCTACAGTTAACCGATTGTGCTTTAGTTTCTCTTGTTGTGTGCTGTGTAACATGGACTACAGCTGGTCATTGCTAAACTTCCATTCTGGGTCATATGACCTAGTTTGGAACCGGGATGGAATTTGTTACCGACCCCTCCTTAAACCAATTCTCCCCCTAACATACACACACTTTGACACGTGCATGTGTGTATGCACAAACACAAACCCAAACAGACACGCAAATGAAGCTAGGTGGAGAACATGCACGCTGAGGCACCATGGGTGTGTGTCCACCTCTGCCATTCCAGAGACAGTCTTACATATAAACAATACAAACAGACTGGGAAAGAGGAGGGGAGGAAGATACAAAGATAAATAGCAAGAGAATAAGACAGCGGAGGAGAGGAAAGGTAGTGTGCAGCTGTATGCTATTACTGCTCTCCCCACCCCTCCTCCCGCGGCAGGAAATGAGCAATCATTTAGTAGTGACAGGTACATGCCGAACCACGGCATCTCTCCCCTAAAACCCTGAGAATACTGCACCACAGCCAGCCGGCATTAACCCTACAGACCACCACACGTCAGTGTCTGCCTGAGTCAGATACATGTGTTTATTTCTTGTGTTTAACAGAGAAAGACTGGAGAGAACTTGTTGATAATGCACTAGCTCAGCGGTTCCCAAACTTTGAAACCCAAGTACAATCTTCAGTCAGATCAGAACAAGTACCAAGTACCATCCAGTCACAACAATAGCCCCTTTCGCACCGCTTTAGTTCCAGATCTATATGTACCATACTAAAGTACTGGGAAGATTTTGCACGAACTATTTCCCAGTACCATTTAAAGGGTTGCATTTGCACCGACAGTGGGTACAGATTTGGGCAACGTCATTTGTGTTCGGCGTTCAAAAACGAAAACAAAGAACAACGACATTAACAACAGGAGGATGGAGGACGCTGTGATCGGAGCTGCGTTTATTTTGTGTCTCACGGGTTTCACAATAACGGAATGTTTACACAGTGTTTTAAATCATGGCGGGTGAGGGTGCTTTCGTATGCGTCTAGCCAATCAGTGTACACTTAGAGTCACGATAGTTCCTATGGAACTGTTTTAGACCCTACTCTGAAGTAGGAGCTAATTTAGTTCCTCCAAACGGAGTTCCTGGAACTAAAACCATTCCTAGTTCCCGCGGTGCGAACACACCAAAGAGTGGGTAGTTCCACAATTAGTTTGGGTACTGTGAAAAGGTTCCTGCGGTGTGAAAGGGCCTGTTTGCCCTTTTGGGCCAAAAATGTTAACCCGGGGCCTTTCTAAACCATATTACAAACCTGTGTAGTTAGGTTCTGGGATGTAACTGTACATTTGTAAACCCTATAGGTTAATTGTAATATTTGCATATTTATGAGGTCAATAACATTGATTGGACAAACACAGCTTGTGTCGGACATGTGACCTGTTCTAAGAACTGCTTGTCCAACTCTGAAAATGTCATCATGTGGTAAGAAAAACATGTAGGCTACTTAATACATTTAGCGTCAATTTAGAGCAGTATCACATTTCTATCAGATCCTGAAAATAAACAATGTGTGTTTAAGTTTCTGCAACCTTACAAAGTGCATTAATATTTAATGAGGTAAACACTATTCAGTTTCTAATTGGCTGTCTGTTACTAAAAAAGTCCATTGTGAAGATTTTACCAACTATGGTTATACAATACATCAAAGACCCTTAGAACAGCAATTTGGTGTTTACCATTTTTTTCTCTCTCAAAAAAAAAAATACAGTACTACTCTCTCAAAGCCTCTTATGCTCACCAAGGATGCATTTGTATGAAATATTACTGCGATTTAACATAATTTCTATTTTAGTGCTGTCAAGCGATTAATCATGATTTATCGCATCCAAAATAAAAGTTTTTGTTTACATAATATACAGTATGTGTGTATTCTGTGTGTATTTATTATGTATATATACACATATACAGTATATATTTACATGTATTTGCATGTCTATATTTATATTCATATAATTTATATTATAAATAAATATTTAATATATAAAAATAAAAATTCTTAAATATATACATGCATGTGTATTTCTGGGTATAACTGATACACAGGCAGTCGTGGCCTAATGGATAGAGAGTTGGACTTGTAAACCGAAGGTCGTTGGTTCGAGTCTCAGGTCCGGCAGGGATTGTAGATGGGGGAGTGAATAACCAACACTCTCTCCACCCTCAATACCACGACTGAGGTGAGACCCTTGAGCAAGGCACAGAACCCCCAACTGCTCCCCAGCCGCCACAGCATTGGCTGCCCTCTGGGTTAAATGCAAAGCACAAATTCTGAGTATGGGTCACCATACTTGGCCACACACCACTTTCCTTTCTGCATTCTGAATCTTGCATTCGATGATGACACACACAAACCAGGATGAAGACTTTGAGAGAAAAGCAAGCAATTTGGATTCTAAAAGAAAAGAGGAAGTCAATTAGCGCTAGCCTATAGCAAAAACAAAGGGCATGGAGAAATCAAGAGTTTGGAAACCACCAGCAACCAACAACTACCTGATCGACTGAGAAAACAACAGTAGCTGATGACAGACAAATCATAAAAGCTGTGAAAATGAACCCTAAAAGACATGTCTGTAAAATCACCAACAAATTCCAGCAAGCTGGAGTGATGCTCTGATAATCTACTGTCCTCAGGAGACTTTGACACAGAATTACAGATGCTGCACAGCAAGATGCAAAACTCTGACCAGCACCAAAAATAGAGCCAGAAGAGTTTTGGAACTGTGTTTATGGACCGATGAGACAAAGATGAACCTTTATCTAAGTGACAGGAAAGCAAAAATGTGGAGAAAAAAAATGGAACTCCAAATGATCCCAAGCATACAGCCTCATCTGTAAAGCATGGTGGAGGTGGTGTCATGGCATGGCTGTCTCTGGAACAGGCCCTCTCAACTTTACTGTTGATTTAATGTATGATGGCAGTAGCAGAATGAATTTGGAAGGGTACAAAACTATCTTGCCTACTATATATTATACTATACTATATATATATATATATATATATATATATATATATTCAAGAAAATGCCACCAGATTCATTGGGAAGTGCTTCATATTGCATCAGGACAATGACCCAAAACACCCTGCCAGTTCAGTCAAGGAATTTATAAGGGCAATGAAATGGATTTCAATCTCGATTTAAATCCTATTGAGCATGATTTTCACCAGCTGAAGAGGAGAAGTACTGAAGGCAGAAACTCCCCAAAACAACAATTGGAATTGGCTGCATTAAAGGCTGGGAAAAGTATTTCAAAGAATGAGACCAAGAGTCTGGTGATGTCTATGGGTGTGATTGTGCGCAAGGGATCTGCAACTAAATAATAGCTTTTAATCTTTTATATCTGCCTTATGTTCAACTGTCCCAATACTTATGCTCACATCAATGAGTGGGATGAACTCTAAAAGTGCTGTTCTTTTTATTTGGTAAAACATATGTGTTGAAACGGCTAATAATAAAATGTGACATTCTGTAGTTTTGTCTCATATTCATCTTTTAATCATATTTGCAAATATCTTGACTCCACAGCCAACAGAACAATTTGGTCTTTACAGTTCTAATACTTATGGAGGGCACTGTATTTTAAAATGTCCTTTATTCCTGTGATGGCCATGCAATTGTCAGCAGCTATTCTAGTGTCACATGATCCTTCAGGAATCATGTTAAAATGGTGCTCGAGAAATTTTTTTGAAAACAGAATTAAAATTTTTGGGAGAACTATACCTTTAATTTCTACCAGCTGGAGATTCACTGTGTTCCACAGTTTGAGACTCACAACACTAGCTGAAAGTTCGTTGTTTGAGGGCGACTAGGTCCAAGTCCCCAGTTGACTGTGCCAGGTCTGGAATGAATGACTTTGCACACAACTGGCAAGTGAGCTGAGCTTTACTGAAAACAGCTTAACAGCTTACAACCATACAGCGTTTCCAATAGCGCAATGACATGAACAATTGTCACTTCCAGGTGAACATCGAAAAAGAGAACAGGCCGTAACAAAAAGTTAAATAAGACACTCACAAATGCATTTTAATAATGTAGCTGGCAGAGAGCATTCAGACAGAAAGGCAGCCTGCCGCTTATTCATGCATGCACTTGATGCAGAGCGACATAAATGTCCTCATTACAACAGCCATGTTGCCTCTAAACAGCCTGTGCAGACTGAACTTCACAAGAAATAGGGAAAGTGTTTTCTGCTGGAGGAATTGTACATTCATTCATCCGATTTTTGCCTTTAGGTCTCATGGATGATCAATTTTAGATCCGTTCACATGCTGCCTAAACTCTTATAAACAAGATCTAGTTGTAGTCAAGTCTGGTTTTAACTGCATTACTTTGCTTAATATCACATGCATCATTAGAAATGGACATTATGACCAAAAATTGGTTCACCGTCTTCAATACATCTACATAGAAGTGCTTTATCTGGCTTAACTTAAATGCTCTTAGTATAACTTGAATAGTATTATTTATATATTTAGGCATAAAATGTAAGAAAAAGGCCAAAGTACAAACGAAATGCAATTAAATAAGTGTTCTTAATCATTACTGAATGGGCTAATGTGCTAGACCACCAGCTTGGCAAATCACTCCGATTACAAAGTAGTTCTAGTCAGCACTTCAGGTACCGCATACTGCAACAATTCCTCAGACATGCTGAATTCAGCACTGTAAACCGTATTTCACTGGAGAGCAAGAGACAGGTCTATCCGCAAACAGAACAAAAATAAACAAAATCAGCTTCCATATCGTTCGGTCTGTAACAGACTACTCCCTCAGGCTCGGAAACCTCATCTTAAGGGACAATTAGGCCATCGAGCACAATACAACTGTCTGATTAGAGCTGTACATGCTTGCATTTATTCTCCTGAACAGTCACAACATAACCTTACACCTAAATTGTCTTTGGCATGAAAGTCTCTATGTTTAGATCATTTAAAACATTTCTGGACCAATGAGAAAGTTTGTTACTTGACCAATTTTTTAAGGTGTGTGTACTTGCATGGGTTGAGTAAAGGAAAGTGTCTATAAACTATCAAGACAAATAATTCCCAGCCAAAGAAATGGATTATGTCCTTAGCATTGTTGGATAGGGCTGATGATGAATTGATTCTAACCAATCAATCAATCAATCAAATTAGCAATAAATAAATAAAATACAAAAAATATAATTACATTTAAATAAAAACAAGTAAATATATACACTTATTAGCTTATAATATAAAAAATAAAAAAAAATAAATAACTTTTCTGCTTTAATCTTGGCAAAAAAAAAATCTGCAGAATTCTACATAATGTGTCAAACTAAGCTGAGATTACAACACATTTACTGGTAGCTAAATGCATTATAAAACATGTTATATTTACTAAACAAATGCATAATGTGTGTGGAATAAACAAACCTTTCTGTAGACTTATATGTATATATGATAGATATATGTATCGTATACATATATATTCTGCATGGGCCTCATATGATGGATTCAGATGCACATATTCATCACATGCTCTTCATTCACAATGAAACTCTATAGCCCATATTGTCTTTCTGTCTCTGTCATACATGCACACACATATCCCTACTGGGTTCTTCTGAGGCTTTAACATGTGTTTATGTAATGATAAGCATAATTTTGAAAAAAACATCTTGTTGCATCATACACCATCTCTTCAGGCCACACGCGTCATAGGTCATTGCAAAAATCTCCCCCACGATGGAAAATTTAAATCAATTTAATGTGGAGAAGTTGGACCACGAGTTAAAGAGATCCATCATTGGGGAGAAGAGCAGCATTTCACAACCATTAAATGAAGTTACATATCTTTGACTGACCACAGAAACAGCTCTTCCTTACTGATAGGTGGCTGAGGGAACAGAATTAGGATCAAACTATGGTATTTCCTCTCTTTTAGGTCTCTTCAGCTTCTTCCGTCCTTGCAGATACAGGTTTCATCACCCCATGTCTCATGTGCATGAGAATGCGTAGGTTTGCGGCAGTAACGATTTACGTGTGGTTTGGGCTCAAGTCTTCTGAAGTTAAGGAAGGCTTGAGACGGTACTCACTCCATCACAAAACCACAGTAGGAAAAAGTGAGTCACACTACAGTCACCTCCTCAGGTGGACCAGGGGAAGGAATGAGTGAGATGGAGAGACGGGGACAGACAATGACTACAAAAGAAAAACATCACGTTGAATGGTGAGAAATGGGAGAAACACAAAGTTGTTTGTGTCCAAGGAATTGTGGAGTGTTTGAAAAACAAGGGCATGCCACATCAAATTAATTAGAGATTTGAATCATATAGAGCAGATCCTGACACGGACACCAGTGGGAACCATCATTATGGTGTTTCACCGTTTCCTTTCATTCACTTGAGTAACACTGAAAGCACCTATAAACTAAACAGCACTTCCTTTCTGGCATCAGATTGTCATCCCAAACGGGTAAGACTGATTTTCACTTGAAGGAGGTCAAAATGTCGGAACAATATTGTTATATAAAACAAATAGTTGTGTCTCTTATTTAGCATTGGAGCAACACAGCCAATTTCCTATAAGAGTTGAGCAACAAGGATTCTCAAATGAGCCGTATAAAGACATTTTGACTTTCCCCAACACAGTTCTGGCTGTTTACCTGCATGTTAAAGTACAATCATCTCCGGCAAGCATCATTATTGTGCAAGATACTTATACACTAGATGGAAATGTGGGCCTAGATGTGTGTAATCAACAAAAGGGATTGATTTGATCAAGCCCCATATGCAACTAATCATTCACTTTTGAAAGAGAGAAAGAGAGCGAAGGAGAGAAAGACAGACACATGGCTTGTGGCTGACTGAAAAGTGCACTTTTGTGGAAATGCTGCTTTTTCTTTAACATTAATAATGTCAGTGTTCATCATACTTGTTCACCATACCACGGTCTTGTTTGGTTCGATTGAACCAAACTCTAGTTCCTTTCCCCTCTTGGTGCGGATCTTTTGGGCAGGTGTGAATGCAGCAATCGCACTCGGGTGCGGACCAAACAACCGTACCGAGACCCAGCTGAAGAGGTGGTCTCGGGCCGCTTCCAAATGAACTCTGGTACAGCTGAATGGATGAACCAATGAATGGATGACCTTAAGCACACGTGTGGTTTGGTTTATAGTTTCTGGTTCACTTGCAAAAAGGACAGTGTGAAAGCGAATCACACCAAACATTAAACATCAACATTATATTTGGTCCGAACCAAATAAAGTGAACTAGCGGCCTTTCCTCGTGTGAATACACCCTAAATATCCTTGGTGAGAGAGAAGAGACTGTTTTACAAAAAAAAAATATAACCTTAAACAAAATTCGTACTGACTCCAAACATTTTAACAGTACTAATGTATAGGTATTTTTATCTCATACATCTAAAAACATAAAAATAACAATACACATGGTGCCAATGTCAACATCGTTGAGCCATAGAATCAAAATGACACGTTCTAATTTGTTTGGTCTCACTGAGTTTGACAAATTTCACTGTAATACATTCACTTAAGTATTTGTCCCTGTGGATTTGCTATAATAATATCACACACACACAATGATATTTGCCAGCCACAAATGCATTGCAAGATATACTTAAAGATAGGCATTACTTCCTTGAAGACAGCAGCTATGAGAAATGCAATAAACTACAATATGTCTGACCAGGAGTGTGCAAATGAAAGTGAATTGGAAAGACACCATACCCACTGTGAAGCTTGGTGATGGCAGCAACATGCTGTGGGGATGCGTCTCTACATCAGGCCCTGGAGGACTCGTGAGGTGGATGGGAGAAATAAATGTAACAAAACACAGGGGAATCCTGGAGAAAAAAACCTGACAAAGTCTGCAAAACACCTGCGACTTGGAAGAAGATTTGTTATCCAGCAAGACAATGACCCCAAAGCATAAAGCCAGTGCTACACAGGGATGGCTTAAAAACAACAATGTTAATATCCTGGAGTGGCCAAATCCACAGTCCAGATCTCAAGCCAACTGTGAATTTATGAGCGTGCTTGAAAAAGCCTGTCCACTCACGATCTCCATGCAACCAGACAAATCCAGAATAGTTTTACAAAGAAGAATTGGGGGAAAAATGCAATGGCCAAATGTGGAAAAAGATAGAGAGGCACAGTATACAAACAAACTCAAGGCTCAAGCGGACTCAGATGTGTTTCACGTCAAACTAACTAAATTTTGACATCAAAATGGACTGAGATCTGCCCCCAAACCTCCTTAAAATTAATGACTTCATTAGCACCCTGACAACAAAATAATTTCTTAAAGTTTCCTACATGCCGTGGTAAGATGCAATACAGCAGCAAATGAAACATTCACTAGTCCGTTACCACAGCCACTCTGCCCTCAGTCCAATGCCACCACATTCATAATTCACACTTTTATGCACTTTTCTTGTTCAAGGTGTTGGCTTTTTTGAATACAAGGTGAGTTTCTGCTGCACAGACATTCTAGTATAAGTGGTGGGCTTGTCACTTCAGTTTAATCACTGTACTCTATCTCAACTACTGGCCATGATTAGTGAGGTGCTTCCCTTTACTGATAACAAGGATAAAGATGATGAGAAAAAAACTATTAAATGTAAATGAGCCACTATACTTTGAGTAGGCCTCAGTACAGACATGACTGGTTCAAAAGGGTTTGCTTTTAAATACTATGAATCCCTTCTTAAGTATAAATACCTGTGTGATGACGGGTGCTGGGGTGACGTCATCACCACTGCGGTGGCGGGAGCATGTGAAGTCTGTACAAATAACGGTTTTATGTCTCTTTACATTTGCTATTAATTTTTTTGCATTTCTGTTGACTAGGTTGTAGTTTATTAGGTTCATTATCCTTTAATGGTAATGTATAATACAGTTTAAGATATCATGCGGTTTATGTTGACTGCAGACAGGTGCACATCAGCGGTTATCGCAACGTGTTATGTCTACTACTGTTCCCTTATGATATATTTTTCTCATTAACCACACAGAAACAAGTTGTAGTTGTGTTATTTATTATTTCAAGTCTGTATTTATTTTTACATTTGTAAACAGCTACCTTGCATGCTGTGTACTCACCATATCTTGGTCTTGTGACTCCTCAAAGGAAGAGGCGGGACTACAGAGTCCCTTTGGGTTAAACCATTTCTATTAATAAGGAGGGGGCTTAACCTTTGGTAATGCAGACATGAAGAGATGTCTTATGATGTTGCTTACATTTTGCTTATGTTAAAGAATTGCATTTATGTTTTTATGTATTTTTGAAGTTTAATGGTCTAAATGGTTAAAAGAGCTTGTGTTTATGCTTCCAAGTTTTCTGATATTGGTGCCCCTGTAGTTGGTTTGGTCTTAGGTGTAATGAGTCTGTCTTAGGCTATATAAGCCAGTCTAAACTGAACTTTGGGGGGACAAGGTGGGGGCATACTGCTTAAAGTGTCCGATGTAGATTTTGCTACCTGTAGCAATTTGTTTTCTTTGGTCGTTTAACGTCAACGGGGACACGGAGTTAAGTTCCTATTTATTTTTGAAAATATATTTTTTTTTTTTTGTTTGATTAGTTTTCTAATTCGGTTTATATTTTTTTTCCCTCTCTAACTGTGAATGTGTATACCCCTTCTCCACTGGAATTTAATAAAAGTCCACTTTGGATATCTGAGTCCTGAGCCTATCTACCACCTCCCTTTGACCAGCACGGGACACGTTACGACAACCTGTCTGTAGCACAAAAAAACATAAGTATAATGATGTGATGTCAAAATGATGCAAATATCACAATTTTTGGACCAAAGCACAAATACAGATACTGGCACTAAATTCCAAATGTCTTCACAGGTGCAAAAGGGCTTAACTTAGCCAAAAAAATCTTCATCCTCATGTGGTCCCAAACATGCCTTTATGTCTTGCTTGGAAATTATGATTGAAGTTTAAAAAAGTAAAAGAGAAAACAAATAAATCATAAATTTGGTCAGTAGTTTGCTTCAAAAACTTTATTCCTAGACTTCCGTTCAAAAGTTTGTGGTCGTGTTTTAAAAAAAGACGTTTCTTAGGATTTGACGAATAGAAAGTTCACAAACAACAAACTTTAAATCTTTTGTAATAATGTACAAATATTTGTTGCTTTGCATCCTTGCTGACTAAAAGTATTCAGTTCTTAAAATAATAAATTCTTAAAAGTATTGAAATCTTTCTGTCCCCAATCTTTTGAACCGCAGTGATTAAATTTTTCTTTTAGCCATCTATCCATAAAAGCATAAAGAGTGTATTTGGCTTGTTCAGGTGTAGAAAAGCGCACTCCATAGCCTGTAAAATAAACAGGAAACCATGAGGTTTCGCCACACATTGCTGTATGACCTCTTTGAATTCTGCATATATCAGATAATGCTGGAAATTCTGAATCTTGTGATCGCAGCAAACCTGGTCCCCTTGCACAAAGAAATGAATTACTCATAAAATATGCACGGCCCCGTGTTCATATGTTTACTTTGGCCACACGTCGCACCTTGCCGTGAAGCTCTGCGCTGTTACAACAAAGACATTTGTTCTGCATCTGCTCAGAACAATCCCAGTAATTACAGTGCAGTTTCCACCGCAGTTTTGATCCCTAATTGTGGAAAGCCTTATTTCTGACCACACACGAGAACCGTGCAGATAGGTGAACGCTCTCCTGCGAGTAATCACTACAAAGTCACTGACCAAGAAGTTGAAGGAGAGTTTAAGATAGCTATCGTTTTCTGGCTAGGTTTGTGTGTATGGGATAAATGTTGTATGTGTGTGTGTGTGTGTGTGCATGCAGTGATGTTGACATGGTTTTGATTGACCGGAAATGTTAAATAAGCATCTCTGCTATGAAAAGGGTCTCCCTCCCCCTCTCTCTCACCACATGTGAAACCACACAACGTCATGACAACTGCCAAAATAAACCTCAGCATCCTCCAAAAGGAGAGCGTGTGTGTGCGCTTCCCTGCCGTGCAACACGTCCGTGAAGGGGCGTATTTAATAACCTTTTGCAAAATCCCTGAAAGAATGTGTTCAGTGACACCACAGAAATGAATTTCAACTGCCAACAGCTACACCATAACCATCAGAAGATTCTCAGCGATCCCCTAAATTTCTCTCAAGAAGTTTTAAGTTTAAAGTCAAATATTTTGATGAGGAAAAAAACGTTACTTGAGCAGAAAAGGCTTTTCTCAACTTCTGTATCAAGGTTAACCCTTTCTAAACGTTTGAAAGCACTATGCCAATATTTTCCAGTAGCATATTGTGTCATGTTACATTGTTATTAAGCATTTCTGGTCAGATCTTTAACGCTGCAGCTATTAAAGTATAACTCAAAAGCTCTAAAAGGAACAGTTTATTCAAAAATGAAAATCTTTGTGATTTTCTTTCTATCATGGAAGCAGACTGGCCAGACTTTTCAATATAATGAAAACTAATAAGGACTGGGGCTTTCAAGCTTTAAAAAGGATGCAAAACAACATAAAAGTAGTCCATATAGCTAAAACACTATATCTTCTTAAGACATACAGTAACTTTGTGATGAACTGATTGAAATTTATCTGCCGTCAAATGCATTATCTGTCTTTCAAAAACATGCCTTTCCATACTGTAGTAACAAATTCATCCTTTGTACAATTACACTTTACTAACTTGGTTACTCAGCAAATATAAATAGACAAGTCTCTATTAAAAATGTATGTCAATTGTTTTATACTGATGTAAGGTTAGCTTTAGCTAAGCAACATAATCATCACTTAAAAAAAGCTTGCTTACAATCCTACACGTTATAAACCTGGCTTCCGCTGTGATTTTTAAAACATCTCCAGTCTGACAGGACCATACTGTACAGCTTTTGCCAGTTCAGTTCATCATCATGAGTGCCAATACTCATAACCAAAAAGGTATGCGCTTGCATTTATGAATTTAACAAATCCTGACACTGCTACTCATTCAGCAAACCTTGCCATTATAAATATAAGGATGTTCCACTGGAATACCTGGGGCAAATTTCCAATCTAATGTCCAGAATGATTTGTAGCTTAACTCAGAAAATATTACTCTAACATTCTGAATCCAACAAGGTTGATTTACTTGTGTGAAATGTCACTGGTCATGCATGTATATGTAAACAAACAACCACAGATTGGTAAATTTACTTATGATCGTCCAACTTTGATTTGTTGTTAGATGAGCAAGGTCTATTTCAAACTGTATGAGAAAGCATCACATATTTCAGCAACAATATTAATAGGTTACATTACAATATTCCCAAGCAATGGCACTGCATATCAGAAGTGTATGAGTGAGTTGTGTTTCAGCTCTGAACCCATTTTTTAAATGTAAACCATACTAAACTTAGTGGAAAATACTTTGAAAAAAATACTACAATATTACTTTTTAACGCAGTCCATTGAAATATAAGCTTACAAATTCACATATAGCAAACTGCTCACATATTGTCTGGGTCGATGCAAGTTACATACAGTGACAGACACAAGCTGGTGTGAAAGCTGTTGCAGTAACTGTTGAAACAGGCCTGACTTTCAAATTCATTTCAGTGCAAGCAATGTAAATCACCATTATATGAGTAAAGAGGACTTATAGCTCCTCATTGGCTTATGATTTTTACAAACTGATAGCTAAGATCATACGCTTACACACAATATTACATTATGATAAAAGGAGTTTTCCAAAGTCTAATAATGCATTACGTAAGTAATGTACACACCCAAAGGAGAGCAAACGTTATGGCCTTCTACCTTCAAAACTACGCAAAAGGTGGGTGTAAAACATACAAACAATCACAATACAATTCAATACAATAACACAAATATTATCATTATATTTCCACAAGCAAGTTTATAGGAAAGTAAGCCAATGCATCTAACATTTCCCAATCCTTACTATTACTACTTATACTCCTTCCATGCCATTATTACTAGCTTAAAGGGGAAATGTTACTATAACAATACAGGTAAATGTCAACACTGATAGCACCTGTTGACAGCCATGAATGTGAACTATCGTCTCAGAAACTGACATTCAGGGAAATTTTAGTCCCTCGTACACACTTAAAACAAAGATAGTACAATAATGTTCACAGTTTTATGTCATGAGATAGCTAATAAAAGGAAGAAAACATCTCGCAGTGCAGTTAAAGAGATAAACAATGTATCTGCAATCACAAGACATGCAGTTATGCAAATACACTGAATGTCTATATGAATGCTATTACTATTCTGTTAATACAATATGTCACTTTTAAACCGTTATTGCATGAGAACTGTGTTTACTATGCACAGAGATATGAATCCCCACATTGCGAATATGAACTTTGCAATGGTTTTAAGAACGTGCCGTTGCAGTTTTAATGAAGTTTGATGCTCAGTGTTGTTTTATTCTGCATAAACATATCCTTGAAGGCCCTGGCCTGTGATAGCTCTGGTATTCCTATTGGCTGAAAATAAAGTCGTAACACGACTGCACGGAGAGCCCATTGGGTTTCTCTTTTCTGCACGAAATAACGAAACATCTTGTGCCTCACCTTCCAGAAATGTCCTCCGGCTCGATCAGAGGACTCTTGGTTAATTTGGAGCATGCGCCACATTAATTAGGTGAGTAGATCGACACATCTTCATAACTGTTTCTCCACAGCCATTTTTGGGCGAGACCTTAAATGCCAAACGGTGGCTGTTACAAAGTGGAAGTGAGGGGTATTTATCTTAAACGCAATATAGAGAATGCGAAATCAGACATTTTAATATAAAATCAAAGAAAAATTCTTGTAACGCGTAATATTTAAGCAAAACACCATATATATTTGCTTATAATCAAATAACAAAGTTCCACATCCACACCTTTTAAGAAAAATGGTACGGCTCAGGCAACACCGGTTTACTTCTGTGAATACAGCCAATCAGAGACGATTAAAATGTCACTATCCAATCAGAGCACCGCCTACTTTATGACGGGCGTACAGTCGGCTTTTTTTTTATCAGATTCAAGGAGCTGCGGGAATTCTGAGGCGGACGACGTCGTCAGTTTAACAGGGATTATCCTGTAATCTTCTTCATGCATGTAAAGAGATATTGCACCCAAACAATACTAATGAAAGAAGACAAGCGCTATAGGTCTCAGCGGTTATAAACAGCGTTGTATATCTAGCCTACATAGTTAACTAACGTTACATTAGGCTATAATTAAACTAGAAACTAGATAAAATGAGGTTGAAACTGCTGAGAGAGTGAAAGTGAAGGCATGCACAATAAAAGACTACTGGTAAACAAACGACGAGTGGCGGATTTATCAGTCCTATTCACCAGCTCTGCTCTCACTCTGGTGTGTGGTAAACTGTTCTGTGTATGCAGAGTGCACTGTAGACTAAGTGACATATCACTAAAAAATGTTGCTGTTTCACTTATTGTGACATAAAATGGTTGCTTAGCAGAACGTCCAAGCTTCATTTTTCTATACACCAGTGCAGTGGGGTGCAAAATCTAAGATGGCTAGATCATTTAGATTTTTTTTTTTATTTATTATTATTTTTTATTTTGCTTTTATAGTTTTAGTATTTTTTATCGTTTCAAATTTGTATTATAATAATTGTAATGAAAATGTGTTAAATTGCTAAATTAACATAAGAATTTCTTAGCAGGCCTATTTGATTTATCTTCCTTTTGCTGTAATAACAGCCTCACTCTAATAAGTTTACGTGGTCAGAATCACATTTGTTTTACATGCATTAAATAATTTTATGCCATTATATTTCTTCTAAAGCCAAACATTTTGATTCCATTTTTTTTGCAATGTGCTGATAAGCTGAAATTTTCAGAATATTTTTGTTTATTTATCGGTTAGTTTGTCATAGTCATGCATCAATGTTGCTGGCAGTATGTGAGAATGTGCATGTACACTCTCAGAAAAAAAAAGAAGCAAAATTGTACCTTTAGGGGTACAAAAGCTTGTCATACCTTAAGGGGTACATATTATTACTCTAACGTACTAATATGCACCCTTTAGGAGTAAAAAAAGTTGAAAGGTGTCCCTTTGAGGGTCCTTCCCCAGTGACAATCTGTTATATAATTACGCACAAAAGGTACAATTTTGCACTTTTTTCTGATAGCATATGCATAATGTTTAGATAGAACTTTCCACTTGTTTCAAAATGTGAAGATATATATTTGGCCTTTTGGCTTTATTGGGATAGCAAGTGTAGAAAGGAAGCATTAGGAGAGGTAAAAGGGGAACAGGGTTTAGGAAAACCTTGAGTTGGAGACTTAAACTTGGGTTACCCTAAAGCACTGCTAAATATGAAAGCACTTCTCACAAAGCTATGACTCTGACTCAGGGAGAAACATAAACACTTATGTGCTTTAGATTACAAAAAGGAATATATTTGAATAAATTACAAATTGGTATTTAGACAGTCCAAAGTAACCTTGAAAGTAAGAATTTAATTTGTCAAGAACCATTTAGGCAATTGTATTTATATAGGAGTGGCTCACGGTCATAGCCTTTTCCCTGTTTAAACACAGCAGGAGGTTAGTTCACTTTTGTGAACAACATGTGGCCTTGCAAAAAACATCCAGAGAAAGAATTCTCTAGCATCTTCAAATTAGTGTTAACCCAATGTTTTTATTGTGTGCCTTCATATGTCTAGCAAACAGACACATAGCCCAAAATATTTTTCATGAGCAATGGGAAATTTTGCCTTGTGCACAAGTGTACTGTATTGTTACTGACTAAACTTCATACAACCTTGAAGTACTTGAACCGTAATGTAATTTCAGCAGTTTCCTTCATCTTTCTTAACATCAGAACGAGAGAATGTGAGTTCCATAGTTCAAGGCTTAGGCTACTATAAACATAGAGAGAATCAATGATGCTCCTTCTGTTGTAAACAATGAAATTGACTCACCCGCCCTCATTCTACATCTCCTTAATAAATAGCAAAATGAAGCACTTGTCCATTCAAGCCAAAGGGCATCCAGATAGTAATAACTTAAACAAAAGAAAAAGCATCCGTAAGAATCAGATGAAAAGAAAAGGTTCTCTTAAGCTAGTTTGTTTACATTCTCTCTCTTTTCCTCCTCCCTCACTTTTCTCAGGCATATTTGTAATGGTTTATGGATGTCAGTTCTGTAACAGGAGCCATTTGAATGTTTTTGTCTGTGAAATCTGTCATGGTCATTAGAAAGGCAGAGAAAAGGTGAGTAAGTGAATTGTTCCACTGGGGCCAGCAAGTGTGATGACCTGGCTGTTCATCAGCCGTCGAGCATAAAACCGAAAGCTTACGGGATTCTTTTTCACTCGGGTTGATTTCAAGGAAACTTGCGTTTTGGCTTCTTCTGAAAAGCTCTAAATGCCACATTGAAAGTGGTAGTGGAGAGCTTCCTCAAATAGTTATTTTGCAGCCTCCAACTTTGCCCTCTGCCATAGCAGAAGTACACCTGACAGCTTTTCAGTTATATATCATCCACCAGGGTTTTTCTTTTTCGGTTATAACTTTTGATGTTTGTCCTTGGCACCCACAAAGTTGACACTTGGTCCATGACATTGGCTAGTCAAATGCATGTATAGTGAAAAAAGCAGTGAGTGTCTTTTCATTTATTTGGCATGCTTTCCTTCATTTCTTTTCTCTCTCTGTAAACATTGGGTGGTCATCATGGGTTGAGAGGTTGAATCTGTAGCTAGTTGCAGCTTTCATGACTGCTAGACCCACATGCCTTGCCATTTTAGAGAGCAGATGTGTGTGTAAATGCATGGTATTGCTTGAACAGAGGCTCTCTGCTTCTTCTAACTGCTGTAAAAATATTTTTGCAAGAAAAACTTTTCTTCTTGTAATTCTACCTGGACATTCCTACCTCTGTTTCATATCATCCCCTAATATTAACCTTTGATCAAGACTGTGTAATGAGTAGCCCATGTGCCTTGTTTACCGTACATCTCTGTATCTTCTGAATAATATATAATAATTCACCTACCAACAGTGGACATAGTACTTTTTTGATCGGTGTAAAAGAAGAAGTGAGGTAAATGTGAGAGCTTTTTCTTCTTCCTTAAATGTGTACGTGGCAATTTTTGTGGTTTATTATCTAATGATGATTGATATAGCAGTCACTTTAGATTAACACCAACACCTGTCGGTGTGGATGTTGCATAGATAAAATATAAACATTATTACAATTGCACATACATCTGCACTTTGTTGTTTATTATGAGAGAATTTGCGAGTAAGCAGAATTCAGCGAACACGTACACCGAACAAAACTCCGGTGTTTCAGCGATGACTCATCTGAACGCCTCTGATTGGCCATTGCATTCATAAAGTCAACGGAATTGTGTGTGATTGTTATAATGCGCAACACTGTAAAAACAAGGAAAAAGAAATATGATGGAACAAATAAGCCCTAAAATTAATTCGATGGCATTACTAGTCTGTTAATAATAATCAGCCATAGGCCATATCTCTGACTATCGTCAATACACGATACTATCATCTGTCGGCACAAGCCTAATTTGCAATCAGCCATAATTCATTTATTGATATTTATGATTATGTTTACTAAGATAATGTGAGGAGTATTCAACAGGGCATGTGACCATGACCAACAGGTCACCAGCATGAGGCGACCCACTCCATGTAAAAAAAAAAAAAATAAAATAAAAAAATGCATGTGACTGAAGTCTTCCTTTTAATTTTTGATGTGTTTTAATGAGGAAAATACATAGAGTGCACATTTTAAAAACTGTGATACTGAAAAGGAATAAGCATCATGCTAATTCACCAAATCTGTCAACAAAATAGCAGGAATTCTGAATGACTAAATACCTGCATACTAAACATGGAAATCTCTAACCGCTAATGCAAAGGGGAGAGACGCCGGTGGAAAACAAAACTTAGGAAAGTAATAATAGGATGTTCAAATGCCTTCTGTGGAAAAAGTTCCTTCACAGAAAGCACCTGGATAATGATCGTTTCTCTCTTTCTTTCTGTTGGTTTCTCTTTTTATTTCTCCCTTTCTCTCAGGTGTGTTCACATCTGCACCTAAATGTGAAGGATTCTTCGATATGCAGGGCCTGAAGTGTGTGTATGTGTGAGTGTGGGAAGCACATGATTCTTCCTCTCAGACATGCCAGCAAAATGAGCAGAAGAAAGATCTTGGTGTTCCAACATACACAAAATAAATTTTAACTGTGGTTGTGAGGTGAATTTTTGACGGAACATTTGGAATGGATCTCCAGTAATCTGCGTGACAGACTTAGCTCACCCGTACAACCTGGATGATCCAGAAAAAACACACATGCACATTAGTGCGCTTCAGCTATGGTACTATTCTTCCTACGCATCCATTGTTCCCATAAAAGACTCCTGGGCACTCAGATGTTAGATTTTGAGTCACACATGTTTTACAATGAACAAAATATTTAAAAGTACGTGAAAATATATCACTGTTTACACATCTTTGTCATTTTTAGTTAAGCTGCGAAAGTTTTATGCAATATTTGAAATTCTGTCTTTAAATACAGTAATAAGCTTTCAGTAAGAAAATGGGTTTGTGATTGTGGGTTTGTCATGGCACACCTGTAATCATGAATTCTGCATTTAAATTGCAACAATTTTCAATGCATATAAGACTTTTGGATTAGATTTCTGTTGTATGTGTCTATAGATCACACATTCTGCATTAGGTTACAAGCAGAATTTGATTACAGTTTGTGTTCTAAGAATCTGCTGGTTCACTGGATGTTTTGTTTTGGGTGTGGCCAAATTCTCCTGGGCATTATAGCTGCAACCCTGTCCAGGGACACTCCAGAGAAGAGGAAGTGAGATCATAATGACCTTGTTCTTGGGAAGGGGTTGCGTATTGTGATTGACATCTCAATCTTGCCTTCAAAACATTCCATTGTTGGGTCCTTGAGTTTTCCTGGGCTCTTGAATAGTTTTGTCGTCATGGCATTTGTGTTTACGTTTTCCATGAGTAGCAATAACTTCAGCACAGTGCTAGAGCTTATGAAACAAGTAAACACAGATTTTGTGGCTTTGGATTTTTCTGGATCACGTCACAAACAATCAACTCATTTTCTGGCCATGTATCTGTAAGAATTAGAAATCACTTCTGACTCTCAAAAATTTTTACACAGATGTTTCTGCCGTACTAGGAAGGACAGCTTTCATTTAAGTATAAATGTGTGCACGTTATATCCAAAGTTCTTAGTCCCCCCAAAAATGTGTCCGTTAATCCTTGTCATTGAGCTTTGGGGTTATCTGTACACTACAGTGTATGTCAAAAAGTGGACAAAACTACTTCTTCTGGTATACAGATAAAAGATAAAAAGTTTATCCAAGTTTTGCATATAACACAATGTTCTGTAGAACGAGAATGTTCCCCACCCTAAACGTACGGTCACATAAGTTCATTTTCAGCAAAACTTAAAAGGCTCGTTGCCTGTTGTCAGTAGTGTAGCAATATGAAGTACAGCTCACACAAAAGTCACTTTCAAACTAAGCAGTTTTTTAGTTGGTTAACAAAGTAAATCTGACTAACTTGAACTTGTTGTGAAATCTGCGTGGAGGAAGCTTTTGCCCTCACAGGAATTCCTAATTACATAGATTCCAATTGTAATGAATGGATTTTGCTCATGAAAATTTGCCAAACAATCATAAATGTGACCACACCACCACCTGCAACTGACTAGCATTAGCACACAGCTAATTATGTGTATGTGAAATATTAAAACGAAATTGATTGGTTATATTATAAAAGGCCCTTCATTACATCCCACCCAAACTTCCTGTTTCATGTCAACACAAAACAATGCTCGTCCGTCAAGCCTCGTCAAGCTATGGGGTCTTCAAATCAGTTTAGTTTCTGGAAAATGCCTGTTTGAGTTACCTTGATCCTTGATGGTCTGTCCCTAGTTTAAGATTATTACATTTCTGTTTACTGTCATACTGTAATGGAAGATGGCTAATGCCTCATGCTGAACGCATTCCCGAGGGTTGCTTGAGTTTCTAATTTTTATCTCCATTATGATCACCATTCTCTTTCTTTCTTTCTTTCTTTCTTTCTTTCTTTCTTTCTTTCTTTCTTTCTTAGTCTTTAATAGCCTACATACCTGTCAGTTTCTACCATAATCCTCCATTTGTTTTTTAATCTTTCTCTGTTTTCCAGTTGTACTTGCCACCTGTGTTTCTCTTTCATTCTTCTCCCTTTCTGTTCCTCTCTTCTCTCGCCACTTTAAATCACCCATTTCTTCAATGTGTCCGTGTGTCAAATGAGCCTTACACAAATAACTTTAAGCTGATTTTGCCTGCCTCTGTCTTTTTATGTATGTTTTCCTGTTTCTTTAGCAGTCCTTTGCATTTCCATTTCTCTTCCTTCCTTTTTTCTCACTCTTTCAATCCTTTACCCCCCCCCCACCCCACCCCTAACCACATACACACACCATCTTCTCCCTTCCCCCACACAGCTGGCGCCCTGAGCTGTTAGTCCAGATGGTTAGGAGGGGAGGCAGGGGCTTGTTCTCCATGTAGCCCCACAGCAGGCTCTCTGTCCTAGGCAGCTCTGAGTCGGCTCCCCCCTGGACCAACTGGAACCCCCCCCCCCCCCCAATAGCACTGCCAGCATTAATCTCCTAAATGATCCCGCCAGGAGGAGGATCAATACTCATTTACAGAGACGCGGCCTGATCCCTTAATGTAGAGCAGTGAGGATAGCTTTCTACCCCCCCCCCCCCCCCCCCCCCCCACGCATGTTGCTGTCTCTTCTTCTATCTTGTCTCTTCCTTTCGCACTCTTTCTTCCTGTCTTCGTGGCCCACTCCTTCTCTTCCTCTTTAGCCCAGAGAATGAAAAAGGTAAATGGGATTGGAATAGGTAACAGGTGAGGAAATGGATGTACAGTGGAAAAATGACCGGATAATTTGCTTGTAGTATGAGGTCAGTCGCTTTAATGAAAAATAAAACCTCCTTTGATGAAGTCACCACACCGCTCCTGTTAAACTGCCACCCTCAATATGCCCAGTGGATTGAAACCAGCAGCTCTTGGATTGCAGATATTGTTGGGTTTTAATTTTTTCCTGCTGGGTGGTCCCGTCACCAGTAACCAGGAATAGAGGCTACTGGCTTTCAGACTGCTATTTTAATAGCATAGTGACTGAGCGCTTTTATACCGTTTTAATATTTGCAGTAGCATTATTTTTACTCTTTGTTTTCCATCGTTGCAAGAAAATATGACTTCATGTCGAGATGGCGGCATCCAAGGAAAATGGGAATAAACCGGACTTTCCACAGAATAATGGCCCCGTCTTTTTCCAGTCGGTTAGCACCAGCAGAGAGAGAGCGCGTGTGTGGTTTTCAAAACGCCTCATCATTGATCTCTAATGAAGCCTGCCCTTCACTGAAATGCTTTTCTTCTTTTTCTTTTTCCCTTAGCCAGGGAACGTCTGTTTTTCACCTTCACTCTGTCTCTGAGCTTGCCCGTCGGCCCGCCTGCTGGACCATAGTGGCACCTGGAGCCAACTCAGCTGGACAGCTGCTCTGGTCGCTGGCACACTAGGAGAATATAACTGGTGCCTGGTCAAAGACAAGCTAAACCATGAAATAATATTTTACCGTTCCGCTATTCCAAGTCCTCACGAAGTCAGCACATTTCAGAGATTTCTTTCAGGACAGGACCACGTACCAGCGAAATTCCCAGTGAAGGTTCAGAAGGATGATGTTCGTTTAATCCCACCAGAAGCCGCTTACCTAACTTCTTCCAAAATATTTCTTTCTGCAACTCTACCTCAGCTCCCAGTTATTGCAATGGTTATGGCCAGTAGGGGAACATAGCTCAAACCCCTTCATTATGGACAGCCAAACCTGTCCACCCTTTTCCACGTCGCTCTTTTCCATTATATGCAGCATGTGAATAAATATACAGTGGGTACGGAAAGTATTCAGACCCCCTTAAATTTTTCACTCTTTGTTCTATTGCAGCCATTTGCTAAAATCATTTAAGTTCATTTTTTTTCCTCATTAATGTACACACAGCACCCCATATTGACAGAAAAGCACAGAATTGTTGACATTTTTGCAGATGTATTAAAAAAGAAAAACTGAAATATCACATGGTCCTAAGTATTCAGACCCTTTGCTGTGACACTCATATATTTAACTCAGGTGCTGTCCATTTCTTCTGATCATCCTTGAGATAGTTCTACACCTTCATTTGAGTCCAGTTGTGTTTGATTATACTGACTGGACTTGATTAGGAAAGCCACACACCTGTCTATATAAGACCTTACAGCTCACCGTGCATGTCAGAGCAAATGAGAATCATGAGGTCAAAGGAACTGCCTGAAGAGCTCAGAGACAGAATTGTGGCAAGGCACAGATCTGGCCAAGGTTACAAAAAAAATTCTGCTGCACTTAAGGTTCCTAAGAGCACAGTGGCCTCCATAATCCTTAAATGGATGACGTTTGGGATGACCAGAACCCTTCTTAAAGCTGGCCGTCCGGCCAAACTGAGCTATCGGGGGAGAAGAGCCTTGGTGAGAGAGGTAAAGAAGAACCCAAAGATCACTGTGGCTGAGCTCCAGAGATGCAGTCGGGAGATGGGAGAAAGTTGTAGAAAGTCAACCATCACTGCAGCCCTCCACCAGTTGGGGCTTTATGGCAGAGTGGCCCGACGGAAGCCTCTCCTCAGTGCAAGACACAAAAAAACACCTGAAGGACTCCAAGATGGTGAGAAATAAGATTCTCTGGTCTGATGAGACCAAGATAGAACTTTTTGGCCTTAATTCTAAGCGGTATGTGTGGAGAAAACCAGGGACTGCTCAACACCTGTCCAATACAGTCCCAACAGTGAAGCATGGTGGTGGCAGCATCATGCTGTGGGGGTGTTTTTCAGCTGCAGGGACAGGACGACTGGTTGCAATCGAAGGAAAGATGAATGCGGCCAAGTACAGGGATATCCTGGACGAAAACCTTCTCCAGAGTGCTCAGGACCTCAGACTGGGCCGAAGGTTTACCTTCCAACAAAACAATGACCCTAAGCACACAGCTAAAATAACGAAGGAGTGGCTTCACAACTCCGTGACTGTTCTTGAATGGCCCAGCCAGAGCCCTGACTTAAATCCAATTGAGCATCTCCGGAGAGACCTAAAAATGTCTGTCCACCAATGTTTGCCATCCAACCTGACAGAACTGGAGAGGATCTGCAAGGAGAAATGGCAGAGGATCCCCAAATCCAGGTGTGAAAAACTTGTTGCATCTTTCCCAAAGACTCATGGCTGTATTAGATCAAAAGGGTGCGTCTACTAAATACTGAGCAAAGGGTCTGAATACTTAGGACCATGTGATATTTCAGTTTTTCTTTTTTAATAAATCTGCAAAAATGTCAACAATTCTGTGTTTTTCTGTCAATATGGGGTGCTGTGTGTACATTAATGAGGAAAAAAATGAACTTTAAATGATTTTAGCAAATGGCTGCAATATAACAAAGAGTGAAAAATTGAAGGGGGTCTGAATACTTTCCGTACCCACTGTATATATAGGAAGGCAGAGAGCCGAATGCTAACTCTCTTAACGAGATTCTATGGACATTAATGCTATTATTATCTGTTACTCTGTAAAGCCTCTGCACAGCCACAGAGCACTTTGTCCTGTTGAATAATTCACTGTCAGCAGCCATAGGCAGAGCGAACTGGCTTAATGATGAAGGGACAGGCACCTTACTCAGCTCTGTCTGTTGTCTGTTTGATGAAGTGAAAGAGGCCATGGGTTGGAGAGGGTTAGACAGATGACAGGGAGGGTATTTGAGGCTACTACCAGGGGCATTTCTAAACTAATGTTGGGTTTTTCTCTGCAAAGATTCCGCTATGTACTTAGAGGATATTGCTTTCAACACAGAGCTTGTCTTCTCTCTAAACATTCAAAATGAAATTGCCCTGTCATTTGTCTCCTTACCATTGTTTCATTTCCCTTTCCAGTTCCTGTTCTCATGACCATAGCTCACCTGTAGAGCGTTTGCAGATTTGATTAAACATAGACGGCTTTGGAATGTTTAAGAAGGTCATAGTTCTTTTCAGACCTCATTATCTGGGTTCGTTTTATGGAAACAGTTTTCATACTGCAGTTGAAATGCAAGATGAGAACACACAGGATGTTAAAAGGATGAGTCTCAAAAATGACAATTCCTCATATTGTTTCAAACCTGTTGGACTTTATTTCTACTGAGGAACACAAAAAGTTAAGAGTTCATGAGAAAATAGTGAATTGGTGAATAAATTGTGTATTTGAGTCAATTTATTAATCTGATTAACTGGAGCAGTTGGGGGTTCAGTGCCTTGCTCAAGGGTCTCACCTCAGTTATGGTATATCCCCCCACCTACAATCCCTGCCGGACCTGAGACTCGAACTGCGACCTTTTTGGGTTACAAGTCCAACTCTCTATTCATTAGGCCACGACTGCTGATCTGATATTGAAATAATTTACTAATTATTCATGTACTTAAAATTATTATTTTCTGATCTGATTAATTAAATCAAAATTAATCAGCTGATCTGATCACAAACGAATCGACTAATATGATTTACTGGGTGTTTCTCTAACGGAAAGACGCATTCTAAGGATGCATATCTAGGCTGCATTAAGCGCCGTGGAAGGACGTCACAGTTTGAAAGATCCTTAGTAGGCAGTCTTGTGCCCTTCTTTTGGCCTTTTTTGAAGGATGCATTCATGTCCTTCAATCACCCACAATCCTTTACACAGATTCCAGTTCACTAAAAATGAATGAACTGAGAATGAATCAACACTGAGCTTGTTCAGTTTTATTATGTTATTCAACATACGTTTTTTTTTTTAATTAAGGTGTTTTGTTGTAAATGAATCACATCATTTAATATAACATTTTTAAAATATAAAGTATTCTTTAAATTATCATTTTAATAGTATTTTTGTGCCCTGGCTGTAGGGTGGAAACATTTATGACGTTGCCGTGAACACTTACTAGACAGTCTCATTTATAGCATTTAATTCTGAGAAGGACTCTAGCCTTAACGCCTCAGAGGGACTGGTCTAGGAAGGACACATCTTCACTGCATTCCTCCGTTTGAGCAGCCCCCATTGAATCATAAATTAATCAACTGATCTGATTCATTGTATCAAATATGTTCTGAATGATTCAGACTGATCTGTTCAACTCACTCACTTGATGTTCTGGTCATAGTGATTTCCAAATTAAACACTTGCAGGAGATTAAGATTATCAGAGAATATCAGAAAGCTATTTTAGACTACTTTTATGATACTTCTATGGTTCATTTGAATCCATTTTGAGGAAGAAAGTAAGAGATATGGGTTTGGAATGACATGAAGGTGAGTAAATTACATAATTTTCATTTTCAGGTAGTACTTAAAAAGCAATGGAGGGAGGAAATATTGTTTAATTTTACAGTGATTATTTTGAATATTGTTCTTACATATAGACTTGTGCTACATGCTTTGATTTGCAACATATCGTTGTGAGATTATATAGTGTTTTCACTCAATCAGTGCGGACTGTACACTGCAGACCCATGCTAAGTACACCACACCCAGCTGAGATCTGACAGAAACCTGATAGTCATCAGGTACAAGAATAGCGCTACCCTCCACTGCTGCAGCACTCGCTTTTGTGACCTGTAACAGAGAACAGCAGACCTTCAGATGTACCATGTTGGTGCTTCAGCCCAATGTGTCCTTGTGTTCAAAGTTATATAAATGCGCTAGCTTGTGTTTTGGCTGCTGCATTCATATATGCACTTGACCAGATAATTTTTTTTCATTGGGTGTAATGGATAAAACACCTGAAAATCTTTGGGATGCAATTAGGCCTGACTAAACTCATTATCTTAAAAATTTCTCTACATCTAACTTTTCTCTGGCCTTCAATTCCTTTTTAGTTGATGTCAGTCGGACTCTCTCTCTGTCTTTCTCTCTGCCTCACACGCATTCTCTCCCAGTCAGAGTCAGAGGAGTAAACATCCCTGGGGAACAGCGAGCTCTTTCTTTGGGTGGAGGACTGAATCATTGTAGTGAGGGTCCCATGATCCTCCCTGTGCCTTGGGACACACTCTGCATTCCTCCTTCCTACTCAGTCGCACACACGCACACTCGAACACATATTTCCTTCATACTTTAAATTAATATGAATATACAGACCCTCCTACTACAACACATATCTAGATACATTTGAGCCAGTAAACATTAGGCAAATAGCATTATACCTAATGTCACAGTTATTTAGTAAACTGACAAATCTTTTACCAACCTGAAGAACTGTGAAGTGCATTAGATATGCTTAGTTCACTAAAGTGTTTATTCCGTTACCATTAGATGTGCACTCTTTAGTGATAGACAATTTTATTTTCAAATAAAAACTCAGCTACATCAGCCACTGATAACATCAGTCATGTGACATGATGATTAATAATTAAAAATTGAATGGCACTGCTTTGAAGTTCCAAACATGTTCCTTTGAATTCAGTATGGACTAAATAAAAACAGTTATATATAATTCAAAACTTATGGGGAAAACTGACTTCCATATAAAAGATTTAAATGATCTTGTTAGATACAGCCCTTTTGGAATTTTTTTTTGGAAATTTTATCTGTATAGCCTATAACAAATAAGAGATTGGGGAACAGGAAAATAGTCTCAAGGACTGTAAATCAGTACTGAAGTTCTGAATCACCAGAACCCAGTTATATCAACTTAATATTTCATTTTATCTCCTGAAACTAATATTCCAAAATCAACATATTTTTGCAAAAGCTCTTAGTAAAACACGGAATTACAATAAAGTAAGGTTATATAATAAAGTATTTATGGTTAGTATGAAAGACAATGTTTTTTTTTCGACTTATATGTCATGGTTGAGGCTCTTTAACGGCAGGTTTCAAATGTGACATCTTACCCCTTATAGGCTACCCAGTTCTGCTACATATTGTCACAAAATGGGAAAACAATGGTAATGTTAAACACTTTTATGATTAAAACACCCAATTATATTTATTTATTATTAAGTAATTAAATAAGATTATTTATTTCCTATGGCTATGGTTTCCTTGTTACAGTGTAATTATACATTTAAGTACTGAGTAATATTAATTAACTTCATGTACTATATGGATAGGGTTAGGATAAGGTTTTGGTTTAGGGTTACTTGCATGTATGTAATTATCCATAAATTATTATTAATAGTAAGCAGGCTACATGTAACTTGTGTAACAAGGACACCTTAAAATAAAGTGTTGCCTTAAATAGTATTTATTTATTTGATTATTTTAGATGAGAGTACCTCTCAGGTTATAGCCCTATATTTATTTGTTTATTTTAATACAACTACCCCATATAAATGTTCATTAAGGTGACAACTAGCCAGTGCCCCTTCTATAAAAAGTTACTAGCTACATCTTGCTGCGACTAGTTTTGACAAGCAGATTTCTGCCTCGTCACGAATGAGAAAAAGTTGCAGCAAAGATTGTGTGATCATGCATGCTTGTGCGTGTGTGTGCGCCATAAACAGGTGCACGCGTCAAACTTTCCCCGCCCCCATCCTAACTGTAAAAAAACACATCACGCTCGATTCAGGTTTAATGTTTACCGAAGCGCTTTTCAGTGTGATGGGCTTGGAAATGTTTGTTTTGTCCAGACACTCGTGCTTCTTTGGAACTGTAAATCAAAATAGCTTTTCCTCTCCCTGTACATGGACAGGTTGATCAGCGAGCGTTTTGGAGCGCGTGGTGCGAGGGGCGGGAGTTGGCCAGAGACGGGGGTCTGAGCGCCAGAGAGAGAGGTATAGGAGCCAGAAGGTAATGTCGTAAAGCCGAGTGTCGTAAACCAGGTGCAGGGAGGGGAGGTGGAGTAGAAGGGAGGGAGGGGAGGTGTGGGGGCGAGAGGAGGTGACTCTCCAGCAGCATTTAGACACAGCGAAAGGATCATGGCGGATGGCCCCAGGTGTAAGCGCAGAAAGCAGGCGAACCCGAGGAGGACAAACGGTGAGTAAAAACCCTTCGCTTTGCTTGGCGACTGCTGTTTTCATTCAACTCTGGACTCCGGGCCGCTGACAGAACTTCTCGAGCCCCACAAAGTGCTGGAAAGTAGCGCCGTGTTATAGCCCCTATCTAGTGTACCGTTATACCTGCCGCGCTCGCGACTCTCTCACCGCCTAGCGGTGCACAGCGCGAGCACGGACCGTTATACGCAGCCAGTCCCATTCAAGTGACCCTCGCTTTTGTTTCCCCTTTTATTCCCCTTCGCCCTGAGTTCACTTTATAAAGCTTTTGGGTTTGGAAAAATCCATTCTATTTGAATCTGTTACTCCTGCTGGTCGTCATTTTTAGAATTTCCTTTTTAGATTCGAACGAATTGAAACTTCTTTTCTCGCTCTAAATGTACCTGTTTGGTCCGATGCGGGTGATTTGGTTTCACATGAATCAGTTTGAGCGATTGAAGTGGTGGAAATGCTTTCATAAATACGTGTTTGGGAATAGAGCGGTGGCTTGAGAGGATTTTGTTTTATTTTTGTTAACAACAAACTTTGATAAATCTGCAGTGGGCTGTTCCGCTGTCTGCGTGGTAGCAGGTAGCTAGCGAGCTAGCAGAATCCTAAGAATAACCTCTAATAGTAGTATGTGTGTTAACATTTTAGAGTAATATTTATGAATACGTGGCTTTAAAAAGCCGATGTGACAGTTTGGCTTGTTTTACTATCTACAAGTCGCACTTTTGTCATATAGCTCATAAGAAACTGCCTGATAACAGCAGCACGTTGCTCTCTCTGGGTTGCTACTGGATTGGAAAACAGGGGCATGCATGCAGTTCGCGGTGATGTTTGACAGGAAAGTTTTTTCTTGAACTCCGATTGAAGTTTACAAAGCCAAAAATAAGGGTGTGTTTATGTAACAGTCCTGCCAGTCTAGGCGTCCCTGCGGGATCGGGGCTCAGAGAGCTCTGGAGCACGATGCCAGTTAAAGCAACCTGTTTGTGCAGCCAGCCTGCCACATTTCCAGTTGGGTGGTAACGCTGAGGAGAAAAGGAAAGGAATCTGAAGGGCTGTCTGCTGCTAGAACAACTGCTGCAGCCTATATAAGGAATGCGTATACATCCCGAGCTGATAAATCGCGCTGCTGCAGCTGGACTTACTGCACTGACAGTTTATTTGTTTTGGGGACTTTATGCATCCGCTTTGTAATGCACGTCCGTAACTGTGTAGGTTTCGGGTTTATGTGTGGTAAATCGTACTTGCGATTTGTTCTTTTGAATTATAACGATTTATCCGGCAAGCCGTGTCCAGAGGTATAGATGTGAGCCTGAGTAATTTTACGAAGGAAATCGATAGCGAGAAACGCGAGGCGTGCTTTACTTCTCGCTTGCGCGCGTGAGAATATAAACTTGAAAACACTTTTAAAACATTTTTATTCGTCCAAACTCGGTTTTTTAGATCAAAAGTCCACCGTTTTTAATTTCGTCGGCTCATCTGTTGTATTAAGTGTCTTTTTTTGTGAAGAAAGACACTTTTCCTCAGGCTGACGCCATGCGCGCGCCATGTAGCGGATCTCTCAGCGCGCGCGTGTGTGAGCGACCTGTAAATATGTGCTTACCTGATCGGAGGGGAGGATACAAATGTCACTTAGGTTTTTCGTTAATGCCATTTGACCATCTCGCTATTGTTTTTTGCTACCTGAACTTGCTGACAAGGAAGGAATCTTGCTTTTTCTCTCTCTGAGATATATTGTCTCATTTTGAAAGCAGACGGGAGGCGTTTCTCGTGCGTTGCAGCAAATGTCAACTTGTGCAGGTATAAAAAAGATGTATGTGTAGTGTTTTTCGCATGCCTTCTCACTCTCAGCTGCTGTTGTCGTTTGTTTTTAACTGCAGAAGGGATGGGTGCCTGTTATCATTCGGCTTTCTATAGCGCTTACTCTTAAAAGCGTCGCTATAGTGCAAAGAGCATCCTCGGTACTTAAAGGTGCTGGAGCATCGCTCATGATATTTTTTTTTCCAAGCGGTAAAAGCATAGGCGTGTTCTGAAATTGTTTCGAAACCTACAATGATTTTACACCGTGAGGCTTGAGGGTCGTTTTGCAGCGCTTTTCGGTGTTGGGTTGATATAAGTGCTTTGTCATAGGGCGTTTGGCACTGCTCACCGCACTGCAGGTATCCGAACACGGAGACGCACCTGAGCCGTGCAACAGCACCTGCTTGTGCTTATTTTATCATATGAACACCTCCAGATATAGCTTTTGATTGCATGTCATCATCATTTAATTTAAAACTCTGCCCTTCTGTGCTTGTTTTATCATTTTAATCATCTTAATCATATAAACCCACATTAATTTAAGTGTTTCCTCTATGAACGCTCGCAGGCGCTTTATGCGTCCTGACCGTTCATTATTTGAAGTCACGGACTGACCTCGGAGCGCTCCCGGTGCGTGATGAACGCTCCCTGCGTCATTAACATACGCCCCTCCCCCTCCGCGCAGCCGTGAGGAGTGTTGATCAGACCGTGTATAATTGGAATGTGGCCGCCTGAGTGCTTCACCGTTTGGTGTAAAGGCCAACAGTAAATGTTCACTGGAGGCAAACTGTCTTCTAGATGGATTCACCTTGTGTTTACCAGACGTACCTTCACTTTAATTCCCATAATCAAGATGAATGGAATGTTTTTCATTTCAACTCACTTACTTTAGAACTATTTTGAATCAGCCACAGAAGGCTTAAACACTATAAAGTAGTCTATCTTGTAAAGTTATGTGATATGAACGGTACTAAACTGTTTGTTCATAACATCTTCAGCTCTAATTATAATTCACACAACCTTCACCGACTTAACAATCACACCTAATTAAAATCTCCCCCTTAGGTCTTCTATGATTGTGGCTCTTATCAGAAGGCCTAATTGTTGGCAACATTGCTGTCCTGATAAAACACACATGGAGACAGTTTGCAGCAATGAGACAGTTGCACATAAATATACACTTTAAAATGCAAAAGCAAACAAAAGTAGCTGTTTAGAAACATTAATAATTACCAAATACTTTTATTTTTCTCTGTCATGTTGGAAGGTCATCCCAACATAGTAACTCATGTGTCAAATGTTTTTGAAAGATTATCATAGCTCATTAAGGCAACATTATTTGCTTGAGAATTGTATTTTTTATTTTTTTATGATGCTCTTAATTGGTCACATGACTTGCATTAGTGTGAGCTGAAGCAGTAAATATGGCAATACCTATACCATTCTACCAATCTTTCTTTTTTCACTCTCACTTATGAGTCATATTGCAATGATAGAGCCTACCTTCACTGGGAGCATTTCTAAAGGTTACAGTGGTTTCTACACTGGGGCTGAGGGGGAAGGTAACTTTTTTGTTTTCCTGGTGCTGAAGCTTTTACCAGACACTTTGAGCATGTGACAGCAGCACTTCACCATTAGGTGAAAAATCTGTGACTTGCCTGTTGCTTTGACTAAAAGCAGGGTGTTAACCTCGAGATGAGCTGTTGGGCAGGTGAAGAATATTTTACAAGCTAGAGAATTCATTAGTCCTCTCTGACTTTCTACCCTGTAGACCTGACTGAATGGCCTACCTTGAAAACAAAATATTCTATAGAGATACAGAAAAATATAAATTTTTCATCAAGCCTGTAGTTAGGTAAACTGAGTAAACTTGAGGCCCAGGAAACAGCCCACAGATTTGGACTCTCCATCTTGGATTGGAATGCTAAATAGTCAACAGTTTTTCAGAGTATTTAAAGCTGTCTCAGGTGAAGTTATCTGCAGAATGCGAGGAAGGTGAACTGTGTCTAAACATCTTGAAAACTTTGTTGCTGTGCAGTAAAGCCTTAATCAATCTTATTTAAAACACACCTTGCTTATATCACCAACAGCTCCAAAGTCCAACAGAGAGCATCTCGAGTATATCACTTCTGAACATATTCCCCAAATACTTCTATTGATAGAGCTAAGAAGATGCTTTAACTGTGTGCTAGTGTGTCTTTTTTCACCTTTTCGCATGGGACTGGTTCTAACGATGTTCCCAGCCACTTGGGCTTCTCGTGGCACGTAACATGAAGGCGATCAGGGGCTTGAGCTGTAAACGTGAAGGTGCTAATAGTCCGCAAGACGACAGGTGTTGTTCACAGGGCAGCTCTCCTTCTGTCCCTTCCTCCTTTGGCTCTCTCCGAGAGTACTGGAGGGCAATTTGAAACCTCCCAGTTTGGGAATAGAGGAATGTGGCTGACTGGTATTAGCATGGCTAAGAAAATAAACATGGCAGCGGCTGTTAGGCGTGCTGTGCTTTGTAGTGGCTTTCTAAAATGGAGGTTACGTTTCAAAAGAACCTTAGCAAGACTGTATTTTTATTTCGAGATGTTTTAGGGGAAGTATTTACACCTCTGAAATGAGCAGTACCCACAAAGTTTTACCCAACTGCGTTTATACAAATACACCCAATGAATGATGATAAATATTTAGCTTGTTTACTGTCATTACCTTTGGAGAGCTATGGCCAACGTCAGGCTACTGCCAGCTCTGTGATAAAATGGGTGTAGCGGAATTTATTTGGCTGATAAAACTTTAATTACTGCGCTGGGCTATTTCCACACCCTGCACCAGACTTTCTAGGGGTTTAAAGTAATAAACACACATGCTTGTTTTTCTCTTACTCATGCATATTAAGTCGACACTTTATAGTTAGGAAATTGTGCATTATTTTTTGAATGTGTTTGTTTTTCTGTAGGTATATGTGAGTTAAGAGGACTGCTTTTCTGCGGGACGTGCTGCTAGGGCATTTTAAAAGCCATCTGCTAACATTTAGGGTCTCTCCCTGGTGCGTGAGGTTCAGCCGAGGAGGAAATTTTCATTTATCCATCATGCTTTTGTTGACTTCCTCCAAAAGTCCATCTGAAATGCTCTCTCCTCTCTTCTCCGTCCCTCTCCTCTCCTCTTTTGACCCTTTCTCTAAGTCACAGTAGCAGGGTGATGTTTAGTGACCTCTGCCATGGGCGCCCATGCATTGCCTCAAGTATGACTTCACTTTCCCCCCCCGTGCCATTGTGAGGCGTCCAGCGTAACAAATTGGCTGTGTGTTAAAGCCCCCAACACACATACACAAATACACACTGTGAATAGATCTCTTGGTAACAAAGCTCAGAAGCAGCCCTTGTTTTTTTGTCTTACCCCCATTCCCTTTCAGTTTGGAGGTCACATGGGGGAGGGATTTGTTGAAGATGGGGGTCAGTGTTTTGGAGGCCTGCTGAGGTGACAGTGAAGGACTGTTGTAAACTGGCAAGATAGCTCCTCTTCTCTCCCTTCCTGTGCTTTGCATAACAAACATGGCTTCCTTCTTCTCAAGGGCCGGTGTGTGAATGTGTTTAAGCACGTGAAGAACACTGTATGTGACTGAGAACTTGTAGACAGTGCGTGGTGGAGCATTTCTATTTGGTTGAGGTCCAGTTTGTGTTTTCTCTTTCATTGAACACATTTGTTCGCTTCTCTTTAGAAGGGTCAGAGAAGGAAATTGGCCCTTTTTGTTTTGCTGATTAGGTGAATGAAAATGAAAGAAAGGGAAATGGGACTCAATTATAGGCAATAGTGATATCCACTCAGGCCACTCATGACAATACACACAACAGAAGACAGCATGTACAACTTCACACGTAATGTGACTTGCACTGCCCTTCAAAAGTTTGGCATCAGTGAGATTTTTTAGAAAGAAATGCTCTCCAACGCTGCATTAATTTCAACAAAAACACAGTAATATTGTAAAGTATTATTATAAAATTAAAAATAACCGTTCCTATTTTAATATATTTCAAAGTACAATTTATTCCTGTGATGGCAAAGCTGAATTTTCCGCAGCCATTACGCCAGTATTCAGTGTCAGATGATACTTCAGAAATCATTCAAACTTCACTGTCTTTTTTTATTATCCTTACTGAATAAAACTATTTATTTAAATAACAAAAAATAAATAAATAAAAGTGAACAGTGCTGTATTCCTGAGTAAAACAGAATTTTCAATAGGAAATAATGCGGGGTGGGACTTTTTAAATGTATAAATCAAGATTTGGTTAGACTGTGTGGTTAATTGGATTGACATTGTTGAATAATATTTTTCCCCTGCCCATACAGCCTTGCTTACGCAAGCAAACATTTTGTTTCAGAGGTTGAGAAGGCTTTTGCAAAATAACAAAAATGTTTTTTTTTTACTATAACTTGCACTGTTGAATTATTTTCCAAATCACTATATTTGGAATATTTAATATCTAATATCTAAAATATTTAATCACTAATATTTTGGGATATTTATAGTAAATAGTGTCAATTTTAGTTTAATTTAGTCTTTAAGAAGGATTCTTAATGGAATCATCCTCCATTCCGTAAAGAACTGAAATCCGTACACGGTTCATTTCAGGTGCTGCTTAATTCCTGCGGGCCCTGTCCAAATTTGGCTCTCAGCAAACAGCCCTCCAAACATCTCTTTGCTTTTACAAATGGGGATTAATGATCAGGCCGGTCACTGGTCCCACGGAAGGAGAGGAAGCATTACTCCTAAAGAAAAACCTTCTCTTTATTTCTGTCTCCTTCATCTCTCCCTGGTTTTCATTCTCCTCAGAAGAGTCCAGGTTTCATGAACCCCCTTTTTAGCCGTGCACAGTTGTACTTTATTGGTTGGTTTGTGTGTGTATTTGTGTGTGTGTGTGTGTATGTGTGTGTGCATGCTTAAGTGAGCTATTGTGTTTTAAAGCTTCAGCGAGGGGGAGAAAAGGGCTTTTGCTACCTATGCAGCAGGCCACTATCGGGCATAGAGGGGCTTAGCGGCAGAAGAAAAGGACTATTGAAAGAGTGCAGAGAGGGAGGGAACACTCTTTCTCCCGCTGCCTGTGGGAAACTACTGCCCATGCGGAGACACTCATTTACATATGATACATTCTCCTCCGAGAGGAAGATGAGATGTGGAGGAATCCTTGTCTCTGCGTGTCAGTGTGTAGGTGGAGCGTTTGTCGCTTGTGATGGAGGAACAAGTGTTAGTGCCAGTGGGTGTCAACAGCGCTGGTCCGTGGACTAAAATATCCTAAAGGTGTCTAGATGGTGAGGAGAGACACGTACACACTAGTCAAAAACACATCTCAGTAACATTTAAAGACTGAGTTCCGCTTTGATATCCAAATACCATATGATAAGTTTATATCATATAACACTTTATATATGCCCCTCCCTCACCCTCCACCTAAAAGGAAGCTTTTTGTAGAATATGAAAAATTGAGGAATACACAATATGAACTACGCTGTTTTTATTTAAATATCGTATGACATAGGATATTTAATTGTGCATGATCATTTACTCTGTTTTACATTTAGTTATTTAACATGAACTTAAAGTACACTAATAATTTAATAACACTGTTGAATGTAAACTTAAGCAAATATAAATATATTTTTCATTATGGAAATTATGATGTTTTGATGCTGTTGTTCATGTGTAGCATTTAAAATGACTGATTTAAGTTTTTTATTTTGATTTAATTGATTTAATTGAATAACATATTTAGACCATTTGTACGTTTTATTTTCTTTATTTTTATATATTAATTTTAATTTAATAAACATGTAATTCGCTTTTCATTTGTCATTTATCTGCCGTAACATGAATGTAATATCAGTATCAGACATAATTTTAAAATCTGTGCATTCTTGAAACAAGCCACATATTTATTTACATAATCAAACAGGATTTTCTCAAAGGGAAATTTTGTTCATCAGACCATTCTGCAGACAATTTTGTCTTCACAGTAGAGTAAAGTAAAGTAAACCCACACACTAGCACACTTACAGCTCAGCCCTGGAATAGCAACAGCCAGTTAGGATCATTCACAAGCATTGTGCTGTCTGGACACAGCAGCGCACATTCCACAATGTGTGTGTGTGTGTGTGTGTGTGCGAATGATTCTTATCAGTCTTATTTTTCTGTTGTATGTCACTGTGTTGTGTTGATCTCATCTAATAGAGTGTGTATAAAATAGATTCCTTGGAGATAAACACTTCTCCACAGATCTCTTGTCAGCGTGAGTCATATGAACAGGTGTGTGAGGTGTATGACCTCATCTAATACAATCATCTATCCCATCGTGTGTGTGTGTGCAGGCATGGTGGGAAGGTCGCTGCCACATCACACAGGAAATTAAGATTTCACCCCCTCCTTCTCCAGTTCTTTACTCTTTGGGGATATTATGTTTGTGTGTACACCTGTCCAATAGACTCCGATCGGAGCCTGACAACTTAAGTAGCTTGCTCTTCAGGGATAAGTCTACGAGTTTGTGTCATGAGCATGTGCACCTGTTAGGGTTTATTCAGTGCACCTGAGAATATGAGTGCTCGTAATTGGCTTGTGTGGGGGGTAATTTTGTGTGTCTGTTGTGCTGATACATTTATTGTTTTTAATAATATGACTTGGGACATCTCTTAAGGGCTAGGATAGTCATTGGCATCTCTCACCATCTCTCCATCTCGCTCTCTTTCATGCATCTGCTGGCCTTACTCCTAAAGTTTGTGTTTAACTGTTTACATAATATAGGCCTGCTGGTCTTTTCCTGGACTCTGTTTTCAGTAGATTGTGGTGTAATCTAGTAGTTAAAGATCTTGGCCGGTAACCAAAAGGTTGCAAGCTTAAATCCCTAAGGAACGATCCATGAGCGAACACTATTGTGCTCTGGAGCGAGCCACTTAACCTTAGGTTTCTCCAGGAGGATTTTTCCTGTGACTGAAGGTGCAATTACAGTGGTTTTCTAAGTTTGTGATGCCAAGGAGGAGCCCTAAATATGATGATCTCCTTGTGAGGGATCACCTCACTAAATCATAAATGCAACTATATATTTCCACGAATAGGCTCTTTTCACATTTCTGAGGTTCTTAGAAGCAGAAGTTGTCATACTTACGAAAACTTCTACAACAAATATAATTTTGCAATTGCAAAAGAAAAAAGAACGATTGATTGCAGTAAGATGTAAAATTTGTTGTCACTCCCTCTGCCGTTGTATTAGAAACACTCATACAATCAGTTCTGTGTAAAAATGCCAAAGAAAACACAAAGTATAGGCCTAGTGTTAAATGTACATTACATTTTTAAAATATTAAAATCGTTACTAGATTTAATATTTAATCATGTTTAATTGAACACGTCATCATATGAAAAGGGTCCATAAAGACCCACTTACTTTTTTATACATGTGTTACATGTGCTTACTATAGTAATTGCAATAAATTATGCATAATAACATGCAACTAACCCTATAGCAAATCCTCATCCTAACCCTAACCATATAAGTACATGTAGTTAACTGATATTACTCAGTACTTAAATGTATAATTACGCTGTAACAAGGACACCGTAAAATAAAGTATAACCAAAAAAAAAAAAAACATCTTATAAGACAACAAAATTAAAGAATTGTTTCCAAAATTAACATTGTATACTGTACTAAAGCAAATTGTTAAAAATAGTTTACAGACTGTCACAGAGACGGGTATGATATCTGTCAGGTTATAGGAATAAATAAAAAAACAAGCTTTAACATGGTGTAATTCTATTTTGTTCTGTTCAGAGCATAATATGGACATAGCAAAGGATGAGCAATGGAAGTCTTATCACCGCCCAGAGTGTTTTTTCTTTATACACCCCCTGTGTATATAGAATCTCTGCTAAAAACGAAAAGCTGTATTTTTCATTTCTTTAATCTTACCAGCTTCACGCTCACATCCAATCCCATCATCCCCATATTGCATCCATAATAGGAAACAACCTGCAATCTCTCCTGATTGATCCATGAGGCACGGCAGTCTCTTCGGCACAGAAACAGCTCCTAAAGAGCATCAACACACCTTCAGCCGTCACCATTCCTTTTTCAACATTTGCAGCCCTGTTGCATCAGAAAGCGAAATTACAGCTAGAAGTAATGCATCCTCATTTAATGCTTTCAGCCCTTATCGCATCAAAACAATACTAAGAAGATAATGATGAATATGCCGTATACTTTTATCAGCTCGTAGGCTTGCGTGGCCTTATGAATACGGCTCTTATGCCGGCGAGCGGCTGCACTGATAAGGTGATCTATCAAAGTGATGTATGAAATGTCAGGGATGCTGGGAGGCAGCGTGAGATCTCTGTTCTCTGAGGTTCTGAGGAGCTCTGCAAGGGTTTGATGCGTTATGATTTGAGGGGGTACTCGTAATGCGTCTCTATCCACGGCCCCCTGGAGATGTGTGTGTGTGTGTGTGTGTCCTTGTCCATCTGAACTCCCTAGAGAAGTGATTGTATAAGTAGGATGTTAGGTCATACTATGAGTGTGTGTATTAGTCACGTTATGAAAGGCTTTCTGCCAGAGCAAGACTGGTAAACATCTAGAAAGATGCGATGGGGAAAAAGTGTAGCCTTTGCAAAAAATAGCTAAAAAATGCTGAATTGAATATATATGGGCCATTCTACAGATGGTGCAAATTGCTGTCCCACAATCAAAAAACTAATTTCTTAGATGTTTATTACTGTCCTTTTATTATCTATTGAAACCCGCAATAATATATAAAATTTTAGTCAGATTAATATATATATATATATATGATCATCATTTAGTGGGTACTTTCAATTGGGAGGCAACTGTCCGAATCCTAAACCTAACCCCTAAATTTCAACTCATGAAAATTATTATTATTAAATTTTAAAATTATAAAAAAAAATTCCATTGTTGTTTTTAAAAGTATAATTATGAAACTTAAAGTGAATTAAGATGTTATGATAGTTTTTGGTTCAATGTATATTCAAACTAATGAATCCTTCATTTTGAAATCAGTATAATCAACTTTGCTTTTCACAAACAAAAATTTATTAAAAATTAAAAATACAAATCTCATAAATTACACTTCAAATATTGTTAAAAGGTAATTGTTATGGATTTACCTCTGAATTTTTTTTAGTAAAATAGCAAAAAAAAAAAATTACAATCTAGATGTAAGCTAAATTTTAATAGGCCAATATAACCATTGTAATTAAATTATTATTACTGTTTTGGTAGTGACAAATTTGGGGAGAGGACAAATATTCCAAATCCTTCTGAAGATACAATATGAGAATTGACTGCACAGGAAGCGTGTACCTTGGATATTACACTATTTGCATAGATACAAATTTTTTGGAAAAAGGCATTTTTTTCAAGGCGTTTCCAACTCTGACTTTGAACAAATTCTGTAGAATGGCCCATATATATATATATATATATATATATACACAGAAAGAAATGTATAAGTGTTCTGTATTTTATTAATGTGACTTTATTACAGAGATAATAAAGATTTGAGATGCTGTCACCCCAATTAAAATGTTTCTTAGGGGGTCTATCCGATCTGTTAGCAAGCATTAAACATGCCTGTGTGTGTGTGTGTGTGTGTGTGTGTGTGTTGCCAGAAAGGCTCGTCATGTGATGATAAATATGTTTAAGCGGTGTTTAGTAAACTGTTTGTTTCTGCTCTCTAGCTCCATATGTTTGCCTCAGGTCCCCACAGGTTTCCTCTGATGTCATCTGTCCATGTGCTAAATGGCATCCGGGAATTTCTCACCTCTGCTATAGTAATAATTATCCTGGGGTCCCGTGTGAGGGGATGTCATTGCAACATTTCCTTTTAAAACCAGCCTAATGTGAAGCAGATTTGGCTCCACGCTCTCTCTGTACGTGATCCGGACATCTTTAAAGCGGTGATCGTTCACCTCTGCTGGTGCTGTCAGACTCCCCCACCCCTTCTCTGTCTGTCTGCACCTGGCACCTGATGGTATCAGAGCCTCCCACTACATGTTACAGCCAATCACAGCGCAAGGAGTAGTATCCCTCCTGTATTTGCAGTACACAGTATTTGGCCTTGCCAAGTTTACCTGATAGTTACCTGATACTGGGGTTAGACATCAAGAGCAAATAAATGACTTGTGTAATAATCTTGCTCCGTGCCTTGATCTGATTGGTGGTTCATTTCTTGGCTTTCTACAAAGTTAAACTGAAATGTTTGCAGTCTATTTTACATTTATAATATGATGTATTTCTTATCCATCAGGAATTGATTGGATTGAGGCAGAGCAGTTTATTGCATTTGGATTGAAGATTACAAGCATTTTGTATTTGGAATAAAATAACAATCATGTGTAGTCAGACCTAAATTGTGCATTCAGGTCATTTATAAGGTTGATTTTGTGTTGACTTTAAGGATGTGTTTTTGGTCCGTTTTAGTGGAATTTAATTCATCCAGCAGATGCTACAGCATTCAGGTGCTAATGTGTTTTTTTGTTCACTGTGTGTGTTAGCTGTGCTGGCAATGATGCTCTCTGTGCAAACTGGCAGATTAAAGTCCACCTGTCCTGATTCAGGTGTTTGCAGTCAAAACAAACGCTGACCTTGTCATGTTCACCTGTGCGCTGTGTTTACCTGGTTACAACACTGACAAGAAGTGATGACTGAACTTGGGTCCAGATATCGGCTACAAAAAAGAAAGTTGATGACAATCAGTGTATTTTTTTCTGTATTTGCACTTCACATGAGGCACATGTTTATCTCTGTTTTCATTTTAGCATTGATTTAAATTTATTATTAGTAGAAGTGGTTTCAGTAACACTTTACAATATGTGACCACAAAACCTGTCATAAGTAGCACAGGTATATTTGTAGCAATAGCCAACAATACATTGTATGGGTCAAAATGATCGATTTTTCTTTAATGCCAAAAATCATTAGAATATTAAGTAAAGATCATGTTCCATGAAGATATTTTGTCAATTTCCTACCGTAAATACATCAAAACTTAATTTTTTGATTAGTAATATGCATTGCTAAGAACTTCATTTGGACAACTTTAAAGGTGATTTTCTCAGTATTTTGATTTTTTCACCCTCAGATTCCAGATTTTCAAATAGTTGTATCTCAGCCAAATATTGTCCTATCTATCCTAACAAACCATAAATCAATGGAAAGCTTATGTATTCAGATTTCTGTTGATATATAAATGATGATATATACCTTATGACTGGTTTTGTGGTCTAGGGTCACATATGGTTCAATTCGATAATCCATTAGGTATCATGAACTAATGAATAAAATCTTTACAGCATTTATTCATTTGGTTAATTTCTAGTTGTATAAATTAACATCACTGATTGATTTATGAATTAATAATCAACAAGAGATTAAAAAAGATGAAGAAAAGTAGTAAACAATGTTATTCATTGTTAGTTCATGATATCTTTTGCATTAATTAATTGTAATAAATTTAACCTTATTGTAAAATGTTTCTTAGTTTCATTGTTTTGCAATATTATTGAGCTCAGCTACATGTTTTATCCTTAAAAACTCCCTGGGTCCACTTAACATTTTCAGCACACTTTCATAATGTGTTTGAAAACGTTGTTAGACCTTTTTGTTCTCACAAAGCTTTCACAGTTCTTCTGCAAGTCCCAGCTTCCCTGAACAAATCCACTACACTTTTTCAATGTCCTTTAATGTTCCCGGCCTCCCTTAACACTTAAATAACATAATCACAGTGCTTTCACAACATTTTCCCTGCTCTTACAGAGTACGGCAGCTGCTGCTCGACTCCCCGTCCAACTACAGCAGGTGCTGCAGGCTCACAGGAATTCCGCTACACGTCTCATAAATAACACCTGACAAAAGAGAGAGAGACACAGCGAGGGTGGAGACATGGTACCTTTGATGATTTGGAGTGAAAGACTTCAGCAGACATGGATTCTGAATTACTTTGCTTTAAAATACAGGGAAAAGAAACAGGTCAGTGAGGCAGAGGAAAGGAACGAGACTCTTATAACTGTGCAAATGGAAGGATGCATGAGGGTGTGTCTGCATAGAGAGAGAGAAAAAAAGATAATGCATGACACTGGCTGTGGCCAAGACCATGGGCAGCTGTCTTGCTGTCCAGTTAGCCAATGACTAAACAGCAGTTTTTGTATGAAGGCACCTCCTAAGGAAACTGCTTTCAAAAAAGCTTCCAAGTCATAGTGTCATGTCAAATTATAAAGATAGCTAAGCACATATTTAATGATTAAAATACGTATTTCTCCAAAGAAATTACATCAAAAGTTGGCAAAAATGTATATTTATGAATTATATTGCATCTTTTAAGACGGATAAACCACTCGCATATGATTGTGAGATATCATAGGCAGGCATATACAGTACTTTTCAGGTTTCGAGACTGAGAGAGGCAACGAAAAATGTAAAAATAAAGCTGAGATTGAAGATTTCCTGTGGATCACGTGGTCTAGTATACCTTCAGGGGATGTCTTGTGTTCAGTCATATGCAGAAACGTCAAAACTCACCTATATGTGGAAGAAATATCTTAGTTTCAATTTATCAGTTGCCTTTATGAGCTCACCAGCTCAGTGAGAAACAGAAAGACAGTATGAACCTTCAGACTGCATACAACCATTGAAAAAAAAACATTGTTTTCATAATTTGCCAATTTTGTATTTCATCATGTGTCAATTTTTTCTCGCTCCCTTAAATCAAGCTTTTAAGCTTGGTATTAACTGAAAGCATAGAGGTCACAAAAAGGATTTTTTTTTTTAATAAAAGAAAAATGGATGCGTTTGGTTAATGGATGCAGACGAGAACATGAAAGAGTGCTTGTGAATTCAAATCAAATGGCGGGGAGGGCATTGTTCTCTTCTCTAGGAGTATATAATTCCATAAAAGAAAACCGGGCGACTGTGTTAATTGCGCTGTTAAAAGCTGCTAACATCGTCAGGAATGACATTGAATGAGTGTCTCAAAAAGTGGCGGGATAATAATTAAGAAGTGCACATTAATCAGGTTAGATTGGGCATGAATAGACATGTGTAAAGTGATTAATTGAATCATTACTGCGGTCCTCTACCCCTGTTTTGCTTTTCTCAGAGGTTATTTACAAAAGGCTGAAGTTACTGATGCTTGGACGTGGCATATTTTCAGCTAAATGAATCATTTCATCAAGCTGTCTGTAAACTCATCCTTCGCTGATGGTACCAGCTGGAATCGCACTCTGTTGGGAATCTTAATTTCAGTTTGAACATAAGCTAGTGATAGTGATTGTATTTCTCATAGAAATGAGGAATCAGCCATGCATGTCGATGCACATTTTGTGAAATATTATTCCAATTAAAATAACTGTTTTCTATTTAGATATATTTTAAAATCTAAATTATTCTTGTCATGGCAAAGCTGAATTTTCAGCAGCCATTACTCCAATCACGTGATCCTTCAGAAATCATTCTAATATGCGGATTTAGTGTTCAAGATGGTGAATGGAACAAACGAACAGCATTTATTTGAAATAGAGATCTTTTTTAACAATACAAAAGTCTTTGCTGACACTTTTGACAATTTTATTTTATTTTATAGAAAGTAAAATGCCACATGATATTTGTGTGGACGTTTCTGAGTGAAGATGCAAACAAATCATCAAAGTGACTGATTCAGATGGACTCAACTCTTTTTGCCATTTTAGTAAGATTTAAATCTGGGACACTATTAAAATCTCATTGTTTCAGCACTCTCAATTCACAGGTTGTTGACTAAAATAGTTTTATATATACTGTAAATGTATGGTCCAGCCCTAGGACCCAAACATACCCTAGGTGACAAGTCTGTTCCTACTTTGAGTGACCCCCATCCAGGCCAATGCAAACAAAACCAGGAAGAGACAAAGACAGATTACTTACCCAGGATGCACAACCCCAAGGTCCTGCCCCCTCACAGCAAAACAAAGTAACAAAAAAACAACACAAAGCAAACAAGGAAGTGCATGTAACTTTAGGATAAGTGTGCGATTGCTGCAGACGTGACAATGGATTTAGACTTTTAACACTGCATAAATTCAATTATAATTTCAGTATTAATCAGTCTGTCTCTCTCACAAACATGGTGTTGAAATGCTCCTGTCACACACTGGATCTCTGTTTCATCCAATTCCTCTCACTTATACCAAAGTCTTGCAACACTGATTTTGAGGCAACACTGTGTGCATGCCAACGAGCCTCTGTCTCCTTTTGTGCTGTTTTCACTGACTGGCCTTATTCACGCGCTGGGATAAATAAGCCTCATTCATGACCGCTGAAAGCTTGAGTCTGCCCTCGCTGGCACAGACGGCTCCTCTGCATGTTCCTGCCTGGCATCCCCTCGCCTAAGTGGGCACTGCCAGCCCAGCACACTGTCCTGCTGTTCTGATTGTGCTAAGACGATCAGTAAATGAGAAATCAAGCTTTGGTAAGACTTAAAGGGATAGTTCACCCAAAAATGAGAATTCTGTCATTAATTACTCACCCTCATGTTGTTGCAACCTGTAAGATCCTAATTCATCTTTGTTCATCAAATTAACATATTTTTTATGAAGTCTGAGAGCTTTCTGTCCCTGCATAGACAGGAACACAACTGACACATTCAAGGCTCAGAAAGGTAGTAAGGACATTGTTAAAATAGTCCATCAGTGGTTCAAGCTTAATATTATGAAGCTATGAGAATGCTTTTTGTGTGCAAAGAAAAAAAAGACTTTATGCATCGTGGTTCTCTTGTGACAGAAAAGAAGAAGTCTTTATTTTTGTTTTCTTTGTGCACTAAAAGTATTATCATAGCTTGGACCAAAAAATGTTCTTTTGAGTTCCACAGAACAAAGAAATTCAGATTTGGAACAACATTGTGGTGAGGAAATTACAGAATTGTATAATTTCTGTGAACTATACCTTTAGGAATCACTATTTGCATAAAATTGAGTTCTGCTCAACTTTTATTTCATAACTAATAGTTGCTTGTGTTCGATGAATTACTGAAAATGAATAACTTCAGCTCTCTTTCTCACTGCAGATTGCCGTTTTGTTGATTTAGAAGTCTCGTTTACTGTATATCTTCCATTTGACAAGGAAGTCAGTGTCTTCCAGAGTTTAATGTGTGTGTTATCTGAAAAGGGGAAGAGAGAACTACTATTAAGCAATGGTTGGACAGGCAGAGGACTTTAAGAAAGAGGCCAGAAAAAGAGGAATGAAAGGAAGAGGGCAACAGAAAGGGTGGAGAATGGGAATGCACCCATGAGATAAGCGTGTGAGACTCACATGGTTGGCCTGTGTGTGTGTTTGTGTGTCTGTGTGTGGGTGGATGATTTGGTTTGTGCATGCATTCCTAACCTCCACCTGAATGCTGACCTTACTCTGAACTGGACATGCATCATTTTTTCTCATCAAAAAATCTTGTTTACCCTGCACACCCAACCCACTGATGCACATTTCTTCATAGGCATTAACATTTATCCATATTTCTGGCTTAGATGCAATAAGATAAAGGGCGATTAGATCAAAAATCTGGCTCAGCTGGGACAGCGGGCACAATAGGAAAAGCGCACAATGGAGGACAGGCTGGTTTGAGACCAGACGCTGAAGAGAATTTACTCGTCTCTTTACCTACACTTGTCATTTTTGTGGCATCGTGTCTCCTGAGGATCACATTTCAACCCTCAACAATGCGAGTAAATCACTCGCATATGCGACTAATCTTCATTCTGGGCGACTAAATGTTGTCTAATATTAGCCAATGGCTAATAAACTCTCAGATTTTACTCGCCAGTGTGTGAGCTGGAGGCTAAGTATTAGTTTAGTACAGAAAGCACGCCGTCGCTTTGGTGAGAGCAAGAGAGAGTCTTACATACATGAAGAATTTACGCGCGACATGTAAACGATATTCTTTGTTGTATTTTCGTGTCAAAATAACGGAGTTCCTTTGGATTTTTTCAGTTTTTAAGAGCTGCCGGGTTTTCCGGTAGTGGGCGGAACTAATGCGCAAACGGCAATCTCATTGGCTGGTGCTCACCTATTATCGTCCCTTTTTTGATTTCAGCGAATCAGTTCGAGTGAAAGCATTAATATTCATGAACCCAGCAGCTCGTTAATCCTTAGTGCGTTTTATACTGTTCTTATTAGCAGAATTCGTATTATTATTATCGTTTTATCAGTATTATTGTTAGTTTTTCCCCCCATTTGTTTTAACAGAAACACTGAATGACCAAAAAAGCACCACCAGTCCTAAATTCAGTTAAAATGTAAATGGTTACAAAGTTTTAATTCTAATTACTAAAGTTCTATCATTAAATAATACTTGATTATTATAATGTCATATTATACATATTATATAATGATTGACTGACTGATGCTAAGAGTGTACTTTCAGATATTTAATAAGCTGTACCATTTTACAAACATATACAGTAGGCTATATATATATATATATATATATATATATGTGTGTGTGTGAGTGTGTATGTATATATATGTATATATATATATATATATAATAGGCCTAGTGTTATTAGTCTGGCGAGTAAACAAAAAAAATTACTAGCCAATGGCAATTCAATTGCCAAGGTGTCTGTAGAGGGTTGCATTTGCTGGTAGGGCTGGGCATCGTTCAAAAATTTTCGATATCGATACCGATACCAATACCTTGAGTTCGATACCGGTTCCTGAACGATACTTTTTTTTCGATACCAATTTTATGAAATCAGTTTTAATAAGATTACATTATCTCAAAAAACTTTTTTTTTTAGCTTTGTTGACATTTGTACAGACTCAAAGCCTCATCTCCTCAGCCACTGCACAAAGGAACAAAATATATCCAACACAATAAATCAGTGCAAATAATTTTAATAAAGTTCAAATAGTTTTCAGTTTACACATCTGTTAGGCTACGTTTACTCTAGTGCGTGTTTGTTTTAAAATGCATTGCTGAGACAAAACCATAATTTCTATTAATTTATTCTAGGTTGTTAATGAGTTCAAGAAATTTAAAATCTTCATCCACTTTCATAAGTGGGTGTTTTATTTTCTTTCACCATATGTTATGTTGTTATTAAATTCTGGTGTAGTATGTCTAATTATTTGAATGCATAAAAACAACTTAGTTTATTTAAATTTATTCTTAAAATAGCCTTATGAAATGTTTTATTTTTCCTCAGAGATTCTGTGTTCTGTATCTGGTTTTCAAATGAAGGCATAAAACATTAATTTAATTTATCTTTAAATTATTTAATAAATAAATAAGTTTAATAAATAAGTTTATTTATTTTGGCAAACAAAGGGGGTTTACTATTAAAAATTAAAACATGGAAGAAATGTTGTGTGATCATTACAAAAAAAAAAAAAAAGTTTTAATAATTTTAATAGTAGCCTAGTACCTTACAGTTCTGTGTGTATATGATATGACGCTAGATTTACTCAAATCAAATGGTAAAATGCTCATGAAGTGACTCTCAGAGCAGGTCTGGAGATGTTGTTCATGTGTTTATGTCCTCATTTGTGAGACGGCAGACGCTGAAATCACCGCGAGCGTCACGCGCGCTTCAGTCTGTGTGTAGTGATGGCGTGATATAAAGAGCGGACTGCTCCGTACACTTTCGAATCGCTCTCACGGATGTCAAACTGATCAATCAGCGCCGCGTCGCTTCTAGTCAAACGCACCTAGTGCTGCAGGCTTATTGGCTCATTGAAGTTGATGAGATTAACCCCTTAGGGGCGTGTCCACAAGGGTGGCAACTGCCACCCTAAAAATGAGCTTTGCCCCCTCTTTGCTACCCCAAGTTTAAAATCCTGGACACGCCCCTGCTTAGGTATTGAAATTTGGTACCGAACGACAAGATGTTTTTCAGTACTCGGTGGTATCGAGGCAATTTGGTCTGTGCCTAAAAAGTATCGAACTCGATACCCAGCCCTAGTTGCTGGCCTTTTTCCACCCATATTTTTGGTCTTGCCATGACTCCGTTTACCACGAAAGAGCACTGTCAGAAAGCACAACACAAGCTGAAAATTGAACCGCTGACAATTAAGTTTCACCAAGCTAAAAACCTGATATGTCTGGAATAATGAGAGCGATTAGGGATGCCGTTAGCTGAACTGAAATCTCTGAAGAGTGGTAGAGGGGTCTGGGCTTGTGCCAAGCAGCCGAGGCAGACTGTACTTACCCTTTAATTTAGCCTTTGTGCAGCCAATGTGCCCTCAGCCTGAGCTGTCATTTAGAGCTGAGCCCTCTCTCTGTCCTAATCGAATCAAAGCCTAATAAATCTATTAAATCAAGGAGAATCTCTTTAGCCCTACAGACGCTGGGAATGTCTAGATGTTTATGGCCAGTATGCCATGTTGGACCTTTGGACTTCACAGCCATTAATTCTCGTCTCCTGCTTGATGTGAGGCGATATTGGGTTGTTTCGAGAGATGCTATTGGTGGATAATTTAGCTTGATGTGGCCAATCTGTCTAGTGTCACTTTTTTAATTTCCTTTCTTTTTTTCTTTCTTTAATTCTTTTAATTTTCAATTATTTTAGCTTGATTGCAGTACCAGAAGTGGGATAGATAGATAAATATTTATGATTAATATTTTTTATTAATTTAATATTAATTTGCATATATATGCATATAGGCAAAGTATTTAAGCATTTGACAATTTTGTTAAAAAATTGATTTGTCAATTATTGATTTGCTTCTGAGTTGAGTGTGTATATATATATATATATATATATATATGTGTGTGTGTGTGTGTGTTTTGTGGCCCTCTCTCCGCATCTCAGGCATGCACCAGGTTGTCCCATGGAGTCGTATAGCACTGAAGCATCCCATTTAGAGAGATTAACTCACAACAACACCATGTGTAATGATGATCTTGTGGCCTGGCTGGTTATTAATACGTAAATACGGTGGATTAGTCTGCTCGCAGGCTCGCGCTTGGAGACCAGGATTACGGAAAAGCGCAGGAGTTTTGCTGCATGCTGCTTGCCTCATACACACGCACATGTACACGCAAATACACAGACCACCTGAAGCACCCAGAAAGAGGATGATTAGTCATGGTTAATCTTCTCTATTGAGGTTGATCTCTGTATGTCTGATGCCACCCCTCCCCCAATTACACTCAAGTACGGCTCGCCAGATAACGTCCAGGTCAGACACGCACACCCACAAACACACTCGCAGGCTAAGCCTTTACATTAGATGCTGCCCACAGGATTGTTTTAGACCCTGCATTACACATGGACTCATAAACACTGAACATTTTAAAACCAGATGGATTGAAGGACACTGGAGGGAATCTGCATCGTTTTCCTGCTTTGATAACTGTATGCTTGTTCGAATCAGCCATAGGCTTCCAAACTGGCTCACATCAAAAGCCACGTCTCTCCCGTCACATGGTCTGCACAGGAAACATGATAATAGCTCCAATCATGCTGATTCAATCAGGGCTTCTCCTCAAGCATTCTGGAGCTAAATAGTTCCTTGTTGACTACATACGCTCACAACTCTGCAAAAACCACAGAAAACTAGAATCTGAAGCTCTAGGCTAATGTACGAGAAACATTAGGGAACAGCAATGGGAGTCAGTAAAACCGCTCTGTTTTTTCTCAGGTGTTTTCTTTTAAGACAACGTTAAATCAGTATTTTTTATGTTGTCAATAATGTCAGATTGTGCACGAATGATATTGTGAAATAGTATTGCATTTGTAAATAATTTGTTACATTTACATTTATGCATTTAGCAGACGCTTTTATCCAAAGCAACTTACATTGCATTCAAGTTACAGTTTTTACATTTTATCAGCTCTTGCTTTCCCTGGGAATCGAACCCATGACCTTAGCGTTGCTAGCGTCATGCGCTACTATTTGAGCTGAATGTAATTGTCTTAATTTACTAGAAAATATTCGAAATTTTGGGTTTGGCTTTAACTTTGTTGGCTGTCTGTTTAAAATATTTGAAAGTAAAACTAGAAAAAGTTTTATAGAATTTATTATAGAATTTATTTTTGTTTTAATTTCATAGAAAATAATCAAAATATTGGGTTTGGCTTTAACGTTCTTGGCAGTTTGTTTATTATATTTAAAATTAAAACTAGAAAAAGTTTAAAATATTTTATTATAGAATTTAATTGTGTCTTGATTTTATAGAAAATAATCAAAATGCTGGGTTTGGCTCTAACTTTCTTGGCGGTCTGTAAATATTTAAAATTAAAACTATAAAAAGCTAATATATTTTTCTATATTATCTCAATCGAAGTTATCCAGTCAATTCACGATTCATAAAATCCATTCATGCCATCTGTACTCCATTATTTCTTGTTGAATATTCTGTTTCACTTAGTAGTAGGGCACATTATGTATGTTAAGTCTGCTGCAAATGGCTTTACTTTTAAAGGTATTGGTAGAGTAAGTAAGTGATAATGTACAGTTGGTCATTATCACAAAATACCCAATGGTGTAATCAGGAACCCAATGCAAAAGCATATTCGTTAATATGAGCTGAAATTATTTCCTTATATAAAAAGCAAGATCACATAATAGAGACATAAAGCTAGCACGGCAATGAAGGAAATCGGTGCTCAGGGACAATGCTTAATTATTCAGTTTAGCCACTATTATAGAAAAACATTTGACTGCAATTGACCAATGAGAATCAAGCTGTGTAATAATGAACCAAAATCTATTTTATGCGCCCAATTGTGAACTGACAAGGAAGAGAATTTAGTGAAGGCTCTGTGCAGATCATATTTCAATCTCTTCTCATGGTAACAGATTCACCGGGGCCTTGTGTAACCCGTGTCCGTGACTCTGCTGCTGTGGGTCGGCCGTGCGATTAGTGCAGCTCAATCCATCTACGTTATGGCTGAAATAGCTCCACATGAAGTAAGCACAACCTCCTGACCCAAAAATGAGGGCTTAAGAGACCAGCTGTGTGTGTGTGTGTGTGTGTGTGTGTTCGCCTGGGAGAAAGAGAGTGCATGATTCAAAGGTTAAACCTTTATATGTGTGTGTGTGTGTGGGAGAGATTTGTAAGAGAGGAGAAGAACAGGTAAAAGTGTAGCGATAAACCCTATTTATAAGTCCCTCTTCCTTCAGCGTCTATCTCTCCTAATCACTCTCTCCTTTGTCTTTCCGTTACCTTCCTTCCTCTCGCTGTGCTTCCTCTCCCTCATTCACCAGTGCGCCTCTGTAAACGTGTATTAACTGCATTTGTGTACCTGAGTGGGGTTTTATCACCTTTTCTTCGCCATCTCTGGTTTGTTATCGTGCACGATTAATGAGGTCGTTGTACGAAATAACGCAGACTAACTGCTAACACATTTATCCACCCTATCCCATCATCACAGGGGTGTGTCGTCCTGGAAAAGGTCACAGGAAACAAGAGCGCAATAGTGCACCAATTAAACAAGCACTCTTCATACTGTGTGTGTGTGTGTGTGTGTATGTGTGTTTCCATCTACTCAAAATGTACTCATCTCCTCTTTTTTTCATTCACACTCTCACTCACACTCCCACACACTCAGGGCGGCATCATAGACAATCATCATGTCTGAGGACATGGCACAGGAAATCAGGGTTGTCTTGGAAACGGGGCCTTATTGATTAAGTGGTCATCATCGCTCAGCACATGCGGCTCAGAGGTGGACAGGGTTGTCCAACTGTCTCCTCTTTTGTTCTGTCTTTCGTTCTCCATCCATGTTTCTTTTCCATTCTTCCTCATCCAAATCCCCACCAGGTGTTTGTCTCTCCCACTTGGGTAATTTTGATATTTAATTGTCTTGTCTGTTGCCTTGTTTTTAAGATTGATGTTTTTGTGTTGATATGAGTTGGTGTAGTGCTCATATAGTACCTTTGGATGGGATACTATACTATAATATATATATATATATAATATATTGTCAAAAGTATTGGGTCACCCCCTTCTAATGAACATGTTTGACTACTTTAGTAATTTCTATGAGTACAAATCTTAATGTTTAAGCATATAATGATATTCTGCGGACTTGTGTGCTTCTAATTTTATAGCATCAGTTTGGACAGGACCCTTTTCTATTCTAACATGACAGTGCCTCTGTGTATAAGGCACGGTTCAAAAAGACATGATTGATTGAGTCAGTGTGGAACAACTTGACTGGTCTGCAGAAAGCCAAGTCCTAATCCCAGCTGAACACCTCTGGTGTGACTTTAAATGCAGATCACCAAACACCAACGACTTGTATAGACACTATAAGGACAAAAGTGTTGGGACACCCCCTTCTTTAGAACAGAAAAAGGCACTAACAAAACTGTGGCAACAAAGATGGAAACATAATTCATGTATTTAAAAATTGTATTTCCATCTCTGTTGCAACAGTTTTGAACGTGTCTAAAATGACAGTACCCTTATGTACAAGTCATTGGTGTTTGGTGATGAGTTTTTGGCTCAAGGTCTGCATTTAAATTCAGTCATGTCTTTTTGAACCGTGCCTTATACACAGAGGTACTGTCATGTTAGAATAGAAAAGGGTCCTGTCCAAACTGATGCTATAAAATTAGAAGCACACAATTCCCTACAATATTATTATATGCTTTAACATTAAGATTTGTACTTATAGAAATTACTAAAGTAGTCAAACATGTTCATTAGAAGGGGGTGACCCAATACTTTTGGCAATATACAGGTGCATCTCAATAAATAAGAATGTCGTGAAAAAGTAAATTTTTTCTCGTAAGTTATTTCAAAAAGTGAAACTTTCATATATTTTAGATTCATTGCATGTAAAGTAAAAAATTTCAAAAGTTTTTTGTTTTAATTTTGATGATTAGAGCTTACAGCTGATGAAAGTCAAAAATCAGTATCTCAAAATATTAGAATATTTACATTTGAGTTTCAATTAATGACCATCCCTACAGTATAAATTCCGGGTATCTCTTGTTCTTTGAAACCACAATAATGGAGAAGACTGCTGACTTAGCATTGATCCAGAAGACGAACATTGACACCCTCCACAAAGAGGGTAAGTCACAGAGGGTCATTACCGAAAGGTGTGGCTGTTTACAGAGTGCTTTATCAAAGTATATTAAATGCAAAGTTGACTGGAAGGAAGAATTTGGGTAGGAAAAGGTGCACAAGCAACAGGGATGACTGCAAGCTTAAGAATACTGTCAAGCAAAGCTGATTCAAACACTTGGGAGAGCTTCACAAGGAGTGGACTGAAGCTGGAGTCCACGCCACACTCAGACGTCTTCAGGAAAAGGGCTACCAAGCCACTTCTGAAACAGAGACAACGTCAGAAACGTCTTACCTGGGCTGGGGAGAAAAAGAACTGGACTGTTGCTCAGTGGTCCAAAGTCCTCTTTTCAGATGAAAGTAAATTTTGCATTTCATTTGGAAATCAAGGTCCCAGAGTCTGGAGGAAGACTGGAGAGGCACATAATCCAAGCTGCTTGAAGTCCAGTGTGAAGTTTCCACAGTCAGTGATGATTTGGGCTGCCATGTCATCTGCTGGTGTTGGTTCCACTGTGTTTTATGAAGTCCACAGTCAACGCAGCCATCTACCAGGAACTTTTAAGAGCACTTCATGCTTCCTTCTGCTGACAAGCTTTATGGAGATGCTGATTTCATTTTCCAGCAGGACTTGGCACCTGCCCACACTGCCAAAGGTACCAAAAGCTGGTTCAATGACCATGGTGTTACTGTGCTTACTGTACTCGCCTGACCTGAACCCCATAGAGAATCTATGGGCTATTGTCAAGAGGAAGATGAGAGACTCCAGACCCAACAATGCAGATGACCTGAAGGCCGCTATCAAAGCAACCTGGGCTTCCATACCACCTCAGCAGTTCCACAAACTGATCACCTCCATGCCACGCCGAATTGAGGCAGTAATTAAAGCAAAAGGAGCCCCTACCAAGTATCGAGTACATATATAGTAAATGAACATACTTTCCAGAAGGCCAATAATTCACTAAAAATGTTTTTTTATTGGTCTTATGAGGTATTCTAATTTGTTGAGATAATGAATTGGTGGGTTTTTGTTAAATGTGAGCCTAAATTATCACAATTAAAAGAACCAAAGACTTAAACTACTTCAGTCTGTGTGCACTGAATTTATTTAATACACGAGTTTCACAATTTGAGTTGAATTACTGAAATAAATGAACTTTTCCAGGACATTCTAATTTATTGAGATGTACCTGTATTAGGGCTGTCAACGTTAACTCATTAATGCATGCGATTAATCTAAAAATTTTAACGCGTTATTTTTTAACGCAACTTAATCGTTTGATAAGGTTTGACCCCAACTTCTTGCCGTCATCGCAGCGTGGAAGGTAATCATTACCTGCGTCCCAATGTGTACACTATCCATCCTAAATCCTATGTGATATTAGTAATTTTCAATACTATTTAGGGCAGATAGGGTGGATACATGCACATTGGGATGCAGGGATTGTGTGATTATGAGGCTTGACAACAGTGAAGCTAATGCGGAGAGGGAGAGCGAGTGTGTCCGAGAGATATGCATACTCATATTTGATAAGGGTACAGCGAACAAGTGTTGCCAGGGTTGCGGTTTTCCCGCACAATTTGGCTATTTTGAAAATACAGTCGCGGGAAAAATTACAGAGCCGTGGGTTGCGTTTTTTTGGGGTACTTTTATATGTACCGCGGCCACCCAAAGTATACACATGTGATCGCAAAAGGAAGTTATTACAAACACTCGATGGTGGTTTAAAGTGAGTTCTGAGTAAAAGTTGTACTAATAATCTCATAAATTGTCTTGTGTTGCATGATGCTAATGTTAGCTCTAATGCACCTGCAGAACAGGTCCAATTCTTCTTCATAATGCATTTTATCATAATACGTCATGTAAGGTCGCAAGAAAATGTTTTGTTGTATTTATTTAGAAATACTTTTGATAATAGTTGGGTAAATGTGTACTGGGTTTGAAGCGATGTGGTTTGGTAAATGTTTTATTGTCAGTATAAAGGCTGATAATGGCTGAATTAAAACAAAAGAATAATAAGGATTATGTCTCATATCTGGCGGAGGTGTGAAAGGTTCTGTTCCCTTAAACTAGTTTGTCATGCATTCCTTTATTTCAACACATTTACAGGTAAATCCTAGTATTTTAAATTTGCAATCAATCGTGATTAATCACAGTCCAGGACTGTGATTAACGCGATTAAATTTTTTAATCAATTGACAGCACTAATATATATATATATATATATATATATATATATATATATATATATATATACACACACACACACACACACACACACGTTTGCCCTACACCTAAACTTAGCCCTCACAGGAGACTGTGCATTTCTACTTTCCCCCCAAAAAACCTCACTCTGTATGATTTATAAGCGTTTTGAAAGGTGGGGACATGGGGCAATGTCCTGAAAATGTCATACCTGTGCCATTATACAAATTTATGTCCTGATTTGTCACAAAAACGCGTACACACACACACACACACACACACACAAATACATACATACATACATACATACATTACATTTTCATGCCTCAACACTCAAAAAGAATCACCACAAAAAAAACTACAATACAATTTTAACCTAATTATATAGAATGAAAATGATTAAATAAAAACTAAATGAAAAACAAATTCACAAGTTTTTCGTATAGTTTCAGTTTAGTTTTTATTTTACTTTTAATTTCCAGTTTAGTTTTTCATATAGCTTTCATCCAATGATTATGTTTCAGTTTATTTTACTTTTTTTTAAAATGTGTAATCATAGACTGAAAACTATCCATAGTACTACTGTATGTAAGAAAATAGAATTTCCATTGTTTCTTTATTTTTTTGTTATAAAACTCTAAATCTAAATACGTATACTGACAAACTCAAAACTGAAACAAATTCTATTGACAACTATAATGAAACAAAAACTATTAAAAACGATTTTTCTTTACTTTCAGTTTAGTTTTTCATCATGTTGTTTTATTATACGTTCAATTTAGTTTTATGATTAAATTTAATTTTACTCATAAAATTATCAAAAAATAACCTAAATTGGACACTTGTTAAATTAAGAATTCAAACCTTGAAAATTACTCTGACAAAAACAGTTGTCAAACAGTTGCCACAGTTGCCCCCCGAAGACATGATTCTACAGTTCCTTATTTGATATTTATCTCTCTTTTTCACTTGTCATGTGCTCATGTTCACTCCCTCTGGTTCTTCCTGCTCTAGAGTTTGACTGTCAGATGTCAGATGTTTTGATCTCTGTCTTGGAGCAGTGAAAAGACTTTAGAATGCATTGCATTCCATTTACAGTAGGAATTCAGGTACAGAATCACTGTCGTTATTGCCGTTGGCTGGCAGTTGTAATATTTTGAGTTTAGACAGATTAAGTCAGGGTCCACAAGTCCAGGATCCGTTTAGATCCTGAAAGAGCTTTTACGGTTTATATGACTCTAGCTTCAGGCCACAGATGTGTGTGTGGCTTAGGTTTTGGCCTACAGACCAGCCAGGCTTAATAAACACATAATGTCTTAATAAAAATCTGAAAATGCAGAAATGTTTATGTTAAGGTTAGGGGATAGAAAATATTAACTTCTTGTAAAAGAAAATATATTTTAATAGAAATAAAACAGTCTAAAACAATAGAAGTCAATGAAAGCTTCTAGTGTGTTTGAGAAATTTAGGCCCGGTTTCACAGACAGGGCTTAGACTAAGCCAGGATTAGGCCATAGTCCAATTAGGACATTTAAGTCATTTTTATAAACATGCCTTAGAAAAAAACATTACTGGTGTACATTTTGAGACAAAACAAAGGCACTGATATATTTTAAGATCAGTCAGTGCAAGTTTATTTCAGTTGAAACAGCTCAGACTTACATTTTAGTCTGGGACTAGTCTTAAACCTTGTCTGTGAAACTGGGGGTTAAAGGGATAGTTCACCCAATAATCAAAATTCTGTTATCCCTTTTTTGGAGTGTAGCAACAACCTTTAAGTCTGAATGTCACATGCATTTATGTAACCTCACTGAGCATGTGTGTGTTGTAATAGTGCATCATCTATCTCCTCTTCTGATGTTCCAGAGGACTGAGATGCTGTGGAATGTAAACACATGAGTTAAATAAACTGCTGTTATCGAAAGTAGCTGGTGTGTTTGAGCGTAAAGAGACACTGGATGTTGCCAAGTTGGCGATAGTAGATAGGTTAATTTTAAATGTATCTAAATGTATCAGCTGGGAGATTGCAAGCTCCCTCTATATTTACATAAAGTTAAACTCTGCTCAACTTTGTCGCATCCTTCCCGTCACTCATGTCACCTCAAACTTCCAACTCTCCTTAGAAATGAACGACTTTCAGCTGCACAAGTGTGAACTGCCCTTAAGAGAGTTTGTGTTATGTGGAGGGTAACATTTCTGCAGCACTTGCACAGATCAACCTTGAATTACTCAATCCTGAATGACTAAATTATTGCAAAATAATCCGATGGATCCTTCGAAATACTCAAAATAGGGCTAAAGTTTCTTAAAATGCTTAGCTATCAGATTTAGTGAGAGCGTGGACCGTTTCCAGATTAACTTTGCTTAAAATTTAAGCTGCCGTTTAGTAGTAAAGCGTGAGAACGTTTGGGTAGGGAAAGTGCGGCACTCTTTTGAACAGCTGGGGAGCATCATGTCATGGAAAACTCAAAAGAAAAAGTGTATCAGTTCGTAGCGAGTTCAACAGGAAGTTTAGGTTGTTCCTGCCAAGGTCATAACCCAGGAAGTACATTACCTCAGATAAGGGCTGGTGGGAATTCAGCCATTGTGGCAGTGTCACGAGAAGAAAGGATATGGATAGTATGAACTGTGTGTGTGAGAGGGACGGTGTGAAGGAAAGCTAGGCTAAATAAAGTCAGACATTGGATTCTCTGTTCTTTTAAATCTTGGACTCAGAATAGTGATGTGTGTTCATTGCTTGAAACAACATTTCATGCAAGTTTTCAAACCAAAGAATTTGCCTCAAGTAAAACAGATAATGTGATTTTACACATTGAAATTGCACCTTTCTCTCAAAAACTGGAGACACTTAAAGTGCTGTTGAAAAGTTGGGGGTCGGTAAGAAGTCTCTTATGCTTATCAAGGCTGCACTTATTTTATCATAAATATGATAAAAACATTATTGTTGTGAAACATTACAATAAAAAGTTTCTATAATAAATAAATAATCAATCAATCCATGGTTCTTCACAAATTACTCTAATAAAATTATTTAATGCTCAAGAAACTTTTATTATCAAGGTTAAAAAGGTAATTTTTTTTAATATATATTTTTTCATGGTTCTAGAAAAGGCAGGGTTCAAAAGAAAAGCCTTTACTTTTAATAATAATAAAAAATGTATAACATATTATAAATGTCTTTAACTTTTGACCAGTGTTACACATACTGAAAAAAGTATTAATTTATTAAATAATAATAATAATATACTAATATACTAATGACTAATAATAATAATAGGCTGCAGGGCTCGCAAAATTTCAAAATCCCTGGTAGCACTTCGGGCAGGTACTCAGACCATAAATGTCAATCAAAAACATTTTCAATACACAAATATCAACGAATATCAAGGAAAGAGTTTTATTTTACTATTTACAAGGTATTTGCAGAATTCTTAAAAATCTATTTAAGGCAATTTGAAAAATTATTTCTTATACCATTTAACATTTAAAACTGTCTAAGGCCTTAAAAACTCTTCAGTTTAGTTGTATCAAATTGAAGGACCCATGGGAGCAATGTTCCCTCTAATTTGTTTTCTTGCCGAGCAAAACTTTTCTCTATTGGGCGGACATTTCGGGCACCTGTGCAAAAACATTCTTTATACCAGACCTGTACAGCACGCACACAATAAAGTGTGTAACTTTTAACTTTAATGTGTTATTTATATTTGATTTGACTCTTGATGTAACTAAATGATGTACATTTTAGGTTACCTGAGAAAACATTTTTACTGTACAATACACTGCAGTTCAAAAGTTTGGATCAATAAAGTTTTTTAAAGAAGTTTCTTATGCTCATCAAGGCTGTATCTATTTGATAAAAATGCTGAATATTATTTCACAAAATAATATTGTGAAATATTATTGCAATTTAAAATAAACTTTCTATTTGAATATACTTTAAAATGTAATTAATTCCTGTGAAGCAAAGCAGTATTTTCAGTGTCACATGATCCTTTAGAAGTCATTCTAATACGCTGATTTTTAATCAATGTTGGAAACAGTTTGTAACGTATCTGTTTCTGTTTAGTTTCCTTTCTGCCCATATTTGGTTCTTCCTGTTTTAGTTCGTGTCCTAGTTCTGTTAATTAATTATCGTCATCACCTGTGTTCTATTAATTACCTTGTTTCCTCGTTTGTTCCTCCCCTTTATAAGTCCTCAGTTTTGCCATTATGTTTGTCCGATCTTGAGTTAACTAAGTGTTGAAGTGTGTGGATGCTGCTTATTAAAGATTACTCTTTTTGTTTATACTTTTGTCGTGCGCCTTATTCCTCCACAACCACCGAACCGTTACAGAAGATCGGACCGTACAGACGATTACAGCATGCAGAGGAGGCGGTTGGTTTTGGTTCCCCGGAAGGGAGCTCCGGAGATCCACAGCTCGCTTCCCCTGTCTGCCAAGAGTTGGTGGATTCCGCCCGCGGCAAATTGGTTTCCCGCCCGCAGCGAAGAGGAAACCGCCGTACACGGCTAGAAATGTTCCGCCCGCGGCGAAGAGGATAACGCCGCAGTAGGCGATGAACGTTACGCCGTCCACGGCGAAGAAGTTTCCGCCGCCCGCAAAAATAAGGATTCCGTCGCCTGCGAGGATGATCCCGCCGTACCCGGCGATGTATGTTCCGCCCGTGGCGAGGAGGATTCCGCCGCAAAGGGTGATGAACGTTGCGCCGGCCACAACTAAAGGGGTTCCGCCTGTGGCGAAATGGATGCCGCCGTCCACGGCGAAGAATGTTCCGCCCACGGTGAGGAGGAAACCGCCGCAACCGGCGATGAACGTTATGCCGAACGCGACGGTGATTCCGCCGCCCACGCATAGGAGGATTCCACTGACACAGAACAGGGGGCTACTGGATGAGGCTCTTCCCCCGGAGTTCTCGGCTCCCGTGCTTTCTCCAGTGTCTGCTTCTCGCCAGTGCCTTCCAGTACCTGCTCCTCGTAAGCGCCCTCCAGTGCCAGCTCCTCGTCAGTGCCCTCCAATTCCTGCACCTCGCAAGTGCCCTCCAGTGCCGGCTCCTCGTAATAGCCCTCCTGAGTTCCCGGTGGTCCCGTCCAGCCCACCTGAGTTCCCGCTGGTTCCGCCCAGCCGTCCTGAGTTCCAGCTGGTCCCGTCCAGCCCACCTTCGTCTCCGCTGGTCCCGTCCAGCCCACCTTCGTCTCCGCTGGTCCCGCCCAGCTCTCCTTCGTCTCCGCTGGTCCCGTCCAGCTCCGCGCTACAAGCCTCATGATTCCCTTTGGGCTTCCCAAAAAATATGGCCATGGTTGCCCAAGCTCCCTGATCTGCCATGGCTGCCCAAGCTCCCTGATCCACCGCGGCGGCCCAAGCTCCCAGATCCGCCATGGCCGTCCAAGGACCCCGATCCACCATGGCAGTCCAAGATCCCAGATCCGCCATGGCCGTCCGAGGACCCCGATCCGCCATGGCCGCCCGAGGATCCCGATCCGCCATGGCCGTCCAAGGACCCCGATGCGCCATGGCCTCCCGAGTCTCCTGATCCGCCATGGTATGCCGAGTCTCCTGATCCGCCATGGCATGCCGAGTCTCCTGATCCACCATGGCCTCTCGAGTCTCCAGATCCGCCATGGTCTCCCGAATCTCCAGATCCGCCCTGGAGGCTTCCCTGTCCTATCCTGGCCCTACTCCAGCCTCCAGGACGCCCGCCCCCCCCTCCCCGATGTTACTGTTACGGAGCAGGACGCACCTTCCGGGAGGGGAAGATACTGTAACGTATCTGTTTCTGTTTAGTTTCCTTTCTGGCCATATTTGGTTCTTCCTGTTTTAGTTCGTGTCCTAGTTCTGTTAATTAATTATCGTCATCACCTGTGTTCTATTAATTACCTTGATTCCTCGTTTGTTCCTCCCCTTTATAAGTCCTCAGTTTTGCCATTATGTTTGTCCGATCTTGAGTTAACTAAGTGTTGAAGTGTGTGGATGCTGCTTATTAAAGATGACTCTTTTTGTTTATACTTTCGTCATGCGCCTTATTCCTCCACAACCACCAAACCGTTACACAGTTGTACTGCTTTTTTATTTTATTTTATTTATATACTGTATTTTTTGGGACCTGTGATATTTTTTTAAAAATAAAAAGTTAAAAAGAATAGTGTTTAGTCAAAATAGAGATTTTGTGTTACAATATAAACTATTCAAAAGTTTGGGGTCAGAAATTTATTTCATAAAAAACTTTAAAGAAAGTTAAACTTTATTCAGCAAGGATGTGTTAAATGGATAAAATTGATAGTAAAGACTTCTATTGTTAGAAAATATTTATATTTTGAATAAATGCTGTTCTTTTAAACTTTTCATTAATCAAAGAATCAAAGAAAAAAGAAACAGGTTCCAAAAAAATATGAGGCAGCACAACAGTTTCAACACTGATAATAAATCAGCATATTAGAATGATTTCTGAAGGATCATGGGACACTGAAGACTGGAGTAATGATGCTGAAAATACAGCTTTGATCTCAGGAATAAATGTTATTTTATAGTATAGGTATTAAAATAGGAAACCAATATTAGAAATTGCAATAATATTTCACTATATCACTGTTTTTTCTGTATTTTTGAAATGAATACAGCCTTGATGAGCAAGAGACTCGAAGTCAAAGACTCAAAAACAAGGTCAATTATTTATCAGTCCTATAATATAGCCCTAATATAATACATTATCAAAACAAACTATTTAAACTGATAGAATAGAATAGAATAGAATAGAAACTGAAGCAAAACTTAAGCTGAGATCTGTAAGTTAAATATAAAAAATGTTTATTTCACATGTCATTGCGTTTGCGTTGTCTCTCGTGTTGAGCGCACCGCAACCATTGAAGTATTCAGTTTGTACAGCGACTCATTTGGTGCATATCGTTCTCTTTCTATAAAACCTGTTCTCTGTCGTGACATCAGCTCTATAGCGGTTTGCCCGAGCATTGCTATTCTTTCCCTTTTACTGCGGCATTCAATCAAATGGCTTCCCAAGCACATTATTTCTTCTGCGCGGTCGCGCACGCACTCAGCTTAGAGGGAACATTGTGTGGGAGCCCTGTATTTAAGGTAGCCCGTCAGGCAGGGCAGTGATACATTTTGGTAACCTGGTTGGAAAACACAATAGCTCCGGGACGTCGGGCTAGCGATTTTGCGAGCCCTGGACTGCTGCTAATGTCTCTGTTGTTCTAGTCACTATTAGGTGTGATTTTATACCATGTTTAGCAATAAATCTGAAAAGGTAATAAAATACTCTTTATCGGTTTGCATGATTTAATGGCATTAATGTGTGTTTACATCAACAACAAAAGATAATGAATCAAAAATCATCTTAGAATGCAAGAAATCTGTTTTTACATGAGATTTTAATGTTTACCTGATTAAAGTGTACTGATACCACTTATTTTATATACTTCTAAACTGACCTTTAAAATTATGAAATTTATTAAATTATTAAATTACTAAGAGTAAAATTGGTAATGATACCACTTAACTTTATATTTGAAACACATTTTAACATTCAATATGCCTTGATTGCAACTTATTAGGTTATAGTTTTGTTTACACTTGGTTAAAATATGTTTACTGTAGTGGTAACCATTAAAATCTACAAATATAGCTGAACTATGCTCACTTTAGGAAAACCATTGTTCATTTTCATAAGGGGCTGCCAGTGACAGGCTGTTGCAGGCATAAAATGCAGCCTTGTTTGAATGCACTGTCAGAAGTGAGTGAACGCTTTCTGTGATTGATTGATTCTGTCTTGCAACATTTGCATGTGTTCAGATAAGCAGGAAATTATCCTTCACAATTATTCGCTAACATAGGTTATTCAGCCAATTCAATGTATATTGTATACATTCATTTTTTTTAAATTAAAATATTTGGTAAATAAAACACCTAAGTATCGATTTTTTATATGATTATCAATACTTTCGATACTCACATCAGTGTCGATATATATTGATACTTCAGGATCGATACGCCCATTTACATGATCTAAATGGTTTGAATGACCCCCATAAGGTGAATGAACGATAGTAATAGTGATGCTTAGCAAACACCACTAGTAATCTCACAATGCTAAGAGCCTAATCACTCTCAGATATCTTCTTGCAGGAGATGCTCAACCGCTAATATTGTAGCCTGACCTCTCTTGCTCTCGCTCTCTCTCTCTCTCTCTCTCACTTTGAAACTGAGACGTTGATGATGTGTGTTTTTCTTTCCTTGCCTCTCTGTTTTTTTCTTGCTCCTTTCTTTCTCTCTCTTTCAGTTCTCTGTTCCACCCTTTTTTAATTTCTCCTGCTACATCAAAGCTCAGGCTGGTGTGTAGGCGGTTAAATATGGGCCCAATGTCAACAAGCTCTATACTTTTTTCACTTCTCCTTCTCTTTTTCTTCTTCGTCCGAGACCTGGAGGACATGCCCTCCAGCACAAACACTATGTACTTTTCTATTTTCCCAGTAAAACATCCCTTTCGATCTTCTCGTTTAGAAAGAAATGTCACTTTCTTGTCATCATGTCGTGTGAAATTATCTCAGAAGGACTAGCCATGTTCATTACCACCAGCTGAACTCGAATTCAAACCTGCAGTTACAGAGTCAAATCACAGAAACTTCTTATGATGCCACAGAATGTCTCTGAAAACACACTCGCAGGTTTTGAGACAAAGTCATCATTAGAAGTCTGGGGATTTTACAATACTGACTCATTATAAATCAGATATTCCTGCAAGCTTAGAGACGTCACAGTTTTTCTTCATCATGGATTCTAGGCTGACTTAATAAAGCTGTCTGGGGATATAAGAGGAGGATGAGACCCAGACGCAGGGAGGATTGAGGAGAGCTCTGCAGCCCACCTGGTTTACACACACATAGCACTCTAGTGTGGGTTCTGATGACTTCCATTTGTTCAGTTTCCGTTTGATTTCTTTTTAAATAAGGAAAAGATAGAAAAAGGAAGGGGGGAGGACTGTGAAATGACACAGGAAAACACATCAAAGCAACAGTTCTAGTGTGACGTGGCCCTGGCTGGTGGGGACTCATTGGGGAACAAATTCAACTGAATGAATAAATAACACATATGAGAACACACACCTGTCGGGTTGATGCTGTCCAGAGCATTTTCAGTATGTCTGAACTTCTATTTTTGTATTTGGATATATGGATACATGTTTGAGTCTGTACAGCCAAAAAAACTTACTTTCATTTCATTACAATAAAAGGTGCTTTTTATTTTGCTGGCGATTTTGAATGACTTTGAATTTCAGGGTTCACTCAGGTTTCTTGAAAGAATAACCATGTTGTTATATGATCCACTATGTTCCATATACGTTTGCTGGTTTTGATTTGTTAAAACTGGTGTGTGCGTGTGTGTGTTTTAATTACCCACAGTAAGTGACAGTCAGTGGAATATTATGTCCATTTCCCTGCCCATCAAATATTTATAACAAATATTTTAACATCAATATAACAAATTATACATCATTTGACATCATTATAACAAATATTTTAACATCAAATATGTTCTAATTGGTTGTAATTATCACATCGAGTAGCAGTTTCAGTTAGTGTGGACCAACATTTTTTATGGCTCCTGTGTAGATATTTTTAGGGCCACTTTTTTCATGTATGTTTGAGAACAATCACAGCGTGTTAAATACTGTGGTAAATGAATGCCTGGGTTGATTATGCACACTTTGTGTCTACAAAGAGAATTAGGCAACCCTCAACAATGATAGTAAATCATTCGCATATGCGACTAATCTTCACTCTGGGCGACTAAATGTTGTCTAATATTAGCCAATGGCTAATAAACTCTCAGATTTGTGAGCTGGAGGCTAAGTATTAGTTTAGCACAGCTATAGTATCACTCTCTGAACACTGACTGAGCGCTTCAGAGTTTCGCTCTCCATCAAGTGATCTGCGCTATTTCTCAGTTCATCTGAATGGATGCGCAGCGCACCTGTATTTGACGCAAGTTACCGTGAACTCTAGTGTAACGGCGCACTACTCGCCATCGCTTTGGTGAGAGCAAGAGAGAGCTCACCTATTATAGCTCACCTATTATAGTCCCTTTTTTTATTTCAGCGAATCAGTTCGAGTGAAAGCATTAATATTCATGAACCCAGCAGCTCGTTAATCCTTCTTTTACTGTTAATCCGTTTTATACTGTTCTTATTAGCAGAATTCGTATTATTATTATCGTTTTATCAGTATTATTGTTAGTTTTTTCCTTTTTTTTTTACAGAAACACTGAATGACCATAAAAGCACCACCAGTCCTAAATTCAGTTAAAATGTAAATGCATTCATACATGGTTACCAAGTTTGAATTCTAATTACTAAAGTTCTATCATTAAATAATACTTGATTATCATAATGTCATATTATAATACTTGATTGACTGATGTTAAGAGTGTACTTTCAGATACTTAATAAGCTGTACAATTTTACAAACATATACAGTAGGCTATATATATATATATATATATATATATATATATATATATATATATATATAGGCCTAGTATTATCAGTCTGTGGAGTAAACTAAAAAAATTTACTAGCCAATGGCGATTCAATTGCCAAGGTGTCCGTAGAGGGTTGTTAGGGGTTAAAAGTGGGTGCCAGGAGGGGCAGCTTTCCCCCAAGCCTTGTTCAGTAGAGCATTTAAGCATTGTTGTAAAGCCCTCTCTCACACACACATCATGCTTTAGAGCACATGCTTATAATGCCGGCCTATAGTCCAGAGATCATGTCTTAGAGTAATAATCATTACACTCACAGTCTGTGTCTGATTGTTGCTGCAAACCCACAGGTGTGTGTGTGTGTGTGTGTGTGAGTGAGTGAGAGTGTGTGTGTGTGTGTGTGTGTGTGTGTATGTGTGTGCTTGTGTGGAGACAGCATACAGATGATTGTAATCTCTAATCTCTGTTGTTTATCTGACATGCTGTTTGTTTCTCTCAGATTAAGAAGATGTTTAGAGCGCCGGTGTTTTTGGTATTATTATTCCTCACTAATTGTGTGTGTGTGTTTTAGAGAGTAAAAGCATTAACAAATGTGATCATTTGAGAGTGCGATTAGCCTATTTGACCACTGTTGTTGTGTATGTGGTGTGTGGGTGTGTGTGAGGAGGTGTATGATGAAGATCAGCAGATGATCTTTGTATTTTTGTAAGCTGTGGTCTCTTTGCTACAGCGATGATGACGGAGGCCTTCATGCGGATCAAGAATGTGTCTGAATGAACAAAGACCATTCTGTATTTCTTCTCACTTTTGTGCACATCTGCATGTGTTAATGTGTGTATGTGAATGTTTTGTATTTGGTTATTTAGTCTGGCAGGTAAATGTCACGCATGGGAGTGTTGCCTAGCTACAAAAATCAAATGCCATTAGCCCAATGAGAGTGAGAACGTGTTTCACATTCCTGACAAATAACATGTCCACAACACCGCGCTACTCATCTGCATATACACACACTTCCTGTTTCCTTTTCATTTCATCAAATAATTAAAAAGCAATTGGTGCGTCCCTTTGAACTCTTTATTGATGAGTGCTTATGGAGGACTCATGCTTTGTTACTCGTGTTTCTGACTCTGGTTTTAGACAATGCTTATGGATTTTTGCTGCGTTCACCTCTAGTTGGAATTACTGTAATTATGAGATGATAACTCTCGTTTTTCAGATTTTACTCTGAGCTACTCACAAGTCATTTTTGTGGCAGTTTTCATAACACCAGAATGGTTCCATTGTGGCTTTGTTCGTGATGTCTTAATCACAATATTAAATCACCTCTGTATTTTATTTCAGAATATTGAAGAGCTAAGGGTCCGTTCACACAGATTGCATTTCGTTTTTGCATTCCATTGTGATGCTTTTCCATTTTTTTATCTTTGTAAACATGCACAAGATGGAGGTGTTTGACCACATCTTGCATCTTTTTTAGCATCTCGTGTATGGCACAATAATCATTATGTGATGCTCAAGTTTTAAGAAATTCAAATTTAAAATTTTGTCTCTAGACCTTGCGCTTTTTTCATTCCACTACCATACACCTCACAGAAATGTGACATCTGTGATATCTGTGATGTGTAGAGGTAGCTGATGATGTCACAAAGGTTAAGTGAGGTCTTGTAAAATTCCATCTTTAGAATTTTTAATTAAAGAGATTGGCAATTTCAACAAAGATGTTAATGAGATTCACAACTTGGAAACTCCACCAAAATGTATCTGAATTTTTACATGGTGCATTGAGTTGCTGTTTTCTTTGTGTAATGGCGCAGTGATTGTCTCATCTTTTCTAGATATTTATTTAGATGTTTCTTTAAAATCATCATAACAATCCGACAATCAAACATTGATTATAAAGTAGTTAACATCTTTATGCCAAATTTACTCTGCAAAGGTGGCCCAGAAGCACTTCATGTACTCGAGGTGTCTTTACATAGACAGTTTAATGCTGCTCAGAGATGGTATAAATGCATTTACTCAGCAGCATACTTTGATACTAGTGGCTGAGGTGGGTCTGGGCAGGCATAATTTAATATAGCTTTAATGCAACATTGCATTTTTACACTGAATTCTCTATCACTTTTAAATTCTTGTAAGCATTTTTACTCTGCCAATCAAATAGTTCAGAATGAAGCTGAAACAAAATTAACAGATTTGTGTCACTGACAAATGCTGCAAACAGGGAAATGTTAAACTAAATATCATCACTTTTGGAACACCGCTCAGCCAATCAGATTACAGGACCGGAACTAACTGTTGTGTAATTGAAAACTGTACAAAAAAGGATTTACAGATGTTTCTGTTTGTTTTATTCCTAAAGTGTGCCAACACAACCAACTGCTTTTGGGTCTGCAAGTTTTCAATCCTCTCCTTTCCTTTTTCCCATTTGCACTTAAGGGGGAATCAGGGACATCTATCAGTTACACACACACACACACACTTCTCCACACAGCATTGCGTCACACCCTCCCATTGTGTTTATTAAAAGCTGCATATGTGAGTTTCCTGAAGTGTCAAAGGATCCGCAAAGTTTAAAGGACAAACTCGCATGAATGTTCACCTTGTCTATCTTTTAAACGTGTCTTGTGTGCATGTGTTTGTGTTTGTTGAGAACTATTACAGGAAGGGTTGTGTTCAGGGTCACATTGACTAATAGAATTAGTTCAGTGTGGGTAGTTCAATACAAATGCTCCTCTCGAATGCTCTTATGATTGTAACAGAACTGTTTGTTTAGTTTCCTTTTTGTCCTTATTTGGTTCTTCCTGTTTTAGTTACTGACCTAGTTCTGTTAATTAGTTATATGCATCACCTGTGTTTGGTTCAATTATCTTGTTTTCTCGTTTGTTCCAGCCCCTTTATAAGTCCTCAGTTCTGCCTTTGTGTTTGTCTGATCTTAAGTTAACTAAGTGTCTAAGTGTCTTGATGCCTTCAATTAAAGCTTTCTCCTTTTGTTTATGCCTTCGTCTTGCGCCTCCGTGACTACAACCACTGACCCGTTACAATGATGCTATAGGACAACATTTAAGCTCAGTGTCGTATTATGCAAGAAAATAATGAATTGTTGTGTGTGCACTTGTCTAGGTCAGAGATCCCATTAGTAAAGGTGAGAGGAAATTAGAGATCTGTGTTGTTTTACATTGAGCGATTTGTCAGTGTGAACATTGATTTCTGTCCATGTACATCTTTCTCTTTCTCTCTGACACACACGCATACACAAGTCACAGACAAAGAGAAGCTTCAGTATGTCAATATGTCTGTCCCTGGTGACATCATCTATGTGCCGGGTCAGTCGTTTTAACTATTTTACCGTATAAAGTCCCCCTTTATACACATTGCTTATTATGCACAATTCATTGGTTCAAGCTATTCCAAAGAGAAAAATGTTTGCATTTGTAATCTTTTATGCATATTGCTCCTGTTCCAAACCACCTGACTGTTCCAAACCATGCCTTCATTCTGGCATGTAACGCCCACTTTTTGCAATCCAAGCAATAGACGATGGATAAAAGCCAGGCCTGTATTAAATTTTTTCTTGCTGAATATTACGTTTCACTTGGATATACAGTACAGTATGTAACATTAGTTAAAATAAAACGGGCTGAGGATGTCGTTTCATGTTGACTGTAAATAGTGCTGTGTGTGTGTGTGTGTGTGTGTGTGTGTGTGTGTGTCTGTAGAAAGGCCGTTAAAATCTTGTGATTGGTGATCAAAGTAAAAACAGGACAACTGATCCTTGTCACTTCTTGTAATTAGTGACTACACCAACATCCAATCCCTTTTTTTCTCTTTTCCCTGTGCCTCTCAGCGCACACACATTTACACTCTCTCATGGCTGGTTAGGTTAGAAATATCTCGGCTGCCTGTGATTGTGTAAGTGATTGCTGTCCTGCTCGTTTAGTAGTGTGTAATGAAGCAGCAATGGATGGATCAGTGAGCTCCAAGAGACAGGGGCTCAACCCCACCTCACTGCCCAGGAACAAGATACCCTTCTGGGGCTCAAGCAGACAATAGTTTGAAGAATCTTGGAGATTACATTTGTAATGGAGGGATTTTGTTAGGGAGTGAAAATGCTCTACATTACCATTAACATTTTTTGGTGTTGGTACGATAAAAAAAGGAGTTTAGAAAAGTCTCTTATTGCTCATGTGGGCTGTATTTATTTGATTAAAAATACAGTAAAAACAGTAATATCCCATCATATTCTACATATTTTTGTGCTTTGTAAGTATGCAAATTGAGATTCATCCTTTTAAGATCTGATTTGGTCTGTTAATGATAAAGACAGCAAAGCTCAGCGCAGATTAACCAATCGTTTATTTGACCATTTTTAAATGATTAGCATCCCCTAGTAAAAAAGTAATATATTTAAAATACGTTTCATATACTAAGCATGGTTCAAATCAATGTCAAAAGATTTGTACTCAAAAATGATTAAAGTAGTCAAACATGTTCATTAGAAGGGGGTGACCCAATACTTTTGGCAATATAGTGTATATACTAATAAAACACTTGAGACTTACTGATATAAAAATTATAATTAAACTTTATTTAGAGTACTACTTGTGCACAATGCACATTTCTTAATATTAAACCTAAAACATGTTTTAATGTCACTATTAATGAGGATTGTATAATCTTTGAATGATACCTGATGATCCACTTCAGCACAATCAAATATACTTCAGTATAGCTTTAGTTGGAGTTCAGCACTACTTCTGCATTTAGTACAAAATTAGGCTAGTTGTTCCAATTTAGCAGACTTTAAGTATACCAGTTTAGTATACCAAATGAACAATTTCAGGGTATTTTTATTCAGTATATAAATATTTAAGTGTATTTGCAGTATATTTAGCATGAAATAAATGTATTTCGAATACATTTTAATATATTTATTTTTCACTAGGTTTGGTCAATAGTTGTGTCCACAATTGGGCATTGACAACCATTTTTTTTAAATAATTTTGAATAAATATGCCGATTTCAATTCAAGAATTTTCTGTACATCTCATTTGCACTCATTAAACATATTATGTTTATTTTAGTTTGATATGGAAAACCTGTATCTGTCGACCACTGGTGTAAATTATTTCTGTGTCTTAACAGTCACCAGAGAGCGAGTTGCAAGGGGCTGTGAAGCAAACAGAGAGTGAAATTTGCAGATCTGTGCTGTTTCTGCATGTGACGTGGGAGAGTTTCTGGGGTTGTTTTGTTGACTCATCCCTCTGCCTCCAGTGCGAGTCTTCGAATGTGTATGTGCGAGTGTGTGTACGCCTGTGGCATCTCTTCACCTCTGTAAGTGTCAGGCTGTCTGAATGATCAGCTTTATGAGACCTGACCTTTAAATACAAGAGTCTGAGCAGCCCCCTCTCTCTCAGTCTTCCTCTCTCTGACCATGTGTGACAGGATATGCCTCGAGCAAACACTCCGTCCAGATGAGTATGGACTTTGACAGCGATTCTTTGTCTTTTCAAGTCATTAACAGTTTTTTTATACCGCTGTATATACTCACAGCCCAATCTCTCACAGACCAAATGCTGTTATTTTGACTATTTTAGGTCAGAAAGAGAGGGGCAGCTTATCTGTTTCTCCCTCCCCCATCTCCAGTGCCCCGTTAACAAGAATAGTCATCCTTACTGCACACTTCACCTGTTCCCACAATCCAACAGCTGAGACTGTGAGTGGGCCTCCTGTCGGTCTGGACCACAGACCGGTTTAATCCGGTTTAAGGTGTTTTCAGTCTGGATGTGTTGCATTAGAAAGAGAAATAGAGAGAGAAAAGCACCATCCACCATCCAAATCATTATCTAAAACAAAGTATATAATTAATACTAAAATAATATTGCATCATGGCTGGAATGCTATAATGACCAATCAGAATCTCTTTTATAAGATTATTTTAACATGATGTTCTTAATCATAACAAAATATTCCGTCCTCTTTGTCTGACTCACTTGAACTGTTTGGGAAATGCCCTGCATACACACACACAGACACACACATGCTGACAAATATACTCAGATGCTCTTAAAATGACTAATCATATCTGAGTCACTGTGTGTGTTGGTTTGGATGTGTGCATAAGTAAGTGTAACAGTGTGTGCTGTTCAGAGGTTTGGTCAGACAGACTGTTCAATGTCTCGTCTAGACACCACTAGCTTATTCACTCGTTCTTTTATTGATCATTTCATAGATTAAAACTTTTGGACAGTGTTTGTGTCCAAAGAGAGTGAGCAGACACTATTTATTACACGTCTGGAAAAACCACCAAACAGGGAAGCTTGTACCAGAGGAATATTTTATAGCTCGGAGGTTGCTCTTTTATGGCTCAGGAAAATTAATAGCGTTTGCAGTTATGCTTCATTGAAGTATCAACTTAGTCTCAGAGGCTTTATAAAATTCAAGATAAATAAAAGTATTAAATGTTTAAAAATCATGTGACTCAGATCATTTAATTTTGTAAGTACTGGATGAGAATTGTTTGAGTTTATATTGAAATCTATTGCATTTGGTTGAAGTTTTTTGGTATCTTGGCAAATCCAAGCACAGTCGAGACAAGGGATGTGCATCTCCTTAACTGAGGCCGATACGTTATGCATCGTGATGCATAGCCAACGATACGATACATTAAAGATACATATGAAGCAGCTGCCGATCCGATGCGATGCGATAGGATTCACCCTTATCACGATGCAGTGTGATCTGATTTTGATTTGATTCAACACAATGCAATTCAATACAATACGATCCAATGGAAAAAATATGATGCTATGCAATTCAATATTGTACAGATAGTTTGCTTTTATTTCTTTGGTTGAGTCAGCAAACCATAAATTAATTTAAGTGGCTTCTGACTCCTAACGCCTCTGTCTCCGTAGTGTTGTGGTATGTTATATTCACATAGAATAGTGAAACAGTGGTAGAGAGAGAATGCGCTTGAGAAACAATTTAGAGATCTACATATAAAATATTGGTCACTTTCTAAATATTAAAAGAATAGTGCATCTACTAATAATTATATATGAATAAACTGTTTTTTACAGATGTACACTTTTTTAACTTTTATGCCGATGCACCAGTGCACATCTGTGAATCTTACCATCCCTAGTCAATATTTAAAACTATAGAGATGACAAATGAAAGATTTTAGTTTTGTTTAGTTTTTAGAATCTGTGGCTGCTGACCTCCACAGAATGTGTACACCTGTCATTCACAACATTATACATATTATCTGCCTCTTGCATGCTCCTTAAATTTGATTAATTTGATTATATTTTCTGCTACCAATAGAGTTTAGTAGTCTGTAACATATTTAACCCATTTAAACCCATTTCAATTTATTCCATAGAATCACACACAGTTTCCCTCAAAATAGCACATTAAATGCAGAAATACTGATGACCGAAAGAATATATATATATTTAATGTATATGTCATATATTTCAACTGTTGCAGTCTGAGTGGGAGAGAGAGAAATCCTCATTTCCTGTTGACACAGGTGTGTGGTTACATATTCGTGTTCTCATACAACAGTTTGGTGCTTTCTTCATTGTCAGTGTTAATTTTGGTAGAGTTACCTTGACGACGGGACTTTCCCACCCAAAACAAAGTGTGTTATGTTAGCGTCTAAATCCAGTGTGCTGACCATGGGCGGCACTGAACTTCTGTCTGATCTGTTTATGAAGACGAGTGTGAGGACAGAGCGAGGCAGAGCTGCTGGAGGGACGAGTGGGAGGAGAGAAAGAGAATAGTGAAACTGTATGAAGAAAGGTTCAGGTTAGTGAACCATATCTGCAGGTACAGGACTGACTGACTACCCAGCAGGCACGGCAGATGTTTCCTCTTTATATCTACAGAATGGTGAAGCACAAACACACATGAACAGACACAAAGTCTAGCACTGCGCAGATACAGAACAGGCTCTGATAATGAATGAGTGCCTCAGCATGCCGCCCATATTTTCACTAACAGGTAATGCACTGCCATGAAAAACAAGCTTGCTGGTTTAACTTACTCTCAGACTCTAAAATTAGTCTTTAGCCAATCGGCATGTAAACGAAAGAGCATTATTTCTGTGAATGGGGTCAGTCTCACCTCAAACCAAAACACACTAAAGTAAGCGCTGACAAACTGAGGCAGCTTGCTTTGTTATCATTGCGCAGGTATGACCGCACTCTCTGACCTTATTTAGAAGAACCCAGTTGCACTGAGCAAGATTAGCTCAAAATACACTCACATAGTTTCATGTGAAGGCCAGACACACATCATGCATGGTCAGATGTAAGTTCTCAAAGTCACCTTTGCTCAAACACACACACCTCGCTATGCATTCCTTCTCTTAGCACTTCACTTTTATTATCACCCATAAGAACCTGCATTCGAGCTAAGTGTACATTTGCAATGTGTTTGTGGTTGACTTGTGCTCTTTTTCAGTGAATAGAGGAGACAGCCTGCTGTGACTAATTAACTTCTTAGCATTGGCTGGATAATGAAGCACTAGTGAAGTGACGCTCTTAGCAGGGCAAGTGGCGCCGCCGCCATCTATGACACTAGCTTGTGTGCTGACTCCCAGAGGGCAGGAAGAGGAAAGGAAAGCATGGGAGAGCAAGGCGAATGAGATGTAGAAGCATGAATATTATGTACTTTTAGTAAAGCTGTAATTCAGCATGTCAGGGCTGTGGCTTTTAGGTGCGCACGTGTTCCAGATATGTTGAGCTTTTACTGCAACAACTGGCTTTATCTTCTTAGGTTTTCCATAGGGATACACCATATTGGTTATTATTTGTAACAGTCAGTACTGGACATTTAATTTTAGACTCCTGATTCAGTCTGTTTTGTATTTTGATTAATTTTCCTGTCTTATACTTTTGTACTTTTGAAAGCATGTTAAAAGCTTGAGGGTTTAAATGTTTGAAAGGGAAGAATTGAAGACATAAATATTAGTATCGTAACTTGTTGTGTAAAATAAAACTTATATTTATTATATTATAATTATTTTCAAACATTTGGTCTTTATTTTACAATACAGTCATTTACAATAGTAATATTTGTCTTACTTAATAGTTATAGTAATTACTTAATTACTTAATAGTAATTATTTGTCAACAACAATAATAATTATTATATAAAATAATATATAAACTAAAATAATAACACAATATATAATAATAATAAAAGCAAAATAAAGAAATTAGCAATAATAACAATAATATATAACAAAATAGAACAACACACAAAAAAATTATTATTAATATTATTAGAGGGTTTTGTCAATTTTAAAGTCCAGTTACAATGTTTTATCTTTTTATGTGAACATGCAAATGTGTCACTAAATTATTGAAATAATAATTTAAAATATCAGGGGGTACTTCATGTAAACATTTTAAATCTAAGGTGTTTAAAAGGCAAAAAAAAAAAAAAAAAAAAACTATAACGTTCTTCTTTTCGGTTGTATTTCCAACATGACTTTTGTCATTCAGTTCAGAATTCAAAACAAACCATTTTTCCATATTTTTGCATTTTTCATATTCATTCCTGGATGCCTAAATTAAGTAGTTGATTTTATTTATTTATAGACAAATATACATATAATACAATTAATAGTGATTTTTCTACTTATAAATTTAGATTTTTTTTTTATCAGGCTGTGACATTAATTATTGTCTTATTGATATCGGCGAGAATTTTAATAGCAGTGCATCCCTAGATTTCCCATCTTTTTTTCATCTCTGACATCAGGAACGTCACATGAATGCTAAATGCTTTGCAAACTGGGCCACGCTGTGCTCCATCTGCCTCTGTTGCCTCGCTGACGTCTCCTTGGGAACAGGTTGCCCCCTACAGCCCAGAGCAGAGGGTGCAGCTCAAAGCCCAGCCTCTGAAAACATGGCTGCATGGGGTTTACACACTCCCCAGACACCCAGAGATGTGTGCGGTGACAGGCTTTTTTTATGTAATGGCTCTGTCTTGTTGTGGTTAGTGTGTGTGAGAGAAAAGAATGCTGGGTGGGGATGTGGTTTGAAGCACTGAGTGTGTTTGCCAGTGAAAAAAGAAGTTTGTGCTTAATAAAGGATTGCCATTCAGTCAGAACACGTATGGTCCAGAAGGCTTTACTTCATTTTTCCAGTTCTGCGTTGTTATTTTTCAGTTTTCAAACACCTCTAGCTCAAGATAAGAGCAGAAGTGTGTGTTTGTGTGTATTGAAGCTTTGGTTTATATATAGCTCAGTTCTAGCGCGGGGTGTGTCTTCTTCATTCCTCCAACGCTGCTTCAATCTATCACAAATCCAGCTATGAGTTTTATCATTATTAGAGATGCTACAGTTACAAACTTTACTGTTATTGACAGGAACATCCATCAGGTTCAATTCTCTCCACAGGCTTGATTTCCCATCATCCTCTCTATTGGTACTTGTATTACAAAATGACTTATACGTGGGCTAACTAGATTTTCGCTATGTGGTTTTTAAGGAGTTCTGAGTGGATGCAAAGGTGCTGCTATGCTGTTGCTTAAGTTTTAAGGGTAGTTTTAGTGAGTTGCAGTGAGGTTTCTAAATGCTGCTAAGCCGTTGCTATAAATTCTCCAGACATATTTAGCGATTCTCCAGACATATTTTCCGATATTTAGGGTCTTCACTAATATTGTAATTGTTGTTTTAACGATGTGCAAGCTGACATTATCACGTCACAGACTGCAAAAAAAAAAAAAAAAATGTCGGAAAGAGAGAGCAAAAGTCTATTACAATGCCCTTTCAAAGTTATGAAAGCAAACATGATCCCTTTAATATTTAGAAGATACGATATAGTTATGTTATGTAATATAACACAAGCAAGAGTGCCAAATTTTAGCACATGCGCATGATCACGAATGTGATATTGTTTTTATAAGTTCAACAAACAATATGTTGATATTGAGTGAGTTACATTTTAGACACATAATGGTTTAGTTTTCTGATTTGCCAACAAAAATATTTCCAAACTAAGCTGAAGAAGAACATTTGTGCATCTCAGAGCAACACTGCAGTATTTCCTTCCTGAATGAATCTGTTTTTGAACTATTCATTTGTCAATGATTCAGTAATCCATTCATAAAAACACTTGCTTCATTTCTTAATGATTCAGGCTCTTTGAATGAATCATTTGAATGAATAATTAAATGAATCACTCATTAAAGGGTTAGTTCACCCAAAAATGAAAATTCTATAATTAATTAATTAATAAATAATTACATATCGTTACAAACTATCCAAAATATCTTAATTTGTGTTCCAAAGATAACGGTCTTATGGGTTTGGAACAACATGAGGGTGAGTAATTAATGACAGAATTTTAATTTTTGGATGCACTACCCCTTTAAGGCACTTGCCACCATCTGCTGGTTGTAGTGTCATATGTATTAACCCATGACAGGCCTAAACCAACCAAGGTATCAGCACAAAAACACACTCAGCAAAATATAAATTATCATTATCCCCCAAAATATCAAGATTTCTTTTTTTTTGTTTTTTGTCAATATCACATCCAAATCACTTGTAGAAGTAACAGCACACCTTTCCTCATAAAGATGTAGGATCTAAGGAATCATTCATGTCCATATTACAAATAATGAGAGACGAGTTATGCATTTATATATATATATATATATATATATATATATACATTTGTGTATTTTTATTCTCATCTTATTTTTTACTATCTGTGTGTTATTGTCTGTTTACTGGAAGCTTGTGACACTAAAACAAATTCCTTGAATGTGCAATCATACTTGACAATAAAGCTCTTTCTAACTTCTGAGACTTTAATACGTATCTCAGAGGTTTGTTCAAATAACAGTAGTCACCAAATCTGACAGTAGTATGAGCAACAGTAACAGCAATGATTTCCTTAGCAAGCACCACTAATTAGTCTTTGCAGCTGAAAAGCAACAGTGCAGTATGTGCCTGTTGTAATGAAGGTGAAAAAAAGGCCGACACAGCGATCTGTCGTTATGGTCGAGCCACTCAGGGAGAGTGTTATGATTGGAAATTCCACGCATAGCTTCTCTCACCAGGGTTGGAGGAGCGAAGTAGAAGCACTCGAACAAACGAATGAAAAACCCAACTATCCATTCTTACTGTAACCTCCATCTAAAACAAACACCAGTTCTCTCGCCGCAAAGATAGCTTTGGAAAAAAAACGCATACCTAAGCCCTAAAGACAACTGTGTTTGCAGTGGAAACCCAATTACAGGCCATTAAGGTCTTTTTTTGTGGAGATCACCCACCTAGTGTTGTCATATGTTGATTCAGGCAGGTATACAACCAGTTACTTTTCATACAAAGGTGGAAAAAAAAGGCCAGCGATGCAGAGCTCAGGACTTTGGGAGGTAAACGTGGCTGTCGCTGAAGAGGAAAGCATGCTGTAATTTACTGCTCTTGTGCCCCCCTCAAGATCCCTTCATTGGTAATAAATCCCATGAACAGAATCCTGAGCGAGGTATCAGTGTGCCCCAGCGATTATTTTCTTACACCACAGGCCACAATGATTAATATGTTCTGCAGAGAGTGTTCCAGAAGAGACACTCCTGAAAGATTTAACGCAGTGTTTGTTCTGCTAGCACATTTGATTCTTACTAGCTAATTCTGTGTATCTTCTTAAAATTGCATAGTATGCAAAGGTCAGAAGATTTATGTTTTTAATACATTCATGTTTTCAATACATTAGTAGTTGCACAGTTTATCAGTGCCATGTGTATTGGTTATTATAGGATATTTGGTGTTGGTAAGATTTTTTTAATTGTTTTTGAAAGACATTTCTTGCAAAATGCAGTAAAACGCTAGTATAAAATATTAAATGTGTTTCCAATTTGAATGTATTTTAAATAGTTAAATAGAGTACAAATTTGTACTCATCTTATGATTCCTTCAATTTAATCTTTAAGAATACTTATAAATTAATAACACTGTAAAATGTAATCCTTTTCAAATTTCAAAATGAATATCCATTTTCATATACTGTACATTATAATGCTATGACATCTAAATTCACTCGAAGCATTTAAAAAGATTTTTTTGTTGTTGATTTTGATCCAGTAACATGTCCTACTTCTCTAAATCACATTGTGCTTGTGCTTGAATGTGCTCTACATAGAGATAGAGAGGGCAAGTAGCAGATGAGAATGTTCTTAGTGGCAAAGACTCATGGGAAACCTACAGCTCACCTTCCTAAATGACAAATCAATTACTCTTGTCTGCCTCAGAGTCTCATGTGTCTTTTATCTGAGCTGGAGTTTAGATGGGTGAAGGCTCAATTTATTATTTAAAGGCTCCATATTTGATGTACTGTACCGCTAACAAGCAGTTGAGCTCTTCCCAGGTTAGTCGCAATGTATATGTGCACTTGTTTAGGGATTGCTTTTAGAGACATTTATTGGTGTGCCTTGACAGATGTCACTGTAATGCCCTAGGGGGCATTAAGGGGTCTCGATTGTGTTTGCTTTAAATAGAACATTCTGAGAATCACCTGGAGTTATAGGAATTCAGGCTTTATCATACAGGTACAGAGCAGCAGATTGGAGGCCAGTTTTTGCCCAGTCAACATATCACTTCACTGTGTTGATTGTAAAATCCATAGATGAGGCATAGCTGGAAAACTGATTGACCAGTAGGAATGTAGACTCATTAGGCTAATGGTTTCATAGGCTGACTTGACATATTCATAGTGCTGTGCATGCAGACAACACACGCAAAAATCGGTGGAATGTCAGTGTTTGTATTTGGACAAGTGTATGTGATATTTAAGGAGATAGGAAATACATTTATCAAGCATTTATATAACTGAGTAATAGTAGAGCGTTGGCCTTGTGGTTAGCGCACATGCTAAAAATACAATGACCTGTAGCTCAGTATCCCTTTCCCTCATCATTTCCTGTTCTTTCTTTATACCAGGGGTTTAAAAAAAGTACCCTTTAGTGTCACATGATCCTTCAGAAATCATTCTAATGTGCTGATTTAAAACAAATAAAACAAGCTTTTATGTATCATTGTTAAAAATAGTTGTGCAGCTTAATATTTTTTGTAGAAACCGTAATACATTATTTCTCAGGATTCTTTTTATAACTGTCAATTTTGATCAATTTAATGCACCTTTGCTAAATAAATGTATTAATATATATTTCTTAAATAAAATTCCTAATGACTGCAAAATTTGGAACTGTTGTGTATACTGTGTGAAAAAGCAAGTTGTTTCCTAAGTTGTTTATTAAATTGGCTTTTATATTATCATTAAACTAAATCCAAAACAAATCATTAAAATATTGTTATTGTATTGTTATTGTAAAATATTGTAATTTTACATTTTACAATTTTACATAAAATATTGTAAAATATTGTAATTTATTAAATGTTTAATTTCTGTTTAAGAAGTAAAGTTTACAAAGTAACAAAGTTCACAAAATATTATACAGGTTTGTTATGCTTACTGTTACTAAAAAGTATTGCTACCAACAGAGTAAAAATTTGTAATTAGTCTCATGATTGCTGACCAGAAAACACTTAAAGAGCCAGAAAAATATTTAAAATATGAGTAGTAATAATTCTTTTTATTTATTTATGTACTTTTGTTTTTAGACTGACCTCTGACTTTTCTATTTTGAGGCACAGATGTTAAATATTTCAGGCTGTCTTTATGTGTTTTTATGTTCTACAGTTTGTTCTTCCCGTGCCTTTACACAGTTTTAGCTTACAGCTCCAGCATAATGTGAGCTATTCCTTTCTCGGTAAAGCGTTTATTTAGTCACTTTTCCTGTGTGTACCTCCTGAAGGCTGTAATGAAATCTCTCATGTGGAACGGCGGAACAAGGCTCGTGGCTGTTTGTCATGGATCATTCACAGTGAGCTCACACACTCTCTGCTATCCCTTTACTTCTGTCTTCTGCTGACTAACCACACCGTTTGCTTCCCTTGGCTGAACAGCCTGATGGGATTGGTAGCATCTCCTTCACAGTACACCGAATTGACTGTTGTGGCGATCCGTGCATCACTTGGAAAGGTTTGACAGAACTTGTGGCTAGTGAGCGATGGGTCTATCTTTATGATTGTGGGGTTTTTTCCCCGTTTTGTTATAGGCAGCATTTTTCAACCACCGCCACAATGAGACTCTACTTTCAGGTACATATATAGACACACCACAGGTCTTTAATCCATGACCTTAAAACCAAAGATGGAGCGTGAGATAGAGAGAAAGAAAGAGGTTAAGAGGTTTGTACATGCACAGAACAGGTGGAGAATGAAAGTACAGGCCAGAGAAATAAAAAAAGATTGAGAGTGTGAGAGCGAGAGAGAGAGAGAGAGAGAGTTGGTTAAAGTGTGCAACAAAAAGCACAAAATCAGCTGAATGTAAATGTGCCAGATAAGCCCAGCAGAAGAGATATGGTGCATGTGTGTGTGTGTGTGTGTGTGAATCTACGGCCAGCCCCTCTGCTGACTTTGCTCCTCTCAAAGGAAAATTGATTTGGCCGGAGAGAGAGGTACTTAGATGAGTGGAAAAGAAGAATGACGGAGAGCGAGAACGGTGAGAGAAATTGAGAGAGAGGAGGAGGATGGAGAGGAAGGCTTTTTGGCACACCTATTCCTTTTCCTGCAAAAAAATCAGTCAACAAGGATTCACACACTTTACAAAGATAATCACTACCAGTCTCTTGCGTCACATTCACTGTGATGTGTGAATGTGTGAATATCTGTATTAGGAAAAAGTTGTGTGAATATATGTATTGAAAAAATGTTTTTTACCAATTAAAGGGGTAGTTCACCCTCTTGGATCATTTACTAAAAAAGATATTTTGAAGAATGTTTCTGCCGTTGTTGGCAATGGGGTCCAAAACAACATTGAACCCCATTGACTTTCATTGTATGGATGAAAGAAATCACAGGATATTTTTCTAAAATATGTTCAGCAGAAGTAAGAACAACACGGTGAGTAAAGGATGACAGAATTCTTATTTTTGGGTGAACTATACCTTTAAAATAATACTGATTCCTCAGGTGGCCACAAACTCTTCAGTCTGAGACTTATAGAAGTGCTGGATGTTTCCTGTCTCTCTTTTAGCTGAATTTATAAATCTAAACATTCAACCTCTGCTTGATTTATGCCTGCTCCATTAGAGGCCTTGTCCTGCTAGCACTTGCCTTTAACGAATGAGAACGTGTTAGGTGAGCTTACCACTCCGTCATCCACTGTTTTAATAGAATGTCAAATCACACTTAGCCTAGCATGCAAACACACACATTACTAATTAAGGCCGTCTGGCCTGTTACAGAAAATCAATGGTGTTTTAGCTCAATCTCTCTCTCTCTCTCTCTCCTTCCTGTGCTGCTGAAATGGAGGTCAGCCTGTCTCTCCTCTTTGTCAAAAAAAGTAAAGAGTCATTTAATCATTACAAAAGGCCAATCGCACACCTATAAGAAGATATGTTTCCAGTATTGTACGGTATGTGATCTCACGATTACAGCTGCATGATTGTCATTTCAGGATCTGATTACATCGTCTGACTGTATCCACACTGGACCGTTTGGCCACAAAGGGTTTTAACATGAGCTGTTCGGATTTATTGATTCAATCTCGAGTGATTCTTTGTCTTGTTTCATTGGCTCACTGAAAGACGCAGGAACAGCTTCACTACTATTTGGCATTTAATTGAATTGTTCCCTTAAGTACACTTCATCTCTCTACATCTCTTCAGTCATCTTTCCCGCTTCAACAATTGGTTTCATCTGAGCTGCTGTGTCTCTCTTTAATCTCGTATGGCTCTATCTTGTAGTCATTTTCACCAGCAGCGTCTTTCCAGATTTCAAGGGTTTCATCAAGCCTTCTGTGGTTTGCAAGCACTTGCAGGCTCCATATGTTAGCATTCTCTTTAAATGTTGTGTTTTCTCTGTGTCTCTGCAGTGAGTAACTACAGTCATGTGCTGGAGGGCCAGTCAGATTCAGATGATGAAGATAAGCTTCACATCGTGGAGGAGGAAGGGAGTCTCCTGGACGGGGCTGACTGTGACAGTGTGGCCCCTGACGATGACCCTAACGGGACCATCGACCCCGACGGCAGATGGGACGATGGTAAGCCCGCCCCTTTGTGACATATCGTTGTCAAGGAAACTCTGTATATTAAGTTAAATTTCAGGTTCACCCAAGTTTCTCAGGGAGTGTTTACATAAGACACGTTCTTGCATTCAAAAACAGCTAGATAGAACAGAATGAAGTTCTATATGTCTTAAAAGTTAAAATATTTTTAAATTGACACACTGTCTTAAAAATGCAAAGCTTGTGGCAGGATGCTCCAAAAACAGAGCTAGACATGATGCAATACCCACAGACCTCTGTCTGAATGTGTGACTGATGATTTAAGAGATTAATTTAAATATGCAACTTCTCTGTCATCACATATAACACTTTATTTTTTTAAAGAAAAAACAAATGCTTTTATTCTGCAGAGACATGTTAAATTGATCAAAAGTGACAGTAAATGCATTTACGTTACAAAAGATTTCTAATTAAATGCTATTCTTTTGAACTTTCTGTTCATTAAGGATCTTGAAAAATGTATCACTGTCTCCACAAAAATATTAAACAACCATATTCAACAACCATATAAATCAAAAATGTTTTTTAAAGCACCAAATCAGCATATTAGAATGATTTCTGAAGAATCATGACACTGAAATTCAGCTTTGCCATCACGAGAATAAATTATAAAAATATTCAAACTAAAAAGAGTTCAATTGTAATAATATTTCACAATATTGTTTTTTATTGTATTTTGATCAAATAGATGCAGAACTAGTGAGCATAAGAGTCTTTTGAAACATTTGAACAGTATTACAAAGCAGATTAAATTATATAAAAAAGTGTTCTCAGTGTTCTTCTCGTGGGAAACCTGTATTATAAATATTAGGGAATTTCATAAGTCTAATTTATATAGTAGATCTGGAAAGTCATGAATTTATTAGAAATTCATGACTTTTTTAAAGAAAAAAAAATCTATATGAAAAGTTCTGACAACTCAAACATCAGTATTCAGAAAACGCACCCTGTTGAAAAACTAGATGACTTGTCAAATCGACTAGTAAACCATCATTAAAATTATAACAGATTTTAGTTTTTTTTTTTTTTTTTTTTAAATAGAGGAACATGAAGCATAATCTCTCTAAGAAATACTAATTGAGACAATTCAACACCATTCCTTTGCTGCCTTTCAAGCACAGGTATTTCCTTCAGAAAATGCAGACCTAGTTTTTATTGTGATGGTAAAATCTTGGCTCCATCTGGATAATAAGGCTTGATAAAGGCCGACTAGGATACAATAGAGCTCTTTTGCTTTCGACAAAAGGCATTTCTCCTGTTCCTGGGCTAATATGTATTGCCTGCAGTGTGGGGATTGTTTATGCTGGAAGAGGTGAACACAAAGTCTGTTGTGTGTGAGCTACCAGGGTGCTATTGGGCATTAAGCTTAGTGTTGCGGGACGCAGGCATCATGGCAGGTAATATACCGCCACTATAACCACAGCAACTGCTTCCACAGCAGCCCCTTGTTAGGTTTTTTTCACTCTGTACATTTTCTACTCTCTCCACTCTGTATTTCAAGGTTCTCCCCCGAAATTCATGAAAGTCCTCTGTCATTTTAATTTCTGCCAGTATTCATTCATTCATTCCTTTCTCCCGGCTTCTCTGTCAGTTCTCTGCAGGATGGAGCCTCAGTGAAGAAGAAAGTCATTGTTTTTGGCAGAGCTCTCCAAACATTAAACACTTCACAGAAACCTGAGTTAAGAGCGAGGGACTACACACACACACACACACTCTCGAACGTTTCTTTTATTACCTCTATACCACCTTCATCTCTTTGTAGTCTTTCTTTGTAGTCCTGTTGCTTCTTTGTTGTAGCTCTGAATAAACTGTTGTTGTGAGTCTCTAATGTTTTCCCAGAATTCTTCCTTTTAACATGTTACAGCACCTGTTGCAGCACCTTTTCCTCTTCATTTCGTAGCTTTTCTCTCTCCATTGCCAAAGGCTCGGTTGCAGCGAGAGGCCCAGATATACGAGCCATTATGAGGTGTGTCACATAGAGAAATTGGTCTGCTGAGATGTAATGTGCATTGTTCTCTGTTCTCAGATGTCGTGTTTGAGTTATATACACTTCTCTGCCTAAGCTTCCCATCATTCATAGAGCTCAGGGCTGTAAAGCAGCCACTAGCCATAATGGTTCAGTGCTATCAGTCCAACTCTCACTCTCCATTTCGGGCTACCCCACACCTTTATTTTATTTTCTCTTTCTTTTTATCTTGGCAGCGATCTCTGTGTTAGAGTACCAGCTCTGTGGTCTCTGGCTGCAATTCTTGTACCTCAACCTCTGCTTTTACTTTCCCTCCGTCCAAACTATTTTTCTGCGCTTCGTTCTTCATGATCGGATGACTGGCCGCTCGTTCACTGTCAGCTCTCATGTTCTCTGAGATGAAAACGCTCCTCTTGCAGTCATTTATGAGGCAAATACTCCATAAACTAATACATGATTACTGTGGTATGGATAGTGACGCTGGGTATCCAATTCGATATGTCATAGTGCTCTGTTTCTCTGTAATTTAACCACACATTTCTTGAACAGGCATTAGGAATCAGCCATTTACGTAATGCAGTGAGCAGAGGCACCTAGCATAATGGAACAAGAAACATGGCGGATGGGTTTACCTCATTTTTTACTGTTAGGGAGGATTACATTCTATATTTGACTCTTAGGTTTTAAAGTGCATGAGCATATGGTGAAGGAGTAATTGGTCACTGGGGAAAGTGCTGTAAGTGCCTGACTCATAATGGAAATCTCACCAGAACTTTAATCAGGAAAAGTGAAGCTGGTGGATTCTGGGAAATGTAGTGCTGGCTGATAGTCTATGCTGTGAATCAGAATCATATGAATCTCACAGTTCACATTCTACCCTCAAAATTTGGGGTTGGTAAGATTTATTATTTTATTTTTTTTAAATGCAGTAAAAACAGTAATATTGTAAAATATATAATAATACCTTAAAACAGCTTTTCAGTTATTACTCCAGTCTGCAGTGTTACTAATAGAAATCATTCTATCATGCTGATTTGGTGCTTAGTAAAGATTTCTTATTATCAATGATGAAAACAGTTGTGCTGCTTAAGATTTTTGTGGAAACTTTTTGGTGAATAGAAAATTTAAGAGAACAGCATTTATTTTAAATGGAAATATTTGTAAAATTAAAATTGTACTTACTCAATACACATTTTTTTTATACATGCCTCATTCCTTCATTCATTCTGTCATTTTAATGCATCATTGCTGAATAAAATGAAAAAAAACTTACACCAAACTTTTGACTATCTGTATACATATGGATATATGGAAGCCTGTTTCCGCCACTGAAATATGAAAAAAAGAAAAAAGAAATTGAAAGAAAGAAACTTTTTATCTCACAATTTATCTCACAAACTTGCGAGATATAAACTTGCAATTGCGAGAAAAAAGTCAGAAATATTTTTATTCAGTGGCATGAAATGGGCTTCCGTAGATATATAACCTTCATGATAATTAAACTTAATTATCATTACTGTAATACTAAAAATAGTCTCACATTCAATAATGCTTCTACCTATTTACTTCTAATGGACATGCTAGGGTGTTACAAGCCAAAATCAGTTTAGGAGTGTTGTCTGTTCAAACCAGTATCTGAAACAGGCTACATTTGAAGGGTCATGTGAGCAACCTCACAGAAAAATCAGATTTGAGCAGAAAATCAGATTTGGGCCACATTCAGCCTCGGTGAGAATGCCATAGTCAACCGTAACTGTTTTGTTAGTGGGTTTAATGGACAGTGGAACCATGCTTACAGTACCTCACAAGATTTTATGTACATATGTCTTCATTTTCTCTACTTAATCATCCGAGTTAAAGTAAATCTGTGAACTGGCTGAGCTTTTAGACTCATGTGACCCAGCTCTGGCACGCTAATAGTGCGTCATTCTCAAATCGAACCAAGCCCATCACAGAACACTCATGCACTTTATCTGACCTTCACCCTTAATGTGTTTAACAAGGTCAGGATGTTACATATAATCATGTACGTGTGTTAGCTACTTCCTTGAGCTTAGACTACAACGGTATCTTATTTGTTGCTCGTCAAAGAAAATTTTAGTTTGTTGGATAATCACAAGACACTCTGTCAACTTGTTTTATTGTAAGGCCTGAGGGGATACTGTTCCTCACAAGATGTCACAGGACTTTAATAATAGCATAATAAAGTGTTGGGCCTAGTTTGTGAACGATTCTTGGAAACTCTGTAGTGTAGATCTGAGTGTACAATGAGGAATCAGACACTCTCGTTCAGCCCCACTAACATTCATGTCTCCATCTCTGGCCCACTTATGTGAGATTGTCACGGCCACAGTTGTGTTGTGATGTCATGACAACAGCGTGCTGTGATGGCTGTGTAGTGCAGGGCAAAGCTTGGAGCGAGAGCTCTGGTAATCATCTGTTCCTTCACTAGCGGAACATCTCACACCTAGATTTCAACATGATTTAAACCTCTCAGGAACGTTTGGGAGGGACCTACTGAAACATTTGCCATTGAAATCACTGCAGATCATGATATCCGGTCATTTCAGTGGAGTTTATCTTTTCAATGTGTTCATGTTTTTTTTTTTTCAGCATAGTTTAAATGAATTATAAAATTAGCATAGTCTTCTGCTACTCTTTCTTACCTGCAGTGTTTTTCCGGTAATGAACTGCAAGATAGTAACATTACATTAAGATGTTTTTAGAAGTTTATTTGTATTTTGTTAATCTTGATTAATCCTAAATGTTGGTTGCATGTAATTAATTAATAAAAGTTTCTGTTTAGTCATGCCACATTAATCAGAGTAAAATGGACAAAAAAAAAAAAAGAATTAATATGTTTATTTAAAAATAATGAAAATAATAAAATTAACATGTTAATTATTAATAAATAACAGATTAATTAATATTAAATAGCTAATAACAATATAATAATAATACCTATTGCCAAATAAATATCCATTTTAAAGACAAACGTGACAAAAAAAAGTAAAAAAAATAAAAATAAATAAATGATAATTATAATAAATAAATGAAATAACACTGATGACAGGATGTGTGTCATGGACCAAGGACATCCGTCTATACTGTGATGAGAAAACCCTACATGTGAGACAAATAAACAGTGTCGGTGTGAATCAGTGTCCCTTATGGAGACATCGCTGCTGACAAGGGTAGAGTGCACTACAAGAGCTGCTGAGAAATGAGCAAAAGAACACTGACATAAAAACAAAACAAAAACCCTCTTCATTTTCTTTTCGTCCCTCACATATTGCAGGATCTCTTAAATCGTTCCGACACACAAATGCACAAATGTCCTCAGGTGTTTCTGAATGTTGTTTTGACTCGCTAGCAAATGCCATTAGTTGTAATTGCTGACATTGCGGACTCATTTTCAGCATACGCATGAGAGAGCGCATTGCTAAGGCACACAACAGCGTGGCGCCCGAGGGCTCAGTTTCTCCCGAAGCCTTCGCTTGTTCATTTGCAATCGTTAGTTGAGCCAATCTTTCGTTTGTTAGCAAAAGAGAATGAGAGTACATTTTTCAAATTAAAGAAGCTCGTTTAATGGGGACGTTAAGCTCAGATTGTGCATTAAGCTGGAAATTGAATTAGCTGTACCGGAGTCATTTCTTTTTCATTTGCTTTTAATAGGTAAATGTGCAATCGAGGACTAATATGTGTTTTTGTGGGTGTACATACCCACGGACGTGAAGCTATGTATCTAAAGCTCATACCCACTCAAACTCCTCTGAGTATTTAGCTAATGTACTGTTTAATAGTGAGTCACCACTAAGTATTTTGGCTGTTATTTGGTCTCATTCAAATTACTCATCCTTCATATTTTTATCGTGCATTGGGCTATATCATATGACTGATATTCTGTCCACAGACACAGTGTGTGTTTGTGTGTGTTGCAGTGAAAGAGGAGTGCATGTCGGATGAGGATGAGAGGAGCAGAGATGCTTTGGTTGAGGAGATGCTCCAGCAAGGAGACACGGCCGTCATCTTCCCGGAGGCTCCAGAAGACGAACCACGACAGGGCACACCAGAAACCAGCGGACATGATGAAAATGGTACACACACCCACGCATCACACATAGTAAACACTTCATTGGGGAACATCACGCAAGATGAATATAAATACAGTTGCTAAAGTATGAACCCTTGGATTTTGTCTTAATCATTGTTAATCAGTCTATTTTGTTTATTATCTGTTGCTGGTTTTTTGAGTAATACAGCAGAAGGCACGAGGGTTCACATACTTTTTCCTACAACTGTATGTACTTGACATTCAAATCTCACACGTGGAGTAGCCACACTTCTCCTTGACCACTAATGGCTCTGAAATGATTTCTAGGTGTGTTTCCATTACAGATTTGCACAAAATTTAGCGATATTTTATAAATGTCGATAAAAAGCTAATGCAAAATGGCCGCGTTTCCATTAACTGATGTTATACAACTAAAACTAAGTCATGCCGATGGATGTTGGTAGGTTTACGTATATCGACGCCACCACACTAGCCGTTATTTTTAATCGTAGGAAACGTATGCGTGTATCTTTTGTAAAGCAGTTCGGAGAGCCACTTCTGGGATGCTTCTGAAATGTGCCGCGGCGCAGCTGGTATAAACACAAGCATTGACTAGTGTGGCCGCGTCGCAGCCGTAATGAGCCGCAGATGTGTGCCGTTAATGCAATTACTGGCAAGGAAAGACCCTTATACTTGGAGGTTATAGTACATTAAAGAATGATCATAAGATTTTAACGTACGCCAGGTGTCCTGTAAATGTAAAAAAAAAAAAAAAAAAAAAAAAAAAAAAAAAACTTTCCATTACAGTTTTGTGATATATTCCTCTTTCAAATTGCCTGAAAAAAACATGTCATGTTAGTGTAAAAACATATTTGCGATATATGGGAGTTTTTCAAAATTTGTGAATTTGTGCAATTTCAAGGGTAGTGGACATCCAGCTTCTATTAGACCTGCAACACCTGTGCAAATCTCCCATACCTGAGCTATTTTCTCATGTCCCTGTTGCTGTGTTTGTGAGAGAGAGAACGTTTCACCTGACCGGAGAGAGAAGGTTAATAGGTTACCTGTTAACAGGTAATATGTTACCTGTGTGAGAGCTGGACAGAAACCTGTCCAGGTGTTTCCTGCTCATTTTCCATTTGAAAATTAATATTTACATTTAATTTATTTATTATATTAATTAATTTATAATAGTATTATACAAGTTAGATAAGTGTTTCCTTAAAGTTAGACATTTGGTTTGAGAAATAAGACAGTGGCATATCTTAATTTGTATGCACTATAAAGACATTTCAATTAAAGTTGTTAATTTCTTAATGTATGACAGCGTATGATGTGTCATCCATGGCTTTATTATTCGGTTAGCATGTACTGTCAAATCTTCTCTGGTTTGTTATTCATGATGCTTTTATAACAGGCTTTACCAGCATGTTGTTTCTTTTTTTTTTTTTTAATCCATTGTTCATCCATGTAATTATTTGCCTTGTTGCTGTGGTATTCTTTAATTACCGAGCTGCCAATCCTTGTTCTTTTTATTTTGGCTGCTGTACTCTTCATGCTGGAGATAATTCAGGATGGGAAGTGTCACACATTAGAAGATCTTCCCTAACTCTCATATTCTCATTTGCCAGTGCATTGATCCATGTCTACATGCGCACACACACACACTTCACAGATAAATCATCTATGCCAGAAATGCATGCAACTGGATTCCCTTGTATTACAGTACATTAGTCTACGTGCACACCTCTTCAGATATATTTGAACAACATAGAAAAATAATTGTATGCAAATTTGCATACATTTGCAACTACTGATTGGTAACAGATTTTTTTGTTTCAAATATATGCTTTTGAGGAAAAAAGGCTAGAGAGATCACAGAAAATGAAAATGAATACACACATGCACCTCTGCTCATTTGTAATACTCTCTTCTCTCTCACTCTCAGGCACGCCAGACTCATTTTCTCAGCTCCTCACCTGTCCCTACTGCTCTCGTGGCTACAAGCGTTACACTGCACTGAAAGAACACATTAAATACAGACACGAGAAGAGTGAGGACAACTTCAGCTGCTCTCTCTGCAGCTACACCTTTGCCTACCGAACACAGCTAGACAGACACATGACCGCACACAAAGCTGGCCGAGAACAGGTATTCTGTCCTTATTCTGTTTGTGATTTAATGACATTTTAAAACTAACATGTTCAAATGGTTTCTAAGGGCTAACTCTGGGAATAAGGTTGCAATTTTAGACTGTTGTGTGGTGTAGTGAATCCCAAATATTTAAAACCAAAATGGTTGGATTTAACACATAAGTAATAATATATCACTCATGCAATACCTAAAGAAAAGAACTAAAGGCTGTAAAATGTACTGTAAATATAAATGTTGTCATTAAGCAATTAAAGTAGATAGCTAAATTTGATACAATGGACATATTGTTAAAAATGTAACACTTTTTATGAGATTTTACATTTGCATATAAATGATGACAGCAGTATTGTTTATCTGATTATAACACATTCTCTCTTGCATTTTTAGCGGCATGTTACTCAATCAGGTGGAGGAGGGAATCGAAAGTTTAAATGCCCTGAATGTGGGAAAGCCTTCAAGTACAAACACCACCTGAAAGAACACCTGCGCATCCACAGTGGTGAGGACTGCTTGAAATATGCTATGCTGCTGTATCTGCGTGTGTGTTTGCTTACAAGCATGCATATGCGTTTGCATTTTTTTCACTTCTTTGTACAAATTTGTAGGGCAATTCAGCATTCAAGTACTTCGAAGTACTTACAGTACATACTGTCAAAGGCTTCCTAAGAGAGTTTGTCCTTTAAACACTGCACACTGTTTTTATAGCCTTTACGGTTTGAAAAAAGGGACCACATATGAAGTGTCTGTTTAATTTACTCAAAGAGATTTACCCTCCATTCATCACAAATCTGAACCACACAATGTGTCCTCAACAGTAAAACCTCTTCTCATTTCTTTGTTGTGTGTGTTGTGTAGGAGAAAAGCCTTATGAGTGCTCCAACTGCAAGAAGCGTTTCTCTCATTCCGGTTCTTATAGTTCCCACATCAGCAGTAAGAAGTGCATCGGGCTCATCTCAGTAAATGGGCGGCCGCGACCTTCTCCCGCCAACGGGGCTGCCAAGACCCCACAGTGCTCTTCTCCATCCCTGCCAACCTCTTCCCCCACAGCACGTGTCCAAGTCAGAGACAAACTGGATAATAGCAAACCCCTTCAGGAACAGCTTCCCTTGACACAGATCAAGTCTGAGCCACTGGATTATGAGTACAAGCCTGTGGTGGTGGCTCCATCTGCTAGAGGCGTAAATGGTATATTCCAAGGTGGGGCAGCAGCCCCTCTTCAGGGCGCCGTACAGGCTGTTGTGCTCCCAACAGTGGGTCTGGTATCCCCAATCAGCATCAACCTCGGGGACTTACAGAACGTGCTGAAGGTGGCAGTGGACGGGAATGTCCTTAGGCAAGTGCTGGAAAGCACGCAAGCTAAAGGGCAGCAAGCAGGGACTGGAATCGTTGGAGCAGGAGGGGTGGGAATTGCTCAAGCACCCCAGCAAGTCATACAGGCCATTAGTCTTCCCATCTTGGACCAGGATGGCAGTGCTAAGATCTTCATTAATTACAGTCTAGACCCTTCACAGGCCCAAGCGGTCCTTCAAAGTCCAAAGAAGGAAGCATTGGGGTTGAACACAGAAGCCTGCAAGGCTCAGAAGCTGCCAGAGGACTTGACAGTCAAGATGAATAGGGACAAAACCACCATCACTGTGGACGAGAAGAGTATTTTACACAATGACACAACACTTAAGCACTGTGGTAAAGATGGACATAGGGTAAACGGGAAAAACCTTGAGGGGAAGATAGACTTGGAGGAAGGACTGTGTCCTGGTCAGCCTCCCCTGAAGAACCTTCTCTCCTTGCTCAAGGCTTACTTTGCCTTAAACAATGAGCCCACCAAGGAGGAGCTGGCAAAGATATCCGAGTCTGTCAGTCTTCCGGCAGAGGTGGTGAAGAAGTGGTTTGAGAAGATGCAGTTGGGACAGATCTCTGTAGATCCCTCCTCACCCCTGGCTGAGGATGAGCAGACCACTCCTGGAGATTTGGATGGGACTAGAGGTGCATCACCCCAACCAGAGCCAGATAATCAAATGAACTCAGAGGAGCAAGGAGAGAGGGAATGCTGTAGCCCAGCTGAGGGCGTAGCAGCTGGGGAGAATGGGATAGAGAGTGTCCCTACATCTCCCTCACCACTAAACCTATCCGCTGATGGTCCTGTCCCAGCCAGGACTCTCGAGGAAGGCGAGGGACCTCTCGATCTGTCGCTACCAAAATCTGCTGCTACAGCTGCTGTGGCTAGCGGTCACGTAAACACTGTTTACTCGGCTCAAGAGGAGCCATTGAATTTGACTTGCACAAAGAAGGAACTGCTCAGCAATGCAAGCGCCAATGCTGCCATATATGCCAGCCAACCAAGTGCCAATCCCATAAACATCTTGACCACTCAACTGCCCACCTTAGTGGCTATCACTGACCAGGGACAAGCGCAATGTCTTCGTGCACTTACCACCACTAAACAGACCATCCTGATCCCGCAGCTGACTTACAGTTACACCACTACATCCTCCAGCCCAGCAGGGAACAACGCGCCACAAAAGAACATAATACACGTCAATGGCATCAAGGTGAGGGCCGTGCATAAATGTACCTTGTACCAAGAATCAGGTATGTGCATAAAAATGTACCTTGGTTATATCAAATCACAATGATCTGCTTTTTCTCACAATGTAGGAGGAGAAACAAGAGATGGGGTCAGAGGTCACCTCAACATTGGAAGAACAAACAGACTCCGACTCAGGGCCGACGAGAAAGAAGATGAAAAGGACGGAGAGTGGGCTGTACGCCTGTGACCTGTGTGACAAAATCTTCCAGAAGAGCAGCTCATTGCTCCGCCATAAATACGAACACACAGGTGGGATTCTCACACACAAGGGGAAAATAGTAGGCGTAAGGAGTTTAGCCAGTTTTTAGATGTTCCTTCATATGTAACTCGCTGGGCATTCATAGAAATGTGATATTGAAGGGGAAATTATGACAGAATACATTGTGTTGCAGTAATTTTACCTATTACACAGGGAGCAGAACTGAATTTCAAGTTCCAACCGCTGTTAAATTACACGTGCTGGAGGGTGCGGTGACTTATTTTCCCTTATCCACTGGCCAAATACATTACCTTCTCACACCGAACCCAGGCTGTTGCATCAGTTCTCTGTTAGTAATTTACACTCCTCCTCCCTCTTTTGCTTTAAAAACATGAGAAGCTAGTGAAGCCAAGAGCCGGTCACCTCTCACTTTTAAGATACCTGGCCAAAAAGTGAGCAGCACTCATCCAAATGACATCACAGCGCCTTGAACCACAAATTGTGCTGTCTTTTCTCTCTCTCTTATTTTTTTGTCTGAAGCCACAGTTTATAAACTTCCAGGCCTTGGTGGAACTGGCCTGTCTTGTGCACCACAGCTTGTTTTGATTCATTGTTTGGTCTTATTGTCCATGGCTACATAACAACATGTAATGCAATTCTTAATGCCTTAAAGATCCAGGGTTGAACACTGGGTGTGGGGGATTTTCTTGCACTGCATGTAGAGATTACAAGAATGTTTTTTGTGGTCGGGACCATTTATTAGTTGAGCTGTGTGACAGCTTTTTAAAGCATGCATGTAACTGATGAAAATGAGTCCATTTAATATATCATACTGTGGCGTAATTTTGTAGATCAACTGACAAACATTTTACCGTAAACTTCCAGTGAATGTGACATGATTTTTAACACGTTAAAGGGATAGTTCACCCAAAAATTTTAATTATATCATTGATTATTTACCTTCATGCCATTCCAAACCCTTAAGACCTTTGGAAAACAAGATATTTTTGATGAAATCCACAAGCTTTCTGGTCCTGCATAGACAGCAACGGAAATACCAGGCCCTTTCAAGGCCCAGAAAGGTAGTAAGGACATTGTTATAATAGTTCATGTGACATCCATGGTTCAACCTTAATTTTAGGAAAATATGAGAATACTTTTTGTGCACAAAGAAAACAAAAATATTGACTATATTCAACAATTTCTTCTCTTCCGTGTTAGTCTTCAACACACATTCACAAGAGTACCACAACGCACTCGACGCATTCCTCTGCTTGCAAACAAGGCGCAGCACATGCGTTCTACACCAGAACACCTGCTCCTGCGTCACATACGTGGTAGTTTCGTGAACACGTCAAATTTTGACATGGAAGAGAAGAAATTGTTTGATAAAATCATTAGTTATGTACATTAAAGTATTCTCGTTCCTTCATAAAATTACCAATGATGTCCTTACTACCTATTTTAATGATGTCCTTACTATGTTTTTTAATTATGTCCTTACTACCTTTTTGGGCCTTGAACGTGGTATTTCTGTTGCCGTCTATGCAGGGTCAGAAAGCTCTCGGATTTCATTAGCGCAATTAGCACCTCTCAAACAGAAGTCACTTTGGAACCAAGCAGTGTTGTTGGTCAACACAACAAATTTGCAAGACCATCTTCTACATGGGAAACTATTTCGCCCTTACCTGAAACTCTTTTGCACAGAAAAAAAAGCTCAGAAATGATTGTGTTTCTCTGTATATTCTAATAATGAGATAAGTACTCCAAGATAAATATTAATAGAGTGCAACTTCTTCATCTCTCGCAGGAAAGAGGCCTCATGAATGTGGGATCTGCAGCAAGGCCTTCAAACACAAGCACCACCTAATAGAGCACCTGCGCCTGCACTCTGGAGAAAAGCCGTACCAGTGCGACAAGTGTGGCAAACGCTTCTCCCACTCTGGCTCCTACTCGCAACACATGAACCACCGATACTCCTACTGTAAGAAAGAGGCTCAAGGCCGAGGGCTAGGCCAGGGAGTCGAGGAAGAGGACAATCCTGGTGAGGAGCAGCCTCAGACGGGCAGCACAGCGACCTCGCCCCCCTCCCACCTGGACTCGGATGAGCGGGGGAGTAGTACCAGAGAGGATGAGAGCGAGGAGGATGAAGAGATGGGCTCGGGTAGCTTAGTGGATGAGGATGAGATTCAGGTGGTCAAGATCGGAGAGGAGGGAGATGAAGACGACCAGGGAGCAGATGAAGGGGAAGGGGACGGAGAGAGAATGGAAGGGGCCGAACAAGAAGAAGATGGTGATGAGGAAGGTGAGAATGAGGAAAATGACAGACAAACGCTGAAAGTCGTAGTGATGCAGGATGAATGTGAAGATGGAAACGGAGAGGACGAACGAACGGCGGAGGAGATCATGGACACAGGAACTCTTAAACACACGAAGGACATAACAGAAAAAGAGAACCCGGCGGATGATAAGGAAATGATTGAAAATGAAGAAAACACAGCCGATATGAATGGAGACTTGAAGTGAAGCCACAACTATGTTTTATGGCCCTTATTCCTTACAACGTTGTTTTACAAAGTTACTAATTTGAAGGAACAAAAAAGACGTTTTCTCTCCGCAGATGTTTCTCTCTCTTCCTGAGAAAGTGACTGTGTTAAGACGAGAATGAAGTGAGGAAGAGAGCGTGACTGCTCTTACGCTGCATTTAAACCCACTACTGTGTATAAACCCCCAGGTGTGCCTGATAAATACGAAATAGTTACTTTTTCCACATAAAGATGATTTTCAGTGTTTGAGTATGGTTTGTATAAATGCAAAAAAAAGTTTAACGAAAAAACGAAAAAGGAAATGACGCATATACGGACTGAAAGTTATACACGTTTTGGCTAATCATGTTTTATTACTAAAACGCCTTGGGTCAATTTCTCTTATCAGTATTACAAATTTTTTGTCACTCTCGGTTTACCCTCAAAAGCTGTACAGTTGGTAGAGAGAGATTTCTATATGTTTTTATTGCCAATGAACAAAACTCAGTATTTTCTTGCATTTGAAGGAAAAAAAAGTATCCTGTGCACTACCATATTCCCAGTTTACCTATGGAACACCTATGTGGGCCTTGTGTTGTTTAATGTCTACCTTCCAGTATTAGTGACCCTAAGCCACGCTAGTGCTCGCTAGCACAACATTTGTCTGTCGTCTCATTTCAAGAAGGACTGTGAGCCTTAAATGTCAAAAGATTGATGTGGTTATGGTGGGAGGGCTTTAATGAATCCCAAAAAGCCAAGGCATCAAAACCTTAGTAATCCCGGACAGCTGATTTTAGACATGGTCTTCATCATGTTTCAGGTGACCCTTTCCCACCCTTCATCCACCCTTATGCAAAAACATGCATGTTGGAAGTGCCATTGAACAGTGCTGTGCCGTTGCTGTGACACCGTCGCTGAGCAGCACACTCGCGTGGGGGCTCATGCTGTCTTTGATTTTGGTAGCAAAATTTTGGACCCCTGCACCTAAACCACTAGTCCTGACTAAAGGACAAGACTGCCACTTTTTTTTTCTTCTTCTTTTTTTGTTCAATCCAGTAAGGACTACACTGCATCAAGAATTCAGGAAAGACGATCAATGAGCAAAAAGGAGAAAAAAAGAAGCTCTTTTTTCAGCCTTGAAGTATTTTTCCCGTTTGGTGCACTTGTTTCTCTTGTTATCTTTAGCTGCACGACACTTTTTCTTCAGGTAACAAATGTAGGCAGATATGATCAATGAAGAATTCACTTTTAGTGTTTTTCGTTTCTTTTCGGTCAGCCTTTTTACCTGTCAGTATTAATTTTTGTCTTGTTTGTAATGAAGTTTTTTTGTTGTTTGTTTCAGTGAACATTGTGTAATTTTTTTTTGTTTTGTTTTTCAGTAAAGGCAGTATTACCCCTCCCATCCCTCACCATGTATAACTTTACATTTTTAGTTTTAGAGACCTTTTATATTTATGTCTTATTTTTGTATTTTCTTTATGGTTATTTATTACACAATGTAGTGTACAATACTGTAGTTTGTACTAATACAATAATATATTTTAGTATGAAGAATAATTTCGAAGATAAATGAAATCAAAGCTGGGGAAGGAACTCTAGCATTTCAAAGTGTTTTAAAACAGAAAAAGTATTATTTTCCAATTTTCAAAATGCATTGTTTGAAAAAAACAAAAACACCCCTAAAGTATATGAGAACTGTTAGCTTTTACACGTCACTTTCATGTTATTGTCTCTTACCCCACTACTTTGAAGCTACTGAAAACTAATTGTATGCTATACACGCATGAGTCCTTGCTGTTGTATTGAAAGATTGTCCTTCACCATGAAACTGTGCTGCCCTTTTAATGAAGCCAAAACATCATCAATGTGTTGTTTTTTATTATTATTTTTGGTTGTGCCAATTTGTAACTCTCTTTGTCTACATCAAGGCAACAAAATCTTTTATATGTCCCTGTTTTAACCTTTTTAGTGATAGCTTTTTGTTTGATCCTTTTTTTTTTTTTAAATGACTCCCCATCTCACAATAAAATACTTAAAGAATTCAACACTTACAGCTTTTCTAGAATATTTCCATTACATGATATGTAGATCTTTAATTACAAGACCTAAGCATAAATTTCAAAAGATTAGTTTTTTTTAAATAAATTTAGTCTCTGTTGCCTACAGAGACACGCACAGTGAACACAATCCCTCAGCTCCAACAAAAACCATCGATTAGGATCAGGTTGCCATGCGGGTTTTTGGATGGAGAGCATGAATTATTAATGCAATAAAACATAAATCTATGATCTGACTGAAGTCTGAAAATGATGTGATAAATGCTCAGCCCTCTGCTGTATGCAGAATAGACTCACTGTGTTTGTGTGCGTGTCAAACTGCCATAAATAATTTTGTTAAAGCCGAAGCCGGAATATTCTTAAACTCTGTGGCAGCTGGGTGTTTAATGCAGTTATAGAAGGACACTCTTCCCTTCTGCAAAGCTTAATGTATGGTCTTCTGAACGATCAAACTGGGCACTCAAAATCAGAGTAGGTTTCTCATGACCCTTCTGCCAACTTAGTATTGAACAATCTGGAAATCACACACAAGGCTGGAAATGTGTGCACACAGAATGAAACGAGACCCCTGTTTCCAGCAGTAGCTGAAAGTTGGACAACAGCACAGAAACAAGCCAAGAGTGGAAGCAGAGAACAGAACACCCCCTGGGAAATTTAGTGGATAGCACAATCAAATACAAATAGCCTACATCTGTGCTCAAAACATTACCCTTTACTTAAAAATCATGTTCATTTAGCCAAACGCTGGACTGCACCGCGCGTAGGCACGAGGATTAATGCTGAATTCACAAAGTCGCTGAGATTTTCCCATCCATATTTTACTTGGATTGTTTCAGCACACTTGATTTTAATAAAGAGTTTTATAGGTGGAATAAGCACAGCAGAAGTTCACCTTAAGGGTCGGCGTCATTAGATGAATTCTGGTGGTTAGTACACATCATGCAGAACAAAATTAAATAGCTTGCTTTTCTTTGCATTTTCTCTGTAAGCAGAATGGGTGATGAACAGTTCTGAATATGTAAGTTATTTGAAAGCTCACAAAGACTTATTTAAAAGCAAGTTAAAACACACACACACACATATATATATATACAAAATTGCTCTGTTGGCTGTGGAGTCAAGTCATTTACAAATATGATTAAAAGATGAATATGAGACAAAGCTACAGAATGTCACATTTTATTATTGGGTGATTCAACACAGGTGTTTTACCAGCTAAGAAGTTCAGCACTTTTAGAGTTTCATCCCCCTATCTGATGTGAGCATAAGTATTGTAACAGTTGCCTCACAGGTCTTTCTAAGTGATCAGCTGTGTCCTGTTGCATTAATTCTTCAGATATTAAAAGCAGGGAATGTGTTGTATCAGTTATATCCATTACTTCTGTACTCTGAATCTTGCATTCGATGATGACACACAAACCAGGATGAAGATGAGGGAGCTGACTTTGAGAGAAAAGCAAACAATTTGGCTGCTAAAAGAAAAGAGGAAGTTAATTAGAGCAATAGCAAAAACAAAGGGCATGGAGAAATCAAGAGTTTGGAAACCACCAGCAACTACCTGATCGACTGAGAAAACAACAGTAGCTGATGACAAAAAAATCATAAAAGCTGTGAAAATTAACCCTAAAAAGCATGTCTGTAAAATCACTTTAAGTATCCCAAGCATACCGCCTCATCTGTAAAGCATGGTGGAGGTGGTGTCGTGGCATGAGCATGCATGGCTGTCTCTGGAACAGGCCCTCTCAACTTTACTGATGACTTAATGTATTATAGTCTCGCATAGCCGGACCTTCAGACTGACGGCAGAAGGTCTGGAATATATGTCCGCTTTCATTGGCCAAGGCCCGCCCATGAGGCTGTTTGACCGATATGTCAAACAACCAATCATAGTTCGTTTCGTTTAGCATCACATTTCGGGGCGTGGAAATGTCGCCACAATAACAAACCGGTGTGTGAAACTCTCGGATGTAAATTAAAAAAAAAATCTAATTAATTTAGCGTGCTCAGGCTCAGCGCAGCGGCTCAAAAGCGCTCATCAATGTCAAAATGTTTGAAATAGCCAATCAAATCAAAGAAGGCGGGATTTACTGTTCACAGACGCTGACCTGCGCGCGACTTGAATGCAAACTGAGGTAAGTAAGCAGCTAAACATGACGAGACAATTCAGCAATATTTGCCAACCGTTTACGATAAAAATAATAATAATAATTAAAAAAAAAAAAAGTTAAACGAAAGATATTAATTTTCAGGAATGCAAACTACTATTGCAATTTGAAGCCCCAACTTCAAATTCCTGGGGACCCACATCTCGGAGGACCTGACCTGGACCACCAACACGCACAGAGAAAACGCTGTTTACGTCGAGCTCGCGGCATTTTAAGGACTCCTCTCACCCTGACCATAGACTGTTTAACTTACTGCCCTCTGGAAGGCGCTTCAGGAGCCTCCGAACAAAGACCAGCAGACTCAGGAACAGCTGTCTCCCTACTGAACTCTGCCCGATGATACCCCCTCACACACCACTACAAACTCTTCACCCCTCCCCATCACTAAATCGGTTTAAAAAAATATAAACAAAATAAAAATCCATCTACACACTGCGTACTATGTACTGAAATTTTTATTTTCTATGCACTTTCAGTGTTCATTGCACTAGTGTTTATATATCTTAATGTATAGCTTATTCATATCCATTTGTAATTGTGTTCATAGATTTTGCTCATAGTGTACATATATTTACTGCATAATCCATCTGTATAATATGTTCATATCACCCATCATACTGATAGTATTTAAAAATGTGTAAATTATGTCCATAGTACTGCCTTATCTGTATATTTCTGTACATATGTAACATATTGTAGGCACTGTATATCCTGTACCTCTGCTTATTGCACTTCTGGTTATATGCTAACTGCATTTCGTTGCCTTGTACCTTACATGTGCAATGACAATAAAGTTGAATCTAATCTAATCTACTACTGGCCTTTTCAAATTTCTCAGATTGCAATGCCATTTACGTTATTCGTCACAATGTAGCCTATACATAATATAGCAGTTTTCAGCAGACATGAGATGAGAGTTAATGTAATATCTCTATGTAGGCTTTCTTCCGTGATTTCACATCTAAGAAAATGTGTAAAAATCTAGAAAAATCATTCTCAATCTTACTCTAGAACATTGTAAATCTGAAGACTTTTGCTTTCGAGTGCTGTGCATTGGAAAATTATTTATATTATAAGCCTAATAAAAATATAATTTGCTAATTAATTCACATGCATTATTTTATATGGTTAAAAGTTTGAAATAATTAAGGCTTTTTATTTATTTATTTATTTGAAAGAATATTGCATTTATTAGATCAAAAGTACAGTAAAAACAATAATATTATGAAATATTACACTTAAAATAGTGGTTTTCTATTTAGGATATTTTAAAATATAATTTATTCCTGTGCTCAAAGCTGAATTTTCAGCATCATTACTCCAGTCTTCAGTGTCCCATCAGAAATCATTTTAATGCTGCTTAATTTGTTGCTTAATTATTATCAGTTATTATTTGTGATCAATTCTTAATAATGGTTTTTATTATTGGTATAGTAAAATACCAATAACCAATTATTTTATTAATGGTTCTCAGTTAAAGATTTATTTGAAATATAAGTACTTCGTAATAAGTGTAAATATCTTTACTGTCACTTAAATTAATGCAGCTTTGTTGAAGAAAAATATATTTTTTTAATCTTACAAGACTGAATGATATCACATTTTCCACAAAAAATATGAAGCAGCACAATAGTTTCCAACATTCATAATAATCAGAAATGTTTCTTGAGCAGCAAATCAGCATATTAAAATGATTTCTGAAGGATCATGTGACACTGAAGACTGGAGTAATGATACTGAAAATACAGCTTTGATCACAGAAATAAATTACATTTGACTATATATTCTCATAAAAGACAGCTATTTTAAATTGTAACATTATATATTTCACAGTACTGTTTACTGTATTTTTTCATTATCAAAATAATTTGTATACTCTTTTCCACAATTGGAGCTCTATTCCTTAAAATGATAGATGTCAAGCTCCTGCAAAAGGACAAATACTGTATATGACCAACAGAAAGGCACCATAAAAACAGTCCACATTCTGCACTATTCAAGTCTTAGACGATACCAGAACATTGTGTCATATGGACTGATAATAACTTTAGTGATATTAAACTGCCCCCTTAAAAATGATTTACTATTTGCCATATACACCAGGAAAGACAAATTGTAATGTAAAGAAGTATGCCAGTCATTTATGCTGTGATGCGGAGTGTTGCAGACCGGGTTTGGTGGGCTGCTCTGTGCCAAAAAGTCCTTTTTAGCCCCAGTCCGCCCCTGGGCACACCTGTGCAATAATCATGCTGTCTAATCAGCATCTTGATATGCCACACCTGTGAGGTGGATGGATTAAGGAGAAGTGCTCACTAACACAGATTTAGACAGATTTGTGAACAATATTTGAGAGAAATAGGTCTTTTGTGTACATAGAAAAAGTCTTAGATCTTTGAATTCAGCTCATGAAAAATGGGGGCAAAAACAAGTGTTGCGTTTATAATTTTGTTCAGTGTATATACACACACACACACGTATGTTGATTTACGTAAATGATGAAATGCTGTCAGAGTTTTCCATTCCTAGAATAAAAAAAGTGGCTTTTCCCATCTTGACATCTCATGTAGAGTTTCATGAGGTTACACGGTGACTTCAGTGCAGTTTTGGCTGGACCACCAAAGCTGGATAAATATCCAGCTGATTTTTTTTTTCTCTCTTTTGGACTATAGAGTGACAAACAATGAGTTGTTTGAAAGTAATTTTAAAATGCTGCTCAAACATCAGCAAGTTTCTTCAGAGGGCCTCTTTTGATCTCAGCGTGATTTAGCCACACACCTCAGCTGCTAAGACCAAACCTCACCACAAGTTTCTGATGTTTATATAAGGCAGTGCCCCTCCATTTACTCTCTAATGAGCTTCTAATCATTTGCACCTGTGCAACAGTGCACCCGATTTTCATTTTAGCCATTTGCTGCATGTGGAAATTGCATTTCTGTTTATTTAAATAGTACAAATGACTGCAAAACCTTACTCAACCTTATATGACCTAACCCGATCTTCTTCTATTTGATTCTGATCCAGCTGAGAATGCATCAGAGACTGCCACAGGGCTGGATATTAACACTGCCCCGCATGTGCTAACAAACAGAAACACACATATTATTATAAACTGATACAAGTAACAAAATCCATTACAGTAACATGCTGTTACAGATGTTGCTGATATATACTGTATTTGTAATACCATCGTCCTTTGGAGACTGTAAGAAGAGACAAACAACATCACTGCTGTAACATGAGCTCACTAACCATGCCTGAAGAAACTAAGCATAATGTTAGCATAAAGATATATGATCTCCATATCAGCTTTTTGCCTCAGTTTGCAAATTTGATATACATACATAATCACAAATTAATAATATTAAAATAATTTATGAGTAATTGCTTGAAAAAAGCACATTTTGTCCACTCGAGTTTGTTTGATAGTTTCAAAATTTATGACAGGTCGAATTTATGGCTCCAAATCCATGATATATATTTTTGTACTTTCTGATAAAAAAAAACAAAAAAAAAAAACACTACTTATTCAAACTACAAGTAATATTTTTGTGGAATTTTTTTTCAAAATCTATGAAAACAGCATGAATACTAGCCACTTTCATTCATCCACTTTCACTTTTCATTTTATAAATCAATTAGATTTATGCTTTTTATCATCTCAGACATCTTTATTTGTCACTGACGAATAGATTTTAAAAAGAAAAACAGCATGAGACACCATGGTTATTGTGTTTGGTGAATATATTCTCAGGTGAAATGAAGATACTGATGATGTCGTCTGTCCTCGGTATAACGCAGATGACTTTTAGTGATGATGTTAAAGACATGCTCTAGCACATAATGATTTAATTAGAATCCCCACAGAAAGAGTAGCATGCAGTCAGTGCTTTTAAATAACAAATGTGAGCCCAAAACCAGATTCAAGATGTGATCTGTTGTCTTCCCCACACACACACACACACACACACACACACATACACATTCACACACAATGAAACACACTTACTCTAAGCCAGATGGCTCAGGGTACAAAAATCAATTAGATCTCCACCTCAGCAGCAGAGGGAATTCATCCCGGCCGACCCCAGCAGCCCCTCCTCAGGTCTGTGTACAGGAGGACTGAGGCTCGCCTTCTGCCTCATCACCTCAGCTCTAATCTACTTCTCTCCGCTGCATACACACTAACTTCATTAGACGAGCAGGGGGGTAGAAATAGGGCACGGTGAATATCTTGAACTGCATGAATCACCAGAGCTCCTCTAAACATAACTGAATTGCGAGAGCATACTTGAGAGAGGGAGAGAGAGCTTTAAGGAACATCAAAATGGATTTATTTTGCATTGGCAACTCTTGCCAGCTCTGTTTTGGAGGAGAGGAGCAGAAAAGGAGGGAAGAGAACGTGTAGGTGGATTCTGGGAGAAGGATAATGTGCAATCAAAAGAAATAAGCTGACAGCAAGAATTAAGACTGTGGAAGAGCCAAAACATGATCTTCATTACACCCTAGTGTTCATATTACAACATTACAACGGGATGAATTCATGGTCGCAGTGTATGTCTGACAAGAACTTATGAAGCTTAATGAACAATCAGGCTAATCGTGTACAAAGTATTAGCATGAGCTAACCCAGAGGTTCAATTAGTCTGTAAGGCGTTAAAGGGATTGTTCACCCTTTACTCGCTCTGATTTAGTACCATTTATCAATTCTTACATGTTCTTAGCCTGAATAGTACATACATTCACAATTTAAATTTTTGTGTGATATCCTTTGTGTCCAACGACATGAAGTTGATTAAATACCTGCATGCATTTGGGACAGGACTGTCTGAATAAAAACTGTCACATCCCCTTCAATGTCAAGATTGTTACGGCCCTGTTTAAGCATAAAAATTCCAAAGGGAAATGCTGCATGTATGAGTAGGCAACAACCTAATTGATGTTTAACATTACATGCCTGTTTCTCTGGATGTTATGTTATACTGTGTTATCTTCTCAGCAAAACTGCACTGTAAAGAGGCTGCTGCACCTCAGATCATAAATCATAAAGAGCAAGGTGTGAAGAGTGTGTGTGTGTTCTTGTTAGGGTAAGTGTGTGAGGTAAACTCACGGGAGCAGCAGTCATAACACCAGCGCGAACACCCCTCATTTATCACGAGTACACACACGATTGAACATCAAGCCTATGATTTCATATACCTTAATTAAAAAGCACACAGCACTATTTATAAGTGTGATCATCACTTAGTAGCACTAATAAGGACATTAGTTGAAGAAACACATATTATTAAGCCTTAGGAGTAGCGGGGGCTCTGCTAGTAGGCACACATGCTAATAAGCTGCTGACGGGGTCTAACACCACTCCACGGGCCTGAACAGGATTAATCAGCCTGTAAAAGAGACCCGCCACACGGCTTCCTGCAAGGACACCGAGGCTAAATCAGCAGTTGGAGACAAACTAATTAACGGGTAGAGAGAGAGCGAATCACTAGAGACTAGTGAAGAGGGCCACTGCTTTTAAATTACTGTCGGTCTTATTCACAAATGCCTGGCTTTAAAGGGTTTCACTGTCTTTACTCAGGGTGTGTTTGAGCTGATGTATGTGAAATGTTAAAGCTGTAGTGCTCTTTGCTTCGAATTCAAGACATCTCTGTCCTATTAAAAATGTTGTGAATATAGAAATGCGAGTCATTTGTGTACTTCATATAGGCCTACATATTTCCTAAAACTGTCACGTGGGCAGTACCCTTTCAAAAGGTACAAATATGTTCAGTTTAGGCATATGTACTTTAAAATGTTAATATGTGCTTTTGAAGTACTAATGTGTACCATTAATAATGTACAAATATGTAACTGGGGCAGTACCATTGAAAATGTATTACCTTTGTAGCTTATTTACCCCTAAAGAGTGTATATAGTGCCTTAAAAAAGTACATAATTTGTACCTTTTGAAAAGGTACTGCACCAGTGACAACTTTTATACTTTTTTTTCTGAGTGTACCACCACAGTGGCAGCTTTTTATTTGAGTGTACATGTGTACACAAATAACTTCAACTAAAATGTGATGTCAGCTTTACTTGTGCCGCAGTAGAAAACTCAGAAAACTTTCTATTTTATATTTATTTGATAAATATTTAAAGATAGATATTTATTTTATATTTACTATTTATTTTATAAATAAATAATTTAGTTAAATAATGACAAATACATTTAAATAATATTTTAAATTCTTTTTAAATGCCTTTTAGCAAATATGCACATTTTTATGTGAACAAAAGTATAGAAATAAAAGCTAGCATTTTGTTGTTTTCTTATTACTTTTTTATTTTATTTGACATTTATTAAAATACTTAAAAGTGATGAACTAAAATCCCTTTTTATGATTTTGTTTAATAAACAGTTGATAATTGATATTTGCAGGAATACCGGTGTTTCATTTTCAAAGCAGCATTGTGTTATTTCCAAGACTTTTAATGTCAAATTTAATAGTTTTGTTACTTTTAAGGCATAATTTCCCAAAGCAATCATTTAATCACAGATGGCACGGTGCATATGTGAACACTTAAATATTATGTGTCGGACAGAATTTTTAAAATCTTGCAAAAAAGGAGCTTCTTGTCTGGCATTCTGGAAGAGGCGCCAATTTTGTATAATGACCCATATTTGCATATTGGCACACATACTCTATAAAACTCCAGGCAGGGTTCTTCAGGTGTTCTCTGCTGCAGAATTTACGAGCTCTTAATGCTGGGTCAGATGATGGAGTATGGATAAACCAATCAGGCTTCACCCAGGATGAGTAAATGGACAAGCAGAGGGGTCCATTATCTGTCAGGCTCGTATGATACAGCAGCTCCATATTTACGGCCTACTTAATGGGGTTGATTGTATTAGTGCACGAGAAGAGGGAACGGCCCTATTGCACACATAGTATTTCCAGCTTTGTGCAATTACCTTATGTAAATCCCGCAAGCAGGCGTCTATTTAAAATGCATTGAATTTCCCAATGCAAAACCATCAAGCCCAACCATGCGAACTTCATTAATACTAAAGCATGGGGAGATAACATTTGAAGTACTCCTATGATTACTTTAGCCAATGCCCGTGTGCATTTGGGGTTATTTTAAAGGATACTTGAGATGGTATTTGCAAAGACTTGGTAAATGGAGCATTTAAAGCACAGGAGCCTCAGGAGTGTCTCAAGTGAGGAATAAGCACAACTTTACATGAAAGTACCATCAATATTTACACAATTGCCTTATAAAAGCCAATTAGGAAACGGAAATGGATTTACCCTGTATCCGGCGTGGTTTACATCTCCGTGCAATATTTGCATTAATGGTCAATTATTTCGCACAAAAGGTATCTTGAACCCTGATAATATCGCATTCTAATACATTTAAAGCTTCAAGTAACAGCAGACAGATGCTAATCAGCTCCTAGGACATTCCTATAAAATGTCATTCAGGCTGCATGAATACAGATTTACAGCCCACAAAAACAGTTTACATTTATATGTAGCCCTATAACAGTAGTTACCCTGTCAAATAAAATGATTTAATCTGCCCTCCCCATACATGCAAATTATTCCAAGTCGTGTTACTGTCAAAGACACAGGATTTGGCTTATTTCTTCTTTTCCTCTTGATCTGATAGACTCATTCCGCAGAGTTTAACTTTCAGCACTTTTTTTATTCATATCGGAGTGGTTGCACAGAGCAGCAAATGCGTGAAATGTTTTTTTTTTTTTTAATGAACACGATTACTCAGTTTAGTTGGGGCTCCAAAACGCAGATATGAAAATGGATCCCTGAAGAAGCAAACTCAATTATCGTTTATGAAAGTCTTCAGTCATATGCGTTTTAGGCACACAAACATGTTCTTGGTCAGAGTCTGTCACTCACACCGAAAAGATGCAACACAGAAAGTAAATCTGAAATGAAGATGCAACACAGAAAATGACAGACATATAGAGGAAAAAAGAAGAGTCAAAGTCATGAATGTTTTATGGGTCATAATGGCTTGCTCAAATTTCCTCACCACACTTTGGCCTCCACGGACACACAAGACCAGGGGCTTTCCTGGCACCTCTGCCCCACAGACACGCAGCAGCATATGGTGTGCAATTCCAACACCTCTGGGGCCCCGGCTGCAGCAGAGCTATGAATTATGGATATGAGCTAATTGTTTTCTCATTTGAAATGTCTTGCTCTTTTTAGCTTGTACAGCTCATGGTTTCAAGCAGGTATTTGATTTGATCTCCACCCAGTCACTATTCTGTCATTTTCCATGTCACTTTTTCATAGATTCCTGTCTAGAAAAACAGAGTTACCTAACACCATAAATTTAAGTTTTAAGGAAATGAATATTTTGGTAAAGGGTGTTTTGAATTACATTAATTACTACAATGATTTAATGAAACTCTTGAATAAATGTTTAAAAATACAGAACGCTCTGCTCAAATAAATAGGATTTTTTTTTCATTGTAATAAAAGGAAACGGTTGATAGTTCCCTGAGTCATTCCATATTACCACTTCCTGCAATATCGAAATAAATGGCGACCCATGAACAATTAAAATAAACACTAGACTAATAACTCAAGCATTATCACTTTAATATTATCCATGAGTTTGTCTTTTTAATTAGGATTAGACGTCAATTTCAGAAACAGCAGTTAGTCTGAAAATTACATTCAAAATGTGCAGTTCACAATGCGTGATGACATCACCCCTCCCCCGTCCCACCTAATACTAATTTCTTTCATCCGTACATTAACAAAATTAGATCTTTTCACTTGTTACTGACACACAACTTCAAGCCATCACACTTCATTATTGGTAATTGTTTTTTTGTACAACAGGTTCAAGTTCTTGTTGAAGTAATCTATACATGTTTTCAGAATTTTGTTAAAAACGAGACAGAGAAGGTGTTAGCCATGCGTACCTTCAGTTAACACTAACTGCAGTACTATTTCCAGTACCATCCTGTCAATTTGTTATCAAGCTCCTTTCCATCCAGGGGCAGAGCAGGAAACGGGAGATGAATATTCTGTATTGATCTGAAACCATGTAAGGCAGCTCAACTTTCTTTTTCCAGTAAGATACAAGGGCGGGAGATGAGATCTAGGACTGTTTTTGAGAGCTCTTAATTTTAAACACAACACACTGGGTTCACATCTGGTTTTCTGCATACTGTTACACAATTCAGCACAACACAGTCCATTTATTCCAAGGAAACAACACAGTTTTGACCTCAAACGTGTGAAAGTCCTGATATTTCACTGAAGGGATTAGATGACACAACTGTGTGACGAGCATGTCTGTTATCCAGTAGCATGAAGTCTTAAAGCAAAAGGCGCACGACTTTTCCAGTAAACTTTAGGGAGGTGTGGATGGAGAGCAAACATGGGTGGATATAGAAAGAGTCTTTCCAATTTGAAACAGGATTTCTGTCCTAATACTGATTATTAATCATGGTCCAATTAAATCGACCCCATTATCCGTAGGTCAGTAGTCATTGTCAAATAATACTGTCTCCTAATGCAGTGTACTTTCAGCTTATTCCACAGGAAAAAAATTAAGAAAACAAAAATTCTGAACCCGCGAGAGCCCAGATACAAGTCAATTAGGTGTCTGAATAAATCAAACCCAAAAATCAGTATTTCTTTTAAACATTTCACTGCAAATAACTCAATCTGGTGAGACTCGAAAGTGTCCGCTCAGTCAGTTTTCATTCTAGTCATCAATACTGGCTAAGATAAAGTCCATTCCAGTGTCCAACTTAGGAAAATATTCAAATTTCTCAAAAAAAAAAAAGAGTGCATATTGGAGACTAATGACCATCCATAATTGTCCAAAAGTCCATCCAGCTTATTCTAAGCCAAGGAATGACAATCCAAATGGAAAAAAAGAACGAAAAATGTGTATATCCTCAAAACTTCAAAAAATATTAAGTGCATAAAGAACCTTCCTGTATTCATTTTCTTTTCTTATATCCAGTCATATGTCACAGTAAATCCACTTATGTTTGTTTATATACTCTATTAAGCTTGGTCCACAGCAGTGGTGCGTTTTTGTGCAATGGATATGAGATGTTAAACTTCTGGCATTGTGTTCTCTGGATTGATTCTCACTTAAGAGATGTTCTACCTGCCAAAAATGTTGTCATACTCTAGAAGGATGAGTTCTACAATCTGGTTCTGATAGATCATATGAACTGCCATATTGCCCGTCTCGATCTCCGGCCGCAGCAGGGTTGGGCCAAACACGATAGCCACGCTCTGGGTAGTCATCCTGTTCACCTCGCCATGATCTATCACTCTGAAAAAGAAAGAGAGAATAAGTGTCTTGTCTTTTTTTCCTGTTAATTGGTTAAAAATATAACCATCATCATCAGCAGAGCTCATTTTTATGTGAATAAAGAGCTTCCGTTTTTTCTGACAAAGAAATCTTGAAAGGTGAATTTGTGGCAGATAAATGAATTGCTTTTCTTAACCACATGCAAACCAATCTACTCCACATTAAAATGCCAAATCTTCCCAACGCTGGTAATTTTGCATTAGGAAAAATGTTTGGGTATTGTGCTTAAATTACAATTACAGATGCCTTTTCCCTGCAACAGCAAAATGTCAGACCATAATTTTTCTGGAACGCTATGCCTCCGTCCTCCATTTTGAGTTACAGTGGCCCAAGAGCCATTTAAATGCAAATGGAAGCAAAGGCAAATGTCATTGTGCGTGTTTGATATAGCAATTACGATTGAGACTCAATACCGGTCTCGAATTACATTCAGAATTACACAGTAAGGCACAGTCTCGAACAACAACAAGGGGAAAATGATTCACTCTATATGTAGAGTGAAAATAGAGTTTTCTTTGTTTATTTCCCACTTCATTTTAAAGAAACCAAAAGTAAGAATGCTGAAGGTGTGAAAGTGATGTCCCTAAAAACGCATCTGAATTTGTCTTAAAATGATGTGCATACATCGACATGTCAAAATATAGTGTCATTTCAGATTTACAAAAGAATATAGCAAATCTCTAAGAGAGGAAGCAATGTAGACTTTGACCACTGTCCTTCCTGAGGCTAAGAGCAGAATTAAGGTAAAACACTGTAGAAATGATCAGACTTCACTAGACTGAACAAGACAACTCCCTAAAGAAAGCCCAGAGTGATTAAAGATTCATGTGACTCTCACCTGCCACTGAGGAAGCAGCTTTATAGCTCATGATTATTTTAAGGGTTGGAATGGATGTGATAACAGAGGTACAGTTAACAATTTATGGTAATAAAAAGTTGCTTCATAAACCTAAATCTACAAGAAAAAAAAAAGTAGTTTTAGTAGGGACTCTTCTATCTCCTTTCAGGTAAATCACACAGTAGTCGTTTTACCAGTCATTCCCTCTTGAAACAAAACAGTCTAAAGGCCCGTTCACACCAAGCGCGATAACGATAAAAATATAGTGCTAAAAATCGTTCTCAGTATTAAAGAATAGCAGCGTCCACACCACAACTATAACGATAAAGGCACAGAGAAACGATATCGTTGGAATCCAGAACGATTTTTTTCCAGCTGATGAACGATAAAAACACTGACAGTCAATCAGAATCCATCCTGCTATAAGGAGCTCGAGAATTTAAAGTGGCAGACGCACGTGCGCTTAGAATAAACAGACGATATCGTTCGCTGGTGTGGATGCTAATATCGTTATCTTAGTTATCTGTATCGTTATCGTGCTTGGTGTGAACAGGGCTTAAAAAGACCCTAGTAAAAGATGTACGCTTATATACACTAACGTTAAAAATTTTATTTTGAAAGAAATTAATGCTCTTATTCAGGAAGGACACATTAAATTGATAAATAGTGACAGTAAATACAGTTGTAATATAGATTTCTATTTCAGTAAATTTTTTATTTTATTTTAACCTTTCTATTCATCAAACAAACAAAAAAAATGTTTCTTGACCACTAAATCAGCATATTAAAATGATTTCTGAAAGATCATGTGACACTGAAGACTGGAGTAATGACTGCTAAAACTTCAGCTTTGCACTACAAGAATGAATTACATTTTAAAATACACTGACCAAAATGATCAAATCTGTGTTAGTGAGCACTTCTCCTTTGCCGAGATAATCCCTCCACCTCACAGGTGTAGCATATCAAGAAGATGCTGATTAGACAGCATGATTATTGCACAGGTGTGCCTTAGGCTGGCCACAATAAAAGGCCACTCTAAAATGTGCAGTTTTACTGTATTGGGGGGGGGTCCGAAAACCAGTCAGTATCTTGTGTGACCACCATTTGCCTCACGCAGTGCAACACATCTCCTTCGCATAGAGTTGATCCGGTTGTCCACTCCTCTTCAATGGCTGTGTGAAGTTGCTGGATATTGGCAGGAACTGGAACACGCTGACGTATACGCCGATCCAGAGCATCCCAAACATGCTCAATGGGTGACATGTCCGGTGAGTATGCTGGCCATGCAAGAACTGCAACATAGGGCCGTGCATTATCATGCTGCAACATGAGGTGATGGTCGTGGATGAATGGCACAACAATGGGCCTCAGGATCTCGTCACGGTATCTCTGTGCATTCAAAATGCCATCAATAAAATGCACCTGTGTCCGTTGTCCATAGCATACGCCTGCCCATACCATTACCCCACCGCCACCATGGGCCATTCGATCCACAACGTTGACATCAGCAAACCGCTCACCCACATGACGCCATACACGCTGTCTGCCATCTGCCCTGTACAGTGAAAACCGGGATTCATCCGTGAAGAGAACACCTCTCCAAAGTCCCAGACGCCATCGAATATGAGCATTTGCCCACTCAAGTCGGTTACGACGACGAACTGCAGTCAGGTCGAGACCCCGATGAGGACGACGAGCATGCAGATGAGCTTCCCTGAGACGGTTTCTAACAGTTTGTGCAGAAATTCTTTGGTTATGCAAACCGATTGTTGCAGCAGCTGTCCGGGTGGCTGGTCTCAGACGATCTTTGAGGTGAAGATGCTGGATGTGGAGGTCCTGGCCTGGTGTGGTTACAGGTGGTCTGCGGTTGTGAGGCCGGTTGGATGTACTGCCAAATTCTCTGAAACGCCTTTGGAGATGGCTTATGGTAGAGAAATGAACATTCAATTCACGGGCAACAGCTCTAGTGGACATTCCTGCAGTCAGCATGCCAATTGCATGCGCCCTCAAAACTTGCGACATCTGTGGCAATGTGCTTTGTGATAAAACTGCACATTTTAGAGTAGCCTCTTATTGTGGCCAGTCTAAGGCACACCTGTGCAATAATCATGCTGTCTAATCAGCATCTTGATATGCCACACCTGTGAGGGAGGATGGATTATCTCGGCAAAGAAGTGCTCACTAACACAGATTTAGACAGATTTGTGAACAATATTTGAGAGAAATAGGCCTTTTGTGTGTATAGAAAAAGTCTTAGATCTTTGAGTTCAGCTCATGAAAAATGGTGGCAAAAACAAAAGTGTTGCGTTTATAATTTTGGTCAGTGTATATTAAATTCTACATAGAAAACAGTGATTTTAATTTTTAATAATATTTCACAATATTACCGTTTTTACTGTATTTATGATCAAACAAAAGCATCCTTGGTGTGCATAAAAAAAAAAAAAAAAAAAAAAAAAAGACTCTTTAAAAGACTTTTGAACAGTAATGTAATTACATACACAAGGTTTATTTTTTGAAGACATAAATAATAATTGAGCAGATATTATAAAGCAACTGATATACCAGCCAGTATTGGATATTTAATTGTGCATCCTCATATCCTCCGTTTTAAAATTTACATTATATTTGCGATCATCTAAAACTCACTTAAAGGAACACTCCACTTTTTTTTGGAAATAGGCTCATTTCCAACTCCCCAAGAGTTAAACAGTTGAGTTTTACCGTTTTCGGGTCTGGTGGTAGCACTTTTAGTGTAGCTTAGACAACTGAATCTGATTAGACCATTAGCATCTCGCTCAAGAATGACCAGAGTTTCGATATTTTTCCAGTTTAAAACTTGACTCTTCTGTAGTTACATCGTATACTAAGATTGACGGAAAATGAAAAGTTGCAATTTTCTAGGCCAATATGGCTAGGAAATATACTCTCATTCCGGCGTAATAACCAATGAACTTTGCTGCCGTACCATGGGTGCAGCAGGCGCAAATATTACACAGTGCCTGAAAGTAGTCATATCATATCATATCCGAAAGTAAATATCATTGCACCTGCTCAGAATGAGAGTATAGTTCCTAGCCATATCGGCCTAGAAAAATCGCAACTTTTAATTTTCCATCAATCTTAGTACACGATGTAACTACAGAAGAGTCAAGTTTTAGACAGGAAAAATATTGAAACTCTTTGGTCATTTTTGAGCGAGATAAAAGTGCTACTGTCAGACCCAGAGATCAACTGAATGGATTAAAAAACGGTAAAACTCAACTGTTTAACTCTTGGGGAGTTGGAAAATGAGCCTGAGGAGTGCTCCTTTAAAGTTACTCTTAAAAAACATTAATAATTTAATAAAACTGTTAATTGTAATCTTTAACAAATCTCAAAATGCTTATCCATTTTTCAAAATGTTGTGATGCCTAAATTCACTTTAAAATAATTGACTGTACTTTTTAGTGTTATATTTATGTATTTATAAATAACAATAAAATAAACAGCATATCAATTTAATATTGGCCAACATTTTAATGTCAGTGCAATTTAAGTGGTCCTTTTAAATGTCAATCAGTTTGAATCTTTGCCAGAAAGAGAACATCACTTCACACTGATAGTCAACACTAAACAACATCTACTACAAGAGCCTGGAGCATCAGCAACATAACAGTTGCGTTGTCCACATCTGCCGTTTCCTGTGAAGCTCCCAAGGTTGATGTCACTGTCAAGAACTGTTTACACAGGCTGTTAACTAATTGAATTACATTCCTACAGCATCACAATCACAGGCCGCCACGCCTGGATTACCTATGGCACCTCACACTCACACTTTCCTCCATACAGCCCTTCATGTTCTCTCTCCGTCACTGTCTTCTGCTCTCAATATTTCTCAAGACTCTCCTTCTCTCTCTGTGGCTCATGCATCACACCCAGTGCCAATGGCAATTCATCAGTAGGATGTGGTGTACACCCTCCCTCTAGACTCTTCCTGTCCCTCTCTCTCTCTCTCTCTCTCTCTCATAATGATGTAGCTGGCTAGTCTCCAGGTCTGTCCCAGTAATGGATACAGTGAGATAGAGGCTTGCTGTGCAGAGCACTGACCACACCCTCCTCAACTCTAACAATTACACACACCAGCCTGGTCCTAAATCAATAATGAATGATGATGGTTTGGAAAGGAAGGCTTATTAACTCAAAATGACAAATCCATCCTTGCAGGAAAGGGCCCTGTGAATTATATACTAAAGTTCTATTTAAAACAACGACAGGAGCAATTTCTTACCTTTTCAGGTGTTTCAATAACACTTTCATTGTTTCCTGATTGGGTTTTGGCAACTGTTTGATCAAGTCTTTTATGGATTGGACTCGCTGCTTGTAATCTGAGTGTTCTGAAAAGTAAGCAAAATGAAAAAAGCAGGATTAGGATACAGTTAAAATGCTACTGATGATCCAAATCTGGGAACGGCAAGAAATATTATTCCCAAATCAAACTGCTCCCTCTTGTGGTTGATGCTTTATTAGTATTCTGGGAGTGTAATAATAAAATCAATGTTTATTCTTTGGACATCTCCTTATTAAAAAGAGTATTCAAAGAGCATTTTGTACACTGCAAATGTTTGGGGTCAATAAGATTATTTGGTAACACTTCAGAATAAGGAACACATTCATTATTAACAATTACTTTTCCCTCAATAAATTCCTAATTTGCTGCTTATTAATTGTTAGTAAGGTAGTTGGTAGGATTACGGATGTAGAATAAGGTCATGTAGAATAAGGCATTAATATGTGCTTAATTACTACTAATAAATGGCTAATAAGCAACTAGTTAAGAGACCCTAAAATAAAGCATTACCGATTATTTTCTAAATTAATTAACATTTTATAAAGCAATCCAGTGATCAAATACATTTCTGTTTCAAATAAATGCTTTTTTTTAAACTTCTAATCAAAATCCTGATTCTTGATCACCAAATTAGTATATTAGAATGATTTCTGTGATTTGTCATGTGACTGGAGTAACGGCTGCTGAAAATGTAATTTTGCCATCACAGGAATATAACATTAAAATAAAAAACAGTGCTTTTAAATGGTAATAATATTTCAGAATATTATAGTTCACTTCCAAAAACGTAAAAAAAACCCATTCCTGACCACAAACTTTAGAACAGCAGAACATCTGATTGTTTGTACAAAGGAGTTCACATAATAAGCATCACAAACTCATTTTTGATTAGTGACCAAGAAATGGTGAGGAAACGTTCATATTTCATCTTTATTTCACATCATAACATTTCTTAGTTTAAAAATGTTTAAACTTTTAAAACAGCATTTAAAACAGGGAAAGGAGACATTTGTTTGTGTAATAATCAAACAAACAGAAAAATAAAGAACTCACTGATGGCTTCAACAAAGTCATTAAAAGATGCGTAAGTGAACAGAGGCTCTGGAAGCTCCCGGAAAAACATCTTCAGAGCACCTGTAGTCACGTGGATATCCTCCCATTTATTGTCTTCCAGATTTACCTTTTCATCTGCAGACATATAAACACACCAAAGCTGCTGACACACAATATCAGACGGACAAACAAGCATTTTCTACAACCAATCTGATTGTTCGAACTTTGTTGTTACCTTTCAAGGTCGGAGATATGTGTGACAGTGTTATTTCAGTATAATTTACAGTATATACTATCATAAAATGTATTCATATTTTGAGTTAGCTTTCGTTTTATATTTTCATTTTAATTTCAGCATATGTTTAAGTAATTTTATATGCTTTTGTCATTTTTAGATATGTACTTCTATATAGTTTTAAATTATTTTATTTCAGTTTTAGTAATTTTAGCACTTTAAGCTTTTAAAGTTTAAGTTGTTTCATCTAATATTTAATTTTATTTCAGCTTTATTTTAACAATAACAACACTGGTGCGTGAGAACTGTTTGCGAGATTGTGTCGTTTTAAAAAACTACATTCAGAAAAAAAAACAGTTCTTCCCTACCGTGATTGACCGCAAAGCGCAGTTTCTGTATGACAGCCAGGTTTCCACTGACTCTATACAAGCCATCAACATTCAAGCCTGAGAAACAGATACAGAGAAATGAGACAGGAAGTGGATGTAGTTCTAGAATGACAACTCAAAAATGCATTAGAGTATAGTATAAATAGATAAATACCTGTATTCTCCACATGCTCAATGCACATCTTGACAAAATTAGGCACGGAAGTACCTTCTCGTTGACACAGGGCAGTCAAACTGCAGCCAAACACCTGATCTGAGATCAGACAGAAGGGTTACCAGAGGTGTCTTCTCTTTCCTCTTTATCTAGATCATTCACAAAAGCTAATTAAGCTGTATATGCTTATATAAGTGTATTTTACCTTTTATGTAGCCCTTGTCCCGGACAGCCTGTAATGTTGGTCTCCTTGTGAGGAACTTCTTCAGTTTGACCCTGGTCTTCTTCTGCTCAGACGAATCCAAACTGGAGTTCTTTACCACTGTATAAACACACGTGTGTGTCACGACTCAACAAACCATACATGGTTATGATTTATTTTACAATGCATGTATTCTGTACCTCTGTTTTTCTTTGAGTCTCGTGGGTCTTTCTCTTTGTCGTGTTTCTCACTTCCTGGAGACTCAGGCATGTCCTCTTCAATGGCCTCATCAGACTCCCAAGCCTACAACACATGCATTTACATAAATGTATCTTTGAACATCTGCGTATGCTGTTACTGTCATAATTTTGTACTGTGTGATGCATTTCACTCACATGTGTGTTGATGGTCTCAGAAAGCGCTCTGAACCAGTCACTGATAACACTGTCAATCTCAGACTGGATCAGAAGCTCTGTGCCCACTCGTGTCTTCAGCTGCCGGGGTCAAAGTTCAGATCAGGTCAGTGGGAGTTAAGAATGTTCAGATACTTACAAACCCGATTCCAAAAAAGTTGGGACACTGAACAAATTTCGAATAAAAAAGGAATGCAATAATTTACAAATCTCATAAACTTATATTTTATTCACAATAGAATATAGATAACATATCAAATGTTGAAAGTGAGACATTTTGAAATGTCATGCCAAATAGCACTGCATCAAATACAGGAATGCTACTGTAATGGAAATCACAACATGGGCTCAGGAATACTTCCAGAAAACATTGTCGGTGAACACAATCCACCGTGCCATTCGCCGTTGCCGGCTAAAACTCTATAGGTCAAAAAAGAAGCCATATCTAAACATGATCCAGAAGCGCAGGCGTTTTCTCTGGGCCAAGGCTTATTTAAAATGGACTGTGGCAAAGTGGAAAACTGTTCTGTGGTCAGACGAATCAAAATTTGAAGTTCTTTTTGGAAAATTGGGACGCCATGTCTTCCGGACTAAAGAGGACAAGGACAACCCAAGTTGTTATCAGCGCTCAGTTCAGAAGCCTGCATCTCTGATGGTATGGGGTTGCATGAGTGCGTGTGGCATGGGCAGCTTACACATCTGGAAAGGCACCATCAATGCTGAAAGGTATATCCAAGTTCTAGAACAACATATGCTCCCATTCAGACGTTGTTTCTTTCAGGGAAGACCTTGCATTTTCCAACATGACAATGCCAGACCACATACTGCATCAATTACAACATCATGGCTGTGTAGGAGGAGGATCCGGGTACTGAAATGGCCAGCCTGCAGTCCAGATCTTTCACCCATAGAAAAGATTTGGCGCATCATAAAGGGGAAGATGCGACAAAGAAGACCTAAGACAGTTGAGCAACTAGAAGCCTATATTAGACAAGAATGGGACAACATTCCTATTCCTAAACTTGAGCAACTTGTCTCCTCAGTCCCCAGACGTTTGCAGACTGTTATAAAAAGAAGAGGGGATGCCACACGGTGGTAAACATGGCCTTGTCCCAACTTTTTTGAGATGTGTTGATGCCATGAAATTTAAAATCAACTTATTTTTCCCTTAAAATTATACATTTTCTCAGTTTAAACATTTGATATGTCATCTATGTTGTATTCTGAATAAAATATTGAAATTTGAAACTTCCACATCATTGCATTCTGTTTTTATTCATAATTTGTACAGTGTCCCAACTTTTTTGGAATCGGGTTTGTATATTGTGAGTGTATAGTTGCTATGTTGCTTGGAAATAGTATACATACTGCAATTATAGTAATTAATTGTAGCAAAGAACTTTGTGTAATTTCTAATATCTAATAAACACTAATTACTAATAAAAATGATAAAATAACTAATAAATTAGCTATTTACAAAACAGTTGTCTTTTATTGTAATACCGTTGCCATTAAATTAAAAGCATGTTTTATCAAACTAAGAAGACAGTAATGGCTGTGTCATATAGTAATTTTGCTACAGTTAAGAGAGTTCTAGACACTGTGATTCACATTGTGTCTAAAAACACCCATACCAGTGAAACAAATCACTAAGTAAGAGTCTCTTGTGCATTATTGCTTTATTATCTTCTACTAATTTACCAGGAAATTGCTCTGTATGCAAAAATGTTCAAACAAAGGGCTATTTCACCCAAAAATGACAATTCTGTCATCTTTTACTAACCCCTCAAGGTGTTCCAAACCTGTATGAGTTTCTTTCTTCTGTTGAGCACAAAAGAAGATATTTTGAAGAAGGTTGGTAACCAAACAATTGATGATAGCCATTGACTTCCATGGTATGGATACAATACTGTAGAAGTCAATGGCTACCATCAACTGTTTGGTTACCAACATTCTTCAAAATAACTTCTTTTTGTGTAGAAACTCGTATTTGAGTGCGAGTAAATGATGATGGAATTTTTATTTTTGGGTGAACTATCCCTTTAAATGTTTCTAACAATGAATATTTTAAGAAATTCAATCAGCTGACTCTCACCTCAATAACATGTTTCTTGCTGGATTTTTCTTTGGATGCCCACTCAACCGAACCACCTCGCAGGTCCACTGTAAATTCGGGTTTGGACTGGTTGCCTCCAAACTTAAAAAACAAGGTGAATAAACTTGTTTTAAATCTTCAACATTTAAAGCAAATCATCAAGAGTTATTTAGGATTCTCTTTAGTCCAGTGCTGTTAAACACAAGCTATAGTGATGTTCCTGGGTCAAAAGCGAGTTACACTGCGTTTTAAGTGTCAATTAGTTCTGGGTGCCAAAAGTACAATAATAGGTTAGACTCGAATATTAAATGCACAATGCACACACTTGACTGTTTTATAATTTACGGCCTAGGTTTACAAAGAGCATTCCCACATTTTACTTTGCGCAATGCTAAGCTCTATTTTGTATAAAGATGCTTACACATTCAAATAGCATAAAATAAATTAGTCTGAATATGCAAAAATGCATGCCAACAATCTTAAGCTTCTTAGTGCTTCCATTTTCATTTACTAAGTCTGGTTATTCGACATCGTAAAAGTTTTAAATTCACTCTCTCTTGCTGGAGGAACTAACGTCAAGCACATAACAGGGGGCGATAAGTGTGGCGCACAAGCAGAAAAGTAGGACGTGCACAAATAAAATGGGAGACAAGCTGCCCTGCTCAGCTGATCTCAAAACAGATCTGCATCACACAGCCTATTATTCATTTATAATTATTTAAATTATGAACTTCTATTAAATACCATTCGTTTTTAAAAATTTTGCCTATTATCAAACTACAAATCTGTAATCTAGACAAAACTGTTCCTGGATCAGCATCGAGGGCACATTCATTCTGTCCAGAGAGGCTGACACATACAGAGGGAGCCCGACTGCGTCTACAGTGCGTATAGGACACTGCAGGCCGGGGCTTAATCGAACGCTTCCAGTTACTTAGCAATGAAAGGAGGAGTTCAGGAAAGGAACCATTGCGGCAGTACGACTTTGAAGAGGCAGAGAAGAGATGGAAGAAAGGAACAGAACAGAAAAGAGAGTGATGATGCATGAAATCACACTCACAACACACATGGGAGATATAAATGAAGGAGAGAGGTACAAATTGGCAAGAGAGCTGATATTAATAGCAATCTGAATGCTACAGTTTTTAGATAAAAGCATGTAGGCATCTTTTTGTTTACACTTGTTGCCGAGCACTGAATGTGGATGCAGTTTGCATGATACACTCCTGAATAAATGCAGGCAAATTTGAGGTAGACTATGGGGAATCCTATTCAAAGCATGTAAATTGAAATAATGCTGACTAACAGGGTTAAGAGAATAATTCCACTTTTGACCCAGATGAACTGACCATTGTAACCAGTCATGAATACATACCCAACTGGTGCCACTGCCCTGACCCTTTGCAAAAAGTAAAGAGGATCCCTGCAGGACAGTCCAGGTGGAGGCCCAATTCTTCCTGCAGGACAATAAAAACAATGGATGCATCACTTACTCTAAAGATCAAATGAGAAACTAGAAAAGGGAATCAAAATGTTTTTTAATAACCAATGCTTACATTTTTTCACTGCAGAACAATACATTAATTCTTTGAAGTATAAACAAAGGCCACAACATTTCTGATAAGAATATAATATTGCAATATTACAACCCGAATTCCAGAAATGTTAGGACGCATTAAAATTTGAATAAAATGAAAACTAAAAGACTTTCAAATCACATGAGCCAATATTTTATTCACAAAAGAACATAGGGAACATAAATGTTTAAATTGAGAAATTTTACACTTTTATACACTAAATGAGATTTCATTTGATGCCTGCTACAGGTCTCAAAAAAGTTGGCACGGGGGCAACAAAGGGCAGAAAAAGCAAGACATTTTTAAAAGTTCAGCTGGGAGAACATCTAGCAACTAATTAAGTTAATTGACATTAGGTCTGTAACATGATTAGCTATAAAAGGGATGTCTTAGAGAGGCAGTCTCTCAGAAGTAGAGATGGGCAGAGGCTCTCCAATCTGTGAAAGAGTGTGTAAAAAGATTGTGGAATACTTTAAAAACAACGTTCCTCAATGTCAAATTTCAAAGGCTTTGCAAATCTCATCACCTACAGTGCATAACATCATCAAAAGATTCAGAGAAACTGGAGAAATTTCTGTGCGTAAGGGACAAGGCCAAAGATCTTTGTTGGATGCCCATGGTCTTCGGGCCCTCAGATGACACTGCATCACTCATCAGCATGATTCTGTCATTGACATTACTAAATGGGCCCAGGAATACTTCCAGAAACCACTGTCAGTAAACACAATCCACCGTGCCATCTGCAGATGCCAACTAAAGCTCTATCATGCAAAAAGTAAGCCATGTATAAACATGGTGCAGAAGCGCCGTCGTGTCCTGTGGGCCAAGGCTCATTTAAAATGAACTATTGAACTATGTTTCAAAATGGAAAAATGTTCTATGGTCAGACGAGTCCAAATTTGACATTCTTGTTGGAAATCATGGACGCCATGTCCTCCAGGCTAAAGAGGATGGAGACCTTCCAGTGTGTTATCAGCGTTCAGTTCAAAAGCCAGCATCTCGGATGGTATGGGGGTGCATAAGTGCATACGATATGGGCAGCTTGCATGTTTTGGAAGGCACTATGAATGCTGAAAGCTATATAAAGGTTTTAGAGCTACATATGCTACCCTCCAGATGACGTCTATTTCAGGGAAGGCCTTGTGTATTTCAGCAGGACAATGCTAAACCACATATTGCAGCTATTACAACAGCATGGCTTCGTAACAGAAGAGTCCGGGTGCTGAATTGGCCTGCCTGCAGTCCAGATCTTTCACCTATAGAGAACATTTGGTGCATCATTAAACGAAAACTACGTCAAAGACGACCACGAACTCTTCAGCGGCTGGAAACCTATATCAGGCAAGAATGGGACCAAATTCCAACACCAAAACTCCTGAAACTCATAACCTCAATGCCCAAATGTCTTCAAACTGTTTTGAAAAGAAGAGGAGATGCTACACCATGGTAAACATGCCCCCATCCCAACTATTTTGAGACCTGTAGCAGGCATCAAATTTGAAATGAGCTCATTTTGTGCATAAAATTGTAAAATTTCTCATTTTAAACATGTGTTATGTTATCCATGTTCTATTGTGAATAAAATATTGGTTCATGTAATTTGAAAGTCTTTTAGTTTTCATTTTATTCAAATGAAAAAACGTCTCAACACTTCCGGAATTTGGGTTGCACAATTTTGTTAAAATGTGATTAGTTTATCCATTTCACCTCACCCAATGGCAATATTCAGTGATGCAGTTTTTTACCTGACTTTCTTGCCATGTTCCGTAATCTTGGTTACATTGAGAACACCACACTTTTCTGAGGGCTACAGAGAAGGGAAAAAATGAGCTTAGTAAGTAAACATTAAAGGAAAAATATATATATTACAAAAAAGGAAAAAGATTAAAGTAAATAAAATAATAATATTGTATATCAATATATATATTAATATAATGATAATGATTAATATAATAGTATGTATTATTATTGTTTACAGTAGCAGTAGTTAAATTTGGAAATTTGCATTGCACATTCTGATGACAACATGCATTTAGAAGATAACTAAATGTTAAAACATTGAAAAGAGCATGCATAAAATCACAAGGGTTAGTGTGTATACTAACGGTGAAGGGGTGTTTAGGTGAAGAGGGGCAGGAGTCTGATTCAGGAGAGTTGTGTTTGGCATTTACAGACTCCTGTAAGTCATAAAGCAGAAAAAGTGCTGTGTTAAACATTCAGAATGGGAGTTAGAGGATGAATACAAAATGATGTTAGATCCATTCTAAAGGCAGTTAAGAATCTCCTAAGAGAAAAAGGCTGATTTATCAGTGTTTGCATGACAGATAACGGTCACAATCACTGTTATCTTGAGTCTTGCCATGAATGATTTGTAAGAACATGGACAAGAATAAAAAAAGAGATGTCAGTTGAGTTAATGAAGAGTTAGTATAAAGCAAGCATACAAATAAGCATCACAACCAGATAAATCACATATAAATGTGCACATCTGAGCAGGTTTTGATCAACGCAAATTTGTTTCCTTGATTCGCTTGAAAACTATTTCAATTTGTGAAGTGAAGAAATCAAGAAGTCTGTAATCACATCTGATTGGTTACAGCATAATGAGGCGACTAACTTCTCTGTACAGTGACAGGCCGAAGTGCCTGGGGAGGCGGTTCACACAGAACCATCTGCTTTTGAATGGCAGCTGGAATGAAAACCATTGTGCGACACAAGAGCAACATAATGTCAGGCTTGTTTCATCTAGCATCTTTACAGAACTAGCATAATTGACTAACAAAATAAAATACAAACCATATGCACTCACACACACGTGCATGGAAAATGCACAAGATTAAGGACTGTTAAAAGCCTTGTGCTCTCCTAGAAGAAATATATTTGGTCTGTGTTAATCTTCACTGGCATCTGAGTGAAGGAAAAAATGACAGCCTTTTAATTGGCTTTTAGGCTACATGCTGGTTAACTTAGGATAAAAATAAATCAAAGAAACGTTGTATTTTGGTATGTCAGGTTCTCAGTTATCCTTTAAGGGTATTTACATTTACATTTTTGCATTTTGCAGACACTTTTATCTGAAGAAATATACATTGTACTGAAGGTGCAAATTTTTATCAGTTCAAGCACGATCATTTTCCGGAAATTAAATCCATGAATTTGGCATAGAAAGCATATGAAATTAAAATAATAATAATAGTTACAATACTATTTATAATATTCTTATTTTTAAATATGTTCTTATGTTTTTTTTTTGTTAAAGGTTTACGGTTTTTACCTGACTTTTCTTTTTTTAATAGTGTGATTTTTGGTGAACTGTATTGAATCTAATTAGGTTCCCTCAATTTGAATTATAAACATAACATAAAACATAAAAAAACAATCAAATACAAGAGATAAAATACAAAACAGTATTTTAAGTTGTAATAATATTCGCAATATTACTGTTTTTACTATATTTTGATAAACTAAATCAAGCCTTGGTGAACATGAGAATTCTTTCAAAAACATGTGCCGACCCCAAACTTTTGAATGGTATTGTATGTATTCATATATATCGCACAAAAAAAACTGTATTGTGAAGATTATGTTGTGCTCTAGTTGTGCTAAATAAGATTTGTTTGTGTTACAACATAGACGCATACCTTATCACTGATGTCCAGCACATAGGTGCTGTGTCTCCACTTGGTCAGCACAATGGGCTCCTGCTGTTTCCTTTCCAAACTGTGACTCTTAGGAGCTTCTCCAGAGATTGGAGGAGAGAGATTATACTGGGAACAAACAGGAAGAAAAAGAGAGGGAGAAAGTGACAGATAAGTCCAATATAGAAAATAGATTGGTTAAAAAATCCAATTAGTTTATATACAAAATAAGTATTGGCAGTGATAAAGACACAAAAAAGTAAACAAAGGTACCTCTCTCCTCACCGTCCACAGCACCATGTGCGGTCAGATCCCCTCCTCCAAACATAAACCCACCCAACACGCTCAGCCCCCCAAAGCACAACATGTGTGTGTGTGTGTGTGTGTTAGATGGAATGAGAGTGAGAGGATGTGTAATAAAAGAGAAGCGTGTGGTCAGATAAACAGTGTCCAGCAGCGACTGGGGCACTAAAGACACTGATCTCAGATAACTAGATTAGGGAATCAGGGTTACTTTTAGATTTTCCCAGGAATCCTCCTACTGCCCTGGTTAACACTAAAGCTAAAGCATTCAATGATCACACATGATCTAAAGACAGAAGAAAGGCTGTCTGGGTATTTCTGAGGAAAAAACTTTAACTTACTTTTGGTAACTCCCATTCTGAGCGGGATCCATCAGCGCTGTAGTAATACGGCCGCCCTTGTTCATCTACATGCTTAATCCACTGCCAAACAAAACAAAAAGATTTGTTACTCTGTCTCATTCAAAACAAAAAGAGATTTCTGTATGTAAGCAGCTCTTTCCAGCACCTTCTCATTGGTGTATTCAGATACATAGAGTGTGTGGCCATGTTCATCCAGTTCCTCAGACCAGCCTCGAGGGGGCGATCCGTACTGACTGTCTGACTGACTGGAGTGTGTGCTGGGACAATTCTCCTCAGAAGACAAATGCTGAAGAAAACAGTAAGACAAGACAATGAGACAAAAATTGCAACTTCAACAGTATGGTATGGCAATAACAACAGTAAACTGCTTTGGATAAAAAAAACAACAAAATGTAACAATGCAAATGTTATTTATTTAAATTTATTATAGTTCTTATATATTTTATTCTTATTATTATCAGTAATAAACAATAAAAATTTATTATTTAAAAATAATATATTTTAATACACTATTTTTATTATAATTGTTATATTTAAAATGTAATATTGTTTTATAATATTATTTAAAAATATTAATATTATTATTATTACTGTTATTATTGATAAAAATCAATATATTATTATTTAAAAAACAAACATGAATACACATTTTATTATTATTATTATTTTATTTTTAAATAAACAATGATAATAGTTGTAGCTGTACAACAATGATAAAAGTTGCAATAATATTTTTTATATTATTAAATATTATATTATAACATCTGAATTACTATTATATATTAATAATCCATACACACACATATATACATATATATATATATATATATATAAAAATAATGTAATATTACAATTAGTATTATTATTATTAAAAAACAAATAAAACATTTTAATACTGATTTAGTTCTAAGTTAGAGCATCTGTAACAGATAACATTTTAACTGATAAACAACAAAAAACAGCATGTGCCCCTTTCATTATTCCCAAATAGTTCCACTGGATGGCAGCTATGAACAATGGAAAGAGTGAAACTTAGATTGAAACTTCAGATACGACTAAATGAGTTTGGAAACAGGTCAAACATTTTACTCTTGTAAAAACAGACATACATGTCAGCGCTTACAGTAACCAGAATAACAACACATTTTTGTTAAAAAATAATCTGTAATAATAGTCATTTCCACAGAGAGTGTGTTGCTCCACTCTGTTCTGAGTGAAGCTGGGTCAGCCGTCTGATGAAGCTTAAATATCTGAACAGCATTTTTCAAAGGCTTAAATATAGACTGAAGACCTACTTCAACTCTGGCTTTCACATGCACAAGCATGTGGGCACAGAGTCACACTCACATTAGCATTATTACATCAATGGAATGGTATGTTTACAGATGAAGTTAGATATTTTATTTACATAGCTGACCAACGTGGACTTTTCAATGTATACTATTCCAGTTGTTTGTTACCTCCATGTCTCCAGTGTTGGACGTGTCCCCACGAGTGACCCCGTTGTCTCGAGAGCGGGGCGGTTTCCAGGTCCTCTCCTGAGTCATGCGGTTGTAGTAGAAGTTTCTTCCACTCGTATCTTTGTGCGTTTCCCAGTCACCCAGGATATGCAGAGGGGACGAAGAGGGAACAGGTGGGAGAGACGACTGAGAGATCTTTAGCTCCTGGAGGTTGGTGTAAACGGGGGACTCAGGTCGACCCTGTCCAGTGGGAGATATGCCCTGTAGACAAAACAGAGGAAGAGAGGCAAGTCAGGAAAACTATGAAATTTTAAACAGCTAATAAAACTTTATTTATTTTGCCAAGCATTGGAAAAACTCTGACAAAGTGATCCAAGATTCACAGGGAGCCCAAGAAACATCTGTCAATGACTTTATTGAAGCATTCTCGGTCGACAATTCTAACACCGTTCCTTTAAAACACATTTTAAATGAGAAGAAAGCATGACCAGAATTCAATAAAGTTAAAAATTAAGCACAGAAATATTTGCATGTTTTTCCAAGAAAGAGACGCGCAGAACGACAAGACGAGCCAATTAGAAAGAAACTTGTACAGAATCCCAGAATGACTATCTGGACTTGATCTGAACGAGGCAATGCTGATATAAATTTATATATAAAACAAATCCATTAATACATATGTTTGGACAGATTACACCATTCCTGAAATTTCTGAAATGTCTTGATTTATAAAAAAAACCTTAACAAAATTAAACAAAAACTAGACTGGTAAAAATGATTTATAATGCAAGTCTACAGGAAAAGACAATAATTTAAAGAAATATTTTGATTTCATGAACAATGCTAGAAACCGCAAGGTTGTGTGTATAACATACTATTAAGGTTGCAAAAGTGTTTATTAAATTAATACATTGCAAATACCAGTAGAACGGTTCAGTAGTTCAGTAGAAATGTCTTGTTAGTACTAATGAAAGTAAAGAAGTCAGTCAATATTAAATATTATATTATAACATCCGTCCGTCCGTCCGTCCGTCCGTCCGTCCATCTATCTATCTATCTATCTATCTATCTATCTATCTATCTATCTATCTATCTATCTATCTATCTATCTATCTATCTATCTATCTATCTATCTATCTATCTATCTATCTGATCTATCTATCTATCTATCTATCTATCTATCTATCTATCATCTATCTATCTATCTATCTATCTATCAATAAAAAAAGTATTATTTTTTATTTGGTAATTAGTGGCAGTTTGGTTGTGAACATGGCCAACTACTGTACATCATACCTTGTTTTAAAAAAAAGAAAGAAAGAAAAGAAAAGAAAAGAAATATTGCTAAATTTTAAAGAGGTCAGCTGCAGCAGAATGCAGGATTACATTTGCAATGTTGTAATTAAAAAAAAAAAGTTTTATTTTTAAACAAACAAAATAATAAACGGAATCACAAAATTAAAATTAAAACCAAAAAATTATACTGTATATTAATATCATTTAAAGTAATATAATATAAAGCATTTGAAATCAAATCAATTAAAAATACAGTGGTAAATTTCACCTTCTGAGTCCTGCTTGTCTCTTGAGTTGTAGGTCTTGTTCTTTTCGGTCTAATGGAGATACTGAAACTCTCCAAATCAATATCTGCATACAAGCCACAACCCTTGTTTGCATATCTGTCTCTTGCTCTGTTTCAAACACATGCATACTGTATCTGCAATTGAACAGCACACAGAGAGAGACCAGCCTACACTGGATTATTTCGTAAGAAAGGTGACCCAAAAATATCTCAATGTCTCAATAATCGCTGTGATTATGAGTTCATTTCACTTAGTGTATGTAAAATATTCAATACACACAGAGAAGCACAGAGGAATGTATTCAAATCCATGCTCAGTCACATGCCTCCACATGGAAATGTGTAGAGCACACCCAGAAGGAAATGCACAGCACGCACATATATATATACAGGTCCTTTTCAAAAAATTAGCATATTGTGATAAAGTTCATTATTTTCTGTAATGTACTGATAAACATTAGACTTTCATATATTTTAGATTCATTACAACACATCTGAAGTAGTTCAAGCCTTTTATTGTTTTAATATTGATGATTTTGGCATACAGCTCATGAAAACCCAAAATTCCTATCTCAAAAAATTAGCATATCATGAAAAGGTTCTCTAAACAAGCTATTAACCTAATCATCTGAATCAACTAATTAACTCTAAACACCTGCAAAAGATTCCTGAGGCTTTTAAAAACTCCCAGCCTGGTTCATTACTCAAAACCGCAATCATGGGTAAGACTGCCGACCTGACTGCTGTCCAGAAGGCCATCATTGACACCCTCAAGCAAGAGGGTAAGACACAGAAAGAAATTTCTGAACGAATAGGCTGTTCCCAGAGTGCTGTATCAAGACACCTCAGTGGGAAGTCTGTGGGAAGGAAAAAGTGTGGCAGAAAACGCAGCACAACGAGAAGAGGTGACCGGACCCTGAGGAAGATTGTGGAGAAGGACCGATTCCAGACCTTGGGGGACCTGCGGAAGCAGTGGACTGAGTCTGGAGTAGAAACATCCAGAGCCACTGTGTACAGGCGTGTGCAGGAAATGGGCTACAGGTGCCGCATTCCCCAGGTCAAGCCACTTTTGAACCAGAAACAGCGGCAGAAGCGCCTGACCTGGGCTACAGAGAAGCAGCACTGGACTGTTGCTCAGTGGTCCAAAGTACTTTTTTCGGATGAAAGCAAATTTTGCATGTCATTCGGAAATCAAGGTGCCAGAGTCTGGAGGAAGACTGGGGAGAGGGAAATGCCAAAATGCCTGAAGTCCAGTGTCAAGTACCCACAGTCAGTGATGCTGGTGTTGGTCCACTGTGTTTTATCAAGGGCAGGGTCAATGCAGCTAGCTATCAGGAGATTTTGGAGCACTTCATGCTTCCATCTGCTGAAAAGCTTTATGGAGATGATTTCATTTTTCAGCACGACCTGGCACCTGCTCACAGTGCCAAAACCACTGGTAAATGGTTTACTGACCATGGTATTACTGTGCTCAATTGGCCTGCCAACTCTCCTGACCTGAACCCCATAGAGAATCTGTGTGAAGAGAAAGTTGAGAGACGCAAGACCCAACACTCTGGATGAGCTTAAGGCCGCTATCGAAGCATCCTGGGCCTCCATAACACCTCAGCAGTGCCACAGGCTGATTGCCTCCATGCCACGCCGCATTGAAGCAGTCATTTCTGCAAAAGGATTCCCGACCAATCTATTGAGTGCATAACTGAACATAATTATTTGAAGGCTGACTTTTTTTGTATTAAAAACACTTTTCTTTTATTGGTCGGATGAAATATGCTAATTTTTTGAGATAGGAATTTTGGGTTTTCATGAGCCGTATGCCAAAATCAATATTAAAACAATAAAAGGCTTGAACTACTTCAGTTGTGTTGTAATGAATCTAAAATATATGAAAGTCTAATGTTTATCAGTACATTACAGAAAATAATGAACTTTATCACAATATGCTAATTTTTTGAAAAGGACCTGTATATATATATATATATATATATATATATATATATATATATATATATATATATATATATATATATATATATTAATCTAAATTCTGCAAGCTTTCATTGTTCTATGAATCATCCTTCATTTATTCATCTGTCCATCATTCTTTATACAGCCACATATATTAGGGCTGCAAAAAGATTAATCACAATTAATCACATTCAAAATAAAAGTTTCTATCTATCTATCTATCTATCTATCTATCTATCTATCTGTCTGTCTGTCTGTCTGTCTGTCTGTCTGTCTGTCTGTCTGTCTGTCTGTCTGTCTGTCTGTCTGTCTGTCTGTCTGTCTGTCTGTCTGTCTGTGTGTGTGTGTGCACACATGTATAAAAATATATAAAGTGTGTGTGTGCGCGCGCACATGTATAAAAATATATAAAAGAAGAGAGTACAAACATTTAAAAAAAAAATCTAGACCATGGTATCCTATTCTCTGCTATTCTCTTCTTGTAATGGCCAGTAGAGGTCTACATTAGACCAATAAACCCTCCCCCAGAGAAGGCTTATGTGCAAACATGGTAACCAGCATTCTTTTCCCTCCTAAGCACCTCATTACTTATGACCAGTGTGTGTGTGTGTGTGTGTGTGTGTGTGTGTGTGTCTAGTGTGTTTGAATCAAACAGGACAAAAGCGAGGTCCTCCATAAGCATTTCTAGATGGTCTTGGTCTTGTAAAGTACTTTGATTAATGCTGACTGTACATTGCCATTCTAATTACAAAATGAATAATTTAAATAGGCATTAAATATTGATTTGATTTGAAATAACTGTATTAGATTACATGCAGATTAAAGCTCAACAAGGGTCAGAAACCAACACAGCTACAGTATGTAGGCACTTGGCTCTCTGAGACAATGTCCATTTCTAAAGTTCAGCGATCATTATAGAACAAAATTCAACTGCTAAGTGTCATTACTGACCAATCAGAAATTAGTATTTCAGAGCGGTTATGCATGCCACACACATTCACTTAAATACCTTTGTGTGCTAAGCTGTGACATACTCTTAAGACGGTTACCGAATGAATCTAAGGTACAGTGCAGAGAGCGAGAGAGAGAGAGAGAGGAGTGAGAAGACAATATGAAAACTTGGACAAGGTCACAATATTGTGATGTTTCTTTATGGATGTGCTTGACTGTTTCTACACAAAAAACAGAGTAGAATCCACATGACAGGAGGCAGTGCCTGTGATTGGCTGATTACTGTCAGTGGACTAATGCCCACCTATCATGTTCACAGCAATTATTAATTACAAAAATTGAACTCACTCACACAGATTTCACCAGGCTTGATAACAAAAATTACATTCAATTTTAGCAAACTGCATTTGTACAATCTTATTCATACGATTTCGTGAGATCGGCCTATAGTTAAGTTTAGTGTTGGGGTTAAGGGCTGATCTTCATACATTTTCCAAAAAATCAGGATTATATATACAGTATATACAGTATATATATATATACAGTAAATATATATATATATATCTTTACTTGACCCTCTAACTCTAGCACTATCTATTCTAATTGTATTTTATCTATGTCTTTTTATTAAAAAATAACAATAATAATAATAATTATCTGTACTGCGTTAGGCTAACCAAGACTTGTAATAGCACTTGCACGTTGTTGCTCTTTTGTTGGTTTTGATTGCTTCTTATGTCCTCATTTGTAAGTCGCTTTGGATAAAAGCGTCTGCTAAATGACTAAATAAATAAATAAATAAATAAATAAATATATATATATATATATATATATATATATATATATATATATATATATATATATATATATATATATCATACAAATTCACTACCAATTTGACAAACTGTAAATTAGTTACAGATTGCCATAATATTCAAAATCGCCAATGTTACATTTTCTCATGAGATCAGGTTAGTTCAGTTCAGTTAAATTAAAGTTTCATCTTCTTCACATCACAAAGAATGTAGGCTTAACTAATAGCAATAATAATAACCTTCAATCTATCGTATCGCTCCCTTTGTTTTTAGAGAGCAGACTCTTTTCCTCCTCTTCAGTCCATCACAAACTACCCCTTTCATAAAGAAAGGCCTATCTCACTCTCTTCCTCCTGGACTAAGTATGGATGACCAGTGTAACCTACATTTCCATCTGATTGCCTTCAGTCAGGATGCATCTGTTCAGCCACACATTAGCACATCTGTGACATATGCAGAGCCACACGGGCACAGCCACACAGTCACCTCCCCCAGAGCCCCTGGAGCCACTCAACCGAACATGAGGTCTATATCTACAGTATGAGGCCACAGTATCTACTGCAAGTGTGTCACGAAGGACACAAACATACACACTCAAATCAATAAGTGTGGCTCCAGGAAGGCTGATTTAGTAGGCAACAAACTTTATGGGGAATTTTAGCTCTATTTCACAACTCAGCGAGTTCAGCAACACTCAAACTCTGACAGAGAGACAACCAATTAACCTTTAGGTCCTCGGCAAACAGCATAATGCTGCGTGATACCACACACCCAGATCTCTCTGCGCTCAGCGCTAATGCTGACGGTTTCTATAGGACTCAACGAGAATATGAAATCTCAGTCAGAGCAGCAAGAAGAACAGCTGCACACGGAACGGATGCTGAATGGGTTAAAAATGTCTGAAATTCAAAAGGAAAATTTGTGGGGAAAGAATAATGATTAGTGATAGGCCTGGATGGTCATTTAGGGAAGCGCATTATATTTTTTATTACTTGTTGAACTGTAATGGATAAGAAACATATACATTCATCCATCTCATAAGTAGTTCATTTGAAGAATGTTTTTGTTTGAATTTCCTGTCCATAAAATAAAAATTTGCAGGGTACAATGTTACTTTGGACTCCGCTGACTTTCAATGTATGGACAAATACATTTGAAACATTCTTTAAAAACTCAGTCATACAGAAGTCAGTCATACACAACAGTAGGGTGCGTAATAATGACAGAAGTTAAATTTTTTGGTGAACTATCTCTTTAAAGGGGTCATCAGATGCTAAATTCACTTTACAAGTTGTTTTGAACATAAATGTGCATTGGAAGTGTGTGTACACATCCATCCTCTAATGATAAAAATCCACCCATTGTTTTTTTTTTATATCCATATTTTAAAATCCCCTTTCTGAAATCAGGCTGTTCTGAGGTTCCTGTCAGAATGATGTAGTTCTGTACAGGCCCCTCCCAAGATAGTTGATTGACAAGACCGTCTTACCTTAGACCCGCCCTGAGTGAGCTGTAAACAGTCCGACCGACTCCAGTGATGTCTCAGATTAAGTAATTGAGGTGTTTTGTTGTTGGATGTAATAAATGAATATAGCAGTCGTTATTTACTCCTGACATCTGAGCCTCTGAAGACGCAGCGGATTAGAGTTACTTTCACTTTGAAGTGAATGCGCCGATCCCCGATCTACATAAATGCATCTATGTTTGCCCGAATCATTCGTGGTCCAGCTTTATCTACAGAAGAAGTGAGTATAAGGGTTTTTATGAATCTTTGCAAATCGCCTTTCCTAATAATTTGCTAGGTTAGCCAGTTTCGCGGCTGAAGTTTAGTATGCTCCATAGATATATATGCCTAGATGCCTCATTATCGACTGTTTCTATGGGCCGCGATACGTAAGCCATCTGCCATTTTTGGAATGGTCTGCGAAACTTTGAGCGCATTGATTGTGAGTCTACAACAGCAAGTTAAACGCTTGTATATCTTTGAATATTCATTGATTATTATAGTGAATGCGAGATGGCTGACGCATCAACGTATCTTGAGCAGTCGAATAGGGTATCTACACATATCTATGGTCTGCTCGTCACTCCACGGAAGAGAGGGGCGGAGTCAGTGTGCTGAAAACAGAGCTGATTTGACAGTGTAAAGAAGGTGTTTTTTACACTACCATTGAGAAATTTTAACCAAAGTATGTAATAGACTTTTCATTAAGACCCAAAAGAATCATATCAACTTGTGTAAAATGGGCATGCGATGAGCCCTTTAAGACTAACTAGTTGTTCAGACAGCCCACCAACTAGCTAATTATTAAAATATGTGTAGATTTGCATCTGTTATAATCAGTGAATTTGGCAGTGGATATATGAGCATTTCTGTGAGTGTGTAGAAGTGCAGAAACCTGGGGGCGATGTGCTTTGATGGTAGTCCCAAATCCACTACGGCAGACGGTGCGTCCCGCAACCGTGCAAATTCCTGTGTTCTCATCGGTTCCCCTCATCTCCCCAAAAAACCCCATTAATTATTCAAAAATGTTAGAGAGGACTCCTAGTGAGCAACACTCTGTTCTCTGAGCTCAAACGACTTCTTGTGAATGAGCTCATGTCCCATATCTTCAACCTACAGTGTTTCCAGTCAACTTGCACTGCAAATCTAAAGCTTGTCTATCTAAGAACTTTCTATCTTCATTGTTAGCAGTCCATGTTATCCAGACTTTAAAGTTTCTGGGAAACACATTGCACATTATTGTCACATATGCATTTTTTATACGCACATTTGGCAGACACTTTATCCAAAGCATTCAAGGTATACATTTTTTCAGTTCATGGAATCGAACCCAAGACACTGGCATTGTTAGCACCATGCTCTACTATTTAACCATGCATACTTTCTAATGTCAAACCCCATATGTATTAAACCATATAGCATTACAAATCATTATTATAGTTATAAGATTACTCCATAGACAAACACCGGCTACATATTTTTCCTATAAAATAAAAAATAGACTAGGGGAGTTAAAAATATGGAGACATTGTCACCTAAATTAGCTTAAACTATGAAGTGAGTTGTGGCGAGGATGCTTCTAGACAGAAGGACTGGATGGATGACTCTTCTTCTCTCTTTCCCACCCCTTTATCCCTCTCTCTCTGTCTTTCTCTCTTTGAGTTCCCTCAATGTGCTGACCGATGCAAAGGCTTAAAAAAACTGCACTACTGAAAAGCTTAATTGAACTGACACGCTCTGCAAGACAAGTATAATTTTTCCACTGTTTGTATTTTTGTTGACAACTTTTTCCTAAGAGTTACAATACCTACAGAAAAGCAGACTGTAGCAAAGGCAGCTTAGGGGAAACTACAAATCCTGAACTGTAAAACCTTTGGGCTGACCTTCAGGGATAAATTCTTCCCTCTCTTGATTCAAGTATTGGGGTTTACATTAACCTCTAGTGCTGGGAAGTAACTAAAATGGCTAACTGATACAAACATTTGTTTTTAAATAGCATATATTTTGCATTAACATGCTATTTGTTCCAATAAGAAGCAAAGAATTGTGACTTTGTCAAATTATATGGTACATGGAGCATAACAATCAAGCAAACCAAAAATATCAGCCACTTTAAGTATCTTCAAAGTAGTTTTGTAAGCAAATTATAGTAATCTTTTCAAAAAGATTGGATTATTTTATGTTTACTTAATTTCTATAGAGAGACTATATTTACCCCCAAAAAAGAGTTGTGCGCACAGTATGGAGTGCTACAGTATAAATACATATAATGTATGTTTGATTCCTACTCGTAGCCAGAGGGCACTCTTGCGCACAAACTCTAAATATGCCTCACAGATGTAATATAACTTAAACGCTCCAGGAACTCCCTAATACAAAATTCGCTAATATGGATCGCTGAGCTGAATTAAAGAAGATATAAATGCTTTGACTAAACATGAAGACAATTAAACACATGGCTGACAATATATTGTTTATCGGTGTTGTTCAAGCCAACGCTAGTGTTTTCAAAAGAAAGTGGTATATTTCTAATGCAATGCTAATTGACATAGCATTTATTACAATTTCAACTGACGTTAAAGTGAGTTTGGAGTAAAAACATGTTATTAAATGTTCTCTTTGTTGGACAACAGGTTTATAAATGCTTCGTTACCTGCAGTGCGAACACGCCAGAGACTAGGAACTTCTGCCATTAGCTCTAGGAACTATGAAAAGGTTTCTCTGGTGTGAAAGCCCCTATTGTGGTTTGGAAGCACACTGGTCAATGCAGTCAGACAACAATATAATTTTCATTTAACAGTACTTGCTAATCAATAACTAAGGCTAAGCTGTATTAGCACCACACAGCACAATATACCATTCATGCAATACTTGAACACACTCCTGCCCCTCCAGACACCCCTTGGGAAGTTAAGCCTCCTGACTAATGAGAAAATCCCTCGTTAATTCCTGTCGTGGTATTGCCTCTTGCTAATTACATGGACTGTAGGTTACGAGGCTGAACTGTGAACGTATGGCAATAAGTATAAGCAGCAACAGAGTCATGCCAGTTAGGATGGTGTCATGCCACACATTTGTAATGATTTATTATTTCCCTTAAGCCAATAAATATTTAGATATCATGATCTTCAAGACAGATTATAGTGATCTTAATACCAAAGCTTATGGACAGATGATGCCCTGACACAACCTATGGGACTTACTATGATCTCTATAAATGAAAATAACAGATTTGCCTCACACACACACACACACACACACACACACACAGAGAGAGAGAGACTTTGAGACAGATAGATTCATAAGAGCAAGATTTTATTCTACTCTAACATACAGTAGCAATTAACTTGCTATTATGCTAACAGTATGATTTTAATTACGAAAACTAAGAGAATTTGAATAATTTTCTCTCTACAACAACTAATTATGAATGAAAATCTGGACAAACACATTTATAACATCCCTCCACATACAACAACTAGAACACTGTATCTCTGACACACCAAATCACTAATGGACTTGATTTGAGGTCAGTGTTTATTTTACCAAATAATATCTCTAGATCACAACACAACATCCAATCTAATTTATCTAAAACATATTTTAAAAGGTACTAAAGTAACTAAAGCAATAGTCATATAGTTTTTTTAATCAGACTTGCTGATAATCTGAGATTCTCTGCTGTGTTTTTTTTTCCCTCTCCCTTCTCCACTGACAGTGAAAAACTCACTGAAACCCATTTATTTGTAACACCTAGACTGGAAGACTTACCAAAGAGCTTTATCTAAAAAGTTCAGAATGCAGCTTCATGAGTGCTGAGTCTGACTGAAGAATCACTTAAAACCTTCAGTTTACTGGCTGCCAGAACTGATAGCAAGAGCCCCCATTTTTACATGTATTCACATTTGCATATATATATATATATATATATATATATATATATATATATATGACAAAATGTGTACAAAATTGCAGAATGGACTAAATGAACACGCAAATTCACTCTCTAACAGTAGGTGGTGCTTGTAGAAAAGCAGAAATAAAGTGGTTAATACAGTACACAAAACAGTGCTGCACAATGTTCTATTTCTAACACCACTTGTCATGAAGAAGAAATTAACTCAAACATGTTTTAAACAGCCATTCAAATTTTTGTTCTCACTATGATGTTCATCAAACAACGTCAAATACAAGTGTACACAACTGTTCTTGGTTTATCCTCTGTTATTTACTGTTGTGTATAAACATATAGTCTGTCTGTGAGCAAGTCTTATGTAACATCAGCGGTTCTGGGAATGTGACGAAAAAAGCATGAATCTTGTCGGCTGGTCTGTTTTCTTTGCAGTGCGATGGAAAAGAGATTAGAACACCTCTATATAAAAAGTTCTGTCACATTAACAGCATACCAGCATAGATATGTTCATAACCTAAAAAGAAGCATTAACAGATCCTCATTCAAAATATAATGTTTAAATTGCACCACAATTTTGTACCGAATATTTGTCTGGCTGTAAAGTCACGTCAATTCACCTTTATTTATATAGCGCTTTTAACAATACAGATTGTCTCAAAGCACTTAACAGTATCAAATTGGAGGATAGAGTGTCAGTAATGTATAATGATAAGATTAAACACTCAATTTTCAGTTAAAGGCATTTTATTATTGAATTCAGAGATTCAGTCATTGTCTAGCTCAGTTTAGTTTAAATAGTATCTATGAAATCAAATTGATGATAATCGCTAGAAATTAAGTGTCCCCAACGGAGCAAGCCAGAGGTGACAGCGGCAAGGAACCAAAACTCCCTCTGTGACAGAATGGAGAAAAAACCTAGGGAGAAACCAGGCTCAGTTGGGGGGCCAGTTCTCCTCTGGCCAGTCAAAACCCGCAGTTCAATTCCAACCCCAGCCATGTCAGATTGTGCAAACGGCTTATCAATAGGACATGGCAGAAAAATGGCATATAAATAGGGCCTAACTCTTGACTGTGTAAAAACAAGCCTATGTACATTTAAATACTGTTCTACAAATTGCATAGTTAGAAATATTATACAAAGGTCAATATAGCAGCTCATCATGCATAACAGGACGTTTCAAGCAATACTGTCTTTTGATCTTATCTGTCTGCATAAAGGAAATGCCTTCTAGAAAGATATTTTCCTTTTCCTCTTTCTGTCTTACATTTAATCACAGACAGGTAATATAGAGTAGATTTATCTGAAACAGATAATCTTGTAAAGGTGAATCAAATTAGTGGCAGGTTAAACATCAACGTCGGCCAAACGGCCTGACAACACACACATTAAATGCAATGATGCAATCACTTGTTGTTAGTCTTAGCAAAATCCAATAAAATAAATCCCAGCTGAGTGTCCTAGACTCACATTTAGCACACGGCTTGTTAACAAAGGTGCCAAGGCATTGTGGTGCAGCGCTTGCTGGGCTAGATCACTGTGGCTGATTTACTCAAGTGTTTTTCTCCATGTTGGTTCGTCACCCCTGTACACACAAGAACAGCAGGGTTAACGAAACGTCTTATAGAGGCTCATCGAACGTCTGCCATACAGACTAAAGGAGATGACGGCTCTTGGTACAGAGAGCACAATAGCTATTCAGGGAGGACTGCCCTCAGAACAACTCACAATGACTCAACAAAGAGGAACAGAAAGATGAATAGACACACAGACAGCCAGAAAGGATTTTCAAAAGTGTCACAGAGGCATGGATGAGCAAAGACCTACGATTTCAGAAAGTCTTCTGAAATGGTTTGAAAACATTAGGATCTGCATTGGAAATAACCAAAAACTTTTCTTTATGGCAGAACTGAGGGATTGTGGGAAGGGAATTCCAATTATGCAACATTATAAGAGAAAGACATTCCCAACACTCAACAGAGCAATCTAAGGCCATATGTTAGTGACAGTGAACACCCATGCCTGCCCTCGACAAGACCTTTCGCTGCAGAAATAGACGCAGAACAATGCGTCTTTCTCACGATGACCACAAAGCCACCGTACTGATGGAACAAAGCTTGAGTGTGAGGACACTTGTGCGAATGACATGGGTTAATCAGCAAAATGACATCAATGGCCACAATGTACTTGTGGCAACCTGTACTTGCCTTGTGCTGCTCTCCGTTCAAAAAAACAACTGACATCATCCTTCTCTCCTACACCCTGTTCATTTCTTGTAGGTCAAGTTATGAGTGGCATTTCGCCACAAAAGTACAGGGTCTTCCAGTTGTGAAAGAGACAGACAGCATGACAGCTATTTTCTTGTTTACTACAGAACACTTCAGCAAAATTAAAAATTAACCTTAATAATCATACCATATATATAATTGATAATTGATAATTTATCATTTCACATAATCATTTATTTGATCAAAAATACACAAAAACAGTAATATTGTGAAATATAAAAATTATTTAAAATAAATGTTTTATGTTTTAATATATTTTACAATTTAGTTTTGTTGTGATGGCAAAATGAATTTGTAAAAACAATTACTCCAGTCTATCACATCAGTGCTCTATTATGCTGATTGGGTGCTCAAGAATTTATTATTATTAATTTTGAAAACAGCTGTGCTGCTTTGTATTTTTGTGGAAACTGCGATAAGCGAGAACCCCGCCTACGTTAAACGTCTTCCTGTATATCTCAGTGTTCTCATTTTCTGCATTTGGTGCTCAGGCACTCACCAGGTAGTGTGGAGATCGAAGGTAAGAGAACATGTCTTCTGTGAGTCTGGGGCCAAAACAGGCCCCTGCTGCAACAAGAGGAAAATGGAGCGATACGGAGAGGGCAGAAGAGAGAAATAAGGAATCAAAGACAAGACAATCACGGCTTTCCATCCCAAAGCCACAAAGAGGCAGGGACAAAGTGCTTAAAGAGAGCATCTTAGTGAGTTAAATATAGAAGCAGTGGAGTTCTCTTTAAATAGGCTCACTCATTAGGACACTGGCCTTAACCATCGTGGAGTGGAAAGAGAGAGGGAGAGAGTAAAGCAACCGCTAAGAGAAAGCAGGACATGGTGGCCCTGTACGCTGAAGGTCTGCCAGCAGAGGTCAGAGGTCATGGCACTAGAGATCAATGGAGATGGAGTTCACACGCTCCACAGAAGAACAGTGGGATTTCAATTACCATGGTTCCTGTTCATGAGTCTGTCAGGGTCTAAATTTGAATCTCTTTTCACACTGACAGTGATTAAATTGCTGGAGTTGACCAAGTTACTGAGCTATTGGATGGATTCTATTGGACATTTCAACTTGACTGCTGCAACCAACTGTATCAGGTGGCATATCACATGAACTTCACTGACTAAACTCCCATTGGTTGTCCCCAATATTGGTCAGATGACAATTAATGGCTTCGCTGTCTAAGGCCCTGTAATTAAAGCTAAAATACATAATTATTTATGATTAAATACTTCCTTTGTTCTATTTTGCATCCTCTACAAGTACACCATTTGTAGGTTGATTTCTTTTGAAAAGTAAAAACTGCTTTCAAAGCATTGCTTTAAGCATCTCAACAAATCTGACATAGCAACAGTGGCTCAACCAATAGCGTGAGTTTGAGGCAGATCTATTGGTTTCTTTAACCAATGGCAGATGAGGGAAATGTTTGGAAAACATGTTTAAAAAGAGTCAAAGCTTGAGGTATAGTGTGTGCAGGATGTACCAGTTTTGAGTCAGCATTTCATTGGCCCGGCAGTTGCACAATGCAGGGCTTTGAACAAAGGAGCAATGTTGCGAGCCCCCCGTGTGCTTATTCAAGCTCTGTGCTGTAAGTTTTCTGCTGATAATTTGCACACGGTCACGTCTCGCCTCGTGCCCAATACATCACACCCACTCACAACCCCACACACTGAATAATGCATACAGCAGTGTGGCTGAGAGAGACCGTGGTTTACAACTGTCTGAAGTACAACCAAAGACCCCTTAAGGGAATTCTGTTGAATCAATGTTCATCTTTGTAACTTCAATAACATATCTCAAATTATTACTCCTATCAAAAAGATATTGCCTCGGTTCACAGCGAATGCTGCTCCACATGAACTCATCTGCATATTTTCTGAACTAGGGTCGCTTATGTGCATCTGAAAACGCAACATATGCCAACCATCTTAAAAAATTTGTAATGAAAAGTGCTTATAAACCGGTTGTCAACTAATAAGAAACTCTAAGGTCTCTCAAAATATAAACTTGATAGTTTAAAAATAGGACAGCCATAAATATTAATATTGTAATTTTCTATTATTATTTTTCTTCTTAAATTTTTTTTTATTTTTTATAGGGAAACATTACAATAGTAATATTTATCTTTTTGTTTAATACATTAATTATTATTATTATTAGTCACATTTACAATTTTTTTAACATAAAAAAAAAAATAAAAAAAATAATCACAATCTTATTTCATTTTATGGACAAATAAAGTGAAACAGTTGGATCATTTTTCAAAATATCACCTGATTTCCACAAAAGAAAAAGTCCAACAGGTTTTGAATGACATGAGGGTGAGTAAATGACTACAGGATTTTTTATTTTTTTTATCTTTTATTCAGTGGCGGAAACAGGCTTCCATAATAATATCCCTTTTACAAGTACTTCAAACTCACACACGCTCTCATGCAGAAAGGGTCACTATGGAGATTACAGAAATTAATGAGAGGGTGAATCAGGTTAATCAAAACTTAGACACTCTTGAATGCTCATGCTTTTATCAAACCACTCTCGTTTTAAACAACAAGATAAGAAAGAGCCAAGGTTAAACCTCCACAAGAATACTGTACTGAAGCATGTGTGCGTGTGTTATCTCTTCTGCAGAAGTGTGTATTACCAAGTCTGTCATAATGATAAGAGACCATTAGGTCCACAAACTCAACACTCAACATTTTAAGAGATCTCTTCCTCTCTGCTTCCATCTCTTACGCACTTTCTCCTTCCATCAAGGTGACCCACATAGCACCATCCCTGTGCATCAGTGTGCAAACATATACCGTTCAAGTCAAAACTTTACATACACCTTTCAGAATCTGCAAAATGTTAATTATTTTACCAAAATAAGAGGGATCATACAAAATGCATGTTATTGTTTATTTAGTACTGACCTGAATAAGATATTTCACATAAAAGAAGTTTACATATAGTCCACAAGAGAAAATAGTTGAATTTATAAAAATGCCCCCATTCAAAAGTTTACATACACTTGATTCTTAATACTGTGTTGTTACCTGAACGATCCAAAGCTGTTTTTTTGTTTTTGTTTAGTGATAGTTACTCATGAGTCCCTTGTTTGTCCTAAACTGCCTGCTGTTCTTCAGAAAAATCCTTCAGGTCCCACAAATTCTTTGGTTTTCCAGCATTTTTGTGTATTTGAACTCTTTCCAACAATGACTGTGTGATTTTGAGATCCATCTTTTCACACTGAGGACAACTGAGAGACTCATTTGCAACTATTACAGAAAGTTCAAACGCTCACTGATGCTCCAGAAGGGAAAACCATGCATTAAGAGCTGGGGCATAAAAACTTTTTGAATTTGAAGAGCAAGGTAAATTTAACTTAATTTGTCTTCTGGAAAACATGTAAGTATCTTCTGTAGCTTCTGAAGGGCAGTACTAAATGAAAAAAATATGATATTTAGGCAAAACAAGAAAAATGTACTCATCTTCATTCTGTTCAAATGTTTTCATGCCCCAGCTCTTAATGCATGGCTTTTCCTTCTGGAGCATCAGTGAGCGTTTGAACTTTCTGTAATAGTTGCAAATGAGTCCGTCAGTTGTCCTCAGTATGAAAAGATGGATCTCAAAATCACACAGTCATTGTTGGAAAGGGTTCAATTACACAAAAATACACATTTTTCTGAAGAACAGTGGGCAGTTTAACTGTTCAGGACAAACAAGGGACTCATGAGTAACTATAACTAAACAAAAACAAAAAAACAGCTTTGGATCGTTCAGGTAACAACACAGTATTAAGAATCAAGTGTATGTAAACTTTTGAATGGGGGCATTTTTATAAATTCAACTATTATTTTCTCTTGTGGACTACATGTAAACTTCTTTTATGTGAAATATCTTATTCAGGTCAGTACTAAATAAACAATACATTTTGTATGATCCCTCTTATTTTGGTAAAATATTGAACATTTTGCAGATTCTGAAAGGTGTATGTAAAGTTTTGACTTCAACTGTAGATGTTCTGCTGTGCAGAGCTAATCCAGCATTAAACCCGTCACAGAAACCGCCAATCAGACATGACTTACATGTACAGTTTTTACAGTTCAGCCTCAGGGAGTTTTGTAGGTTGGATTTCAACAATTTTAAAATGCAAACTCATCAAGCTTTCAGTACTACATTCGTAAGTATGTCACTGACATTCTCCAGGTCAACCAGGTCAAGTCACATGATCATTTTAAAACTCTATCTAGTGAACAGGAAAAAGGAAATTTACATTTTTTACATTTACATTTATTCATTTAGCTGACGCTTTTATCCAAAGCGACTTACAATTGCTATCTATGTCAGAGGTCGCATGCCTCTGGAGCAACTAGGGGTTAAGTGTCTTGCTCAGGGACACATTGGTGTCTCACAGTGGATTCGAACCCAGGTCTCTCACACCAAAGGCATGTGTCTTATCCACTGCGCCATCACCACCCCAGAAATATGAGGGTTTGTGTCTGTAGACATCAGTAAGAGGACTGGCGGTGGTTTATTAGTTAAATGTCTTGAAAATTTGTTAGATTCCTGTTATCCAAAAATTAAGTACTGAGAGCAATTTCTTTTTACTATTATTTATATACTATTACAGCATTTGTTCATATTTTTAATAGCTTTTCAGTTTTCATTTTAGTTTTAATACTTTTATGTCTTTGTCATTTGATGAATTTTTATATTTATATATGTAGTAGTACTTCAACTTATTATTTTCATTTAGTCAAGTCTAAGTTTATGGCCAAGTGTTATGTTATTTTTAAGAGAGAGAAAGAGTGAAAGCATCATTAACAGCAAAGACAAGCTGCAAAATGCAGAAACAGTCACTAGCGCAGAAACAGAGGAAATAATACCACTGTGAGGAACAGAAAAGCAGACAAAGACAGGAAATGAAGTCAGACAGAAGTGTTGTCTGGGGTACAGGTGAGAGACGGCTGCTCAAGAAAACAAAATGGATTAAAAAGGCCTAAACAACATAATAAGATGGCTTTTGTCTCAGAATTTACATTTATTCATTTAGCAGATAGAACAGAAAACTGTACAACCGCCTTTTTTTCTATTATGTCTATAATATAGCCTGTACTTTAACTTTTCTAAATGTGGCTGGCTGCTTTGCATGTTGGATGTCTCTTCCTGTCTAAGTGGCTGATTTTTGTCCAGAAACAGAAACGAGAGAGAGATGAGAACACAGACAGAGATAGATGGAAGTGGCAGTGTGTTCGGTCTGTTCGGTTAACACAGACAGATAATGGAGATCTCCTGCACAGCACCCAACATCTTTACTGTAGACCTGAAAATTCGGTTAATAGAAGAGGAAAGAGTGTAAGAGAGAGGCACCCAGTAAAACCTTTGGCATTAGCTGTCATGTAGCTTATATTCCCCCTACAGACTGATGATATATTGGTCTTGGTTTTACGTTTCAGAATCCAGACAGCGAGTTTAATGACGACACTAATCTCACGAAGCACTTCCATGAACCCTTGTAATGGTACATTACTCTGCTCGAGTGTGATGTCCAGATTGTTTCTCTTCAAATTCACATTCAGTTTCACAAGTTCAAATCCTAAAGGTCAAGTCAAGCCTGTTTGTCATCATTCTTACTGTTTCTACAGTCTACAGCCAACTACTATATAAAAATAAAAAATAATTTAAATAATAAAAATAATTCCTCCATGAGTTACGTAAATAAGGGAGACCACAACAACAATGTCATCTGGATTATGGATTTAAAATCTAATTTCCCTTTTTGCTCGGGAGGAGAATGACCTGTTAATATGCCAAACCACCACAACAAATCAAGACGCGTTCTTATTTATCTTGAAACATCTGTTTCTGGCTCAAGGTTTCACTAGAGGAACAGAATAAAATTAAGATTAAAGGATGCCTGCTTAGACAATTTATAACCATGAACTTTCAGGTCTGAGCTTCACAGAGCATGGACTGAAGACTATCTTTACGAGAACTACCTTTACAAGAAAACCTTGATTATGTAAATAGGAAATTATTGTTGGTCATTTTACAGTCAGTAAGACAGCCTCTTCCTGTCTTGGAGGATGGCAAACTTACTATTTACTGTTACTTTTGATAAACTGAATGAATCCTTGCTGAATTAAAAGTATTAATGTCTTAAAAAATAATTTAAAAAAAATCTGACAAAATAATAAAATACAGGAGATTCAGATATAAATTAAATCGAACTGCAACACGATCTATCAATTACTTCTATATCCAAAATTTTTCTAATAGCTCCCAACTACAAATAATGAAATTTGTAGTTCCTGTGTATTTGTCTCTTCCAGAGCCTCATGTGGTGTTTTCAAACATCCTCTTACTCTCTTTTGCCCACCCACACATTCAGCCTCAAACAGCTATCAAACCAGTACTTTACATCTGTCATCTCAAATTCTTCTGTGACGTTCTCTTTTTCTCGCCCTTTGGCTGACTGACTGGATTGAGAGTATTTCAGCTGAAACCGAATGGTAAAGAGGCATGGAGACTCTTTGCCCCCCTCAGATGTCTGATAATGTGGCTTTTGTCAGTCATTCGGCCCTTTGGAGGCCACTGGAGTCTCATTCTCTGTCTATAGTCCAGTGATGACAGCGCTTCTCCTGCAGTGGCCTTAGATTCAGCAAACAGCTTCACTATGTGATGCTAAAAGCAAACATTTAATTCAGGTTAGACTGCAGTGGTTCCAAAGCCAATGATTGAGCTTTCGCCACACTGTGCATATGTTTATAGGATTTAATTTTAATACTCCGGTGCTTGATACTAACAATAATTCAATTCAATTCAAGTTTATTTGTATAGTGCTTTTTACGATACTAATCGTTGCAAAGCAGCTCTACAGGAATTTAAGTTTCCACAATATATTTACACAATAAAAGTCCATGAAATTCAAAGCACACACACACACACAGGCCTAATGAACAGAACTCCTGGCAGTTCTTGTTCAGAGTTATTGACACTATGAGTTCCAGATTCTTTGAGTATTCAAATTTCACATTTTTTTTAGGTTTTAGATTTACTTCTCTATTGCTCTCTCACAAATAGTTTCAATAACTATGTCCACAAAATATCAGTTACATTTTATTTTCAGCCAATTTATTTGTCACGTGTCACTTGCATGATTTAAAATAATTAATTATAGTTTTTAAAATTTTTGTTTTATTTTAAATTTAGTTCGACAAAATGTTATTGGATTTCATGTTTGGCCATTTATCTATTAACAAGCAAAACTTAGATTTTTAATATTGCTGCATTAATGCCGATAAATGTTTTTGAATCCTGTAAGAGAGACATACCAGAACACAAGCGGCTCTTTGAGTGTTTGCTTTGGCTCTTTAGACTCTTTTTGTGCCAGTATAAAGGGGAAATTTGGGGCACCCAGTGCTTACTGGCACAAACATCCACCCAAGTCTTTCTTTCCAGTGGCACAAGCAGACAGCAATCCATCACACAGTGCATGGATGGGGAAAGAGATATTATTAACTTTCCAAAGCAGGGCAGATGATGTGTAAAAGGAAGTAAATAAGACAGTGGATAGAATAACTGCCCTTTTAACCCATTCATGCCCAGATTTTTCTGAATGGTTTCATGCATATAGTTGTGTTAAAAGTGTCTTATGTGAACATGTTCTGCATTTATTTTCCCCAGGTTTTTTTTTTTCTTCTTGAAAATTGTATTTGAATGTGTAGCAACTATAGTTGCCGATGGGAAATACATTGTATGCACACCTCAATGTCAAATTTGAATAGGAGGAGAACATTTGGAATCTAACACAAAAAAAAACTGCTTTCAAAAGACCAATCTTTATTCATAAACAATTCATAAACAAATATTTTATGTCGAAGTCGAAGAACATTCGATGCAAACCCAAAAAAGCTGCATCTAGCTTATAGTCTGTGGGGTAAAACGCCCCAGGGGGCAATGGGTTATTACTGTAGTTATTCTGTTCTGAACATCAAATCCTTTGTTTCCCATCAAATGTATTCTAACTTGCTGGTTTAATAAAAATATTTGGATTTTATATTTAAAAATTAGCATTATTAAAAGTCAGCATCAGGTAGCTAGTTAGCTAGCCAGTTAGCATTAGCTAACAAAATGTTTCAAATAGGCTATTAGAATTTTATTATTCATAATTATTGATTATATTCTTTTTAATTTTAAGCTAAAACTGCTTTTACTCTGATTTTGCTGTAGGTAAATGATTAAAGCAAATTGCTTTGTCAGACTCGGGGGCATTTTACCCCACCCATGGGGGCGTTGTGCCCCATAGGTGGGGTAAAATGCCCCCTTGGTACAAATTTAAATTTTGTTAAAATTCTAATATCATGAAAACGCTGGATGTTTTTCATACTTCATTTATAATATGTCATTGTGTTGTGCTTGCTGCACGAATACAAAGGGCACATGCTTCTATACTAACTAAAATAACACTCCAAATCTTTCTAGGTTGGTTGATTCAGAAGCTGTCACAACTGGCATTTTGAGGGATGGATTTAACTTCAGGTTAAAACTCTGAACTGTTAAGACCGGCTATTTCCCCAAGAGCACTAAAAGAGAAGTTAGAGAGAAATCTGACAGCAGGAACCACTCAGTGGCCAGCAAGCCAGAGGGTGATGGGGAAGACGGTGAGAGAGGTCTTTGACTGGTCTTCAAACCTTTTAACAAGACAGCTCTTCAGCAAGAGCTGAAGAGCTGATAAAATGTAAAAAAATACTGTAACTTGAATGCAATGTAAGTTGCTTTGGATAAAAGCATCTGCTAAATGCATAAATGTAAATGTAAATGTTACACAAGCTGATTTTCTGAGGATTACGGGGGGAGCATCCTGTTAGACATCACAAACTGTCGCTCTCATTGACAAGCTTCTCACTATATACCAGACAATAACAAACCTCCTGTGGAACACGTGAAAACATTTAGAAAAATGTCTTGTTTTTAGTGCTTTTAGTGAAATTTTTAAATTGTTTTGAACCCACTGAATTTCACTCTACGGACAACAGACTTTCATTGTTCCATACAAAGAACGAAAATCTCTCAAAGTCTCTGAGAGTGAGACAACATTTTCATTTTTGGGTGAACTATCCCTTTAAGAACTGACAGTGGACCCTAGCTTAATATTGGGTTATTTCAAAAAGCATCTCTTTATGTAATAGTGAGATTAGCACAAGCATAATCTAAAGATCACACAACAAATCTTATAGATCAAGTAATATTGGTGCAAGAAGGCCAACAGATAACATCAGCAGTGTTATTTGTGTTTTAAAGGAAGGACATCATAAGGTCAAAGGTCTTCTGATGGATTGGTCTTACACAAAAGCTCTTACACAAACACACCACAGACATAAACTGGCACCCAAATACACATAGTAATACTGAAAGTGCAAACAGACAGTGGACAGAGGAAGCTCTACGCACAAAGCTTCTTCAGTAGTGACTTCCTGTGTCCTTCAGCCTCAACTGAGTCAGTCACAAAAGCTGGCAAAAAGTGAGTGTGTACAGGCAACTCCACATAAAGTACACACACAAATGTGAAGTACTGAACACAGTCAAGTTCTTCACCTTCAGGTTTGTCACTTTGTTTTTTGCATGTTGGCGAAAACTAACAGCTTTATAAACACTACCATACATACACACTCCATACAAAAAAAAATAACCATGGTTTCATTATAGTAAAAGTGTAGTAACTGTTTTTTTGGCATACTGATTATCATTTGTCTAACCACAGCTTTACAACAAATACGATTAACGTAGCAAAACCATGGTTAATGTGTGCTTACCATGGTTAAACTATAATAACGAAGGTTTTGTTGGTTTTATTTGTAGTAAAACCACGGTTAATTTTTGTAAGAGACACATCCCAAAACAAAAACATGTATATAAGTCATATTTCACACCCATGGTACACGAAAAACTCCCATGACAAATATATACACTAACTATAAGTTTGGGGTTAATAAGTTAGTAAAGAAATTCAAACTTTTATAAAGCAAAAATGCGCATTTAAAATGCTACATAATATTTCTATTTCAAATAAACAGAAAATGTTTTGAACATTTTAATCATCAAAGGATCCATAAATTTAATAAATCATTATTTACTGAAAAAGTAGCACGCCTGTTTTCAACTTTGAAAATAATGTTAATGTTTCTTTAAAAAATGTTTCTTTAGCACCAAATCAGTATATTAGAATGATTTCTGAAGGATTTCATTGTCTGTAATAAATAAAAAAAAAAAAAATTCTTACATCTTTCTTTTGATTTGGGGTGAAATATAACCTGGACATGTTTTTCACCTTACTATTTCCTTTGCCAAGTTTGTCATGAGCATCAACAAACAACAACTTTTAGCTTTGAAGGCATTAACCAGGTGTCAATCATCCATGCTGGAGAGAGAGACATCAAACATATTATGGCCTTTCAGACGCCACAGGACACACACAGCACTGAGACATCCATTTCCACAGTGTTATCCACTTTATTAATGAACTCATGAGGAGAAACAGAGAGGAAGAGGGCCTTCAGCCAATCACAGGCGAGGACAGCAGGGGCTTGTGGCCTTGAACTTCCTATCCTCTTTCCACACACAGAGATGTTGACAATTGAAATATTTAGACTAGTTTAAGCACTATGTTTAAGTAATATTCAGGGTAAGGAAATACCATATGAAATAAAAATTCATGGGTAGGTTTGCTGACTGCACAGCATGCATGTATTCATGAAACACTATACTTGTGGGTGGGTTAATTGTTTTTGAGTAAGCAGATCACTCTGGATCATTCTAAATTATTAGTTCTCTATTGTCACCGATGCACCTCAACTCAGCAAACTGAGGTGTAGAACGTTCTGTTATAATGTCCAACAGCATCAAAAGGTCTTAAACCCCCGTGAGGGACGGGTTACCTCAGTTCAATCAGTGGCACATTGTTGTTTTGTCTCTCTCTTCTATTTGACTTCAGCCTTTCCCACAGCTAAATGTCCCTGGATATACTGTGGCTGCTCTGAATTGGTTTAAACACCAGAATGGTGTGAAAATGGGGGAAAATTGATAAGAGAGAAGAGAAGAGGATGATACAGATGGAAAACCCAAGGCCTAACATAACAGCAGTCTTTTTTTATTTAAAAAAAAAAAAAAAAAAACATTTTGGAAAGTAGTAAAACAGAGTCACATTCATTGGATGTGCTCCACCTGACTTTCCACTCCCAGTGTGACAAATAAACTACAAGTAATAATCAACCACAATATTTTATGTCTAATTTTTGACTTAACTGTAATTGCCAGTCCATTCAAATAAGACATTTTACACAAAGTTGGTTTAAAATGCTAAATAACACATTATTATTATTTCAGAGAACATGCCATTTAAGCAGGTTTTTATTCTTTCTTTTTTATTCTTCTTTTAATTCAGATTCCAGAAAGATTCACTGTTTCCACAAAAATATTAAGCAGTACAACTGTTTTCAACACTGACAATAATAAGAAATGTTTCTAATGAGTGCCAAATCAGCATATGTGACCCTGGACCACAAAACCAGTCATAAGTAGCACAGGTATATTTGTAGCAATAGCCAAAAATACATTGTATGGGTCAAAATTATTGATTTTTCTTTTATGCTAAAAATCATTAGGACATTAAGTAAAGATCAAGTTCACTTAAGATATTTAGTAAATTTATTGCCGTAAATATATCAAAACTTAATTTTTGATTAGTAATATGCATTGCTAAGAACTTAATTTAGACAACTTTAAAGGCGATTTTCTCAATATTTTGATTTTTTTGCACACTCAGATTCCAGATTTTCAAATAGTTGTATCTCAGCCAAATATTGTCCGATCCTAACAAACCATACATCAATGGAAAGCTTATTTATTCAGATGATGTATAAAAATTGACACTTAAGACTGGTTTTGTGGTCCAGGGTCACATATTAGAATGATTTCTAAAGGATCATGTGACACTGAAAACTGGAGTAATGACTGCTGTAATACTTGTAATAATATTTCACAATATCACTGTTTTACTGTATTTTTGATCAAATAAATGCAGCCTTGGTGAGCATAAAAGATTTCTTTATAAGCAGTAAAAATCTAACAGATTTTGAACGGTAGTGACACTCATCTATGAGTGCATACCTGTACAAAACTGTCACCAAAAGTGACATAAATCTCACCAAACTTCTCTTTTGGAATATTCTGATTACACCCTCAAACGAAAACTTGATTTATCTAATTAAAAAAAAAAAAAAAAAAAAAAAAAAAAATTCTTATAGGTTTAGGGTTAGGAAATTCTAATAATCTTCATATACAAATAATAGAAATCTAGCAAATATGTGTGTGTGAAGCTAAACTTACCTTACCCTCAGGACACATTCTGCCCCCACAACATGTCAGCTGTGCTCATCGACAGCAGAGAGACAGAATGAGTGAGAGACAGAGATGCTCTGACAGCGTGAGTGTACCAAACCCCCCCACACCACCCCAAACACATCGATTTGATGTCCACTGCCATCTTTCAGCCTCAAGTTGAAATCATTCAAAATCATTGGCTGATTTGTGACTGCGTGTTTTGAGTTTGAGCTCCATCAAGTTAATTCTTTATCGTCTATTTTCTATCTTAAAAACAATTTTATACACGATCATTTTCGTTTCTATAACGTGTGAATATATCCCTTATAGCATTCTAAAACAAAACCAATCAGAGCGCCTTGTTATCACTAGTTTTATTTTGATTTTTTGAGTCTGTTATTAGCTTATAGCCCGTTAGCATCGGCAGCATGGCTGCCGCTAATCTCGCTTACACTGCTAATACTCTATTCACCTAGTTGTAGGTAAAGTGCACACTCACTGTTTCCCCGGTGCTCGTGTTCTTGATGTGTCTGTACAGATACCCGCGATCCTGAAGGGCGATGAGTGCATCGGTGCTGTCGTACTGCACGCGGGGGTTAACGACACCAAGCTTGGGACAGACAGAGACACTGAAGAGGGACTTCAGGAGCCTGATCGAGACGGTACGAAGCACATCGCCCCGACGACGATCATCGTGTCAGGACCGCTTCCCACGTATCGACGAGGACACGAAAGGTTCAGTAGACTTTTTGCTTTAAACGAATGGTTATCGTCATGGTGTAAAGAACAGAAACTGCTCTTTGTTAATAATTGGAATCTTTTCTGGAAGATTCCAAGTGCTTCCAAGAAGATTCCTAGGCTTTTCCGTGCTGATGGCCTGCACCCCAGCAGAGTCGGAGCGGAACTCCTGTCGGGCAACATCTCCAAGACGCTACGCTCTGTCTGACTAGTAAGCCAATTCTCAAGTAACTGCTATGATGACTTTTGTTCTACCCACTTAAAAGATAGAAGTACTTGCGTTGTCCAATCTATACAGACTGCGTCTGTTCCCCAAATAGCGAGGTCAAAATATAAATTTAATGCAGGAAAAATCTGATCGTGATTAAACCAGAAAAACGCAAAATAAATGAACAAAAACTATTTTTAAAGCTTGGGCTCCTAAACATTAGATCACTCGCACCCAAAGCAGTTATTGTAAATTAAATGATCACAGATAATAATTTTGATGTACTCTGCCTGACTGAAACCTGGCTTAAACCAAATTAATATTTTGGTCTAAATGGGTCTACTCCAGCAAGCTACTGTTATAAACATGAGCCCCGTCAGACTGGTCGTGGCGGCGGTGTTGCAACAATATATAGTGATATTCTCAATGTTACTCAGAAAACAGGATACAGGAGGTTTAACTCATTCGAAATACTTCTGCTTAATGTTACACTGTGCAAAAGAAATCTCTCCTATCTCTTGCTCTGGCTACTGTGTATAGACCGCCAGGGCCATATACAGATTTCCTAAAAGAATTTGCAGATTTCCTCTCAGATCTATTAGTTAATGTTGATAAAGTGTTAATTGTCGGAGATTTTAACATTCACGTTGATAATACAAATGATGCATTAGGACTTGCGTTTACTGACTTAATAAACTCTTTTGGAGTCAAGCAAAACGTCACCGGGCCCACTCATCGTTTTAATCATACGCTAGATTTAAATATATCGCATGGAATTGATCTTACCGATATAGATATCGTACCTCAAAGTGATGATGTTACTGATCATTTCCTTGTATCGTGCATGCTGCGTATTACTGATATTAATTATATGGCTCCACGTTATCGTCCGGGCAGAACTATTGTTCCAGCCACCAAAGACAGATTCACAAATAACCTGCCCGATTTATCTCAACTGCTCTGTGTACCCATAAATACACATGAACTAGACGAAATGACTAGCAACATGGGCACTATCTTCTCTAATACATTAGAAGCTGTTGCCCCCCTCAAATTGAATAAGGTTAGAGAAAAACCTACTGCGCCATGGTACAACAGTTATACCCATTCTCTCAAGAAAGAAACTCGTAATCTTGAGCGCAAATGGAGAAAAACGAACTTGGAAGTTTTTAGAATTGCGTGGAAAAACAGTATGTCCAGCTATAGACAGGCTCTAAAAGCTGCCAGGGCAGAGCATATCCGCAAACTCATAGATAATAACCAAAACAATCCAAGGTTCTTATTTAGCACAGTGGCTAGATTAACAAATAAACAGACGCCACCCGATCTAAATATTCCCTCACAGTTTAATAATAATGACTTTATGAATTTCTTTACTGATAAAATAGATAACATCAGAAATACAATATCAAATGTAGATTCTACTACGTCTAGTATTTCAGCTTCATTCATCGCACCCAAAGAAAAACTGCAGTGCTTTACAACTATAGGACAGGAAGAGCTAAATAAACTTATCAGTGCATCTAAACCAACAACATGTTTATTAGATCCTGTACCCACTAAACTACTGAAAGAGTTACCTGTAGCAGAAGAACCGCTTCTCAATATTATTAACTCATCGTTATCTTTAGGTCACGTCCCAAAACCATTCCAGTTGGCAGTTATTAAGCCTCTTATTAAGAAACCACAACTAGATTCTAATGAACTGGCAAATTACAGACCCATTTCAAATCTTCCGTTTATGTCTAAAAAATTTTAAAAAGTTGTCTGCTCAATTGTGCTCCTTCTTGCAAAAAAATTATCTCTATGAAGAATTTCAGTCAGGTTTCAGGCCTCACCATAGTACAGAAACTGCACTTGTTAAAATTACAAATGACTTGCTTCAGACCAAGGCTGCATCTCATTGCTAGTATTACTTGATCTTAGTGCTGCGTTCGACACTATAGACCATGACATACTCATAGATCAATTACAAAACTATACTGGTATTCAAGGGCAGGCTTTAAGATGGTTCAGATCCTACCTGTCCGATCGCTACCACTTTGTTCATTTAAATGGGGAGTCATCTCAATTATCACCAGTAAAGTATGGAGTACCACAAGGATCTGTCCTAGGACAGCTAGTTCATGCATTCATGACCTCTAGACTGGACTATTGTAATGCACTGCTAGCTGATTGTCCTGCATCTTCAATAAACAAGCTACAGATAGTCCAAAATGCAGCGGCTAGAGTTCTTACCAGGTCAAGAAAATATGATCATATTACCCCAATTTTACAGTCTCTGCACTGGCTACCTATTAAGTTCTGTATCATTTACAAAATATTATTACTTGCCTATAAGGCCCTAAATGGTTTAGCTCCTGCGTACCTAACTTGTCTTCTACCACGCTACAATCCAACCCGCTCCCTAAGGTCGCAAAAGTCTGGACTTTTGGTAGTACCTAGGATAGCAAAGTCCACTAAAGGAGGTAGAGCTTTTTCACATTTGGCTCCCAAACTCTGGAATAGCCTTCCTGATAACGTTCAGGGTTCAGACACACTCCCTCTGTTTAAATCTAGATTAAAGACACATCTCTTTAGCCAAGCATTCACATAATGCATCTTATAATCTTGTACTGCAGTTATATCTGATCAAATGTACATTATAATTGTTCTTTAGCTTGGGTTGAACAAATCATTTTTGCTTAGATGGAACACAAGCTACGCTAATTATGTCTCTATTTGTTTCTCTGTTTCTGTCACGGGATTAACATCCCATAACTAGTGGTAACTAGGAATTACAGAAGCTTCAGTCTGGATCCAACCCTTAAATGATCTGAGATGACCGAACACCTGAGAAAAGATAATGCCAACCCCTCAGAGGACCTCAGAGGATGCCAATGCTCAGACAACATACAGAATTACCAAATGTTCCAAAATATAAATATATTGCGGAAATTTTATTTCCTGTAGAGCTGCTTTGCAACGATTTGTATCGTAAAAAGTGCTATACAAATAAACTTGAAGTCCATATTTGGACAAAAACAGAGCCAGACAGACAGGAACAGCAACAGACTGGAGAGCGAGCAAGAGATCTTTGATACTTGAGTAAATATTAGATTAGAGTGAGCTGTGCATTTTTCCGGCCATCAGGATCGGTGGGCCTTTATTGGGTTATCCAACTGAACCCAGTTTGTGTGTGTGTGTGTGTGTGCTGGGACAGGAATGACAGGAATGCTCGGGCCTCCTTTACTGTCAATGCAGGGAAGAGCTACAGGATTCACTGACTGGATTCAGTGACTGAATCCGAACACACCCATACAGTTGGGCAAAAAAGTATTTAGTCAGCCACCAATTGTGCAAGTTCTCCCACTTAAAAAGATGAGAGAGGCCTGTAATTTTCATCATAGGTACACTTCAACTATGAGAGACAGAATGGGGGGAAAGAATCCAGGAAATCACATTGTAGGATTTTTAATGAATTAATTCGTAAATTCCTCGGTAAAATAAGTATTTGGTCCACAACCTCAAACCAGTCACACTCCAAACTCCACTATGGCCAACACCAAAGAGCTGTCGAAGGACACCAGAAACAAAATTGTAGACCTGCACCAGGCTGGGAAGACTGAATCTGCAATAGGCAAGCAGCTTGGTGTGAAGAAATCAACTGTGGGAGCAATTATTAGAAAATGGAAGACATACAAGACCACTGATAATCTCCCTCGATCTGGGGCTCCACGCAAGACCTCACCCCGTGGGGTCAAAATGATCACAAGAACGGTGAGCAAAAATCCCAGAACCACACGGGGGGACCTAGTGAATGACCTGCAGAGAGCTGGGACCAAAGTAGCAAAGGCTACCATCAGTAACACACTACGCCGCCAGGGACTCAAATCCTGCAGTGCCAGACGTGTCCCCCTGCTTAAGCCAGTACATGTCCGGGCCCATCTGAAGTTTGCTAGAGAGCATTTGGATGATCCAGAAGAGGATTGGGAGAATGTCATATGGTCAGATGAAACCAAAATAGAACTTTTTGGTAAAAAGCTCGTCGTGTTTGGAGGAGAAAGAATGCTGAGTTGCATCCAAAGAACACCATACCTACTGTGAAGCATGGGGCTGGAAACATCATGCTTTGGGGCTGTTTTTCTGCAAAGGGACCAGGACGACTGATCCGTGTAAAGGAAAGAATGAATGGGGCCATGTATCGTGAGATTTTGAGTGAAAACCTCCTTCCATCAGCAAGGGCATTGAAGATGAAACGTGGCTGGGTCTTTCAGCATGACAATGATCCCAAACACACCGCCCGGGCAACAAAGGAGTGGCTTCGTAAGAAGCATTTCAAGGTCCTGGAGTGGCCTAGCCAGTCTCCAGATCTCAACCCCATAGAAAATCTTTGGAGGGAGTTGAAAGTCCATGTTGCCTAGCGACAGCCCCAAAACATCACTGCTCTAGAGGAGATCTGCATGGAGGAATGGGCCAAAATACCAGCAACAGTGTGTGAAAACCTTGTGAAGACTTACAGAAAACGTTTGACCTCTGTCATTGTCAACAAAGGGTATATAACAAAGTATTGAGATGAACTTTTGTTATTGACCAAATACTTATTTTCCACCATAATTTACAAATAAATTCTTTAAAAATCAGACAATGTGATTTCCTGGATTCTTTCCCCCCATTCTGTCTCTCATAGTTGAAGTGTACCTATGATGAAAATTACAGGTCTCTCTCATCTTTTTAAGTGGGAAAACTTGCACAATTGGTGGCTGACTAAATACTTTTTTGCCCAAATGTACTTCGAAGACTTTTTGGGGCTTATCACACATGAGCTTAACAAAACCGGCAATGATTCAGTATGATATACTAGTGAAAATAACAATGAATGTACAAAAAAAAAAAAAAAAAAAACAATTCTAAGACAAAACACACCGAAACAGGCGGAAACATGTAAAGCTGAAGTATACGCTCAACTGCAGACAATAACTGCTTACACAAAGGAAAACGCACAACTGAGGGGGTTGAATTTAATTTTGTGAAGCTGCAGGTTATAAAAGCCCCTGCTCTGTTATAAAAGCCATTCATAATCTTTTATTAGAGGGATGACATGCTAGTAATCCCAAGCGTTCATGTGTGTGTTCTGATGGCTAATTATTTAAAGTTATTTGAATATTTCATAAAAAGGATAATAAAAGTAGAATAAGGAAATACTTATAACAGACAAAAGTCCAAAATAGTGAGAGTATGGGGGAGGAGAAAAGAGCGAGAGCGGGAAAGTGTGTGTCTGTGTGTGTGCAAATCTGCCTCAGGGAGTGAAGATAAAGTCAGAGCATAGAAAAAGTCGAGAAATTGGGGTCCTAAATCCATCCCCAGTTGGCCACTCTGGTGGATATTGAGGGAAACAGATTTGGACCTCAATCCTTTAAGAGTGCAGGAGCTGCCCATTCATAAGTGGCAAGGGGGATAGACGTCAGGAGGGATGCAGGCAGAGAATATGACTTTGGGCTAAAAGTAATTCTGTGAATAATTCCCCAAAATTGAAAATTCATCATTTATTTCCAATCCTGTATTTTTATATTCTTCCAAGCCTGTATTTATATTCCAGTGTTGTTAGCGTTAACTAAAACTAATAAAAATCGAAGAGTATTGGAATAAAGAATAATAAGAATAAAAGATGAACAAAATAAAATAAAAATATTAGACTAAAAAATGAAATGTTGCATTGAGAACCAAATGAAATAATTAAATTGAAGTACTAAAATGACTAAAACTGAAATAATAAACTAAAGCTAAAAAGAAAATCTTACAAACAAACAAATAAAATGAAAAGCATATATATTCTTTATATATAGTCAAATGTTAAAATGTTATTTAAACTACTAATACTTGAGAAATTTATAAATAAAGTGAGGGACCTTTATCGTGAAGCACCTAAAATTACAAAAACCTGAAAAAATACAAAAGTCTTTTTCCCGTACAATTAAAGCACACAATGCTCTTCAATGCCAAATGCATAAAAATCCTTAAAATATTCCAAGAAACATTTTTTTATGCTATTTTTTTTATATTTTCTTGATTTTTAACAAAGATTAAATTAAGAGGCAGAGGGGACAATAAGTGAAAACAAAATTTGCCTTTTTGGGTGAAACCCTGCTTTAAACCAAACATCACACACAGCAGGTGTTATGAATGAGATCTGGAGGGCAAATGGTCTTTATCTATGAGGGATAGTTGCTGAACGGCTGATTAAGTAATCGCATGGTTTAGTATTATCAGCTGACCCTGATGGACAAAGCCTGAAATGGACAAATCCCTCAAAAGCCCAGCATAATGTATGTCCTTTTAAGCGCATATACTGTATGCATGTGCATGGTTAAGCCACTGTCTGGAACCAGTGGACTTTCAGGAGCATCATAATTATTCTCATTCAAAAAGCAATAGTTAGTGTCTAGAAATCTTGATGTTGTTGGCCAAGACCAGTAATTATGTGGCGACTCAGAAGATCAGCTCAATATACGTGACAAGCTACAGGTTTATAACTCACACTTGATACATTATCGTCCTTATAGCTCACAATGATGATCTGATGCATATACAAGCCGTTGGACCAACACTTCTCAATGTGCATTTTCCATCTCTCTTACATATATATAAACAGAAAATGGGGGCAACAACATGATCTAGCCAGATATGACCTACTTTCTAGTCTCCCACAATCCCCTTTGTTCCCCAGCAGCAGCCTTTTTTAGAGAGACATGGAGAGAGAAATGGGGGAGGAGGATAGTAACAAAGACTAAACACCCAATTCCACACAATACACCCTGGGACACTCAAAAAGCAACCTCAATCACTCAAAAACTACTTAGTGCATACTACTGTGGTTGGCCAAAACTGACATCTAGAAGTGGTTTGAACATAATGCATGTATTTCATGTTTCACCTTGCTAAAAAAACAAAAAAACAAACCTCTCTTTAATATGCATATTGCACAAAAATGTAGCTTTAATTTTTAATTCGCTAGAAGAGCAAATCAGAGGTGGCTACTAAAATGTAATTATTTTTTACAATTTATATTTAAATATTTATATAAAATTAAACTTTTGTAACACAATAATTACTAATAGTTAATATAAAATAATAAATAAATGTACAAATATAGTGTTATTTTCATTGCTAAAAATTAAATAAAATAAATGATATATATATATATATATATATATACACACACACACACATTATTGCCCACAATTTTCACATCGACAGCAGAGAACAGACTACATCTGCTGAACAAGTGTCATGCAGCAGAAAGAAAGGGATGCAAGAGGAGAGGAAAACACTGCTGAATCCAATTTAACCTGACAGAAAAGAAAATGTGCCACTGTAAATGTCAGAGGCAAAACCGAGGGAGGGATAAAGGGAAAGGTGTGAGGAAGAAATGTTAGATTAGGCTCATAGTAATTGTCAGAACAATGCGTTACAGAAATAGATAATGACAGTCACAGAATGAAAAGGAGATGAGAGCATTTCTGATAAAGATAAGTGCAGGAAATGCAGAGAATGAAAGCCAAAGATGACATTGAAAGAGATAAAGGGAGAACATGAGTAAGTTTGGGAGTGAGGGAGAATGAGAGAGAACAAATAAGCTTGAGAGCGTGGGAGAGGAACGAGGAGGAGGGTGAACGTCACTCATTCTTACCTGTATGTGTTCAGTAGAGCTGCTGCTGAGCTCATCTCCAGATTCAGAGTCATTTCTCATTTTCTCCAACCCATCTCCTGGTGACATGCTTCCGTCCGTGTCCACCGACAGCCCACTTGGGAGCTTTCCCAGGCAGCCTTGCTCTCGCGGAGGGGATTCCGCTCGTCCTTGTGGAAGTGTGGGGTTGGCATGATGATAGTTATGATGGTTGTTGTTATTAAGCAGAGTGAGCTCGGCAACAACGCTCTTCATCCCCGAGTTCTGATTGGTGTCCCGCAACAATAAAGGCGGGGTCTGTTGACCTGGCAACGGGGAAGGTGTTGTCGAGGGAGGTGGCCTGCCGAAGCTGGACCGTTCTGTAGGAGCGCGTTGGTTGAGATTTTCATTCGACGACCGGCACTGGGTGATTTCAAGAACGTTAGGGGGCTTTGCACGAGGTTTGGGTGGTGGCATTAGGGCACGCCGGATCTCTCGGACGTACTGAGCGGGGACGTAAAAAGCCTTGGTGCCCTCCTCCCGACGAACTTGCCACCAGTCCTCATTGGTTTTGCGAACCAATATGTAGCATTCGCCCTGCCGTATGGAGATAAGTCTATCTTTCGCCTTGTACTCATAATCGTACTCCACCTCGATATACACCTGCCCTGGGGCGATGGACAAATCACAGCGGCCATCCTGTTCCGTCATGGCTCAATCTGTCCGTGAGTTATTCAGAAGACAGACTGTAAGTGGATCCACATCTCTTGCTGTGTCCGCACAACTGAAAAAAGAGAGAATGAGATTGTTAGCACATACTTTAAAAAGAGATGATACTATTAAAAGAGTAGTTCACTTCCAGAAAATTTCCAGATAATTTACTCACCCCCATGAAATTCACCGATTTTTGAGAAAAACATTCTGGGATTTTCCTTTATATAGTAGACTTCAATGGTGAACAATGGGTTGAAGGTCCAAATTGCAGTTTCAATGCAGCTTCAAAGGGCTTTACACGATCCCAACTAAGGAAAAAGGGTCTTATCTAGCCAAGCGATCGTTCGTTTTCTAAAAAAAAAATGTTTTTTTTAAATTATATACTTTTTAACCACAAATGTTTATCTTGCACTAGCTCGACCTCACGCACACGTGTGATGTAGGTGGAAGTACCAATCCAATGTTTACAAAGCGAACATGCAAAGAACGTCAAACGCCCTTTACAAAAAAAAGGTAAAACAATGATTTTGGACGATTCTGAAATTGGAGGAGAAAATGAGATGGAGTCTTTTGCCCTACTGTACCTTTTCTGAACCTAAGTACACAGACGAAGAACTAACCACGCATGACCTTTCAAACGTGATTAAGCATGTGCGACTTCTCGCATTACGTATCGCAGAACTAATGCAAGATGAGCATTTGTGGTTAAAAAGTAGGGATGGGTATCGTTCAAAATTTTTTTGAACAATACTTTTTTCGATACCAATTTTAACAAGATTACATTATCTAAATAAATTTAAAAGAATCAGCTTGTTGATGTTTACACAGACTCATATCCTGAGCCACTGAACAAAGGAACAAAACGTAACCAACACAATAAATCGGTGCAAATAGTTTTAATAAAACTCAAATAGTATTCAGTTTACACATCTGTTAGGCTACATTTACACTAGTGAGTACTCGTTTTAAAACGCATAGTTCAGACAGAATCATCATTTCTATTCATTTTCCACTCATTTACTGATGAGCATTAGCAGCTTCCAGCGCTGTCTGCCTGTGTTCTCTCTTCCTCGGTCGCTGTTCTGACTCAAGAGGTAATAACATATTTCAGCAACATTACATGGCCAAAACACACATTAGACAGCAATCGGAAGTTATTACAAACACTAGATGGTGGTTTAAATGAATGATCATGTAACACGCGCTTTCAATCGTGTAGTATGAATGGACATCTGCATATGATCGGAACGCCACGCAGCTCCAGCATTACTCTCCATTGGAAATGAATGACTTCCGGTCTTGTCAGAGATAGTGGAAAGCCGGCTTGAAACGCAGTGGAAATGCCAGTATGATGAGGATCGTTTTCATTTTAAAAGCTGTAGAGAGCAGACTGCTCCGTACGCTTTCGAATCACTCTCGCGGACGTCAAACACTGATCGATCTGTGTCCCGTCGCTTCTAGTCGAACACACCTAGTGCTGCAGGCTTATTGGCTCACTGACATTGATGAGATTAACCCCTTAGGTATCGAAATTTAGTACCGAACGACCAAACATTTTTCAATACTCGATGGTATCGAGGCAATTCGGTCGGTGCCTAAAAAGTATCGACCTCGATAACCAGCTCTATCAAAAAGTATATAATTTTTATTTATTTTTTTTAGAAAATGATCGATCATTTCGATAGATAAGACCTTTATTCCTCGGCTGGGATAGCGTAGACCCCTTTGAAGCTTCAACCCATTGACCACTACTGAAGTCCACTATATGGTGAAAATCCTGGAATGTTTGCCTCAAAAAACTTAATTTCTCAGCGAGTGAAGAAAGAAAGACATGAACATCTTGAATGACATTGGGGTTAGTAAATTATCAGGAAATTATCATTCTGGAAGTGATCTACTCCTTTAATCAATACCAACCATGACAGACTGGATCTAATGGAAAAATTAAAACAATCACACATACACATTTAAAAAACAAAAAATGCTACTGTACTTTTCAACATGGCAGCCACATGGTAACCTAATCATGTGTGAGGACACCATGGCAACCAATCAGTAATCCAATGATCAAATTACAATGACAGGCCTCAAGGAACACAACCACGCTCACTCATACGCACAGATCATTGAATGAACTGAGTGATATTTTCCAGAGTATGGCCTGCAGATCCCTTTCTACTGTCAACATGCATCTGTTTGGCCCCAGATCCCTCTCTCACATGTACACAATCCCCCTCAAGCATTCTTAGGTTAAATATACACTGTCATGTTCACATATGGTGCTTAAAAATGATGGATTGTGACAGCCTTAAGCCAGATATAAAGAGCGCCTGGATTCACTCTTCCTTTTATTTCCCCTTTGTTCTTTTAGCCCTTCTGTTTACAAAAAAGGCCCACTTTGACAGTCTGATGCATACTATGCACAAAAATGGCAAGCACTTTAAGATCTGGCCAGCTTTAATCTGATTGGATGGATTTTCACGTTACTTCTGATTGGTGGGGTGCACAGGTCTTTGAAACATACCATTTGAAAGTTTAGTCTATTAAATACACTAGTGTTCAAAAGTTTGGGTGTATGTGTAAGATTTTTTATTTAAACAGATTAAACTGATTAAATGCGATGAAGTATTTTACTGAAAAATATATATTTTGAATGAACGCTGTTGTTTTGCTCTACTCAAAGAATCCTTTAAAAATGCATCACGGTTTCCATGAATATTAAGCAGCACAATTGTGTTCAACAGTGATAATAATAAGAAAAGTTTCTTGAGCACCAAATCAGCATATTAGAATAATTCCTGAAGGATCATGTGAAAAAGACTGGAGTAATGGCTGCTGAAAATCAGCTTTGCCATCACAGGAATAAGTTACTTTTTACAATATATTAAAATACAAAACAGTTATTTTATATTGCAATAATATTTCACAATATTACTGTTATTTAGCAGTTTAGATAAAATAAATGCAGCCTAGGTAAGCAAAAGAGACTTCTTGCAAAAACAAAAAATTCTGATGAACCCCAACTATAGTGTATTTCAAAATATTGATTTTAACTTTAGTAACTTGAGTTAGACTTTTTAATTTATTTAAGACAAAATAGCACAAAATTCTGTGAAGTTCGGTTACAGGAGACTAACATTTTAAACACACCCCAAAAAAGGCGCACACACTCTTGGTTAAGGCATGGCACCCTCCCTACTTATAGCTAGTTAATCCACATGGTCTGTCCTTAAACGGTTAGTCTTTGAAGCAGAAGGGTTTACGGAACATTTCGAAATAGCAACAAATATTATACAACCTGCTCAGTGAGTGGGAAGCCATGCGGTGCTGTCAAATTTTAGATGTGGATTTGATGTGACATAAGGCACCTCTCAAAATAGCCATGGAGGAGAGAGACTGATAGAGGTTAAGACTGAATGAAACTGAATACTGTAACCAGACACAGACTTCACCGATCCGTCCACTGAGAAAACCTTGCACTGTTGAGTCAAGCACAGAGCCACATCCAAACAATTCACTAGCAACACAGTTTCTTTGATATTGTTTGGCTCATCTTTTCTAAAATATTAGCTACTATCCTCCTTCTCATATGCAGCAGGACACAGCTGGCATTCATCAAAAAGCTTGAGCTTCATAAACATTTTCATTCTCAACCAAACTTTGAATTTATGAACTTGGGTATCTCATCTTCGAAGAGGTCAGCTTTTCTCCCTCTCTCTCTTTCTATCTGTTGCAATGTCTTTATAAAGCTATCAAACTTATGATGTACATCAACACTGAGCCAGTGAAAGGAACAAGATCTACTAAAACACCATTTGGGTCCTGAACCTCATGAGAAAGCTGCATGAAACTGTTGCTTAAAACAATGTTTCCCTCCATTCGAGCTTTTCAGCAACCACATATCTCTTCCACAGACAAGACAGTTGACCCAGCATTGATTTAACCAGTATGGAGCAGAAGGCAATCTACTCTCCCTGTGTTTTCACATTCTGCACTAAAGACTCGTGCCAGCCTTGGCAGCAACTTCAAACTCTCCCATCTTTTCATTTCATACATACTTCATCAAGCCCTATCACAGCCACTCCAATATACGCAGTACAAACTACAAGACCTAAAAGAGAATCGGATTAAAATAAACACCAAATAGCAAACAAAAAGAACAAAAGACTGCTGAAGAGCATGACTGGTAAAATGGAAATGGTAAACACGCTGCCCATTGCAGATTACTGTTAGGAGCCATTCACACAGTTTTTGTATTCCACTACACTTTGTTTTTCTATGTAAACATGCACTTGACAGACATGTTTGATTGCTGCACTCGCACCTTGCGCATTTTGCAGCACCTTGACAAGTCTCTAAAAACACAGCGCTCAAGTTAAAAGAACTATTACAAAATGCGTCTCTCGACTTTGCAGGGTTTTTTTTATTCTACTGCCCCGCATCACATGTTTTAAGTGCAAAAATCTCCTGTGTGAATGGCCACTTAATGTGAAATGATACTGTAAGGGACAAGTAAACTCAGAACATCCAGTACTGAACTACTAAATTTATTCTGTATGAGAGAGAGAGGTTATGCAAAACAGCTATTAATAAACCACAATAGAAACAACAAACAATTGGTTTTCTTAAATAAGTCTCTACTGATACAGTTCAAATGTTTGGGGTTGGTAAGGTGTTTTAATGTTTTTGACAGAAGTCTCTTATGCTCACCAAGGCTGCATTTAGTTGATTAAAAATACAGTAAAAACTGTACAGTTTTTGTACAAAAGATGGTTATTGTAAATTGTAATAAGATTTCTCAATATTATGTAATATTGAGAAATCTTATTACAATTTGCAATAACCATCTTCTGATTTAATATATTTTCAAATGTAATTTATTCCTGTGATGACAAAGCTGAATTTTCAGCATCATTACTCCAGTCTTCGATGATTTCTGATGGATCATGTGACATTCTAGTATGCTGATTTGGCATTCAAGAAACATTTCTTCTTATTATCAATACTAAAAAAAAGTGCTGCTTGATATTTTTGTGGAAATAGTAACCCACCACCGAAATACCAAAGTTTACAATAAGCCTGACTGTCTGCCCACTAAAATACCCCATCCTCTCTAGACACCACAAACCATACCCTAAGCTAAACATAGTCTACCTTCTCCCTCTGCCAATAACATCCAAATTTACACACAGGATCCACTGGAGTCATTCATGTTTGAAAGCTTGGGTTGCACTGTTATCACATAAAGGAAGGAAGGAATAAAGGCCTTCAAGGATTTCTGATGAGTAAGGGAAATTATGACATTTGAAAAAGAAACAATATTATTTACACACCACAGAGAGGAGGATCACATGAGAAAACTGTGTTTCCCACCAACATTAAAACAGCTTGAGGCAACTCTTATCAACACTTTTTAATAAGTAAAGCAGATCTTCATTAAAGCGAGCAAACAGACTAATTTAATCAAAAAAGCAGCACTCAAGGATTTCAAATCTACCACGAGGCTCCCATTTGGGGACTTGACTGCGAACCAAAGCGGAGCTTCTATAAACAAGTAGCAGATGGAAGGTCTCCTCTGGGCGTGAGTGCAGTGTCACTGCGGCCAACGTGCAAAATAAATTACTACCAAATTTTCTGCAAGATAAGTGAGACTGTCACTCCAACAGAAATCCCATATCATTTTGCTGGGGGAACTTGTCATTTCTATTCAGTTTGACTGAATCTCATGAATCCCAGAGAGTCAAAGAGATTTACTATCAAGACCACCACATTAGCACCCATTGCAAATTAAAATATTTTAATACAAAGACTCATTAAATGCAGCATAGCTATTTCAAATGCCAGTACTATAGAAAGCGGAGATAACATTTGACGCCAATTCTCTTTTAATTTAACCACATTACTCATTTTAGGTTTCAATACTAAAGTTGAAAGAAAAAGGAATCAAATATTAGACTGGAATAGACTAGAATCAAATACCATAAACATAACAGAGAAGCAAAATTGAGAAGAAAATGAAGATAAGTCACAAACATATATCTTGAACCTGATGATAAAATACAGGTCTCTGTTAATTTTAATCTCACTTTCCCTAAGCGAAGCTTGAAGTGTGACATTTACACTCCGGACATGATCAAATTAAGCATTGTTACACAGTGGTCTTGAATATTACATAACATTTAGCCGCACTAAAGGCCAACATGACCTACTTTCAAATCAACAAGTTGTAAATTTACTAGAGAAAGGCAAACATCATGACGAGAGGTTCATGATAGCCCCCCACCCCACCCCCACAAAACATAGTTTGAGGGATCTTGAGATTGGCCAGGATTACACTCACAAACACGGTCTTCTTTTGCAAAATGTGCAAAATAACAAGTGCTCTGGATCAGTTTGCCCAGTTTTCAGGTGATTTATAAGCAAAAACAGCTAAATAAATTCTTGAGAAGTTTTGCAAATCCTTTCATGCTATTTAAATGAACGTGAATGGCTTAGATGTACCATCAGAATAAAAGAAACATATCTGATCTCAGAAGAAACAACTCATTTAGTCCAGTTACCTGATACAAAAACCTGACACTACTAAATGCCACAGTGTACATCATTAATAGATCAGACGTAAGACATGGTCTCTCATTCCATGACATGACTTTCACCTACATTTGAACTAAAAGAACTGCATCTTTGTATGAAAATTATTCTATTAATTCGGTGTTGATCACCTGTAGCATATTGTGACACATTCTTTGATATTTGTAATGCCTGTTTGAAATTAATTTACATTACATTTACATTTATTCATTTTAGCTGACGCTTTTATCCAAAGCGACTTACAATTGCTATATATGTCAGAGGTCGCACGCCTCTGGAGCAACTAGGGGGTTAAGTGTCTTGCTCAGGGACACTTTGGTGTCTCACAGTGGATTCGAACCCGGGTCTCTCACACCAAAGGCATGTGTCTTATCCACTGCGCCATCACCACCCCAAATTTGGCACTTTACTAGTTTTTTTAACAAATCTGACAGGTCTCACACAACAACAACAACACATGAATTTTGAACCGCTGTTTAAAGAGTGTCTTGTATGCGTCTTGTAATGGCTTGATGCTCAGAAATGTTTTTTTGTCATTCATCTTGATGACTTAAAACAGACTGGCTCCCTTTCTGATTAAAATGTGTTCTCCTTTCGACAGACAAACAAACACCAAGGGTGGACATTGATTTTCAGCCGTCAGGTTCTCACACGTCAAACAGTATTTGTCTTTGTTCCAGAGGTTCATTCAGGACTGATGCAGATGAGCCGACACTATTCCCCCAGAGACCCAGTCCGTTTCCCCTGGTAACCCGTCTTTGTTTGGGTAGCAGCTGTCACGGTCGCCGGTGCAGTCCCTCCCCGGAGGAAGGCGACAGCGAGGCCGGGAGAAGAAATGGGGAAGGGTCGGTTCGGCCCATAAACTTTCACACAAAATACAGAAGTACAAACCAACAGTTCTGCCCAAGAAATGTTTACTGTGCTTAATTACAGCTCGCTGAAACAAACCAATGATGTGTCATCACAATAATGCGTATTGTTTCCAAAGGGAAAAATAAACAATTTGCCAAATGCAGATACTAATTCTCTACCCATAATAACTTTGATGAACCGCTCGCGCTGTTTTGACTGATGACAGCTTATTACTATTACACAAGCCAAGTCAACGTTTAATCAAAACAAAGCACACATTATAAACACAAGTCTAAGACTTAACCATCTAAATCACATCATAACTAGATAAAAATTAGCGTTGGTCTCAATGCGAGGGAACTGCGTGTTGAAACACATGACTGCAATTTAAAAACCCGATGGGAGCATTTTGCCGCAGCACGATAGCAGGTTCCCCGACCACGGATCCCCAAAGCGGCTTTCGTGGTTGGCCACAAGGTAGCAAACCGCTGTGCAACAATCAGATCCAACGGTCCCAACAATGCAACTCTTTATATCTGCAACAATGCGCCTTTCAAGCATAGGAATGAACGCAGAATCTGCTCATACTGACCTGGCGTTCAGGGGGATCTGGGAGCGGCCATGCCCGTTAGTTGGAGAGTCTCTGAAATCAACTTTTCCCTTGCAGTCCTCGGCACTTGCGTGAAAAGATACAAAACACACGATCTGACCGCCTCGCGCTTCCAAACGCAGTCTGTCTCTGTGGGTGAGTGAGCGAGTGCGCGCTCCCGCCTGTCCTACGAAGCGCTTTTGGACTGCTGATGCTCTGTGTTACTGCATCAGGCCCCCTCGTGGTGCTGCAAGGCTCCTGATCCTCCTTCTGTTCAGAGGAAAGTACGCAGAGGCGTTTGCGTGTTTCTGCACAGCACTCAGTTACACACTTTTTGGACAAACGTCAATTAGTGCTGAATTTGATTTATTGTGCTGCAGTTTGTATTGCATTTATTGTTTGAAGTATTATTTACATCACTATCCATTTAATATTTTGATTTATTATTTAGCATATTATTCATATTAATTATTTGTTTCTTTCTTTTCTATTAATTTTTCTGTGTATAGAATGTTTAGATATATTGCTTTGTGTGTGTGTGTGTGTGTGTGTGTGTGTGTTGGCATGATTGTTTCATGACACACACACACACACACATATATATATATATATATATATATATATATATATATATATATATATGCAAAACAATCATGCTAAATGAATAAATTAAATGTGTCCAGATCACAGGCAATTTCCGTTTCCTTTTATTATTTATTTAGGGGTTCATTAGTCATCTAAAAACAGTACAGGAAAATACAATTAGAAAAAAATAACAACAATAATAATTAATATTATTATTATTAATATTTAGGCTATTTCTACTCTATTCCTAACATTCAACAAGCAATTATGACGACACACATTGTGACATTTAAGCAGTTTATAAGTATTATTGCATGCCTGTATGAATCACCCCTTCCATGATTAGAAGAACATACATATTATAACCACTTTCCTGTTACCAACAAAATTTTAGAATGTCAATATTACCAGTTCTGTATATTAAAACATTGTCCACTAGAGAGTGACATTTACTACGTTTACTCCGTTCAAATTCTGTTGCAAGAGATTCCAGAATCTTAAATAAATATGCATTTACAATGTAAATAAAGATATTATAAAAGTTCATTTCTTATAAAAGTAAATTTTACTTTAACATTTAACTTATTTGAATTTTCGAATAAAAATATAGATTTATACAATTATAATCATTATTCGTTTAAACTTTTTGTTATAAGCTGACTTTTTTATATTTCAGTATTAATTTTGTTAATACTACCTGTAAATGTAATTTTGATTAGCGAGATTAAATATGTCAAGATAAAAAAATAAATAATTAATTTAAGCTTTTATTCTAAAATAACATCCCTGCGGAGAACCATGGTTAACAACTTCCAGTCCTGAGCGGACATGCATGCGCTTGTAGTCCTACATCTGCAGTGCTGTTGGTTTAAAAATGCACAAAAAACTACAATGCCCGTCGTGCTTCTCAGAATAACTTTGCCATGTTGGTGGGCGTGTGCATGACAGTGCAGAGGAGGAAAGGATTGTAAACAGAGGTTTTATCTCATGCTTAGCTTTGTTGAGTTGAAAGTACATATTTGAAAAAGAAGAAATACAAGGAGAACGTCTTCCAGTTACAGTATCAGCAGTTATTAAATTACAAAATACAGAAGATTAAAGGATAACACATACAGTCTCAGTTGTTAATTCCGTAATTTAAATATGAGGTATGAGTTAAAATATCTTTAAGACGCTGCTAGATTTTTTTATTGAACAGTACCTGATATGGACCAGTCATTGCGCAGTTGCAAAAAGTTTGTGCATTTGGACCTGAAAGGGGCACCTCCTAGAATTGGCTACTTAATTGAGGTACAACTTCTTTTATGACTGTTTAAATAAAACTTTAAGGAATTAACCACAAGAATGTTTCTACAGCTGATCCAGTTATTTGCTGATCTTGGTGCCAATGGCTTGCTCATCGAATATGAAGACATGTTTCCCTATGAAGGAGAGCTGAAAGTTCTTCAATCTACAACTCAGCCTCCATACAGGTGAGTATGTAATTTCAAAATAAGTTTATTTTCTTTTTTTTTTGATAATGTGATGGATAGAAACACCTTATATCCAAACAGCCGTGAGGAGATTGTGTCTATCCAGGATGCTGCCAACAGTAAAGGGCTGGAGATCATTCCCTTGATTCAGACATTTGGACATTTGGAAGTAACTATGAAACCTATTTTTGTCATTTACAGAGAGGAAGAATTATTTATCCATTTGAATTATGCATATTAAAACTCTTTACTGTTTTAAAATGTTCTCAATCAGTTTGTCCTGAAGCACGAGGTGTTTAGAAATCTGCGGGAGGTGGACTACTGTCTAGGCACCCTGAACCCACACCGTCATGCAGGAGTTAGGCTGGTGCAAGAAATGCTCCAACAAGTCATGAAGCTCCACCCTAAAAGTACCAGCCTGCACATCGGGGCCGATGAGGTACAGCCCATCCCTTCGTCAATAAAATGCCACATGTATGGCTAGCTACAATATAATAATTCCTACAAGTGAACTGTTACCTGTTCATATCTTGATAAAAAGATGTTTAGTGCTAGTTTTATATTGGTCTGTTGATCAAATATCTTTTTTTAAATAGGTGTACATGCTCGGTCATGGAGATGAGTCCAAACATTGGTTAGATGTTCCAGGTCGGAGCGTTCACCAGCTGTTCCTCAGTCATGTCATTAAAGTGGCAAAGGGTGTTCAGAAGAGTGCACCCAACCTTAATTTGGTCATGTGGGATGATATGCTCAGGTCCATGACTCCTGAGACCATTAAAGGCAAGCAGATAACATATTTATCTTATTATTAACATATTTGTAAATATTAACATATTTTGAAAATGATCATGATTTTGTTGCGTATAAGAGGAAAGGATGTATTTAATAAATAGTTCTACAGTGGGGCAAATAAGTATTTGATACACTGCCGATTTTTCAAGTTTTACCACTTACAAAGAATGGAGAGATCTGTAATTTTCATCGTAGGTACACCTCAACTGTGAGAGACATAATATTTTAAAAAATCCAGAAAATCACATTAGAAATGAATAATACATTTAAAATAACTTGTTTTTTATACAGTACAAAGGAGGGGTTTGTAGGAGAGTTTGGAACTTAAAACTAAATTTAAGAGGTTGTTCAGTCAGGATGCACTTTATGGTCGGTCTTTGACTCATGCAACATGTTTCAATGTTTTTTTCTCGTCAGACACCAGACACTTCCCTTCAGTTGCTTTTTACATGCTTATGGTACTTTCACCTCCTGCCCCTTGATACATTAAAGATCAACACCTCTATCTTCACTAGGCAAAAATATCTCACTTAAATGTTCCACATCCTCCACACTGACTCAACATGAAATTAAATGAATCAAATGGAAAAAATATATGTAATCTTATGTGATAAATTACCAAATCAAACTAAAGTCTATGCTAAAATAATTATACTGCATTTTCCAATTCATGTTATACTGTATATACACTCTTTTTGCATTATACTAATAACAAATTGTATACAATTTATGGTTTTATTTTAGAGAGTGGTCTTGTTGGTTTAGTACAACCAGTGTTGTGGGATTACAGCCCTACTCTAGATGTCGATAACACTGGTAAGTTGGGTCAAAACTCACTTTACTGTTAAATGTTTTGAGTTATTTGGTCATGAAAATGCTTTATCATTTTACATTTACTTTTCCAGTCATGGTTATGGAACGATATAAGTCCGCGGGTATGTCACAGCAGTGGGTTGCCAGCTCTTTTAAAGGCTCGACCACTGTGCACACCTGTGTGACCAGCACTCTGAGACATCTGGACAACCATTTACAATGGCTCAAAGTGGCATCCAGCCTGTCAGCTGGCATTAAGCTACAGGGAATTGCTCTAACTGGATGGCAAAGGTTAGATGGCATCTGATTATCACTAGAATCTCAATTGTCTTACTGGCCAAGACAATAACATGCATGTTTCTTTGTTTCCATTTAAGATATGACCACTTGTCCATTTTGTGTGAGCTGATGCCTGTGGGTTTGCCCTCTCTGGCATCCTGTTTGCAAACCCTTCTGCATGGTCAGTCACTTTTATTTTCACTCCTATATATCTTTTTTTGATGGTAAATTGATGGCAGTATATAAATATTGAGAATGCTTAACTCACTATAGCTGTTCATTGTGATTCAGGTGGCTTTACTGAAGAGGCTCAAAAGAAGGTGGTTGAGACACTTGGCACTATGGATGTAGAGGACACAGAGAGGTACCGTATATTCATATCCATGCCCTAAAAGATAAAAAAGCATGTGTGAGTGTAACACTAAGAAACCTCAAGGGTTACATTAAAATAGACTCATTTACAGAATATTCTTTGGCCTGTGTGTCCCAGATTGTCTTCCAGGCCGTCTTCCTCCTTTGTTGGGGCAAAACTAGCTGAACTCATAGTGAAGCTGACATCTTTGCTGGAGTCTGCAGAACTGAGACATTTTCAGAACAATATGTGAGTTTAGGGCCTCTTAAGTTTTAAGATGGTTGTGAAGTTAAGGCTAATTTTTGAAAACATTTGTATTCATTCTTGCATAACAGGTATGTTAGGGGGTGGTTTACACCCTACCACAGGCAAAAAAAGACAATTAGCCCACTTATTGCACAACAGATTGAAACACAAGCAAAAAAGTAAGTTTCTTAATATGTATACTTATATTTACACTACTACGATGTTGAAAACAGATGTGCTGCTTAATATTTTTGTAGAAACTGTGAAACACCATGTGTCTTATTCATGTGAATTTTTAACAAGGTCCTTATGATAGGATAGATCCATATTTTTCCTCTCATTCCTCCAACAGTATTCTTGATGCTGTGGAGAGCCAGGTGCGAGAGCTGAGAGGAGAGATGTGTCTGCTGTACTCAGACTCTACAGTTCAGGAATGGGTGGACCAACATGTCACTCCAGTGCTGGAGCCTCTGCACAACCTAGTGAGAGACATTGAAACAGTTTTAAATCAAATGGGACTTTGTACCTAATTCATATCTTAGTTTCTTTTGAAAACTTTCTTCTAGCTAGACTGTACTAAAGTACATAGTAAAACTAAATGAAACAACTGAGAAAGCTTGTGTTTGTGAATCACTGGTGTATTATTTCAGTACAAAAATTATACTTTTGTTTGTGTTATAAAGGTAATGAAATATAACATTATTGTAATATTTGTGTATTTTAAAATGATTACCAACCAATATGTACATTAAATTAAATTTCTCATTCTGACTTTCTGTGCTTAATAAACCATTTGAAATTGAAAGTGTTTTTTTAGTATTATTGATATATTATTATAGTATTTATTCATATTTTTGTTATTATTTTTGTATTTTAGGTTTCCAATTTATTTATTTTTTTGTTAGTAATTATGTGCTTTTGTCGTTTTTTAATATTTTTTTTTTAGTTATGTAACTTAAATGTATTTATTTCAGTTACCAATGCAACATTTTTCATTGATTCATTTGCAATTGTTTAAGTTTTGTTTAAGTCTTAATATTTATATTTTGCTTAATTTCCGCTTTTTTTCAGTTACCGGTAATTGTTATTTTACTTTAAAATATAATTTTAGTTTATAATAACAAACCTCACATTATCCTTGAAATGAAAAAAAATAAATAAATAACAGAATATTATTGTCCAGACTTTTATTTTGTCACAAATGGATTTACTTGACCGGGAAGTGATATGTTGAGTCTCACCCATAATATTTGTAGCTTACATGGGTCGTTTGTATAAACAAAACGGGTCAGTGTAGCGTTTTTTGGGAACTGTAAGCGATGTCGCCTCGCGTGCGCGTTACTAACACACCTCAACGCGTTTGTCGTCATTATCAGCGCGTGTAAACTCAGCCCGTTTAGCGTAACAGCGCCGTGCGGAGCGCTAAATAAAGACATTTAGTGTCTGATCAGGACGGTGCTGACTGTTCGTGCTGCGAAAATATGGCAGAGTTGCACGTTGAGCCCAACGCGACTGGCATCCTCGAGCAGACCGAGCATTGTGAGATCAGAGGCTCAGTGAACGTGAGACTCCCGTCGCCTAATCTGGTGATTCCGCCCCGGAGCGGCTTGTCCAGTCCAGGGGTCTCCGGCTCCAGAGCAGTGTTTGGGTTCCCTATGAAGAGCAACCCCACTTCCCCATCACCAGAAGCCACAGAGAAACCAGGATCTCGGTGGGTTCGGCTCAATGTCGGGGGGACCTACTTTGTTACAACCAAACAGACCCTGTGCAGGGACCCTAAATCGTTTCTGTATCGATTATGTCAGGAAGATCCAGATCTGGATTCGGATAAGGTAGGGCTCGGTTTACACCAGTAAAGCATGCTTCATAAATCAAGTCATTTTTAATGCGTATAAGACAATAACATTATAATGCATACAGAATTGTATGTGTGTATTTGTAATGCACATATGAGGTGCAGTTTAACCCATATAAAATAATTACAATCCAGTTTAAAGGAATAGTTTATCCAAAAATGAAATGTATGTCATTATTTACTCGCTCTCATGTCATTCCAAACCTGTGTGACATGCTTTATTATGTGGAACACAAAAGGAGATTTATTATGAAGAGTGTGCTTTACCAAATAATTTTGGTTGGCATTGCGTTTCATTGTATGAACAAAAACACAGAGACATTTCTCAAAATATCTTCATTTCTGTTCCACAGAAGAAAGTGAGAGGGTGTTTAAATGATAACAGAGCATTCGTTTTTGGGTGAACTAGTGTACAGTAGGTGGGTTTCTCTAGCTGGTTTCTAGATGGTCTGTTTTGTCATTATCTACTGCAGACTGGTCGTTATCTGATTAACCAGTTCAATCCAATAACCTCCAAGATGACCACCTGGTAGCTGATTTGTTGCTTTTCCAAGATGTTATACCAGGTTGGACCAGCCAGTGACCAGCTAGAAACAAGTTAAAATGAACCCGCTTTTAATAAATTGGCTGCTGTTCCAAGATAGTAATATTAGCTTGCATCAATTGGATCTATAAACTGTTCCAAAACACAGCTACTAGGCTAAACTGTATTTTATATCAGGACATACAAGTGTTATTCACAGTTCTGCAGAGGATTTCCTCTCCAAAGTGTTAATTTATGTAAAAATAGCAACCACAGTTTGAAGTTTCAAAAGCACCAGAGCATCTCATTTGCAAAAAAAGCTGTTGTTGCTGGACTAATTTACTAAAATCATTCAGTGTACTTCTGAAGAGTGAATGGGTTCACTAACTGGGTTCTCTAAATTCTCACTCACTTGATAATCAGGCATTACTTTATCTGCTGCTTGAGTGACGTTAATGGAATCAGGTGTTTTGTCAAGGGGATTTCACAAACGACTGAACAATATAACTGCAGTGACCACAACAGTGATGATGAAGTTAAATGTAAATTGAATTGCAATTGCAACAAGCAGTGCTCACACTGTTGGTTGTCTTTTCTCACAGGATGAGACAGGAGCATATTTGATTGACAGGGATCCCACATATTTCGGACCTATCTTAAACTACTTGAGGCATGGGAAGTTGATCATCAACAAGAACCTCGCTGAGGAGGGTGAGATGATCTGGGCACACTGCCCTCAAAAACTTCATAATGGAACAGTAATGACCTGGTTTCATTTAGAAACATCATTTTTTGTGTGTGGAAATGTCCTCAGTGTACTCGTGTAAGAGATAATTTCCTGAAGGACTGGTGAGATCTTGAAAGACTTGCAGTCTGTGTCCAAAAATTGTGTTTTGTTTTGTGCGTCAGTGCACCAGATTATGGTGATGATGACAATTATTGCGTGATGTGTTTTTTTTTTTTTAGTGCTATCAAACGATTAATCGCATCCAAAATAAAGTTTTATTTATATAATATACACTATATTGCCAAAAGTATTGGGTCACCCCCTTCTAATGAACATGTTTGACTACTTTAGTAATTTCTATGAGTACAAATCTTAATGTTTAAGCATATAATGATATTCTAGGGAATTGTGTCGTTCTAATGTTATAGCAACAGTTTGGACAGGACCCTTTTCTATTCTAACATGACAGTGCCTCTGTGTATAAGGCACGGTTCAAAAAGACATGATTGATTCAGTCAGTGTGGAAGAACTTGACTGGTCTGTAGAAAGCCAAGTCCTGATCCCAGCTGAACACCTCTGGTGTGACTTTAAATGCAGACCTTGAGCCAAAAACTCATCACCAAACACCAATGACTTGTACATAAGGGTACTGTCATTTTAGACACGTCCAAATCTGTTGCAACAGAGATGGAAATACAATTTTTAAATACATGAATTATGTTTCCATCTTTGTTGCAACAGTTTTGTTAGTGCCTTTTTCTGTTCTAAAGAAAAGTTTCTGTTCAACCCCAACACTTTTGTCCTTATAGTGTCTATACAAGTCATTGGTGTTTGGTGATGAGTTTTTGGCTCAAGGTCTGCATTTAAAGTCACACCAGAGGTCTTCAGCTGGGATCAGGACTTGGCTTTCTACAGACCAGTCAAGTTCTTCCACACTGACTGAATCAATCATGTCTTTTTGAACCGTGCCTTATACACAGAGGCACTGTCATGTTAGAATAGAAAAGGGTCCTGTCCAAACTGTTGCTATAAAATTAGAAGCACACAATTCCCTAGAATATCATTATATGCTTAAACATTAAGATTTGTACTCAGAAATTACTAAAGTAGTCAAACATGTTCATTAGAAGGGGGTGACCCAATACTTTTGGCAATATAGTGTATGTGTGTTTTCTGTGTATATTTATTATGTATATATAAATACTCACACATACAGTATATATTTAGAAAATATTTTACATGTATTTACTTGTCTATATTTATATTCATATAATTTATATTAGAAAAATATATTTAATATAAAAAATTGCATATTGGTCTAAAATATATACATGCATGTGTGTGTATTTATATATACATAATAAATACAGTACACATACATATATTACGTAAACAAAAACCTTTATTTTGGATGTGATTAATTGTTTGACAGCACTAGTTTTTTTTATTAATCAGTTTGCTCTTATAGTGAAGTGAAGTGAGTGAAGTGTTTTATTCTATGGACAAAAACAATTATAGTAGTTTATAATTCCTAATCATCATCTGTTATTGGCATGGGTGTAGCATTAAAAGGATAGCTTTTTTTTCCCCCGTCCATACTGAGAAAGTCAGTGGAATCCAATGTTGTTGGACCCGAGTGATTTTATTCTATGGACAAAAACAATTGAAAAGTTCTTCAAATGATCTTCTTTTGTGTACCACAGCAGAAAAAGGCTATGGACTATGGATAATATTTACTATAAAGCAATAACCACATGAAAGATTTTCACTGATTCTCTGACCACTGCAGGTGTTCTAGAGGAAGCAGAGTTTTACAACATTGCGTCACTTGTGAGGCTGGTGAAGGAGAGAATACGAGACAATGAAAACAGAACGTCTCAGGTATGTGGGAAAACAACAGAATACTTTGTGGGCTTGTTTTTTGGTACACAGCTAATCTGTCAGCAGATTTGCTATAATTATTGGAATTGCTCAAAGGAAGTATTTCGTTGTCTACCTTCAAGCACTCTGTGTCTAAAAGTTGATCAGTATCAGAAAGTTCCTTATTCGAGAACTATATGGGAACAGCAAACCTTCTTTGAATCAACATTTAAGATGTACAGCTGCCCAACCTTCAGTGTAGACAAGCACAGACTTCTAGACAGGATTTGAGCATTTGCTTCAAAGAAGAGTTATAAAAAAGTCATTTTCTATGCATTTTCAATGCATGCTTGCATTGAACAGAAAAAAAATACATTCTGTTCAATATCTATTCTATGTTGTCATAAAAATTTGAAAGGACATTAAGGCGAGTAAATAAAGACATAGATTTTTTTTTTTGGGATGAACTATCCCAGGTTTTGGTTGTTTCCAAAACCTTTGCAGCTTCATACAATGACTTACAAATCTGTTTTAGCCCCTAATTCAGAATATTATTGTTTTTACAGGGCCCTGTGAAGCATGTGTATCGTGTATTACAATGTCAAGAAGAGGAGCTCACTCAGATGGTTTCCACCATGTCAGACGGATGGAAATTTGAACAGGTAGGTTTTGTTTTCTGTTCACTTCCCCAGTATATGTGGTGCTGTTGACCAGTATAGGTGTAGATCCTTTGTCTAGAGTATTTTAGCAGTATTTTATTGTAGCGTCTTTTAACCCAAACATAGAGAAGATCTCTGGATAGCCACTTTATTCCTTAACAGGTTGTTTCTTTCATTGTACATGATCTTACATAGGCAAGTCCTTCCATTTTTTTAAACTATGTAGATTGTACAGATTGTGTAGATGTTTTTGAGAAACAGAAAATATGTCTACACATTTCTTTGGGACTTGCGTAAGTCACTGTTTTTGTTGCTTATCTGTTTGCTATGGTACTAACTTGACTCAACTTGTCTATCACAAGCTCATAAGTATCGGCTCCTCCTATAACTATGGCAACGAGGACCAGGCCGAATTCCTGTGCGTCGTTTCCCGGGAGCTCAACAACTCCACTAACGGAATTGTTATCGAGCCCACCGAGAAGGCTAAGGTACAATTAACGCTTCTTCATATTACCTTATTTTGTATCATTTCTTTAAAAACTTTGATAACAAAAGACGTACTACTATTACTAATGTAATAACCATTATTTTATAGCCATATATACAAACAAGCACAGCAAACCTACAGTTTTTCTTTGTTTTTTTAATCACATTTAAATAACATTTTAAATACTTTATCAGAAAAATCACAATTGGATTTCCCTTTAATCATTAATAATAATAATAACTATTTATTATTATTATTTTATTACCATATTAATATATAATCACAACATTTGGCCAAATTGAGCAGCTCTACAAATAAGCAAACCAAACAAAATTTGTTTTGATAGGTTTTTTCCCCCCAAAAATTGTGCAGCCCTGATAATAATAATATTAATAATAATAGCATTAGTAAATATAATAAAAAATAATAATGCCATAAAAATTCTATAAACAAAATAATTTCATATTTTTTTACAAAATGGATTAAATTATTAAATAAGGTATTATTTGTTGTAGTAGTAAAAATAAGAACACGTGTATAATTATGTATATGTGTGTGTTTTGTATTTCTATTTATTTATTTATTTTATGAATGAAGATATTAATTTTTCTTAACTGCCATAGCAGACTGATGAGAAAATATTGTAAAATTGTAGAGCTCATCATTATCCTCATGTTTCCTCCACAGATCCTTCAGGAGAGGGGGTCCAGGATGTGAGGAACCTGGTGCCCAAGCTCACACAAATGTCCCATCCCTCACTTCCTTTCTCCAGATCCTCCTCCACCACACAGCTGATTCCAAGTTCATCAGCCCACCACCCCTCACCTCACCCTCCCCTCCTCCCTTGTGCCTTTCCACTGTGGGGGTTTCAGTCCCCCTTCTCCCTGCAGTGCTGCAACTTTAACCGATCAGCACCACCACTAACTATCATCTCTATTATCGACTAATCAAAGAAGTGTCCGAGGTTAAACCTCAGACCATCACATTTGATGCAAGACTGCTCAGAGAGAGGATTACAGGGAAGGATTACATCATTCATCCTAATGCTTATTTATGCAGACTTCATCATCATCATCCTCCTCATATCCCAGTCATTATCATAATCTTTACAGCTGCTGGCTTTAAATGTTTTAAGGGGGGATTCAGTTGCCCCTGTTGGTTCGGCTGCGTCCACATGACCATAATCTCCTCAGGAATTCCAAATGGCGTGCAAGATAGAACGTCAGTACAGCTTCTCATAACAACCACATTAACTTACACTGTAAATCATTAGCATAATTTCAGCATTCATTTCCCATTGCCGAGAGCACAGCAGATGGTGCAACGGATAAAACGAAGACAGTGGCTTTTGAACATGCAATATTTTGTCTTCAAAGCGGCATGTTTCTTTTGTTAACTACCCATTTACCCGTCTGGAAAGGACCAGAGGAGAAGGGAGACCTCATACTGCCAATTGTCCGGTCAGATGCCCCAAATCGCGTGTCCATCGCTGTGAAGATGTCTCACATTTCCAATTTGCTCCGGTTGACTTTTGTCTTTTTGGATTTTTTTTTTTTTTTTTGCTTTGTCTCTGTGGATATTTCAAAACAGGAAATTAAAAAAGCGAAGAAATTTGTGGTTTTAGGGCATGTGAGGATTATGTATATTCAAAATATATGTATTATGAAGAGGCCGAATGCAAGTCATGTAATTGTTGATATCTGTACCATAGTGGACGTTTTTTGTGTTTATCAAGATGAGTTTCTCTATTTGATTGGGGAAGGTTCTGAATCAACCCCTAATGTACTTTTTTAAAAAGCCTGGTCGCCGAGATGTGAATTAGTTTGGTTGTGGTTTTCCTTTAAACACTTTGTCGATGACTGGAAAAAACAAACAAACAAACAGGAGACTTCTTGTATAGAGGTATCAGGACTACATAGTCCAGGTGGTTGATGAGACTGTTGTTGGACAAAGTGCCCACAAGTTTTGAGTCAGGGCAAAACTGCATTAGTGGCTCTTTGTTGCATTTTTTGACACCAGATCTAACTCTCCCCGTAACATTTTGGCTATTTAACTGTTTAACTCATTTTTGTTTAAAGTCTGATCATGTCAGTGGAATGTTTTTGAATGTAAAGTGCTCCATATATTATGGAACATTCTTGCCATTTTTTTTTTATTTCAAAATCTAATATCATTTCAGTTAAATCATTTTATGTTTACTTCATTTTAACATTGAAGCTCTGTCTTTGAAACTGGTTGCCCTTGTTGTTTAACAGCAGACAAACTTGTTCTCCTGTATATTATTAATTTTTTTTATTTTATTTTATATTTACATTGTGGTTTCTCTGAATCTACTGTGACTACATCACAAATTGTCAGTATTTGAACTGTATCCAGGCTGTATTTCGGTTATTCGGTTCTTCATATCTATTGATGAAATATTGTTGAATCTAGGGGTCAGTCTAAGATGGCATCATGTACGTGGACTTTAGGTGACGTTTTTATGGTCTGCAGTGTTTTAAAGTGTTCTCTCTAAATACATTTAAGAAATTTGACCTCTTTAAACTCACGTCCTTTGGTTTATCAAATCAAGAAGGCAAAGTACTTGAGTTTGTGAGCTACTTTGTGGTTGTTGGCTTTCCCTTTCTTCGGTTGTGTTAATGTTTTCCCCCTCCTGGAGAGAATTTATATGTTCAGCCCCAATTATTAGTCATTGAAGCTCCTGTAACAGGACCTCGGCTCTCTCACAGGATCCTATTGTACATTTCCATTGTTCAAATAGGTTTAAGGTCGAATTTCAAAGAAGAATCCTGGATTCAAATCTAGGTGGCGCTGTTTAAGTCTCCCTCCATCCCAGTTGTTTGTCTAGTGTTGTGCCTTTGACCTGTTGTGCCCTACATGTCTTCGCTCCTAGATTACTCTTCTTTAAATACAGAAATTGTTTATTTCATGTTTGTTTTGACTAAATCAGTTCTGTTCCTTGACTCAGATACTGACTGTGCCCGTTTCCCCTGAGTTTGTTATTGCTCTTGTTGCAGTGGTTCGTCTGTCTTTAGCTTTTCCAATCTAGCCCCTATGCACTTTTCATTTTGCACCTACCTGCTTTAGAATGTTCTCACTGTGTGGATTTTGTTTTTAGATTTTGTTCTATTTTTAGAGTCAAACCCCATGTGAGGCATAAGAAAATGTCATGAGCAGTCTCAAGTTTTGTTTAGGAAACTGATATAGATGTCACATTGACTGCTAATGCTTTAAGAAGTTGAGATTGTGAGACTTCTGTGTGTCTCTTTTTCCTTAGTAATCTACTATTATTCTTCTTTAGGTATTGTGCCCCATGTTGTTTAAGATCAAACAAAAAGATATATAGATAAAGATATTTTCTTTGTGAAAAAAGATATATGCTACTCTGAAAAACAGGAGGTTGGCATTTTGGAACGCCAGCTTGGAAGCATGCAATGTGTTGAGTATATAATTTTATATGCTGGGATGCTGTCATATTGTGAAGGTGAATTGGTGCAAGGACAGTTGACAGATGGTATTAATGATATTTGATAAGTGGAACTTGAAAGAAAAATATGGCCCTATTTTAACTGTTCTGTATAGAAATCGATAAAATCAAACGTGCTTGCTGAGGCTAAATATGCTTATGCAATATCCCATGTATCAGATAAAAAAAATAGCTTTCAACCAATGTTTTTGAGCTGGCCAAAAGTGCAGACCTCTGTCATAACTTCAGATAAAAACAAGGTCCAAGTTTAACATAAGGGTTGTTTTTTTCTGCCATAATAGTTAGTCTACAACACCTGCATGCTTTAATATACAGCACATTTTAACGTGCTGAAAACCTGCTCTTTCATCAGATGTTTTGGGTGTATTGCATTGTTAACAGTATTGATGTAAAGTGTCAAATATGTCACTAGGCTGTGGAGATTGTGGAGCTAAGTGTTCTGGAAATGAGTAGTCTTGATCAGACTGTCCTTGTCATTTTTTTCTTTTTCATTTTTAAATTCGTTTGTCTTCTGATGCAGTTTCTTGCAATGTACAGATTGCAAAATGATAATGTATGATTTTTATCATAAAATGTGTTTGTTTCAGACTTGTGGCGTGCTTATTTTGCTTACAATGTTTTACATTAGAACTTTGTTTTTATGTATTCTGTTTAAAAAATGTAAAAACATTAAAAAACATTTTGACATTAAACAAAATTGAGATTGCGCTCACAATGGTAACTTCTGGATTGCTAAATATTTTAGAGCCTTATTCAATTAAATTTTTATTATTAACTATTGAAATGTTTAGTTACCTATTTGCCATTTAAGGAAAACATCATTTTACAATTCCCTGATATTTCATGACCGTGGGAACCATGTAAATAATATTTGAACTGAAGGTATACTTCACCCATAAACATAAATTTAACCAAAAAAATGACTTTCTTTCTTCCATGAAACACAAAAGAAGTTGGGCAGAATGACAGTCTCAGTCACCATTCTCTTTCTTTTTCCCCCCATACAATGAAAATGAATGGTGACTGAGGGTGAGCTCCAACTGAAGAATTTCGGGTTTGGTCAGACTTTTTGGGGTGATTTGTTTTCTCTCTAAAGCTACTTTTAAATGAAAGTGGTCAAAATTGACGCTGAAAAGGTCACCGCGTGTTGTAAACGGGTTAGTATTGGAAATATAATACAGTGTGTTTGGGGTAAGAATAAAATGTTTGTTGGATTTAGAATCTGCGTCACGGGATCAGTAGTAGGCTGTACTAACTTAACTCTAAAGTAGTAATGTTGGGAGTAAGTTGGGTTTTAATAACCATAATACTTGCTGTAGTTATGGATTTAAAACGCACTTTAATAAAGCCTGTGGTTTCTAGTGCTTAACTACACCAGCGCACAGGAGCCCGCCCTTCAGCGCGACACTAGCCGGATGAGATTGAGCTTCTCTGGGGTAAAGGCAAGAGGAAATGCCATGCCATCGCCCCGGTGCTCAAATTTCCGTGCGCGTAGACTGCTTTTAAAGGAGCCGTTACCACTTCCATTTAGCTCTCCATTTGGTTTATGTGGTTATAGTGCGATATATAAGAGAACATGCTGTTACATTATCTTTAACTTAATCGTTCGGATCCTGAAACCGGTCCCTCCCGGAGTGTCTCCTCCTCCCGCTGATATGACAGCCTCCGCAGCACAGAGACACGGAGCTGGTGTGGATGCCTGAAAATGCCCTGAAACGGTGGGTTTGTTGTTTATTACATTATTTTATTTTTTTCAAGCTTTGGATTGTGTCGTGTTTGAAACTGGCAATGCGTTTGTCTTGAAGAGCAAGATGAAATGTGTATGTTGACTCTGGCTGTGAGACCCCGGTGTTGTGGCTGATTTCAGGTACTTTCAACAAAACGACTGTTTATTTGAACAGCTTACATGTTCCAAACATGTCTTAAGTGTTTTAAGTATTTTCGTAGCACTTGCTGAAAAAGGTCGCACGCGCGTATAGTTTCTTTGTTGTTCATTTAGTCGCTTCTTCCTGAACAACAATGTCATTATGCTATCATGTTCAGAACACCCTAAAACAGCTGTAGACACTGAACAAAAACACCAGTGGTGGAAATTTTGATTAATCTAAGTCCAATCTTTTCATTCGTTGGTTCAGTGACCAGGTTATATGGTAGCCTACGCCAGTAGGTGGCGACACATGGATCAATTTTTTTCTGTGTTGAGCAAATCTTTGAGTCCTTGAATCATTCACTCAACCAATTCTCTAAAAACAGAAAAACTTTAAGGACTGAAACAAATTTATCGTCCTTATAATCCCGATCTTAACCCACTAAGAGTGTGTAAACATCTTTAGCAGAATCATAGACATGACTTTAATAAAGTTGTAGAGAAGACAGCATAGTCTAAATAAATAAACGGTTTCAACAAAAATAAGTACTGTTATTAGTTATATGTTCTTGTTTGTATAATTTGCTTTCAGTTAATGAATCCAATAAAAAGCTACTCCACAGCACTCGGTGCTATTTACTGGCTACAGTAAGTTTCCTTGTTAGATAGCCTAAATATGAACTGGGTTAGTATTCAGTATTACAGGTAAGGCCAAACAAACCATGACAAATGTCTAAGGTGGATGTGAGCAAATACCTCTCATGTCTACCTGAACTTGAAAGGTAAACAAAGAAGAGTTTGACAAGTTCATACAGCAACTTAGTTTTGTGGGTCCACCCAATATTTTGCATTGTATTTTCTGTATTTATTTATTTATTTTAAATATTGTGTTTGTATTTGTTCAATGAGATTAGCTCTTTTTCCATTTTTTTTTTTTTTTATAGCAAGCACACTTTATTTGGAGGATATAGAATATGCAAGAATGTGTTGCCCTGCCCTTCTGCCGCTGACCGCCCAAAGCTCCCTGGATCAAGTGGAAAATCCCAGGTAGTAGTGACTTGTTTACCATCAGACTGGAAAATATGGCACCGCAGCAACCTTCCAGCATGGAGGAGCAGTCAGGGGAGCTATGTGAGGCTGAATCTGAGGAGGGAGAAAAACAAGGACCAGGACCCCCTTCTGATCAAGCTCATCCATTTACCGATGCTCCAGATGGAGGCTGGGGATGGGTGGTCCTTGTGGCTACAATCGTTGTCTTAGCTCTGACGCTGGCCTTCCCCTCCTGCATTGGCATCTTCTACTTAGAGCTCCAGGAAGAATTTCAAGCCAGTAACAGTGAGACGTCTTGGGTGCCGTCGATAATGACATCAGTTTTGCATGCCGGAGGTGAGGATGTTATACAGAAGTCTACTCTATTAGCACAACAAAATGAAATTGCAAAATGACGATAGTTTTAAACAGGTTTCCCCAACATACCGCCTATCTTCTATTGGTTGTACAAACAAGAAATCCCGCCTCCTAACTCATGGCATTACCTGAGATCAGGGTTTCCCAAACAGGAGTTTGTGAGCTGATAATTAATTATATTGAATGTCATACTGAAATAGTGATATATCCTATTAAACTTCAATTGTCAAATCGAAGGCTATGCTGCTTCTCTAACTCCATTTCTGCATTGAGCTTTATGTCCATTTGGGAACACAACGTGTGCTACAGTAGGTTCATGTTATTTACATGAATATTTGCATAATTTCCAGTATTCTTTTGAACAGAACGTTACAGCATTTCACCAATACTACGCCAAAATAAAAACTCAAGGATATGTTAACGTGTCAAAAGCTTGAGGGTTTGAACTTTTAAAAGTGAATAATTGTAAAATAATTCCATTAGAAGCAGAGTCTTTTTTTGTCTTTGTGTCTGGATGTCCCAGAAGTAGCAATATGAGACAATTTCACACAATAAATGACAAAATAATAATAATAAAAAAAAATTCTGGCAAATTCATGTAGCCCTATATTTATAAATGACTTTAAAATAAAAACATAAAAAACCCCACTTAAACAGAACCGTGAATAATAAAACATTATTAAAGTGTTGAATTATTAACTCAAAATCTCTGGTACTATACTTCAAGTAAATATTTTACGTCTAAGGATTTCAGAGCCAGTGTTGCCAAGTCAAGCTGGTCAAAAATACGGAGCAATATTTTGAAAGCGCCACAGAGTCACAGTTTGTATTTTTTGGGCAATCAACCTATGAATGGCTTACTTGTACTGTACTTGTGCCTGCATATTAAACTGGGTCAACCTTAATTGACATTTAACTTTAACAGTTAACAAAAATACTTCCAATCCAGAGACCTGTGTTACTTTCAGCAGTTTTATTAGAAAACACTTATTTGTATTCAATATATTTATCCTCCTTTATTAAGATTTTATTTTACATAAGGTAAATTAAAATAGTTCTATGCACAATTTTGTTTAATCAGATGTCAAGTAGTTGATAACAACTATATTGCATAAGTCCAGCAGAGATGGCAATTAAACGTCAGTGTCTGATTTACATGTTTACTGTGAATTTGGCTTTTACTGGTAGTCATAGTAGCAGTCATAGTAATAATAAAAAAGAGGAACAGCTTTTATTACTCACACTTCATTATACCTCTTAAACTGCCATACATCAATTACTTGTGAGAGTTGTGTGTTGACGTTTCGCTTGACATAATTGAACAAGGCAGTTCATTGTTCCAGGGTGGTGTCTTGAGTAGCTGGCTGTAGAAAATGAGCTGTAGGAATATGGCATGTCATGCTGGAATTTTAGGAGTAAACCTTCTCAAATTTAAGCTTTTTTTTTATGTTAAGTGTTTTTTCTTGCAGGTCCTCTGTGTAGTGTGCTGGTGGAACGCTTTGGTTGCCGGGCGACAGTGATGTTTGGGGGAGTGCTGAGTGGTTTTGGGATGGCGGTCAGCTCTTTCTCACGTTCCATGGTTGACTTGTATATCACCACTGGGGTCATCACAGGTCAGTTAGTCACCAGAGGAAATTATTATGATATCTTGTTTGATTTGTAGATAAAAGAGAAACAGTGATTACATAAAAGCCCTTGTGATTATGTAAAGAGATCACTAAGCACTTTACTAGCTGACCTGATATGAATAAGAATATGAATACAAAAGTGGCTGATTTCTTGAGCAGTGTCACACAAGTGTCCTAGTTAATCAGACCACCCACAAAAGAAGTTTCAAATGTTAAAAATGTATGTACTGTAGCAATAAGCAGAGTTATTTCACCAGTAAAAATAAGTAAATGTGAAAAATTAAAGTATTTATTGTTAATGTATCATTAATTAATAGATATTATTAATAATAAAATAGTTTAAATTAATTAAACAATAAATAAACGTATTATATATCGCAGATAGGCAGCATGGAAGTAAATAACACGAGCATTTGTGATATTATTAATTGAATATTAAAAATATAATATCATAATTATTGTCTGTTATACTTTAATATTTTTAAAAATATATATATTTTGTTATCTTTATTATTATATAATATCATTATATTTATAATTAATATTATCAATAAAATATTATTTTTTATTATTAATTGATAATAATTATTATATGATATACTATCTATATTGATTATGAATTATTTAAACCATATAACCATAACAACAATTATTACTATATTTAGTTACAGATTTAATGTATTTATTATTAATTCTTAAAATATATACAACTAATCATACTAATAAATGCATTAGTTTTTAATAGATTGATTATTAATTTTTAAACCATATATTGTAATAGCAATAATTATTATTTTATTTACAGTAACAGATTTAATGTATTTATTATTAATACTTAAATTATATACAACTAATAATAATAAATGCATTCGTTATTAATTGATTGATTGTTAATTATTAAACAATAATAACAACAATAAAAAAAAAATATTATTATAAATACAGTTGCAGCTGAGATGTATATATAGTTAAAGTTTTAATAGTTTGCATGTAATTAAATAATAGGTGTTAACTGTTAGTTACCAGAATATGATTAACTTTATCCAGCAGTCAGTTTTATATAATTCATAACTCTGTTTGCTTCACAGGTCTGGGTTTCTGTTTCAGCTTCCAGCCCGCAGTCACAATACTTGGCCACTACTTTGTGCGCCGTCGTCCTTTTGCCAATGCCATGTCCTCCACTGGTACTGCTCTGGGTCTGTCTACATTACCTTTTTTAGGTGACTATCTGCAGCGTACGCTGAGCTGGAGAGGGAGCTTTCTGGTACTCGGTGCTGTGCTGCTCAACTGCTGTGTTTGCGGAGCCGTTATGAGACCCCTCAGGCCTCGCAAGCCCAGAAAGTCAGAGGTGATGAGCAACGGTCCCAGACCCGCAGGCAAAAAGGGATGCGTGGTGGGGATCTTTCAGGGTTTAGCATCAGCCCTCAGAAAACACATGGCCTTTGACCTCTTCTGTAGTAACCCACGATTTCGAGTGTTTTCACTGGGCATCACTTGGATGATGCTGGGGTTTGTAGTGCCGCTTATTTACCTGGTCCCGTACGCAACAGCTCACAAAATGGATCCAAGCCAAGCGGCCCTGCTGCTCTCCATTCTGGGCTTTGTCAACATCATTGTGCGGCCTCCTGCCGGAGTGCTCTTCAGCCTGTCCTGGTTTAAAGGTCGACACATCTACATTTTCTCAGCCGCACTCTTCATAAATGGACTCAGTAATAGTATCTGCTGCATTTCCGCCAGTTTCTCGGTGCTGTTAATGTATGTGCTGACCTACGGACTGTCCATGAGCGTGGTAGGCTCACTGATGTTCACCGTCCTGATGGACACGGTGGAGATGAGTCGATTCCCATCTGCGCTCGGCCTGTTGTCTATCATGGAAAGCGTTACGCTGCTAATTGGACCTCCTCTCGCAGGTAAAATGAAAACTTAGTTTTTTTCAGTTATGTGCTGTGCATGTCGACAGCACCATGTCATTGCCTGAATGTGTATGTCTCACAGAACACAGCTCAGACATGATTTATAGGCATCTAAACTCCAGATACCATCCCGTAAAACAGACAGAGACTGTTGTAAATGTGGTCATGCTGGTATTTCAAAATTTATAACTGACCTAGTCTTGAGACAACAAGCATAGTTTCTATAGACACCAGAGGCGCTTCTAGCTTTTCATCACTAATAGGGCCAATCCCTCCATCAAAAAAGTCTTTTTTGATAGTGTTATATATATATCGACATAAATGGCCATTGCCTGCAGTAGACAGTCATTCACAACCTGCACAGGCAATAAAGAGCTGCTTCACTGACGATAAACATTTTTAAACAATGGGTTGTAGGTACTGTAACTATCTGCCTCGTTCAGCAGCCCTCAGAAACAGAACATTTTGTAATATAATATAAAACATGCTTGACAACTTTTAGAAAGTTAACATGTCTTGAAGTGTGACATGATACTTCATCTAAAACTTTTTAAACAATGTGTAACTATTTAGCATGCCGCTTTATAACCTAATATTTATTAAAAAACTTTATAGAATATTTGTACTACAATTGCGACAACAGATAACCACTTATATTTTCTGAATATATCTCTTTCTAAATCTTGTTTGCGTTTACTAATGTGTTACTACACTACTTTGGAATACATATGTATATATACACGCACGCGCACACACACACACACACACACACACACACACACACACACACACACACGCTCATGAAAGCTTCATTAATTTGTAAAAAAAAAAAAAAAAACTGTAAAAACAGTAACATGATTAAATATTATTACAATCTAAAATAAAAATGTATTTTTCTAAAATATTTTTTTTATTTTAAAGTATTTTATTAATTTGGATTTTTTACCATCATCTACACTAGGTTGAGAATCTGCTTTTTATTTTTATTTATTTTTATAATTTAAAATGAAGTAGAGCAAGCAAACGTAATTAAAATAGTAAACATTTAGTGAACTAATAGTGATCAGTTACGGGACCTACTAAATAGAATTTCCATTATAAATCCATATGGGGAAGTCGTGGCCTAATGGTTAGAGATTCGGACTCGTAATCCAAAGGTTGCGGGTTCGAGTCCCCGGCCGGCAGGAATTGTAGGTGGGGGGAGTGAATGTCCAGCGCTCTCTCCACCCTCAATACCACGACTGAGGTGCCGAACCCCCAACTGCTCCCCGGGCGCTGCAGCATAAAATGGCTGCCCACTGCTCCGGGTGTGTGTTCACGGTGTGTGTGTGTGTTCACTGCTGTGTGTGTGCACGATGGATGGGTTAAATGCAGAATGTCACTTCACTTCATATTAATTTTACCCTACAATCTTGTTGTTAATTAAAACGTTAGTGCACAATGCATTACCTAAAAATGCAACTGCTCTTATCACTGGGTTATATCTGGCTCAGATCAGGAAATGAACGTTCTTTCCTGTCACGTCTCAACTGTCCTGATGAAGTGAAGTCCCAAAAAAATCTTTTTAAAAATTAATTCACAGACATTCCCAAACATGCTTGTCAAAGAAGAAATCACTATGATCCAGAATGAAATAAATGTGTGATTGTGTATGCATCAGTGAGGAGGTTTGTGCCTGTGTTTGAGTTAAAAGAATGGAATCTGTGCTCCATTGTAACAGCACTAATCTGGATTTATGTGTTGGTGGGAGTGAAGGCTGTGATCTCAATCTGGTCAAACTGACTGTTCTTTCTCACTCACATTAGTTGGGTCAAGCACTGCCTACCACCTTGGAGTGCTACCAAGTACACGTTTTTGGCTTAAGGCTCACTCGTATCCTACCCCTCTTATGCATGACTCAATGGTTATTTTCAAAATAGTGTTGATAGAGTAGATCTTGTAATAGATCTGTAATATCTCTGCACCTGTGTTCCAGGAATCCTTGTGGACCGGACTGACCAGTACACATATGTGTTTGTGGCCTGCAGCATCACGGTGGCCTTATCAGCTCTGTTCCTTATGGTTTCCTTTTACTGGCTGGACTCCCGTGATGCAGCCCAGAAGAACAGTTCACCAGCTTCTGGGTCTCCAGCTAAACCTGCAGTCAATTTGACCATGGACTGTCAGTACAGCAGTGTGCCTACAGATGGGGACAAGACAAAGAACCCATCATCAGAGGCAGAAAAAATCACAAATGTATGACCTGGATCAGTGTTCTTTATGTCTTTGTATTAGTGACTCATATCAGGTAAAAAAAAAAAAATAATAATAATTTCAGCATCAAACCCTGGTTGTTTTGTACGTTGTTATATGACACTGGCTTTTGTAAACATCCTGTCTCACATCACTGGTTTGCCTTATACAGTATATTAGTGCCATGGCACAACAATGACATCCGGTAATGCAGTCCTTTGAATTCAAGTAAATATTTAAAACACTTCTTCATTCCTGATCTAAATGACAGAATGCTGAAGTTGTTTGCCCAGGAAATTAAGCTATTTCAAGTCAGGAAATGTTGAGCATTGTGACTGTTTTTTTTTCATCTAATTTTCTCTTTTTTTTTTTGCCAGTTACACTACTCTTCAACAGTTTGAGGTTGATACAGTTTTTGAAAGAAGTCTCTTATGCTCACCAAGTCTGCTTTTATATGTTTAAAAATACAGTAAAATCAGTAATATTGTGAAATATTATTATAATTTTAAATAACACTTCTATTTTCATATATTTTAAAATTAGTGGATTATTATTACTGGATTTTTAACAGCCATTATTCTGGTCTTCAGTGTCATATGCTCCTTCAGAAACCATATGGTGCTCAAGAAACATTTATTATTATTATAAAAGTTAAAAACAGTCAAGCTGCTTACTTCTTTTGAATTTATTTTTGTAAATAGAAAGTTCAAAAGAACAGCATTTATTTGAAATAGACATTTTCAGACTTTTAATTTAATGTATCCTTGCTTAATAAAAATATTGATTTCTTAAAAAAAAATCTTACTGACCTCAGATGCTTGAACAGTAGTATATATGACACTGTGTTGTTTTATACACTCTGTGTGTCATAAGACCATGCACTGAAAGACCTGATCCTTAAGGAAGATTGTTGTTCTGTTGCCTCTACACATCCAGTTCCCAAAGGGTAGGAAAGCTACTGTAATAAATCAGTAGAAAATTGTTTTGCTGTTATTGCACATAGACTCATAAGGTTTTCTCAGTACAAGTACATACATTCTTTAACCAAGAATTAAAACTCAAGACTTCATGTTTTCTAGTTCTCAGTGAGTGCTTGAGTATGACAATACTTTAATATGTGCCCTTGGGTTTGTTTGTTTGTTTGTTTCATGGGTTAGTACTGAATAAGACTAAGGGTGCAAAGGGCCTATTTTTATTGAGTGTCATGAATTACAAGTGCCACATTTCACTTCATGCTGATTTATATGTAAACTGTTGTTGGTCATCGTAGTTGCTCTGTTGTTTTGTTACTTTGCCAAAGCAAATGACCAGCTTATATCACAATGTATAATACAAAGTATTTACTACAATATTTTATTTTTAATTTCTGTACTCAATTTAAGTTTAATAATAAAGACGTAAGCAGATAAATGCTCTGTTGTTTCTTTTGCTATCAGTGAACAAGTGTAATTAGTTTTGGCTTATTTTTTATTTATTTTTTATCTGGGAAACCCATTTTCACTTTCTGGTTTGCAGAATAGTCCAACATTTGTGTGATCATTCCATAGATTTGTTGAAAATAGAAATAGAAAATTCTATCAGACAAACAATGTGTCAGACAAAGTGTTAATAAATTGAATTTTGTTATCGCAAGCAAATTATAACTATGCGTTGAAACGTTTCCTCATACAAAAATAAAAAAAAAATGGCTATAATGATACTAAATGTTAGTGTCAGGTTCATTGTTAAAATCCTTGTTTACACACGCTCACGAGAGAAACAAAGGGCTGCTCATTCATGAAATCGCCCATATAATTCATGATATTTGCCAAACAGCGTCCTCTGCTGGTGAGTCCACAACCACAACCGACGTAGCGTACAACGCCAATATAAGCACTACATACAGTAGCAATATGAGATAAAACCATGTTTAGTGCACACTACCTCGTTTTAAGTAAACTATACGGTTATTAAATGCATTTTCTAAATCGAGTCTTATTAATGCGTAATGAAACTGAAAAACTGTTTTTGACACCGCCCACAAGTGAAAGTGAAACCAAAAGTGATCTCGCGACAAAATCCAACGAGAGCAACTAATGATAAGACGAATAATATTGTTTCGCGCTTATTTCCTATATTTAGACGCACTAGAGAAGATTGGTGCTGCTGAAAACATTGTAAACCAGCCTAGGGTGGTTTGCTAGTCCTAGATTTAAATGGGTTTTCAGCGGGTCATACATAGAGACCAGCTTGCTTATCAGCTAACACTTCTCTAAAACCAGCTAACAGACTAGCCAGGCTTTGAAACCATTCTAGAGTGGTTTATCTGATTCATAGTTATCTTTTCAGTATTAAGATGCTCTCCAAGGCACACCCCATCTATCGAACTGCAGTGCATTTCTGCCTGTTGTGCTGTGATTTTGTCATCTGGGCTTGTGTGTGGGCTACACTGCTGCGACTGGATGGAGAAGGCAGTCTGGATCTAAGGTGCCTGTGGGCTCTCAGGACCGTCAGCTGCACTGTGCTTTATTCATTGAGCACAATTTTTACGGACAGTAGTGCTCAGCCTCTCCTGAAACGCTGGATAGCCCTACTGAGCTTCCTACCGCCAGTGTTTGACAGTATGCAGACAATGCTGCACAGGACCGTGAGAGGCTTCAGTCCTGTTCCTGATCCTGGTATGGTGATCCTGAGCTCTGCTACATCTACTGTCATATATATTGTGTGGGAGATGGCCTTCCCACATGGTGCATCATCTAAGGGTGCCAGAAACCAGAAGAAACAAGAAGAGGCCAAAGCGCTCCTAATGAGGGTCATTCGCTACTCCAGGCCTGACTATCTTCCTCTAGGGGCGGCCTTCCTTTTCCTCAGCCTGGCGGCATTGTGTGAGTGTTCCTCCTGGTTGAGGAAACTATAATATTGTCTGAATTGGTTCTTGATTTTAAATCCAAATCAAGTTTCCATGATACAATGTGAACCTGTTTTTTTTATAGTTGAGACATTCATCCCATACTGCATTGGCAAAGTTATAGACATATTGAGTGGAAAGTACCAGCACACCAATTTCTCATGGGCTATTGGACTCATGGCATTGTGCTCACTTGGAAGGTCGGTGTAACATCACTGCAAGGCAAATATCTTAAAAACAAATGCGTTCTTGTACAAACTGCTTTTGTTTTTGGAATTTATTGTTCATTTGTTGTGTCTTTAAGCTCTATGTTCAGTGGTATGCGCGGCGGGATGTTCATGTGTAGCCTCAGCAGACTCAACAAAAGAATACGACACATGCTGTTCCAGAACCTCATGAAGCAGGAGATAAGCTTCTTTGAAGAAAACAAACCAGGTACCTGTCCCTTCACTTCAGTTGGTTTAGCTCAGTTTATCTATTTTCTAAATGCATGTTTTAGATGTCATTGTGAACAGTTCATTCATATATATATATTTTTTTATGTCAAAACTGGATCTTTCAGTGAAAACGACTGACTTCTCTCTGGTGATGTATGCTGGACTTTTTAGTTAATTTTTTCAGCTGAAACCCCACCCCTCTTAAGCTCGCATTCATCTGCCCTCACTTTTGAGTGCAATGCTCAAAATCCAATCAACAGTATGCAGTGTCAAGTAAAGCCCAGAGGCATTCAATTTACAAAAAGGCTTACCACAGTATAATTGAATAGGCTCTTCTGAGAACTTGATTCATCAGAGTGGAATCAACTCCAATCTTTGGAATGGACTCTTTATCCCAGCTGCCTTAGAACTTTTTTTTGTTTTCAAATAGAAAGTGCCGCAAGAGTCACTAAGTTTGGTACCATTCCAAAAAAGTAAAACATTTGAAAAATTCTAAGCATAAAATGATTGAAGATCCCCAGAAGGTTAAAAACACGTCTTGCATTCGCTGCATATTTGAATGTGATCTTGAAAGTAGACAAAAAATAATACATATGTGATTTTTTTTTTAAACCATTTTCTCTCTTACAGGTAGCCTCACATCACGTTTGATCTCTGACACTGATAAAATGGGACGTTCTGTGGCCATGAATGTGAATGTGTTACTGCGAAGTTTGGTGAAGACATGTGGCATGCTGTTCTTTATGCTACGCCTATCCTGGCAGTTAACCCTTCTCACCTGCATCGAAATGCCACTTCTTGCTTTCATTCAGAATTCATACAACAACATCTCCCAAGTTAGTAAATCTTCTTATGTTGGTATCACACAGCTTTTCAAACAAACCAAAAAAAAAACAAACAGGGGTAGACTATAATGAATTCAAAATGCCTCACCTTTCTGATCAGAAAACAGCCAAAGATCTGCAGGACTGTAATGCAGAGACTGCAGAGTTGGCATCTTCTGTCATTGGGTCGATGAAGACTGTGCGCAGTTTTAAGGCAGAGCATCAGGAGCAACAGCGATATGAACAGACTCTCAACAGGAAGCTCCAGGTTCTGAGGCGTAAAGGCATCTACAGTGCCATCCATCTCTTAATACGCAGGGTAAATCATATACAGTCCTGAGTTGCATGCACCAGTCACCAAAATATTGTTTCATTGATTCTACTTTCATTGCATTTTAGTTCATTACAGTAGGTTTGAAGGTGGCAATGCTGTTCCAAGGCCGAAATCTCATCTCCTCTGGACAGCTTAGCAGTGGCAGCCTCCTTGCGTTTGTGTTCTATCAGAAGGACATGGTGACCAACATGAAGGTATGACTGGCAGGGAGAATTTTAAAGTAATATGAGTCTTTTTTTGAGAGAGACTAAATTCTGTACATTCTCAGCATCTTGTATACATCTATGGAGACATGCTGAATACCGTGGGATCTGCAGTCAAGGTCTTCCAGCTGCTTGACAGGAAGCCACAGATGAGAGAGGCAGGTGATTTGGCCCCAGAGAAGCTTAAGGGAAGACTAACCTTTGAAAATGTCACTTTTTCCTACCACTCTCGCCCTAACGAAAAAGCACTTAAGGTATATTTTTGTCTATACTGCAAAAGCTGATTAGAAAACTCATTGGATTTGAATGTACTCATTGTTGAATTGTTGCAGACTGTTACACTGGAATTGAGTCCAGGGAAGCTGACAGCATTGGTAGGACCTTCTGGTGGTGGGAAGACCTCTTGCGTCTGCTTGCTGCAGAGGTTCTATGAACCAAAGGAGGGTGAGGTGTTACTGGATGGTGAACCTCTGTACCACTACCAACACCAATACTTGCATGAAAAGGCAAGGAATGATACACCAGCATTTATAACTATGTAACTTGTGGAGAGATCTGCAAACAACCAATTCTGTTGGATGGTTTGGTGAAGTTAGTAGTTTACAAATTGATACATCATTCTTTTTCATTTGGCTTAGGTGGCAATGGTATCCCAGGATCCTGTGCTTTTCTCTGGCTCTGTGAGATATAATATTGAATACGGTTTGAAGGACTGCACACTTGAAAGAGTAAAAGCTGCTGCTCGGAAGGCCAACGCTCACAACTTCATATGCAAATTGGAACAAGGTTATGACACAGGTAGATAAAACTAGACAGATTGTCTAACAACTGATACGGATATATTGTGCTATTCCATAAATAATAAAAAATCTGGATGCTTTCTCTATAGATGTTGGCGAGTGTGGTGGCCAGCTGTCCGCAGGGCAGAAGCAGTGCATTGCCATAGCCAGAGCTCTGATAAGGAACCCACAGATTCTCATCTTGGACGAGGCCACCAGCCACATGGACTGCAGCACCCAACAAGCTGTACGGACTCCTCTAAAATGAATACTACTTTTTTACTTTTAGTCATTTAGCAGACGTTTATCCAAAGCTATACTAAAATCCTAATATCTTAATAAGCCGCAGCACGTTATTTTTAATCTGCTGTAACACAAATTCTGAAGTTCTCTCATTAACGGTATCTATTCATGATCTTATTTTGCAGGTTCAAGATGTGCTCAATAACACAACGGATCAGACAGTACTGGTGATAGCTCATCGTTTGGAGACTGTAGAGAAAGCAGACCACATTATCTTCATGGAGGGAGGTGAAGTTGTGGAGCAAGGAACACACCAGCAGCTCATGGCTAAAGAAGGAAGATACTATCGGCTCAGAGAAAAGCTTTTCAATCTGGAGACACAACCAGCAGACTAAATTATTAGATATTTTGATGTATTTTACATTTTACAGAGACTTTAGTACACACTCAGACTGCCTTTCATGTAGATTTAACAACACATTCTAGAAATGCAGGTTTAAAAAAAATAAAATATATATATATATTTCTCATTACTTTTCTCCATACCTCTGTTTGAATATACAGCGTTTCATTGACTATGGAATAGATGATGAATGGAACACACAAAGGAAAGCAAGGGATTTGTATCCTAAAAGTAAAACAAGTATGGAATAACTATAGAAACTATGGATTTCCATAATTGCAATTTTTTAATCTCTTAATTCTGACTTTTTTCTCACAAATGCGAGTTTACATCTCACAATTCTGACATTTTTCTTAGAACTGTGAGATATAAACTCGCAAATGCGAGTTATAAAGTCCAGTTCTGAGGAGGAAAGAAGACTGATATGTTGAAAAAAAAAAAGTCAGAATAGTGAGATAAAAAGTCGCAATTACCTTTTTAAATTTTTTATTCAGTGGAGGAAATGAGCTTCCATAAATAACCTCTACTGTATTAAAAAATATATGTAGTAAAAGCTTTTGATGGTGTACTTCAATCAGAGAATGACCAGCGGATTTGCCCTCAGCTGCAGAAAAATCCGGAACAGGACATCAGAGTTCTTATTCATCTTCATTGTGCCACCAAGAGCTGCTTGATTCTGAGCATCCTGAAGGTCTTTAAAAAGAGACTGACAATAGAAAAATCTGTTACCGTTTCATGTGATTTAAGCAAAACTGTGTGATACATGTGAATTAATACTAATCACAATGTAAAAGTGTAATAAAGAAATAAATGGAAGGGAATTAGATCTACCTCAACATGCCGTACGGCTTCAAACAAGCTCTGTGCCTTTAACTGTTTTGTATGACGACATTTCACAGACGAGTCTCTGAGCAAGACCTGTTGAAAATGCCATGATTTAAGTTAGATTCAATTATAAGTCCATGTTCAAAAAAATGGAAATACTTTATTATAAAAATACCTGAAGGCGCCTTAGAATGGCATGATGCAGTCCACACAACGCTGCCACAGATGTACTTTCCACCCGGATCTCCAAGACTTCGAGAGGTCCATCAGAACAGAAATCTCCCAGTGTTACCTTGAGGAAAGACATGGATAACTCATTCTAAATTAAAGACTTTATGATCATAAATAAATAATCAGTAGTATAAAGTCAGCACCTCTTTGACCAGAAGCTTGACAGAGCATCCATCTGGGCTGTAGGCACAAATCACTGGACTTTGTACCGACGGTTGTCCTATGGCCTCAGGTGATACCAGCCAGTTTAGCACAGACATGCATGTTTCTGGAGTGTTGCTTGCTGAGAGGTGCAGTTTGACCTTTAGAAGCTCTGATGATACCCTGACCATCACTGTGATGGGTCCTGACTTGGTAGTAGTATCAGAATCCTTGGCTAACACTCCTCTGGAATGCAGGAAGGCTTGGATGCCATTCGTGACAGTATTGTTTCTGATGTTACCATGAGAAAATGATCCCTCTAGCCTTAAAGCATCAAGCCAGTCCACTGTTAAAGTACTCAAAGGTGCACTGATGGAGCCCATCTCTGTCAGGAGCTGAGAAACACCAGGAGAAGATGCTTCAGGACTAAACAGAGCAGAAAGGGAGAAGGCGAGAGAACAGTAGACTTTCACTGGCAGAGACAGCCCACCAGTGCTTTCAAGAGGAATGGTTACATCCAGTTTCTGACCAGAATCCAGTTTCTTGAATGGGAATGAGTATGTCCTAGATGAGCCCTCCATATGTGGACCATTGGATAATGGGTGGACCTGAATGCACAAAGTCCAGCCATGTTCCAATGTACATCCACTTGAATTTTCAAGCACACATGTTAGAGTCAATGAGTCTCTTTGGAGCAATGAGCTCCATCTAGCTACTCCACGACAGCTGATTGGAAGTTTGGTGCCCACATTAAACGCATTCTCATTACCGTGGTTGTCCAACAGTAGGCTGCAAACATTTATGACATGATTGAGTCGTTTGAGAGACTCATTTTTCTCCTGAAGCTTGTTTTTCAAGGATTCTGCCCTGCAGAAGATAGTAAAAAAAAAAAGAGTCAATGATGTGACAATATTTTTTGACCATTTAAAAAAAAAAAAAAAGTTTTTTTTTTTTTTTTTATGAGGAATGTTTTTTTTATTTCAAAAAATAATTTGGATTTTTTTCAAGAGCAACTATGATTATAATTATCATATCATTAAGTTTAAATAAATAAATAAACTCAAAAACGGACATTTAGTAATTGCTGCTGGAAAACCAGTAGTCTTTTCAATGATGAAGTATGAAACAGACCTCTCCCAGATGTTTGCGATGGAAGCCAGGAGGTCCTTCACTCTCTGGCCTGCCAATGATGAGGGAAACCTGGGAACATTTCCGTTTTCAGATCCTCGAGGAAGGTTCACACAAAGCAGTCTTCCAGTCAAAGATACTGCGAAAATCTTCATAGATCCTTGAAATTTAAAAACAAACACTTTGTGTTAGTGGCTTAAATCACAGGAAAATCCTGGTAAACAACAGAGATTTATCAAAATTAATGTACTGTACCTGTGGAGCTAGTATATGGCCCAGCAAGTGCTATAACCCTGGATACACCAAGACTGTCTGAGGTCAGAGCTTGCAGTTGGGACTCAGTTCCTGTTGCTTCTGATGAAGATGAAGATGATGCTGTGGTGAGCTGAAGAGCATGCAGATCATTGAGAGAGCTGTAGTACAGACACTTATCATCCACACGGGCACACAGCACTGGTCCTCGTACACTATGTTCATTGAAGCCTGTAAAACGTGAATTTAACATAGATTACCAAAACTTATCTATAATTTATTCAAGTACAGTAATCTTGATATTTTTAGGGGTATAAAAACGTCAGGGTGATGCAACCTCCCTGATATCAAAATGAAGGGAAAAAATTCTTCATTATTTTTCAAGGTATAAGGAAATACATTATTACTTCTTATTTGGTCACACCACATGACACCTTTTCTGTCATTAAACTGAAACTTTTCCTGAAAACGGTTTAAAGGTTTTCTAAACCATATGAAACCCGTATGAAAACGAAAAGAGTACATTTCTAATAAATTAGCTCAAGTTTATTAGATTTTGAAAAGATATATAATTGACTCTCAAATCAAATAAAGACTAGGGCAATGGCAAGCGTATGTGTAATAAAAGCATTTTAATTCAGTCTTACTATAATCTGCCTTTTTTCCTTCCAAGCTTGCTTGTTTGCTTCTGACCATTAGAAGTTTGCCTCTTTGACCAACTGCAACAAGACACTGAGGCCCATGTTCTCCAGAGATGCAGGTTCCAATAAATAAGACTGGCTGCTCTAAGCTCTGAAGTACTCTGACCGGAGATCTCTGTTCTCCTCTAGGACCAGCAAGGGTGGGAACGAGCAAAGGAAAGCAGCAAATACGTCCATCAGGTAAACCACACAGAATGACTGGAGAATTGACTAAAGAGGCATCCACTCCAAATAAGAGCCTAAAAAGACGGGGCTCGAGATGAGAATGAAGGTCAGACTGGTGAGTGCTGACTGATGTGGAGCCTTCAGGGTAGATGCAAGTCAGTACTGGAGGTAAACTCACACTTTTATCTTTCTCTGTTATGTTTAAACAGCATGTGTTTAGAGTTACAACCTGGAAACTTGTAAGTTTATGAAGGGGTCTGGATCCAGGCTCTTCGTAGAGATCAAATCTCCAGAAGGATTTGTGAAGGCTAAGAGTCACAAGGATCTTCTCGACTATGGTGAATGCTTGCAGACTGGCATTTTTCAGGACAATGCAATCATCTGGTACAGTATACAGCACACTGTCAGTACTCTTGTTCACCAAGACAGAGGAAGAACTAGGAGGGAAAAGACAAAAAAAAAATTGATTGGGCAAAAATCTGTAGTGCAGAATAAATTACGTTCATTTGCTGTAAATAAATTACACACACGTCCATACATATTTAGTAATTGATCATATGTTTCGAAAAACATAGTAATCTCTGTAACTACCTGAGCTGTGGTGGTATAAGGGTGCAGTAAAGCCCACCGTTCACGCAAAGTGCATAAAGTCGATGTTTATCGTCACTTAATGCCAAATTTATCACTGAAGCTTCAAACTGCATCACGGTCTGAAAAACAACATGTATTAAGTGAGCATGGATAAAAGTCGTAGTTGAGCACAAAAGTGAGAACAGACATCCACTTGCCGTGACTCTCCTCTCCTGGACACTGAATATGAGCACATCTCTGTCTCCGCTGGTCAAGAAAAGACTCTTGTTGTCTTGAATGATGCGCACTGAGTGAGACTGACAGTCACTGAACTCAGATAAATACTCCACGCTGCACCGCACCGCGTCCATTATCAGACTCCGTCTGTTTTACATTCTCCTCAGAGTGAAATTCGATTCAAAAGACGTTTTCGGTTCGGATAATAATATTTATCCGATTTAACCACATAACAGAAATGTTAGTGACCGTCTCTAACTTGTTTCATGAACCCGCCACCTCTACAGTAACCAATGAGGGCCAATATTCTTCTTCTTCTTCTTCTGTAAATTTTATTGGCAGCTTGCAATCATTGTGCATTACCGCCATCTACTGGGCTGAGGTGTGACCACATTGGGACGTCATCATTCTTAAAAAAAAAAAAAAAAAAAAAAAAAATTAATTAACATCCTATAGGATCAAGGCCCAAGCTTCAGCTATCGCTGCGTGTTCAGCTCCTCCAGCTTCCACCTTGAGCTCCTCAACCCCCAGGAAGAAAAAAAATAAATAAATAAATAAAAAAATTATTACTAAATTCTACTTGCTAGTTGAGTTTCTTTAATAAAAGTTATAACCGCCCTAACTGTAGACTGTGTGCTGATTATACTCAAAAAATTGTTAAATCTTTCTTTACCGCTCTCTTCATTTTCTCCCTTTCTCTGGTGTATTGTGTACAATCTAAAAGTATGTGTTTTACATTTTCTATTACTCCACAATTTGTGCATAATCCAGTCTGATGTTTCCCTATAATATGTAATCCACTATTTAAACTTGTATGTCCCATCCTCAGTCTGGTAAACCATGTTTCCTCCTGCCTTTCCAATCCACTGATTTTACTAGCTGTAACCTCTTTGTGTATTTTATACAAATGTCTGCCTTTTACCTCCTTATCCCATCTCTCCTGCCACATTCTGTTAATTTTGTCCTTAATAATACTTTTAATTTCTGACCTGCTTAAATTGATATCCAGTTCAACCAGTTCTGATGTAACAGCTTCCTTCGCCAGCATGTCTGCATTCTCGTTCCCCTCCACTCCCTTGTGTGCAGGAACCCATATAAACACTACGCTTATACTCTGTTGATTATTTTTAAAAATGAGTTGATGAATTTCATCTAGTAGATCCTGTCTACATAAAGACTTTCCACTCTGAATGCATGCTAGTGAGGACATTGAGTCTGAACAGATGATCACCTTATTGGGTTTTACTTCTTCCACCCATTGTAAAGCCAGAATTATTGCTAACATTTCTGCTGTAAAAATGGCCAAATGGTCTGTTGTCCTTTTTTTAATATTAACATTATACTTTAAAATGTGGACTGCAACCCCTGTTTTCCCAGTCTGATCTTTTGATGCGTCTGTGAAAATCTGAACTGTCATCATCATAATTTATGTCAATATATTGCTGAACTTTTTGATATATCCCTGATTTAATTATATTCTTAACTTCCAAATCTATGGGAGAATAAAACATCCATGGTGGGATTGTTGGTGTACTAACAGTTTTGCAACACGCAATGCTATCAATTTCCATATCCTTTGCCTGCCTATTCCCATGCCACCCAAAACTGCATGATGGGCGCCCATACTCCCAGCATTCTAATAACACCTGCTTTGTGGGGTGTGTTTCTTCATGACCTTGCAGATTTGTCCAGTAAGACATGGATAGTTTTAATCGCCTTAGGTCTAAAGGCATTTCTCCTACTTCTATTTGTAATGAAGGAATAGGTGTTGTCCTAAACGCACCACAGCATATTCGAAGTGCCTTGGCCTGTACTCTATCTAGTTCTTGCATTAAAGTTTTAGTTGTTGAACTATAAACTATGCTTCCATAATCAAAAACAGAACGAATCAATGCAGTATAAATCCTTTTCAGGGACATGACTGATGCTCCCCAGCTAAACCCTGCTAAACACTTTATTATATATTTATACCTTTTTTTGCACTTATCTATCATTTTCTGAATGTGTATTTTAAAATTTAGCTTAACGTCAAACCATACCCCCAAATATCTTATACTATCAACTTGCTTAAGATGCTGCCCATACAGTTTAAGATCTATAGTAGGGTTCGTTCTTTTTTTGGAAAAACACATAAATTGTGTCTTTTCAATAGATAGATGAAAGCCCCACTCATATGACCACTTTTCAACCTTAACAATTTCTGATTGCATTTTAACCTTCAGATTGTGAATATTCCTTCCTCTCACCCATAATGCCCCATCATCAGCATATAATGCTCTACCCATCCTCTGATCTATTCTATTAAAAATGTCATTAATCATTATATTAAAAAGCATTGGGCTACATGCTTCCTTGTGGAGTACCACTCTCTATTGGATATATACTTGAAAATTCCATCCCTACTCTTACCTCTATGGTTGAGGGCCAATATTCTTCCTCTTCTGCCTGTTAACCAGTCCGTTAGACTGCCATCTACCGGTAACCTACGGAGAAGCATTTACCTCATAGAAACACCTCCAAGTGCAGGTAAGCCGAAAATGTTATGGAGTACTTTCATATAAAAACAAAAAATAAATTTTATTGATAGCAGCGTCTCTGTTAGAGGTTAAGGTTGTGTCGCAAGTTTTCAAATAATCGTTTGTTGCTAGTGAATCATTCTTCTGAATCGGCTCATTGAGGCTCTGAATCGCTCGGAGCAGTCTTTCCCCGTAAAACTGAACATTTTAAAACACACGGTAGAAAATGGCATATTTAATAAATGTAAAGTACATCTGCGAATATTTTTATTGAAATCTATAAAAGTGACCGTTTGTAATATCTCAAAACGACAGGTTTTAATTTAGTAAAGCTAGCCTGTCTAGTTTAGAAGTATCTAACTTACAAGTTTGTGTAGTCTGTCGGGTTAAACTTGTTTATGTCTTCCGACATTCCTTTAAACCCGCTTCCCCTCCTTTATTCAGTGACCCGGCAGGGAGCTGAGATGTCAATCGAGAAAAGCTTGAAAACAACACTAAACGTTTCCCACTCGTATCTGTCATATGATTAATACAAATTATGCAATTATTAGTATTGCAAATCACTAAGATTCATGTAACAGAGCCATTTGACCGATTGCCAGCTGCACAGAACTGGCATGTGGTGTTAAATATTCGCTTAAGCGTGTGTATTAAACGTTCCCGTTTAATTGTGAGACGTTTAAAAGTGTTGATGACTGCATGACTGAACTACAGCTTCCTGGTGTGATAACGTTTGTTTTTACGTCCTCTACAGTTTCATATTCCGCTGCAGCCGCTTGTCTTGCAACTTGAGTTGTTTGTTGGCTCAACGATTAACTTTTGGGAACTTGTGGCACGCGCTTGTTAAAAAGTCAAGCATTCATGATTTACCATCATTAATTAATTAATAATTCAGGGTTGCTTATTTTAATGCTGTGAACATTTATCTTTCGTATGAGCGAGCCAGGTCGTGTTTGAGTACGTGTTTTGTTTGTTTGCAATAACACCGAGTTTCTGAATTAAAAAAACGAATAACGATTCTTCAGAGCTCACTTTTATTGTAAAGGTCAAAGTGAAAGATGCCTTCTAACATTCTTCTGACGAATCTACGAACGACTGCAAGCTTCTGCAAAACACTCAATTTTCTGCAGAGACCCTGGACTCCTTTCATAGCTTCTCAGCAGAGATGGTAAGAAAAAAAATGCATGCATCTTTTATGATTTATGTGGCTGTCAAACATTAGTCAAATTGCTTTTTATAGATTTGTTTTTGGAACTACGTGTTTTCACTCGAAAATAACTACTTCCCATGGTTTGCATGGCAGTTGTGTTCAGCAGAACAAAGACATTCATACAGGTTTGGAACTACTTGAGGGTGATGGCAGAATTTTCATTTTTGAGTGAACTATCCCTTTTACTTACTACTTTCAATGTGTATATGAGTTTATTTTATATGGCAGTGAACTATCCCTTTTACTTACTTCTTTCAATGTGTATATGAGTTTATTTTATATGGCAGTGAACTATCCCTTTTACTCACTTCTTTCAATGTGTATATGAGTTTATTTTATGTTGAGCATCAAAAAAAGACTATCTTCTTGGGTCTCTAAAGTGAGAAATACTGCAGCTGATATCCCTTCCTTCACCTTTTGTTATCATAAACATCGATGTCGTCATGATGTTTTTTCTTCTTCTGTATTCCCTTCAGTGTGAACTTCTCAAGACCCAAACCAAAACTACTTCCTTTATGAAACTGATGGTTGTTACAGAACTCACTTCAATACTTGCTTACAAAGATGAAAAAAACTGTACTTATTTTGAAATGTGTCTCGACATCTCTTAGGCACACTTTTTCCTCCTCTTTTTTTCAGTGCCATTCATGTGGATAGCCCACCCAGCATCCCAACCCTGACTACCAGTTATGTCCATGGCATCTCTTCCCATTCGCTGCTGTATAGTACTGTGGACCAGTGTCTTCAACGCACAGTGGAGCGCTACCCTGATCGTGAAGCTTTGGTTTTTATGCAAGATGGAATGCGCAAGACGTTTGCTCAGTTCTACCAAGACGTGAGTGATTTTGCATCTGGTTTTTCTACAGAGGACTGGTTAGAGAAGTGAATCCTGTAAGACTGAAGATACTAACCATAGAGCTTCCATTTTATACCCCTCGTGGGAGAAAGGAAAACCACATGTCAAAAGTGCACTATGTGGAATGAGAGATCTTGGCCAAATCCTAAAATAATTACAAAAAAAATGAAACATTCCTAAGCAGCCCTTTATTAATCAGACCTAAATAAGCTTTAACCACAGAGTCAATGTGAAATCCAGTACTGGCAGAAACATGGTGTTAAAATAGCAATACATACCCATTTTACTCTATTTGTTTGTGTAGAGGGTGTTCTGTTAAATATATGCATAAAGCAGAATAAAAACCAATTGATTAATCACTGACATAATTACCATGAAGTGGTCAAATATTATTTGTGGTTATTCATGACCTTTCTTAAACATTAAATTATTATTAAGGGAATTATTATTATATTGCAAACCTTAGTCTGAGTTTTCTTTTTTTTCTAAATTGACTGATCTACCTGGCAAAGATAAGTGCTTTATGTGTGGCTGCTCTCTGACATGATGCAGTAGGTTAAAGTGTATCATTATGACAAGAAGTTAAACATTTACAGATGAGCAATAATGTATCACAAAGCATGAAAGTTTAAAACAAGCCCGTGCCATTTGACACACATCTAATGTGGAATGTCTATTTTTTTGTAGTGCATTTATCAACTTTTTTGAGTCCACAAGAACATATTAGCATGTTACTTTACAGTACACCACAAAAGTGTTTTGTTTTGTTTAGTTTTTTTTTTATCAGAATGACTATTTAAATACTTGGCAACATCAAATTCCCATTCTAATCACATAATATCCAAATATTTTGTCCTAAAAAAAATCACGCTCCTTTATACAAGACAAAAATGTCTGTTTGTGAAAGACATTAATGTTTATTCATTCACAGATGCTTTTATCCAAATGAGGAACATTACAAGCATTTTGTTATGAGAGCCAATGATTCTTGCATAATACAATGCCAAGGGTCTGATATTATTGATTTTAAAAAGTGCAAATCTGCAAGATTGGGTTGACAGCCTATCGCGTCATGCGCCTTAGATAACCTGTGAACCTGATTCCGTGATTCTCTTTTTAAATTTGTGATGTATTATAATATTCAATGATGTATATATTCCTCATTTAATGAACATTTGCTGTATTGACTGAAAATCCACCTTACATTTGAATGTCTTCAGGGCCGGTGTAAAAATATGGAAGTATTTTGATTTCAGGTGGAACAGACTGCCGCAGGTCTGCTGGCTGTTGGACTGAAGAGGGGTGATCGCTTAGGGATGTGGGGACCGAACATCTATGAGTGGATACTTATGCAGTTTGCCACAGCTAAGGCAGGGATCATTTTGGTGAGTGTTTTTGACTGTCTTGAGTATTTGTGACCCTGGATCACAAAACCAGTCATAACTAATTAGCACAGGTATATTTGTAGCAATAGCCAAAAATACATAGAATAGGTCAAAATTATCAGTTTTTCTTTCATGCCAAAAGTATTAGGATATTAAGTAAAGATCATGTTCCATGAACATATATTTTGTAAATTTCCTACCATATACAGTTGCATGCGAAAGTTTGGGAAACCCTTGCAGAATCTGTGAAAATGTGAATAATTTTAACAAAATAAGAGAGATCATACAAAATGCATGTTATTTTTTTATTTAGTACTGTCCTGAGTAAGATATTTTCAATAAAAGATGTTTACATATAGTCCACAAGACAAAACAATTGCTGAAATTATTAAAATAACCCCATTCAAAAGTTTGGGAACCCTTGGTTCTTAATACTGTTTGTGGTTACCTGGATGATCTACGACTGTTTTTTTGTTTTGTGATGGTTGTTCATGAGTCCCTTTTTTGTTCTGAACAGTTAAACTGAGCACTGTTCTTCAGAAAAATCCTCCAGGTCCTGCAGATTCTTCAGTTTTCCAGCATCTTTTGCATATTTGAACCCTTTCCAGCAGTAACTGTATGATTTTGAGATCCACCTTTTCACACTGAGGATGATTGAGGGACTCAAACACAACAATTAAAAAAGGTTCAAACATTCACTGATGCTCCTGAAGGAAACACGATGCATTAAGAGCCAGGGGTGAAAACTTTTTGAATTTGAAGATCAAGGTAAATTACTTAATTTGTCTTCCAGGAAACATGCAAGCACCTTCTGTTGCTTCCGAAGGGCAGAACTAAATGGAAAAAAAAATATATTTCTACAAAATAAGAAAAGTTTGGACATCTTCATTCTGTTCAAAAGTTTTAACCCCTGGCTCTTAATGCATCGTGTTTCCTTCTGGAGCAGATTTTCAAATACATACAGGTCCTTCTCAAAAAATTAGCATATTGTGATGAAGTTAATTATTTTCTGTAATGTACTGATAAACATTAGACTTTAATATATTTTAGATTCATTACAACACAACTGAAGTAGTTCAAGCCTTTTATTGTTTTAATATTGATTTTGGCATACGGCTCATGAAAACCCAAAATTCCTATCTCAAAAAATTTGCATATTTCATCCGACCAATAAAAGAAAAGTGTTTTTAATACAAAAAAAAAAGTCAACCTTCAAATAATTATGTTCAGTTATGCACTCAATGGTCGGGAATCCTTTTGCAGAAATGACTGCTTCAATGCGGCGTGGCATGGAGGCAATCAGCCTGTGGCACTGCTGAGGTGTTATGGAGGCCCAGGATGCTTCGATAGCGGCCTTAAGCTCATCCAGAGTGTTGGGTCTTGCGTCTCTCAACTTTCTCTTCACAATATCCCACAGATTCTCTATGGGGTTCAGGTCAGGAGAGTTGGCAGGCCAATTGAGCACAGTAATACCATGGTCAGTAAACCATTTACCAGTGGTTTTGGCACTGTGAGCAGGTGCCAGGTCGTGCTGAAAAATGAAATCTTCATCTCCATAAAGCTTTTCAGCAGATGGAAGCATGAAGTGCTCCAAAATCTCCTGATAGCTAGCTGCATTGACCCTGCCCTTGATAAAACACAGTGGACCAGCACCAGCATCACTGACTGTGGGTACTTGACACTGGACTTCAGGCATTTTGGCATTTCCCTCTCCCCAGTCTTCCTCCAGACTCTGGCACCTTGATTTCCGAATGACATGCAAAATTTGCTTTCATCCGAAAAAAGTACTTTGGACCACTGAGCAACAGTCCAGTGCTGCTTCTCTGTAGCCCAGGTCAGGCGCTTCTGCCGCTGTTTCTGGTTCAAAAGTGGCTTGACCTGGGGAATGCGGCACCTGTAGCCCATTTCCTGCACACGCCTGTACACAGTGGCTCTGGATGTTTCTACTCCAGACTCAGTCCACTGCTTCCGCAGGTCCCCCAAGGTCTGGAATCGGTCCTTCTCCACAATCTTCCTCAGGGTCCGGTCACCTCTTCTCATTGTGCTGCGTTTTCTGCCACACTTTTTCCTTCCCACAGACTTCCCACTGAGGTGTCTTGATACAGCACTCTGGGAACAGCCTATTCGTTCAGAAATTTATTTCTGTGTCTTACCCTCTTGCTTGAGGGTGTCAATGATGGCCTTCTGGACAGCAGTCAGGTCGGCAGTCTTACCCATGATTGCGGTTTTGAGTAATGAACCAGGCTGGGAGTTTTTAAAAGCCTCAGGAATCTTTTGCAGGTGTTTAGAGTTAATTAGTTGATTCAGATGATTAGGTTAATAGCTCGTTTAGAGAACCTTTTCATGATATGCTCATTTTTTGAGATAGGAATTTTGGGTTTTCATGAGCTGTATGCCAAAATCATCAATATTAAAACAATAAAAGGCTTGAACTACTTCAGTTGTGTTGTAATGAATCTAAAATATATGAAAGTCTAATGTTTATCAGTACATTACAGAAAATAATGAACTTTATCACAATATGCTAATTATTTGAGAAGGACCTGTAGTTGTATCTCGGCCAAATATTTTCCTATCCTAACAAACCATACATCAATGGAAAGCTTTCAAATGATGCATAAATCTTTTCTGCAACCTTATGACTGGTTTTATGGTCCAGGGTTACATTTATCAACAGCTGGTCTCTAACCTGTTCAAGTTTATTGTGATTTTACAGGTTTCAGTGAACCCGGCTTATCAATTGCAAGAGGCAGAATTTGCTCTCAGAAAGGTAAGTTAATATTTATACATGCAGAAAAGAACAACAAACAGCTACATGTCCAAAACTACTGGACTGTTTGGGGTTTGTTTGCACTAAAACAGGGTTCGTTTTATATGAAAGCCTGTTTACTGTTAATTCGTAATGGTGAGATTTAAACTCACAGTTATGAGAATTACAAATGCAGTTGGGAGAGTAGTCGCAATTCTGAGAAATAAAGTGTGAGATATAAAGGCATGATTAGCCTGAAGCAGAAATAAGCTTTTATAGCTTTTAACTGTGCTAACAACCATTGTCACTCGTGTCAGATTGGATTGGATTGGATTGGATGCGACAAAGCGCCTGTTGCAAATCATTTGTCCTACGTTTTATGGCTTTAGTTTTTTACTCGCCCTCAAGCCATACAATCAGAGTTTACAAACAGAATACAAATATCCTGGCTCTTCCAAGCTTTCGAATCGATACATTTGTGTAAGAAAAATATCCATACTTAAAAGTTCATAAACCATAATCTCGAGCTTCCGCTATCTGTCACATGCACATTCATGAGAGAGTGGCGTTCCAGTGGAAGACGTAGGACGCAGGCATAGCGTAAGATCCTGTGAGAATATGCTATGCATGTTCGACAGTTAGCGAAAGTTAGAGATTACAGTTTATAATGGTGTAAATATGGATATTTTTCTTAAAAATATTGTGTCACTTTAGAAGGCTTTTATTAACCCACTGGAGCTGTGTAGAGTACTTTTTATGATGGGTGGATGCACTTTATTTTACTTAAAATAAAAAATTTTGACCACCATTCACTGACGTTATAAAGCTTGGAAGAGCCAGGATATTTTTGACTATAACTCTTGATTGCATTCGTCTGAAAGAAGAAAGTCATATACACCTAGGATGACTTAAAGGTAAGTAAATCATGGGATAGTTTAAAATTTTGGGTGAACTATGCCTTTAATGCTTCTTTTAGGTGCAGTGCAATGCAGTCGTTTGTCCAACCCAATTCAAGACTCAAAAGTACTGTGACATGTTAAGGCAGCTTTGTCCGGAGATGGAGACAGCCTCACCTGGAGGAATCAAGAGTTCAAGGTACAGGTGATGTAATAAAAGGAAGATGTACATAATCAATATTGAGGTGCAGAGGGTCTCTGAGTTGTTATTTTGTTTTCAGACTACCAGACCTACACACTGTGATCGTAACTGACAGTCAGCAACCAGGAGCTTTTCACTTGAAAGATGTGATGCAGGCAGGAAGCAGCCAACACCTACAACAACTACAAGACCTCCAGAAGAAACTCAGTTGTGATGATCCCATAAACATTCAGTTTACTTCGGTACTCTGCTTATTTTTAACTGCATATTTATATTTATATTAAAGCTGAAGTGTGTGATTTCCGCACCACTTGCATCATCAAATGGGATAGCAAAAATAAGGATTATTTTCAGTTTAGCTCAAACACTCACTCCTATGGAAGCCTATTATAAAAAAGCGAATCGTTTCTTTTCATTAGACTTTATTGGAATTGCGAGATATAAACTCAGAATTGTGAGAGATAAGCTTGCAATTCTGAGAAAAAAGGCAAAATTTATTGCATTTTGGAGTTTATATTTTGCAGTTCTGAGAATAAAAGTCTCAATTACCTTTTTCATATTTACCTTTTTCACTTTCTTACAATTCAGACTCCTAGAATTGCAAGTTTATATCTCCCAACTGCGAGAAAAAAATTATGAGAGGAAAGATTAAAAATTTGCAATTACGTTTTACATTTTTTTTTTTTTTTTTTTTTTTTTTACAAGGCAGAAACAAGCTCCTATATAGTCCCTATTCTACTGGTCAGTAAAAATGACAGTCCAGTTCTAAACTGGTTGGCCTGATGTTTCTGTGTTAGGTTGTTAGGGACTAACAGATCAATGTTGTAAACCACAGCATTTACAATTTTGAGAAATTAGCCAAGAAATGACCTACTTGGAGTAGTCTGCATAAAAAAAGTTTTTTTCTTAGCATGAAAATTACACACTTTAGCTTGAAACACAGCCTAGTGAACTGAATCAGTAAATGCTACACTATAAATAAATAATTTAGTTTTGGTCTTTATGATTTTAAGGGAACAACTGGAAAGCCCAAAGGAGCCACTCTGTCTCATCACAACATTGTGAATAATGCTTATTTCATCGGTATGCGCACAGGCTACAACTGGAAGGTGGGTAAATGTGATCAAAGGACAATGAAAATTCAGTGAAAGGGCTGTTTGTTGAACGCTTATAAAGCAAAAATACAGTTCAATATTTGGCATACAGATTTTGTATAAAATGTTTTTCCCTCCATAAAACTTTACAGCACATGCAGTATGTGTAATATTATTCTCCTTGCAGAAAAATGTGAGAGTCTGCTTGCCAGTGCCACTGTATCACTGTTTTGGCTCGGTGGGTGGTGGTATAGTCTTGGCTGTGCATGGCACCACAGTGGTTTTCCCATCCACCGGGTATGACGGACACGCCAACCTGGTGGCGATAGAGAAAGAGAAGTATGTGGTTATTCATGTAAAGTTTTTTTTATACTTCAAAACAAGAATTGATGTATTGTGAAAGGGTTGCACATCTGTCCTTAGGATAGAAGATAATGCTAAATCCTTCAAAGGTACTTTGGTGCCGCTTACCTCAGCCATAGTGAATTTAAGTTGTTGTAAATAAAAGACACAGGGACATATAAAGAGGACAGTCATGTTGAACTTAGGTAAGGATGAAAGGTCATGTAGTGTACATCATGCAAAACTGGAAAAACATCTGAGCTGTATTTATTTAATGCACTTGGCACAAAATTCACTGTTTACCCAGGTGTACGTTTGTGTACGGCACCCCAACTATGTGGATTGACATGCTTAGTCAGCCTGACCTGGCCAAGATTGATTTGTCATCAGTTGAGGGTGGTAAGTCAGTCAAAACCTTTGTAACATCTATTGCTTAATGGAACTTCTGTTAGATTACATTAATATTATCATGCTTTTCTGAGCTATCAAAGAGTACATCCTGCACTTTCACCGGTATTCTGCTAAGATCCTTTGTTTTGTGTCTATCAGGTATTGTTGCTGGGTCTCCTTGTCCACCTGAGGTCATCCGTAAGGTCATCAATGTCATGGGTGTTAAGGAAATACTGGTAAGTAGTTACTCATATTAAAAAGGGATTTGTTTAAACACAGTACACATCCTTTGTTATGAATCAAGCTGATTATAATTTTGTGTATACTTCATGCCATATCACTAGAGGGAGACAGAGAATTAATATAAAAGTTACTCACAGCCCAGCTCACCTGGTCTAAGCTTTTATTTTAGTATTGTCCTTTTCTATTCTAAGAAAATATATGTGCCTAATTTTGATTCGCTAGCCATTCTCACATTAAATATTCCCCTTATATTTGGATGAAAATGGCTTGGTATTTGTTAAACATACATAACTGTTCAAAAGTTTGGGGTAGGTTTGACTTTGAAAGAAGTCCCATGCTCTCCAAGGCTGCTTTCATTTAATCGGATATAAAATAAAAAATGTAATTATGTAAGTAAAATGTAATTTATTCCTGTGATGGTAAAGCTGAATTTTCAGCAGCCATTACACCAGTCTTAATTGTTACATGATCCTTCAGAAATCATTCTAATATGCTGATTATTACTTATTATTATCAATGTCGAAAACAGGTGTGCTGCTTAATATTTTTGTGGATATTATGATACATTCCATGATGCAGGATTCTTTAATGAATAAAAAGTTCAAAACAGAGCGTTCAGAACAGCATGGAATGGAATTTTTAGAAACAATATAGAACTGTAGTGTCACTTTTTAGTAATTTAATGCATCCTTGCATTGGATAAATTAAGTTCTTAAAAAAATATTTTTGACTCCAAGCTTATGAATGGTATTGTATGAATAACTGTTAAAGTGATAGTTCAGCAGAATTAAAATGTAGGTGTCATTTATTCAATCTCATGTTCCAAGCTGCTGTCCTCCATAAAATGAAGCTATACAGTTTGAAAAAGAACCATACGAGTAGTCCATATTATTTGCACTCTAACTAAAGTCTTCTAAAGCCATAATAGCTTTGTGTGAGGAGAAAACTGAAATTTAGGAAGAAAAATACAGCTATTCCCTAAAAAAGAGAGCATTTTGGACATTTTTAACTCATTTGATTGTCATACAGGTTTTGACGATGAGTAAATGATGACAGAATTTACATTTTTGGGTGAACTATAGCTTTAAGAACCAGGTATGGAGAAGGTAGCAGAATCTGAAGAAGTATTTATTAGTACTATTGTTTTTCAAAGAATATATTGCACAGTTTTAGTGCACCCAGTTTTCATTCTCTTAAGAAACCATTACTATAGTGGTGCTTTATGTCTTTTATTGAGTATGAGTACATCACAGTAACAAATTGATAACATTAGACTGGAGAACCTCCATTTGTCTCAATTTTTTCAGTTTACCTGCTCTTCGTAAATCCTCTTCTTCTGGCACCACCATCACTTGTGTCATTTCTTGATTTTGATTGGTCAGGCGCAGCATTCTTATTGGCTAATCCTTATATCTGGCAACCAGTCCTGATCATCCTGTCTGGATTAATTGTGTGATAATGCCTAGCTGTGTTATTCCTTACATAGTCGTTACACCGTCTCATTTACCATTTTCATGGCTATAACAAGTCCATGTTTTCCTGGCCTGTGTTGCGTTTGACTTTGGTCAGAGATGTAAAGGAGGTCAGGTCATGTCACATCTTGAATGCTTTAGCCACAGTCAAGGTTTGTTATGTTTGCAAAGCCTCGTAAATTCCTAGCAGGACGTTGTGAGATGTTTAAAGCTAAGGATGAACTCAAAATATTGAAAGAGAATCCTCATGAAGAGCTCTGTTGTGAATTTAACTCTTTGCTTATATAATTTTAAGTGCTTCTAACCCTCATATTTGGAGTATACTGTGAAGACCATAAAATTAGAATCAGTAGAATAGACAAGATTCATTTTACAGTGACCATTTGGTTTGATTTACTCGAAAAGGTTTAAAAAAATATGCTGAAGAGAGAAAAAAATACAACCTTGAGGAATTACCTATGAACATTTATACTTCAATAAGGTAATTCTGAGTCTCTAAGTAAATGCTAATCAATGCAAATCTGTTCTACCAATTCTCATTTTATGGAGAAGAGCACTCCTGTTAGTACTCCTGATTTTTACTATGGCGTAGGTTCTAGTCCTAGTTCTTCTAGTTCTTGTGTGAGTTAGCATATACATTACCATAATAGTGAACACTGAGAGTTTGATCCGTATTTCCTTTGAGGTGTACATGTTTGTGAAATCTCTCTTTGCAAACTCACACAGTTGCTCCTTCGGGGTTTTTGTCAATGTCTGTGAACACATATTTATGCTATTCATGTTAATTAGTATGAATTGAGCGCATCTATATGTCACACAAAAAATGAGTGAAAGAGGAAATGAACAGTCCCAATGTAGCAGTCTGCATTGCTTTTCTTTTCTGCACATTGAAGTCCTGACACCTGGACAGGCCTCTTCTCCCTGTCCTCCTGCGGGAACATACACATAAGATCGCCAAGCTCAGTTTTGGACATCTGATGGTCTGCACATATTGTAGTGCCAAAGCCAAAATGGAAACGCACAAACAAACCTCACAGGACAAAGAGACCAGGAGGAATATGAAGGATAAGTTGGAAAAACATAGCAGACAGTATTTTACCACAAGGCAGTGGCCCAAACCCATATCCTGACCACAATTATAGTATTACCATTCACTCTTTCATGTTGGAGAGAGGTAAAAACACTCAGTTTGCACTCATGTTTTAGAACAGTGGTTTTTCAACCTTCTGGACTCTCCCTTGTCCAAGACAATATTCAAAGGCCCTTCTATACAAGCTGAAGCTGACGTGCCTCTGCTACTATTACTATTGTTGCAAAAAATATGATGTCAGTTGAATGTTAAACATCTTTATTTTAAGTGATTTTTTTTAAAGATTAAGATTGTTAATATAGATAAATTGAAATACTTTTATTCCTTACTTGGAAGTAATGGCCTTCCTGTAGCTCAAACAATAGTGCATGACACTAATAAAGCCAAGATTATGTGTTTGATTTACAGAGAAGCCAAGAACTGATAAAATGTGTTCCTTGAGTGCAATTTAAGCTGCATTGGATAAGCCAAATGTTATCTCGGCACTGGCCCCCTGTTATGAACCACTTTACTAGAGGACATTAAGGTAGCCTTTTATATTTAATGTCATTTGTAATGTTTTCACCTTTTGGCTAGTATTTAGGTTCTAAATTTGTGAGAGTGGAATTAACAGGGCTGCTTACCATCTCAAAGCCGTGCTCCCTTCCTGGCCCTCTTTGTCTTTGCCTTGCAGCGACTGAAAGCAGTGCTGTCTCTTATTTTCTTTCCTTTCTGGCTTCCAGGAGAGGCGCAAACTGCATCAGGGCGATGGCGACTAGTGTCCATCCATCTGTACAAGCAAATCCAAGCATTTATAATTACTGTCGGCTATTTGCAACTTATTTTACTTAAATAATTGCACTTATTTCAGAGTAAAACTAGATATTCAACATTTTTTTTGTCCAGAATGGATTGGATGGTAAAAAGTGGGCATTACATAGCAGAATTAATGCAAATTTTCTACATTGACTAAATAGCTATTTGGCTATTGGTTAATATTTTAAATTAGCTCTCACAGCCTTAGTGGCGTCAGCATGTTCAAATTATTCTCGATAATATCATGCATTAAGTAAACAGGTTAGATTTTGATTTTGTGTTGACTTGAATGGAGCCATGAAGTAAATATGAAAGGCATCATTTCATTTGAAAGCTTAAATACAGTTATGTTTTTAAGTGATCTTTTGTTGTCTCTTACTTTCTGAGGTTTGCTAACTGGCAGGTGCAGCTCCAGGGGTTGTTAAATAGAGTGATGTTCTGGAGGGTGTTGAACTCAAGGCTGCTCGGCAGTGATTTTAGCTTGTTGTTCTCAAGATGCAGAGATTTGAGAGCCGTCACTCCCTCAAAGGCAGCACTGGAAAACTTGACAGGTAGAAAGGGCAGATATACCTTTGTTTACCATATATGCAGTTGATAACACGTTATAACTCACTGCTTTGTAGAATATCCATACAGTTAGCATTCAAAGTCATGCTTAATATCTAAAGGAAACTTGTGGATGCTGAAATGAGGGCTTTTTTTCCACATGAAAGGCCTCTCTCATGCTATCCTATGTACCAGGGCTTATGTAAACCTGTCCGCATTTTCCTTCCAGCCCTCCATCAAACTTCATAAGTGTATGCAAGTCTGCTAAAAACTTCACCCAGGTGTTAGATGTACTGGTCTGCATGGTGTCTGCTTTATAGGTTGAGGGGCTTTGAAAGTTTACACACACAGTGTGTGTGGGTGTGTTATGTAAGCGTAGAAAAGATGCACTTATTGAAGGGACGTTTTGGAAATTTCCACCCAGAAGGCAAGAGACGTGGAGAGTTTGGTAATTTGAGGCGATGCAGGATGGATCAATTCCAGTATGGAAGGGTTGTTTTCACTTTTTCTGTCTGTCCACTCCTCCATCGACATGCTCATCTGCCAGAAATGCTTGAATTGGGTTGAATTGTCCATTCAGGTGAGGCAACTACAGCCTAAAATACTTCTCTTCATGGGCCACGGAACACCCTGTCACTATTTACCCGTCTGCTAACCCTTGCTGACCTGTTTACATGGTGCACCAAGTGAGAGGAAAAAACTTGGGTCTCAAAATAAAATTTTTCAAGCAAATAGACCCTAAAAATATCCACACGTGAGGGGAGAGTGGTTATTTTTTCCCCTTTGCTATAATACAAAAAACATTGACCAACTGCATGGCGCCGATGCTTGTTGATCTGTTTTTACATAGGCTTGTGCATATAGAAATCATTTGAAATAAATATCGTATATTATTTGTAAAAATTTGTATTTCTTATATAAAATACAGCTTTATAAATATTCTGAAAAGTATATATACATAGCTATGTAACTAATATATATATATATATATATATATATATATATATATATATATATATATATATATATATATATATATATATATATATATATATTTATTTATTTAGCATAAATGGCTGCCCACTGCTCCGGGTGTGTGTTCACGGTGTGTGTGTGTTCACTGCTGTGTGTGTGCACGTTGGATGGGTTAAATGCAGAGCACGAATTCCGAGTATGGGTCACCATACTTGGCTGAATGTCACTTCACTTCACGTCATATAACTATGGTGAGTGTATAATAACATTTAAAATGTACTTTACATTTGCATTACATAGTTATACTTTGACTTTTTGACTTGCACTGTATCAGTCCATGTGGAGAGTCTGTTGAAGTCAGATCAAAGACAATGAAAAGATAAATGTATCTCTTAAACACTTTCTTTAACCATATAGTGTTCCAGAGGGAAATATCCTGCTGGAGTAGCACATATGCATCCTGACATAAAGCACATGTGACCTTTTTAAGGCCTGAAAGTATGATGGGAATGCATCAGGAGGATCTTATTGAAAGAAAACAGGTGAAAGTCTCCAGCACAGGTCTGATTTAGACCTGTAGTCTTTTAGACTACATTTTACTCCGATGGGGTTGCAGTTTGTTAGCTTGACCAGCTCTGATGGGATGTAAAGTTTGTTTGCCAATGCTAAGCTTCCCGAAAACCAAACACAAACATGCATTTATTTAGCCTCAACTTTAGAGACCAGCGTTATGGGGAAACCATTAATTTTGTTCTCTGTCAGCATCTTGATTCTCATGTTTTATTCTACATTTTAAGTGTTTACTCCTGCAATTTCATGGACTTACCTTCTCTAGGCTCATGTCATTTAGATGGAGCTTCTCTATATAACGGCCAAAGCTCCGGAAAGCATGGTCAGGCACAAGGTTGAGAGGGTTTTTGGACAAGTTGAGTTCCTCCACCACACGCAGCTTGCTCATAGCCAGGAGAGGGTAGGTAGACAGCTTGTTACGGTCCAGAGTTAGAATGGCCAGGTTCTCCACTTCATCAAAAGAACCAGACTGAATGGAGCTCAACTCATTGCCACTCATATAAAGCCATCGGAGATCGCTAGCACCTGTGAAAGTACCAGGCTGCAGCTCTCGAAGCTTGTTGTTGTCGAGCTGCAGGATAAACAGGTTGATCATAGGAGACAAAATGCCCTTCGGAAGGATCGTAATTTGGTTACCGTCCAAGTAGAGATAGGTGAGTTCGGTCAGGTCGTCAAAAGCGCCTGGTTTGATGGTGCTGATCTCATTGTTAGACAAGTAGAGGTAGATGAGCTTCTTCAGTCCTTTGAAAGCCTGGCTAGAGAGCTCTCGGATCTGACAGTGCTGCAGGTGCAGGGAAATGAGCCCCTTCATCTCACTGAATCCCCCAGTTGGGAGATTTCCCAGGTTGTTGCGTTGCAGGTTTAGAAGACGAGTGACCTCAGATATGCGGGGGATCTTCTTCAGCCCGACATTGTCACAGATAACATGTTGCAGGTCCCCATGGCAGTGGCACTGGCTTGGGCACTGAGTTGGTGCACCAAAAACAAAGGGGACGCAAACCTGTAGACACACAGGCACCAGTAGGAAGCTGAAACTGTACATGATGATGCTATGATGGTCAGTCCGCTGCTTTATGCTGTCTGACTGTTGGTCTTCTTTCGCCTTTACTCCAGCAGGAACATATAGAGACAGCAAAAGTGGTCCACACAACCTCAGAGTAAAGAGGGGAAGTGTGTGACAGTGCAGAGAGAGAGGGCTAGAGGTGAGCTCGAGAGGGAGAGAGAGAAGGGGTGTGTGAGTCAGAGGAAAGGAGGGAAGAAAGCTGAGTGTTTATAAGAGTTGTGCTCTGAACGTTACATAGCCACTGCTGAATCTGCAAGATATTTGTTATAAATAAGCTTCTTTCTTTCTTTCTTTCTTTAAGTATTAAAATAAATTTTAAATATTTATTTATTGCTGCTTATAATACAGCCATTGCAGAAGCGGCAAGATATTTGTTAAAAATGTATTTATCTAATTAGCGCTTAATATATTTATTGAAATAAATGAAAATGTTTTATTTATTTATTTAGAAGCTGCAAGATATGTATTACTTTACTTTACTTTTACTAATTTAGCAGACGCTTTTATCCAAAGCGACTTACAAATAAGAAAAAGTAACTAAAACTAAAAGTCAAAACTCTGTAAATAATATATACACACATTTAAGAAAATAAAGAAATTAAATAAAATTGACAAATGCATACAACAACATTTCAATACTAAACATTTAAATGAAAATGCAGAAAAATCTAGCAGATTCTGCAAGATATTAAAATAAATTAAACATATTTATTTATTTAAATAGTGCTTAAATGTTTTGATGTTGTGTGTGAGTCCCTGTTTTGTCCTGGTAAGTGAAATTGTCCACTTGTCTTGACAAAAATCCTCCAGGATTGAGGTCAAGGTTCATTGTTTTTCCAGTATGCTCTACACATTCCAGTTCTTCCCAGAGTAGCTTTGCAAATTAAGGGCCTCATACATATTTACCAAAAAAAAAAAAAACTGCAAACACATTGATTCATAAAGAACACGTAAAAGTATCATAAAGTTTGTTCATCTGACTCATAGTCAGACTTCTCAAGCCATAAGGTAAATTTCTCACAATTTAAGTCATTATTCACTAATAATATTCACTAATAATGAGGTTAAGGTGAGACTGTGTGTCATGCCAGACATTTCCATTGTTTTTAGTCAGCAGAAGGAGGGAAAGGAGCCACTCCCGTGTGGCGGGCCGTTTTATAACACATAATCACGGCCAGATGTTTGGCTGGTATCACATCACAACCATGGAAATGGAGGTTTTTCTTTTGTCTGCAGTGGAGCGTTTCATGGAGTGGAGAGGCACATTCTTCTGCATAAATGTCTCCTTTCATTTCAGCAATGTACGGTAATCAATATAAAAAAAAATAAAAATTAAGTGCTCTGTGGAACCATCTAGTATTTTTTTGTTCCACATGCTTCAACAAACTTTTTCACAGTGGCACCGAGGTTGGATTATGTGTAACAAATGTTTTATCCTTGTTCCTCTTTGGTTCAAAGACCTGATCTGATCTGTTTATGAGCGCCTCAGCTTCTCTAAGGTTAGGCGGAATCTAGTGTTTGCTTAACAAATTTAACATTTTATCGGCAAAGTGTAATTCTTGGTTCCACATTCACACTAGATTGTGCATATACTGCCCAGCAAGTAGCTAGTGTTTAGCTATTAGTAGCATTATCTAGATATTTTAGTGAGCAATGTTTTAAGCGCCTCTATTATGGATTTTTGAAAATGACCTTTCATGCAGTGTGTAACACAGCTCTAAGTGAATGAAAACATCCTGCAAAGTTTTTAATCTGAAAGTTCACCGTGTATAAAGTTATTGTCCCTCAAAAGAAAGAGTCGACTCTGAATCATTGAAACAAGTCATTTTTAAAAGCAATCCCAAGACCTTTCAAGTTGATGTCAACACGAAACATTAGCATATGCGCAGACCTGGGAAAATGAGATTTTAGGGTTGGTCTGAATGAAAGTGCAGCTTTGGGAGCGTTAAAAATAGTTTTTTCCCCTGGTAACGGCTGTACACACAGCAGCACTGGGCTCCAGCTGTCTCTGGGCTCACAAACACTGCTTTAAACGAAATCAATCACCGCAGATTAGCGTCACGCAAAGTAGGGGTTTGGAAAAATGAATCGTTGAGCAAATAAGGTAAAAATAAATGCATATTATAAGACAATAAAAGTGTTTTTTTCGACCTTGCATGCATGTCAATCTGTTGTTGGGGACTCCCAAAACTAAAATAGGAACCTTTCATAACCCATAATAGGGGCACTTTAACACTGAAATCCCAAGATGATGCATACAGTTTTTTTTTATTTGCTTATTGAGTTTAAAAGCTCATGACTCACTTAAAATCACTTAAAATGTTCCACACATACATTATAAATGTCTGGCACATCACACGGTCTCACCTCAACAGCTGGCAGCACTCATAATTCAGTTTGGTAAACACTAATTCACATCCTGTGCCATGATGAGGTTATGGCTACGTTCACACTATCAGTTTTTGGGATTGACAACCACATTTTCTTTCCAGGTGTGAGTCTCGAAATGTCCCGTTCACACAGCAGCTTACAGTTGTGTTTAGAATTCGGTCTGTATGAACATGCAACGGGAGTCAAGCCCGTATTCTTTACCAGTAACCATAGCGACAGTGACCAAAGTAAAATCAAAGATGGCGACGTCCATAAAGTCTTATCACTTTCTGACACGACAAGAGTCCAATCAAGCCGGAGCATTTGAATCACGTGGACGCGCGCAGAACACAAAATTTACGGGAGCACCTCTGGTGGAAAACTGATGGGATCTAAAAAAATTCAGATGACAAGCAGCTCATTTCTCCATCACTAAGTTACCGAAAACACGAAACGCATGATAGACGCGCATTTGTGGCAGAGCGGTTCTCTCTTGCGCTGTATGACGTGACAGACAACTAGTTGTCCAGTTCTGTTCCGTTCACACAGCGCGTGTGTTCCGAGAATGCGGTTGTGAGTCCTGAAAATCTACCGGTGTGAGTTCGGTTACAGAATGCGGTTGTCACACTTGTAAATAACTGTACTGTGTGTGAACGTAACCGTATTAAGGACTCAAATACGGGATTGACAACTGTATTCTGCTGCTGTGTGAACGTGGCCTTAAAGACACTACTGAATTGTTTCCAGTGCACATTATCTATTTAGTTTTTTGGAAGATTTGTTTTAGCCTGAAGCGGTACTGTAAAGCGATAGAACAACAGCTGGTGTGCCAGTCCTCAGGTGCGCTCCACATACCTCACCTGCCTCCCAGGCCTGGCCCATTCAGCTGTCTGCTTGCCATTAGGCTAGTTTGTATAAAATTGTTAGCAAAAGGCCACATTCGGCTGTGCAAAAAGAGTAATATAAGCACACTGACTGAAATTTGATGACACAGAGGTTAGTTCCACAAACTGTAACATATACAGTGGAATCCAAAATCTAGGGTTTAAAATAGTAATATTATTAAAAACCAAAAAAAGTCAAATGAAGACATGTTATGATCAGATTGGATTTTTTTTTAATATATACATTTATTTTTACTTGATTTGTTTTATATTAGTTTCAGTTCAGTATCATTGTGTTATAAATTATGATAATACAATCAGTTTAAATAAAAAAAAAAATGTAATGTAATTTATTCATGTAAAATTTTAGAAATGCTAAACAGAAGTATTATTTTTATCAGAAATGTTTTATATAAATTATCAGTTCAATAGCCTTTATTTTAAATATAAATAAATTTAACAGAATATAAAATAAGAAATTAATAAAATGCAGTAATAAAATAATACATGATTTAAAAGATTTATGTATATAAAATGTAAAAAAAAATATTACACTTTAAATAATAAATTGAAGCATTTTCATTAGTGTTATCAGAAATATATTAAATTATCAATTCAACACTTTTATTATGAATATTTTAATAATTATCACAATTTAGTAAAACATAACTAATAAAGTAATACATTATTTAAAAAAATATATATTTAAGGATATAAAATTAAATTACGTTTTACAAATGCTAAATTGAAGCGTTTTCATTAGTTTTATTTTTACCCCAGTGTAGGTTCTAGACAGTCTCACAAAATGTGTATTTGTGCTTCGCTCTCTTTTGGAACAGATTGGGTACGGCACAACCGAAAACAGCCCTGTGACATTCTGCGGCTTTCCGATTGACAGTGTGGAGCGAAAGACAGAGACTGCTGGATGTATTTGCCCCCACACTGAGGTTCATTTACACACAATACTATAAATGTGTCCTGCATGCATATTTAGAATTTGTTTTAGCACACTGATTGGTTGTTTCTCCATTAGGCAAAAGTAGTGAACCCTACTACAGGAGAGATCGTGCCTCTGGGTGCTCAGGGGGAGCTGATGGTCAGGGGATACTGCGTGATGCTGGAATACTGGAAAGAGGATGAAAAGACCCAGGAGTGCATCACAAAAGACCGCTGGTACAAGACTGGGTAAGTGCATGTTGCATTTTTACTAGATATAAACATTATTCAGTATTTATTCCAAACAGTCCTCAATGACTCAATCTGTTTTGTGATCCGATACAGTGACATTGCCAGTATAGACGGGTACGGGTACTGCAAAATAGAAGGACGCATAAAGGACTTGATCATCCGTGGAGGAGAAAACATCTACCCTGCTGAAATCGAACAGTTTCTGCACACACACCCGAAAATTCAGGAAGCACAGGTCAATAATCTTAAGCAGAGACATTTGTTTGATAATTGATCACTTGATAATTCCCAATTCCCCATCAACTATCTACACTCATAGGCCACTTTATTAGGTACACCTGTTCAATTGCTTTGTAACACAAATTGCTAATCAGCCAATCACATGGCAGCAACTCGATGCATTTAGGCATCTAGATGTTGTGAAGACGACTTACTGAAGTTCAAACCGAGCATCAGAATGGGGAAGAAAGGGGATTTAAGTGACTTTGAACGTGGAATGGTTGTTGGTGCCATACGGGCTGGTTTGAGTATTTAAAAAACTGCTGATCTACTGGGATTTTCACGCACAACCATCTCTAGGGTTTACAGAGAATGGTCCGAAAAAGAGAAAATATCTAGTGAGCGGCAGTTGTGTGGACAAAAATGCCTTGTTGATGTCAGAGGTCAGAGGAGAATGGGCAGACTGGTTAGAGATGATAGAAAGGCAACAGTAACTCGTTAAATAACCACTCGTTACAACCAAGGTATGCAGAATACCATCTCTGAACGCACAACACGTCAAACCCTGAAGCAGATGGGCTACAGCAGCAGAAGACCACACCGGGTGCCGCTCCTGTCAGCTAAGAACAGGAAACGGAGGCTGCAATTCGCACAGGCTCACCAAAATTGGGCAATAGAAGATTGGAAAAACGTTGCCTGGTCTGATGAGTCTCGATTTCTGCTGGGACATTCAGATGGTAGGGTCAGAATTTGGCGCAAAGAACATGAAAGCATGGATCCATCCTGCCTTGTCTCAGTGGTTCATGCTGGTGGTGGTGGTGTAATGGTGTGGGGGATATTTTCTTGGCACACTTTGGGCCCCTTAGTTCCAATTGAGCATCGTTTAAACACCACAGCCTACCTGAGTATTGTTGCTGACTATGTCCATCCCTTTATGACTACAGTGTACCCATCTTCTGATGGCTACTTCCAGCAGGATAATGCACCATGTCACAAAGCTCAAATCATCTCAGACTGGTCTCTTGAACATGACGATGAGTTCACTTTACTCAAGTGGCCTCCACAGTCACCAGATCTCAATCCAATAGAGCACCTTTGGGATGTGGTGGAACGGGAGATTCGCATCATGGATGTGCAGCCGACAAATCTGCAGCAACTGCGTGATGCTATCATGTCAATATGGACCAAAATTAGAGAAATTAATACTTGTTTTCTGGAAAATGTAAAATGAGGTTAAAAAAAATGAGAAGAAAAAACATTTTAATCATGAAGTCAATTCTGATGAAATATGTCATTTTGCTTCACAAGTAATTGTTTCTTGATTTAAGAGTGTTTAGGTATTTGTACTGGAAATCGACAAATCTGGAGGAAGAGAATTCTTTTTTTAGCTTTGTAGAAAAGCATGTTCTATCTGTGTTTTCCCATACAGGTGGTTGGAGTGAAGGATGAGAGAATGGGGGAGGAAGTTTGTGCTTGTATTAGACTCAAGACTGGTCAAGAATGCACTGCAGAAGACATCAAGGCCTACTGCAATGGAAAGGTCAGAATATCTGCAGTTTATGCATCCAGGGATACTATAGTAAACTAAAACCAAAACCATAAAATAACATTTTCCTTACTACAGATAAAAACTTTTATTAAGTTTAACTTGGTGTACTAAAATAACTAAAACTATAATAAAATTAATTCTAAAATCCTAAATAGTAATAATAAATAATAATAATAATACAAATGACAAAACCATAACAAAATGATTCTCAAATTAAAATGAAAACAGAAAATATAAAACTAATTAAAAAAATTAATAAAAGCTATAATAATATCTCAAATACAGTTAAATAACAATGGTGTCATTGGTTCACCAGCACATGTATGCAACTGCCACTTAAATAAATACTACTTTTGTTTTTCGCAGATTGCCCATTACAAGGTGCCTCGCTATGTAACGTTTGTTCAGGGATATCCTCTGACTGTCACAGGCAAGGTACGTGATATGAGACGATATGAAAGTCGCTGTTACAGTAGTAATGAAATAATAATAATAATAAACAATTCCAATGATTCATTTAGTCCAGAGAAAGTCATGTTCTGTGAGCATTTGTCTTTACTTTGTCACCGCTCCTCTGCATCTCTGTGGGTACATCATGTTAAATATGAAGAAAATGTTAAAGTGGTGTTTTCTTGGGTGGATTCACATTAGTCTCTAGACAGAAGAAATTCAAGCAATTTCCCCGTCTGCATGAAACCCACTGAAGTGGTTTCAGACATTCGAGGGCTACTGTGACACCTTTGCTTTTAAAGGCTTGTGGTGTGCTGTCGACAGATTGAACCCTTTAATAGCTGCCACTTTTCTTCATCTCTCTCAGATCCAGAAGCACAAACTGCGCGAACAGGCAGAAAAACTGCTTGGACTGTGATTGCAAAAGCACCTGTGGTATTTAAAAAAAAATTTTAACTGTTACAAGCAGGACATCAACCTCAGGACATTATGATTTACTCAAATATATTGAGATTTCATAGTTTTACAAGCCATGTTTCTAATTAAACGATATGTTATGTTTTATACATTGATGATAATGCCCTGTTATGTTACCATCCTGTTTCTAAAAAGCTACCAGTGATATTTCTACATGTATCTTTTCTTAATTATTATCTTCATTTTGTTATTAATTGTATTTGAAACCAAGTAATTCTGAATCTTATGAACCAATTATAATCATAAGAAACTGGTATCCAAAATATGCATGGTTCCAAACAGTTTGTTAGATGTTTAAATGTTTACTAAAATGTTCCTATGAATTATATTATTTGTGAAAAATGACAAGAAAACAAAGTGTTCTCTTTTTTTTCTTTTGAGTAATGTGCACATCTGGTCCATATTTAATCTGAAGTACATATGTTCTACATTTTAGATTGCTAAAATATAAAAAAAATAGGGTATTTAAGGCACAATTGTAGTCTTTTTGTTGGCGTTGAGGTAGTTGCCCTCATTGTGATCTCAGGTGGGCCGTGTCGGTGTTCATTTAGGCCTCGGTGCTTTCCTGCTTGGCTTGTGATGTGAACATTTTGATGCTGGTATTGAGACCGTATGGAAAGAGGAGAGAGGTCGTCTCTCAGCATTCTAATGGGTCTGCTGGAAACTAATGGCTACTCTGGTTTTCACTAACACATAGTTTTGTGAGGATCGTTTAGGGTGAGACTTTAAAACCAAAGTGCTGGACAAAACCCCAGACATTCTTTTAGAATTTCCTAGCAGCTAATAATGGAATCTGTCATTCACTGCATGCTTCTCAAGGCCATTATGGGATGCATTCACTTGCCTGTGTAAGATATTTCATAAAATTAACAATGATTTATGGCATCATTGCTTCCAGTAAATGGATCACCTAATTTGCAATATAGCATGAGCGAAAGTCTTAAAAAGGAGCTAAAATATGTTAAGAGTCTCCCTCATGTGTCCATTAGCAGTATAACAACAATACCAGCATCTGTTTCTACTTTTCATAATTGTTTGGATTCAAAAGAAAACATACTTTGAATACAATTACTATAAATATTCACTAGCCTTGAGGTCAGTATCAAAAATTGTTTTGAGATAGATTAATACATTTATTCAGCGAAAATTGACATTTATAATGTTACAGAAGTAGCTTTAAATAAATGCAGTTCTTTTTGAAGTTCTTATTCATCAAAGAATTCTGGAAAAAAATTGATCTGTTTCTTAAAAAATATATTAAAGTAGAATGATTTCTGAAGGATCATGTGACAATGAAGACTGGAGTAATGGCTGCTGAAAATTTACAGGAATAACATTTTTACAAATTTATATATCTTTTTAGAAAAAATGTATACAGTATATTATAATTCACAGGAATAAATTGCATTTTTATATATATATATACACACACACACACACACACACCTGTATATGCACATACATATATTTACATAATAAATATGGTCCGGGTTTAAATAAGAAAATAAGCTTTTATTTTTCAAAATAGTCTTAAATGGCAATTTCAGCATTTACAAATTGTCCATGAACAACTACATTTAAAATGTGTTCAAAAGTGTTCAGTCCTTTGGCAGTGGAATCCCCACTGCTGATTGGCTTTGTCCCTGCATTTCCTCCCGGGCTCTGTCCACTTGTTGCTGTGTGCAGTAGTCCTGCAGGAAAACCGATGCCAGGTTCCTGAGGCGCGGGTTCTGTGTAAGGGAGAAGCGCAGCATGCACTGCACCACAGCACTGTCTGTGGTCTCGGCACGTGAGGCTGCAGTGGTCAGGTTCATTAATGTGGTGATGGCCGAGAGAACCGTCTCGTCTCTGTTACTCGACAGGCAGGATATCACTAATGGGACTCCGCCGCTTTGCAGGATCTGATCACGGGACTCCCGCTCCATGCTGAGGTTACACAAACCACCTGTAGGATTTCAAACAGTCGGTTGGTTCATGTGAATAGATTATAACAGCAGTTACAATAGCTAAACTAACCAATTCCAAACTCCACAAAGTTCTCATTCTCTTCTGTCAGCATGTCCAGGAAGAGCTCAGTGACCTGGAGCAATCGCAGCGCTTCCATGTTGGATGGATCGTAGGCAAAGTTAGCCAGGTTTGCTAGTATTTGCTCTTTAGCCTCTGCCAAGAAGTGAAAAGACAAATAAGCCTGTTTTCAGACACCCTTATTATAAAGACGGCTGTAAATAATTACTACATGTACTGATTATAATCTGTCAAGTAGAGGAATATAGCATGAGCAAATTGCTTCAAGCACAAATATATAAAGATGCAGTGCGTCTGCAAACAGTGATACCTTCATTGTCAGAGTCCTGAAACTCTGTGACCAGACCCTGAAGGTACTCAAACCTGTCAGACGCTGAGAAACGACTCTTTCCTGCCATCACAGATGAATCATGGGTAACATGGGTTCAACACCTGCAGACAGACAGACAGACCATCAGTTTGTAATACTGACAGACAGGCCAGCAGATAGAAAATGCAGTTTTATCGGATGGATGGATGCAAAAACACCATATACCAATACAAGGCCATATTACACGAAAATTCGTTATAATGGTGTTTTATTACACCGTATAAAACTAAAAGTTTGTGACACTGATCTAATCAGTTTCACAATAAAGACAAGAAATGAGGCAAAAGTGACTCACTTGTGATTTGGTGTGTGTGTGTGTGTGTGGACTGGTTTCTAATCACTGAAGCTGCTCTGCATGTCTGGTCCGTCAGTAAATACTTCCCCCGTCATTTGTAGTTCCTTTGATTTTAAGTTCCTCTCTCATAAATGTGCATATAAGTAAAACATAATAACATAATATTTAACTGGGTAAAATATTCAGAACATACCTCCTGCTTAGTAAGACAATAGCGCAAATAAATGGAGTAACGTTATTCTTATAATGCACGAGCCGGAAGTAATGCTTGGGGTTATATGTGCAGTATATATTCATCCGTGTGGAGGTCAGAACTACTGTTTCAGACACTTTTGCTGGTCTCCTTGGTCTGCTTACACGAAGACTGTATATTTCAGCATGAAACAGTCCAAACTGTCTACTGGAAAGCGCCTTACAAAACCGATACTTTTTGGGACACTGCTCGTAGGTTTGGCCTCAGCATTTCTGAATAGGTGAGATAACACACCCCCTTGACATTGACACAACGTGCAAATCTATATAATAGTGTTTAGACTATAAAACTATACAGTTGGTGTGCACACAATATTGTGCAGTTTGGCCGTGTGAAGATGTGTCCTGACAAAACATGATACATCATAAAATATAACATGTAAGTATCAATCCAAGAATCCGAAGACTTTGGATAACTGGTTAAGGTGCGTTTGATTAGTCAGAGATTCATAATGGGGGTATATGTGTGAACAAAACCATTTGAAATTCAGAACACAAAATTATAATGCGCCATCTGTGTTGGTTACTGTACATTTGAATGTTGAGCATTCTAGCAGAATATCTGAGTCTGAAGTAATGGAGCAGACAGTGTATGCCAAGTGGTCTGAGCTGAATAGCAGAAAATTAAATTATATCAAATTGCACTTATTCTGAATAAGTTGCAGAATAAATGCATGCACTGTAATACTTTTTAATGATTATCATTATAGTACTGCCTACAAGCATTGATACTAAATAAGATCTTTGCTGTGAGGTCTGATCATTTATATCATTATTCTGCCTCATGCATGAAGGCATTTGTTCATGGATGACCTGGCAGATCTCAGGGAACAGGAACAATCCCGCAATGAGGCCAAACGGCTGGAAGTGCTGGAAAGGAGGAGGAAACAAATGGATGAACTTGTAGAGAAGAAGAGTGCAGGGGACAGGTGAGATGACTGAGTGGAAACCTGGAGGAAACCAACACTGAAGAGAACATGGGACATTTTTTGCCAATAAGGATTTGTGGAGTGTTCTAAAACTTTTTCCTTGATTGTTCTGATATTGCTCTAATGGGACAAAAGTTGCATGGAAAGTCCATGAGTGATGTAGTAAGCAATGATTTGAATTGATTGCCTTGATCATTATTTAGCTGTAA